>NC_058523.1:463090947-464399697 GCF_904849725.1 Hordeum vulgare subsp. vulgare
CTTTCTTCTTCTTTCTAGGATGACTAGGTGCATCAGTGCTAACTCCTTGAGAATCTTGTTCAATTCTCTTCGGACGACCCTCAGGATACAAAGGTTCTTGGGTCATTCTACCGCCTCTAGTGACGACTCTGACGGAATTGTCATTCAACTCATTGAGCAAGTCATTCCGAGCTTTAAGTACTTATTCTACCTGAGTAGTAACCATAGAGGCAGTTTACTCATAAGCTCAAGATCATTGACGTTTCTGTCCACACAAGCACTTAAATGACTAAGCATACGAGCATTCTGTTCCAATTGTCTGCTAACATAATCATTGAAACTCTGTTGTTTGGCAACAAAGTTATGAAATTCATCCATGCATAAGCTAGCAGGTTTATCAAAAGGAATATCACTCTCATCAAACCTACGCAGAGAATTTACTTCTACTACCTGTATCGGGTTATCGAGACCATGGATCTCTTTGATAGGTGGTAGATTTTTTACATCTTCAGATTTAATGCCTTTCTCTCGCATTGATTTCTTGGCTTCTTGCATATCTTCAGGACTGAGGAATAGAATACCTCTTTTCTTTGGAGTTGGCTTAGGAGGTGGTTCGGGAATAGTCCAAGCATTCTCATTGCACAAGATGTTGTTCAGTAGAATCTAAGCTTGTTCTATGGTTCGTTCCCTAAGAACACTACCGATACAACTATCTAGATGGTCTTTGGAAGCATCGTAAGTCCATTATAGAAGATATCAAGTATCTCATTCTTCTCAAGAGGGTGATCAGGCAAAGCATTCAGTAGCTGGATAAGCCTCCCCCAAGCTTGTGGGAGACTCTCTTCTTCAGCTCGAGCAAAGTTGTATATTTCCTGCAAGGCAGCTTGCTTCTTATGGGCAGGGAAATATTTTTCACAGAAGTAGTAGACCATATCCTGGGGGCTACGCACACAACCAGGAGCAAGAGAAGTGAACCAGGTCTTAGCATCATCCTTTAGCGAGAAAGGAAACAACTTGAGCATATAGGAGTGGCAGATCTTTTCCTCACTAGTGAAAAGGGTGGCTATATCGTGCAGTTCGGTAAGATGGGCTACAACCGTTTCAGACTCATAACCGTGAAAAGGATAAGATTCGACCAGAGTGATTAACTCAGGGTCGACAGAGAATGCATAATCCTTATCGGTCACAAAGATAGGCGAAGTAGCAAACTTCAGGTCGTATTTCATCCTAGCGTTCAGAGATTTTTCTTTCCACTTGCGTAGTAGTTTCTCAACATCATAGCTATCCTTACATGCAAGAAAATCCTCAGCTATCTCTCCCTCCATAACATAGCGCGTATCAGACATAGCAGAAAATTCAGGCATAGTAGCAGGTTCTACTTCAATTGTATCAGCAGTTTCAAAAGTATCATCACATCTAGCAGCAACTCTAGCAATATGTGCATCAAGGAATGCACCCAGTGGCAAAGCAGTATCAGGCATAGCAGGCATAGTATCAAGCATAGCATCATCAGGCATAATATCTAGCATAGCATCATCAGGCATAGTATCTAGCATAGCATCATCAGGCATAGTATCAAGCATAGCATCATCAGGCACAGGCGACATATCAAGATTTCTAGCAGGAGGCGAAGTCGCAAACTTACTCAAAACTGAAGGTGAATCAAGTGCAGAGCTAGATGGCAGTTCCGTACCTCTCCTCGTAGTGGAAGGCAAGATTTTAGTTCTTGGATCTTTCGGATTCCTCATAGTGATCAGCAGACGTCAATCCCAAGTGACTCAGAGAATATAGCTGTGCCTCCCCGGCAACAGCGCCAGAAAAAGCCTTGATGTACCACAAGCGTATGGGATCTCAGCAGTTTTCGAGGGTAGAGTATTGAACCCAAATTTATTGATTCGCTCACAAGGGGAAGCTAAAGGACATTCTCAAGTATTAGCAGCTGAGTCGTCAATTCAACCACACCTGAAAGATTAGTGTGTGCAAGCAAAGTATTAGTAGCAAGGTAGTATGATAACAACGGAGCCAGAAGCGATCTGGTGACAAGGCAGACTATTCCTAATTGTTGTATCAATGGCGCCAGTAAAAGCTTTGACAATCCCCAACAATGTCGCCAGAAAAGGCCCTGTTGACGGGATGTTAGCGCCAACAAAGTCTTGCAACAAGTAACAGCGGAGTAGTAAGGAACAGTAGCAGCAGCAGCAAAGTAACAAGTAACAGCAGTAGTGACAGCAGCAAAGTGACAGCAGCACCAAAGTGACCCAATCCCTCTTGTAGCAAGGGACAAGCCTAGGCAAAGTAACATAGCGAGAACCAGTAGTAAAAGACTCGTAGGCAGTGGATCGGTGATGGATGAGTGTGACGGATGTGATTCATCATGTAACAACTATAACACAGAGAGATATGTAACTAGCTCCCGTTCATCAATCTAATGTAGGCATGTAATCCATATGAAATCATACATGTTTAGGGAGAAGAACTTGCATGACATCTATTGTCCACCCCTCCCGTGGCAGCGGGGTCCTAATGGAAACTACAGGATATTAAGGTTCTCCTTTTAATAAAGAACCGGACCAACACATTAACACGTGGTGAATACATGAACTCCTCATACTATGGTCATCTCCGGGAGTGGTTCCGGCTATTGTCACTCTGGGGTTGCCGGGTCATAACACATAGAAGGTGACTACAACTTGCAAGATAGAATCTAAAACACACATATATTGGCAACAACATAATAGGTTCAGATCTGAAATCATGGCACTCGGGCCCTAGTGACAAGCATTAAGCATAGCCAAGTAGTAGCAACATCAATCTAGAACATAGTGGATACTAGGGATCAATCCTCGTCAAGAACTAACTCGATTACATGATAGATCTCATCCAACTCATCACCGTCCAGCAAGCCTACGATGAGATTACTCACGAACGATGAAGAGAATCATGGAATTGTCGATGGAGAAAGGTTGATGATGACGATGGCGACGATTTCCCCTCTGTGGAGCCCGAAACGGACTCCAGATGTGCCCCCCAGATGAAGAACAGGATGTGGGGCCGCCTCCGTATCGCAAAACGCAATGAAACCTTTTCTCTGATTTTTTTCCTGGCGAAACGGAAGATATCGGACTGAGATTGGGGGCGGTGGTGCCACGTGGGCCCCACAAGCCTGCATGGCGCGGCCTAGGGGGTGGCCGCGTCGTGTGAGCTTGTGGCCCACTGGCACATTGCTACTGCAACAAAAGACCTTCCAACGGCACCAGAAACACGTGCTGACGGGAGACTGTTCTTGTCTTGATTCTCCTCAGCAACGGCACGAGGAATCCTTCTTCTACGGCTATGCCTTTAGGGACTTCCTAGGCAAATATGCAAAAGATTTCCCCATGGCCTTGGAGCCTTGTGTTGGTGTTCCCTCAAAGCGGAAAGGGTGATGTAGCGCAGTGGTGGTAAGTATTTCCCTCAGTTTTGAGAACCAAGGTATCGATCCAGTGGAGGAGTATCACAAGTGCCTGCACAAACACAAAGAACCTACTCCCAACGCTATGAAGGGGTTGTCAATCCCTTATAGATTGTTCGCAAAGTGAGATCTGAAAGCAACAAAGTGACAAAGCAAAGTAAAAGCGGAGGTGTAAACGATACATGTGAATAGACCCAGGGGTCGTAGTGTTTACTAGTGGCTTCTCTCATGAAAGCAAGTAGACGGTGGGTAAACAAATTACTGTCGAGCAATTGATAGAATCGTGCAAAGTCGTGACGTCATCTATGGCAATGATTATATCTATAGGCATCACGTCCAAAACAAGTAGACCGTTACTTTCTGCATCTACTACTATTACTCCACACGCCGACCGCTATCCAGCATGCATCTAGTGTATTAAGTCCAAAAGAACAGAGTAACGCCTTAAGCAAGATGACATGATGTAGATGGACAATCTCATATCAACGACACAACCCACCTTGTTACCCTTGATGGCAACTACTCAATGTGTGCCTTGCTGCCCCTACTATCACTGGGAAAGGTCACCACATGGTAAGAACCCAAAACCAAGCACTTCTCCCATTGCAAGAATCATAGATCTAGTTGGCCAAACAAAACCCAAGACTCGGAGAGACTTACAAGGATATCAAATCATGCATAGAAGAAATCAGCAAAGACTCAAATATATATCATAGATAATCTGATCACAAATCCACAATTCATCGGATCTCGACAAACACACCGCCAAAGATGATTACATCGGATAGATCTCCATGAAGATCATGGAGAACTTTGTATTGAAGATCCAAGAGAGAGAAGAAGCCATCTAGCTACTAACTACGGACCCATAGGTCTGAAGTGAACTACTCACGAGTCATTGGAGGGGCGATGATGATGATGAAGAAGCCCTCGAACTCCAAAGTCCCCTCCGGCAGGGCGCCGGGAAGGGTCTCCAGACGAGATCTCGCGGAAACGGAAGCTTGCGGTGACGAAAAAGTATTTTCGAGGCTCCCTTGATTTTTTTCCTGATTTTTAGGGAATATATAGGCACAAGATCTAGGTCAGGGGGCACCAGGGAGGCCACAAGCTTGCCCACCGCCGCCTCCCCCTAGAGGCGGAGTGGGGGCTTGTGGGCTCCCTGCATCCCTCCTGGCTTGGCCCACAGGCCCCCTGATCTTCTTTCGTTCGGGAAAAAATCATTTCGGGGATTTTATTCCGTTTGGACTCCATTCCAAAATCAGATCTGAAAAGAGCCAAAACACAGAAAAAACAGGAACTGACACTTGGCACTGAATTAATAAGTTAGTCCCAAAAAATATATAAAAGGTACATAAAACATCCAAAGATGACAAGATAACATCGTGAAACCATCAAAAATTTTAGATACGTTTGAGACGTATCAAGCATCCCCAAGCTTAACTCCTGCTCGTCCTCGAGTAGGGAAGTGATAAAGAATGATTTTTTGATGCTTTCATGCTACCTAGCATAGATGTCCTTTGTAACTCCTCTTATGTGACGTGAATGTTCAGATCCATTAGATTCAAAACAATAGTTTGCTATTGACGTAGAAACAATAATAATTCAAGCAAACTAGCAAGGTAATCATGAACTTTCAAAATAACAAGGCCAAAAGAAAGTTATCCCTACAAAAGCATATAGTCTGGCTATGCTCTATCATCATTGCACAACGAATTTAAATCATGCAGAATCCCGGTATTGGCCAAGTAATTGTTTCACACCTTTACTTTCTCAAACCTTTTCAACTCTCACGCAATACATGAGCGTGAACCATTGTTATAGCACTCTAGATGGTGTGGAGTGTGGTGGAGGTTGCAAGACAAAAAGGAGAAGATAGTCACATTAACTAGGCATATCAATGAGCTGTGGAGGTGCTCATTAAGAGATATCAATGTGAATGAGTAGGAATTGCCATACAAGTGAAAGATCTTAAAGAAAACTAGTGGGTGTGCATCCAACTTGCTTGCTCACGAAGACCTAATGCAATTTTGAGGAAGCCTATCATTGGAATATACAAGCCAACTTATATAATGAAAATTTCCCACTAGCTATATGGTGGAGACAAAACGAGGAACTCTCAATCATGAAGATCATGGTGCTTAATATGCACAAGTGTGGAAAAGTGGTAGCATTGTCCCTTCTCTCTTTTCTCTCATTTTTTTTTATTTTTTTGGTGGGCTCTTTGGCCTCTTATTATTATTATTTTGGTGGGCATCTTTGGCCTCTTTTATTTCCTCACGTGGGACAATGCTCCATTAATGATGATCATCACACTTTCAACTCAAAACTTAGAGCAACGATGACTCTATATGGAATGCCTTCGGTAGTGTACCGTGACAATGATCTAGCATGGCATAGACATTAATGGAAACATCATGCTAGCTATCTTACGATCATGCAATGGCAATGTAGACGTGGTGGCACATGTCATGGTGGTAGTTGCATGGCAATATATCTCGGAATGACTTTGAAAAAGCCATAGTAGGTAGGTATGGTGGCTGTTTTGAGGGAGGCTAATGGTGGGTTTTGTGCACCGGCGAAAGTTGCACGGCACTAAGAAGATAGTGATGGTGAAAGGTGAAAGTGCATCTAAACCATGGACTCAACATTAGTCATGAAGAACTCATATAATTGTTGCAAAAGTTTTATTAGTAATCGATACAAAGCATTCAACGCATACTCCTAGGGGAAGGGTTGGTAGGTATAAACCATCGCGCGATCCCGACCGCCACGCAAAGGATGACAATCAATAGACTAATCATGCTCAGATTTCATGACATAGCGGTTCACCATACGTGCATGCTACGGGAATCACTAACTTCAACACAAGTATTTCTAGATCCACAACACCTTACTAGCATAACTTCAATAGTACCATAACCATATCTCAAAACTAATTGAGATGAATCAAACTTCTCTAACTATTCAATGCACATGAAGGTGGAAGTTTTCGTATCCCTTTGGATAACTACCCCTTTTGAGACTACTCTCAAAGCATAGATCAACTACCAAGCTACGCACCGCTGTGCTCTGAAAGATATAAGTGAAGCACATAGAGCAAAAGTATCTAGCTCAAAAGATATAAGTGAAGCACATGTGAGCTGAATTGTCTACCAAAAGATATAAGTGAAGCTCGACAAAATCACGGTGAGTGCATGTCTATCTCTCTAGGTGTGCAGCAAGGATGATCTTGACACAAGAAAAAAATAAAATACTCCTACGATACAAGACGCTCCAAGCAAAAACACATAACATGTGGTGAATAAAAATATAGCCCCAAGTAACGTTACCGATGGACTGAAGACGAGAGAGGGGATGCCTTCCCGGGGCATCCCCATGCTTAGGCTTTTACGGCATCCTTGAATCTCTTGGGGTGACTTGGGAATCCCCAAGCTTGAGCTCTTGCCATTATTTATCTCTTTGTCCATAAGAACTTCACCCAAAACTTGAAAACTTCACAACACGAAACTTAAACAGAAACTCGTGATAGCATTAGTATGAGAAAGCAAACCACCACTTCCTTAGGTACTGTAGCAAACTTAAATTCTACTTGTGATGATGTTGGGTTACTGTATTTTCAATCTTCCATGGCTAATACCCCCCGATACTATCCATAGTTTCATCAAAATAAGCAACCAACACAACAAAAACAGAATCTGTTAACAGCAGACCAGTCTGTAGCAATCTGTATATTTCGTATACCTCTGTACTTCACAAATTCTGAAAAATTATGACAGTCTGAAGAATGTGCGTATCAATCAGCAGCAAAAAGAATCAACTCAAAAGCTCTTACAGAAAAAAAATGAAAATTCTTTTCGTGAGCAGAAAGTTTCTGTCTTTTCCAGCATGACCAAACGATCATCCCCAAGACCAATCATAACGGTTTTGCTTGGCACAAACGCAAAAAGAAACACAAAAAAAAACAATCATAACAGAATTATGAAAGCGTGGAAAACACAAAACATAAATAAAAAGGTAAATTCATTGGGTTGCCTCCCAACAAGCGCTATTGTTTAACGCCCTTAGCTAGGCATTCAATGATGCTCTCACAAAAGACAAGAATTGAAGCACAACGAGAGCATCCTAAAGCATGTCAAAATCACATCTAAGTCTAACATACTTCTATGCATAGGCATTTTATAGGAGAACAAATTCGCAAGACAACCAATTGTTACCAAATTCAAGGAAGAAGAAAGAGACAAGAGCAATCTCAACATAACGAGAGGTGATTTGGTGATATGAAAGTTTCTACCACCATATTTTCCTCTCTCATAATAATTACATGTGGGATCATATTCGAATTCAACAATGTAACTGTCACATAGGATATTCTTTTCATGATCTACATGCATGCAAAGTTGACGCGCTTCAAAAATAGTGGGATTATCATCAACTAAATTCATGACTTCTCCAATCCCACTTTCAGTATTGTTGCAAATATCATATTCAGCATGAGGCTTAAACAAATTTTCAAGATCATAAGAAAAATCATCGCCCCACTCATGATCATTGCAACAAGTAGTGGACAAAGCAATACTAGCATCCCCAAGCTTAGGGTTTTGCATATTCTTAGCATGATTGTCACTAATAGAATTTATAGTGAAACCATTGCAATCATGCTTTTCATCCAAGGAGCGCTCGTGAATCACTTCATAAGTTTCTTCATCACGATTTTCAGATTCACGCAACCCAAGCAAAACTCCAAAAAGATAGTCAAGTGCACTCAACTCACTAGCAATTTGTTCCACATAAGTGGGTCTCTTAAAGAGATTAGCAAGTGGATGAGGATCCATATCACTAGATTTTCAGCAAGCGAAGATGCAAGCATATTGAAGGCACATAGCACACAAGCAACGGAAACGCAAACGAGAGAAAAGAGCGAACGAAAAAGGCAAACGAAAAAGGCAAAGGAGAAAGGCAAATGAAAACGGCAAATGTGAAGTGGGGGAGAGGAAAACGAGAGGCAACTGGCAAAAAAAGGTAAATGCAAGAGATGAGTTTGTGAGACCTACTTGGATAGATCTCTCCTCCCCGGCAACGGTGCCAGAAATACTTCTGCTACTGCAACAAAAGACCTTCCAATGGCGCCAGAAACACGTGCTGACGGGAGACTGTTCTTGTCTTGATTCTCGTCAGCAACGGCACTAGGAATCCTTCTGCTATGGCTACGCCTTTAGGGACTTCCTAGGCAAATATGCAAAGGATTTCCCCGTGGACTTGGAGCCTTGCGTTGGTGTTCCCTCGAAGCGGAAAAGGTGATGTAGCGCAGCGGTGGTAAGTATTTCCCTCAGTTTTGAGAACCAAGGTATCGATCCAGTGGAGGAGTATCACAAGTGCCTGCACAAACACAAAGAACCTGCTCCCAACGCTATGAAGGGGTTGTCAATCCCTTATAGATTGTTCGCAAAGTGAGAACTGAAAGCAACAAAGTAACAAAGCAAAGTAAAAGCGGAGGTGTAAACGATAGATGTGAATAGACCCGGGGGCCGTAGTGTTTACTAGTGGCTTATCTCATGAAGGCAAGTAGACGGTGGGTAAACAAATTACTGTCGAGCAATTGATAGAACCACGCAAAGTCGTGACGTCATATATGGCAATGATTATATCTATAGGCATCATGTCCAAAACAAGTAGACCAGTACTTTCTACATCTACTACTATTACTCCACACGTCGACCGCTATCCAGCATGCATCTAGTGTATTAAGTCCAAAAGAATAGAGTAACGCCTTAAGCAAGATGACATGATGTAGATGGACAATCTCATATCAACGACACAACCCACCTTGTTACCCTTGATGGCAACTACTCAATGTGTGCCTTGCTGCCCCTACTGTCACTGGAAAAGGTCACCACATGGTAAGAACCCAAAAGCAAGCACTTCTCCCATTGCAAGAATCATAGATCTAGTTGGCCAAACAAAACCCAAGACTCGGAGAGACTTACAAGGATATCAAATCATGCATAGAAGAAATCAGCAAAGACTCAAATATATATCATAGATAATCTGATCACAAATCCACAATTCATCGGATCTCGACAAACACACCGCCAAAGAATATTACATCGGATAGATCTCCATGAAGATCATGGAGAACTTTGTATTGAAGATCCAAGAGAGAGAAGAAGCCATCTAGCTACTAACTACGGACTCGTAGGTCTGAAGTGAACTACTCACGAGTCATTGGAGGGGCGATGATGATGATGAAGAAGCCCTCCAACTCCAAAGTCCCCTCCGGCAGGGCGCCGGGAAGGGTCTCAAGATGAGATCTCACGGAAACGGAAGCTTGCGGCGACGGAAAAGTATTTTCGAGGATCCCTTGATTTTTTATGATTTTTAGGGAATATATAGGCGCAAGATCTAGGTCATGGGGCGCCAGGGAGGCCACAAGCTTGCCCACCGCCGCCTCCCCCCTAGAGGCGGAGTGGGGGCTTGTGGGCTCCCTGCATCCCTCCTGGCTTGGCCCACAGGCCCCTTGATCTTCTTTCGTTCGGGAAAAATTCATTTCGGGGATTTTATTCCGTTTGGACTCCGTTCCAAAATCAGATCTGAAAAGAGCCAAAAACACAGAAAAAACAGGAACTGGCACTTGGCACTGAATTAATAAGTTAGTCCCCAAAAAGATATAAAAGGTACATAAAACATCCAAAGATGACAAGATAACAGCGTGAAACCATCAAAAATTATAGATACGTTTGAGATGTATCACACCCCCCCTCATGTGGATCTTTGTGCAGGTATTTTTCTTTTATTCTAGAAAAAATCTCCGTAAATTTTCAGGACGTTCCGAGAACTTTCATTTCTGCACAAAAACAACACCATGGCAATTCTGCTGAAAACAGCGTCAGTCCGGGTTAGTTCCAATCAAATCATGCAAATTAGAGTCCAAAACAAGGGCAAAAGAGTTTGGAAAAGTGGATACGGCGGAGACGTATCAAGCATCGACATGAACATCATCATTAATATTATCACTGGGTTCATGTTCATTATCAAATTGTGTCTCATCATTAGAAATAGAGATATCATTTGGGTTTTCATGTGACTCTATATGAGGTTCACTAGCAGCATGTAAAGTACTATCATCATTCTTTTTTTATTAAAAGGACCATGTACATCAATATCAACTTTCTAAGATTCTTGCTCAATTCTCTTAGGGTGGCCATCAGGATACAAAGGTTCCTGAGTCATTCTAACACCTCTAGTCACAACTCTAACAGAATGATCATTGTTCTTACTATTCATATCATTGATCAAATCATTTTGTGCCTTAAGTACCTGTTCTACTTGAGTGGTTACCATGGAAGCATGTTTACTATTAAGCCTAAGGTCATTAACACTTCTACTCATATATTCACCCAAGCGATCAAGCATGTAAGCATTATGTTTCAATTGTATACTAACATAAGCATTAAAATTTTCTTTCTTAACAACAAAGTTATCAAATTCATCCAAGCATTGCCTAGCAGAATTATTATAAGGAATATCACCTTCATCAAATCTACGAAGATAATTTACCTCTACTACCTGTGTCGGGTTATAAAAACAATGTGTTTCTTCAATAGGTGGTAGATTCTTAACATCTTGAGATTTAATACCTTTTTCTGTCATAGATTCTTTGCCTCTTGCATATCTTCAGGACTAAGGAATAGAATACCCATTTTCTTCGGAGTTGGTTTTGGAGGTGGTTCGGGAATAGTCCAATCATTATCATTGCCTAATATATTATTCAATAGTAGTTCAGCTTGTTCAACAGTTCGTTCCCTGAAAACACAACAAGCACAACTATCTAGGTGGTCCCTAGAAGCATCGGTTAGTCCATTATAAAAGATATCAAGTATTTCATTTTTCTTGGGAGGGTGATCAGGCAAAGCATTAAGTAACTGGAGAAGCCTCCCCCAAGCTTGTGGGAGACTCTCTTCTTCAATTTTCACAAAGTTAAATATTTCCTGCAAGGCAGCTTGTTTCTTATGGGCAGGAAAATATTTTTCAGAGAAGTAGTAAATCATATCCTGGGGACTACGCACACAACCAGGAGCAAGAGAATTGAACCATATCTTAGCACCACCCTTCAACGAGAACGGAAATAGCTTAAGAATATAGTAGTAATGAATTTTTTCCTCATGAGTAAATAGGGTAGCTATATCATACAATTTAGTAGGGTGTGCCACAGTAGTTTCACCTTCATAACCATGAAAAGGATCATATTCTACCAAAGTAATTAACTCAGGATCGACAGAGAATTCATAATCCTTATCAGTAATATAGATAGGTGAAGTAGCAAACTTGGGATCATATTGCATTCTAGCATTCAAAGATTTTTCCTTCCACTTACATAGCAATTTCTTAAGATCATCTCTATCCTTACAAGCAGGAAAGTCCCTAGCTACTTCTCCTTCCATAACATAACCCTCACGTATATTAGGCAATTCATATCTAGGAGAGCTAGGTCTAGTAGGTGCATCATGATGTTCAGTTTCAATAATTTCATCAGATTCAACAATTTTATCAGTTTCAACATTCACTCTAGCAATTTGTTCATCAAGAAATTCACCAAGTGGCACAGTAGTATCAAGCAAAGTATCATCATAAGCATAATGCATAGCGGAAGTAGCATCATCAATTACTAGCGACATATCAGATTCCGTAGTAGGTGGTGGTGTCGCAAATTTACTCATAACTGTTGGAATTATGCCCTAGAGGCAATGATAAATAAGTTATTATTATAGTTCCTGTATCAAGATAATCGTTTATTATCCATGCTATAATTGTATTGAATGAAGACTTAGATACATGTGTGGATACATATACAAAACACCGTCCCTAGCAAGCCTCTAGTTGGCTAGCCAGTTGATCGAGGATAGTCAGGGTCTTCTGACTATGTACAAGGTGTTGTTGCTTGATAATTGGATCACATCATTGGGAGAATCATGTGATGGACCAGACCCAAACTAATAGACGTAGCATGTTGATCGTGTCATTTTGTTGCTACTGTTTTCTGTGTGTCAAGTATTTATTCCTATGACCATGAGATCATATAACTCACTGACACCGGAGGAATGCTTTGTGTGTATCAAACGTCACAATGTAATTGGGTGGCTATAAAGATGCTCTACAGGTATCTCCGAAGGTGTCCGTTGAGTTAGGATCAAGACTGGGATTTGTCACTCCGTGTGACGGAGAGGTATCTCAGGGCCCACTCAGTAATACAACATCACACACAAGCCTTGCAAGCAATGTAACTTAGTGTAAGTTGCGGGATCTTGTATTACGGAACGAGTAAAGAGACTTGCTGGTAAACGAGATTGAAATAGGTACGCGGATACTGACAATTGAATCTCGGGGAAGTAACATACCGAAGGACAAAGGGAATGACATACGGGATTATATGAATCCTTGGCACTGAGGTTCAAATGATAGGATCTTCGTAGAATATGTAGGATCCAATATGGGCATCCAGGTCCCGCTATTGGATATTGACCGAGGAGTCCCTCGGGTCATGTCTACATAGTTCTCGAACCCGCAAGGTCTGCACACTTAAGGTTCAACGTTGTTTTATGCGTATTTGAGTTATATGGTTGGTTACCGAATGTTGTTCGGAGTCCCGGATGAGATCACGGACGTCACGAGGGTTTCCGGAATGGTCCGGAGACGAAGATTGATATATTGGATGACTTCATTTGGTTACCGGAAAGTTTTCGGGCATTACCGGGAATGTACCGGGAATGACGAATGGGTTCCAGATGTTCACCGGGGGGCAGCCCACCCCGGGGAAGCCCATAGGCCTTAGGGGTGCCGCACCAGCCATTAGTGGGCTGGTGGGCAAGCCCAGAGAGGCCCCTGCGCAGGAGATAAGAAAATCAAAGAGAAAAAAGGGGAAGTGGGAAGGAAGGGAAGGACTCCACCTTCCAATCCTAGTTGGACTAGGATTGGAGGAGGAATCCTCCTCTCCCCCTTCGACCGAACTCCTTGGGGCCTCTTTTGCCCCAAGGCAAGGCCGCTCCTCTCCCACCTATATATACGGAGGTTTTAGGGCTGATTTGAGACAACTTTTCCACGACAGCCTGACCACATACCTCCATGGATTTTCCTCTAGATCGTGTTTCTGCGGAGCTCG
Organism: Hordeum vulgare subsp. vulgare; assembly: GCF_904849725.1. Classification (NCBI taxonomy): domain Eukaryota; kingdom Viridiplantae; phylum Streptophyta; class Magnoliopsida; order Poales; family Poaceae; genus Hordeum; species Hordeum vulgare. The sequence continues at coordinate 463,104,531 of NC_058523.1, forward strand.
GGCGAAGCCCTGCTGAGATTAGATCACCACCAACCTCCAGAGCACCGTCACGCTGCCGGAGAACTCATCTACCTCTCCGTCTCTCTTGCTGGATCAAGAAGGCCGAGATCATCGTCGAGCTGTACGTGTGCTGAACGTGGAGGTATCGTCCGTTCGGCATAAGATCGGAGCGGATCGTGGGACGGATCGCGGGACGGTTCGTGGGACGGTTTGCGGGGAGGATCGAGGGACGTGAGGACGTTTCACTACATCAACCGCATTTATTAACGCTTCTGTTGTGCGATCTACAAGGGTACGTAGATCTGAAATCCCCCTCGTGGATGAACATCACCATGATAGGTTTGCGTGCGCGTAGGAAATTTTTTGTTTCCCACGCGACGTTCCCCAACAGTGGCATCATGATCTAGGTTCGTGCGTAGATGACTTCTCCAGTAGAACACAAAAGTTTTTGTGGGCGGTGATGTGCGATTTTCTGCCCTCCTTAGTCTTTTCTTGATTCCGCGGTATTGTTGGATCGAAGCGGCTCGGGCCGACATTACTCGTACGCTTACGAGAGACTGGTTTCATCGCTACGAGTAACTCCGTTGCTGAAAGATGACTGGCGAGTGTCGGTTTCTCCAACTTTAGTTGAATCGGATTTGACCGAGGAGGTCCTTGGACGAGGTTAAATAGCAATTCATATATCTCTGTTGTGGTGTTTGAGTAAGTAAGATGCGATCCTACTAGATACCCATGGTCGCCACGTAAAACATGCAACAGCAATTAGTGGAAGTCTAACTTGTTTTTGCAGGGTATGCTTGTGATGTGATATGGCCAACGATGTGATGTGATATATTGGATGTATGAGATGATCATGTTGTAATAGTTAATATCGACTTGCACGTCGATGGTACGGCAACCGGCAGGAGCCATAGGGTTGCCTTTAAACTAACGTTTGTGCTTGCAGATGCGTTTACTATATTGCTAGGATGTAGCTTTAGTAGTAATAGCATGAGTAGCACGACAACCCCGATGGCGACACGTTGATGGAGATCATGGTGTGGCACCGGTGACAAAGAAGATCGTGCCGGTGCTTTGGTGATGGAGATCAAGAAGCACGTGATGATGGCCATATCATGTCACTTATGAATTGCATGTGATGTTAATGTTGGGGAACGTCGCATGGGAAACAAAAATTTCCTATGCGCACGAAGACCTATCATGGTGATGTCCATCTACGAGAGGGGATGAGTGATCTATGTACCCTTGTAGATCGTACAGCAGAAGCGTTAGTGAACGCGGTTGATGTAGTGGAACGTCCTCACGTCCCTCGATCCGCCCCGCGAACAATCCTGCGATCAGTCCCACGATCTAGTACCGAACGGACGGCACCTCCGCGTTCAGCACACGTACAGCTCGACGATGATCTCGGCCTTCTTGATCCAGCAAGAGAGACGGAGAGGTAGAAGAGTTCTCCGGCAGCGTGACGGCGCTCCGGAGGTTGGTGATGACCTTGTCTCAGCAGGGCTCCGCCCGAGCTCTGCAGAAACGCGATCTAGAGGAAAAAACGTGGAGGTATGTGGTCGGGCTGCCGTGGAAAAGTCGTCTCAAATCAGCCCTAAAACCTCCGTATATATAGGTGGGTGGGAGGGGAGGAGGCAGCCTCAAAACCTAAAGGTTTGGCCGAAATTGGAGGTGGAGGAGTCCTACTCCAATCCTACTTGGAGTAGGATTCCACCTTCCCACTTGGAAACTCTTTCCACCTTGTGTTTTTTCCTTCTCAAACCTTATGGGCCTTAGTGGGAACTTATTCCAGCCCACTAGGGGCTGGTTTATCTCTTCCCATAGCCCATGAGACCCCTTGGGGCGTGACACCCCTCCCGGCACTCCCGGTACACTACCGATGAGCCCGAAACTTTTCCGGTAATGCACGAAAACCTTCCGGTAACCAAATGAGGTCATCCTATATATCAATCTTCGTTTCCGGACCATTCCGGAAACCCTCGTGACGTCCGTGATCTCATCCGGGACTCCGAACAACATTCGGTAACCAACCATATAACTCAAATACGCATAAAACAACGTCGAACCTTAAGTGTGCAGACCCTGCGGGTTCGAGAACTATGTAGACATGACCCGAGAGACTCCTCGGTCAATATCCAATAGCGGGACCTGGATGCCCATATTGGATCCTACATATTCTACGAAGATCTTATCGTTTGAACCTCAGTGCCAAGGATTCATATAATCCCGTATGTCATTCCCTTTGTCCTTCGGTATGTTACTTGCCCGAGATTCGATCGTCAGTATCCGTATACCTATTTCAATCTCGTTTACTGGCAAGTCTCTTTACTCGTTCCGTAATACAAGATCCCGCAACTTACACTAAGTTACATTGCTTGCAAGGCTTGTGTGTGATGTTGTATTACCGAGTGGGCCCCGAGATACCTCTCCGTCATACGGAGTGACAAATCCCAGTATTGATCCATACTAACTCAATGAACACCTTCGGAGATACCTGTAGAGCATCTTTATAGTCACCCAGTTACGTTGCGACGTTTGATACACACAAAGCATTCCTCCGGTGTCCGTGAGTTATATGATCTCATGGTCATAGGAATAAATACTTGACACGCAGAAAACAGTAGCAACAAAATGACACGATCAACATGCTACGTCTATTAGTTTGGGTCTAGTCCATCACATGATTCTCCTAATGATGTGATCCCGTTATCAAGTGACAACACTTGCCTATGGCCAGGAAACCTTGACCATCTTTGATCAACGAGCTAGTCAACTAGAGGCTTACTAGGGACAGTGTTTTGTCTATGTATCCACACAAGTATTGTGTTTCCAATCAATACAATTATAGCATGGATAATAAACGATTATCATGAACTAAGAAATATAATAACAACTAATTTATTATTGCCTCTAGGGCATATTTCCAACAGTCTCCCACTTGCACTAGAGTCAATAATCTAGTTCACATCACCTTGTGATTCCAACGAATCCAACAACCATATAGTTATGGGGTCTGATCACGTCTTGCTCGTGAGAGAGGTTTTAGTCAATGGTTCTGAAACTTTCAGATCCGTGCGTTCTTTACAAATCTTTATGTCATCTTACAGATGCTGCTACTACGTGCTATTTGGAAATGCTCCAAATATCTACTCTACTATACGAATCCGTTTCACTACTCATAGTTATTCGGATTAGTGTCAAAGCTTGCATTGACGTAACCCTTTACGACAAACTCGTTAACCACCTCCATAATCGAGAAAAATTCCTTAGTCCATTAGTTACTAAGGATAAATTTTGACCGCTGCTAGTGATTCAATCATGGATCACTTTCTGTACATCTCAACATACTTTGAGTCAAGGCACACATCAGGTGCGGTACACAGCATGGCATACTTTAGATTCTACGGCTAAAGCATAGAAGACGACCTTCGTCTATACTCTTTATTCTGCCATGGTCGGGTTTTGAGTCTTACTCAAATTCACACCTTACAACGCAACCAAGAACTCCTTCTTTGCTGATCTATTTTGAACTCTTTCAAAAACTTGTCAAGGCATGCATCTTGTTGAAACTTCCATTAAGCGTTTTTTTATCTATCTCCGTAGATCTTTGATGCTCAACGTTCAAGTAGCTCAATCCAGGTATTCCTTTGAAAAACTCCTTTCAAACAACCTTGTATGCTTTACAGAAATTCTACATTGCTTCTGATCCATAATATGTCAACCACATATACTTATCAGAAATTCTATAGTGCTCCCACTCACTTCTTTGGAAATACAAGTTTCTCATAAGCCTTGTACAAGCCCAAAATCTTTGATCATCTCATCAAAGTATATATATTCCAACTCCGCTTGATTCGAAGCTCAATGATCACCATCATCAGCTTCCACTTCAATTGGTGTAGGCGCCACAGGAACAACTTCCTACGCCCTGCTACACACTAGTTGAAGTGATGGTTCAATAACCTCATCAAGTTCTACTACCCTCCCACTCAATTCTTTCGAGAGAAACCTTTCCTCGAGAAAGGATCCGTTTCTAGAAACAAACACTTTGCTTTCGGATCTGAGATAGGAGATGTACCCAACTGTTTTGGATATCCTATGAAGATGCATTTATCCGCTTTGGGTTCGAGCTTATCAGACTGAAACTTTTTCACATAAGTGTCGAAGCCCCAAACTTTCAAGAAACGACAGTTTAGATTTCTCTAAACCTCAGTCTATACTGTGTCATCTCAACGGAAATACGCGGTGCCCTATTTAAAGTGAATGCGGTTGTCTCTAATGCATAACCCATAAACGATAGTGGTAATTCGATAAGAGACATCACAGCATGCACCATACTAAATAGTGCATGGCTATGACGTTCAGACACATCATCACACTATGATGTTCCAGGTGGCATGAACTGTGAAACAATTTCCACATTGTCTTAACTGTGTACCAAAAACTCGTAACTCAGATATTCATTTCTATGATCATATCGTAGACAGTTCATCCTCTTGTTACGACGAACTTCACTCTGAAACGGAATTGAACTTTTCAATATTTCAGACTTGTGATTCATTAAGTAAATACTCCTGCATCTACTCAAGTCGTCAGTGAAGTAAGAACATAATGATATCCACTGCGTGCCTCAGCACTCATTGGACTGCATACATCAAAATGTATCACTTCCAACAAGTTACTATCTTGTTTCATCTCAATGTAAACAAGACCTTGCTCATGTGGTATGATTTGCATGTCACTAGTGATTCGAAGTCAGGTGAGCAAAGATCCATCAGCATGGACCCTCTTCATGCAATTTATACTAACATGACTCAAGCGGCAGTGCCACAAGTAAGTGGTACTATCATCATTAACTCGTATCTTTTGGCACCAATGTGTAACACTACAATCGAGATTCAATAAACCATTGAAGGTGATTATTCAAGCAAATAGAGTAACCGTTATTCTCTTTGAATGAATAATCCAATTGCAACAAACGCGATCCAATCATGTTCATGCTTAATGCAAGCACCAAATAACAATTATTTAGGTTCAACACCAATCCCGATGGTAGAGGGAGCGTGCGACGTTTGATCATATCAACCTTGGAAACACTTCCAACACGTATCGTCACCTTGCCTTTAGCTAGTCTCCGTTTATGTCGTAGCTTTCATTTCGCGTTACTAATCACTTAGCAACTGAACCGGTATCCAATACCCTCGTGCTACTAGGAGTACTAGTAAAGTACACATCAACATTATGTATATCAAATATACTTCTCTCAACTTTTGCCAGCCTTCTTATCTACCAAGTATCTAGAGTTGCTCCGCCTCAGTGACTGTTCCCCTTATTACAGAAGCACTTAGTCTCGGGTTTGGGTTTAATCTTGGGTCTCTTCATTAGCGCAGCAACTGTTTTGCCGTTTCACGAAGTATCCCTTCTAGCCCTCGCCTTTCTTGAAACTTAGTGGTTTTTCAAACCATCAACTATTGATGCTCCTTCTTGATTTCTACTTTCGCAGTGTCAAACGTCGCGAATCGCTCAAGGATCATTGTATCTATCCTTGATATGTTATAGTTCATCACGAAGCTCTCAAAGCTTGGTGGCAGTGACTTTTGGAGAACCATCACTATCTCATCTGGAAGATTAGCTCCCACTTGATTCAAGTGATCGTCGTACTCAGACAATCTGAGCACACGCTCAACGATTGAGTTTTTCCTTTACTTTGTGGTCAAAGAATCTTGTTGGAGGTCTCGTACCTCTTAACAAGGGCACAAGTATGAAATCACAATTTCATCTCTTTAGAACATCACTTATGTTCTGTGACGTTTTAAAACGTTTTCGGTGCCTTGCTTCTAAGCCATTAAGTACTTTGCACTGAACTATCGTGTAGTCATCAGAAACGTGTATGTCGGATGTTCACAGCATCCACAGACGACGCTCGAGGTGCAGTACACCGAGTGGTGCATTAAGGACATAAGCCTACTGCGCAGCAACGAGGACAATCCTCGGTTTTACACACTCAGTCTGCAAAGTTTGCTACTATCAATTTTCAACTAAATTTTCTCTAGGAACATATAAGAACAGTAGAGCTATAGCGCAAGCTACATCGTAATTCGCAAAGACCATTAGACTATGTTCATGACAATTAGTTCAATTAATCATATTACTTAAGAACTCCCACTCAAAAAGTACATCTCTCTAGTCATTTGAGTGGTACATGATCCAAATCCGCTATCTCAAGTCCGATCATCACGTGAGTCGAGAATAGTTTCAGTGGTAAGCATCTCTATGCTAATCATATCAACTATACGATTCATGCTCGACCTTTCGGTCTCATGTGTTCCGAGGCCATGTCTGCACATGCTAGGCTCGTCAAGCTTAACCCGAGTGTTCCGCGTGCGCAACTGTTTTGCACCCGTTGTATGTGAACGTTGAGTCTATCACACCCGATCATCACGTGGTGTCTCGAAACGACGAACTGTAGCAACGGTGCACAGTCGGGGAGAACACAATTTCGTCTTGAAATTTTAGTGAGAGATCACCTCATAATGCTACCATCGTTCTAAGCAAAATAAGGTGCATAAAAGGATTAACATCACATGCAATTCATAAGTGACATGATATGGCCATCATCACGTGCTTCTTGATCTCCATCACCAAAGCACCGGCACGATCTTCTTGTCACCGGCGCCACACCATGATCTCCATCATCATGATCTCCATCAACGTGTCGCCATCGGGGTTGTCGTGCTACTCATGCTATTACTACTAAAGCTACGTCCTAGCAAAATAGTAAACGCATCTGCAAGCACAAACGTTAGTTATAAAGACAACCCTATGGCTCCTGCCGGTTGCCGTACCATCGACGTGCAAGTCGATATTTCTATTACAACATGATCATCTCATACATCCAATATATCACATCACATCGTTGGCCATATCACATCACAAGCATACCCTGCAAAAACAAGTTAGACTTCCACTAATTGCTGTTGCATGTTTTACGTGGCGACCATGGGTATCTAGTAGGATCGCATCTTACTTACTCAAACACCACAACAGAGATATATGAATTGCTATTTAACCTCATCCAAGGACCTCCTCGGTCAAATCCGATTCAACTAAAGTTGGAGAAACCGTCACTTGCCAGTCATCTTTGAGCAAAGGGGGTTACTCGTAACGATGAAACCAGTCTCTCGTAAGCGTACGAGTAATGTCGGTCCAAGCCGCTTCAATCCAACAATACCGCGGAATCAAGAAAAGACTAAGGAGGGCAGAAAAACGCACATCACCGCCCACAAAAACTTTTGTGTTCTACTCGAGAAGACATCTACGCATGAACCTAGCTCATGATGCCACTGTTGGGGAACGTCGCATGGGAAACAAAAATTTCCTACGCGCACGAAGACCTATCATGGTGATGTCCATCTACGAGAGGGGATGAGTGATCTACGTACCCTTGTAGATCGTACAGCAGAAGCGTTAGTGAACGCGGTTGATGTAGTGGAACGTCGTCACGTCCCTCGATCCGCCCCGCGAACAATCCTGCGATCAGTCCCACGATCTAGTACCGAACGGACGGCACCTCCGCGTTCAGCACACGTACAGCTCGACGATGATCTCGGCCTTCTTGATCCAGCAAGAGAGACGGAGAGGTAGAAGAGTTCTCCGGCAGCGTGACGGCGCTCCGGAGGTTGGTGATGACCTTGTCTCAGCAGGGCTCCGCCCGAGCTCTGCAGAAACGCGATCTAGAGGAAAAAACATGGAGGTATGTGGTCGGGCTGCCGTGGAAAAGTCGTCTCAAATCAGCCCTAAAACCTCCGTATATATAGGTGGGTGGGAGGGGAGGAGGCAGCCTCAAAACCTAAAGGTTTGGCCGAAATTGGAGGTGGAGGAGTCCTACTCCAATCCTACTTGGAGTAGGATTCCACCTTCCCACTTGGAAACTCTTTCCACCTTGTGTTTTTTCCTTCTCAAACCTTATGGGCCTTAGTGGGAACTTATTCCAGCCCACTAGGGGCTGGTTTATCTCTTCCCATAGCCCATGAGACCCCTTGGGGCGTGACACCCCTCCCGGCACTCCCGGTACACTACCGATGAGCCCGAAACTTTTCCGGTAATGCACGAAAACCTTCCGGTAACCAAATGAGGTCATCCTATATATCAATCTTCGTTTCCGGACCATTCCGGAAACCCTCGTGACGTCCGTGATCTCATCCGAGACTCCGAACAACATTCGGTAACCAACCATATAACTCAAATACGCATAAAACAACGTCGAACCTTAAGTGTGCAGACCCTGCGGGTTCGAGAACTATGTAGACATGACCCGAGAGACTCCTCGGTCAATATCCAATAGCGGGACCTGGATGCCCATATTGGATCCTACATATTCTACGAAGATCTTATCGTTTGAACCTCAGTGCCAAGGATTCATATAATCCCGTATGTCATTCCCTTTGTCCTTCGGTATGTTACTTGCCCGAGATTCGATCGTCAGTATCCGTATACCTATTTCAATCTCGTTTACTGGCAAGTTTATTTACTCGTTCCGTAATACAAGATCCCGCAACTTACACTAAGTTACATTGCTTGCAAGGCTTGTGTGTGATGTTGTATTACCGAGTGGGCCCCAAGATACCTCTCCGTCATACGGAGTGACAAATCCCAGTATTGATCCATACTAACTCAATGAACACCTTCGGAGATACCTGTAGAGCATCTTTATAGTCACCCAGTTACGTTGTGACGTTTGATACACACAAAGCATTCCTCCGGTGTCCGTGAGTTATATGATCTCATGGTCATAGGAACAAATACTTGACACGCAGAAAACAGTAGCAACGAAATGACACGATCAACATGCTACGTCTATTAGTTTGGGTCTAGTCCATCACATGATTCTCCTAATGATGTGATCCCGTTATCAAGTGACAACACTTGCCTATGGCCAGGAAACCTTGACCATCTTTGATCAACGAGCTAGTCAACTAGAGGCTTACTAGGGACAGTGTTTTGTCTATGTATCCACACAAGTATTGTGTTTCCAATCAATACAATTATAGCATGGATAATAAACGATTATCATGAACTAAGAAATATAATAACAACTAATTTATTATTGCCTCTAGGGCATATTTCCAACAGTTAATCCTTTTATGCACCTTATTTTGCTTAGAACGACGGTAGCATTTTGAGGTGATCTCTCACTAAAATTTCAAGACGAAATTGTGTTCTCCCCGACTGTGCACCGTTGCTATAGTTCGTCGTTTCGATACACCACGTGATGATCGGGTGTGATAGACTCAACGTTCACATACAACGGGTGCAAAACAGTTGCACACGCGGAACACTCGGGTTAAGCTTGACGAGCCTAGCAGGTGCAGACATGGCCTCAGAACACATGAGACCGAAAGGTCGATCATGAATCATATAGTTGATATGCTTAGCATAGGGATGCTTACCACTGAAACTATCCTCAACTCACGTGATGATCAGACTTGAGCTAGTGGAATTGGATCATGAACCACTCAAATGACTAGAGAGATGTACTTTTTGAGTGGGAGTTTAGCAAGTAATTTGATTAAGTTAAACTCTAATTATCTTGAACATAGTCTAAGTCCACTTTGAATATATTTGTGTTGTAGATCATGGCTCACGCGACAGTCACCCTGAATTTTAATACGTTCCTAGAGAAAGCTAAGTTGAAAGATGATGGAAGCAACTTTGTAGACTGGGCTCGTAATCTTAAGTTGATCCTACAAGCTGGGAAGAATGATTATGTCCTTGATGCTGCGTTAGTAGATGAACCACCCGCTACGGCTGACCAAGATGTTAAGAACGCTTGGTTATCACGTAAGGAGGACTACTCAGTAGTTCAATGTGCAGTCTTGTATGGCTTAGAACCGGGACTTCAACGTTGCTTTGAGCGTCATGGAGCATATGAGATGTTCGAGGAGTTGAAGTTTATCTTTCAGAAGAACGCCCGGATCGAGAGGTATGAGACCTCCGATAAATTCTATGCTTGCAAGATGGAGGAGAATTCGGTTGTAAATGAACACATGCTCAAAATGTCTGGGTACTCAAACCGTCTAGCTGAGATGGGGATTGAACTCCCGCAAGAGGCTATCACTGACAGAATTCTTCAATCACTGCCGCCAAGCTATAAGGGCTTTGTGTTGAACTACAACATGCAAGGGATGAACAAGTCACCCGGCGAGTTGTTCGCGATGCTGAAAGTCGCAGAGTCAGAACTCCGTAAAGAACATCTAGTGTTGATGGTGAATAAGACCACTAGTTTCAAGAGAAACGACAAAGGAAAGAAGGGTAATTCAAAGAAGAGCGGCAAACCTGTTGCCAATCCGAGGAAGAAACCCAAAGCTGGACCTAAGCTTGAAACGGAGTGCTATTATTGCAAGGGTATGGGTCACTAGAAGCGCAACTGCCCCAAGTATCTAGCTGATAAGAAGGCGGCCAAAGAAAAATCAGGTATATTTGATATACATGTTATTGATGTGTACTTAACCAGCTCTCGTTGTAGTGCCTGGTATTCGATACCGGTTCTGTTGCTCATATTTGCAACTCGAAACAGGAACTGCGGAATACTCAAAGGCTGGCGAAAGATGAAGTGACGATGCGCATGGGAAATGGTTCCAAGGTTGATGCAATCGCCGTCGGCACAGTTTCACTTCAGTTACCATCAGGATTAGTTATGAACTTGAATAATTGTTATTTAGTGCCTGCGTTGTGCATGGACATTATATCTGGATCTTGTTTATTGCGAGACGGTTACTCGTTTAAGTCAGAGAATAATGGTTGTTCTATTTCTATGAGTAATATCTTTTATGGTCATGCACCCAATGTGAGAGGATTGTTCATATTGAATCTTGATAGTGATAATACACATATACATAACATTGAGACCAAAAGAGTTAGAGTTAACAATGATAGCGCCATGTTTTTGTGGCATTGCCGCTTAGGTCATATTGGTGTAAAGCGCATGAAGAAACTCCATACCGATGGACTTTTGGAGTCACTTGTCTTTGATTCACTTGACACGTGCGAACCATGCCTCATGGGCAAGATGACTAAAACTCCGTTCTCCAGAACAATGGAGCGTGCAAGTGACTTGTTGGAAATGATACATACTGATGTGTGTGGTCCGATGAGCGTGGAGGCACGCGGCGGATATCGTTATTTTCTCACCTTCACTGACGATTTGAGTAGATATGGTTATGTCTACTTAATGAAGCACAAGTCTGAAACATTTGAAAAGTTCAAGCAATTTTAGAGTGAAGTTGAAAATCATTGTAACAAGAAGATCAAATTCCTGCAGTCTGATCGTGGGGGTGAATATCTGAGTTTCGATTTTGGTGCTCACTTAAGACAATGTGGAATTGTTTCACAGTTGACACCGCCTGGAACACCACAGCGTAATGGTGTGTCCGAACGTCGTAATCGTACTTTATTAGAGATGGTGCGATCTATGATGTCTCTTACCGATCTGCCATTATCGTTTTGGGGTTATGCATTAGAAACAACTGCATTCACTTTAAATAGGGCACCATCAAAATCTGTTGAGACGACACCATACGAACTGTGGTATGGCAAAAGACCAAAGTTGTCATTTCTTAAAGTTTGGGGATGTGATGCTTATGTCAAAAAGCTTCAGCCTGAAAAGCTGGAAGCCAAAGCAGAAAAGTGCATATTCATAGGTTACCCGAAAGAGACAGTTGGGTACACCTTCTATCTCAAATCTGAGGGCAAAGTGTTTGTTGCTAAGAACGGAGCTTTACTCGAGAAGGAGTTTCTCTCGAGAGAATTGAGTGGGAGGAAGATATAACTTGATGAGGTTATCGAACCTCTCATCCCTCTGGATGGTGGCGCAGGGCAAGGGGAAACCCCTGTCGTTGCGATGCCGGTTGAGGAGGAAGTTAATAATGATGATCATGAAACTCCGTATCAAATTCTTATCGAACCTCGCAGGTCGACGAGACCGCATACTACTCCAGAGTGGTACGGTAATCCCGTCTTATCAATTATGTTGTTAGACAACAATGAGCCTGCGAATTATGAAGAAACAATGGTGGGCCCGAATTCCAACAAATGGCTGGAGGCCATGAAGTACGAGATAGGATCCATGTATGAAAACAAAGTGTGGACTTTAGAAGTACTACCTGAGGGCTGCAAGGCTATTCAGAACAAATGGATCTTTAAGAAGAAGACTGACGCTGACGGTAATGTGACCGTTTATAAAGCTCGACTTGTGGCAAAGGGTTTTTCACAAGTTCAAGGAGTTGACTACGATGAGACGTTCTCAGCCGTAGCGATGCTTAAGTCAGTCAGAATCATGTTAGCAATAGCTGCATTTTTCGATTATGAAATCTGGGAGATGGATGTCAAAACGGCGTTCCTTAACGGTTTTCTTAAGGAAGAGTTGTATATGATGCAACCCGAAGGTTTTGTCGATCCTAAAAATGCTAACAAAGTATGCAAGCTCCAGCGGTCCATTTATGGACTGGTGCAAGCATCTCGGAGTTGGAATAAACGCTTTGATGAGGTGATCAAAGCATTTGGGTTTATACAAGTGATTGGAGAATCTTGTATTTACAAGAAAGTGAGTGGGAGCTCTGTGGCGTTTCTAACATTATATGTGGATAACATATTGCTGATTGGAAACAACATGGACTTTTTGGAGATCATAAAGGATTACTTGAATAAAAGTTTCTCTATGAAGGACCTAGGAGAAGCTGCTTACATTCTAGGCATTAAGATCTATAGGGATAGATCAAAACGCCTGATAGGACTTTCACAAAGCACATACCTTGATAAAGTTTTGAAGAGGTTCAAAATGGAATAGTCCAAGAAGGGGTTCTTGCCAGTTTTACAAGGTACGAGATTGAGTAAGACTTAGTGCCCAGCAACTAATAAAGATAGAGAGCATATGAGCACCGTCCCCTATGCTTCAGCCATAGGTTCTATCATGTATGCAATGTTGTGCACTAGACCGGACGTTAGCCTGGCCATAAGTATGGCACGCAGGTTCCAGAGTAATCCAGAGTGGATCACTGAACGACGGTCAAGAATATCCTGAAGTACCTGAAAAGGACTAAGGAGATGTTTCTCGTGTATGGAGGTGACGAAGAGCTCGTCGTAAAAGGTTACGTCGATGCAAGCTTTGACACAGATCCGGACGACTCTAAGTTGCAGACCGTATACGTATTTGTTCTTAATGGGGGTGCGGTAAGTTGGTGCAGTTCCAAGCAAAGCGTCGTAGCTGATTCTACATGTGAAGCGGAGTACATGGCTGCCTCGGAGGCGGCTAAGGAGGGTGTCTGGATGAAGCAGTTCATGACGGATCTTGGAGTGGTGCCAAGCGCACTGAATCCAATAACCTTGTTCTATGACAACACGGGTGACATTGCCTTAGCAAAGGAACCACGGTTTCACAAGAAGACCAGACACATCAAACGACGCTTCAACCTCATCCACGACTACATCGAAGGGGAGGACATAAATATATGCAAGGTGCACACGGATCTGAATGTAGCAGACCCGCTGACTAAACCTCTTCCACGGGCAAAGCATGATCAACACCAGAACTGTATGGGTGTTAGATTTATTACAATGTAATTCGCATGGTGATGTGAGGGCTAGATTATTGACTCTAGTGCAAGTGGGAGATTGTTGGAATTATGCCCTAGAGGCAATGATAAATAAGTTATTATTATAATTCCTGTATCAAGATAATCGTTCATTATCCATGCTATAATTGTATTTAACGAAGACTTACATACATGTGTGGATACATAGACAAAACACTGTCCCTAGCAAGCCTCTAGTTGGCTAGCCAGTTGATCGAGGATAGTCACGGTCTTCTGACTATATACAAGGTGTTGTTGCTTGATAACTAGATCACATCATTGGGAGAATCATGTGATGGACCAGACCCAAATTAATAGACGTAGCATGTTGATCGTGTCATTTTGTTGCTACTGTTTTCTACGTGTCAAGTATTTATTCCTATGACCATGAGATCATATAACTCACTAACACCGGAGGAATGCTTTGTGTGTATCAAACGTCACAACGTAATTGGGTGGCTATAAAGATGCTCTACAGGTATCTCCAAAGGTGTCCGTTGAGTTAGTATGGATCAAGACTGGGATTTGTCACTCCGTGTGACGGAGAGGTATCTCGGGGCCCACTCGGTAATACAACATCACACACAAGCCTTACAAGCAATGTAACTTAGTGTAAGTTGCGGGATCTTGTATTACGGAACGAGTAAAGAGACTTGCCGGTAAACGAGATTGAAATAGGTATGCGGATACTGACGATCGAATCTCGGGCAAGTAACATACCGAAGGACAAAGGGAATGACATACAGGATTATATCAATCCTTGGCACTGAGGTTCAAACGATAAGATCTTCGTAGAATATGGGATCCAATATGGGCATACAGGTACCGCTATTGGATATTGACCGAGGAGTCCCTCGGGTCATGTCTACATAGTTCTCAAACCCGCAGGGTCTGCACACTTAAGGTTCAATGTTGTTTTATGCGTATTTGAGTTATATGGTTGGTTACCGAATGTTGTTCAGAGTCCCGGATGAGATCACGGACGTCACGAGGGTTTCTGGAATGGTCCGGAGATGAAGATTGATATATAGGATGACCTCATTCGATTACTGGAAGGTTTTCGGAATTACCGGGAATGTACCGGGAATGACGAATGGGTTCCGGATGTTCACCGGGGGGGGGGGCAGCCCACCCCGGGGAAGCCCATAGGCCTTAGGGGTGCCGCACCAGCCCTTAGTGGGCTGGTGGGCAAGCCCAGAGAGGCCCCTATGCAGGAGATAAGAAAATCAAAGAGAAAAAAAGGGGAACAGGGAAGGAAGGGAAGGACTCCACCTTCCAATCCTAGTTGGACTAGGATTGGAGGAGGAATCCTCCTCCCCCCTTCGGCCGAACTCCTTGGGGCCTCTTGTGCCCCAAGGCAAGGCCCCTCCCCTCCCACCTATATATACGAAGGTTTTAGGGCTGATTTGAGACAACTTTTCCACGGCAGCCCGACCACATACCTCGACGGTTTTTCCTCTAGATCGCGTTTCTACGGAGCTCGGGCGGAGCCCTGCTGAGATTAGATCACCGCCAACCTCCTGAGCGCCGTCACGTTGCTGGATAACTCATCTACCTCTCCGTCTCTCTTGCTGGATCAAGAAGGCCGAGATCATCGTCGAGCTGTACGTGTGCTGAACGCGGAGGTGCCGTCCGTTCGGCACTAGATCGGAGCGGATCGTGGGACGGATCGCGGAACGGTTCGTGGGATGGTTCGCGGGGCGGATCGAGGGACGTGAGGACGTTTCACTACATCAACCGCGTTTATTAACGCTTCTGCTGTGCAATGTACAAGGGTGCGTAGATCTGAAATCCCCCTCATAGATGAACATCACCATGATAGGTTTGCGTGCGCGTAGGAAATTTTTTGTTTCCCATGCGACGTTCCCCAACAATAACATACGATGAATCAAGTGTTGAGCTAGATGATAGTTCCTTACCTGCCCTCTTAGTTGAGGGGTAGATCTTGGTTTTAGGGTCTTTCAGATTCTTCATAGTGTTGAACAGATATAAATTATAAGTGACTCACAGAATATAGCTATGCTCCCCAGCAACGATGCCAGGAAAAGGTCTTGATAACCCACAAGTATATGGGATCGCAACAGTTTTCGAGGGTAGAGTATTAACCCAAATTTATTGATTTGACACAAGGGGAGCCAAAGAATATACTCGAGTATTAGCAGCTGACTTGTCAATTCAACACACCTGAAAAACTTAATATCTGTAGCAAAGTATTTAGTAGCAAAGTAGTATGGAAGTAACGGTAACGGTGGCAAACATAATAGTAGCAGTTTTGTAGTGATTGTAACAATACCAACAAAAAAGTAACTTAGCAACGATCAATATGTGGAAAGCTCGTAGGCAATGGATCACTGATGGAAAAGTATGTTGGATGGCATCCATCATGCAATAGTCATAACATATGGTGATGCAAAACTAGCTCCAATTCATCAATGTAATGTAGGCATGTATTCCATATATATTCATACGTGCTTATGGAAAAGAACTTGCATGGCATCTGTTGTCCTACCCTCCCGTGGCAGCGGGGTCCTAATGGAAATAAGGGAGATTAGGGCCTCCTTTTAATAGAGAACCGGACCAAAGCATTAGCACTTAGTGAATACATGAACTCCTCAAGCTACGGTAATCACCGGAAAGAATCCCAATTATTGTCACCCTAGGGGATGCAGATCATAACTCATAATAGGTGTCTATAACTTGCAAGATAGGATCAAGAACACATATATATTCATGAAAAAATAATAGGTTCAGATATGAAATCATGGCACTCGGGCCCTAGTGACAAGCATTAAGCATAACAAAGTCATAGCAACATCAATCACAGAACATAGTGGATACTAGGGATCAAACCCTAACAAAACTAACTCGATTACATGATAGATCTCATCCAACCCATCACCGTCCAGCAAGCCTATGATTGAATTACTCACGAACGATGGAGAGCATCTTGAAATTGGTGATTAAGGATGGTTGGTGATGACGACGGCGTCAATTTCCCCTCTCCGAAGCCCAAATCAGACTCCAGATCTGCCCTCCCGAGGAAGAACATGAGGCGGCGACGGCTCCGTATTGTAAAATGCGATGAACTCTTCTCTCTGATTTTTTTCTCGCAGATAGGAATATATAGGAGTGGAAAATAGGCCGGTGGATCTTTAGGGGCCCCACAAGCTAGGGGTGCGGCCTAGGGGGGGGTCGCGCCGTATAGGTTTGTGCCCTAGGGTCGCTCCTCTCCGGTAGATTCTTTCACTAGTATTTTTTATTAAATCCAGAAATATTCTTCATAATTTTTTAGGTCAATCTGAGAACTTTTATTTCTGCACAAAAATAACACTAAGGTAATTCTACTAAAAACATCGTTAGTCGAGGTTAGTTCCATTCAAATCTTGCAAATTAGAGTCCAAAACAAGGGCAAAAGAGTTTGGAAAAGTAGATACGTTGGAGACGTATCAAGCACCCACCTCCTGCAACCTTCGAACAGTTCATCCAATTTCATCATGTGATGTGTGATCGGAACACTCGTATGTAGCTTCAAGATGACTTGGTTGAGCACATGTGGGATCACATTGGCAATCAGTAGAGCTATCGGTTTAATCTCTTTTCGTGCGCACAAAATTTGAACGGATTTATAAGACTATTTGATATTTTTAAATTTTGATTGGATTGTAATAAAATACTATTTCGGACATGAAACTATTTTTTATGTTTGACTTGAAGCATTTTTGCTATGCTTGATTTTAGTGTACTTGGCCTCCGGCGAACGAGATGGGGCCAAAGATGCGGCTGCTTGTTGGGCGCACGGTCAGCGCAAACACAAATCCGGGTGGACACGACCCCATTGCCACCCCCAAATGGACCAAATCAAACGTTTGTTTGGGGCTGTGTGTTGGAGTTGCCATTAGGGCATGTTTGGGGCTGCTCTCTTACAGAAAATTCAGCTTCGCTCTATAAAATGTAAGCCGGATGGGGTAGCTCCATGATATGCCGCTCCACGAAAAACCTAGAATCTGGTGCATGCTACTGCAACAAAAGACCTTCCAACGGCGCGAGAAACATGCTGATGGGAGACTGTTCTTGTCTTGATACTCCTCAGCAACGGCACCAGGAATCCTTCTGCTACGGCTACGCCTTAAGGGACCTCCTAGGCAAATATGCAAAGGATTTCCCCCGTGGCCTTGGAGCCTTGCGTTGGTGTTCCCTCGAAGTGGAAAGGGTGATGTAGCGCAGCGGTGGTAAGTATTTCCCTCAGCTTGAGAACCAAGGTATCGATCCAGTGAAGGAGTATCTCAAGTGCCTACACAAACACAAAAAGCTTGCTCCCAACGCTATGAAGGGTTGTCAATCCCTTATAGATTGTTCGCCAAGTGAGAACTGAAAGCAACAAAGTAACAAAGCAAAGTAAAAGCGAAAGTGGAAACGATAGGTGTGAATAGACCCGGGGGCCGTAGTGTTCACTAGTGGCTTCTCTCATGAAAGCAAGTAGACGGTGGGTGAACAAATTACTGTCGAGCAATTGATAGAACCGTGCAAAGTCGTGACGTCATCTATGGCAATGATTATATCTATAAGCATCACGTCCAAAACAAGTAGACCGATACTTTCTGCATCTACTACTATTACTCCACACGTCGACCGCTATCCAGCATGCATCTAGTGTATTAAGTCCAAAAGAACAGAGTAACGCCTTAAGCAAGATGACAAGATGTAGATGGACAATCTCATATCTACGAAAAAGCCCACCTTGTTACCCTTGATGGCAACTACACGATGTGTGCCTTGCTGCCCCTACTGTCACTTGGAAAGGTCACCACACGGTAAGAACCCAAAACCAAGCACTTCTCCCATTGCAAGAATCATAGATCTAGTTGGCCAAACAAAACCCAAGACTCGGAGAGACTTACAAGGATATCAAATCATGCATATAAGAAATCAGCAAAGACTCAAATATATATCATAGATAATCTTATCAGAAATCCACAATTCATCGGGTCTCGACAAACACACCGCCAAAGAGGATTACATGGGATAGATCTCCATGAAGATCATGGAGAACTTTGTACTGAAGATCCAAGAGGGAGAAGAAGCCATCTAGCTACTAACTACGGACCCGTAGGTCTGAAGTGTACTACTCACGAGTCATTGGAGGGGCGATGATGTTGATGTAGAAGCCCTCCAACTCCAAAGTCCCCTCCGATAGGGCACATGGAAGGGTCTTCACATGAGATCTCGCGGAAACGGAAGCTTGTGGCGGCGGAAAAGTGTTTTCGTGGATTCCCTAATTTTTTTCTGTATTTTAGGGAATATATAGGCGAAGGAGCTAGGTCAGGGGGCGCCAGGGAGGCCACAAGCCTGCTAGCCGTCGCCTCCCTGGTGGCGGCTATAGGGCTTGTGGGTTCCCTGTAGCTCTCCTGGCTTGGCCCACAAACCCCGTGATCTTCTTCCGTTCGGGAAAAAATTATTTCGGGGATTTTATTCCGTTTGGACTCCGTTCCAAAATCAGATCTGAAAAGAGCCAAAAACACAGAAAAACAGGAACTGGCACTTGGCACTGAATTAATAAGTTAGTCCCAAAAAAGATATAAAAGGTGCATAAAACATCCAAAGATGACAAGATAACAGCATGAAACCATCAAAAATTATAGATACGTTTGAGACGTATCAAGCATCCCCAAGCTTAACTCCTACTCGTCCTCGAGTAGGGAAGTGATAAAGAATGAATTTTTTATGCTTTCATGCTACCTAGCATAGATGTCCTTTGTAACTCCTCTTATGTGACGTGAATGTTCAGATCCATTAGATTCAAAACAATAGTTTTCTATTGACGTGGAAACAATAATAATTCAAGCAAACTAGCAAGGTAATCATGAACTTTCAAAATAACAAGGCCAAAAGAAAGTTATCCCTACAAAAGCATATAGTCTGGCTATGCTCTATCATCATTGCACAACGAATTTAAATCATGCAAAACCCCGGTATTGGCCAAGTAATTGTTTCACACCTTTACTTTCTCAAACATTTTCAACTCTCACGCAATACATGAGAGTGAGCCATGGTTTTAGCACTATAAGTGGTGTGGAGTGTGGTGGAGGTTGGAAGACAAAATAAGGAAAAGATGATCACATTAACTAGGCATATCAATGAGCTGTGGAGATGCTCATTAATAGATATCGATGTGAATGAGTAGGGATTTCCATACAAATGATGCACTAGAGCTAAGAGTATGTGAAAGCTCTTAAAGAAAACTAGTGGGTGTGCATCCAACTTGCTTGCTAACGAAGACCTATGGCAATTTTGAGGAAGCCTATCATTGGAATATACAAGCCAAGTTATATAATGAAAATTTACCACTAGCTATATGGTGGTGACAAAACGAGAGACTCTCAATCATGAAGATCATGGTGCTTAATATGCACAAGTGTGGAAAGGTGGTAGCATTATCCCTTCTCTCTTTTTCTCTCATCATTTTTTTGTGTGTGCTCTTTGGCCTCTTTTTTTTGGTGGGCATCTTTGGCCTCTTTTATTTCCTCACATGGGACAATGCTCCATCAATGATGATCATCACACTTTCAACTCAAAACTTAGAGCAACGATGACTCTATATGGAATGCCTTCGGTAGTGTACCGTGACAATGATCTAGCATGGTATAGACATTAATGGAAACATCATGCTAGCTATCTTGCGATCATGCAATGGCAATGTAGAAGTGGTGGCACATGTCATGCTGGTAGTTTCATGGCAATATATCTCGGAATGACTTTGAAAAAGCCATAGTAGGTAGGTATGGTGGCTGTTTCGAGGGAGGCTAATGGTGGGTTTGGTGCACCGGCGAAAGTTGCACGACACTAAGAAGATAGTGATGGTGGAAGGTGAAAGTGCATCTAAACCATGGACTCAACATTAGTCATGAAGAACTCATATACTTGTTGCAAAAAATTTATTAGTAATCGAAACAAAGCATTCAGGGCATACTCCTAGGGGAAGGGTTGGTAGGTATAAACCATCGCGCGATCCCGACCGCCACACAAAGGATGGCAATCAAAAGACTAATCATGCTCAGACTTCATCACATAGCGGTTCACCATACGTGCATGCTACGGGAATCACTAACTTCAACACAAGTATTTCTAGATCCACAATACCTTACTAGCATGACTTCAATATTACCAAAACCACAACTCAAAACTAATTGAAATGAATTAAACTTCTCTAACTATTCAATGCACATGAAGGTGGAAGTTTTCGTATCCCTTTGGATAACTACCCCTTTTGAGACTAATTTCAAAGCATAGATCAACTACCAAGCCACGCACCGCTGTGCTCCAAAAGATATAAGTGAAGCACATAGAGCAAAAGTATCTAGCTCAAAAGATATAAGTGAAGCACATGTGAGCTGACTTGTCTACCAAAGGATATAAGTGAAGCTCGACAAAATCATGGTGAGTGCACGTATATCTCTCCAGGTGTGCAGCAAGGATGATTGTGACACAACAAAAATAAAAGACTCCTACTATACAAGACGCTCCAAGCAAAAACACATAACATGTGGTGAATAAAAAATATAGCCCCAAGTAACGTTACCGATGGATTGAAGATGAGAGAGGGGATGCCTTCCCGGTGCATCCCCAAGTTTAGGCTTTTACGGCATACTTGAATCTCTTGGGGTGCCTTGGGCATCCCCAAGCTTGAGCTCTTTCCACTCTTTATCTCTTTGTCCATAAGAACTTCACCCAAAACTTGAAAACTTCACAACACGAAACTTAAACAGAAACTCGTGATAACATTAGTATAAGAAAGCAAACCACCACTTCCATAAATACTGTAGCAAACTTAAATTATACTTATGTTGATGTTGGGTTACTGTATCTTCAATCTTCCATGGCTAATACCCCCGATACTATCCATACTTTCATCAAAATATGCAACCAACACAACAAAAACAGAATCTGTTAACAGCAGACCAGTCTGTAGCAATCTGTATACTTCTGGTACTTCAAAAATTCTGAAAAATTACGACAGTCTAAATAATTTGCGTAGCAATCAGCAGCAAAAAGAATCAACTCAAAATCTCTTACAGAAAAAATGAAAATTCTTTTCGTGAGCTGAAAGTTTCTGTCTTTTCCAGCATGACCAAACGATCATCCCCAAGACTAGTCATAACGGTTTTGCTTGGCACAAACGCAACAAGAAACATAAAAAACACAATCATAACAGAATTATGAAAGTGTGGAAAACACAAAACAGAAACAAAAATGATAGATTCGTTCGGTTGCCTCCCAACAAGCGCTTTTGTTTAATGCCCTTAACTAGGCTAAAGGTGATGGAATTACGTATAGTCATCTTTGGTGCTCAAACCATAAGTAGCCCTCATCATAGATTCATAAGGCAATCTTATTTTCTTTCTAGGAAAGTGCTCCATGCCCTTCTTTAAAGGAAATTGAAATCTAATATTCCCTTCCTTCATATCGATGATAGCACCAATAGTCCTTAGGAAAGGTCTACCAGGAATAATGGGACATGAAGGATTGCAATCTATGTCAAGTACAATGAAATCCATGGGTACATAATTCTTATTTGCAACAATAAGAACATCACCGATCCTTCCCATGGGTTTCTTAATAGTAGAATCCGCAAGATGCAAATTAAGAGAACAGTCTTCAATCTCATGAAAACCAAGAATATCACATAAAGACTTTGGAATCGCGGAAACACTAGCACCCAAATCACACAAAGCATTTCACTCATAGTTTTTGATCTTGATTTTGATAGTAGGTTCCCACTCATCATGAAGTTTTCTAGGTATAGAGACTTCTAGTTCGAGCTTCTCTTCAAGAGATTTCATCATAGCATCTACGTTATGCGCGGTAAAGGCTTTGCTTTGGCTATAAGCATGTGGAGAGTTTGCAATGGATTACATCAAATAAATGCATTCAAACAAGGAGCAATTATCATAATTGAATTCCTTGAAATCCAAAGTGGGAGTTTCATTACTACCCAAATTTTTGATTTCTTCTACTCCACTCTCCACACCTTTATCATCAAGATGGGTGGACTCCGAGTCATTGGGGCGTTTTTCAACCAAAGTGGATTCATATCCAGCCCCTTCACCAATAGGTTTGACACGCGAAAACAAAGATGCAAGAGGAGTCACACCAAGAACTTTAAGATCTTCGTGATTTGCATCACTAGAACGCACCCTTTTAAACCATTCATGCCTAGCGCGAATTTGGGTGGTTCTTTCTTTGCTCTCATTCGTGGAGACACGCATAGCTTTCAAAGTTTCATCCAAGTTGACCTTGGGAGGAGCGCATCTAACTTTCAAAGCATCAATATCACAAGACATCCTATCAACGCTCTTAGCCAAATCGTCTATTTTGAGTAGTTTTTCCTCTATGGACGCATTGAAAATATTTTGAGAGTTGATGAACTCTTTGATATTACTCTCTAAATCAGAGGGTAATTTGTTGTGATTTCCATAAGTGTTGTTGTAGGAATTGCCATAATTGTTAGAGGAGTTACTAGGAAAAGGCCTAGGAACATAGTTTCCTCTAAAAGCATTGTTGTTGCCAAAATTGTTCCTACCAACAAAATTCACGTCCAAACTAGCGTTGCTACTCTCAATCAAGGAAGATAGTGGCATGTCATTAGGATCTACAGTAGCGTTTCTACTAGCAACCAAATTCATCAACTCGTCCATCTTAGCACTAAGCGAGTTAATTTCTTCTATAGCGTGTACCTTTTTGCTAGCAGGCGACCTTTGAGTGTGCCACTGAGAGTAGTTTGTCATGATATTGTCTAGGAGTTTTTTAGCGTCTCCTAACGTGATTTCCATGAACATTCCACTTGAGGCGGAGTCCAAGATATTGTGAGAAGCGAAATTCAAGCCAGCGTAAAAGATTTGTATAATCATCCACAAACTTAAGCCATGAGCGGGACAATTTCTAATCATAAGCTTCATCCTCTCCCAAGATTGTGCAACGTGTTCATGATCAAGTTTCTTGAAATTCATGATATCGTTACGTAAGGAGATGATCTTAGCCGGCGGAAAATACTTGGATATGTAAGCATCTTTGCACTTATCCCAAGAATCGATACTATTTTTAGGCAAAGAAGAAAACCAAGTTTTTGCGCGATCTCGCAACGAGAAAGGAAAAAGTTTCAAGTTAATCACACCATTATCCACATCTCTTTTCTTTTGCATATCACAAAGCTCAATGAAGGTATTGAGATGGGATGCGACATCTTCACTAGGAAGGCCAGAGAATTGCTCTTTCATAACAAGATTCAGCAAAGCTGTGTTCATTTCATACGATTCCGCACTAGTGGCGGGAACAATCGGAGTAATAACAAAATCATTATTATTGGTACTTGAGAAGTCGCAAAGTTTGGTGTTTTCAGCCATGATGACTCCAACAAACAAACAAGCACACAAGCAAGCAAGAAAACCGGCGAAGGAAAACGACAAAAAGGCAAAAGGCAAAAGAAAAAGGCGAAGGAGAAAGGCAAATGAAAACAGCAAATGTGAAGTGGGGGAGAGGAAAACGAGAGGCAACTGGCAAAAAAGTAAATGCAAGAGATGATTTTGTGAGACCTACTTGGATAGATCTCTCCTTCCCTGGCAACGATGCTAGAAATACTTCTGCTACTGCAACAAAAGACCTTCCAACGGCGCCAGAAACGTGGTGACGGGAGACTGTTCTTGTCTTGGTACTCCTCAGCAACGGCACGAGGAATCCTTCTGCTACGGCTACGCCTTAAGGGACTTCCTAGGAAAATATGCAAAGGATTTCCCCCGTGGCCTTGGAGCCTTGCGTCGGTGTTCCCTCGAAGGGGAAAGGGTGATGTAGCGCAGCGGTGGTAAGTATTTCCCTCAGTTTGAGAACCAAGGTATCGATCCAGTGAAGGAGTATCTCAAGTGCTTGCACAAACACAAAACGCTTGCTCCCAACGCTATGAAGGGGTTGTCAATCCCTTATAGATTGTTCACCAAGTGAGAATTGAAAGCAACAAAGTAACAAACCAAAGTAAAAGCGAAAGGGAAAACGATAGGTGTGAATAGACCCTGGGGCCGTAGCGTTCACTAGTGGCTTCTCTCATGAAAGCAACTAGACGGTGGGTGAACAAATTACTGTTGAGCAATTGATAGAACCGTGCAAAGTCGTGATGTCATCTATGGCAATGATTATATCTATAGGCATCACGTCGAAAACAAATAGACCGATACTTTCTGCATCTACTACTATTACTCCACACGTCGACCGCTATCCAGCATGCATCTAGTGTATTAAGTCCAAAAGAACAGAGTAACGCCTTAAGCAAGATGACATGATGTAGATGGACAATCTCATATCTACGACAAAACCCACCTTGTTACCCTTGATGGGAACTACACGATGTGTGCCTTGCTGCCCCTACTGTCACTTGGAAAGGTCACCACACGGTAAGAACCCAAAACCAAGCACTTCTCCCATTGCAAGAATCATAGATCTAGTTGGCCAAACAAAACCCAAGACTCGGAGAGACTTACAAGGATATCAAATCATGCATATAAGAAATCAGCAAAGACTCAAATATATATCATAGATAATCTGATCAGAAATCCACAATTCATCGGGTCTCGACAAACACACCGCCAAAGAGGATTACATCGGATAGATCCCCATGAAGATCATGGAGGACTTTGTATTGAAGATCCAAGAGAGAGAAGAAGCCATCTAGCTACTAACTACGGACCCGTAGGTCTGAAGTGAACTACTCACGAGTCATTGGAGGGGCGATGATGTTGATGTAGAAGCCCTCCAACTCCAAAGTCCCCTCCGGCAGGGCACCGGGAAGGGTCTCCAGATGAGATCTCGCGGAAACGGAAACTTGTGGCGGCGGAAAAGTGTTTTCGTGGATTCCCTGATTTTTTTCTATATTTTAGGGAATATATAGGCGAAGGATCTAGGTCAGGGGGGTGCCAGGGAGGCCACAAGCCTGCTAGCCCCCGCCCCCTTGGTGGCGGCTACAAAGGTTGTGGGCTCCCTATAGCTCTCCTGGCTTGGCCCACAAGCCCCCTGATCTTCTTCCATTCGAAAAAAAATTATTTAGGGGATTTTATTCCGTTTGGACTCCGTTCCAAAATCAGATCTGAAAAGAGCCAAAAAACACAGAAAAAACAGGAACTAGCACTTGGCACTGAATTAATAAGTTAGTCCGAAAAAAGATATAAAAGGTACATAAAACATCCAAAGATGACAAGATAACAGCATGAAACCATCAAAAATTATAGATACGTCTAAGACGTATCAGTGCACAACTCCTTGTTTTCTATGAGGTGCTCCATAGAATTGTAGAAGCTGAAGTTGGAAGGAAATTACCCACCACTACCACTAGTAAGTGGATACCCATTCGTTTCTCCCGTCTCATCCAATCAAATAGATCCTTTCCACCAATTTTTTTATTATTGAAGCTGAAACTAGATGTAAGCCAAACATTCTCTTCCAACGAGGAGGAACTACTCCCGCTTCATGGAGGGAGGAAGCAACGTCGATGGAGATGAATCCCGGGGCACTTCCCCGTCCCGACAAGGTGCCGGCACAGGAATTCTGGTCCCCCGAAACTTGTTGGCGATGGCGACGGAGATCAGAATTGCTTCTGGAGAAAAGGGTTCCAGAATCAGCGTTTCCTCCACGGAGTTAAAAATAGGAGCCAAGGTAG
The DNA here is from genome assembly GCF_904849725.1 of Hordeum vulgare subsp. vulgare. NCBI lineage: Eukaryota > Viridiplantae > Streptophyta > Magnoliopsida > Poales > Poaceae > Hordeum > Hordeum vulgare. Next base: position 463,130,856 of record NC_058523.1, read on the forward strand.
GGCACAGAGGAGGTGGCCCCCACCCAGGCGGCCTGTGGGTGCGGCCAGGGGGTAGGCCGCGCAGGGAGGCCGCCTGGGCGACACCTGGTGTTGGAAATATGCCCTAGAGGCAATAATAAAATGGTTATTATCATATTTCCTTGTTCATGATATTCGTCTATTGTTCATGCTATAATTGTATTAACAGGAAACAATAATGCATGTGTGAATAAATAGATCACAATGTGTCCCTAGCAAGCCTCTAGTTGGCTAGCTCGTTGATCAATAGATGATCATGGTTTCCTGATCATGGACATTAGATGTCATTGATAACGAGATCACATCATTGGGAGAATGATGTGATGGACAAAACCCAATCCTAAGCATAGCACTAGATCGTGTTGTTCGTATGCTAAAGCTTTTCTAATGTCAAGTGTCTTTTCCTTTGACCGTGAGATTGTGCAACTCCCGGATACCGTAGGAGTGCTTTGGGTGTATCAAACATCACAACGTAACTGGGTGACTATAAAGGTGCACTACAGGTATCTCCAAAAGTGTCTGTTGGGTTGGTACGTATCGAGATCGGGATTTGTCACTCCTTGTGACGGAGAGGTATCTCTGGGCCCACTCGGGAGAACATCATCATGAGCTCAATGTGACTAAGGAGTTAGTTGATACGTCTCCGTCGTATCTACTTTTCCAAACTCTTTTGCCCTTGTTTTGGACTCTAATTTGCATGATTTGAATGGAACTAACCCGGACTAACGCTGTTTTCAGCAGAATTGCCATGGTGTTGTTTTTGCGCAGAAATAAAAGTTCTTGGAATGACCTGGAAATTTACGGAGATTTTTTGTGGAATATATAAAAATACTAGCGGAAGAATCAACGGAGGAAGTGGAGCGTGGAGCCCACAAGCCCACCAGGCGCGGGCCCCCCTGGCCGCGCCTGGCAGGCTTGTGGGGCCCACAAAGCTCCACCGCCTCCAATCTTAGCTCTATTTAGCCTCTTTCGTCCAGAAAAAAAAATCAAAGGAGAAGAGTTCATTGCGTTTTACTATACGGGGCCCACTCGGTAGAACATCATCATGAGCTCAATGTGACTAAGGAGTTAGTCACACGATGACGTGCTACGGAACGAGTAAAGAGACTTATCGGTAACGAGATTGAACAAAGTATAGGTATACCGACGATCGAATCTCGGGCAAGTTCTATACCGACAGACAAAGGGAATTGTATACAAGATTGATTGAATCCTTGACATCGTGGTTCATCTGATGAGATCATCATGGAACATGTGGGAGCCACCATGGATATCCAGATCCCGCTGATGGTTATTGGCCGGAGAGTGTCTCGGTCATGTCTGCATGATTCCCGAACCCGTAGGGTCTACACACTTAAGGTTCGATGACGCTAGGGTTATAGGGAATTGTTATACGAGGTTACCGAAGGTTGTTCAGAGTCCCGGATGAGATCCCGGACATCAAGAGGAGCTCCGAAATGGTCCGGAGGTAAAGATTGCTATATAGGTTGGATGGGTTTGGACGCCGGAAATGTTTCAGGCATCACCGGTAGCGTACCGGGACCACCGGGACGACCGGAAAGGGTTCCGGAGGTCCACCGGGAGGGGACACCAGCCCCAAAAGGTGACATGGGCCAAAAGGTGGAAGGGAACCAGCCCACTCTCGCCTCCCACCAGGGGCCCAAGGTGCTTAGAGAGGGAAAGGGGGGGACCCTAAGTTTGGTGGGCCTAAGGCCCACCAGGGGTGCGCCACCCCCTCTCCCCTCCTGGCCGCCACCCCCCTCTCCCATCTAGGGGTGTCGCCCCCCTTTAGGGTGGTAAACTCTAAAGGAGGCGCCACCCTCCCTTCCCCCTATATATAGCGGGGGTTTTTTTTGCCTTTGAGAACACGGTTTTCCATCTCTCTCGGCGCAGCCCATCTTTTCTTCTTCCTCCTCTCCCACGGTGCTTGGCGAAGCCCTGCCGGGAGACCTCGTCTCTCCATCGACACCACGCCGTCGTGCTTCCGGAGATCTTCCCCAACCTCTCCCTCCTGCTTGCTGGATCAAGGTGCAGGAGACGTTACCGGTCTACACGTGTGTTGAACGCGGAGGTGCCTTTGTTTGGCACTAGATCGGAATCAACGAGTACGACTCCATCAACCGCGTTCTAGCAACGCTTCCTCTTAGCGATATTCAAAGGTATGAAGATGCACTCGCCCCTCTCTCATTGCTGGTCTCTCCATAGGAAGATCTGAATATGGCGTAGGAAAATTTCGAATTTATGCTACATTACCCAACAGTGGTATCAGAGCCAGGTTTTCTATGCGTAGATTCTATGCATGAGTAGAACACAAAAGGTTGTGGGCGCTGATTTTTCCATTGCTTGCCGCTACTTGTCTTATTCTTTTCCGGTGGTATTGTGGGATGAAGCGGCTCGGACCGACCTTACAAGCACGCTTACGTGAGACAGGTTCCACCGGCCGACATGCACACCGTGCATAAAGGTGGCTAGCGGGTGTCTGTCTCTCCCACTCTAGTCGGATTGGATTTGATGAAAAGGGTCCTTATGAAGGGTAAATAGCTTTGGTATATCATCGTTGTGGCTGTCACGTAGGTAAGAAGGCGTTCTTGCTAGAAACCCAAATCAGCCACGTAAAACTTGCAACAACAATTAGAGGACGTCTAACTAGTTTTTGCAGGGTTTGACATGGGATGTGATATGGCCAAAGTTGTGATGTTACATGTGTGATGTATGAGATGATCAACTTATTGTAACAGGATTCACGACTTGCATGTCGTTGAGTATGACAACCGGCAGGAGCCATAGGAGTTGTCTTAATTTATTGTATGAGATGCAACGCCATGTGTTTACTACTTTTACTTCATTGCTAACGGTTAGCTATAGTAGTAGTAGTAGTAGTAGTAGTAGTAGTAGTAGTTGGCATGGCGACTTCACGGAGACACAATGATGGAGATCATGATGATGGAGATCATGGTCTCACGCCGGTGACAATGATGATCATGCGATGCCTGAAGATGGAGATCGAAAGAACAAAGATGATAATGGCCATATCATGTCACTATATGATTGCATGTGATGTTTATCATGTTTTTCATCTTATTGCTTAGAACGATGGTAGCATAATAAGATGATCCCTCATAAAATTTCGAGAACGTATTCCCCTAAGTGTGCACCGTTGCAAAGGATCGTTGTCTCAAAGCACCACGTGATGATCGGGTGTGATAGATTCTAACATTCGCATACAACGGGTGTAAGCCAGATTTACACACGCGAAACACTTAGGTTGACTCGACGAGCTTAGCATGTACAGACATGACCTCGAATACAACAGACCAAAATGTCGAACATGAACCGTATGGTTGAATACGATCAGCATGAAGTTGCTCACCACGACGAATAGTCTGTCTCACGTGATGGTCGGACACAGGTTAGTCGACATGCATCATGTATCACTTAGATGACTAGAGGGATCTCGATTTAAGTGGGAGTGCATCAGATGAACTTAATTATCATGAACATAGTCAAATAGGTCTTTGCAAATTATGTAACTTGCGCTGTAGCTCTACGGTATTTGAGATGTTCCTAGAGAAATCTTAGTTGAAAGATAGAAGTATCAATTGTGCGGACTGGGTCCATTAACTGAGGATGGTCCTCACTGCTACGCAGAAGGCTACTACGACGACAGAAATCTTCTGTCGTCTCTTGAGCTTGTGTTGGTTTTTCCCTTGAAGAGGAAAGGGCGATGCAGCACAGGAGCAGTAAGTATTTCCCTCAGTTTGAGAACCAAGGTATCAATCCAGTAGGAGAATCTCGTCAAGTCGAGAGTACCTGCACAAACACAAAAGAGCTTGCACCCAACGCTATAAAGGGGTTGTCAATCTCTTCAAGAATAATTGCAAAGTGAGATCTGAAGGCGGAAAGTGTAACGAAGAAGAAGTGTAAGGCTGACAATATGGTGTGAAGTAGATCCGAGGGCCATAGTGTTCACTAGAGGCTTCTCTCAAAATAGCAAATATTACGGTGGGTGAAAAAATTACTGTCGAGCAATTGATAGAACCGCGCAAAGTCATGACGATATCTAAGGCAATGATCATACATATAGGCATCACGTCCAAGACAAGTAGACCGATACTTTCTGCATCTACTACTATTACTCCACACATCGACCGCTATCCAGCATGCATCTAGTGTATTGAGTTCATGACGAACAGAGTAACGCCTTAAGCAAGATGACATGATGTAGAGGGATAAACTCAAACCAATGATGAAACCCCATCTTTTTACCCTTTATGGCAACAACACGATGTGTGCCTCGCTACCACTTCTGTCACTGGGTGAGGTCACCGCACGGTATGAACCCAAAACCAAGCACTTCTCGCATTGCAAGAATCATAGATCAAGCTGGCCAAACAAAACCCACAACTCGAACAGAATTACAAGGATATGAAATCATGCATAAGAGAGATCAGAAGAAACTCAAATAAGATTCATAGATAATCTGATCATAAATCCACAATTCATCGGATCTCGACAAACACACCGCACAAGAAGATTACATCGCATAGATCTCCATGAAGATCATGGAGAACTTTGTATTGAAGATCCAAGATAGAGAAGAAGCCATCTAGCTACTAGCTATGGACCCGTAGGTCTATGGTGAACTACGCACGCATCATCGGAGATGTCATGGTGTTGCTGAAGAAGCCCTCCGTATCCGAATCCCCCCTCCCGCGGGGCACCAGAACGTGCCCTAGATGGGATCTTGTGGAGACAGAAGCTTGCGGAGGCGGAAAAGTACTTTCGATGATCTCCTGATTTTTTCTGGAATTATTGGGAATATATAGGCGAAAGACCTAGGGCAGAGGTGGCCCAGGGAGCCCACAAGCCTGGGAGGCGCGGCCCCCCTGGCCGCGGCTAGGGGGCTTGTGGGGTCCGTGGTGGCCCCTGCCTTGGTTCTCAAGTTTCCCGATCTTCTTCTGTTTCGGAATTTTTTTTTTGAAAGTTTCGTTCCATTTGGACTCCGTTTAAAATCCTCCTCTAAAAGGGGTCAAAAACACGAAAAAAACAGGAACTGGCACTTGGCACTGAGTTAATAAGTTAGTTCCAAAAAGATATAAAAGGCATACAAAACATCCAAAGTTTGACAGGATAATAGCATGAAACCATCAAAAATTATAGATACGTTTGAGACGTATCAAGCATCCCCAAGCTTAACTTCTACTCGTCCTCGAGTAGGGAGGTAATAAAGACTGAATTTTTGATGTGGAATGCTACCTAGCATAGCTGTCCTTTGCAACTTATTTTGTGTGACATGAATGTTCAGATCCGTAAGATTCAAAACAATAGTTTGCTATTGACATGAAAACAATAATACTTCAAGCAAACTAGCAAGGTAATCATGAACTTTCAAATAACAAGGCCAAAGAAAGTTATCCCTACAAAATCATATAGTTTGGCTATGCTCCATCATCCCCACACAACTAATTTAAATCATGCACAACCCCGATATTGGCCAAGTAATTGTTTTCGCACTCTTACTTTCTCAAACCTTTTATAACTATCATGCAATACATGAGCGTGAGCCATGGATATAGCACTATAAGTGGAATAGAGTGTGGTGGTGGTTGTGAGACAAAAAGGGAGGAGATGGTCACATTGACTCGGTGTATCAAAGGGCTATGGAGATGCCCATTAATAGATATCAATGTGAATGAGTAGGGATTGCCATACAAAGGATACACTAGAGCTATAAGTATATGAAAGCTCAAAAGGAGAACTAGTGGGTGTGCATCCAACTTGCTTGCTCACGAAGACCTAGGGCAATTTTGAGGAAGCCCATCATTGGAATATACAAGCCAAGTTATATAATGAACATTCCCACTAGCATATGGTGGTGATGAAGCGAGAGGCTCTCAATCATGAAGAACATGGTGCTATTATGAAGCACAAGTGTGGACAAAGATAGTAGCATTGTCCCTTCTCTCTTTTTCTCTCTCTTTTTTTATTTGGGCTCTTGGGCCTCTTTTTTCTCTTCTTTTATTGGGGATCTTTGGCATTTTTTTTATTTCCTGACATGGGACAATGCTCTAATAATGATGATCATCACACTTTTATTTACTCACAGCTCAAAGCTCAAAACGATGATGACTCTATAGGAAATGCCTCCGACAGTGTACCGGGATGTGCAACGATCTAGCTTGGCGTATGACGTTGAAACATCTCGCTAGCTATCTTACGGTCATGCAATGGCAATATGAGAGTGACGACACAAGTCATGAGACGGAACGGTGGGATTTGCATGGCAATATATCTCGGAATGGCTATGAAAATGCCATAGTAGGTAGGTATGGTGGCTGTTTTGAGGAAGGCATATGGTGGGTTTGTGCACCGGCGAGAATTGCGTGGCACTAGAGAGGCTAGCAATGGTGGAAGGTGAAAGTGCATCTATACCATGGACTGACATTAGTCATGAAGAACTCACATAATTGTTACGGAAGTCTTTATTAGTAATCGAAACAAAGTGCTAAACGCATACTCCTAGGGGAAGGGTTGGTAGGTGTTAACCATCGCGCGATCCCGACCGCAACACAAAGGATGACAATCAATAGATCAATTATGCTCCGACTTCCTAACATAGTGGTTCACCATATGTGCATGCTACGGGAATCACTAACTTCAACACAAGTATTTCTAGATTCACAACACCCTACTAACATAACTCTTAATATTACCAAATCCACGTCTCAAAACTAATTGAGAGGAATCAAACTTCTCTTTCTACTCAATGCACATGAAGATGGAGGTTTTTGTATCCTCTTTGGGTACCTATAACCTTTGGGGACCACTTTCATAGCACAAGCCAACTACCAAGTCACGCACCGCCGTGCTCTAAAAGATCTAAGTGAAGCACACAGAGCAAAATTATCTAGCTCAGAAGATATAAGTGAAGCACTATGAGCATTCTAGCAAAATCAGAATGAGTGCATGTCTCTCTCAAAAGGTGTGCATCAAGGATGATTGTGACACAACAAAAAGAAAAGACTCCTACGATACAAGACGCTCCAAGCAAAACACATATCATGTGGTGAATAAAAATATAGCTCCAAGTAATGTTACCGATGGATTGAAGACTAAAGAGGGGATGCCTTCCCGGGGCATCCCCAAGCTTAGGATTTTTTATGTCCTTGAATTTGGCTTGGGATGCCTTGGGCATCCCCAAGCTTGATATCTTTCCACTCCTTATCGCTTTGTCCATGAGAACATCACCCAAAACATGAAAACTTCACAACACAAAACTTAAACAGAAACGCATGATAACATTAGCACAAGAAAACAAACTACCACCTCTTCAAGTACTGTAGCAATATTGATTTCTATTTATATTGGTGTTAGATTACCGTATTCTTACTTTTCCATGGCTAGTACGCCCCCCCCCCCCCCCCGATACTATCCATAGTTTCATCAAAACAAGCAACCAACTCAACAAAAACAGAATCTGTCAAAAACAGACCAGTCTATAGCAATATGCATACTTCGTATACTTCTGGTACCACAAAAATTCTGAAAAATTACGACTGCCTGGAAAAAGGCATATAAACCAGCAGCAAGAAGAATCAACTCAAAATCTCTTTCTGAATAAAAATGAAGAATAATCTCGTGAGCGAAAAGTTTCTGTCTTTTTCCAGCACGATCAAACAACCATCACCTAGACTAGTCATAAAGGTTTTGCTTGGCTCAAACACAAAAAGAAACAATCACAACAGAATTATGATAGTGTGGACACAACAAAACAGAAAGAAAAAAGATAAATTCATTGGGTTGCCTCCCAACAAGCGCTATTGTTTAACGCCCTTAGCTAGGCATAAAGCGATAGAATCACGTATCGTCGTCTTTGGTGCTCAAACCATAAGTGGACCTCATCATGGACTCATAAGGCAATCTTATTTTCTTTCTAGGAAAGTGCTCCATGCCCTTCTTTAAAGGAAATTGAAATCTGATATTTCCTTCCTTCATATCGATGATAGCACCGATAGTCCTTAAGAAAGGTCTACCAAGAATAATAGGGCATGTAGGATTGCAATCAATGTCAACCACAATGAATCCACGGGTACATAGTTCCTATTTGCAATAATAAGAACATCATTGATCCTTCCCATGGGTTTCTTGACAGTAGAAGCCGCAAGATGCAAATTAAGAGAACACTCCTCAATCTCATTAAAACCCAGAACATCACATAAAGACTTTAGAATCGCAGAAACACTAGCACCCAAATCACACAAAGCATTTCATTCATAGTTTTTGATTTTGATTTTGATAGTAGGTTCCCACTCATCATGAAGCTTTCTAGGGATAGGGACTTCCAATTCAAGTTTCTCTTCAAGAGATTTATCATAGCTTCGACGATATGATCGGTAAAGGCCTTGTTTTGGCTATAAGCGTGTGGAGAGTTTAGCATGGATTGCATCAAGGAAATGCATTCAATCAAGGAGCAACTATCATAATTGAATTCCTTAAAATCCAAAGTAGTAATTTCATTACTACTCAAAGTTTTAATATCTTCCACTCCACTTTTAATGCTTTTAGCATCAAGATAGATGGACTCCGAATCATTGGGGCGTTTTTCAACCAAGGTGGATTCATATCCAGCCCCATCACCATTAGGTTTGACACAAGAAAACAAAGATTCAGTGGGAGTCACACTAAGCACTTTAAGATCTTCGTGATTCTTATCACGAGAACACGCCTTTTTAAGCCATTCATGTCTAGCACGAATTTTGGCGGTTCTTTCTTTGCTCTCACTCATGGAAACACGCATAGCTTTCAAAGTTTCATCCATATTGATCTTGGGAGGAGCACATCTAACTTTCAAAGCATCAATATCACTAGACATTCTATCATCGTTCCTAGCCAAATCGTCAATTTTGAGTAGTTTTTCCTCTATGGACGCATTGAAAATCTTTTGTGAGTTAATAAACTCTTTCATATTACTCTCTGGATCAGAGGGTAATCTATTGTAATTTCCATGAGTATTGTTGTAGGAGTTGCCAAAGTTATTAGAGGAGTTACTAGCAAAAGGCCTAGGAACATAGTTTCCTCTAAAAGCATTATTGTTGCCAAAATTATTCGTACCATCAAAATTAATGTCCAAGCTAGCGTTGCTACTCTCAATCAAGGAAGACAAGGGCATATCATTAGGATCTAAAGGAGCACTTCTACTAGCAACAAAATTCATTAACTCATCCATCTTAGCACTCAACGAGTTAATTTCTTCTATAGCGTGTACCTTCTTACTAGTAGGTGACCTTTCAGTGTGCCACCGAGAGTAGTTCATCATGATATTATCTAGGAGTTTTGTGGCTTCTCCTAACATGATTTCCATGAATGTTCCACCGGAGGTGGAGTCCAAGATGTTTCTAGAAGCGAAATTCAAGCCAACGTAGAAGATTTGTATAATCATCCAAAGACTCAAGCCATGAGCGGGACAATGTCTAATCATCAATTTCATCCTCTCCAAAGATTGTGCAACATGTTCATGATAAAGTTGCTTAAAATTCATGATATCATGATGGAGAGAGATAATCTTAGCCGGCGGAAAATAATTGGATATGTAAGCATCTTTGCACTTATTCCAAGGATCAATACTATTTTTGGGCAAAGACGAAAACCAAGTTTTTGCTCGATCTCGCAACGAGAAAGGAAATAGCTTCAATTTAATCACATCAATATCCACATCTCTCTTATTTTGCATATCGCAAAGCTCAATGAAGGTATTAAGATGGGATGCGACATCTTCACTAGGAAGGCCGGAGAATTGCTCTTTCATAACAAGATTCAGCAAAGCGGCATTGATTTCGTATGACTCCGCACTAGTGGCGGGAGCAATCGGAGTACTAATAAAATAATTATTATTAGTATTCGAGAAGTCACAAAGTTTGGTGTTTTCAGTCATGGTGACTTCAGCAAGCAAGCAAGCACTCAAGCGAACAGAAAGCAAGCGAGAGAAAAGGGCGAACGAAAACGGCAAACAAAAAAGGCAAATATTTTTTTGTAAATTTTTGTCTTTCAGAAGTGGGGGAGAGGAAAACGAGAGGCAAAAAAGTAAATGCAAGAGATGAGTTTGCGACACTTACTTGGATGAGTTCTTGACTTGATCCTCCCCGGCAACGGTGCCAGAAGTCGTTCTGCTACTTCTCAAACAACACCGCCAGAAATTGACACGTTGACGGAGACTTGCTTGCGTTGGTTTTTTTCCCTTGAAGAGGAAAGGGTGATGCAGCACAGGAGCAGTAAGTATTTCCCTTAGTTTGAGCACCAAGGTATCAATCCAATAGGAGAATCTCGTCAAGTCCAGAGTACCTATGCAAACACAAAAGAGCTTGCACCCAACGCTATAAAGGGGTTGTCAATCCCTTCAAGATTGATTGCAAAGCGAGATCTGAAGGCGGAAAGTGCAACGTAGAAAAAGTGTAAGGCTGAAAATATGGTGTGAAGTAGACCCGGGGGCCATAGTGTTCACTAGAGGCTTCTCTCAAAATAGCAAATATTACGGTGGGTGAACAAATTACTGTTGAAAAATTGATAGAACCGCGTAAAGTCATGACAATATCTAAGGCAATCATCATACATATAGGCATCACGTCCAAGACAAGTAGACCGATACTTTCTGCATCTACTACTATTACTCCACACATCGATCGCTATCCAGCATGCATCTAGTGTATTGAGTTCATGACGAACAGAGTAACGCCTTAAGCAAGATGACATGATGTAGAGGGATAAAATCAAACGAATGATCAAAACCCCATATTTTTACCCTTGATGGCAACAACATGATGCGTGCCTCGCTACCCCTGCTGTCACTGGGTGAGGTCACCGCACGGTATGAACCCAAAACCAAGCACTTCTCGCATTGCAAGAATCATAGATCAAGCTGGCCAAACAAAACCCACAACTCGAACAGAATTACAAGGATATGAAATCATGCATAAGAGAGATCAGAAGAAACTCAAATAAGATTCATAGATAATCTGATCATAAATCCACAATTCATCGGATCTCGACAAACACACCGCACAAGAAGATTACATCGGATAGATCTCCATGAAGATCATGGAGAACTTTGTATTGAAGATCCAAGAGAGAGAAGAAGCCATCTAGCTACTAGCTATGGACCCGTAGGTCTATGGTGAACTACTCACGCATCATCGGAGAGGTCATGGTGTTGATGAAGAAGCCCTCCGTATCCGAATCCCCCCTCCGGCAGGGCACCAGAACATGCCCGAGATGGGATCTTGCGGAGATAGAGGTCTGGTGCCCTGCCGGAGGGGGGATTCGGACACGGAGGGCTTCTTCATCAACACCATTGCCTCTCCGATGATGCGTGACTAGTTCACCACTGACCTTCGGGTCCATAGCTAGTAGCTAGATGGCTTCTTCTCTATCTTGGATCTTCAATACAAAGTTCTCCATGATCTTCATGGAGATCTATCTGATGTAATCCTCTTTTGCGGTGCGTTTGTCGAGATCCGATGAATTGTGGATTTATGATCAGATTATCTATGAATCTTATTTGAGTTTCTTCTGATCTCTTATATGCATGATTTCATATCCTTGTAATTCTCTTCGAGTTGTGGGTTTTGTTCGGCCAACTTGATCTATTATTCTTGCAATGGGGGAAGTGCTTGGTTTTCAGTTCATACCGCGCGGTGACCTCATCCAGTGACAGAAGGGGTAGCAAGGCACGCATTGTGTTGTTTCCATCAAGGGTAAAAAGATGGGGTTTATATCTATTGCATGAATTTATCCCTCTACATCATGTCATATTGCTTAAGGAGTTACTCTGTTTGTTATGAACTCAATACACTAGATGCATGCTGGATAGCGGTCGATGTGTGGAGTAATAGTAGTAGATGCAGAAAGTATGAGTCTACTTGTCTCGGACGTGATGCCTATATGTGTGATCATTGCCTTAGATATCGTCATGACTTTGCGCGGTTCTATCAATTGCTCGACAGTAATTCGTTCACCCACCGTAATATTTGCTATCATGAGAGAAGCCTCTAGTGAACACTATGGCCCCCGGGTCTACTTCACATCATATTTTCAGCCCTACACTTTTACTTTGTTGCACTTTCCGCCTTCAGATCTCACCTTGCAATCAATCGTGAAGGGATTAACAACCCCTTTGTAGCGTTGGGTGCAAGTTTGCTGTTTTTTGCGCAGGTACTTTGGAAACTTGGCTTGATACTCCTACTGGATTGATACCTTGTTTCTCAAACTGAGGGAAATACTTACTGCTACTGTGCTGCATCACCCTTTCCTCTTCAATGGAAAAACCAACGCAAGCTCAAGAGGTAGCAGTGATGAGGGCGCAAAGCTCCATCTGGAGGTCTTCGGAGGCCCTGCACCGACAATGAACCTCATAAGCCTCAGCAAGAGCATGCTCGCGGGCTTCTACCGCTACAACGAGGGATGCCTCCGTCTCTGTGCAAGCGCGCTCCCGCTGTAGGCGGCCGAGGTTCATGGCAACCTCAAGCTGACGCCACCCCGACGCAAGGTACTGGGGCTCACCTTCCCGGCAGGCTTCATGACTGGCAAGCCCCACCCCCAGACGTTGAAGCGCGTCCGCAGCAATGCGGAGCAAGCCCCTTGGTGCGGCAGGCGAACGTGCGACAGGCTCCAGAGGCTAGCAGGGGTCCTTGCCTCCCGTACAGCAAGCAGGAGAATCACGCAAGGGATCATCCGACCCGAGTCCATGCCCGGGGGCTGGGGGTTCCCGTGCGGCCGTTTCGTCGGCATTGAGCGCCCCATGAGACCCCTCATCGCCATGCTGGAGGGGTCCAAGGGGAAGGAGCGGCATGGCCCCAGGAGAGGCCACACGTGAGGGGAGAGGCATCCCCCCGAACTACCAGAGGCCGTCACCAAAGAAGACCGAGGGGGTTCTCGTGCATGAAGCTTAGGAGACCGAGCTCCACGGAGTGCAAGAGAAGAGGCCGCGGGATGCCCGGCGACCTCCGGAGCAGGCAGCGCTGATCCGCCTCCCCTGTCGCCGAAGGGGAACCTGAAGAGCAAGGGTTCAGAAGATAGGCATATAAAGGGAGGACGATGGGGAATACGGGCCCTTACTCGTCAATGGCCATCCATTTCTTCCTCGCCGGAGCGGCCTGCGCTGGGGAGCGGCCGCCCTCGGGCAACCTCCTCTTCCGGCCGGCAGGGGCGACCCGTCGGGGGGACTCGGCGGCCCTCGAGCGAGGCTTGGAAGTGGTGGCAGTGCTTTCCACTGTTGACCGATCGCCACCACCAACCCCGGCTTGACGCGGAGCCAGAGTCGGGAGGATGGGCGGCGGCGCACCGCCCACCCCAGTCGCGGGGGTAACCGCACAACCGGTGTCTTCGCGGGGCTGAGCACCTGGGGTGAGGCCTCCGAGGAACGCATTTCCCCCTCAGGAAGGAGCCCCCATTCATCGAAGAGCAGCATCTCCGCAGCGAGAGCTCCCGAGGCCTTGAAGTTGTACAGCGGCAGACCGTTCAGCGGGAACTTCTCAGGATTGCCGCCGGTCAGTCGGCGAAGCAGCTCACGCAAAACATCAGGGGGAAAGGGGACGACTTAGGTCCTCATCGAGTCGTTGAGCCCTGTGTAGGCCCACATTGTAACGACTAAGATGCGGTCCTTTCCGATTTAGGGAACGAGGCCCCGAATTGGAAAGAAGCGCATCTAAGCATTTCGCAAGCACGGTAACTGATACATCTCCGTCGTATCTACTTTTCTGAACTCTTTTGCCCTTGTTTTGGACTCTAATTTGCATGATTTGAATGGAACAAACCCGGACTGACGTTGTTTTCAGCAGAATTGCCATGGTGTTGTTTTTGTGCAGAAATAAAAGTTCTCAGAATGTCCTGAAAATTTACAGAGATTTTTTCTGGAATAAAAGAAAAATACCTGCGCAAAGATCCACCGGAGGAGGTGGACAAGTAGGCCACAAGCCCACAGGCCGCGGCCACCCCCTGATCGCGCCGTGAGGGCTTGTGGGGCCCACGTGGCTCCACCGCCCCCAAACTCAGCTCTATATCTTTTGTCTCGCCCGGAAAAAATCAGAGAGAAGGTTTCATCGCGTTTTGAGATACGGAGGCGCCGCCACATCCTGTTCTTCATCTGGAGGGCAGATCTGGAGTCCGTTTCGGGCTCCGGAGAGGGGAAATCGTCGCCATCGTCATCATCAACCTTTCTCCATCGACAATTACATGATGCTCTTCATCGTTCGTGAGTAATCTCATCGTAGGCTTGCTGGACGGTGATGAGTTGGATGAGATCTATCATGTAATCGAGTTAGTTCTTGATGGGGATTGATCCCTAGTATCCACTATATTCTAGATTAATGTTGCTACTACTTGGCTATGCTTAATGCTTGTCACTAGGATCCGAGTGCCATGATTTCAGATTTGAACCTATTATGTTGTCGCCAATATATGTGTGTTTTAGATCCTATCTTGCAAGTTGTAGTCACCTGCTATGTGTTATGACCCGGCAACCCCGGAGTGACAATAGCCGGAACCACTCCTGGAGATGACCATAGTATGAGGGGTTCATGTATTCACCGCGTGTTAATGAGTGATCTGGTTCTTTATTAAAAGGAGAACCTTAATATCCCGTAGTTTCCATTAGGACCCCGCTGCCACGGGAGGGATGCACAATAGATGTCATGCAAGTTCTTTTCCCTAAGCACGTATGACTACATACGGAATACATGCCTACATTAGATTGATGAACGTGAGCTAGTTACATATCTCTCCGTGTTATAGCTATTACATGATGAATCACATTCGTCACACTCATCCATCACCGATCCACTTCCTACGAGTCTTCTACTACTGGTCCTCGCTACATTACTTTGTCTAGGCTTGTCCCTTGCTACAAAAGGGATTGGGCCACTTTCCTGCTACTCTTGTTACTGTTGTCACTTTGTTACTACTGCTGTCACTTTGCTGTTGCTGCTACTACTGTTCCTTGCTACTCCACTATCACTTGTTGCAAGATCTTTTTCGACACTGTTGTCGGGGAAGAATAGTTACTCGCTCACGTGCAACCTACTGGCGCCATTGATACAACAGTTAGGAATAGTCTGTGTCAACAGATCGTTTCTGACACCGTTGTTATGATACTACTTTGCTACTGATACTTTGCTTGCAGACACTAATCTTTCAGGTGTGGTTGAATCTGACGAACTCAGCTGCTAATACTCGAGAATATTCTTTCGCTTCCCTTTTGGTGAACCAACAAATTTGGGTTGAATACTCTACCCTCGAAAACTGTTGCGATCCCCTACACCTGTGGGTTATCAAGGCTTTTTTCTGGCGCCGTTGCCGGGGAAGCACAACTATATTCTTTGATTCACTTGGGATTTACGTCTCTTGATCACTATGAGGAATCCAAAAGATCCAAGAACTAAGATCCTGCCTTCCATTACGAGGAGAGGTAAGGAACTGCCATATAGCTCGGCACTTGATTCACCTTCAGTTCTGAGTAAGTTTGCGACTTCGCCTCCTGCTAGAAATCTGTCGCCTGTGCTTAATGATGCTACTTCTGCTGCCCATGATGCTTATGATGATGCTATGCTTGATACTATGCCTGATGATGCTATGCTTGATACTATGTCTGATGATGCTATGCTTGATACTATGCCTGATGATGTTATGCTTGATACTATGCTTGATGATGCTATGCTTGATACTATGCCTGATGATGCTATGCTTGATACTATGCCTGATGATGTTATGCTTGATACTGCTTTGCCACTAGGTGCATTCCTTGATGCACAAATTGCTAGAGTTGCTGCTAGATGTGGTGATACTTCACAAACGGCTGATACTATTGAAGTAGAACTTGCTACTATGCCTGAATTACCTGTTATGCCTGATACACGCTATGTTATGGAGGGAGAGATAGCTGAGGATTTTCTTGCGTGTAAGGATAGCTATGATGTTGAGAAACTAGTGCGCAAGTGGAAAGAAAAATCTCTGAACGCTAGGATGAAATACGACCCGAAGTTTGCTACTTTGCCTATCTTTGTGACCGATAAGGATTATGAATTCTCTGTCGACCCTGAGTTAATCACTCTAGTCGAATCTGATCCTTTTCACGGTTATGAGTCTAAAATGGTTGTAGCCCATCTTACCAAACTGCACGATATAGCCACCCTATTCACTAGTGAGGAAAAGATCCGCCACTACTATATGCTCAAGATGTTTCCTTTCTCGCTAAAGGATGATGCTAAGACCTGGTTCACTTCTCTTGCTCCTGGTTGTGTGCGTAGCCCCCAGGATATGGTCTACTACTTCTCTGAAAAATATTTCCCTGCCCATAAGAAGCAAGCTGCCTTGCAGGAAATATACAACTTTGCTCAAGCTAAAGAAGAGAGTCTCCCACAAGCTTGGGGGAGGCTCATCCAGCAACTGAATGCTTTGCCTGATCACCCTCTTGAGAAGAATGAAATACTAGATATCTTCTATAATGGACTTACCGATGCTTCCAAAGACCACCTAGATAGTTGTGCCGGTAGTATTTTTAGGGAACGAACCGTAGAACAAGCTGAGATCCTGTTGAATAACATCTTGTGCAATGACAATGCTTGGACTATTCCCGAACCATCTCCTAAGCCAACTTCGAAGAAAAGAGGTATTCTATTCCTCAGTCCTGAAGATATGTAAGAAGCCAACAAATCTATGCAAGAGAAAGGCATTAAATCTGAAGATGTCACAAATCTACCACCTATCGAAGAGATCCATGGTCTCGATAACCCAATACATGTAGTAGAAGTAAATTCTCTGCGTAGGTTTGATGAGAGTGATATTCCTTTTGATAAACCCGCTAGCTTATGCATGGATGAATTTGATAACTTTGTTTCCGAACAACAGAGTTTCAATGATTATGTTAGCAGACAATTGGAGAAGAATGCTCGTATGCTTAGTCATTTAAGTGCTTGTGTGGACAGAAACGTCAACGATCTTAAGCTTCTAAGTAAACATGCCTCTATGGTTACTACTCAGGTAGAACAAGTACTTAAAGCTCAAAATGACTTGCTCAATGAGTTGAATGACAATTCCGTCAGAGTCGTCACTAGAGGCGGTAGAATGACCTAGGAACCTTTGTATCCTGAGGGTCATCCGAAGAGAGTTGAACAAGATTCTCAAGGAGTTAGCACTGATGCACCTAGTCATCCTAGAAAGAAGAAGAAAGATGATGAGAACCTGCACGCTAGCAACCCTGTTGCTGCTACACCTGAGAGTCCAAACGATGCCTCTGTCTCTGATGCTGAAACACAATGTGGTGATGAACATGAGCCTAATGATAATATCAATAGTGATTTTCATGTTGATGCTCAACCTAGCAATGATAAGGATGTGGAGATTGAACCTGTTGACCTTGATAACCCACAGCCTAAGAATAGAAGATACGATAAGAATGACTTTGCTGCTAGGAAGCATGGTAAAGAAAGGGAACCATGGGTTCAGAAACCCATGCCCTTTCCTCCCAAACCATCAAAGAAATGATCAGACCTGTCTTTCTACAGATGCGTTTGACAGATATGCTCAAAATGTCTCCGTATGCTAAGTACATGAACGATATTGTGACTAATAAGAGGAGGATACCTGAGGTTGAGATTTCCACCATGCTCGCTAATTATACCTTAAAGGGTGGAACTCCCAAGAAACTAGGCGATCCCGGTGTGCCCACTATATCTTGCTCCATTAAAGGTAACTACATTAGAACTGCGTTATGCGACCTTGGAGCCGGTGTTAGTGTTATGCCTCTCTCTCTTTATCATAGACTTGAACTGGATAAGTTGACACCCACTGAAATCTCTTTGCAAATGGCCGACAAATCAACTGCTTTCCCTATCGGAATTTGCGAGGATGTGCCTGTTGTGGTTGCTAACACCACTATCTTAACAGACTTTGTTATCTTGGATATTCCCGAGGACGATGCCATGACTGCCATCCTCGAAAGACCCTTTTTAAACACTGCAGGGGCTGTTATAGATTGCAACAAAGGCAATGTTACTTTCCATGTCAACGGTAATGAGCATACGGTGCACTTTCCGAAGAAACAATATCGAGTACATTGCATCAATGCTATCGAAAAAACTTCATCAATTCTTATTGGGAGCTTTGAATGCCCTATTCCTCGTGTCAAGATGAAGTATGATTTGCTTGTTGGGGAGATACACATCCCCATTGAGGTGACCTAGTGACTATTTGAAAATTCTCCGTCTTCTTTAGCGATTCGAAAAGTTTTGTCGAGGGGATTTGATCAACACCATTGATGGATTTCTTTCGATGACCATGAGTTGGATGAATCGAGGAGTCACAAACCTCTGTTCCAAGCTTTCACTTTAGGTTGCTTAGAAGAAAAATGATAGATTTAGTTTAGTTTTCCCTGTTTTCTGTTTTAGCGTCCGGTAGAAAAGTACCCCGAAAATAAAAGTTCTCCGAACGCTGTGAAAATCAAGTATGATTTTTTCTGGATTTTTTGAAAAATACTGGGACAAAGAGTCTGTCTGGGGGCCACACCAGTGGGCCACAAGCCCTAGGGGCGCGGGCACCCCCCTGGCCGCGCCACCCAGTCTTGTGGGGCCCAAAGGCACCCCCTCCACTCATTCTTGCTCTCATCCGCTTCTCCTACCTCCAAAAAAATCGTTTCACAGCTCAAACCCGTGTTCTTGCTCCTCTTGCTGGGATTTTCGATCTCTTTGCTCAAATCACCCTTCTCCGAACTGTTTTGGGGAAATTACTCCTTGGTAAGTGACTCCTCCATTGGTCCAATTAGTTTTTGCTCTAGTGCCTTATACTCCGCGTATTTTTGTTGCCTTGGTGACCATGTTCTTGAGCTTTGCATGCTAATTCTAGCTGGTCCCAAGTAGTTTTGATGCGTAATATGGTCTCTACGAACTTGTTGGAGTAGTTGCTACGAGTTTAGTTGAGCCTTGTTCACCTTTCCTTTGGGTCACTGAAAATTTCAGAAAAGGAAGATGTTCAGGAGAAGCTTTCATGGTGGTTCCTTAAGCAAGAGAGGTCCCCGTCTTGCGATTCGGGAGCCTGATCCTTACCAACCTAGGGACGCGCATGTACAACCGTGTGAATGGCCTTCTGATGAATTTATGATTGAGGCATGTTTCAAAGATGAGTTTGATGCACTTGTTCACAATGTCGGACTCGAAGAATTCATCTCCGATAAATGTGAACAGTATGTTGCTCTCACTGCCTCTTTTGTTCGTAGATTCAAATTTTTAGTTGGCCATGAGCCATCAGTACTGTTTGATCTCTATGATAAATCGTATACCATGGATTTAGAGGATTTCAATAGAATTTGCAAGATACCTATGTGGGGTAGCCTCAATGATCCTCCTAAATCTTCGGTTAGAGATTTTTGCTCTGGTATTACAGTTGGAGAAACTAGAGACATTACGCAAGCTACCATGGGGAGTATTCATTTTCCTGCCTTGCATTACTTTGCCCTCTTCATAGGCAGATGCATTAATGGCAAGATTGAGCATTGTCACCTCTGCGCACCCGACCTTAGTATCCTTAAGAGCGTAGTGACAGGTGAAAAAAGCTTCAACATGGGAGCTATTATAGCAAGGAGGTTGAATAAGAATGCTATTGAAGGGGATTCCTTTGGTGGGATCTATGCCACTCGCATAGCAAATTTTCTTGGAGGACCCATCCGCGAAGGAGATCCCCCGCTCCATACAGCTTTCCTTTCCTTGAGAGGGATGACGAATCCCTCCTATACCGATTGATATTTAACCGTTAGCGTGTTTTCCATATTACCCTTCCTGCTCCTGCTTTTTTTGACTTTCAGGTAAAACGAAGATATTACATAACCACAGGAGAGGCAGAGGAGTATGAGAGGGAGGCAAAGGTTGCTTGTCTCTGTGAGGCAGCTATTCAGGCAGTGGCTGCAGCGCTCCCGTATAACCCCTATTATGAGTTTGGGTTTCGCGAGGACCATCCATGGGAGTAGACCAACTTAGGCCAAAAGCCTAAGCTTGGGGGAGTACGTGTTCTCACCGACTTTATATTCTTGCTTATGCTTTCACTTTGTTAGCCGATGTTCACACTTTTCCACTGTATCATCCATGCTAGTTTATTTCCTTTTTCTCGTTTTCTTTTCGTGTGTCTGTCTAGTTTGAAGAAAACCCAAAAAAATATTTTCTTTTTCTTCTTTTGCTTGTTGGGAGCTTTCCCGTGTAAATAGTTTTCTTTTTCTTTGGGTCAAGGTAGAAGATATTGGTTACAATGTTTAGTGGCTCTTCCATGCATACCTGTTTAGTTTTCAAAAGAGCCATATTACTTTGTCTTCTCTGTTGTGTTTGCCTGCAGATTCCAGCGTAGTCCAATGCACGAGCACTCTTATTATTGTTCACATCGTTCGGTCGTGCAAGTGAAAGGCAATAATGACGATATATGATGAAGTGACTGAGCCTGGAAAAGCTGGTATGAACTCGATCTATTTTGTTTTTGTAAATATGACTAGCTCATCATGCCTGATTCAGCTTTGTTGTGAGAGAAACATGTTTGCAATGACAACTTAGAGATCATAGTTGCTTATGCCATGCTTATTTAACTAGGAGCTTATAATGGTTTGTCTTGGTTGCCAACATGAATGTTGAGATGACTATGATGTAGTATGATAGGATGGTATCCTCCTTTGAATGTTTCAAGTGGCTTGACTTGGCGCATGTTCACGCATGTAGTTGAAATAGAATCAACATAGCCTCTATGATATTCATGTTCATGGTGATTTATGTCCTACTCATACTTGCACTCAATGTTAGTTACTCTCAATGCATTTTGATGACTGTTGTCGCTCTCTAGTTGGTCGCTTCCCAGTCTTTTGCTAGCCTTCACTTGTACTAAGCGGGAATACTGCTTGTGCATCCACTTCCATAAACCCAAAGTTGTGCCATATGAGTCCACCATACCTACCTATGTGCGGTATCTACCTGCCGTTCCAAGTAAATTTGCATGTGCCACTCTCTAAATCTTCAAGAAATAATCTGTTTTGTATGCCCGAACCGCTCATGTGGTGACAGGGGAATATTGATATCTTCCATGCTAGGCGTGTTATCCTCGATATGTGTTTATTCCCTATCATTCACGAGAAAGGGGTCGGTAATTGGAATTCCCAGTTCCATGCTCAACTTGAAAAGATAATTGCAAACAAAACTCCCCCAGGATTGATGTTGGTATGGACGGTACCCGAGGATTCGGCTAGCCGTGGAGTGTGATTGATTGGTGGTGGGGGAGTCAAAACTTTACTTTTCTGTTTGGGAACCGCCAATAGCATGTGTAGCGTGGAAGATGTTGAGAACTCTTAGTCATTGCGTTGACAATGAAAGCATGACACCCAAAATTATTATCTCTGCTTTCAAAGCTTGAGCTCTGGCACCTCTGCAAATTAATGCTTCCCTCTGCGAAGGGTCTGTCTATTTATGTTCCTGTTGAGTCATCCTCCTCTTACAAAGGCACCAATTAGAGAGCACCTCTGTCATTTTTATGCTTTGCTTCTAACTGTGTTGAGTATGACTATGACTGGATCTTCATTGCCTTGAATTACAATGTTTAGTCAGCCCTTGGTCTGTTAAGGTGATCTGCATTTATGTTTTGCGGTCTCAGAAAGAGCTAGCGAAATACCATCTATTCGTATTGCTTCATGTTGTTTTGATTGAAGTGTTGACATTTGAGGCTTATTATTATTTATTCGCTAGTTGATTATGCCACTGATATGAGTTTACCGTGAGACCTAGATGTTATTTGCTTATGTGGTTTGCTTGTGATCTTGTTGAAATTCTGGTTATGATTTAGACATAGCTGCAACAACAAGATCAAACAGAGTCCGTCAAAGTTTTTTTTTGTCTCTTTCAGTTTGTCAACTGAATTGCTTGAGGACAAGCAAGGCTTTAAGCTTGGGGGAGTTGATACGTCTCCGTCGTATCTACTTTTCCGAACTCTTTTGCCCTTGTTTTGGACTCTAATTTGCATGATTTGAATGGAACTAACCCGGACTAACGTTGTTTTCAGCAGAATTGCCATGGTGTTGTTTTTGTGCAGAAATAAAAGTTCTTGGAATGTCCTGAAAATTTACGGAGATTTTTTCTGGAATAAAAAAATACCTGCGCAAAGATCCACCGGAGGAGGTGGACTAGTGGGCCACAAGCCCACAGGCCGTCGCCACCCCCTGGCCGTGCCGTGAGGGATTGTGGGGTCCACGTGGCTCCACCACCCCCAAACTCAGCTCTATATCTTCCGTATCGCCTGGAAAAAATATCAGAGAGAAGGTTTCATCGCGTTTTGCGATACGGAGGCGCCGCCACATCCTGTTCTTCATCTCGAGGGCAGATTTGGAGTCCGTTTCACGCTCCGGAGAGGGGAAATCATCGCCATCGTCATCATCAACCTTTCTCCATCGACAATTCCATGATGCTCTTCATCTTTCGTGAGTAATCTCATCGTAGGCTTGCTGGACGGTGATGAGTTGGATGAGATCTATCATGTAATCGAGTTAGTTCTTGACGGGGATTGAACCCTAGTATCCACTATGTTCTATATTGATGTTGCTACTACTTGGCTATGCTTAATGCTTGTCACTAGGGCCCGAGTGCCATGATTTCAGATCTGAACCTATTATGTTGTCGCCAATATATGTGTGTTTTAGATCCTATCTTGCAAGTTGTAGTCACCTACTATGTGTTATGACCCGGCAACCCCGGAGTGACAATAGCCGGAACCACTCCCGGAGATGACCATAGTATGAGGAGTTCATGTATTCACCGCGTGCTAATGCGTTGGTCCGGTTCTTTATTAAAAGGAGAACCTTAATATCCCGTAGTTTCCATTAGGACCCCGCTGCCACGGGAGGGATGGACAATAGATGGCATGCAAGTTCTTTTCCCTAAGCACGTATGACTACATACGAAATACATGCCTACATTAGATTGATGAACGGGAACTAGTTACATATCTCTCCGTGTTATAGTTGTTACATGATGAATCACATCCATCACACTCATCCATCACCGATCCACTGCCTACGAGTCTTTTACTACTGGCCCTCGCTACGTTACTTTGTCTAGGCTTGTCCCTTGCTACAAAAGGGATTGGGCCACTTTGCTGCTACTGTTGCTACTGCTGTCACTTTGCTGCTACTGTTGCTACTGTTGTCACTTTGCTGCTGCTTCTACTGATGTTCCTTGCTATTCCGTTGTTACTTGTTGCAAGATCTTTTCCGACACTATTGTCGGGGAAGAATAGTTACTCGCTCACGTGCAATCTACTGGCGCCATTGATAAAATAGTTAGGAATAGTCTGTCGTCAACAGATCGTTTCTGACACCGTTGCTATGGTACTTCTTTGCTACTGATACTTTGCTTGCCGACACTAATCTTTCAGGTGTGGTTGAATCTGACGAACTCAGCTGCTAATACTCGAGAATATTCTTTCGCTTCCCTTTTGGTGAACCAACAAATTTGGCTTGAATACTCTACCCTCGAAAACTGTTGCGATCCCCTACACCTGTGGGTTATCAGTAACATAGCACATACATAATAATAATAGAATGACAATAAGGGATTCAACTGTCATCTCATAAATATATCAGATTTACATCACGCATCCAAACAAGGTAGTTCCGCTACGGACTACAAAACATGAGAAATGACTATGCTACCCTGCATGCTTGCCCACGATCACGACCACGCCTGAGTCTTCTGGATAGTTCAAGTACAGGCGGTCGTTCTCCTCATCATACTGCCACGCCAGCTGCGTGCCGTCGGGATCACCTGTCTCGGGGGTACCGGAACCTGTTGGTGTTTGAAGGAATCTGTGAGCCACGGGGACTCAGCAATCTATGACCTCGGTGCCAGAACTAGTCAAGTTATTAGGTAAGGAAGGTGGAGTATTTAGGTTGCAGCATCCTAAGCATATATGGTGGCTAACTTACATAGAACATGTATTGAAAGTGGACTATACTAGCGGTCAATGATTAACTAATCACTAAGTGATCCTGGACACCTACTTACGTCAATCATAACCTCACCATGTTCCCGACCGAAGAGAGGTCTTCGAAGGGGACAGACACGGTTAGGCACACAGTTGACAGTTTTATTAGAGTTATGTTTAAGTTATCTATAACCAGATGTTAACAAATATTCCAAGCCACATAATCGCGGGCACGGCTTTCCGAAAGATTAAACCCTGAAGGGGTGCTCCAACTAGTCCATCACAAACGGTCACAGGTCGCAAAGTAATCCTCTATCACGAATCTCATGATCTCGTCGGATTCTTTAGAGGAAAACCTCAACTCTAGGGAGAACCAAAGCTTCACCGGGATTCCTATACTCAATATATATCGCTAAGGTAAGACAACTCTAGCAGGACCTCCCGGCATGTCAACGACCCCGATAAGAGCCGCGTATCTCAGTCTCAGGACATGACGGATGGAAAAGCCTACATGAACCAAACCTCAAGTTTCCGTGTGGTGGCCCGGCAGTCTGTCCATTTTGGACCAACACTCATGAGGAGCACTGGCCCAGGTTGTTGATTAAATTCCTCGAGGAGGCCATGCCCTATGCAGATTATTATTAAGTGATTACAAATTAACACCAAGGTTGGGTCCTACCGGACAAGTCTTAACACTACGCGATTTATCAAGGGGGTCTCCATAACAACCCCGAACGTGTTAGGAGCGATCATTATGGAATCAAACACCGGTAGCCGGTAACTATGGCGGCAATAACGGAACAAAGCACCCGACAAAAGGCTAGGCCTTCTGTTATTACCAAGTATATAGGTGCATTAACTTAATAATAGATTTAACATAATGATATCAACTCATGTTATCACATGAGACAATTGCACCTGCAACTAGCAACGCTAACATTAGAAGCTTAGCAAAGCCTACTTAGCCATTCAAGATTTGCTAGGAAGGGATAAGTGTTTAGGTTTCATGGCAATATCAGGAGGCAATTATTTTAGTGGTAGGCAGCGAGCATATGACGAAGAACGTGAATCTAGCATAACAAGTCTAGAGATGGAATCAAGTTCATATCATCTTGCCTGTGATGTCCTGGGCTTGGAACTGCTCTTGTTCGTCCTACACGTACTCTCCCAGATCCACGTACTCGTTCTCCGATCCCGGTGCTACCCAACATAACAATAGCATCCAATGAACAACAACACCTCAAGATGCAACAAGCACATGATGCATGAGATGAAAATGAACATGCATCTCTATTCTAGTCACTAGAACAAGCATGAGAAGTAAATACAAGTTCCTGGACAGGTCTGCACTCTAAGCTATCTTGACATGCATGAGGATGACTTTAACAGATGCGTCACGCGAAAACGATGCAAAAACATATAAAGAACGTAACGATGGGAGCTACGGATCAACGGGAAACAACGAAACAAGAAATGACGTCCTACGTATCAATATCATCACAACACACACCAATGGCATACTTCTGGTATTCCAGGTTTCCAAGACATAAAACAAACCAACATGGATGGGGTGGTGCAAGGAACATTACCACACCATCATCTATGCACTCACAAGCATCAAAACATCAAAACTATACAATCTGCCATAAACAGCATCATAGCAGTTTGAGGGCTACATGCAAAGCACCTACAGCCACCCAAATATGCCAAATAGGATATGTGGCAGAAGCTATCCAAGAGTACTACAAGTACAAGCAAAAAGATAATGCAAAGGTGTTACACACAGAAAGTTACACAGGTGCTAACTTGGCCAAAAATATCAGTTTTCTCGGACTTAGTGAAAATTCCAGATTCTCACTAGCTGTTTATGCTCTGAAGCATTTTGACAGCACCCAAAACAATATCTACAGGACTCCAGATGGAATGAAAATTTACAAAAAGCTAGAAAAACACAAAAGCTACAACTTTCCAGTTGATAGCAAAGGCTGATTCACAACACATGGACCTCTACAAGCACAACAACAGGAGAAGAAAATATAAGCAGATTCTCAGACTTAGTGAAAATGTAACTCAAATTTCAACCACATGCCTACTTTGACTAGGCACAACTTGCACATATGAATTTCTAAGCATGAAACAAAACCAACATGCCATAGAGGGGGTCACCCTCTAATGCCACAACAAGGAATCAACCTCTTGGGCTCACCACATCTCATGGAACCAAGCTCCAAACATAGAACAAACCTGAAATATGTCATCTCCAGAAAGTGTTCCAAAGGCAAAAGTGACTTCACCAATGGATTCCTGGGATGATTCTACCCCAAATACATATATAAAACATAGGCACTTGCATAGAACAAACGGGCACAAACTAGAAAAGAAAATATACAAGGAATCACATAGAGTGAATAGTGCATCATCACATGTGCTATTGACTAGAACAACACCTACACAAGCTCTTGCACACTCTCACAAGTCCAATGGTGGCATGAGGGTTTAGACCTCATGTATGTGTGCCATAGCACATCACCATTCCCACACAAATATAACAAGCACAAGCATCACAACACCGACATATACTAATGAGGACACACACACTAGATGACACCACATCATCTATACCCCTTCACTTATAAACATGCCCAAGTGCTCATCCAAGTCTCACCAAGCCCTGGGCATGTGTGGGACACACACACACAAGCACACACTCACACACATGAGCCACTAACACACACACAAGATATGTGGGGGGAACCCACACACACACATACACCACACTTGTACATTAAAGGGCACAAACACATCAGCTCCACATCTTACCACAAATCTCACATACACACACTTGCATGAATATACTAGTGCACACCCAGAAGCTAGAACACAAACACACTTAGCATCTAGCTCACATGGCACAAATGCACAACTTCTAATCATGATCATCCATCTACATAAGCTAGCAAAATAGTATCACACATGTTGTGTGTGGGAAGAAAGAATCCCCACTTGGTGTAGAAATAACTAAGCAACTCACATAAGCATACAAAAGGAAAAATAGCAAGAAAGGCAAAAGAAAAATAAACGGGTGTGGTAGGTTTCGAACCCAGGACCTCCTGGATCCACCACAGAAACCACAATGGCTAGCACCACCCTGCTACACGCCACTTGCTCGAAAGTATAGGGAAGCTAAGCAGGTTAAACTGCTCTGCTGCTGCAAACGACATTGTGCCGAAAAACATGAATTAAAAAGGGGGCAAGGCTGGGACTCGAACCCACAACCTCTCTGCAACTACCCCAACACACAAACCACTGGGCTACACCACGGGACTTGACAGAACAGAGGGGTACTACTAGGTGATCTACCACGAGCATCAGGTGCTCTGCTCTGAACACAGAGTCGCCGGCGACAGAGAACATCACCGGAGCGAGGCCTCTACCGCTACTGTGCGCCGCGGGGAGCAACTATCCTACTACTGCGAGGAAGAACCTCTGCTCTACAACTGCATCTAACGAGCACCTGCAACTACACAAGAACACACAACACAACCCGCTATACCACACAGGACCTGACGTCCTCCTCTTCGAATAGAGGCATGCAACGATCACCGGCCGGATCTCCTACTGCGCATCTACCGACGGGGAAGGAGGGAGGAGAGGTAGCTCACCTAGGGGAAGGAGAAGGGGGGCCGATCGGGAAGAGGACCGCCTAGAGACGAAGTAGATGATCTGAAGAAGACGGCCTACTGTAGACCGAAGTAGAGGAAGTAGACCGACGGGATCGCGTCGTTGGCGAGCTCCTGCCCGTCGGTGAGGTCGCTCCCCGGCCTCACCGAGGACGGGAATGGAGGTCGGGGTCCTGCTCCGAGCCCCTGGACATGGCGGTCGGCGCCGGAGACGACGAGAGCAGGGTAGACGACGGCGGGGCACTTCTCTCTCTCTCTCTGCTAGATGCTACAGAACTCACCTTGGGGGGAGGAATAGAGAAGGGGGAAGGAGTGGCGGCGCAAGGAGGGGAAAGGAGGAACCCTAGGGAAGAGGGAACGCACACCGAGGCTATATGGGGCCTCGACGTCCGTGAGCCCTCATGGCGACTCTCTCTCTCTCTCGGTTGTCTCACGGAAAGCAGGCAGGAGGGTAGACGCCATCAGGAGGAGGAAGGAGGGACGCGCCGGCTGGGCTGCTTCGCCCGAAGAGAGGGAGGAATGGGCCTGCTTGTGGGAGGGAGCCCACTAGTAGCGCTAGATAAGAGAAATAAAACTCCTGGAGTTTTATCCAATTTCAAATAACCAGAGAAAGCAAATAAAGCACATGCTAAACTATAGATGCTAAAAATAAAACTAGCACACCCCTGGTCATAAGAAAATATAACCTATTTAAGAAAATTAGAAAAGTAATTTTAGGAGCCTCTAAATATTTACAAAACAGAATATCTTGGGCTGTTTTGTGAATATTTTGCACCTTTAAAACTTGGATCAAAACAACAACTTCACTTGCTCACAAATACCACAAAATATAATAAATCAAGGACATTTTTAAAACAGGAAAGGATCAAGTGAAACTTGACTTTGAGATGAATTAGAGAGGGGGGAGGTTTTCTAAAACCCTAGTGCAAACCAACATGGTTTCCTACTAGCAATTGCACCACTCCATCTCTCACATACACTATCATCACATGACATATTCATCAACCCACATACACACATGGATTTACAAGGCACCAACACAAGACAAGGATGAAATGATGGTGATGCATGCATGCAAAGGAACACAAAGCAAGGTGGCACATGAAATCATAACACATAGAATAGCTCTCATAACAATGACAAGGTGGACCCACATAGACAAAGTTCCAAAAAGGGAAAGATACACTCTTGGGGCATTACACACATGGAGATGGAGTGGCACTAAAGGGGAGCAATCCGCCAACAGATAAACTCGCGCACCACCATCGCCATCGTCACCACCGCACGCCTCAGCTTCTCCAGCCGGATCAAGACCGACGCGAGGGTCGAAGGAGGTTGGAACAGAGCTCTTCGCGTTCCCACCCCCGGTTCAGTCTCGTGGGGGTCGGCAGAGGTTAGAACAGAGCTCTGGCCTCGAAAAGCTCAACCTGCACCCACTGCCTCCGGAACCCTTCTGCTTCGGGGAGGACCTTGGTGTATAGGACCCCGGGGGTTGTTGCGTCAGTAGTTTTCAAGGACGCGCACCCGAAGCACTGCACCTCCGAGATCAACTCAAGGGATAAGAAATGGTGGAGCAATGCCACGGAAGGAGTAACGCCAACAAAAGCCTCGCACAAGAACGCAAAGGCAGAGAAGGGGACCAAAGAACGGGGGTCAAGGTGGAGCGCATGGATTTGGTAATGCGAAAGCACTGCGATGAGGAAGCCCGAGAATGGCGACAGTACACCAGAAAGGAGGGCATGGAACTGGAGAGGAACCGCGGGGGACACCCTTTCCCTCCGAGGCCATGAGCCGGGCCAGATCTGGGTGGCCCCCCACTAACTAGAGCTGGCAGCAACTACGAGCCGGATCTTCTTCAACCCCTCGAGGTTCACCACCGTCGACCGTTCCAGCGCGGGCCAGGGCGCCGCCGGGACGGTTGGGCCCCCCGAGCCTCCAAATTTCCCCCCTTTATGAGGCATGATGGAGAGAACAAGGCAGAGACTACGTGACACATCTGGGTCAAAGGAAGAACCGTCGGCTGGATTTACAGAAGGAAGAGTCGACGGCGGAATGGATAGGAGGCGAAGACGGTCAGCAGACACAGGTCAGGAGATGCTGCGCAGAGAGGACGGGCTCGCCGTTTTAAAATCCCGGCCCACACGTGTTTAGGGCCTGATGTTTGTTCTGTATCCCTTGCAACGGCGCCAGAAATAGTTGTGTCAACGGCACCAGGAATCCTTTAGCTACGACTACGACTTAAGGGACTTCCTAGGCAAGTATACAAAGGATTTCCCCCGTGGCCTTGGAGCCTTGCGTTGGTGTTCCCTCGAAGCGGAAAGGGTGATGTAGCACAGCGACGGTAAGTATTTCCCTCAGTTTGAGAACCAAGGTATCAATCGGGCGGAAGAGTATCTCAAGATCCTGCACAAACACAAAAGCTTGCACCCAACGCTATGAAGGGGTTGTCAATCCCTTATAGATTGTTTGCCAAGTGAGAACTGAAAGCAACAAAGTAACAAAGCAAAGTAAAAGTGGAGATGTAAACGATGGATGTGAATAGACCCGGGGGTCGTAGTGTTTACTAGTGGCTTCTCTCATGAAAGCAAGTAGACGGTGGGTGAACAAATTACCGTCGAGCAATTGATAGAACTGTGCAGAGTCGTGACGATATCTATGCAATGATTATTTCTATAGGCATCACGTCCGAAACAAGTAGACCGATACTTTCTGCATTTACTACTATTACTCCACACGTCGACTGCTATCCAGCATGCATCTAGTGTATTAAGTCCATAAGAACAAAGTAACGCCTTAAGCAAGATGACATGATGTAGAGGGATAATCTCAAACCAATGATAAAAACCCCATCTTTTTACCCTTGATGGCAACTGCTTGATGTGTGCCTTGCTGCCCCTACTGTCACTGGGAAAGGTCACCACATGGCAGAACCCAAAACCAAGCACTTCTCCCATTGCAAGAATCATAGATCTAGTTGGCCAAACAAAACCCAGGACTCGGAGAGACTTACAAGGATAGAAAATCATGCATATAAGAAATTAGCAAAGACTCAAATATATATCATAGATAATCTGATCACAAGTCCACAATTCATCGGATCTCGACAAACACACCGCCAAAGAAGATTACATCGGATAGATCTCCATGAAGATCATGGAGAACTTTGTATTGAAGATCCAAGAGAGAGAAGAAGCCATCTAGCTACTAACTACGGACCCGTAGGTCTGAAGTGAACTACTCACGAGTCATTGGAGGGGCGATGATGATGATGAAGAAGCCCTCCAGCTCCAAAGTCCCCTCCGGCAGGGTGCCGGGAAGGGTCTCCAGATGAGATCTCGTGGAAACGGAAGCTTGCAGTGGCGGAAAAGTATTTTCAAGGCTCCCCTGGTTTTTTGCGGAATATTTGGGAATTTATAGGCCAAAGATCTAGGTCAGGGGGCGGCCAGGGAGGCCACAAGCCTGCCCACCGCCGCCTCCCCCTGGTGGCGGAGTGGGGGTTTGTGGGATCCATGGAGCCCACCTCGCTTGGCCCAAAAGCCCCCTTCACTTCTTCCGTTCGGGAAAAATTCATTTCGGGGTTTTTCTTCCGTTTGGACTCCGTTCCAAAATCAGATCTGAAAAGAGTCAAAAACACGGAAAAAACAGGAACTGGCACTTGGCACTGAATTAATAAGTTAGTCCCAAAAAGATATAAAAAGGTACATAAAACATACAAAGAAGGCAAGATAACAGCGTGAAACCATCAAAAATTATAGATACGTTTGAGACGTATCAAGGATCCCCAAGCTTAACTCCTGCTCATCCTCGAGTAGGGAAGTGATAAAGAATGAATTTTTTATGCTTTCATGCTACCTAGCATAGGTGTCCTTTGTAATTCCTCTTATGTGACATGAATGTTCAGATCCATTAGATTCAAAACAATAGTTTGCTATTGACGTGGAAACAATAATAATTCAAGCAAACTAGCAAAGTAATCATGAACTTTCAAAATAACAAGGCCAAAAGAAAGTTATTCCTACAAAAGCATATAGTCTAGCTATGCTCTATCATCATTGCACAACGAATTTAAATCATGCACAACCCCAATATTGGCCAAGTAATTGTTTCACACCTTTACTTTCTCAAACATTTTCAACTCTCACGCAATACATGAGCGTGAGCCATGGTTATAGCACTATAGATGGTGTGGAATGTGGTGGAGGTTGCAAGACAAAAAGGAGAAGATAGTCACATTAACTAGGCATATCAATGAGCTGTGGAGATGCTCATCAATAGATATCAATGTGAATGAGTAGGGATTGCCATACAAATGATGCACTAGAGCTACAAGTATGTGAAAGCTCTTAAAGAAAACTAGTGGGTGTGCATCCAACTTGCTTGCTCACGAAGACCTAAGGCAATTTTGAGGAAGCCTATCATTGGAATATACAAGCCAAGTTATATAATGAAAATTTCCCACTAGCTATATGGTGGTGACAAAACGAGAGACTCTCAATCATGAAGATCATGGTGCTTAATATGCACAAGTGTGGAAAACGTGGTAGCATTGTCCCTTCTCTCTTTTTCTCTCATTTTTTTGGTGGGCTCTTTGGCCTATTTTTTATGGGCTTCTTTGGCTTTTTTTATTTACTCACATGGGACAATGCTCCAATAATGATGATCATCACACTTTCAACTCAAAACTTAGAGCAATTATGACTCTATATGGAATGCCTTCGGTAGTGTACCGTGGCAATGATTTAGCATGGCATAGACATCAATGGAAACATCATGCTAGCTATCTTACGATCATGCAAAGGCAATGTAGCCGTGGTGGCACATGTCATGGTGGTAGTTGCATGTCAATATATCTCGGAATGACTTTGCAAAAGCCATAGTAGGTAGGTATGGTGGCTGTTTTGAGGGAGGCTAATGGTTTGTTTTGTGCACCGATGAAAGTTGCGCGGCACTAAGAAGGTAGTGATGGTCGAAGGTGAAAGTGCATCTAAACCATGGACTCGACATTAGTCATGAAGAACTCATATACTTGTTGCAAAAGTTTTATTAGTAATAACAAAGCATTCAATGCATACTCCTAGGGGAAGGGTTGGTAGGTATAAACCATCGCGCGATCCCGACCGCCACGCAAAGGATGACAATCAATATACTAATCATGCTCAGATTTCATCACATAGCGGTTCACCATACGTGCATGCTACGGGAATCACTAACTTCAACACAAGTATTTCTAGATCCACAACACCTTACTAGCAGGACTTCAATATTACCATAACCACAACTCAAAACTAATTGAGATGAATCAAACTTCTCTAACTATTCAATGCACATGAAGGTGGAAGTTTCCGTATCCCTTTGGATAACTACCCCTTTTGAGACTACTTTCAAAGCATAGATCAACTACCAAGCCACGCATCGCTGCGCTCTACAAGATATAAGTGAAGCACATCGAGCAAAAGTATCTAGCTCAAAAGATATAAGTGAAGCACATGTGAGCTGAATTGTCTACCAAAAGATATAAGTGAAGCTCGACAAAATCACGGTGTGTGCATGTCTCTCTCTCTAGGTGTGAAGCAAGGATGATTGTGACACAACAAAATAAAAGACTCCTACGATACAATACTCTCCAAGCAAAAACACATAACATGTGGTGAATAAAAATATAGCCCCAAGTAAACTTACCGATGGATTGAAGACGAGAGAGGGAATGCCTTCCCGGGGCATCCCCAAGCTTAGGCTTTTATAGCATCCTTGAATCTCTTGGGGTGCCTTGGGCATCCCCAAGCTTGAGCTCTTGCCACTCTTTATCTTTTTGTCCATAAGAACTTCACCCAAAACATGAAAACTTCACAACACGAAACTTAAATAGAAACTCGTGATAACATTAGTACAAGAAAGCAAACCACCACTTCCTTAGGTACTGTAGCAAACTTAAATTATACTTGTGCCGATGTTGGGTTACTGTACTTTCAATCTTCCATGGCTAATACCCCCCTATACTATCCATAGTTTCATCAAAATAAGCAACCAACACAACAAAAATAGACTCTGTTAACAGCAGACCAGTCTGTAGCAATCTGTATGTTTTGTATACCTCTGGTACTTTAAACATTCTGAAAAATTACGAAAGTCTGAAGAATTTGCGTAGCAATCAGCAGCAAAAATAATCAACTCAAAAGCTCTTACAGAAAAACAATGAAAATTATTTTCGTAAGCAGAAAGTTTCTGTCTTTTCCAGCATGACCAAACGATCATCCTCAATACTAATCATAACGGTTTTGCTTGGCACAAATGCAAAAAGAAACACAAAAACACAATCATAACAGAATTATGAAAGTGTGGAAAACACAAAACAGAAAGAAAAATGATAGATTCGTTGGGTTGCCTCCCAACAAGCGCTTTTGTTTAACGCCCTTAGCTAGGCATTCAATGATGCTCTCACAAAAGACAAGAATTGAAGCACAACGAGAGCATCCTAAAGCATGTGAAAACCACATCTAAGTCTAACATACTGCCTATGCATAGGCATTTTATAGGAAAACAGATTGTCAAGACAACCAATAGTTGCCATATGCAAGGAAGAAGAAAGAGACAATAGCAATCTCAACATAACGAGAGGTATTTTGGTAACATGAAAGTTTCTACCACAATATTTTCCTCTCTCATAGCAATTACATGTGGGATCATATTCAAATTCAATAATATAGCTATCCCATTGGATATTCTTTTCATGATCCACATGCATGCAAAGTTGATGCTCTTCAAAAATAGTGGGGTTATCATCTAAAGTCATGACTTCTACAATCCCACTTTCAGTATTGTTGCAAATATCATATTCATCATGAGGTTTGAACAATTTTTCAAGATCATAAGAATGATCATCACCCCAATCATGATTATTGCAACAAGTAGTGGACAAAGCAAAACTAGCATCCCCAAGCTTAGGGTTTTGCATATTTTTAGCATGATTGTCACTAATAGGATTTATAGTGAAACCATTGCAATCATGCTTTTCATTCAAGGAGCCCTCGTGAATCACTTTATGAATTTCTTCCTCACAATTTTCAGATTCACACATCTTACACAAAACTCCAAAGAAATAGTCAATTGCCCACAACTCACTAGCAATTTGTTCCACACGAGTGGGTATCTTAAAGAGACTAGAAAGTGGATGAGGATCCATATCACTAGATTTTCAACAAGCGAAGATGCAAGCATATTGAGGGCACATGGCACACAAGCGAACAGAAAGCGAGCGGAAGAAGGGCGAACGGAAAAAGGCAAATGAAAACGGCAAATGTGAAGTGGGGGAGAGGAAAACGAGAGGCAACTGGCAACAAAAGTAAATGCAAGATAAGAGTTTGTGAGACCTACTTGGATAGATCTTGATTTCTCCTCCCCGGCAATGGCGCCAGAAATACTTCTGATGTTTGTTGTGTATCCCTTGCAACGGCGCCACAAATAGTTGTGTCAACGGCACCAGGAATCCTTCACCTATGGCTACGCCTTAAGGGACTTCCTAGGCAAGTATGCAAAGGATTTCCCCCGTGGCCTTGGAGCCTTGCGTTGGTGTTCCCTCGAAGCGGAAAGGGTGATGTAGCACAGCGACGGTAAGTATTTCCCTCAGTTTGAGAACCAAGGTATCAATCCGGCGGAAGAGTATCTCAAGATCCTGCACAAACACAAAATCTTGCACCCAACGCTATGAAGGGGTTGTCAATCCCTTGTAGATTGTTTGCCAAGTGAGAACTGACAGCAACAAAGTAACAAAGCAAAGTAAAAGCGGAGATGTAAACGATGGATGTGAATAGACCCGGGGGCCGTAGTGTTTACTAGTGGCTTCTCTCATGACAGCAAGTAGACGGTGGGTGAACAAATTACTATCGAGCAATTGATAGAACTGTGCAGAGTCGTGACGATATCTATGCAATGATTATTTCTATAGGCATCACGTCCAAAACAAGTAGACCGATACTTTCTGCATCTACTACTAGTACTCCACACGTCGACCGCTATCCAGCATGCATCTAGTGTATTAAGTCCATAAGAACAGAGTAACGCCTTAAGCAAGATGACATGATGTAGATGGACAATCTCAAACCAATGATAAAAACCCCATCTTTTTACCCTTGATGGCAACTGCTTGATGTGTGCCTTGCTGCCCCTACTGTCACTGGGAAAGGTCACCACATGGCAGAACCCAAAACCAAGCACTTCTCCCATTGCAAGAATCATAGATCTAGTTGGCCAAACAAAACCCAAGACTCAGAGAGACTTACAAGGATATGAAATCATGCATATAAGAAATCAACAAAGACTCAAATATATATCATAGATAATCTGATCACAAGTCCACAATTCATCGGATCTCGACAACCACACCGCCAAAGAAGATTACATCGGATAGATCTCCATGAAGATCATGGAGAACTTTGTATTGAAGATCCAAGAGAGAGAAGAAGCCATCTAGCTACTAACTACGGACCCGTAGGTCTGAAGTGAACTATTCATGAGTCATTGGAGGGGCGATGATGATGATGAAGAAGCCCTCCAGCTCCAAAGTCCCCTCCGGCAGGGTGCCGGGAAGGGTCTCCAGATGAGATCTCGCGGAAACGGAAGCTTGCGGCGGCGGAAAAGTATTTTCGAGGCTCCCCTGGGTTTTTGCGGAATATTTGGGAATTTATAAGCCAAAGATCTAGGTTAGGGGCGGCCAGGGAGGCCACAAGCCTGCCCACCGCCGCCTCCCCTTGTGGCGGAGTGGGGGCTTGTGGGCTCCCTGGAGCCCACCTGGCTTGGCCCAAAAGCCCCCTGGACTTCTTCCGTTTGGGAAAAAATCATTTCGGTGTTTTTCTTCCGTTTGGACTCCGTTCCAAAATCAGATCTGAAAACAGTCAAAAACACAGAAAAAAACAGGAACTAGCACTTGGCACTGAATTAATAAGTTAGTCCCAAAAGATATAAAAAGGTACATAAAACATACAAAGAAGGCAAGATAACAGCGTGAAACCATCATTAAATTATAGATACGTTTGAGACGTATGAGGGCCCATGATGCTTCGGGCCGCCCTCAAGGCTCCGCCAAGAAGCCAACGAGGGCGCGCCTTGGGCCCGGGGGCTACTGTCAGCGTTCTGGGAATGGGAGTACCCATACCTGCCTGCTTGCGGCCCAGGGCCGGCCCACTTCACCGACCCAAGATCAACTGGTGCGACATCACCCGGGACAAGGCCCTCACGAGGGGCCAAGCCTCGTAAGGAGGAGCAGCATCAGGACTCGTCAGGGACCTCCTCAGGATCCCTCCAGAGCGGCGGACATTTCGAGGCAAGGCTGGGCCTCAGGAGTCAAGGGTTATGCCAGGAAAGGACAAGCGAGCAGCAGATGGCAGGACAAGGTAGTTTCTCCTTTGGTGCAAGGGAGGCGGGAGCATACAAGGGTTCCAATGGAATCTTCCAAAGGTTTCCCTTCTGGTGCAGCAAAGCCGCCGCCGTCCGCGAGTTGGGCAAACGTCATGCTCGGGCCCATCCGTGCAGCACGGGCAGTTACTTTGCAGGCGAAGACCACCTTTGTGCAGGGGCGCATGTTCCCCTGTTCCCCTTCAAAATTGGCCATTGTGGGATCCCTTCCCGCGGAACAATGAGGGAAGAGGACCCGGGCCTCCACTATAAATAGAGAGAGTAGGATACTTGAGTAGGGAGAGTTGATTCCGACCCAAGGGAAACACACCAAGCCACTTGGCCTCCAGGGGCTCGAGAGCACTGTACTAGTCCATCCACCAACCTCCGCGAGAGGCAGTCCACCAAAAGCAGGAGTAGGGTTTTACGCTTCACAGCGTCCCAAACCTGGGTAAACTATTATGTTTTGTGCTACCCTCACCATCACGTGAGTCCTTCGTCGTTTCCATCGAGTAGCGGGCTAGGTGAGGCAGAGCCGGGAGAGATCGTCGTATGTGCCCGTGTGTTCGAATCCTTAGGGTTTTGCGGATCCTGAAATTCGACGATATTTGTCTAGATCTTTCCCCAACACATGATACTTTCCAAAGAGAAAATAAAAAGGAGTAGAGACGAATACTTTGACTCTTTCATAAAAGTATACATAAAGGTAAAAGATAGGCCCTTCATAGAGGGAAGTAGAGGTTGTCATGCGCTTTTGCTTGTACGTCAAATCCCTTAGTGCAAAGGAATGTTACGTTATATTTCCACTTATGATGGCAGCCTTTATTATGCGGTTTATCGCTTTTATTATTGCCATCACAAGTTTGTACAATGCTTAATTTACCTTACACTAAATGATCGAACACGTTTAGAAGAAAATTTCATTGCCTTATGCATCGATGACAACTTACTTGAAGGATCTTACTCAATCCATAGGTAGGTATGGTGGACTCTTAAAACATGGATTTGGGTTTAAGGTTTTGGATGCACAAGTAGTATCTCTACTTAGTGCGGAGTTTTGGCTAGCAAAGATATTGGGAAAGCACCACAAGTTAGAGGATCTATAACAATATAACTTCTCTGTGAATGTGAACAAACATAAATCATTATGTTATCTTCCTTGTCCAGCGTCAACAGTTTTGGCATATTACAATTAATGGGGGCTCACAATCATAAAACATGTCAAGGATAGTGTATTTGCATGTAAATATTATCTTCCCTTATTAATTCTTTCATGTGTTGTATCATGGACCAATGCTATGTTTCTCAACCTTCAACAAATTTTACCACTTATACTTTTCCTTATGTGATGTCAGTACTTACTATAAGATTAGCATACAATATTTTTCATTATTTCCTTTATTTTGATTGCATCAAGAAATAAAGGAAGCAAAAGCTCAAACTAAACTTTATTATATAACTCTCCTCGATTACATAGATAGATAGATAGATCACAAAACTAGCACTCAAAAAGATGGATCAAATTAAACTTTTATTTGACTAAATCACAAAATAACTAAAGATCGAACTAAGATGGATAAAGATAATAAGGGTGATGGTGATACAATATCGGGCACCTCCCCCAAGCTTGGCACAAGCCAAGGGTAGTGCCCATACCCCTGTACTCAAGTCTCCTTCTTTGGTGATGAAGATGAAGGTGGTGGTGGTGTAGATGATGAAGTAGAAGCACAATGTAGCCTCAAGTTCTCAGGTCATTGAATAATGCTCCGGAGGCCAATGATTTGGTCCTTTAACAAAATATTTTCACGAGTAAGATATTTATTCTGAAAACGCACCGATTCGAAGGCTCTAAAGGCTTTGATTTCAGTAGGGGTGATATGCTCATAGTAGGGTTGGAGGTAATCTTCTTCCTCCTCTTCCTTTGTCGACATGGACTGCCCTTCTTCCCGAGCTTGACCCCCCTTGACTTCCTTGACTTTGTTCTCCTTGGTGGCCTCTACTACTTCCTTCTTCTTCAGTTCCATCTTCATTAGCCAAGCATCCTCTTCTACGCGGTTGGAGGAGGGAGAAGACACGGCTTCATAGTTCTGACAGAAAAACAGCATGAAACAATAGCAGAGGATTTCTCCATGGTACTTGGGTCAAATCATCGGGAGATATATATAAAGAATTTTTATACACGGAAATACTTGTCCTACAAGATAGCGGAGCCAGGAAGGTGCCCGAGGGGCCCACTACCCACCAGACCACGCTAGAGGGGCTGGCGACCCTGGTGCCTAGTGGGCACCTCGGTTGGCTTCCCGTGTGTTTATTAATTTCCTGATTTTTCTAATATTCCAAAACTAATAGAAATATTTTTTGCGGATTTTTTGTAGCTCGTTTACTTACCGTATCACATACCTCTTCCTTTTAAGGGTTCTGGAGTGTTCTCGAAGGTCTCCTTTATGTGTCCCTCTGGTGTCATGGTTTGAATAATATTTGTTTCAACATTAATAGGTGTACCTGAAATATAGTGCTTTATTATGTGTCCATTGACCACCTTCGGGTTAGTACCTTCAGGATTATTGATCTTAATAGCTCGAGACCGGTAAACTTCTTCGATGATATATGGTCCTTCCCATTTCAAAAGAAGTTTTGCTGCAAAAAATCTAAGACGAGAATTGTACAATACAACATATTCACCAAATTTGAATTCTCGCTTTTCGATTCTTTTGTCACACCATCTTTTAACTTTTTCTTTGAATATTTAAGCATTTTCCTAAGCTTGGGTTCTCCATTCATATAATGAGCTAATATGTAATAACCTCATTTCACCAGCAAGTTTGAAATCATAGTTGAGTTCTTTAATTGCCCACTAAGCTTTTTGTTCTAAATCAAGAGGTAAATGACATGCTTTTCCATAAACCATTTAAAAAGGAGTCATACCCAAAGGATTCTTATAAGTTGTTATGTAGGCCCACAATGCGTCATCTAATTTCTTAGACCAATTCTTTCGGGACCTATTGTCAGTGTTTTGCAATATAATTTATTTCTCTATTGGTTATTTCTACTTGACCACTGGATTGAGGATGATATGGAGATGCAATTCTATGGTTAACATCATACCTAGCAAGCAACTTACGAAAATCACCATGAATAAAATGTGAACCACCATAAGTCATTAAGTATCTAGGGACTCCAAAACATGGGAAAATAACTTCCTTAAGCATTTTAATAGAGGTGTTATGGTCATCACTACTAGTTGGAATAGCTTCTACCCACTTAGTGACATAATCAACAACAACCAAAATATGTGTATACCCATTAGAGGGAAAAGGTCCCATATAATCAAATCCCCAAACATCAAATGGTTCAATAACAAGTGAATAATTCATAGGCATTTCTTGACGTCTACTAATATTACCAATTATTTGACATTCATCACAAGAGAGGACAAACTTAGGAGCATCTTTGAAAAGAGTAGGCCAATAAAATCCAGACTATAATACCTTGTGTGCAGTTCTATCTCCCGCATGGTGTCCTTCATAAGCTTTGGAGTGACACTTTCGAAGGATATGTTCGTGTTCATGCTCGGGTATATAACATCTAATAATACAATCTACTCCTTTATAAAGATGTGGGTCATCCCAAAAGTAATGTCTTAAATCAAAGAATAATTTTTTTCTTTTGTTGATATGTGAAACTAGGTGGTATGTATTTAGCAATAATGTAATTAGCATAATCATCAAACCACGGTGTGTTATGAGAAACATTGACCACAACTAGTTGTTAAACGAGGAACCTATCATCAATAGGTAGTGGGTCATCAAGAACATTTTTTAACCTAGACAAGATATCAGCTACGGGGTTCTGAGGTCCTTTCCAATCAAAGATATGCAAATCAAATTATTGTAGCCAAAGAACCCACCTAATAAGTCTAGTCTTAGCATCTTTATTTTCCATAATATATTTCATAGCACCATGATGAGTGTGACAATTACTTTAGAATCAACAATGTAAGATCTGAATTTATCCCAAGCAAATACAATTGCTAAGAATTCTTTTTTAGTGATAGCATAATTTCGTTGGGCACTATCTAGAATTTTACTAGCATGATGGATAACATTCAATTTCTTATCAACTCTTTATCCTAGAACAACACCAACATCATAATCACTAGCATCACACATAATTTCAAAAGGCGAGTTCAAATCAGGTGGTTGAACGATAGGTGCAGAAGTTAAAGCTTTCCTAAGTGTTTCGAAGGCTACTACACAATCATCATAAAAAACGAAAGGAAAATCCTTTTGTAATAAATTGGCAAGAGATCTGGAAATTTTGGAGAAGTCTATAATAAACCTCCTATAGAAACCAGCATGACCAAGGAAACTACGAATACCTTTAATATCTTTAGGACACGACATCTTCTCAATTGCATAGACTTTAGCCTTATCCACATCAATACCTCGTTCGGAAATTTTATGGCCCAAGACAATACCTTCTTTTATCATAAAGTGGCACTTCTCCCAATTCAAGACAATGTTAGTTTGCTCACATCTCTACAAAACTCGATCAAGGTTGCTTAAGCAATCATCAAAATAAGTTCCATAAACGGAAAAATCATCCATGAAAACCTCAACAATCTTTTCACAAAAAACAGAGAATATAGAAGTCATACATCTTTGGAAGGTAGTAGG
Organism: Hordeum vulgare subsp. vulgare; assembly: GCF_904849725.1. Lineage (NCBI taxonomy): Eukaryota > Viridiplantae > Streptophyta > Magnoliopsida > Poales > Poaceae > Hordeum > Hordeum vulgare. The sequence goes on from NC_058523.1 coordinate 463,172,596, forward strand.
TGCATTGCATAATCCAAAAGTCATACGTCTATAAGCATAGGTTCTAAAAGGACAAGTAAAGGTGGTTTTCTCTTTATGAGGTTGTGAGATGGGTATTTGAGAAAAAATGGAATAACCATCTAGAAAGCAAAAAAATGTGTGTGCTTTGATAATATTTCTAGCATTTGGTCTATGAAAGGTAAAGGATAATGATCTTTTCTAGTAACTTTGTTTAATTTTCTAAAATCAATTACCATTATATAGCTAGTCACAATTCTTGGTGGAATGAGTTCATTTTCATCGTTAGGAACAACAGTAATACCTCCTTTCTTAGGAACACAATTAACGGGACTTACCCATCTACTATCAGCTATGGGATAAATTGTACGTGCTTCCACAAGCTTTAATATTTCATATCTTACCACTTCTTTCATTTTGGGATTAAGTATTCTTTGGTGATTGATACGTCTCAAACGTATCTATAATTTTTGATGGTTTCATGTTGTTATCTTGTCATCTTTGGATGTTTTATGTACCTTTTATATCTTTTATGGGACTAACTTATTAATTCAGTGCCAAGTGCCAGTTCCTGTTTTTCTGTGTTTTTGACTCTTTTCAGATCTGATTTTGGAACGGAGTCGAAACGGAATAAAATCCCCGAAATACATTTTTCCAGAACGGAAAAGATCAGGGGACTTGAGGGCCAAGGCAGGAGAGCCACAGGGGGCCCACAAGCCTGGTAGCCGCCGCCCGTGTAGCCGCCACCATGGGGCGACGACTACCAGGCTTGTGGCCTCTGTGACGCCCCCCTGACCTAGCTCCTTCGCCTATATATTCCCTAAAATACAGAAAGAATAGGGGAATCCACGAAAACACTTTTCCGCCGCCGCAAGCTTCCGTTTCCGCAAGATCTCATCTGGAGACCCTTCCCGGTGCCTTGCCGGAGGGGACTTTGGAGTTGAAGGGCTTCTACATCAACATCATCGCCCCTCCAATGACTCGTGAGTAGTTAACTTCAGACCTACGGGTCCGTAGTTAGTAGCTAGATGGCTTCTTCTCTCTCTTGGATTTTGAATACAAAGTTCTCCATGATCTTCATGGAGATCTATCCCATGTAATCCTCTTTGGCGGTGTGTTTGTCGAGATCCGATGAATTGTGAATTTTTGACCAGATTATCTATGATATATATTTGAGTCTTTGCTGATTTCTTATATGCATGATTTGATATCCTTGTAAGTCTCTCCGAGTCTTGGGTTTTGTTTGGCCAACTAGATCTATGATTCTTGCATTGGGAGAAGTGATTGGTTTTGGGTTCATACCGTGTGGTGACCTTTCCCAGTGACAGAAGGGGCAGCAAGGCACGCATCATGTTGTTGCCATCAAGGGTAACAAGATGGGGTTTTATCGTAGATATGAGATTGTCCATCTACATCATGTCATCTTGCTTAAGGCGTTACTCTGTTCTCATGAACTTAATACACTAGAAGCATGCTGGATAGCGGTCGACGTGTGGAGTAATAGTAGTAGATGCAGAAAGTATCGGTCTACTTGTTTTGGACGTGATGCCTATAGATATAATCATTGCCTTAGATAACATCACGACTTTGCGCGGTTCTATCAATTGCTCAACAGTAATTCATTCACCCACCGTCTACTTGCTTTCATGAGAGAAGCCACTAGTGAACACTACGGCCCCCGGGTCTATTCACACCTATCGTTTCCACTTTCGCTTTTACTTTGCTTTGTTTCTTTTTGCTTTCAGTTCTCACTTGGCAAACAATCTATAAGGGATTGACAACCCCTTCATAGCGTTGGGTGCAAGCTCTTTGTGTTTGTGCAGGTACTTGTGACAATCCTTCACTGGATCGATACCTTGGTTCTCAAACTGAGGGAAATACTTACCGCCGCTGTGCTACATCACCCTTTCCGCTTCGAGGGAACACCAATGCAAGGCTCCAAGGTCACGGGGGAATCCTTTGCATATTTACCAAGGAAGTACCTAAAGGCGTAGCCGTAGCAGAAAGATTCCTTGTGCCGTTGCCGAGGAGTATCAAGACAAGAATAGTCTCCCGTCAACACGCTTGTTTGTGGCGCCGTTGGAAGATCTTTTGTTGCAGTAGCAGAAGTATTTCTGGCGCCGTTGCCGGGGAAGGAGAGATCTATCCATGTAGGTCTCACAAACTCATCTCTTGCATTTACCTTTTTGCCAGTTGCCTCTCGTTTTCCTCTCCCCCACTTCACATTTGCCGTTTTCATTTGCCTTTCTCCTTTACCGTTTTCTTTCGCCTTTGCCTTTTTGCCGTTTTCCTTTGCCTGTTTTCTTGCTTGCTTGTGTGCTTGTTTGTTTGTTGAAGTCATCATGGCTGAAAACACCAAACTTTGCGACTTCTCGAGTACCAATAATAATGATCTTATTAGTACTTCGATTGCTCCCGCCACTAGTGCGGAATCGTATGAAATCAACGCAGCTTTGCTGAATCTTGTTATGAAAGAGCAATTCTCTCGCCTTCCTAGTGGAGATGCCGCATCCCATATCAATACCTTCATTGAGCTTTGTGATATGCAAAAGAAAAGAGATGTGAATAATGACATGATTAAGTTGAAGCTTTTTCCTTTCTCGTTGTAAGATCGCGCAAAAACTTGGTTTTCTTCTTTGCCTAAAAATAATATCGATTATTGGGACAAGTGCAAAGATGCTTACATATCCAAGTATTTTCCGCCGGCTAAGATTATCTCCTTACGTAACGATATCATGAATTTCAAGCAACTTGATCATGAACACGTTGCACAATCTTGGGAGAGGATGAAGTTAATGATTAGAAATTGTCCCGCTCATGGCTTGACTTTGTGGATGATTATACAAATCTTTTACGCTGGCTTGAATTTTGCCTCTCACAATATCTTGGACTCCGCCTCAGGTGGAACGTTCATGGAAATCACGTTAGGAGACGCTACAAAACTCCTAGACAATATCATGACCAACTACTCTCAGTGGCACACTGAAAGGTCACCTGCTAGCAAAAATGTACACGCTATAGAAGAAGTTAACTCGCTTAGTGCTAAGATGGACGAGTTGATGAAATTGGTTGCTAGTAGAAATGCTCCTTTAGATCCTAATGACATGCCACTATCTTCCTTGATTGAGAGTAGCAACGCTAGTTTGGATGTTAATTTTGTTGGTAGGAACAATTTTAGCAACAACAATGCTTTTAGAGGAAACTATGTTCCTAGGCCTTTTCCTAGTAACTCCTCTAACAATTATGGCAATTCCTACAACAACACTTATGTAAATCACTACAAATTACCCTCTGATTTAGAGAATAATATCAAAGAGTTCATCAACTCTCAAAAGATTTTCAATGCGTCCATTGAGGAAAAACTACTCAAAATTGACGATTTGGCTAAGAGCGTTGATATGATGTCTTGTGATATTGATTCTTTGAAAGTTAGATGTGCTCCTCCCAAGGTCAACTTGGATGAAACTTTAAAAGATATGCGTGTCTCCATGAATGAGAGCAAAGAAAGAACCGCCCAAATTCGCGCTAGGCATGAATGGTTTAAAAGGGTGTGTTCTAGTGATGTAAATGTTGGGGAACATCGCATGGGAAACAAAAAAATTCCTACGCGCACGAAGACCTATCATGGTGATGTCCATCTACGAGAGGGGATGAGTGATCTACGTACCCTTGTAGACCGTACAGCAGAAGCGTTAGTGAACGCGGTTGATGTAGTGGAACGTCCTCACGTCCCTCGATCCGCCCCGCGAACCGTCCCGCGATCAGTCCCACGATCTAGTGCGGAACGGACGGCACCTCCGCGTTCAGCACACGTACAGCTCGACGATGATCTCGGCCTTCTTGATCCAGCAAGAGAGACGGAGAGGTAGAAGAGTTCTCCGGCAGCGTGACGGCGCTCCAGAGGTTGGTGATGATCTTGTCTCGGCAGGGCTCCGCCCGAGCTCCGCAGAAGCGCGATCTAGAGGTAAAACCGTGGAGATATGTGGTCGGGCTGCCGTGACAAAGTTGTGTCAAATCAGCCCTAAAACCTCCATATATATAGGGGGAAGAGGGGGAGCCTTGCCTTGGGGTCCAAGGACCCCCAAGGAGTTCGGCCGAGCCAAAGGGGGCAACCCTCCCCTTCCAAACCGAGTCCAACTAGGTTTGGAAGGAGGAGTCCTTCCCCCTTTTCCCACCTCCTCCTTTTTTTCTCTTTTCTCTTTGATTTTCTTCCTATGGCGCATAGGGCCTTCTTGGGATGTCCCACCAGCCCACTAAGGGCTGGTGCACCATCCCCAAGGCCTATGGGCTTCCCCGGGGTAGGTTGCCCCCCCCCCCCCCGGTGAACTCCCGGAACCCATTCGTCATTCCCGGTACATTCCCGGTAACTCCGAAAACCTTTCGGTAATCAAATGAGGTCATCATATATATCAATCTTCGTTTCCGGACCATTCCGGAAACCCTCGTGACGTCCGTGATCTCATCCGGGACTCCGAACAACATTCGGTAACCAACCATATAACTCAAATACGTATAAAACAACGTCGAACCTTAAGTCTGCAGACCCTGCGGGTTCGAGAACTATGTAGACATGACCCGAGAGACTCCTCTGTCAATATCCAATAGCGGGACCTGGATGCCCATATTGGATCCTACATATTCTACGAAGATCTCATCGTTTGAACCTCAGTGCCAAGGATTCATATAATCCCGTATGTCATTCCCTTTGTCCTTCGGTATGTTACTTGCCCGAGATTCGATCGTCAGTATCCGCATACCTATTTCAATCTCGTTTACCGCAAGTCTCTCTACTCATTCCGTAATACAAGATCCCGCAACTTACACTAAGTCACATTGCTTGCAAGGCTTGTGTGTGATGTTGTATTACCGAGTGGGCCCCGAGATACCTCTCCGTCACACGGAGTGACAAATCCCAGTCTCGATCCATACTAACTCAACGAACACCTTCGGAGATACCTGTAGAGCATCTTTATAGTCACCCAGTTACGTTGCGACGTTTGATACACATAAAGTATTCCTCCGGTGTCAGTGAGTTATATGATCTCATGGTCATAGGAACAAATACTTGACACGCAGAAAACAGTAGCAACAAAATGACACGATCAACATGCTACATCTATTAGTTTGGGTCTAGTCCATCACGTGATTCTCCTAATGACGTGATCCAGTCATCAAGCAACAACACCTTGTTCATAATCAGAAGACACTGACTATCTTTGATCAACTGGCTAGCCAACTAGAGGCTTGCTAGGGACAGTGTTTTGTCTATGTATCCACACATGTATATAAGTCTTCATTCAATACAATTATAGCATGGATAATAAACGATTATCTTGATACAGGAATTATAATAATAACTATATTTATTATTGCCTCTAGGGCATAATTCCAACAGTAAATCACGAATATCTTAAAGTGCTTGGTGTGACTCCTCTTGAATCTTTGTTTTCGCGTGTCAAACATATTGATGAAGGGGCTGGATATGAATCCACTTTAGTTGAAAAACGCCCCAATGATTCGGAGTCCACCTATCTTGATGATAAAGGTGTGGAGAGTGGAGTAGAAAAAATCAAAATTTTGGGTAGTAATGAAACTCCCACTTTGGATTTCAAGGAATTCAATTATGATAGTTGCTCCTTGTTTGAATGCATTTCTTTGATGCAATCCATCGCAAACTCTCCACATGCTTATAGCCAAAGCAAAGCCTTTACCGCTCGTATCGTAGATGCTATGATGAAATCTCTTGAAGAGAAGCTCGAATTAGAAGTCTCTATACCTAGAAAACTTCATGATGAGTTGGAATCTACTATCAAAATTAAAATCAAAAACTATGAGTGCAATGCTTTGTGTGATTTGGGTGCTAGTGTTTCCGCGATTCCAAAGTCTTTATGTGATATTCTTGGTTTTCATGAGATTGAAGAGTGTTCTCTTAATTTGCATCTTGCGGATTCTACTGTCAAGAAACCCATGGGAAGGATCGATGATGTTCTTATTGTTGCAAATAAGAACTATGTACCCGTGGATTTCATTGTACTTGACATAGATTGCAATCCTTCATGTTCTATTATTCTTGGTAGACCTTTCCTAAGGACTATTGGTGCTATCATCGATATGAAGGAAGGGAATATTAGATTTAAATTTCCTCTAAAGAAGGGCATGGAGCACTTTCCTAGAAAGATAATAAGATTGCCTTATGAATCTATGATGAGGGCTACTTATGGTTTGAGCACCAAAGATGACTATACGTGATTCCATCACCTTTTGCCTAGCTAAGGGCGTTAAACAATAGCGCTTGTTGGGAGGCAACCCAACGAATCTATCATTTTTCTTTCTGTTTTGTGTTTTCCACACTTTCATAATTCTATTATGATTGTGTTTTTTGTGTTTCTTTTTGCGTTTGTGCCAAGCAAAACCGTTATGATTAGTCTTGGGGATGATCGTTTGGTCATGCTGGAAAAGACAGAAACTTTCTGCTCACGAAAAGAATTTTCATTTTTTGCTGTAAGAGATTTTGAGTTGATTATTTTTGCTGCTGATTGCTACGCAAAGTCTTCACACTGTCGTAATTTTTCAGAATTTTTGAAGTACCAGAAGTATACGAAGTATACAAATTTCTACAGACTGGTCTGCTGTTAACAGATTCTGTTTTTGTTGAGTTGGTTGCTTATTTTGATGAAACTACGGATAGGGTATTAGCCATGGAAGATTGAAAATACAGTAACCCAACATCAACATAAGTAGAATTTAAGTTTGCTACAGTACCTAAGGAAGTGGTGGTTTGCTTTCTTATACTAATGATATCACGAGTTTCTGTTTAAGTTTCGTGTTGTGAAGTTTTAAAGTTTTGGGTGAAGTTCTTATGGAAAAAGATATAAAGAGTGGCAAGAGCTCAAGCTTGGGGATGCCCAAGGCACCCCAAGATGATTCAAGGATGCCGTAAAAGCCTAAGCTTGGGGATGCCCCGGGAAGGCATCCCCTCTTTCGTCTTCAATCCATCGGTAACGTTACTTGGGGCTATATTTTTATTCACCACATGTTATGTGTTTTGCTTGGAGCGTCTTGTATCGTAGGAGTATTTTATTTTTGTTGTATCACAATCATCCTTGTTGCACACCTAGAGATAGATACATGCACTCACCGTGATTTTGTCGAGCTTCACTTATATCATTTGGTAGACAATTCAGCTCACATGTGCTTCACTTATATCTTTTGAGCTAGTTGATTTTGCTCTATGTGCTTCACTTATATCTTTTAGAGCACGGAAGTGCGTGGCTTGGTAGTTTATCTATGCTTTGAAAGTAGTCTCAAAAAGGGGTAGTTATCCAAAGGGATATGAAAACTTCCACCTTCATGTGCATTGAATAGTTAGAGAAGTTTGATTCATCTCAATTAGTTTTGAGTTGTGGTTGTGGTAATATTGAAGTTATGCTAGTAAGGTGTTGTGGATCTAGAAATACTTGTGTTGAAGTTAGTGATTCCCGTAGCATGCACGTATGGTGAACTGCTATGTGATGAAGTCTGAGCATGATTAGTCTATTGATTGTCATCCTTTGTGTGGCGGTCGGGATCGCGCGATGGTTTACACCTACCAACCCTTCCCCTAGGAGTATGCGTTGAATGCTTTGTTTCGATTACTACTAAAACTTTTCCAACAAGTATATGAGTTCTTCATGATTAATGTTGAGTCCATGGTTTAGATGCACTTTCACCTTCCACCATCACCATCTTCTTAGTGTCGTGCAACTTTCGCCGGTGCACAAAACCCACCATTAGCCTCCCTCAAAACATCAACCATACCTACCTACTATGGATTTTTCAAAGTCATTCCGAGATATATTGCCATGCAACTACCACTATGACATGTGCCACCACGTCTACATTGTCATTGCATGATCGTAAGATAGCTAGCATGATGTTTCCATTAATGTCCATGCCATGCTAGATCATTGTCACGGTACGCTACCGAAGGCATTCCATATAGAGTCATCATTGTTCTAAGTTCTGAGTTGTAAGTGTGATGATCATCATTGATGGAGCATTGTACCATGTGGGGAAATAAAAGAGGCCAGCGATGCCCATATACAAAAAGAGGCCAAAGATGCCCACCAAAAAAAGAGAGGCCAAAGAGCCCACCAAAAAAATATGAGAGAAAAAGAGAGAAGGGACAATGCTACTATCCTTCCACACTTGTTCTTATTAAGCACCATGATCTTCATGATTGAGAGTCTCTCGTTTTGTCACCACCATATAGCTAGTGGGAAATTTTCATTATATAACTTGGCTTGTATATTCCAATGATAGGCTTCCTCAAATTTGCCTTAGGTCTTCGTGAGCAAGCAAGTTGGATGCACACCCACTAGTTTTCTTTAAGAGCTTTCACATACTCTTAGCTCTAGTGCATCATTTGTAGGGCAGTCCGTACTCATTCACATTGATATCTATTGATGAGCATCTCCACAGCTCATTGATATGCCTAGTTAATGTGACCATCTTCTCCTTGTTTGTCTTGCAACCTCCACCACACTCCACACCACTTATAGTGCTAAAACCATGGCTCACGCTCATGTATTGCGTGAGAGTTGAAAAGGTTTGAGAAAGTAAAGGTGTGAAAACAATTACTTGGCCAATACCGGGGTTGTGCATGATTTAAATTCGTTGTGCAATGATGATAGAGCATAGCCAGACTATATGCTTTTGTAGGGATAACTTTCTTATGGCCTTGTTATTTTGAAAGTTCATGATTACCTTGCTAGTTTGCTTGAAGTATTATTGTTTCCACGTCAATAGAAAACTATTGTTTTGAATCTAATGGATCTGAACATTCATGTCACATAAGAGGAGTTACAAAGGACATCTATGCTAGGTAGCATGAAAGCATCAAAAATTCATTCGTTATCACTTCCCTAATCGAGGACGAGCAGGAGTTAAGCTTGGGGATGCTTGATACGTCTCAAACGTATCTATAATTTTTGATGGTTTCATGTTGTTATCTTGTCATCTTTGGATGTTTTATGTACCTTTCATATCTTTTTTGGGACTAACTTATTAATTCAGTGCCAAGTGCCAGTTCCTATTTTTTCTGTGTTTTTGACTCTTTTCATATCTGATTTTGGAACGGAGTCCAAACGGAATAAAATCCCCAAAATAATTTTTTCCAGAACGGAAGAAGATCAGGAGACTTGAGGGCCAAGGCAGGAGAGCCACAGGGGGCCCACAAGCCCTGTAACCGCCACCAGGGGGCGGCGGCTACCAGGCTTGTGGCCTCCCTAGAGCCCCCTGACCTAGCTCCTTCGCCTATATATTCCCTAAAATACAGAAAAAAAAAGGGGAAATCACGAAAACACTTTTCCGCCGCCGCAAGCTTCCGTTTCCGCAAGATCTCATCTTGAGACCCTTCCTGGTGCCCTGCCGGAGGGGACTTTGGAGTCGGAGGGCTTCTACATCAACATCATAGCCCCTCCAATGACTCGTGAGTAGTTCACTTCAGACCTACGGGTCCGTAGTTAGTAGCTAGATGGCTTCTTCTCTCTCTTGGATCTTCAATACAAAGTTCTCCATGATCTTCATGGAGATCTATCCGATGTAATCCTCTTTGGCAGTGTGTTTGTCGAGATCCGATGAATTGTGGATTTGTGATCAGATTATCTATGATATATATTTGAGTCTTTGCTGATTTCTTATATGCATGATTTGATATCCTTGTAAGTCTCTCCGAGTCTTGGGTTTTGTTTTGCCAACTAGATCTATGATTCTTGCATTGGGAGAAGTGATTGGTTTTGGGTTCATACCGTGTGGTGACCTTTCCCAGTGACAGAAGGGGCAGCAAGGCACGCATCATGTTGTTGCCATCAAGGGTAACAAGATGGGATTTTATCGTAGATATGAGATTGTCCATCTACATCATGTCATCTTGCTTAAGGCGTTACTCTGTTCTCATGAACTTAATACACTAGAAGCATGCTGGATAGCGGTCGACGTGTGGAGTAATAGTAGTAGATGCATAAAGTATCGGTCTACTTGTTTTGGACGTGATGCCTATAGATATAATCATTGCCTTAGATAACGTCACGACTTTGCGTGGTTCTATCAATTGCTCGACAGTAATTCGTTCACCCACCGTCTACTTGCTTTCATGAGAGAAGCCACTAGTGAACACTACGGCCCCCGGGTCTATTCACACCTATCGTTTCCACTTTCGCTTTTACTTTGCTTTGTTTCTTTTTGCTTTCAGTTCTCACATGGCAAACAATCTATAAGGGATTGACAACCCCTTCATAGCGTTGGGTGCAAGCTCTTTGTGTTTGTGCACGTACTTGTGACAATCCTTCACTGGATCGATACCTTGGTTCTCAAACTGAGGGAAATACGTACCGCCGCTGTGCCACATCACCCTTTCCGCTTCGAGGGAACACCAAGCAAGGCTCCAAGGTCACGGGGGAATCCTTTGCATATTTGCCAAGGAAGTCCCTAAAGGCGTAGCCGTAGCAGAAAGATTCCTGGTGCCGTTGCTGAGGAGTATCAAGACAAGAATAGTCTCCCGTCAGCACGCTTGTTTTTGGCGCCGTTGGAAGGTCTTTTGTTGCAGTAGCAGTGATCAACAACGGGTTTAGCATATCGTTCCATATTAATCTTGTGCTGACAAAGAGTATGACTAATGCCCTTAAGATCATCAAGAGTATACCCAATAGCAGCTCGGTGCTTCCTTAAAGTTGTTAACAATCTTTCTTCTTCATGCTATGTAAGGTTAGCACTACTAATAACAGGATATGTCTTCTTTTCATCAAGATAAGCATATTTCAGAGTGTTAGGTAATAGCTTTAATTCAAACACAGGATCACCTTTGGGTGGAGGAGGACCTCCTAGAGTTTCAACACGCAAGCTGTGCTTAACGATATGCTTTTTCTCAAATAACATTTTATCTATTTCATTTCTTTCACGCATATGCATATCATTTTCATGGTCTATAAAATATTTTTCTAATGGATCAGTAGGAGGAATTGCAATAGAAGCAAGATGAATTACTTCATCTTTACTAGGCAATTATTTATCATGGGGTTGCTTACTGAACTTGGAGAAATGAAACTCATGAGACATACCACCAAATTTAACATTGACAGATTCCTTTTTGCAATCTATTTGAGCATTTACACTGTTCAAGAAGGGTCTACGAAATATTATGGGACAAAAATGATCTTCTGGTGAGCCAAGTACTATAAAAGCAGTAGGGTATTTTACTTTTCCACACAAGACTTCAACATCTCTAAAAATCCCAAGTGGCGTGATGGTGTCTCTATTGGCAAGTTCAATAGTAACATCTATGTCTTCTATTTCAGCGGGTGCTATCTCGTGCATAATTTCTTGATATAAGGTATAAGGAATAGCACTAACACTAGCACACATATCACATAAACCATGATAGCAATGATCTCCTATTTTGACTGAGACGACACGCATGCCAACAACGGGTCTATTTTTATCACTAGTGTCAGGTTTGGCAATTCTAGCAGCTTTATCATAAAAATAAATGACACGCCCGTCAATATTATCGATGAAGATATCTTTAACTATAGAAATACTAGGTTCTACCTTGATTTACTCAGAGGGTTTGGTTGTTCTAACATAACTTTGTTAACCATGGTTGAAGCTTTAGGATGTTCCTTTATCCTAACAGGGAAAGGTGGTTTCTCAATATAAATAGTAGGCACAACTGGGTCAACATTGTAAAGATAGTTTCATCCTCAACTTTAATTGGTTCTCCAAATTTTATTTAATAGGTGGATGATATTTAAACCATTTCGATTTAGGGATATAAACATGACTAGCAAAGGTTTCACAAAATTAGGCTACTATCTCAGAGTCGAGTCCATATTTAGTGCTAAAATCATTGAAAGCATCGGTATTCATAAAAGATTTAACACGATTAAACTCAAGTTTTATACTTGACTCTTTACCTTCGTCGAGTTATCAATCTTCAAATTTGCATTTAATTCTTTCCAAAAGATCCCACCTGAATTCAGTAGTCTTCTTCATAAAAGAACCAAAACAAGAAGTATCGAGCATGGTTTGATCATTACAAGAAAGCTAAGCATAAATTTTTTGAATAATAATGTATCTTGGTAGCTCATGATTGGGGCATGAATATAACATTGACTTCAGCCTCCCCCAAGATAAAGCGATACTTTCTCCTTCATGAGGCCAAAACTTATAGATAAAATTCCGATCACGATGAACAAGATGCATAGGATAATTTTTTTGGTGAAACTCCAATTGTAATTGATTCTAGTTCCAAGATCTTGTATCATCACATAGGCTATACCATGTCAATGCTTCCCCCAAAAGATAAAGGGAAAACCTTCTTCTTGACTTCATTTGTGGATAAACCTGCAAGCTTAAATAATCCACAAACTTCATCCACATAGATTAGGTGCATATCGAGAAGTTCTGTTCCATCTCTTGCATAAGGATTAGCTAGCAGTTCCTCTATTATACCCGAAGGAATTTCATAATAAAAAATTCAGTAGGTTCACTAGGTTGAGGTACAACTCTTGGTGTTTCCGGTCGAGGTAAAGATACCCCAAACAAACCCCTCAAAGGATTACTTTCCATAGTGACAAGTGATAGTAAATTTCAGCACGGTATATAAATCTTCCCTTACCAAATTCTACTTTCCAAAGGCGCTTCACTCCCACGCAACGGTGCTAGAAAAGAGTCTTGATGACTCACAAGTATAGGGGATCAATCGTAGTTCTTTCGATAAGCAAGAGTGTAGAACCCAACGAGGAGCAGAAGAAAATGACAAGCGTTTTTCGGCAAGGTAATTTTTGCAAGCACTAAAATAGCGGTAACAAGTTGTTTGATAGCAAGATAATTGTAACAAGTAACGAGTAGCAATAGTAACAATAAGTTGTAATAGCTTGGAACTGACGCTCTAGAAGATTCCCCTTTTGTTTCGTTGTCGCCCCGTGATTTATTTGTTTGTCGCATTCGTCGTTGCATCATCCGCATTGCATCGACACTCCGTTGTCATCAGTTTTCAAAACTTGCATCCGTTAGTAGCTGTCGGTTCTCTATGTTTTGTCATTGAACGCTTTGATATCAACCACACACGCATGCGCCTGCAGCATCATTTAAATATTGTTTTCAAAAGTCTGTATAAAACATTCTCGAATTGGGTTGAAACTTGGTGTGTGGTCTTATTTTAATGTAGGTAGACCGCCTGCCAAATTTCGTCACAATTGGAGTTTGTTTGTTACCAGTACCATTAAATATATAGCGGCAGTATAGTCGCTTATTATTGAATGTTTTTCGGTGTTTAAAAACCATGTCACGGGTCCAAACTTCCCTCTCTTCTCAGCCAAACCAGCCCACCTAACCCTAGGGCGTAGCTGAGACCGTCCGATTGCGATCCTATGGTCGAAATCGGAGTCAAAAATCCTAACCCTAGCCCTGTGTATATAAATAGACACCCAGATCTGGCCTATCCTTGTTTCCCATGCCCCCAAACCCTAGCCGCCGCAGCGTCTCCTACCATCTCAGCCGTCACGCCCCCTGAGGCCCAGATCCGGCCCTCCTGGGCCCATCTGGCGCGCCGCTGCCCCGCTCCTCCCGAGTTGTGCCTCCCGAGCTCTTGAGTTGCATGCGCCTCGCGTCGTCGGACGAGCAGAGCTGTTGCTCGCTCGCAGCCCCACGGCTCCTAACTTCCACAACCCGTGCAAGCGCCAGCAGCCGCGCCCACGCTGCTCGCAAGCACCAACCGTGGCTCAACCTCGCGTGTCGCCGCCATGGAGCTCCACCTCCTCCTGTGCTCGCCGCCTCGCCGGCCTCCAGTGCTGGATCCGGCTGCCCGGCCTCGCCCCCGTCAGATCCGCCTCCCTAGTCGGTGCCTCACCCGCTGCTCGCCGGAGCCCCGCCATGGCGTGGAGCCACCGTCGGGGGCACCTAATCCTCCCGCTCGACCGCGCCGGTAGCCCCAGCAACAGCTAGTGGGACGTGCCTCGAGGCCCATACCGCAGCCTCCTCCATCCCAACCAGCCAAGGCCCGACCTGCCTTCCTCTCCTCGCCATGGGCTCGGCCCACTTGGTGAGCTCCAGCCCTCCCCTCCGCTAGATTACGCCAAGGCACATTTTAGCTATGATGCACTCCCGTGTGTTAGGCCCAACAGTGGAATTCGGCCCTTTGTCATTGTTTTCCTATTGTGTTCTTAGCTAATTTCGCACGGATTCTGAATTACTTAGATGCATATTTTAAACTGTCCATATTTTTTAAAATTTGCATCATATGCAAAAACTGTAGATATGTAGAATGTGTAGAATTTCGTGTCGTTTCACAAAATGCTACTTTCATGCATGTTAGAAATAATTAAACGTGCTTTTTGCATTGATTTGTGTGATACCGTGTTAAAAATGATTTAATTCGTAACTAGTTAACTGTAGCTCCATTTTAGATGAGTTATATATGTAAACCTACTAGAATGACGTGTAGTTTCACGTGCCCCACTTTATTTTGACTTCTAACAAACATAAGATGTGTTTAGGTTAGATCTGGACAGATTTAGATTTAACGTGTGGGGTCATTTTAGAAATACTATATGGTGTTTCCGATCTCATTTAAAATGCCTAGATAGGTAGTTTATTTGTGATTCACCTCTTGTCGTGTTTAAGAACGTTTCATATTGTCGTGTACCTAAACGGGAGTGAACTAAGTAATTCAAGTGTGGAGTTTTGTCAATATGCAACTCCTTGCATATTGAGCTTCACTTAATGTGTAGTGTTTGATTGTTGTGAATTGCCATGTGTGCCTTGCATAATTGAACCAGACATGCATCATATGTGTTGTGCATCATGTGGTGCATGTGCCATGGTGAATATAGTGTGTTGATTCTTGTTTCCTGTTTGCTTCTTCTCGATAGTGTTCTAATCCTCTTCGAAGTGTGAGGATTCGTTCGACTATGTTGGTACGTCTGCTTCATGAATTCGTTCTTCTTCCAAGCGGGATCACATGTAAGATGACCATTTCCCTAGATACCATTACTATCATTGCCATGCTAGTTGTCTTGTTTCTTTCGCTATGTCTCGTTGTCTACCACTTAAATATCAGCCTCCCAACATTGCCATGAAAAACCTCTAACATTTCCACAACCCCACAAACCACTGTTTGGCTATGATACCACTTGCTGAGCCTTCTTATAGTTTTGCTAGTTGCAGGTGCAGTTGCTTCCATGTGAAAACAAGGGTTCCTTGTTATATCACCATATTAATTGCTATTTAATTTAATGCACCTATATAATAGGTAAAAGGTGGAAGGTCTGGCCTTCTCGCCTGGTGTTTTGTTCCACCTTTGTCGCCTTAGTTTCGGCTACCGGTGTTATATTCCATAACTGAACGCTCCTAACACGCTCGGGGTTTCTATAGGGACCCCCTTGATAATTCGATTTAGTTTAAAACTGGTATGGCAAGGCCCAACTTTGGCACTATTTGCCTAATAACTAATGAACCGCATAGGGAGTAATTAACCCGAGGATACTTAATCAACCCCCGGGCTAGTGCTCCTCATGAGTGTTGTTCCAAAATAGAGCACTGTGGGGGGCCAACCCAAGGCAACTTGGGTGATTTCTGTTAGGCCATCGTACACGTTGCTTACCCGTCGTGTCGTGAGAACGAGATACGCGGATCCTATCGGGTTCGTCCACACGTCGGTTTGCCTTGCTGGACTTGTTTTATCTTTTATGAAATATCTTGTGCGTCGGGATTCCGATGATGCTTTGGGCTATCTTAGAGTTGAGGCTTTCCACTAAGGAATCCGAGGAGATCATGAGTTTTGTGATCGAGGCTTTCTATTCATCTTGTGGTAATTTGTGATGGACTAGTTGGAGCACCCCTGCAGGGTTAAATCTTTCGGAGAGCCGTGTCCGCGGTTATGTGGCAAACCTCTAAACTTTGTTTAACATCCGGTTCTAGATAACTTGAAGTAAACTTAATTAAAAACTTGCCAATTTTGTGCGTAACCGTGATTGTCTCTTCTCGTGAGTTCCGTATCCGGAAGAGGACACGGTGGGGTTATGTCTGACATAAGTAGGTATTCATGATCATTCATTTGATCATTATTAGTTCACGTCCGTTATGCGTAGATCATCGCTCCCTTTTATTCTTGTACTCGCAAGTTAGCCACCTCAAATAAATGCTTAGTCGCTTGCTCCAGCCTCACCACTTAACCATACCTCACCCATTAAGCTTTGCTAATCTTGATACCTTTGGAAATGAGATTGCTGAGTCCTTGTGACTCACAGATTACTACTACAACAGTTGCAGGTACAGATAAAGTGACACTTTGACGTGAGCGCAATGATTGTTCTATTTGGAGTTTCTTCTTATTCTTCTTCATCGATCTAGAATGGGTTCCAAGCCGGGAGCCTAGGATAGCAAGGATGGGCGACGTTCTTTTATCATTTGTTTTCGTCCATAGTCGGACCCTACTCTTCTACATGGTGATTGAATATGTTGTTGTATTGATGTGATATTGTTGTAGCTTGTGGCGAGTGTAAGCCAATTCCATATACTCACCTCTTATGTACATGTACTTGTAACGATGTCCGTTCTTGCGAAACAATGAGATGCGCTTCTATCCCTACCGAGGCCCTCGTGCCAAAGTAAGGATAGGATCGCATTATGGGCATTACAAGTTGGTATGAGAGCAGCACCGACCTAGGAGTCCCCTTGATTGATCAAACTTGGTCGAGTCAAGTCTAGTGAAAAACTGCTTTTAGTCTAGTTATATATCGGAGAGTAGGATTCATTTTTCTCCGCTTCTATGCTCTGGTGAGGAATCTTTACGTAAGAAATGTAATCCTACTCCTCTTCTCACTCAAAATAAAATAGGATCACATGGGTATTTTGGAATCTATATGATGTCGATGTGACGGAGTTCTGTCTTGGTGCCTCCTGTCTGACTTGATTTCTTTCGGGAAGTTGAGCTCCACGGGATTCTTGAGCACATCGTTATCATTCAGATTTCTTACTATCTCGGGACGGAGGATGTTTGAAATTGTTTCAATACTAGTAGTGGCGAGAGGAGTCTGGCATCCCCAGTACTGGTGGAGAGCGTCCGGATGTACTGCCATACTTGGTATCATTGTGATACGAAGGTGTGAAGTAGATGAGTTTCCGAGATCTTTGGTTATGTGTTGACGGATGTGATACATTGGATAGGTGGTGTTATTGCTAGGAGTTGAGTGACGGATTTTACTCCTTGTATCCGTGAACCCGATTGCTTGACCAAAAAAATTCAGGAGTTCTTAGGTGGGAATTCAAGTAGTTACCTATAGGATTATCATCCAACAGATGCATGATGTGAGGTTGGGGTTCGACATCTAGTGGATTCGTTTATTCACGATTGTTTTTTACAAAGAACGGTCTTGATATATGTCATCAGTATGCTTCGACAAGCCTTGTAGTTTGCTGTGCCGAGGGAGCATATTCGAGCGTCATTTCAATATGACAATCCAATGTACGATCGAGCCCGTGCGAACCTTACCACGAAAATATCGAATGGAATCTCTATCATGAATTTGTTCTGGCTTGTTTCGTAAGCCTCATCCTTTGTTTTGTTAGAGTTTGGTAATTCGAGTTGCTTCAATGTCAAGTAGTGAATTCACATATTTCCAAGAGGTGTTCTCATATTTTTATGGGAATGTTAATTCTTTTGCTCAATCAAGTTGTCTTATTAATTCTTTTCAAACGGAGTCGTCATGTCAATTCTTCTCCATCCAGTGTGCTTATCTTCAAGTAATTCAATCCTCTCCAATATTTGCCAGATCAATCTATCATTTCTTTCCGGAGTTCGTCTCATATGTCCCAAGTTGTATTTTTCCCCGCCCTCCCTCCCTTTTCTTCAGTAATTAGATTTCATCCAAGTTGATTTCTTTTCATGATGCTTCCGCTATCTTCTATTTTGTATTCTATCCGGTGATTCATTGTGAAGATTCATGGGAGTTCTAAGTTCATCATTTTTCATTCTTGTTCTCTTTCCGGTGAATTCGATTCAAGTTATCCGTGTTCATCATATCCTTTTCATCCTTCAAATTCTTTCCCATGTTGGTAATTCTTATCAAGTCTTTCTTGTTTTTCATCACTCTCCATTCTATCCGGAGTGTCGAAGATATCTCAGAAGTTTCTCGTTTTCAATCCTTTCAATTATTTCGATGTTCCCAACCTCATCAAGTTTTCTTTATACCGGTGCAATATCTCTCTTCCTAAGTAACTGTTTCAACGGTGGTTTCTTTTGAGTGGGCCCATAACCCATAGGTTTTCCCAGGATCTTTCCTGGCTCTTCTATACTTTTCCAGAGATATATAATTCTTTTGAAGTGTGTCGTAAGAATGATTTTCGTCATTCATGTTCCTTATTCAAGATCTATTCAAATTATTTTCTTCGTTGGCTCAACTTTTCCTTATTCATTATTCCAGAGTGTCTCAATAATTTTGGTGGTGTCCCTTCTCATCATTATCAGCTTGGAAGATTGAATGAGAGTTTCTCTTAAATCTTGGTCCATTCTTTTGAAAAAATTGTGGTTTCAGCTTGGAGCTATCATCTTGAATTGTTTTTTATCATGAGAAACTCCCTCTATATCTATCTGGTGCATTGCAGAGTTGTTTCATTTCTTGATCCTCCGAAGGCAACATTTCAGAAGATTTCTTCGTTCTCAGATTTTAGCTTTCGTTCTCAAATTCTTCTCAAGTGTTGTCTCTTCGTTCATCTCTCAATTATTCCGGTGCTTCATTCAAGTTTTTCTCTCGGGTGGATTATTATCTCTTCATTCTCGCGTATCTTCATTCATTCTTGGTATTCCCATTCATTTGCAATTCTTATTGGTGCCTGATACGTGTCCGTCGTATCTACTTTTCCGAACTCTTTTGCCCTTGTTTTGGACTCTAATTTGCATGATTTGAATGGAACTAACCCGGACTCACGCTGTTTTCAGCAGAATTGCCATGGTGTTGTTTTTGTGCAAAATTAAAGTTCTCGAAACGTCCTGAAAATTTACGGAGATTTTTTCTGGAATAAAAGAAAAACACCTGCACAAAGTTCCACGTGAGGGGGCATGCCAGTGGGCCACAAGCCCCTGGGCCGCGGCCACCCCCTATGGTCGCGCCATGAGGGCTTGTGGGGCCCACGTGGCACCACTGCCCCCAGTCTTAGTCCTATACCTTCCGTTTCGCCTGGAAAAAAAATTAGAGAGAAGGTTTCATCGCGTTTTGCAATACGGAGGCGCCGCCACACTCTGTTCTTCATCTGGAGGGCAGATGTGGAGTCCGTTTCGGGCTCCGGAGAGGGGAAATCGTCGCCATCGTCATCATCAACCTTTCTCCATCGACAATTCCATGATGCTCTTCATCGTTCGTGAGTAATCTCATCGTAGGCTTGCTAGACGGTGATGAGTTGGGATGAGATCTATCATGTAATCGAGTTAGTTCTTGACGGGGATTGATCCCTAGTATCCACTATGTTCTAGATTGATGTTGCTACTACTTGGCTATGCTTAATGCTTGTCACTAGGGCCCGAGTGCCATGATTTCAGATCTGAACCTATTATGTTGTCACCAATATATGTGTGTTTTAGATCCTATCTTGCAAGTTGTAGTCACCTACTATGTGTTATGACCCGGCAACCCCGGAGTGACAATAGCCAGAACCACTCCCGGAGATGAACATAGTATGAGGAGTTCATGTATTCACCGCGTGTTAATGCGTTGGCCCGGTTCTTTATTAAAAGGAGAACCTTAATATCCTGTAGTTTCCATTAGGACCCCGCTGCCACGGGAGGGATGGACAATAGATGTCATGCAAGTTCATTTCCCTAAGCACGTATGACTACATACGGAATACATGCCTACATTAGATTGACGAACGGGAGCTAGCCACATATCTCTCTGTGGTATAGTTGTTACATGCTGAATCACATCCGTCACACTCATCCATCACCGATCCACTGCCTACGAGTCTTTTAGTATTGGTTCTCGCTACGTTACTTTGCCTAGGCTTGTCCCTTGCTACAAGAGGGATTGGGCCACTTTGCTGCTGTTATCACTTTGCTGCTGTCACTACTGTTGTTACTTGTCACTTTGGTGCTTCTACTACTAATGTTCCTTGCTACTCCGCTGTTACTTGTTGCAAGACTTTGTTGGCGCTAACATCCCGTCAACAGGGCCTTTTCTGGTGCCATTGCTGGGAATTGTCAAAGCTTTTTCTGGTGTCGTTGCTATCATACTACCTTGCTACTGATACTTTGCTTGCATACACTGATCTTTCAGGTGTGGTTGAATTGACAACTCAGCTGCTAATACTTGAGAATATCCTTTAGCTTCCCCTTGTGAGCGAATCAATAAATTTGGGTTGAATACTCTACCCTCGAAAACTGTTGCGATCACATACGCTTGTGGGACATCAAGGCTTTTTCTGGCGCCGTTGCCGGGGAGGCACGGCTATATTCTCTGAGTCACTTGGGATTTACGTCTGCTGATCACTATGAGAAATCTGAAAGATCCAAGAACTAAAATCCTACCTTCCACTACGAGGAGAGGTAAGGAACTGCCATCTAGCTCTGCACTTGATTCACCTTCAGTTTTGAGTAAGTTTGCGACTTCGCCTCCTGCTAGAAATCTTGATATGTCACATGTGCTTGATGATGCTACTTCTGCTGCCCATGATGCTTATGATGCTATGCTTGATACTATGCCTGATGATGCTATGCTAGATACTATGCCTGATGATGCTATGCATGATACTATGCCTGATGATGCTATGCTTGATACTATGCCTGATGATGTTATGCTAGATACTATGCCTGCTATGCCTGATACTTCTTTGCCACTTGGTGCATTCCTTGATGCACACATTGCTAGAGTTGCTGCTAGATATGATGATACTTCTGAGACTGTTGATACTATTGAAGGAGAACCTACTACTATGCCTGAATTGCCTGTTATGCCTGATACGCGCTATGTTATGGAGGGAGAGATAGCTGAGGATTTTCTTGCGTGTAAGGATAGCTATGATGTTGAGAAACTTCTGCGCAAGTGGAAAGAAAAATCTCTGAACGCTAGGATGAAATACGACCCGAAGTTTGCCACTTCGCCTATCTTTGTGACCAATAAGGATTATGAATTCTCTGTCGACCCTGAGTTGATCACTCTAGTCGAATCTGATCCTTTTCACGGTTATGAGTCTGAAACGGTTGTATCCCATCTTACCAAACTGCACGATATAGCCACCCTATTCACTAGTGAGGAAAAGATCTGCCACTACTATATGCTCAAGTTGTTTCCTTTCTCGCTAAAGGATGATGCTAAGACCTGGTTCACTTCTCTTGCTCCTGGTTGTGTGCGTAGCCCCCAGGATATGGTCTACTACTTCTCTGAAAAATATTTCCCAGCCCATAAGAAGCAAGCTGCCTTGCAGGAAATATACAACTTTGCTCAAGCTGAAGAAGAGACTCTCCCACAAGCTTGGGGGAGGCTTATCCAGCTACTGAATGCTTTGCCTGATCACCCTCTTGAGAAGAATGAAATACTTGATATCTTCTATAATGGACTTACCGATCCTTCCAAAGACCACCTAGATAGTTGTGTCGGTAGTGTTTTTAGGGAACGAACTGTAGAACAAGCTGAGATTCTATTGAACAACATCTTGTGCAATGAGAATGCTTGGACTATTCCCGTACCACCACCTAAGCCAACTCCTAAGAAAAGAGGTATTCTATTCCTCAGTCCCGAAGATATGCAAGAAGCCAAGAAATCTATGCGAGAGAAAGGCATTAAATCTGAAGATGTCAAAAATCTACCACCTATCGAAGAGATCCATGATCTCGATAACTCGATACAGGTAGTAGAAGTAAATTCTCTGCGTAGGTATGATGAGAGTGATATTCCTCTTGATAAACCTGCTAGCCTATGCATGGATGAATTTGATAACTTTGTTGCCAAACAATAGAGTTTCAATGATTATGTTAGCAGACAATTGGAAAAGAATGCTGGTATGCTTAGTCATTTAAGTGCTTGTGTGGACAGAAATGTCAATGACCTTAAACTTCTGAATAAACATGCTTCTATGGTTACTACTCAGGTAGAACAACTACTTAAAGCTCAAAATGACTTCCTCAATGAGTTGAATGACAATTCCGTCAGAGCGTCACTAGAGGCGGTAGAATGACCCAGGAACCTCTGTATCCTGAGGGTCATCCGAAGAGAATTGAACAAGATTCTCAAGGAGTTAGCACCGATGCACCTAGTCATCCTAGAAAGAAGAAGAAAGATGATAGGGATGTGCACGCTAGCAAACCTGTTGCTGCTACACCTGAGAATCCAAACGATGCCTGTGTCTTTGATGCTGAAACACAATCCGGTGATGAACATGAGCCTAATGATAATATCAATAGTGATGTTCATGAAGATGCTCAACCTAGCAATGAAAAGAATGTGGAGATTGAACCTAGTGTTGATCTTGATAACCCACAGCCTAAGAATCGAAGATACGATAAGAATGACTTCACTGCTAGGAAACACGGTAAAGAAAGGGAACCGTGGGTTCAGAAACCTATGCCCTTTCCTCCCAAACCATCCAAGAAAAAGGATGATGAGGATTTTGAGCGCTTCGTTGAAATGATCAGACCTATCTTTCTGCAGATGCGTTTGACAGATATGCTCAAGATGTCTCCGTATGCTAAGTACATGAAAGATATTGTGACTAATAAGAGGAGGATACCTGAGATTGATATTTCCACCATGCTCGCTAATTATACTTTCAAGGGTGGAACTCCGAAGAAACTAGGTGATCCCGGTGTGCCCACTATACCTTGCTCCATTAAAGGCAACTGCGTTAGAACTGCGTTATGCGACCTTGGAGCCGGTGTTAGTGTTATGCCTCTCTCTCTTTATTGTAGACTTGAACTGGATAAGTTGACACCCACTGAAATCTCTCTGCAAATGGCTGACAAATCAACTTCTTTCCCTATCGGCATTTGCGAGGATGTGCCTGTTGTGGTTGCTAACACCACTATCTTAACAGACTTTGTTATCTTGGATATTCCCGAGGACGATGCCATGGCGGTCATCCTCGGAAGACCCTTTTTAAACACTGCAGGGGCTGTTATAGATTGCAACAAAGGCAATGTCACTTTCCATGTCAATGGTAATGCGCATACGGTGCACTTTCCGAAGAAACAATATCGAATACATTGCATCAATGCTGTCGAAAAAACTTCATCGATTCTTATTGGGAGCTTTGAATGCCCTATTCCTCGTGTCAAGATGAAGTATGATTTGCTTGTTGGGGAGATACACATCCCCATTGAGGTGACCTAGTGACTATTCGAAAATTATCCGTTCCCTTTTGCGATTTGAAAAGTTTTGTCGAGGGGATTTGATCAACCCCATTGACGGACTTCTTTCGATGACCATGAGATGGATGAATCAAGGAGTCACAAACCTCTGTTTTAAGCTTTCACTTTAGGTTGCTTAGAAGAAAAATGATAGATTTAGTTTAGTTTTTCCTGTTTTCTGTTTTAGCGTCCGGTAGAAAAGTACCCCGAAAATAGAAGTTCTCCGAACGCTGTGAAAATCTAGTATGATTTTTTTTGGAATATTTGAAAAATACTGGGACAAAGAGTTTATCTGGGGGCCACACGAGTGGGCCACAAGCCCTAGGGGCGCGGGCACCCCCTGGCCGCGCCACCCAGGCTTGTGGGGCCCACAGGCACCCCCTCCACTCATTCTTGCTCCCATCCTGTTCTCCTACCTCCAGAAAAAATCGTTTCGCAGCTCAAACCCGCGTTCTTGCTCCTCTTGCTGGGATTTTTGATCTCTTTTCTCAAATCACCGTTCTACGAACTGTTTTGGGGAAATTACTCCTTGGTAAGTGACTCCTCCATTGGTCCAATTAGTTTTTGCTCTAGTGCCTTATACTCCGCGTATTTTTGCTGCCTTGGTGACCATGTTCTTGAGCTTTGCATGCTGATTTTAGCTGGTCCCAAGTAGTTTTGATGCATAATATGGTCTCTAGGCACTTGTTGGAGTAGTTGCTACAAGTTTTGTTGAGCCTTATTCACCTTCCCTTAGAATCACTAAAAAAATCAGAAATTTTCAGAGATAGAAAGGGGAAAGATGAGGAGGTTCTTGAGAGGCTCGTCAAGTCGTGACCCCAAGGATGATGGGAGTGAGAAGAAGGCCAGGTATCCGGTCCCTCGAGTCGCAGAAGTTCGCGCGTGCGAATGGCCAAGCGACGTGTTCTTACGCGCTGCTGGAATTTATGAGGACTTTTATCACTTGGTGGAGAACGCAGGCCTTACCGCCTTCGTTGAAGATAAGTGCTCGCAATACCTCCTCCTCATTGATATTTTCGTACAAAGCTTTAACTTCTATCCGAGGAAGAATCCTCCTATGGTTGAGTTTAAACTTTATGATGTCCCCCAGCGCATGTCACTCCAGGATATTTGCAATGTTTGCAAATTACCTTACGTAGGGGATATTCATGAACCTCGTCCATGGGGCTTAGAAGCTTTTATCGGTACAATTGTTGTAGGAGAGGAGAGACGAGTGTCTTGCGCTAGAGCTGCTAGCATTCATTTTCCCGTGCTTCGGTACTTCTCACTATTTGTGGGAAAATGTTTGATTGGTCGTGGGAAAGCTGGGTCACTTAGTTTCCCAGATCTTGCGGTCTTGCGCGAAGCCCTTTATAACGATAAAACTTATAGCTTGGGCGCTATAGTAGCTCAACGGTTGAACCTGAACCGTTCTAAGAGTGTTGTCTATGGAGGTATCTATGCTACCCGTCTTGCCAAACACTTTGAGATACCCATTAGACTTGAGGAGGAAGAAGAGATGCTTTTTCCCGAGAGATATCTAGATTACGATAGCATGGTTCGCCATGACTTTCTTGATAGAGATATAGGTGGTAGGATGATTTATAACCTGGTATTTAGTCAGGGTACTCGTGAGACCATTACTTTGCCTGCTCCTTCTTTGTTCAATCTTCATGCACGCAGGTACACTATTATGCCCTCGGACATCTACGCATATTGGGGCTTGGCCCAACCACAGGTGCCCGTGCCTGAGCCTCCAGTCGAGTACCAGACGCTAGTTTATCAGTGGGAGCCAGAGGAGCTCACACAGCAGTGGCATCCGCAGTCCACTCTGGAGTACCCAGGAGCTGGTTATTTCCCTCCTTGGGAGTAGACCAACTTAGGCCAAAAGCCTAAGCTTGGGGGAGTATGTGTTCTCACCGACCTTACATTCTTGCTTATGCTTTCACTTTGTTAGCCGGTGTTACACTTTGCCACTTTATCATCCATGCTAGTTTATTTTCTTTTTCTCGTTTTCTTTTCGTGTGTCTGTCTAGTTTGAGAAAAAACAAAAATATTTTATTTTCTTCTTTTGCTTGTTGGAGCTTTCCCGTGTAGATAGCTTTCTTTTTTCTTTGGGTCAAGGTAGAAGATAATGGTTACAATGATTAGTGGCTCTTGCATGCATACCTGTTTAGCTTCCAAAGAGCCATATTACTTTGTCTTCTCCTTTGTGTTTGCCGGCAGATTCCAGCTTTAGTCCAATGCACGAGCACGCTTATTATTGTTCACATCGTTCGGTCGTGCAAGTGAAAAGCAATAATGACGATATATGATGAAGTGACTGAGCCTGGAAAAGCTTGTATGAACTCGATCTATTTTGTTTTTGTAAATATGACTAGCTCATCATGCCTGATTCAGCTTTGTTGTGAGAGAAACATGTTTGCAATGACAACTTAGAGATCATAGTTGCTGATGCCATGCTTACTTAGCTAGGAGCTTATAATGGTTTGTCTTGGATGCCAACATGAATGTTGAGATGGCTATGATGTAGTATGATAGGATGGTATCCTCCTTTGAATGTTTCAAGTGGCTTGACTTGGCGCATGTTCACGCATGTAGTTGAAACAAAATCAACATAGCCTCTATGATGTTCATGTTCATGGTGATTTGTGTCCTACTCATGCTTGCACTCAATGTTAGTTACTCTCAATGCATTTTGATGACTGTTGTTGCTCTCTAGTTGGTTGCTTCCCAGTCTTTTGCTAGCCTTCACTTGTACTAAGCGGGAATATTGCTTGTGCATCCACACCCATAAACCCAAAGTTGTGCCATATGAGTCCACCATACCTACCTATGTGCGGTATCTACCTGCCGTTCCAAGTAAATTTGCATGTGCCACTCTCTAAATCTTCAAGAAATAATTTGTTTTGCATGCCCGAACCGCTCATGTGGTGACACGGGGCTATTGGTATCTTCCATGCTAGGCGTGTTATCCTCGATATGTGTTTATTCACTATCATTCACGAGAAAGGGTCCGGTAATTGGAATTCCCAGTTCCATGCTCAAATCGAAAAGATAATTACAAACAAAACTCCCCCAGGATTGATGTTGGTATGGACGGTACCCGAGGATTCGGCTAGCCGTGGAGTGTGATTGATTGGTGGTGGGGGGGTTAAAACTTTACTTTTCTGTTTGGGAACCGCCTATAGCATGAGTAGCATGGAAGATATTGAGAACTCTAGGTCATTGCGTTGACAATGAAAGCATGCCACCCAAAATTATTATCTCTGTTTTCAAAGCTTGAGCTCTGGGACCTCTGCAAATCAATGCTTCCCTCTGCGAAGGGCGTGTCTATTTATATTCCTGTTGAGTCATCCTCCTCTTACAAAAGCACCAATTAGAGAGCACCTCTATCATTTGTATGCTTTGCTTTTAACTGTGTTGAGTATGACTATGACTGGATCTTCATTGCCACGAATTACAATGTTTAATCAGCCCTTGGTCTTTTAAGGTGCTCTGCATTTATGTTTTACGGTCTCAGAAAGAGCTAGCGAGATACCATCTATTCGTATTGCTTCATGTTGTTTTGATTGAAGTGTTGACATTTGAGGCTTACTATTATTTGCTCGCTAGTTGATTATGCCATTGATATGAGTTTACCGTGAGACCTAGACGTCATTTGCTTATGTGGTTTGATTGTGATGTTGCTGAAATTCTGGTTGTGAGTTAGCCATGGTTGCAACAACAAGATCAAACAGAGTTCGTCAAAGTTTTTCTTTTGTCTCTCTCAGTTTGTCAACTGAGTTGCTTGAGGACAAGTAAGGCTTTAAGCTTGGGGGAGTTGATACGTCTCCATCGTATCTACTTTTCCGAACTCTTTTGCCCTTGTTTTGGACTCTAATTTGCATGATTTGAATGGAACTAACCCGGACTGGCGCTGTTTTTAGCAGAATTGCCATGGTGTTGTTTTTGTGCAGAAATGAAAGTTCTCGGAATGTCCTAAAAATTTATGGAGATTTTTTCTGGAATAAAAGAAAAATACCTGTGCAAAGTTCCACGTGAGGGGGCGTGCCAGTGGGCCACAAGCCCCTGGGCCGCGGCCACCCCCTATGGCCACGCCATGAGGGCTTGTGGGGCCCACGTGGCACCACCGCCCCCAATCTCAGTCCTATATCTTCCGTTTTGCCTGGAAAAAAATCAGAGAGAAGGTTTCATCGCGTTTTGCGATATGGAGGCGTCGCCACATCCTGTTCTTCATCTGGAGGGCAGATGTGGAGTCCGTTTCGGGCTCCGGAGAGGGGAAATCGTCGCCATCGTCATCATCAACCTTTCTCCATCGACAATTCCATGATGCTCTTCATCGTTCGTGAATAATCTCATCGTAGGCTTGGTGGACGGTGATGAGTGGGATGAGATCTATCATGTAATCGAGTTAGTTCTTGATGGGGATTGATCCCTAGTATCCACTATGTTCTAGATTGATGTTGCTACTACTTGGCTATGCTTAATGCTTGTCACTAGGGCCCGAGTGCCATGATTTCAGATCTGAACCTATTATGTTGTCGCCAATATATGTGTGTTTTAGATCCTATCTTGCAAGTTGTATTCACCTACTATGTGTTATGACCCGGCAACCCCGGAGTGACAATAGCCGGAACCACTCCCGGAGATGACCATAGTATGAGGAGTTCATGTATTCACCGCGTGTTAATGCGTTGGTGCCGTTCTTTATTAAAAGGAGAACCTTAATATCATGTAGTTTCCATTAGGACCCCGCTGCCACGTGAGGGATGGACAATAGATGTCATGCAAGTTCTTTTCCCTAAGCACGTATGACTACATACGGAATACATGCCTACATTAGATTGACGAACGGGAGCTAGCCACATATCTCTCTGTGTTATAGCTGTTACATGATGAATCACATCTGTCACACTCATCCATCACCGATCCACTGCCTACGAGTCTTTTACTATTGGTTCTCGCTACGTTACTTTGCCTAGGCTTGTCCCTTGCTACAAGAGGGATTGGGCCACTTTGCTGCTGTCACTAGTGCTGTTACTTGTCAATTTGCTGCTGCTGCTACTATTGTTCCTTGCTACTCTGCTGTTACTTGTTGCAAGACTTTGTTAGCGCTAACATCCCGTCAACAGGGCCTTTTCTGGTGCCATTGCTGGGAATTGTCAAAGCTTTTTCTGGTGCCGTTGATATCATACTACCTTGCTACTGATACTTTGCTTCCAGACACTAATATTTCAGGTGTGGTTGAATTGACAACTCAGCTGCTAATACTTGAGAATATCCTTTAGCTTCCCCTTGTGAGCGAATCAATAAATTTGGGTTGAATACTCTACCCTCGAAAACTGTTGCGATCCCATACGCTTGTGAGACATCGGTGCCTTGTTCAATCATGCTCTAATCGAATCATGCTCTCTTTGTCCTCATGTAGCCCAGTTCATTTGTGCTACCCTCTTTCATTCCAAATTCTTATCGGTGTTTCTTCCAAGAATTCTTCAAGTGTGTTCCTTATCTATCACTCTTTTGTATTTTTAAGAAGAATAAGTGGTACGCTAAATTCGTTGCTTGTCATCAATTTAACTTGATGAAGTATGAGCATAACATAATTCCTATTCTTGTTTCATGAAAGTGATTTCAATTCTTCTTCTGAAGTGGCTCATGATATCAATTTTCTATTCTATGTTGTTCATCTTCTTTTTTCCGGAGTTCCAAGTTTTCTCAAGTATCTCTTCGTGTAGCTTCATCTAAATCTTTGCAAGGCCTTATTCTTTTCAACCTTCATTTTTTTCTATCATCATTTCATTTCGGTGTTCTTCAAGTGGTTCTTCATGGTGGTTGTAGAGGATTTAATTCATTCTCAAGGTGCTCTTCAAGATTCTTGTTGGAGAACCTAAAGTATTCTTTCTCTTGCATTTCAAAGAGCAATTCTTCCTCCTTTATTCTTTGAGGTGGTATTATAGCATTCTTGATTTATGAGGAGTCTCTAAGTGAATTTGTTTCAAGAATTAGATATTTAATCCCACCAATTTCTTGATCATGAGACATTTTCAACTCATGGTTTCTTCATTGAAGTTATCTTTGATTGGGTTTCACCTAAAGCTTTTCCTAAGGATTGTTGCTATTATGTTGATTATCATCGATACAAATTCTTAATGTGTCTTCTTGGTGTAAGAAGTGGTGCATATCTTGTTGCTCCCAATCAATCCTTGTTTCTGTTAGTGGTTGGTTGTCACCTCATTATTTTGGGATGGTTTTCATAAGTCCACTACAAGATTGTTCTTTGCGTTGTTGTTTTTCCAACAACTCCATTCAACTCTTCTTGTAGATGCTTTTCAAATTCAATTGTGGTAGAAGTTTTCATGTTCTTCTCCATTCTTTCTTCCCAATGATCTAGTTTCTATTCTCTTGTTCTGGAGTTGTTGTGATGTTGCTCTCTTTTATCCATTTTCTAGTTTTGTCAAGACCCTGTTCTTTCCTTTCTTATTAATTTAACCAGAGTGTTGTGTGTTCTTTAATGTTCTTTCCTTGCTTATCAATTTAGTTGGTTTGTTGTGAATCTTGTCAAGATCTTTCCATCTTACCAAATTTTGCCCTCTTTCCTACCGAAGTGCTGCCGAAATTTCTTTTGAATTCTTGCTTGTTCCTCATGTCATTCTTCATCCCTTTGCAACCTTCAAGGATCGTTGGTTTTACTCATTTGTCAAATAAGTAACTAAGTTTTACCTCTTGGTTTCTCTTCCTCTTCCCCTTTTCATTCTTAGATCTAGGGGCAAGATCACTTGTTAGCGTAAGAGAGTTGTAACAGCCCGGAACCGACACTCCAGAAGATTCCCCTTTTATTCCCTTGCTGCCCTGTGATTTATATGTTTCTCGCATTCATTGCCGCATCATTCGCATCA
The DNA here is from genome assembly GCF_904849725.1 of Hordeum vulgare subsp. vulgare. NCBI lineage: Eukaryota > Viridiplantae > Streptophyta > Magnoliopsida > Poales > Poaceae > Hordeum > Hordeum vulgare. The sequence continues at coordinate 463,202,842 of NC_058523.1, forward strand.
TCCGCATTGCATCGGCACTCTGTTATTGTCAGTTTTCAAAACTTGCGTCCGTTAGTAGCTGTCGGTTCTCTATGTTTCGTCGTTGACCGTTTTGAGACCAACCACACACGCACGCGCCCGCGAGATCATTTAAATATTATTTTTAAAAGTGTGTATAAAACATTCTTGGATTGGTTGAAACTTGGCGTGTGGTCTTATTTTAATGTAGGTAGACCGTGTGCCAAATTTCGTCGCAATTGGAGTTCGTTTGATACCCATACCGTTAAATATATAGCGGCACTATAGTCGGCTTACTATCGGATGTTTTTCAGTGTGTAAAATTCATGTCACCGGTCCAAACTTCCCTCTCTTCTCAGCCCAACCAGCCCACCTAACCCTAGGGCGCAGCTCAGGCCGTCTAATTGCGATCCTACGGTCGAAATCGGCGTCAAAAACCCTAACCCTAGCCCCGTGTCTATAAATAGAAACCCAAATCCGGTCTCACCTAGTTTCCCATGCCACCAAACCCTAGTCGCCGTAGCCTCTCCTCCCACCTCAGCCGCCAAGCCCGTCAAGGCCCAAATCCGGCCCTCCCGGGCCCATATGGTGCACAGCCGCCCTGCTCCTCCCGAGTTGTGCCTCCCTAGCTCCCGAGTCGCATGCGCCTTGCCTCATCAGACGAGCTGAGCCGTCGCTCGCATGCAACCCCGCGGCTCCTCGCTGCTACAGCTCGTGCAGCCGTCAGCAACCAGCGCCCTTGCCGCTCGCCAGACGAGCCGCGGCTCAACCTCGCTCGCCGCTGCCATGGAGCTTCGCCTACTCCTGTGCTCGCCGCTCTGCCGACCTCCATCACCGGATCCGGCCGCCCCGGCCTTGCCCCCGTCGGATCCACCTCCCCTATCGGTGCCTCGCCCTACCTCACCTGCTGCTCGTCGGAGCCCCACCATGGCCTGCAGCCGCCGTCGGGGGCACCTGCGCCTCCCACTCGACCGCGTTGGTCGCCTCAGTGACAGTTGGTGGGCCGTGCCTCGAGGCCCATGTCGCGGCCGCCTCCAGTCCAGCCGGCCAAGGCCCGGCATGCCTTCCTCTCCTCGCCATGGGCTCGGCCCACTTGGTGAGCTCCATCCCTCCCCTCTGCTATATTGCGTCGAGGCTCATTTTAGCTATGTTGCGCTCCTGTGTGTTAGGCCCAACAGTGGAATTCGGCTCGTTGTAAATTTTTTCCTATTGTGGTCTTAGCTAATTTCGCAGGAATTTTCCGAATTACAGATTAGATGCATATTTTAAACTGCCCATAACTTTTAAACCGTGTGTCATATGCAAAAACTGTAGATATGTAGAATGTGTAGAATTTTGTGCAGCTTCGCAAAATGACACTTTCATGTGTGTTAAAAATGATTTAATTCATAACTAGTTAACCGTAGATCCGTTTTAGATGAGTTATATATGTAAATCACCTAGAATGGCATGTAGTTTCACGTGCTCCACTTTATTTTGTCGTTTAACAAACATAAGACGTGTTTAGGTCAGATCTGGACAGATTTTGATTTAACGTGTGGGGTCATTTTAGAAATACTATATGTTGTTTCCGACCTCATTTAAAATGTCTAGATAGGTATTTTATTTGTGTTTCACCTCTTGCCCTGTTTAACAATGTTTAATATTGCCGTGTACCTAAATGGGAGTGAACTAAGTAATTCAAGTGTGGAGTTTCGTCAATATGCAACTCCTCGCATACTGAGCTTCACTTAATGTGTAGTGTTTGATTGTTATAAATTGCCATGCCTGCCTTGCATAATTAAACCAGACATGCATCATATGTGTTGTGCATCATGTCGTGCATGTGTCGTGGTGAATATCGTGTGTTGATTCTTGTTTCCGGTTTGCTTCTTCTTGATGGAGTTCTGATCCGCTTCGGCGTGTGAGGATCCGTTCGATTATGTTGGTTCGTCTACTTCACAGATTCATTCTTCTTCCAAGCGGGATCACAGGCAAGATAACCATTTCCCTAGATACCATTACTATCATTGACATGCTAGTTTTCTCGTTTCTTTCGCTATGGCTCGCCGTCTACCACTTAAATGCCAGCCTCCCAACATTGCCATGAAAAACCTCTAACCTTTCCACAACCCCGCAAACCATTGTTTGGCTATGATACCGCTTGCTCAGCCTTCTTATAGCGTTGCTAGTTGCAGGTGCAGTTGCTTCCATGTGAAAACGTGGGTTCCTTGTTATATCACCATATTAATTGCTATTTAATTTAATGCACCTATATACTTGGTAAAATGTGGAAGGCTTGGCCTTCTAGCCTGGTGTTTTGTTCCACCTTTTTCGCCTTAGTTTCGGCTATCGGTGTTATATTCCATAATTAAGCGCTCCTAACACGATTAGGGTTGTTATGGGTACCCCCTTGATAATTCGTTTTAGTTTAAAGCCGGTCTAGCAAGGCCCAACATTGGTACTATTTGCCTAATAACTAATGAACCGCATAGGGAGTAATTAACCTGAGGATACTTAATCAACCTCCGGGTCTGTGCTCCTCATGAGTGTTGGTCCAAAATAGAGCACTATGCGGGGCCAAACCAGGGTAACTTGGGTGATTTCTATTAGGCCACCATACGCGTCGCTTATCCGTCGTGTCCTGAGAACGAGATACGCAGCTCCTATCGGGATTGTCGACACGTCGGGTGGCCTTGCTGGACTTGTTTTATATTTTACGAAATATGTTGTGCATCGGGATTCCGGTGATTCTTTGGGCTATCTCCGAGTTGAGGCTTTCCACTAAGGGATCCGAGGAGATCACGAGTTTCGTGATCGAGGCATTCTATGCAGCATGTGGTAATTTGTGATGGACTAGTTGGAGCACCCCTGCAGGGTTAAATCTTTTGTAAATCCATGCCCATGGTTATGTGGCACACTTGGAAACTTTGTTTAACATCCGGTTCTAGATAACTTGAAGTAAACTTAATTAAAATTTCCCAACCGTGTGCGTAACTGTGAGTGTCTCTTCTGTGAGTTCTGTATTTGGAAGAGGACACGATGGGGTTATGTCTGGCGTAAGTAGGTGTTCGGGATCATTCATTTGATCAATATTAGTTCATGTCCATTATGCGTAGATCATCTCCCCCTTTTATTCTTGTACTCGTAAGTTAGCCACCTCAAATAAATGCTTAGTCGCTTGCTCCAGCCTCACCACTTAACCATACCTCACCCATTAAGCTTTGCTAGCCTTGGTACCTTTGGAAATGAGGTTGTTGAGTCCCTGTGACACACAGATTACTACAACAACAGTTGCAGGTACATATAAAGTGACACTTTGACGTGAGTGCGATGATTGTTCTATTTGGAGTTTCTTCTTCTTCATCATCGATCTAGGATGGGTTCGAGGCCGACAGCCTGGGATAGCAAGGATGGACATCGTTCTTTTGTTTGTTTTCGTCCATAGTCGGACCCTGCTCTTCTACATGGTGATTGAATATCTTGTTGTATTGATGTGATATTGTTGTAGCTTGTGGCGAGTGTAAGCCAATTCCATATACTCATCTCTTCTGTACATGTACTTGTAACGATATCCATTCTTGCGAAACGACGAGATGCACTTTTATCGCTATCGAGGCCCTCATGCCAAAGTAAGGATAGGATCGCATCTTGGGTGTTACATAAGTGCAGCAAGGTAGCCCAATTCTTTTATGGCAAAGGACAAGTCGGAACAATTTCTTATAATAGGCAAAGCATTCTTGAGGGTACACAGGAATTTCATCTAGTCAGTTTCATCATGTCAGGTCAATTCGCGTTCAGTACTTTGATAATTTTGATAGGTGGGTGGACCGGTGCTTGGGTGTTGTTCTTACTTGAACAAGCCCCCCACTTATGATTAACCCTCCCGCAAGCGTCCACAACTATGAGAAAAGTGTTAAGAGTAGATTCTAACCATAACATTAAACATAGGGATCCAAATGAGCCCCTTACGGAATAGCGCATAACTGGGGTTTAAGTTTCTGTCACTCTCGCAACCCACCATCTAATAACTACTCCACAATGCATTCCCTTAGGCCCAAAGATGGTGAAGTGTTATGTAGTTGACGTTCACATAACACCACTAAGGGAATCACAACATTCATATCATCAAAATATTGAATGAATATCGACTTCACATGACTACTTGCAACATGACTTCTCGTGTGGCCTCAAGAACAAAAGTAACTACTCACAAATGATAAACATGCTCATGATCAGAGAGGTATTAAATAGCATATTGGATCTGAACATATGATCTTCCACAAAATAAACCATAAAGCATCAACTACATGATGTAATCAACACTACCCCCGAGGTACCAATCTGAGGTTCCGGTACAAGATTGAGTACAAGATATGAACTAGGGTTTTGAGAGGAGATGGTGTTGTTTAAGATGTTCATGAATATCGGCCTCCCAAATATGAGAGGGTTGTTGGTGGTGACAATGACCTCAATTTCCCCCTCCGGGAGGGAAGTTCCTCCGGCGGACAAAAGTGCTCCTACCCAGGTTCCGCCTCGAGACGGGGGCACTTCGTCCCGAAAGTGCTCTCCTCATTTTTTTCAGGACAAGAGAGAAGATATACCAGAAGATGGTCGCCAGAAGTGGGTTGGGTGGCCCACTACCCACCAGGCCGCGCTAGGGGGACTGGCACACTCTGGTGCCGATTGGACACCTGTCAGCCTCCTCTGGTTCTTATTTCCTCCAATATTTCTTATTTATTCCACAAAAAATCCTCGTGAAGTTTCACCCCATTTGGAGGTGTGCAGAATAGGTATCTCTGACGTAGCTTTTTCACGTCCAGAATTCCATCTGCTGGGATTCTCCCTCTTAGTGTAAACCTTGCATATTATGAGAGAAAAGGCATTAGAATTACTCCATAAAGTGTTATAATGCATAAAAACACTATAAATAACAGTAGCAAAACATGATGCAAAATGGACGTATCAGCGCCCTATGAGCTCGTCACTCACGTGTGCATCTTCTCGTCTCCTCCCGAAGCTTCTAGGATCTCTTCTGGTCTAGAAAAATCACTGTAAAGTTTTATTGTATTTGGACTCAATTTGGTATTGATTTTCTGAAAAAGTCAAAAACAAGCAAAAAAAGATCTAACACTAGGCACTGAGTTAATAGGTTAGTCCCAAAAATAATATAAAATAGCATATAATTGCATATAAAGTATCCAAGATTGATAATATAATAGCATAAGATAATAAAAAAATTATAGATACATTGAAGACGTATCAGTCATGAATGATATTGCATCACCTACGTTGGAAGAATTTGATGTTACTATTTAGCTTCCAAATAGAGATACTATTTCATCGCTTGGGATTGTTAGAGATGTTAAAGTCTTGTGTGGTAAGATCAAATACCCTACTAATTTCTTAGTACTTGGATCACATCAATATAATTTTTGTCTCATTATATTTGGTAGACCTTTCTTGAATATTGTTGATGCTAAAATAGATTGTGTTAAAGAGAAGGTTAAGGTTAAATTTGGTGATGTATCTCATGAATTTAATTTCTCTAAGTTTAACAGACAACCGCATGATATTCAATCCTCTAGTAAAGATGATATTATTGGTCTTGATTTTATTGGTATAGCTCTTGCGAATCCAGAACAATATTTGTTAGACCATGAAAATGACATGCATATGAACGAGAGGAATGAAATTGATAAAATATTACTTAGACAAACACCTATCCTTAAGCATAACTTGCCTGTGAAACTTTGGGAGGCCCTCTCCCGCCTAAGAGTGATCCGGTGTTTGGATTGAAGAAATTATGTTATACTTTGAAATATGCTTATGTTGATGAAAAGAAGATATATCATGTTATTATCAATGCTAACCTCTCAGTGCATGGCCTTGCAACCCAGGAAAGCTTCACAAAGAGTGATGAAGTCGGATATGAAGAATTGAGTTTGGAAAGGGGTGGTGGAGCTGGATCACATAGAACTCTAGAAGACACCTGAGGAAGGGCGGATTGGGACACCAAGACCCCAAAGGAGAAAGGAGACGAAACAGACTCGCTCTTCCCCGTGCGACATTGGGTGATTATCCGCATGCACCTTGTTATCTATGGGTACTAACCCTAGATGGGTCGGTATAAAATATGGATCTTGCAGGTACCCTTGAGTTGCGAACCAATTCAGTTGCAACGGGTAGCCGAACAACTCTACCAATCACCTTCGAGAGGGCCGTTTGGGCGCTTCGACGAGCTAGGTCCGACCGCCATTGTTGAAGATCTCAAGCAGAGGCACAAGAAAGATTTGTGCCTTGACAAGATGGGAAAAGGGAGTAGATGAAGGGATAAGTTTATTACCCATGTTGCGAGTTATATACCATGGTTAAACGGGAAGGTTTGAGTATCCAACCTTTAATCCGCTCGTTTTCCAAGCACTTAAGGAACGCGAATCGAGGAAGCCTTAATGATGCGGCCAAAAGTGGTTGGGTGGGTCCCAACTCTGACATGGCCTCCCTCACCACGACTTGTGGAAAGTGTTGATTATAAATCATCGGACTATCCGAGGAGTGTGGATGCTGGGGCCCTTACAAAAATGCTGAAGATAACCAATGAGGACCTTGGATTCTGATAATGAAGAGGAAACTCGCCTACCAAGCCGAAGACCACGAGAAGGAGAAGTTGTTTCGAGGAGGGCGCCAATGTCCTCGACTCTGAAGACTAGTTCACGGGCTAGTGACGATGTCCTTGATTAGGGGGGTGCACACCATCTCGGCATGTTATTTGTGGGTCGGAGTGATGACCCATCAACTGCTGATGGAAGGACTCTGAAAGTTGTGGCCCTCGGCGTACCTACTATGGAAACCTTTGAAGACTTGATGTGTACTTCAAGACCTGTTTTGATGTTCGGGATGTTCATCCTCAGCTTGTAATCGATCATATGTAAACCCCAGATTCCTCGGGTGCCTAGCCAAGGGGTTTTAGTCTTAGAGACACGCATGCAAGTTTAGAGCTTAGAACATGATCTCAAGGTAGACCCTCTATACGTTGTACCCCACCTACAATCAATACGATACAAGCAGTCCTAGGGTTTTTGCCTCTTTAAAAGGTCCCGAATGTGAGTAAATCTGTGTCTCCCTACTTGATGTTTACCATCGTTCTCCAATCGTCAGCTCGGGACCCCATACTCAAGATCTGCCAATTTTAATCCACGCAACTTGGAGTTTGTCTAAAAGAGAGTTGGAGAGTCTTTACAGACCGGTGTGAAGTCACCTATATGTAGCTTTTTTAGATTTTTTCTAAACATGTACAAACACAAGTGTTTATATACATGCGTACACACTCACCCATGTAAACGCACACATGTACATTATATCCCTATGATATTTTTCAGATTTATTATGTATTCCAATTGATGGACTTTCGCGACATTTTGGTTGCAGTACCGTCATGAGTATATTATGACTTGAAGCCCTAAATCTGGACATAGCACAACGCGTGCTTCTCTCCAACGCGAATGCCCACAAAAGCCCATCTCAGAAAAATAAGTGCCAACGCCCACATTCTCCACCAAAGAAACACGCATTGACAGCCCTAAAAATAGTTAAAACTAATAAACACGCATTGACTCAAGTTTATCTCGTCTTCTCACCAACCATCTCTCCAATCCTTTCACGGCCATTTCCTAATCCCACCGCTCCAAGACGCCAAGCAGGGCATCACGATCCATCCAAACCCGACCTCCCTGGAGAAATCCCCTCCCGTCAAAATCCTCCAATAGCCGAGATGCTCTCCCCCCACATTAGCGCCGACTCTCCCGCGCTCCCACGCTGGCGGTCAGCACAACCATGCTCCTGTCGCTGCCAGGTCCATGGCCGCGCGTCGAGCCCGTGCGCTTGAATCGTCTCCCGCACTGCAAAGGCCGGCTACTCTCGCTTCTCCGTAGCCGGCGGCTTGGCGTGTGCATGGCCGAGATGACCAGGGTCGGGAGCGGGTCGCCCCGGGAGGTTGGGGTTTCTGCTGGGGACGGGGAGGGGGATGCGATGCTGGGATGCGAGAAGTTGCCCGGTCCGAGGGCGGCGGCGGCGGCGACGGCGACGACCCGGTGGACGCACGTCGAGGTGGCGCTGAATCGTATGGTTAGTGCTCTTTGTTTCTATGAAGCTGTATATGTTCACATATGGTGTATGTTGATGCTTTTCGGAATCTCAAACTATATATCTTACGACTTAGCATGGGCCTTGCTTAATTATGGAGTGGTAATAGCTTCTAACCAATGCTGATGCCTTTCAAATGAGCTCTGATCATTGAAAGTTGGAACTATTACCAGTCTGAAAGGGATGAAGCTTTATTGGAAAAGAAACTGAAACGCCTGAATATTCTGATTTGCTCTCTGCAGAGAACATGCATTGCTTTAGTAGAGCATCATTGTAGCTTGTACTAGGGGTGTCTAATTGCAATAATATCTGCCAAGCTCAGCTGTTTTCGTATTATCGTTAATTATGAACAGATTTTTATATACAGATTTAGTTTGTTTAGCTGTAGAGTATCTTAGTTATCTAATGCCTGATTTATACTACTGTGTCTGATTATTAGTTTATGAAAGAGGAACTTGGATGCTCCAGACTAAGCTTCCTACTTAGATGTGATTAAACATTATGGTTGAAATTACCCTTAAATGCACGTAAAGGTTAACTGTGTGCTGTTTACTTGGAATTCTGGATCCATGTCTAACTGCAATATATGTAGCGAGCTCGCCTGTTTCCTGCAGACATTATTTATGAACCCTTTTTTGTGTACACATTTACTTTGCTTGTAAAATGTAGACTATCTTTGTTATCTAATGCCTGATTAGTACAACTGTATCTGATAAGTTTTTCTGAGAGGAACTTAGAATATTAACTATCTGCTATTCACCTTCGATAACCTTGTACCTTGTATGCCAGAGTAAATGGCTGGTGTCTGCTTCTTTTGCTTTTGCGGCTCTTTGGAAGCATGATGGTGAAATTATGTGGGCTTTGATGGGTGCAGTTGCAAACACTGTGCTTTCATCAGTTCTTAAAAAACTGCTCAACCATGAAAGACCAGCGCCAGCTTTGCGGTCTGATCCTGGGATGCCATCATCCCATGCCCAATCCATTTTCTATGCTGCAACATTTCTAGTTCTTTCAGGTAAGCTTTTCTAGATTCATCCAAACATCATACCATTTTTCAGTATATACTCCTGGCAACATCGAAAGCATAAATTCTGACAGGACATCTGTCCTAATTCATTTTAATCATGGCATACATTATGTTGGTAACTATATGTTCTTCTCATTTTTTGCTGCACAGCTTTTCTACTCTACTCCCTCCGTCCCATAATATAACATCTTATATTATGGGACGGAGGCAGTTGTAAACAGAATGAATTGAGACTAAACTAGAAATAATATGCCTATTTTGTGCTGAACAAAGATATTAGATGCTTATATCAGTTAAAAGTTGTAACAATGCCTCCATGGACGTTAGCAATCAGATGTCCACCTGTTCAATGAAAGGGAATGTGTGACTTATCTTATGTGGCTCGTTTTGCAACGCAGTGTTCTATTGGCTTGGACCAAATTATCTGGCAATGATTATTGGGGCTACAACTATAGCATCAGCCTCCTATCTAGTAAGAATTTCTACTTGGTAGACTCTTTCATCTTTAATCGTCTAAATTGCAGGACCATACTCTTGGGTTACAATCTTTGCATTCTTTAGAGCATCCTAATCTTAACCTCCTTATGTGCGTGCAGTCGTGGCTACGGGTGTCGCAGCGTCTTCACACAGTGAACCAGATTCTCGTGGGCGCTACTGTGGGATCGGCCTTCAGTGCTATGTGGTTTGCGCTCTGGCATCTGCTAGTGCGGGAAGCATTTGCCTCCTCGTTGTGGGTCCAAATTCCAGTCGTCCTTGGTTCAGTAGTGTTCTGTGTTGCCTTCGTCGTCTACATCATTCAGCACTGGCTTAAGGATGAGTAATGATACAGATAACGACAACAGGTTAATGGACGCTGAAACAATCGGGAACAGAAGGTTTTATCCGCACTCTCTGGGAATTACACGCAGAAAGGAGCTCGCATGATGGTTCACTGGACGGAACAGAAAGCAATTTTGATTTACTACTGTATATCATTGATCCGTGTAACAAACAATTGGCGCTTGCCTGCTCGGATCGTTCATTCATCCTTCCCTTTTTGCGGATACAGTTGATGCTGATGCAATTCTAGATGTAAGTCATGTAACACGGTAATATGCAGTTGATGCTGATGCAATTCTGGGTGTAACACAGTAAATGATTTGGTATCATCATCTTGTGCAATACGAGATTTTTTGATACATTAATGAATTCTTACTGGCTTTGTTTATCAGATTTTTTGATGCAATTCTAGATGTAAGTCATGTAACACGGTAATATGCAGTTGATGCTGATGCAATTCTGGGTGTAAAACAGTAAATGCTTCGGTATCATCGTCTTGTGCAATAGGAAATTTTCTGACACATTAATGAACACTTATTGGCTTTGTATATCAGATTTTTGGCTTTGTTTATCAGATTTTTTTAATGCAATTCTAGATGCAAGTCATGTAACACGGTAATATGCAGTTGATGCTGATGCAATTCTGGGTGTAACAGAGTAAATGATTCATCGTCTTGTGCAAATAGGAGATTTTTTGACACGTTAATGAACACTTACTGGCTTTGTTTATCAGATTTTTTGTGGCTTCGCCAAGTGTTCGTCAAGTGTTCATCCTCGATGCTGCAAAAGCTTTCAGCCAAAGGGAAAGTGACTGGGGTTCGTTCGTTTCTCAGACCCGTCTTCCCTCGTGTGGTTCTTTAAACTGATGTTTCTGCACTAAACATGGACGCATCTAGAGAAATCTAAGGCGGGCAATATGGATCAGAGGGAGTGCCATGTTTCTGCGGGTGACAAATCCAGGATCATCTAAATAAGATAGTAGGAGTACGATGTTTCTGAGGGTGACAAATCGATCAGATACTACCATGTTTCTGCGAGTGACAGATCCAGGTCGAATACGTTTCTGAGGCTATTGACAAATGTCGTTCTAACATTAGCTAGGTATAACGGGCACAGTACGGCTGGACTCACCATTTTACTTTTGTCACCCCAGTATGAAAAAAAAATGGTACATAATCAAATATTCAGTTTCTACCAAATGCCCATCCTGAACCTCTGATGCCACCAACAAAATGGAAGCTCCAAGCGACTGAGAAACACAGAAACGTAAAATAACAGGCATAGTCAAACGTACAGAAACAGCATGACAAAGAAATCTTGTTCGAGTAAACAAGGCCCAGATCAAAACTGCAACTGTCAAAATCAACTCCCCTTGAGTTCACCATGGACAATTTTACTAACTATATCCACATTCCTCGTATTATTACGCTCAACCAACTATGCAACGAGGGACTTACGGTAAGGAGGAGTCAGGCCAATCCTGGACGGAGATGGCCCATTCCACATTTTTTTACAGAGGAAGCGGCAAATGAGGATTGTAGTGATCACAGCCGATCACCAAAAGAGAAAACTTATACAAGCTTTTTTTCTCTCTATGAAGTATAGTTAGAGCTTTTGTTAGGACCTCTGCAAGGAGAAGATGCATCTTCAGCTAGCTCTAATCGCTGTTGGTGTTCGTGCTATTTGAGTCCCCAGCCTGGGACTGGCTCGCGGGCATGTAGGACCAGGCAATAGCTGCTGTGCCAAGGGTAACTGCTATGCCAACTGAACCCCAGAACCACTTCTGCCTTATCTTACGCTTGTTCCGCTGTTGCCTGGACATCTCTGCAAGACATAAGAGGAGGAAAACATTTAGGGACAAGTCTTAACACCGCATGTTCATTTGCAATCTACCAACAAATGTTTCTGAGACATAACAGCCAACAACATGATATGTACTGTATACACCAAGGCAACTACGAACACTGCATGTCTTGTTGACACCACCAAGGAAGCTAACAAATATTCCCTCCGTTGAAAAATAAGTGGTGCGGTTGTAGTTTACATCGTAAAAGTATGTACGAAATGCATAATTAATGTAGTATTGAGTTCAGTATGAGTACCGATAGCTTCTTGGTTTCTCTGAGACATCTCCCTGTTTGCTGCTTCATAGTACTGGACCCTATCTGATAACCTTGCAATCTCAAAGTTCTTTGCTGCAATCACACTTTCCATCTCTGATTCAACTTCTGCACGAGCAGTTCCACGTGCAATAGAAACGGCCACCAGTTGCGAAACACTTATTTGTTGGCACAACTCAGCTCCAGGATCTGCACTTGTATCATCATCATTCTCAGCTACAGTTGGAGATGGAAGTGACAAGGCTATCAGCGACAGGTGATGACTCAGCTTCTTCCACTCCTTTTGCCAGGTCTCAGCTACCTCCTCAGCTTGTTTCCTACCCTCAATTTCTGTCAACATGCTTAACCTCATTTCACGGTACTCGTCATCAATACATCGAGAAGATCGAGTTGCACCATCGCTTGATATTTCTACATTTTCAACAAATCTGACTTAGTACAATGAAGCATTATAAATTAAACAACAAGCATACACGACAAATTAGGAGGCAAAAAAGACAGTCTCACCAATAGTAGAATACAACAAAGTGATTTAGACAAAATATGCATGCAGCATAAACAAATCTTAGATATATCACTTTTAGATCATAGCCATATTCATTAATAAATGACTTTAACTCATAGCCATACTTGCTAGCAGTGATTGGTTCACACAGTTCAATAATAAAAAGATAGACTACACACAACCCCCAAAAAATATGAAAGAGATGGCACATTGACTGTAAGGCCTCAACCAAATATAGGAAGGCATACAGAAACACTGAGACAATCATAGTTCAGCCATACTTGCTAGCAGTAAGGCATACAGAAACACTGAGACGATCATAGTTCAGCCACAGGAAGAAAACACACAATAAACCTGCATATAGGCTACATAAACATCATAACATTAAGTTAGGAACCAAGTCAGTGCCTGAAACCTAGGAATGCCCATCTTAGCAAACGCTATCAGAAACATGTCTTGCATCAGCATAATAAAGGCAAATAACATATATGCCAGGACTGATTCACTGGAGAAGTAGGTTCAATAATACTCTGTCCGTTCCTAAATATAAGTCTTTTTAGAGATTCTACTACGGACTACATAAGGAGCAAAATGAGTGAATCTACATTCTAAAGTATGTCTATATACATCCTTATGTAGTCCGTATCAAAATCTCTAGAAAGACTTATATTTAGGAATGGAGGGAGTATATCATAGTAAACTGCAGTGGCAAGCTGCATAGGAAACATGACTTGCGAGCTTTTGGAATATAGAGAACTAAACAGAGAGTATTCTATCCTATGTAGTTCCTTTTTTTTGGCTAATTTGTTTCACTATATTTCCAACTAATAACAGATATAAATTGCTGCTACAGGCAACCAAGAACAATCAACCACAGATTGTTTAAAGCAAGATGCTAAGCATATACACAAACTAATTGCTATCTTCAACGAACGATATCTAAATAAGCGTTTAGATGCCAGTTTTCACTGAAGAATCATTGCTGCGGGCAAACAGGAACAACCGACAAGAGAGATCAGTTCAAAGAAAGATGCAAAGCATATACACAAACTAATTGCTATCTTCAACGAACGATATCTAAATAAGCGTTTAGATGCCAGTTTTCACTGAAGAATCATTGCTGCGGGCAAACAGGAACAACCGACAAGAGAGATCAGTTCAAAGAAAGATGCAAAGCATATACACAAACTAATTGCTATCTTCAATCTAACATATCTAAACAAGAGTCTATTCTGCTAAAAACAAATGAGCAAAGCATAGTGTTAGCATGAACTGAGTGGTACCTTCGAATGCATCATAAAATTCTGCACCAGGTGTGCCAGCAGACGTCCCATAAGGAGAACTGGGCTTCCACCACCCCTGCCCACCAGCATCCTCAGCCTCGGAGTTACTAGTCACACTCTGTGAATCCTGAGGCTCAAAGAAGGCATCATTTTCGCCATTTCTTGGCATTCCATTGTTGACAAACCTTCCAACATTGACAGGCCTCACCAACGCATCTGGACTTTCATGCCGAAACTCGAACTCGGGCTGATCCTGCTCATCTTGGCCGAAAAGGGTCACCTTGCCTTTCTGTACCCCTTCATTCTGCCCACCAAAGGTCTCCTCAACACCATTGTTACCTCCAACCACACCATTACTCTCTTGTGAGAGCCTAAACTCAGACTCCTGCACTTGAAAGGCTTCAGCCCTTTTCGGCAATGCAGGTAGCCCCTCGGGAAACTTCGGCAGGCTACCCTCACTTCCGACATCGCCCTGAGAAGGAGTCTTGATCAGGCCAGGCCCCCGACGTTTATGGTTGATGAGATACGGCGACCAGGTTCCAGGGAACGACGACGGCGAGTCTGGCAGTGGCGTGCTCTCAGGTGTGGAGTAGAGCGCTGGCAAGGTGTTGGTCCTGGCAGGAGCCACCGGCACAGGTACGGGCTTCTCGGAGGACTTCTCAGGGGGTAGCGGCGCCGCTGGAGGCGGCTTGGGAACAAGCTTCCGGAGGTTGGGAAGGGAGCCGGTCTCCAGGAAGGGGTCCAAGACGTAGTGCGTGATGGTCGGCATGGGGACGTGGCTGCCGGAATCAGAAGGTGTGGTCACCGTAGATTCTGCCTTGCTCGCGTCAACGAGGTCCTGAATCACAATAGACAAAACCAGAGCAGGTTAGAATGGATCAAACCCTCTTCCCTTCCGTCTTGGGGAGAAGAGAATCAAGAGATAGGGCGCCAATATTAGGAGATTCCGATCCAAAATAATCGGAAACATCTGCAACGAAACACGTAGACATCCTACCCCCTAACCTTCGGAAAAAATACGCAGCCTAATAAGAAACCAACGAGACGAGCCGCTCAAATCATCACCCAGAAACGGGAATAAAGGAGAAATCCACAATACTCCTCGCCCAAATTTATAAAAAAATTCGCCGAGACAAACATGCCTCGAATCGAACAATCCCGCCGCGGAAATTTGACCCCTAACCCGACGAAATCTACCACGCAACCCGCCTAGCAGAACCCCAGATTCACCCACGCTTCCAAGGCCGGGAAGCAGCGCCGCAACCGCTCGAAAGACAACGAATCCCCAAACCAAACCCGGGCGGCGTAGAAGATTCGTCGGGAGATAGTCACCTGCGACCGGCCGGGGAGGGAGGTGGGGAAGCGCGCGGCGCCTCTCGCTTGGTCGGAGGAAACCCTAGCCCGCGCCCGCGGCAGCTCCTCGTCGTCGTCCTCGTCCGCCGCCGCCGCCGCCGCCGCTCGCCTTTCGAAAGTTACGAGGGGAGGGGGGAAATAAGCGGCGCGAGACGGACCAGCCAGGCGGCAACCCCAGGGGAAAATATGCTAAAATACACGGGCTCGAGAGGGACAGGGAAAAGGGGAGGGGAGAGGAGAGAAAGAGCGCCGCTGATTTTCGGTATTTATTTCGCCCCCTTTCTTCTACTGCTGCCTGGAGAACACGAAAGAGAACAGGGAGGCTGCCGGCTCCGTCGGATCGCGCGGGCCCATGGCGTCAGCGGCGGCGGGGGGTAGGAGGTCGGGTGCGTCGGGGCTCCTCTATTCTTGGAAGGGAAGAAAGGGAGGGCTGGGATCGTGACTGGGTGGTGCCTGGTGCGGGGCGCCAGGGAGGAACGCACGGTCGGGGGTGGATCTCCTCGGCTCGGTTGCGTCCGGGTGGGTAACGACCGGGCGCAGGAGGGGCTGCTGTTGGCTCCTGCACCGCACCGAATCGCGTGGGCGAGGTCAGTTGACCACGTGATAGAACGCAGCTGGCCTGACCGCTGGCCCCCGCGTGCCCGTGTGGGACTGTGGACGGGTGGACGGGTGCGTTATCTTTTCTTTCCTCTGCCTCGTGGGGAACAGAATATGTTTGTGTCTTTGTCAGCAAGTCTCGGGCCTTCGCAGGGTTTCCTCCCGCGTGCCACCGACGCGGCTTGTCTGTCTTTTCGCTCGCGGATGATCATGTATTCTTGTTCAGCAAGTTCGGAGGAGGGGGGTTTACTTTGTAGAGCAATATCTGACTTCCAACAAAAGAGGAGAGTGTTACATTAAGCCCGGGAATAGTTTGTAATCCAAACCAAATCCAGTCCACCTATCAAATCAAACCAATCCAAACTATAAGTGCTATAATCCAGACCAAACCAAGTTGTTTGTGTTTTCGAGCCAAACTAGTCCGATATATTCATTATAAATGATTTGAGCGTGTGGTTTCAAACTATGAAAACGTGCACACAGACTATGGACGAACTAGGCGGTTGTCCCTGTCCCGACCACCAGGGCAGCAGCACCAAAAGAAGTCAAAGTAGCCGATGCAAGCTAGGTGTCCATGAGGCGGTGCCTCCACAATAGCAGAAGAAGTAGCCGAGGTGGGAAAAGATCGTGCTCGAGCCCCACACGTCTCTTCATACTCTGGTCACAGTATGGCACTCGTGGCAGCGTGCAGGAGCAACTATAGGAAGAGGTTGTGGGTCTCTAGTGGATGATTGGGTAGGACAGATGCTCACACTCGACTGCAACTCCTTCATGGATGGGTTCATTGATAACCTCGTGGACATGCTCTTCTGTCATCCATGGATTGAAACCATTTGAGACCAGTCAGTCTCTGTCCAGACCAATAATAGGTAAACACCACACCAACCTAAATTGATTAAGGGGATTAGCCTATTTCATCCAATCCAAAAGCATTCCAATAGGAAAACTAACCGAAACTATACTTTCAGTCCAAACTGTTAGCACGTTTAATTACACATACGAGCAATCTCGCTTTTTATGAAAAAGAAAAGGTTGAGCTTTATTCATTGAAAATAATCATTACGTCGTTTATGAGGATTGGTACAACTAGGAAACATGCACGTGCATTACAACAGGAGAAAACAATACACTATGAGATGTGGTAAGTGAAAAAAAATCTTTTGAGAATTTCTCGAGCGTGAATGTTGGCATACGTGTTGGAAATATGCCCTATAGGCAATAATAAATTGTTTATTATTATATTTCCTTGTTTATGATAATCGTTTATTATCCATGCTAGAATTGTATTGATTGGAAACTCAAATACATGTGTGTATACATAGACAACACACTGTCCCTAGTGAGCCTCTAGTTGACTAGCTCGTTGATCAAAGATGGTCAAGGTTTCCTGGCCATAGGCAAGTGTTGTCACTTGGTAACGGGATCACATCATTAGAAGAATAATGTGACGGACAAGACCCAAACTATAAACGTAGCATATGATCGTGTCAGTTTATTGCTACTATTTTTCTGCATGTTAATGTATCTGTTCCTATGACCATGAGATCATGCAACTCCCAGACACCGGAGGAATACCTTGTGTGTATCAAACGTCGCAACGTTACTGGGTGACTATAAAGGTGCTCTACAGGTATCTCCAAAGGTGTCTGTTGGGTTGGCATGGATCAAGACTGGGATTTGTCACTCCGTGTGACGGAGAGGTATCTCGGGGGCCACTCGGTAATACAACATCACAACAAGCCTTGCAAGTAATGTGACTAAGGAGTTAGTTACGGGGTCTTGTATTACGGAATGAGTAAAGATACTTGCCGGTAACGAGATTGAACTCGGTATGGAGATACCGACGGTCGAATCTCGGGCAAGTAACATACCGAAGGACAAAGGGAACATCATACGTGATTAACTAAATCCTTGACATGGAGGTTCAACCGATAGAGATCTTCGTAGAATATATAGGAGCCAATATGGACATCCAGGTCCTGCTATTGTTTATTGACCGGAGAATGTCTCAGGTCATGTGTAACGACTAAGATGCGGCCCTTTCCTATTTTGGGGGCGAGGCCTCGAAAAGGGAAAGGGACGCATCTAAACATTTCGCAAGCGAGATAATCATAACATTACATAACTGAGAGAGTGACAAGTAGGGCATACACTTGCCATCTGATGAGAGTATAGCATTAAGCTTACAGACACACATTATTCAGAGCATAGTTTAGTCCCGCTATGGACAACATGAAACAAGTAAAACTATGGCATCCCGCATGATGGCCCCACGATCACGACCACGGCCTCAGTCCTCCGGATAGTTCACGTACAAACGGCGAGAGTCCTCATCGAACTCCCACTTCAACTGGTTGTCATCAGGATCTCCTGCGTCGGGCGCACCTGTACCTGTTGGTGTTTGTAGTAATCTGTGAGCCACGGGGAGTCAGCAATCGAATGACCTAGTATCGAATCTAGCCAAGTTATTAGGTGAGGAAGGTTAAGTGTATGGGTTTGCAGCAACCTAAGCATATATGGTGGCTACCTTACGATGATCAGAGTAATCATATGGTGGTCTATGAGAGCGACCAAAGACTAGTTTGATCACTAAGTGATCCTGAACACCTACTTACGTCAAACATAACCCCACCGTGTTCTCGGTCGGAGAACGATTCCCGAAGGAGGCAGTCACGGTTACACACACTGTTGGCAGTTTTAATAGAGTTACTTCAAGTTATCTAGAACCGGATGTTAACAAAACACCCCGCCACATAACCGCGGGCACGGCTTTCCGAAAGATTAAACCCTGCATGGGTGCTCCAACTAGTCCATCACAAACTGCCACGGGCCACAAAGTAATCCTCTATCACGAAACTCATGATCTCGTCGGATTCCTTAGAGGAAAACCTCAACTTTGAGGAGACTATTGCCTCTTGAGCTTGCGTTGGTTTTTCCCTTGAAGAGGAAAGGGTGATGCAGCACAGGAGCAGTAAGTATTTCCCTCAGTTTGAGAACCAAGGTATCAATCAAGTAGGAGAATCAAGCCAAGTGTCCAGAGTACCTGCGCAAACACAAACGAGCTTGCACCCAACGCTATAAAGGGGTTGTCAATCCCTTCAAGATTGATTGCAAAGTGAGATTTGAAGGCGGAAAGTGCAACGAAGTAAAAGTGTAAGGCTGAAAATATGATGTGAAGTAGACCCGGGGGCCATAGTGTTCACTAGAGGCTTCTCTCAAAATAGCAAATATTACGGTGGGTGAACAAATTACTGTCGAGCAATTAATAGAACCGCGCAAAGTCATGACGATATCTAAGGCAATGATCATACATATAGGCATCACGTCCGAGACAAGTAGACAGATACTTTCTGCATCTACTACTATTACTCCACACATCGAACGCTATCCAGCATGCATCTAGTGTATTGAGTTCATGACGAACAGAGTAACGCCTTCAGCAAGATGACATGATGTAGAGGGATAAACTCAAACCAATGATGTAAACCCCATCTTTTTACCCTTGACGGCAACAACACGATGCATGCCTCGCTACCCCTTCTGTCACTGGGTGAGGTCACCGCATGGTATGAACCCAAAACCAAGCACTTCTCCCATTGCAAGAATCATAGATCAAGTTGGCCAAACAAAACCCACAAGTCGAAGAGAATTACAAGGATATGAAATCATGCATATAAGAGATCAGAAGAAACTCAAATAGGATTCATAGATAATCTGATCATAAATCCACAATTCATCGGATCTCGACAAACACACCGCAAAAGAAGATTACATCGGATAGATCTCCATGAAGATCATAGAGAACCTTGTATTGAAGATCCAAGAGAGAGAAGAAGCCATCTAGCTACTAGCTATGGACCCGAAGGTCTATGGTGAACTACTCACGCATCATTGGAGAGGCCATGGTGTTGATCAAGAAGCCCTCCGTATCCGAATCCCCCCTCCGGCAGGGCACCAAAACGTGCCCCAGATGGGATCTTGCGAAGACAGAACCTTGTGGCGGCGGAAAAGTATTTTCATGGATCTCTCGCGCAGTTTTGGATATTCCGGAAATTTATAGTCGGAAGAGGTAGGGCAGACGAGCCATAGGGGGCCCACAAGCCTACTAGGCGCGGGCCCCCCTGGCCGCGCCTAGGGGGCTTGTGTCCTCCCCTGGTGGCCTCTGCCTTGGTTCTCACGTCCCCTGCGTATGTTCTGTTCCGGAAAAAATCTTTTCGGAAGTTTTATTCAGTTTGGACACCGTTTAAAATTCTCCTCTGAAAAGGGTAAAAAACACGGAAAAAACAGGAACTGACACTTGGCACTGAGTTAATAATTTAGTCCCAAAAAAGATATAAAAGGCATACAAAACATCCAAAGTTTGACAAGATAATAGCATGGAACCATAAAAAATTATAGATACGTTGGAGACTTATCGAGCATCCCCAAGCTTAACTCCTGCTCGTCCTCGAGTAGGGAAGTGATAAAGACTGAATTTTTGATGTGGAATGCTACCTGGCATAGTTGTCCTTTGTAACTTCTTTCATGTGACGTGAATGTTTAGATCCGTAAGATTCAAAACAATAGTTTGCTATTGACATGAAAACAATAATACTTCAAGCAAACTAGCAAAGTAATCATGAACTTTTGAAATAACAAGTCCAAAGAAAGTTATCCCTACAAAATCATATAGTCTGGCTATGCTCCATCATCCCCACACAACTAATTTAAATCATGCACAACCTCGGTATTGGCCAAGTAATTGTTTTCACACTCTTACTTTCTCAAACCTTTTTCAACTCTCACACAATACATGAGCGCGAGCCATGGATATAGCACTATGGTGGAATAGAGTGTGGTGGAGGTTGTGAGACAAAAAGGAGGAGATGGTCACATTGACTCGGCGTATCAAAGGACTATGAAGATGCCCATTAATAGATATCAATGTGAATGAGTAGGGATTGCCATACAACGGATGCACTAGAGCTATAAGTATGTGAAAGCTCAAAAGAAGAACTAGTCGGTGTGTATCCAACTTGCTTGCTCACGAAGACCTAGGGCAATTTTGAGGAAGCCCATCATTGGAATATACAAGCCAAGTTATATAATGAATATTCCCACTAGCATATGGTGGTGACAAAATGAGAGGCTCTCAATAATGAAGAACATGGTGCTATTATGAAGCACAAGTGTGGAAAGAGATACTAGCATTGTCCCTTCTCTCTTTTTATCTTTTTTTTGTTTGGGCTCTTTGGCCTCTTTCCATGTCTCTATTTTTTTGTGTGGGCAACTTTGGCCTCTTTTTTTTGTTTCCTCACATGGGATAATGCTCTAATAATGATGATCATCACACTTTTATTTACTCACAACTCAAAGCTTAGAACGATGATGACTCTATAGGAAATGCCTCCGGCAGTGTACCGCGATGTGCAACGATCTAGCTTGGCGCATGACGTTGAAACATCTCGCTAGCTATCTTACGATCATGCAAAGGCAATATGAGAGTGACGGCACAAGTCATGAGATGGAACGGTGGGAGTTACATGGCAATATATCTCGGAATGGCTATGAAAATGCCATAGTAGGTAGGTATGGTGGCTATTTTGAGGAAGGCATATGGTGGGTTTGTGCACCGGCAAAAATTGCGCGGTACTAGAGAGGATAGCAATGGTGGAAGGTGAAAGTGCATCTATACCATGGACTCACATTAGTCATGAAGAACTCACATACTTATTGCGAAAGTTTTTATTAGTAATCAAAACAAAGTGCTAAACGCATACTCCTAGGGGAAGGGTTGGTAGGTGTTAACCATCGCGCGATCCCGACCGCAACACAAAGGATGACAATCAATAGATCAATTATGCTCCGACTTCCTAACATAGAGGTTCACCATACGTGCATGTTACGGGAATCACTAAGTTCAACACAAGTATTTCTAGATTCACAACACCCTACTAACATAACTCTTAATATTACCAAATCCACGTCTCAAAACTAATTGAGAGGAATCAAACTTCTCTTTCTACTCAATGCACATGAAGATGGAAGTTTTATTGTATCCTCTTTGGGTACCTATCACCTTTGGGACTACTTTCATAGCACAACCCAACTACCAAGTTACGCACCACCGTGCTCTAAAAGATCTAAGTGAAGCACATAGAGCAAAATTGTCTAGATCAAAAGATATAAGTGAAGCACAATGAGTATTCTAGCAAATTCACGATGAGTGCATGTCTCTCTCAAAAGGTGTGCAACAAGTATGATTGTGACACAACAAAAAGAAAAGACTGCTACGATACAAGACACTCCAAGCAAAACACATATCATGTGGTGAATAAAAATATAGATCCAAGTAATGTTACCGATGGATTGAAGACGAAAGAGGGGATGCCTTCCCGGGGCATCCCCAAGATTAGGCTTTTTGGTGTCCTTGAATTTGGCTTGGGATGTCTTGGGCATCCCCAATCTTGAGCTCTTTCCACTCTTTATCCCTTTATCCATGAGAACATCACCCAAAACTTGAAAACTTCACAACACAAAACTTAAACAGAAACTCGTGATATCATTAGCACAAGAAAACAAACTACCACCTCTTGAGGTATTGTAGCAATCTTGATTTATATTTATATTGGTGTTAGATTACTGTATTATCACTTTTCCATGGCTATTCCCCCCCCCCCCCGATACTATCCATAGTTTCATCAAAACAAGCAACCAACACAAAAAAAACAGAATCTGTCAAAAACAGACCAGTGTGTAGCAATCTGTATACTTCGTATACTTCTGGTACCTCAAAAATTCTGAAAATTTACGACAGCTTGGGCAAAAGGCATATAAACCAGCAGCAAAAAGAATCAACTCAAAATCTATTTCTGGATAAAAATGAAAAATAATTTCATGAGCGAAAAGTTTATGTATTTTTCCAGCAGGATCAAACTACCATCACCAAACTAGTCATAAAGGTTTTGCTTGGCTCAAACACAAAAAGAAACAAAAAAGACACAATCATAACAGAATTATGATGGCGTGGACGCAACAAAATAGAAAGAAAAAGATAAATTCATTGGGTTGCCTCCCAACAAGCGCTATTGTTTAACGCCCTTAGCTAGGCATAAGGTGATGGAATCATGTATCGTCGTCTTTGGTACTCAAACCATAATATTCCCTTCCTTCATATCGATGATATCACCAATACTCCTTAGGAAAGGTCTACCAAGAATGATAGGGCATGTAGGATTGCAATCAATATTAAGCACAATGAAATCCACGGGTACATAGTTCCTGTTTGAAATAATAAGAACATCATTGATCCTTCCCATGGGTTTCTGGACAGTAGAATCCGCAAGATGCAAATTAAGAGAGCACTCCTCAATCTCATTAAAGCCTAGAAGATCACATAAAGACTTTGGAATCGCGGAAACACTAGCACCCAAATCACACAAAGCATTGCATTCATAGTTTTTGATTTTGATTTTGATAGTAGGTTCCCACTCATCATGAAGCTTTCTAGGAATAGAAACTTCCAACTCAAGTTTCTCTTCAAGAGATTTTATCATGGCATCGACGATATGATCGGTAAAGACCTTGTTTTGGCTATAAGCGTGTGGAGAGTTTAGCATGGATTGCATCAAGGAAATTCATTCAATCAAGGAGCAACTATCATAATTGAATTACTTGAAATCCAAAGTAGTAGTTTCATTACTACTCAAAGTTTTGATATCCTCTACTCCACTTTCAATGCTTTTAGCATCAAGATAGATAGACTCCGAATCATTGGGGCGTTTTTCAACCAAAGTGGATTCATATCCAGCCCCATCATCATTAGGTTGGACACTAGAAAACAAGGATTCAATGGGAGTCACACCAAGCACTTTAAGATCTTCGTGATTCTTATCACGAGAGCACGCCTTTTTAAGCCATTCATGTCTAGCACGAATTTGGGCGGTTCTTTCTTTGCTCTCATTCATGGAAACACGCATAGCTTTCAAAGTTTCATCCATATTGATCTTGGGAGGAGCACATCTAACTTTCAAAGCATCAATATCAATAGACATTCTATCAACGCTCCTAGCCAAATCATCAATTTTGAGTAGTTTTTCCTCTATGGACGCATTGAAAATCTTTTGCAAGTTGATAAACTCTTTGATATTACTCTCTAGATCAGAGGGTAATTTATTGTAATTTCCATGAGTATTGTTGTAGGAGTTGCCAAAGTTATTAGAGGGGTTACTAGGAAAAGGCCTAGAAACATAGTTTCCTCTAAAAGCATTGTTGTTGCCAAAATTATTCCTACCAACAAAATTAACGTACAAGCTCGCATTGCTACTATCAATCAAGGAAGACAAGGGCATATCATTAGTATCTAAAGGAGCACCTTTACTAGCAACCAATTTCATTAACTCATCCATATTAGCACTCAACGAGTTAATTTCTTCTATAGCGTGTACCTTTTTACTAGTAGGTGACCTTTCAGTGCGCCACTTAGAGTAGTTTGTCATGATATTGTCTAGGAGTTTTGTGGCTTCTCCTAATGTGATTTTCATGAATGTTCCACCTGAGGCGGAGTCCAAGATATTTCTAGAAGCGAAATTCAAACCAGCGTAGAAGATTTGTATAATCATCCAAAGACTCAAGCCATGAGCGGGACAATTTCTAATCATCAATTTCATTCTCTCCCAAGATTGTGCAACAAGTTCATGATCAAGTTGCTTAAAATTCATCATATCATTAAGGAGAGAGATAATCTTATCCGACGGAAAATACTTGGATATATAAGCATCTTTGCACTTGTTCCAAGAATCAATACTATTTTTGGGCAAAGATGAAAACCAAGTTTTTGCTCGACCTCACAACGAGAACGGAAAAAGCTTCAATTTAATCACATCATTATCCACATATTTCTTCTTTTCCAAATCGCAAAGCTCAATGAAGTTATTAAGATGGGATGCGACATCTTCACTAGGAAGGCCGAAGAATTGCCCTTTCATAACAAGATTCAGCAAAGCAGCATTGATTTCGTATGATTCCGCACTAGTGGCGGGAGCAATCGGAGTACTAATAAAATCATTATTATTAGTATTCGAGAAGTCACAAAGTTTGGTGTTTTCAGTCATGGTGACTTCACCAAGCAAACAAGCACACAAGCGAACAAAAAGCAAGCGAGAGAAAAGGGCGAACGAAAAAGGCAAACATTTTTGTAATTTTTTGTTTTTTAGCATACGTGATTAACTAAATCCTTGACATGGAGGTTCAACCGATAGAGATCTTCGTAGAATATATAGGAGCCAATATGGACATCCAGGTCCTGCTATTGTTTATTGACCGGAGAATGTCTCAGGTCATGTGTAACGACTAAGATGCGGCCCTTTCCTATTTTGGGGGCGAGGCCTCGAAAAGGGAAAGGGACGCGTCTAAACATTTCGCAAGCGAGATAATCATAACATTACATAACTGAGAGAGTGACAAGTAGGGCATACACTTGACATCTGATAAGAGTATAGCACAAAGCTTACAGACACACATTATTCAGAGCATAGTTTAGTCCCGCTACGGACAACATGAAACAAGTAAAACTATGACATCCCGCATGATGGCCCCACGATCACGACCACGGCCTAAGTCCTCCGGATAGTTCACGTACAGACGGCCAGAGTCCTCATCAAACTCCCACTTCAGCTGGTTGTCATCAGGATCTCCTGCGTCGGGCGCACCTGTACCTGTTGGTGTTTATAGTAATTTGTGAGCCACGGGGAGTCAGCAATCGAATGACCTGGTATCGAATCTAGCCAAGTTATTCGGTGAGGAAGGTTAAGTGTATGGGTTTGCAACAACCTAAGCATATATGGTGGCTACCTTATGATGATCAGAGTGATCATATGGTGGTCTACGAGAGCGATCGAAGACTAGTTTGATCACTAAGTGATCCTGAACACCTACTTACGTCAAACATAACCCCACCGTGTTCTCGGTCGGAGAACGATTCCCGAAGGAGACAGTCACGGTTACGCACACTGTTGGCAGTTTTAATAGAGTTACTTCAAGTTATCTAGAACCGAATGTTAACAAAATACCCACATTTTCCACATAACCGCGGGCACGGCTTTCCGAAAGATTAAACCCTGCATGGGTGCTCCAACTAGTCCATCACAAACTGCCACGGGCCCCAAAGTAATCCTCTATCACGAAACTCATGATCTCGTCGGATTCCTTAGAGGAAAACCTCAACTTTGAGGAGACTATTGCCTCTTGAGCTTGCGTTGGTTTTTCCCTTGAAGAGGAAAGGGTGATGCAGCACAGGAGCAGTAAGTATTTCCCTCAGTTTGGGAACCAATGTATCAATCCAGTAGGAGAATCAAGCCAAGTGTCCAGAGTACGTGCGCAAACACAAACGAGCTTGCACCCAACGCTATAAAGGGGTTGTCAATCCCTTCAAGATTGATTGCAAAGTGAGATCTCAAGGAGAAAAGTGCAACGAAGTAAAAGTGTACGGCTGAAAATATGATGTGAAGTAGACCCGGGGGCCATAGTGTTCACTAGAGGCTTATGTCAAAATAGCAAATATTACGGTGGGTGAACAAATTACTGTCGAGCAATTGATAGAACCACGCAAAGTCATGACGATATCTAAGGCAATGATCATACATATAGGCATCACGTCCGAGACAAGTAGACCGATACTTTCTGCATCTACTACTATTACTCCAAACATCGAACACTATCCAGCATGCATCTAGTGTATTGAGTTCATGACGAACAGAGTAACGCCTTCAGCAAGATGACATGATGTAGAGGGATAAACTCAAACCAATGATGTAAACCCCATATTTGTATCCTTGATGGCAACAACACGATGCGTGCCTCGCTACCCCTTCTGTCACTGGGTGAGGTCACCGCATGGTATGAACCCAAAACCAAGCACTTCTCCCATTGCAAGAATCATAGATCAAGTTGGCCAAACAAAACTCACAAGTCGAAGAGAATTACGAGGATATGAAATCATGCATATAAGAGATCATAAGAAACTCAAATAAGATTTATAGATAATCTGATCAGAAATCCACAATTCACCGGATCTCAACAAACACACCGCAAAAGAAGATTACATCGGATAGATCTCCATGAAGATCATAGAGAACTTTGTATTGAAGATCCAAGAGAGAGAAGAAGCCATCTAGCTACTAGCTATGGACCCGAAGGTCTATGGTGAACTACTCACGCATCATCAGAGAGGCCATGGTGTTGAACAAGAAGCCCTCCGTATCGGAATCCCCCTCCGGCAGGGCACCAGAACGTGCCCCAGATGGGATCTTGCGGAGATAGAAGCTTGTGGCGGCGGAAAAGTATTTTCGTGTATCTCTCGCGCAGTTGTTGATTTTTCGGGAATTTATAGGCGGAAGAGGTAGGGCAGACGAGCCACAGGGGGCCCACAAGCCTGCTAGGCGCGGGCCCTCCTGGCCGCGCCTAAGGGGCTTGTGGCCTCCCCTGGTGGTCTTTGCCTTGGTTCTCACGTCCCTTGCGTATCTTCTGTTCCGGAAAAAATCTTTTCGGAAGTTTTATTCCGTTTGGACACCGTTTAAAATTCTCCTCTGAAAAGGATCAAAAACACGGAAAAAACAGGAATTGGCACTTGGCACTGAGTTAATAAGTTAGTCCCAAAAAAGATATAAAAGGCATACAAAACATCCAAAGTTTGACAAGATAATAGCTTGGAACCATAAAAAATTATAGATACGCTGGAGACGTATCAGAGACCCAAAGTTTCACCGGAATCCCTATAAGCAAGATATATCGCTAAGGTAAGAAAAATCTAGGAGGACCTCCTGACGTGTCGACGAACACGATAGGAGCCGCATATCTCGTTCTTAGGACACGACGGATGAGCACAACGTACAACGGCCTGATAGACATCTCCCGAGTTGCCCCGGGTTGGCCCCGCACACGACTCTAGTTTGGACCAACACTCATGAGGAGCACTGGCCCGGGTTGTTGATTAAATCCTCGGGGTAGCTATTCCCTATGCAAATTATTATTAGGTTATTAGCATATTAAAAACAATTTTGGGTCCTACGAGACGATCCTTAACACTACACGATTTATCAAGGGGATACCCATAACAACCTCGAACGTGTTAGGAGCGATCAATTATGGAATCAAACACCGGTAGCCGAAACTAAGGCGGCAACAACAGAACAAATCACCCGGCAAAAGGCTAGGCCTTCCGTTATTTACCAAGTATATAGGTGCATTAATTAAATAGCAGTTAACATAATGATATCAAAATACCCATGTTATCACATGGGACAACTGGCACCTGCAACTAGCAAAGCTACTCATTAGAGTTGAGCAAGCCTACTTAGCCAAACAACATTTGCTAGGACAGGGAGGTGTTTGAGGTTCATGGCAAAGACAGGTGGCATTTATATCAAGTGGTAGGCAGCGAGCATGTAACGAAGGAAACGTGATTCTAAGCATAACAAAGCTAGATACGGTGTCAAGGTCACGGTCATCTTGCCTGTGATATCTTCAGCTTGGAACTGCTCTTGATCTTCCTGCAGATACTCTCCCGAGTCCACGTACTCTCTCTCCGTTCCCGATGCTACCCAAGATAAGATAACAGCCAATGAACACCGGCAAGACATAATGCAACAATCAATATGATGCATGTGTGAAGAAGGAAGCATGCATCACTATTCTAGTCACTTTCGTATGCATTAGTTGAGTTAATTGACTTCTGGATAGAACCTCATATTAAGTTATCTTGACATGCATGAATATGGCATGAACATGTGCATCACGAGAAAACGATGCAAAAACATATAAAGAACGTAGAGAACGGAGTCACGGATCAACTGGAAACTACAAAACAAGTTACAAAGGCCTACGGGTCAAAACAGCCACAAGCACACTCTAATGGGCACTCCCTGGTGTAACCAGGTTGCCACATGATCAAGAAACAAATTATAAGTGGGGTGGTGCATGGGAACACACCACACCATCAACAATGCCCACACAAGCTTCAAAACAATACAAACATACAATCTGTTTTCAACAATAACATAGCAGTTTGTATACAAGATCTAAAGTAGCTACAGCCCCATAAATTACTCAAATAAGGCATGAAACTGAAGCCATTCAAAAACTCTACAACCCTATACAAGAAGCTAATGCAAAGGAACCACCCATGAGCAGATCTATAGACACTAACTTGGACAAAATATCACAGTTTTTGGGACTTGATGAAAATCACAGATTTTCACGAGCTGCTTATGCTCTCAAGCATTTTGGCAGCCTCCAAAATGATATCTACAAGAAGTGTATAAGCATGAAATTTAACAGGGAACTAAACAAACATAAAATCTCACAAACATTAGTTTGTTGCATGGCCTAATTCCCAACACAGGAGCTAATTCACACAAGACAACAGGGGAATAAAATAACTCCAGTTTCCCAGACTTAGTGAAAATCACAAGGTTTCACAAATCTGACAGTTTCAGCCAAGTGTCCACTTTGGCAGGGCACAATAGGTGCATACAAATCCCTAAGAACAAAATGAAAGTCACATGTTGTAGAGGGGTTCACCCACTACCATTCCATCAAGGAATCATCCCCAAAGGGCCAAAGCACCACCTAATGTAAAGCTCTAAACATGGCATTACATCAGAAAATAACAGTTTTATGAAGTTGCTCTAAAGTGAAATCTGACTGTACCAATGGATTCCTGGGATGATTCTACCCCAAATCCATATATCATCCATGGGTACTTGCATGTAACAACAAAGCACAAAACAAGCTTGAAAAATCACAAGGAATCCTATAAGCTACAGTGACTATAATCACATGTAGAAACTATCACAATGGCATCACCTACACATGCACATACACTAGGACAAGAACAACCTATCTAGGCATAGCATGGACTCACTAACATGGTCACACTAACATATAGAAATGTGGTCATCCACACACACACATGTGCAACACATACACATGCCCATGTATATGTGGACTCACACCACACACACCTACACCTACACACACACAAGGAATTACTCACCCACATACACACATAGAAGAGTCACCCAACACATAAATGTGGAGATGCACACATGTATGTATTTGTGCACACTTGCACAAGTGTGTGTGTGCAAACACATACACACATGCACACACATCTCCACCTACACACTATCTACACACACAAGCACTACACTCTAGTGCAACATGGGAAAAGAAAAGAAACCATCAAGCACATGCCCTGGCAGTAAAATGAAGCAACACAAAACAAATGACAACAAAATAAAATAAAATAAATAAAAAACAAAAGGGGAGGATGTGGGGATCAAACCCACAACCCCTTGATACAACCACTAGAGACACACCACTGGGCTAGGCCTTCGAGGCTTACCAGAGAGAGGGCCATATGCAAGGTTAGCCCTCTCTGGCACTGCACAGGATATAGGTAAATAAAAGCAAAAAGAAGGCGCCCGGGGGATCGAACCCGCGCCGCACGCGCAGGCGCCCGACTCTGTTGCCACTGCGCTACGCAAGATGAACTTAACAGAGAGGGGGTGTTGCTCTTTTGAGCAGCCGCATGTGCTCTACCTGCATCTAACGCGACCAAAATAGGGGAGAACGCCGACGGCTCTCCGGTGACTAATCTATACGGCGACTACCACGCGGGGAAGGAGGGAACCCCAGGGGTTCCATTCCCGGGGCTAACTCCCTGGGAGGAGCCCCACTGTGACGGCTCGATGGTGCGGCTAACCTATTGCGATGGCGGTGATGGCAGAGGCCTACGGCGAGGCTAAGCGCGACAGGAGGCTCTACGCGCGGGGGAAGAAGAAGAAGGAGGTGCTGGCGCTCACCCTAACGCGGCGAGGAGGAGGAACGGCTGATAACCCACAAGTGTAGGGGATCACAACAGTTTTTGAGGGTAGAGTATTCAACCCAAATTTATTGATTCGACACAAGGGGAAGCGAAAGAATATTCTCAAGTATTAGCAGCTGAGTTGTCAATTCAACCACACCTGAAAGATTAGTGTCTGCAAGCAAAGTATGAGTAGCAAAGTGGTATGATAGCAACGGTGCCAGAAAGTGGTCTGTTGACGGCAGACTATTCCTGACTTGTTGTATCAATGGCGCCAGTAAAGTGTTGCAGCAGGTAACAACAAGGTAGCAAGTAACAACAGTAGTGACATCAGTAGCAAGGAACAATAGTAGTGACAGCAGTAGCAAGTAACAGCAGTAGTGACAGCAGCAACAAGTAACATCAATAGCGACAAAGTAACGTAGCAAGGACCAGTAGTAAAAGACTCGTAGGCATTGGATCGGTGATGGATGATTATGCCGGATGTGATTCATCATGTAACAACTATAACACGGAGAGATATGTAACTAGCTCCCATTCGTCAATGTAATGTAGGCATGTATTCCGTATGTAGTCATACGTGCTTATGGAAAAGAACTTGCATGACATCTATTGTCCATCCCTCCCGTGGCAGCGGGGTCCTAATGGAAACTACGGGATATTAAGGTTCTCCTTTTAATAAAGAACCGGACCAACGCATTAACACTTGGTGAATACATGAACTCCTCATACTATGGTCATCTACGGGAGTGGTTCCGACTATTGTCACTTCGGGGTTTCCGGGTCATAACACATATTAGGTGAGTACAACTTGCAAGATAGGATCTAAAACACACATATATTGGCGACAAGATAATAGGTTCAGATCTGAAATCATGGCACTCGGGCCCTAGTGACAAGCATTACGCATGGCAAAGTAGTAGCAACATCAATATCAGAACATAGTGGATACTAGGGATCAATCCCCGTCAAAACTAACTCGATTACATGATAGATCTCATCCAACTCATCACCGTCCAGCAAGCCTACGATGAGATTACTCACGAACGGTGAAGAGCATCATGGAATTGGCGATGGAGGAAGGTTGATGATGACAATGGCGACGATTTCCCCTCTCCGAAGCCCAGAACGGACTCCAGACCTACCCTCCAAATGAAGAACAGGAGGTGGCGGCGCCTCCGTATCATAAAGCGTGATGAATCCTTCTCTCTGATTTTTTCCGGGTGAAACGGAATATATAGAGCTGAGATTGGAGGCGGTGGAGCTTTGTGGGCTCCACAAGCCTGGTTGGTGCGGCCCGCGGGGGGGGGGGGGGGGGGTGGCCGCGGCCAGTGGGATTGTGGCCCACTGGCTCACCCCCTCCGGTGGATCTTTGCGCATGTATTTTTCATTAATTCCAGAAAAATTCTCCGTAAATTTTTAGGTCATTCCGAGAACTTTTATTTCTGCACAAAAACAACACCATGACAATTTTGCTGAAAACAGCGTTAGTCCGGGTTAGTTCCATTCAAATCATGCAAATTAGAGTCCAAAACAAGGCCAAAAGAGTTTGGAAAAGTAGATACGACGGAGACGTATGAAATCCCCCAAGATTAAAGCCTTGCTTGTCCTGAAGCAATTCAGTTGACAAACTGAAAGAGAAAAGAAAAACTTTGACGAACTCTGTTTGATCTTGTTGTTGCAACTATGTCTAACTCATAACCAGAATTTCAGCAAGATCACAAGCAAACCACATAAGCAAATGACATCTAGGTCTCATGGTAAACTCATATAAATGGCATAATCAACTAGCAAGCAAATAATAATAAGCCTCAAATGTCAACACTTCAATCAAAACAACATGAGGCAGTACGAATAGATGGTATCTCGGTAGCTCTTTCTCAGACCGCAAAACATAAATGCAGAGCACCTTCAAAGACCAAGGGCTGACTAAACATTGTAACTCATGGCAAAGAAGGTCCAGTCACAGTCATACTCAAACACAGTTAAAAGCAAAGCATAAAAATGATAGAGGTGCTCTCTAATTGGTGCTTTTATAAGAGGAGGATGACTCAACAGGAACATAAATAGACAGGCCCTTCGCAGAGGGAAGCATTGATTTGCAGAGGTGCCAGAGCTCAATCTTTGAAACAGAGATAATAATTTTGGGTGGCATGCTTTCATTGTCAACACAATGACTAAGGGTTCTCAACATCTTCCACGCTACACATGCTATAGGCGGTTCCCAAACAGAAAAGTAAAGTTTTGACTCCCCCGCCACCAATCAATCACACTCCACGGCTAGCCGAATCCTCGGGTACCGTCCATACCAACATCAATCCCGGGGGAGTTTTGTTTGCAATTATCTTTTCGATTTGAGCATGGAACTGGGAATTCCAATTACTGGCCCATTTCTCGTGAATGATAGTGAATAAACACATATCGAGGATAACACGCCTAGCATGGAAGATACCAATAGCCCCTGTCACCACATGAGCGGTTCGGGCATGCAAAACAGATTATTTCTTGAAGGTTTAGAGAGTGGCACATGCAAATTTACTTGGAACGGCAGGTAGATACTGCACATAGGTAGGTATGGTGGACTCATATGTAACAACTTTGGGGTTTATGGAAGTGGATGCACAAGCAGTATTCCCGCTTAGTACAAGTGAAGGCTAGCAAAAGACTAGGAAGCGACCAACTAGAGAGCGACAACAGTCATCAAAATGCATTGAGATTAACTAGGATTGAGTGCAAGCATGAGTAGGACATAAATCACCATGAACATGAACATCATAGAGGCTATGTTGATTTTGTTTCAACTACATGCGTGAACATGCGCCAAGTCAAGCCACTTGAATCATTCAAAGGAGGATACCATCCTATCATACTACAACACAATCATCTCAACATTCATGTGGGCATCCAAGACAAACCATTATAAGCTCCTAGCTAAATAAGCATGGCATAAACAACTATGATCTCTAAGTTGTCATTGCAAACATGTTTCTCTCACAACAAAGCTGAATCAGGCATGATGAGAAGTCATATTTACAAAAACAAAATAGATCGAGTTCATACCAGCTTTTCCAGGCTCAGTCGATTCATCATATATCGTCATTATTGCATTTCACTTGCACGACCGAACGATGTGAACAATAATAAGCGTGCTCGTGCATTGGACTACGCTGGAATCTGCAGGCAAACACAAAGGAGAAGGCAAAGTAATATGGCTCTTTGAAAGCTAAACAAGTATGCATGCAAGAGCCACTAAACATTGTAACCAATATCTTCTACCTTGACCCAAAGAAAAAGAAAACTATTTACACGGGAAAGCTCCCAACAAACAAAAAGAAGAAAAAGAAAATCTTTTTGGTTTTTGTCAAACTAGACAGACACACGAAAAGAAAACTAGAAAAAGAAATTAAACTAGGATGGATGATATAGTGACAAAGTGTGAACACCGGCTAACAAAGTGAAAGCATAAGCAAGAATGTAAAGTAGGTGAGAACACGTACTCCACCAAGCTTAGGCTTTTGGCCTAAGTTGGTCTACTCCCAAGGATGGTCCTGGCGAAACCCAAAATCATAATGGGGGTTATACGGGAGCGCTGCAGCCACTGCCTGAATAGCTGCCTCACGGAGACTAGCAGCCTTTGACTCCCTCTCATACTCCTCTGCCTCTCTTGGGTTGTGTAATATCTCCGTTTTACCTGAAAGTCAAAGAAGGCAGGAGCAGGAAGGCTAATATGGAAAACACGCTGCCGGTTAAATATCATACGGTATAGGAGGGATTCGTCATCCCTCTCAAGGAACTGGTAGTGTGTCAAAGCGACGCGGTCAAGGAAAGCTGTGTGGAGCGGGGGATCTCCTTCGCGGATGGGTACTCCAAGAAAATTTGCTATGCGAGTGGCATAGATCCCACCAAAGAAATCCCCTTCATTATCATTCTTATTCCGCCTCCTTGCTATTATAGATCCCATGTTGAAACTTTTGTCACCCGTCACTGCGCTCTTAAGGATACTAAGGTCGGGTGCGCATAGGTGACAATGCTCAATCTTGCCATTAATGCATCTTCCTATGAAGAGGGCAAAGTAATGCAAGGCAGGAAAATGAATACTCCCCCTGGTAGCTTGCGTAACATCTCTGGTTTCTCCAACAGTAATACTAGAGCAAACAACTCTAACCGAAGATTTAGGATGATCATTGAGACTAGCCCAAATAGGTATCTTACAAGTTCTATTGAAATCCTCTAAATCCATGGTATACAATTTATCATAGAGATTAAACAGTACCAATGTGTCACGGCCAACTGAAAATTTGAATCTACGAACAAAAGAGGCAGTGAGAGCAACATACTATTCACATTTATCGGATATGAATTCTTCGAGTCCGGCGTTGCGAACAAGTGCGTCAAACTCATCTTTGAAGCCTGCCTCAATCATAAATTCATCGGAAGGCCATTCACATGGTTGTACCTGTGCATCCCTTGGTTGGTAAGGATCGGGATCCCGAATCGCAAGACGGGGACCTCTCTTGCTTGAGGAACCACCATGAAAGTTTCTCGTGAACATCTTCCTTTTCTGAAATTTTCAGTGATTCTAAGGAAAGGTGAACACGGCTCAACTAAACTCGTAGCAACTACTCCCTCAAGTGCCTAGAAGCAATATTACGCATCAAAACTACTCGGGACCAGCTAAAATCAGCATGCAAAGCTCAAGAACATGGTCACCAATGCAGCAAAAATACACGTAGTATAAGGCACTAGAGCAAAAACTAATTGGACCAATGGAGGAGTCACTTACCAAGGAGTAATTTCCCCAAAACAGTTCGGAGAATGGTGATTTGAGCAAAGAGATCGAAAATCCCAGCAAGAGGAGCAAGAACACTGTAAGTGCATCTAGTGCCCCTTAGTTGATTTTGGTGGTCAGAAGACTTATAGGTTAAGTGTCTAATGTGTTCTTGAGTGTACACAGGATCTATAAGTCGCTGAGGAGTTTGAAATATTCGATGAATATCGACCCCTAAAAATGTATATCTTCGGTTGAAGAAATTGGTCTGAAGCTGAAGAATTGAATCGCGAAGAATTTGCGATGAAATTGATATTCCTCATGAAGATATTGAAATTGAGGAATTCGGTGTGTCCTGAAGAAAATCAATCTGAAGACTTTGAAGCATGAAGATTTATCCTTTCTGTTTTATTTTCTTCACACTTGAGTACTAGGAACACCGCACTGTTAAAGGGGGTCGAGGTAACACATTGGAATGAATTTCCTCATGATGCTCAACCCAAGCCTAATCCTACCAAAAGCCTCAAGTGAGGAATATGAGAGACATGAGGACTCTCACAGTTGAGGGTCCCGACTATTATCGATAGCCACACCACATCATTGGTCTTATCTACACCAACGACCATATTATTTAAGGGCATTAATGTCAAATCATGCCGGGATGCTCCCAGGCTATAAATAGCCGCCCCCACAACCATAAGATGGTTGGCTCCTCCATTAGAAACTGACACTTGTCATAAGAGCAACCCAAATTCCTCAGAGTCTTCGAGAGTAATTCATCAATGAGGAAATACCCCAAACACCTAACCACAAAACGAAACCAAGTGATTGAGCATCACTGAAGAAGTTGTTCCTGTGTGGGACTGAAGCCTTTTACCTTTGAGGACCGTGCATCCTCCAGACGGTTAGGCGTCATGGTCTAGAGCAATCCAGCAGTCAATTGTGGATCGCCAGGTGACCAAGTTTGTGAGGGTTTGGAAGTCTGCCCTGAAGACTTACCACGAGTGTTGGGCGAGGATTGTGTGTTCTTAGCCCAAGGAGAATACGGTAGGGACTGTGTGTCCTGGGACCGTGTGTCCTTTGGTTTCAATACCAAGCCGCTCCAAACCAGATGTACAACTGTCATAACAGTTGGAACTGGGTCATCAACCACTGTCTTCACTGAGAAACGGGTTCTATTTCCTCAACTCTTTATATTCCTTAGATTGTGTGTTGGTGATTGATACGTCCATTTTGCATCATGCTTTCATGTTGATATTTATTGCTTCTTGGGCTGTTATATTACTTGTGGTACCATATTTATGCCTTTTCTCTCTTATTTTGCAAGGATTATTTGAAGAGGGAGAATTCAGGCACCTGGAATTCTGGATTGGAAAAGGAGCAAATCCGAGTCCACTATTCTGCACATCTCCAAATGCCCTGAAAGTTTACGTGGATTTTTTCTGGAATATATTAAAAATACTCGGCGAAAGAACTACCGGAGGGGGGCCAACAGGGCCCCACAAGCTTGCCCACCGCCACCACCCCCCTGGTGGCGCAGGGCAGGCTTGTGGGCTGCCTGAAGGCCCACTAGCCCCCCTCTTTTTCTATATGAAGCGTCCTGGTCTGGAAAAAATCAATAGGGATCTTTTTCATGGTTTCGGCGCCGCCACGAGGCGGAACTTGAGCAGATCCAATCTAGAGCTCCGGCAGGACGATCCTGCAGGGGAAATTTCCCTCCCGGAGGGGGAAATCGTCGCCATCATCATCACCAACACACCTCTCGTCGGAGGTGAGGCATCTATATCAACATCTTCATCAGCACCATCTCCTCTCCAATCCCTAGTTCATCTCTTGTAACCAATCTTCGTCTCGCAACTCCGATTGGTACTTGTAAGGTTGCTAGTAGTGTTGGTTACTCTTTGTAGTTGATGCTAGTTGGATTACTTGGTGGAAGAGTTTATGTTCAGATCCTTGATGCTATTCATTACACCTCTGATCATGATTATGGTTATGTTTTGTGAGTAGTTACTTTTGTTCCTGAGGACATGGGATAAGTCATGTTAATAATAGTCATGTGAATTTGATATTCGTTCGGTATTTTGATATGTTGTATGTTGTTTTTCCTCTAGTGGTGTTATGTGAACGTCGACTACATAACACTTCACCATGTTTTGGGAAGTAGTAAGTAGATGATGGGTTGCTGGAGTGACAGAAGCTTAAACCCCAGTCTATGCGTTGCTTCGTGAGGGGCTGATTTGGATCCACTAGTTTAATGTTATGGTTAGACTTTGTCTTAATTCTTCTTTTGTAGTTGCGGATGCTTGCGAGAGAGGTTAATTATAAGTGGGATACTTGTCCAAGTAAGGGCAGTACCCAAGCGCCGGTCCACCCACATATCAAACTATCAAAGTAACGAACGCGAATCATATGAACATGATGAAACTAGCATGACAGAAATTCCCGTGTGTCCTCGGGAGCGTTTTTCCTCCTATAAGACTTTGTTCAGGCTTGTACCTTGCTACAAAAGGGATTGGGCCACTTGCTGCACCGTTGCTATTACTTGTTACTTGTTACTTTTTGCTCGCTACGTTTCACCTCACTACACCATCACTTGTTACCGCTACTTTCACTGCTTGCAGTTATTACCTTGCTGAAATCCGTTTATCAGAGCCTTCTGCTCCTCGTTGGGTTCGACACTCTTACTTATCGAAAGGACTACGATTGATCCCCTATACTTGTGGGTCATCAAGACTCTTTTTTGGCGCCGTTGCCGGGGAGTGAAGTGCCTTTGGTAAGTGGAAATTGGTAAGGAAACATTTTTATACTGTGCTGAAATTTATTGTCACTTGTCACTATGGAAACTCTTCCTTTGAGGAGTTTGTTCGGGGTATCTTCACCACGAACGGAAGCACGAGGAGTTGCTCCTCAGCCTGAGGTACCTACTGAAAATATCTTTTATGAAATTCCTTTGGGTATGCTTGAGAAACTGCTGGCTAATCCTTTTACACGAGATGGATCTTCACATCCAGATTTTCATCTAATCTATGTAGATGAAGTTTGAGGTTTATTTAAGCTTGCAGGTTTGCCCGAGGATGAGGTAAAGAAGAAAGTCTTTCCTTTATCTTTGAAGGATAAGGCGTTGACATGGTATAGGCTATGTGATGATGCTGGATCATGGGGCTACAATCGGTTGAAATTGGAATTTCATCAAAAGTTCTATCTTATGCATTTAGTACATCGTGATCGGAACTTTATTTATAACTTTTGGCCTCGTGACAGGGAAAGCATAGCTCAAGCTTGGGGAGGCTTAAATCAATGCTATATTCATGCCCCAATCATGAGCTCTCGAGAGAAATCATCACTCAAAACTTTTATGCTCGGCTTTCTCATGAACATCGTACCATGCTTGACACTTCTTGTGCCGGTTCTTTTATGAAGAAGGATATTGATCACAAGTGGAATTTATTGGAGAGAATCAAACACAACTCTGAAGATTGGGAGATGGAGGAAGGTAAGGAGTCAGGTATGAATTTCCAGTTTGATTGCGTTAAAACTTTTGTTGAGACAAACACTTCTAGAGATTTTAGTGCTAAGTATGGACTTGACTCTGAGATAGTAGCTTCTCTATGTGAATCTTTTGCTGCTCATGTTGATCTTCCCAAAGAGAAGTGGTTTAAATATCATCCTCCTGTAAAAGCAACATAGCCAAAACCAATCTAGTTGAGGATAAAATCATAGCTTTTAGTGATCCTGTTGTTCCTTGTGCTTACACTGAGAAACCACCATACCCTGCTAGGATGAAGGATTATTCTAAAGCTCCAACTGTGATACGTAGGGGTTACATTAGACCACTTGCACCCCCTGAGGAGATTAGAGTTGAACCTAGTGTTGCTATTATCAAAGATCTCTTAGCCGAAGACATAGACGGGCATGTTATTAAATTCTGTGAGGACTCCGCTAGAATTACTAAACCTCACGTGAGAGACAAGCACGGACCTGTAGTTGGCCTACCCGTTGCTTCTGTTAAGATAGGAGATCACTGTTACCATGGTTTATGTGATATGGGAGCTAGTGTTAGTGCAATACCCCGTTCTCTCTATGTTGAAATCAAAGATGAGATTGCACCTCCTGAGTTAGAACCCATTGATGTCACTATTACGCTAGCTAATAGAGACACTATCTGCCCTTTGGGAATTGTGAGAGACGTAGAAGTCCTGTGTGGTAAGACGAAGTATCCTACTGATTTCCTCGTCCTTTGTACTGCACAAGATAGCTTTTGTCCCATCATATTTGGTAGACCCTTTCTCAACACTGTCAATGCTCACATTGATTGCATTAAGCAGACTGTCACAGTAAGTTTCGAGGGTGTGTCTCATGAATTTAACTTCTCCAAGTTTGGAAGACAACCCCATGAAAGAGAGTCGTCTCATAGGGATGAAATCATTGCTCTTGCCTCTATTGCCGTACCTCCTACGGATCCTTTAGAGCAATATCTGCTTGAGCATGAAAATGATATGCATATGGAGGAGAGAGATGAGATAGATAGAATTGTTTTAGAATAACATCCTATTCTCAAGAATAATCCGCCTATTGAACTGCTTGGGGATCCTCCCCCACCAAAGGGTGATCTTGTGTTCGAGCTTAAACAGTTGCCTGATACTGTTAAGTATGCCTATCTTGATGAGAAGGAGATATATCCTGTCATTATTAGTGCTCTCCTCTCAGAACGTGAAGAGAAGAAGTTACTAAAAACTCTGAGGAAGCACCGTGCTGCTATTGGATATACTCTTGATGATCTTAAGGGTATTAGTCTTACTCTATGTCAGCACAAGATTAAAACTGATCCTGACTTTCAACCAGTTGCTGATCATCAAAGGAGATTAAATCCTAAGATGAAAGAGGTCGTTAGAAAAGAAATATTAAAGCTTCTCGAAGCAGGAATCATCTATCCTATTGCTCATAGTGATTGGGTAAGTCCAGTACATTGCGTACCCAAGAAGGGAGGTATCACCGTCGTTCCTAATGATAAGGATGAACTAATCCCACGAAGGATTATTACCGGCTATAGAATGGTGATAGACTTCCGAAAACTGAACAAGGCAACCAGGAAAGATCATTATCCTTTGTCGTTCATCGACCAAATGCTAGAAAGGCTATGAAAACACACACACTTCTGCTTTCTAGACGGTTATTCAGGTTTCTCGCAAATACCTGTTGCACAATCTGATCAAGAGAAAACCACTTTCACCTGCCCTTTCGGTACCTTTGCCTATAGACGTATGCCTTTTGGCTTATGTAATGCACGTGCCACGTTCCAAAGATGTATGATGGCTATATTCTCTGACTTTTGTGAAAAGATTGTCGAGGTTTTCATGGATGACTTTTCCGTTTACGGGTCTTCCTTTGATGATTGCCTCAGCAACCTTGATCGAGTCTTACAGAGATGCGAAGAAACCAACCTCGTCTTGAATTGGGAAAAGTGCCACTTTATGGTTAATGAAGGTATCGTCTTAGGACACAAAATTTCTGAAAGAGGCATTGAAGTTGATAAGGCTAAGGTTGATGCAATTGAGAAAATGCCTTGCCCCACAGATATCAGAGGTATACGAAGTTTCCTAGGTCATGCTCGTTTCTATAGAAGGTTCATTAAAGACTTCTCTAAGATTTCTAGGCCTCTTACCAACCTCTTGCAGAAGGATGTTCCTTTTGCTTTTGATGAGGATTGTGAGGAAGCCTTTGAAATACTTAAGAAGGCTTTGATAACCGCACCTATTGTTCAACCACCTGACTGGAACTTGCCCTTTGAAATCATGTGTGACGCTAGTGATTACGCTGTTGGTGCTGTTCTAGGACAAAGAGTTGACAAGAAGTTGAATGTCACTCACTACGCTAGTAAAACTCTAGACAGTGCCCAAAGAAACTATGCCACTACGGAGAAGGAATTTTTAGCAGTCGTGTTTGCATGTGCAAAGTTCAGATCTTAAATAGTTGACTCCAAAGTCACTATTCACTCTGATCATGCTGATATTAAGTACCTTATGCAGAAGAAGGACGCTAAGCCTAGGCTGATCAGATGGGTTCTCCTGCTACAGGAATTTGATTTGCACGTCGTTGACCGAAAGGGTGCTGATAACCCTGTAGCAGATAACTTGTCTAGGCTACAGAATGTCCTTGATGACCCACTACCTATTGATGACAGCTTTCCTAATGAGCAATTAAATGTCATCCGCACTTCACTTAGTGCACCGTGGTATGCCGATTATGCAAACTATATCGTAGCCAAATACATACCACCCAGTTTCACCTATCAACAAAAGAAGAAATTCTTCTTTGATTTGAGACACTACTTTTTGGATGATCCTCCCCTTTATAAGGAAGGAGTAGATGGTGTTATTAGATGTTGTGTGACTGAACACGAACAGGGATAGATCCTGCAGAAGTGTCATTCCGAAGCCTACGGAGGACACCATGCTGGAGATAGAACTGCCCATAAGGTATTGCAATCAGGTTTCTATTGGCCCACTCTCTTCAAGGATGCCCGTAAGTTTGTCTTGTCTTGCGACAAATGCCAAAGGATAGGGAACATCAGTAAGCGTCAAGAAATGCCTATGAACTATTCACTTGTCATTGAACCATTTGATGTCTGGGGCTTTGATTATATGGGACCCTTCCCGAGTTCCAATGGGTACACTCACATCTTAGTTGCTGTGGATTACGTTACTAAGTGGGTAGAAGCTATCCCCACTAAAAATGCTGATCACCACACCTCTATTAAGATGCTTAAAGAAGTCATATTCCCAAGATTTGGAGTCCCTAGATACTTGATGAGTGATGGCGGTTCACACTTCATTCATGGTGTTTTCCGCAAGATGCTAGCTAACTATGATGTCAACCATAGAGTTGCATCTCCTTATCATCCTCAGTCTAGTGGTCAAGTGGAGTTGAGTAATAGGGAGATCAAGTTGATCCTACAAAAGACCATCAATAGATCTCGAAAGAACTGGTCAAGTAAACTTGACGATGCACTATGGGCTTATAGGACTGCTTATAAGAATCTCATGGGCATGTCACCGTATAAAATGGTTTACGGTAAGGCCTGTCATTTACCTCTTGAGCTGGAGCACAAAGCTTATTGGGCAATCAAAGAGCTCAACTTTGATTTCAAACTTGCCGGTGAGAAGCGGTTGTTTGATATCAGCTCGTTAGATGAATGGAGAGCCCAGGCATATGAGAATGCCAGGTTGTTCAAGGAAAAGGTTAAAATATGGCACGACAAACGAATACAGAAACGAGAGTTCAATGTAGGTGATTATGTCTTGCTATACAATTCTCGTTTGAGATTCTTTGCAGGCAAGCTTCTCTCTAAATGGGAAGGTCCCTATGTTGTCGAGGAAGTATATCGTTTCGGTGCCATCAAAATCAATACACAGAAGGAAATTTTCCTAGAGTGGTAAATGGGCAAAGAATCAAGCATTACATCTCTGGTACTCCCATAAATGTTGAGACCAATATCATCAATGTCATAACTCGAGATGAGTACATAAGGGATGTTTATCAGCCTATTTCAGACCTTGAAAACGAAGATGTATCTGTTTCGGCAAGAAATTGGACTCCGATACTTTTCCAATAGGAAATTTCCTTAGTTTTCGAATTTTTGGAAAATTAGAAAAATAAAAAGCAGTCCGGAGAGCAAACGAGGAAGCCACAAGGGCCCACTCCGCCAACACCCTCTTGGTGGCGGTGGGCAAGCTTGTGGGCACCTCGTGTGCCTCTCGGACTCCGTTTTCTTGCGGAGGACTCCTTCTGGCCCAGAAAAAATAAATATATAGTCGCCCGAAGGTTTTGGTCTCCGTATTGCATAGTTTTCTCTGTTTTTGTTTCGAGCTTGTTTCTGCCGCAGATCTAGATCATCATGACTTCCCCAAACGCTCCTAAGGACAAGATATTCGAGAAGGTCATCAATCCCTACCTCACGTAAGTGCTAAAACACCCTCAATCTATCAAGATGAGCGAGGGGATGTTGCACATCCGTGATGTTGAGGGGCCTACTAA
Source organism: Hordeum vulgare subsp. vulgare (assembly GCF_904849725.1). Taxonomy (NCBI): domain Eukaryota; kingdom Viridiplantae; phylum Streptophyta; class Magnoliopsida; order Poales; family Poaceae; genus Hordeum; species Hordeum vulgare. The sequence continues at coordinate 463,246,311 of NC_058523.1, forward strand.
GACCGGAAGCATGGAGACGAGGCTCGAAGCAATTGAGCAACAAGTCTTCAAGTGCCAAGGGATGGTTGAGCGTGGACTCAACGCAAACCACACGATGACCATGGAGTTCACTAGCAATCACAAGATGGATGCCATTGATATTGGGAAACACCTCTCCAGGCTTTACGATAGGGTTGACCAACTTCAGGGCCAGATCTATGACCTGCAGAATCAAAATTGTGAGTATGAGTACAAATTTAAATCAATAAGGTTGGCTGTAGATTTGAGGATTTCGGCTACTCGTTCATCCTGCCATGATGGAGCACCTATGCCTTGGAAGACGGAGGATCAGACTGCTCCAACAACACCACCATCACCACCAAAGGAAGATAAATAAGCATTGGTATGGGCAATTCCCTTGGCTTCTGCCAAGCTTGGGGGAGTTGCCCTAGTATCGTATCACCTTTATATCTTTTGCTTTTACCTTTGTTTTAGCTCTTTCCTTTTCAGTTTTTATTTCTTCTTTTAGAGGAATAAGTCTTTAGTTTTTAGTTTGAGTCTTTTGCTTTTGTCTCTCCCCCGTTGTATTCGAGCTTACGAGCTATATAATAAAGAGTTTCTTAGTCAAGGGCTTTGCTTTGTGCCATGATCAAAAGTATGAAAAGAACGAGAGCATGAAAGATCATGAGACGATCTTATGGAAAGTGATAGCTTCACTTATGACACGCATGATGATTGAAACTTGTTGAGAATAAATCAACATAGACCTCAGTCATTGTTGCAATTAATAAGAAGTAATAAGGAAAGAGAGGTTCACATATAAATATATCATCTTAGACACTTTTTACAATTGTGAGCACTCACCAAACTATTACATGCTTAGGAGTAGATGTTAGACAAGGAAGACAACATAATGAATTGTGTTTGCTTGGTTCCAAACAATGTTATATGATTAGAGATCCCTTAGCATGTGACGATTGCTTCCACCTCATATTAGCCAAAACCCCCGCACCAAGTAGAGATACTACTTGTGCATCCATAAACCTTCAACCCAGTTTTGCCATGAGAGTCCACCATATCTACCTATGGATTGAATAAGATCCTTCAAGTAAGTTTTCATCGGTGCAAGCAATAAAAATTGCTCTCTTATATGTATGATCTATTAGTGTGTGGAAAATAAGCTTTGTACGAACCTGTGATGAGGAAGACATAAAAGCGACAGACTGCATAATAAAGTTCTTTGTCACAGGAGGCAATATAAAGTGACGTTCCTCTGCACTAATAGGACACGCATTCAAACCTCAAAAGCGCATGACAACCTCTGCTTCCCTCTACGAAGGGCCTATCTTGTACCTTTACTTTTTACCCTTGTAAGAGTCATGATGATCATCACCAATTCCCTTTTTGCCTTTGTCTTGGCTACTGTCACATGCTTGGGAAAGATCTATATTCATATATCAACTTGGACTTGAGTACTCATGCTTTATTATTGTTGACTTTACCCTTGAGGTAAACCGTTGGGAGGCAAAACTATAAGCCCCTATCTTCCTCTGTGTCCAGCTGAAGCTTTGACACCATGAGTACCACGTGAGTTATAACGATTGTGGAAAACAAAAGAGATGATTGAGTATATGGGTTTGCCTTACAAGCTCTTATTTGACTCTTTCTGATGTTGTGATAAATTGCAATTGCTTCAATGACTATGGATTATTGTTGGTTACTTCTCAGTAAGGTTTTTGCTTCATGCTTTGCTTTGTGAAGGAATTGTTACTTTACCATAAGAATCTTTATGATATATTGCTGTCCTATGTGTGATCATGATGCCCTCATGTCCGTATTATGTTTTATCGACACCTTCGTCCCCAAACATGTGGACATGTTTATGGAACTTGGTTTTCGCTTGAGGACAAGCGAGGTCTAAGCTTGGGGGAGTTGATACGTCCATTTTGCATCATGCTTTCATGTTGATATTTATTGCTTCTTGGGCTATTATATTACTTGTGGTACCATATTTATGCCTTTTCTCTCTTATTTTGCAAGGATTATTTGAAGAGGGAGAATTCAGGCGACTGGAATTCTGGACTGGAAAAGGAGCAAATCCTAGTCCACTATTCTGCACATCTCCAAATGCCTTGAAAATTTACGTGGATTTTTTGGAATATATTAAAAATACTGGGCGAAAGAACTACCGGAGGGGGGCCACCAGGGCCCCACAAGCTTGCCCACCGCCACCACCCCCCTAGTGGCGCAGGGCTGGCTTGTGGGCTGCCTGAAGGCCCACTAGCCCCCCCTCTTTTGCTATATGAAGTGTCCTGGTCTGGAAAAAAAACAATAGGGAGCTTTTTCGTGGTTTCGCCGCTGCCACGAGGCGGAACTTGAGCAGATCCAATCTAGAGCTCCGGCAGGACGATCCTGCCGGGGAAATTTCCCTCCCGGAGGGGGAAATCGTTGCCATCATCATCACCAACACTCCTCTCGTCGGAGGGGAGGCATCTTAATCAGCACCATCTCCTCTCCAATCCCTAGTTCATCTCTTGTAACCAATCTTCGTCTTGCAACTCCGATTGGTACTTGTAAGGTTGCTAGTAGTGTTGATTACTCTTTGTAGTTGATGCTAGTTGGATTATTTGGTGGAAGAGTTTATGTTCAGATCCTTGATGCTATTCATTACACCTCTGGTCATGATTATGATTATGTCTTCTAAGTAGTTACTTTTGGTCCGGAGGACATGGGATAAGTCATGCTGATAGTAGTCATGTGAATTTGATATTCGTTCGGTGTTTTGATATGCTGTATGCTGTCTTTTCCTCTAGTGGTGTTATGTGAACGTCAACTACATAACACTTCACTATATTTGGGCCTAGAGGAAGGCATTGGGAAGTAGTAAGTAGATGATGGGTTGGTGGAGTGACAGAAGCTTAAACCCCAGTCTATGCGTTGCTTCGTGAGGGGCTGATTTGGATCCACTAGTTTAATGCTATGGTTAGACTTTGTCTTAATTCTTATTTTGTAGTTGCGGATGCTTGCGAGAGAGGTTAATCATAAGTGGGATGCTTGTCCAAGTAAGGGCAGTACCCAAGCGCCGGTCCACCCACATATCAAACTATCAAAGTAATGAGCGTGAATCATATGAACATGATGAAACTAGCATGACAGAAATTCCCGTGTGTCCTCGGGAGCGTTTTTCCTCCTATAAGACTTTGTTCAGGCTTGTCCCTTGCTACAAAAGGGATTGGGCCAGTTGCTGCACCGTTGCTACTACTTGTTACTTGTTACTCTTTGCTTGCTACGTTTCACCTCGCTAGACAATCACTTGTTACCGCTACTTTCAGTGCTTGCAGTTATTACCTTGCTGAAATCCGTTTATCAGAGCCTTCTCCTCCTCGTTGGGTTCGACACTCTTACTTATCGAAAGGACTACGATTGATCCCCTATACTTGTGGGTCATCAATGATTTTCACTGTCACTGTTTGGAGAATTTGCTGAAGACTTTCTCTGAAATTCCTCAACCCCAAATTCTTCACGCAAGTTAATCCTAATCTGTTTTCTGCGTGCCTGCATACTGTGCAAACTGTTTTCATATTCTTCATCCTGAAAAACTACTGTAGTGAAACTTTGCACTCCTGATCCTTTACTGTTTCCGTTGTAAGTTAGTCATCAGTGAGGAATTTCCTCAATAGGAATTTCCTTAGTGATGAAATTCTAAATATCTCCTATTCACCCCCCTCTAGTCGATATAACACACTTTCAATTGGTATCAGAGCGAGGTACTCCCTTGTTCTGTGTGATTTTGGTTTAACCACCTGGAGTTTTAGTTATGTCGACTGCAGGCATGATTAAGGTTACTGCAGCATGTCCTACTTTCGAAGGAAAGGACTTTCCCTTCTGGAAGACTAAGATGGAGATGCGTCTACAAGCTATTGACAATGATCTGTGGTATATTGTGGAACATGGTGTCCCCATCATCTCTGCTTGTGTCTCTGCTGCTGATGTGAATAAATTCAAGCAACTTGATTCTCAAGCGAAGAATATCATCTGTGGCCATCTGAGCAAAGGCCAGTATGGCAGAGTGAGTGCTTTGGGCTCAGCAAAACTTATCTCACAAAGGCTGTCCAAAGTTAATGATGGAGTATCAACCCAGCGTGATTCTCGTGTTGATGTTCTTCACAATCTCTTCAATCGCTTCAAGAGGTTTGACAATGAAAGCTGCTAAGATACCTTTGATCGCCTCACTGACATATCAAATGAACTACAAGCACTGAGAGCTCGAGACATTACTCATCACGAAGTTGTGAAGAAACTGCTAAGATCCTTGGATTCTTCATTTGATACTTTAGTTCTGATGATTCAAGAAAGACCGGACTACAAGAGCTTGATCCAGCTGATATACTCGAAAGACTCAATACTCATGAATTCCAACAAGAAGAAAAGAGAGATCTATATGAACCAAGCTATTGTAGACCACGTGCACTGAAGGCCAAAGTAATTTCCTCATCTGAAGAAGAAGACTCGGATGGTAGCATTGGTGATCCTGAAGAATTTGGACAGGAGCTTGCAATGCTCGTGAGGAAATTCCAGAGGTTTACACGACGTGGCCAGTTCGGTAAATCTTCAAGAAGAGATATGAGGAAATCAGAATCTTCATCTAAGGACTACAAGAAAAGAACCTGCCACAAATACAAGAAATCAGGTCACTACATTGCTGATTGTCCTCGTTGGGGAAATGAATCAAAGAATAAGAAATACAAGGATGAAAATTCTGATGACTCAAAGAAAAAGAAGAAACCTTCAAAATCCTCATCATCAAAGTCCTCATCGCACAAGAAGACTAATTTCAGAAAGGCTCGGGCACTTACTGGCAAGGAAATGGATTCCGAGGCAGAATCTGAGGAATGTGATGAAGAGGAAAGTTCTGATGAAGACTCAGAATCCGGACAGTCTAGTCTTGCACTTGCAACCACATTCGTCAGCAAGTCGATCTTCAACCTTGAAGAAAATGATATCACCATCCACATTGATGACTATGCTGATGACTTCGCTCCAACCTATTGCTTCATGGCAAAAGGTTCAAAGGTACCGAATGATGCTTCCTCCTCTGATTCAAGTGACTGTGAACCTGATGATTATAAAAAACCCAGTTACAGTAAACTTGCTCTCATTGCCACTAAACAACAAACTACTTGGGAAAAGCTTCAAAAACTGCTAGATAGAAGCGATGATCTGTTGAATGATGAAATGAATCTTACCCAAATCCTCACTAAAGATATGAAAAGTCTTCAGTCTAGATTTGACAATCTTCAAGATCGTCATGATACACTCCTCGCTGATCATGAGAAACTTTCCTATGAATTTCTTCAAAGGAAGCTTGATCTAGAGAAGTTGAGGATTTCTCATGATGATCTTCGTATGGAAAATGATTCATTACTAGCTCAACAGATCAGCGCTGCTCAAGCTGAATTCATTCCTCCATGTCTTAAATGCATTGAACGTGAAACTGCTAATTCTTCACCAGAATCATCAAATGCTTCAATTGCTACAAATTCTTCAACTGCTCCTGTAGTGTCAAATTCCTCACTTGAGGAAAACACAAATGTCACTGATGAAAATGCACTGCTGAAGGAATTGTATGTGACATGCATATACAAAAGTCTCAAAGGACATCAAACCCTTTGTGATGTGCTCAAAAAACAGATCTTAAACAGGAACCCGAGGAAAGAAGGAATTGCCTTTGAGAGGAAATTGAATGTTGATGGATCTTATTGGAAACCTGAGCAGTATCCCAAAACCTCATGGGTTGCTGCTACTGGGCCTCCTTTTAATCCATCCAATCTAACATATCCAATCTAACAGGCTTTTCATGTGAATTATCCTATTCCTCAGATGAGTCATTTGACTCCAACTATAAACTGTTCAAAAATCAATCTCGTGAAGTATTTTCTCGATATGTTGGAACTAACTGCAGGAATGGCCCTCCCCTGAGGAAAATCTGGGTTCCCAAAAGTTGTCTTGAAAATCTTCAAGTGAATGTCCTCATGACACCACCGATGAAGAATTTGAACCCCAGATCAAATTCCTCAGGAGGACCAAAGTCTTCAAGAGGATCAAAATCCTCAACTGGTCAATGATACGTCTGAAACGTATCTATAATTTTTGATGGTTTCACACTGTTATCTTGTCTTCTTTGGTTGTTTTATGTACCTTTTATATCTTTTTTGGGACTAACTTATTAATTCAGTGCTAAGTGCCAGTTCCTGTTTTTTTCCGTGTTTTTGACTCTTTTCAAATCTGATTTTGGAACGGAGTCCAAACGGAAGAAAAACCCCGAAATGATTTTTTCCCGAACGAAAGAAGATCAGGGGTCCTTTGGGCTAGGCCAGGTGGGCTCCAGGGAGCCCACAAGCCCCCACTTTGCCACCAGGGGGAGGCGGCGGTGGGCAGGCTTGTGGCCTCCCTGGCCGCCCCCTAACCTAGGTCTTTGGCCTATAAATTCCCAAATATTCCGCAAAAAATCAGGGGAGCCTCGAAAATACTTTTCCGCAGCCGCAAGCTTCCGTTTCCGCGAGATCTCATCTGGAGACCCTTCCCGGCCGAAATACTTTTACTTTGCTTTGTTACTTTGTTGCTTTCAGTTCTCACTTGGCAAACAATCTATAAGGGATTGACAACCCCTTCATAGCGTTGGGAGCAAGCTTTTGTGTTTGTGCAGGATTTTGAGATACTCCTCCACTGGATTGATACCTTGGTTCTCAAACTAAGGGAAATACTTACCACCGCTACGCTACATCACCCTTTCCGCTTCGAGGGAACACCAACGCAAGGCTCCAAGGCCACGGGGGAAATCCTTTGCATACTTGCCTAGGAAGTCCCTTAAGGCGTAGCGGCAGTAGAAAGATCAAGCCAAGTATTCTCCCGTCGATGTGCCTATTTCTGGCGCCGTTGGAAGGTCTTTTGTTGCAGTAGCAGAAGTATTTCTGGCGTCGTTGTCGGGGACGAGAAATCAAGATCTATCCAAGTAGATCTCACAAACTCTTCTCTTGCATTTACTTTTGTTGCCAGTTGCCTCTCGTTTTCCTCTCCCCCACTTCACATTTGCCGTTTTCATTCGCCTTTCGCCTTCGCCGTTTTCTTTTGCCTTTGCCGGTTTTCTTGCTTGCTTGTGTGCTTATTTATTTGTTGAAGACATCATGTCTGAAAACACCAAACTTTGCGACTTCTCGAGCACTAATAATAATGATTTTATTAGTACTCCGATTTCTCCCGCCACTAGTGCGGAATCGTATGAAATCAACGCAGCTTTGCTGAATCTTGTTATGAAAGAGCAATTCTCTGGCCTTCCTAGTGAAGATGCCGCATCCCATCTCAATACCTTCATTGAGCTTTGTGATATGCAAAAGAAAAGAGATGTGGATAATGACGTGATTAAGTTGAAACTTTTTCCTTTCTCGTTGCGAGATCGCGCAAAAACTTGGTTTTCTTCTTTGCCTAAAAATAGTATCGATTCTTGGGATAAGTGCAAAGATGCTTACATATCCAAGTATTTTACGCCGGCTAAGATCATCTCCTTACGTAACGATGTCATGAATTTCAAGCAACTTGATCATGAACACGTTGCACAATCTTGGGAGAGGATGAAGCTTATGATTAGAAATTGTCCCACTCATGGCTTCAGTTCGTGGATGATTATACAAATCTTTTACGCTGGCTTGAATTTCGCTTCTCGCAATATCTTGGACTCTGCCTCAGGTGGAACGTTCATGGAAATCACATTAGGATACGCTACAAAACTCCTAGACAATATCATGACCAACTACTCTCAGTGGTACACTGAAAGGTCGCCTGCTAGCAAAAAGGTGCACGCTATAGAAGAGATTAACTCTCTTAGTGCTAAGAAGGACGAGTTGATGAATTTGGTTGCTAGTAGAAATGCTACCATAGATCCTAATGACATGCCACTATCTTCTTTGATTGAGAGTAGCAGCGCTAGTTTGGACGTGAATTTTGTTGGTAGGAACAATTTTGGCAACAATAATGCTTTTAGAGGAAACTATGTTCCTAGGCCTTTTCCTAGTAACTCCTCTAACAATTATGGCAATTCTACAACAACACTTATGGAAATCACAACAAATTACCCTCTGATTTAGAGAGTAATATCAAAGAGTTCATCAACTCTCAAAAGATTTTCAATGCGTCCATAGAGGAAAAACTACTCAAAATAGACGATTTGGCTAAGAGCTTTGATAGGATGTCTTGTGATATTGATGCTTTGAAAGTTAGATGCTCTCCTCCAAAGGTCAACTTGGATGAAACTTTGAAAGCTATGCGTATCTCCATGAATGAGAGCAATGAAAGAACAGCCCAAATTCGCGCTAGACATGAATGGTTTAAAAGGGTGCGTTCTAGTGATGCAAATCACGAAGATCTTAAAGTGCTTGGTGTGTCTCCTCTTGAATCTTTGTTATCGCGTGTCAAACCTACTTATGGAGGGGCTGGATATGAATCCACTTTGGTTGAAAAACGCCCCAATGATTCAGAGTCCACCTATCTTGATGATAAAGGTGTGGAGAGTGGAGTAGAAGAAGTCAAAATTTTGGGTAGTAATGAAACTCCCACTTTGGATTTCAAGGAATTCAATTATGATGATTGCTCCTTGTTTGAATGCATTTCTTTGATGCAATCCATTGCAAACTCTCCACATTCTTATAGCCAAAGCAAAGCCTTTACCGCGCATATCGTAGATGCTATTATGAAATCTCTTGAAGAGAAGCTCGAACTAGAAGTCTCTATACCTAGAAAACTTCATGGTGAGTGGGAACCTACTATCAAAATCAAGATCAAAAACTATGAGTGCAATGCTTTGTGTGATTTGGGTGCTAGTGTTTCCACGATTCCAAAGTCTTTATGTGATATTCTTGGTTTTCATGAGATTGAAGAGTGTTCTCTTAATTTGCATCTTGCGGATTCTACTATCAAGAAACCCATGGGGAGGATCAATGATGTTCTTATTGTTGCAAATAAGAACTATGTACCCTTGGATTTCATTGTAGTTGACATAGATTGCAATCCTTCATGTCCCATTATTCTTGGTAGACCTTTCCTAAGGACTATTGGTGCTATCATCAATATGAAGGAAGGAAATATTAGATTTCAATTTCCTTTAAAGAAGGGAATGAGCACTTTCCTAGAAAGAAAATAAGATTGCCTTATGAATCTATGATGAGGGCTACTTATGGTTTGAGCACCAAAGATGACTATACGTGATTCCATCACCTTTCGCCTAGCTAAGGGCGTTAAACAAAAGCGCTTGTTGGGAGGCAACCCAACGAATCTATCATTTTTCTTTCTGTTTTGTGTTTTCCACACTTTCATAATTTTGCTGTGATTGTGTTTTTGTGTTTCTTTTTTGCTTTTGTGCCCAGCAAAACCGTTATGATTAGTCTTGGGGATGATCGTTTGGTCATGCTGGAAAAGACAGAAACTTTTTGCTCACGAAAAGAATTTTAATTTTTTCTGTAAGAGCTTTTGAGTTGATTCTTTTTGCTTCTGATTGCTACGCCAATTCTTCAGACTGTCGTAATGTTTCAGAATTTTTGAAGTAACAGAGGTATACAAAATATACAGATTGCTACAGACTGGTCTGCTGTTAATAGATTCTGTTTTTTTTGTTGTGTTGGTTGCTTATTTTGATGAAACTATGGATATTATCGGGGGTATTAGCCATGGAAGATCGAAAGTACAGTAACCCAACATCAACACAAGTAGAATTTAAGTTTGCTACAGTACCTAAGGAAGTGGTGGTTTGCTTTCTTGTACTAATGTTATCACGAGTTTCTGTTTAAGTTTCGTGTTGTGAAGTTTTCAAGTTTTGGGTGAAGTTCTTATGGAGAAAAAGATAAAGAGTGGCAAGATCTCAAGCTTGGGGATGCCCAAGGCACCCCAAGAGATTCAAGTATGTCATAAAAGCCTAACCTTGGGGATGCCCCGGGAAGGCATCCCCTCTCCCGTCTTCAATCCATCGGTAACGTTACTTGGGGCTATATTTTTATTCACCACATGTTATGTGCTTTTGCTTGGAGCGTCTTGTATTGTAGGAGCCTTTTATTTTTTTGTTGTGTCACAATCATCCTTGCTGCACACTTAGAGAGAGAGACATGCACTCACCGTGATTTTGTCGAGCTTCACTTATATCTTTTGGTAGACAATTTAGCTGACATGTGCTTCACTTATATCTTTTGAGCTAGATACTTTTGCTCTATGTGCTTCACTTATATCTTTTAGAGCGCAACGGTGTGTGGCTTTGTAGTTGATCTATGCTTTGAAAGTAGTCTCAAAAGGGGTAGTTATCCAAAGGGATACGAAAACTTCCACCTTCATGTGCATTGAATAGTTAGAGAAGTTTGATTCATCTCAATTAGTTTTGAGTTGTGGTTATGGTAATATTGAAGTCATGCTAGTAAGGTGTTGTGGATCTAGAAATACTTGTGTTGAAGTTAGTGATTCCCGTAGTATGCACGTATGGTGAACCGCTATGTGAGGAAATCTGAGCATGATTAGTATATTGATTGTCATCCTTTGCGTGGCGGTCGGGATCAAGCGATGGTTTATACCTACCAACCCTTCCCCTAGGAGTATGCGTTGAATGCTTTGTTTCGATTACTAATATAACTTTTGCAACAAGCATATGAGTTCTTCATGACTAATGTTGAGTCCATGGTTTAGATGCACTTTCACCTTCCACCATCACTATCTTCTTAGTGTCGTGCAACTTTCGCCGGTGCACAAAACCCACCATTAGCCTCCCTCAAAACAGCCACCATACCTACCTACTATGGCTTTTTCAAAGTCATTCCGAGATATATTTCCATGCAACTACCACCATGACATGTGCCACCACGTCTACATTGCCATTGCATGATCGTAAGATAGCTAGCATGATGTTTCCATTGATGTCTATGCCATGCTAGATCATTGCCACGGTACACTACCGAAGGCATTCCATATAGAGTCATAGTTGCTCTAAGTTTTCAGTTGAAAGTGTGATGATCATCATTAATGGAGCATTGTCCCATGTGAGGAAATAAAAGAGGCCAAAGAAGCCCACAAAAAAAAAGAGGCCAAAGAGCCCACCAAAAAAAAGAGGCCAAAGAGCCCACCAAAAAAATGAGAGAAAAAGAGAGAAGGGACAATGCTACTACTTTTTCCACACTTGTGCATATTAAGCACCATGATCTTCATGATTGAGAGTCTCTCGTTTTGTCACCACCATATAGCTAGTGGGAAATTTTCATTATATAACTTGGCATGTAAATTCCAATGATAGGCTTCCTCAAAATTGCCTTAGGTCTTCGTGAGCAAGCAAGTTGGATGCACACTCACTAGTTTTCTTTAAGAGCTTTCACATACTCGTAGCTCTAGTGCATCAATTGTATGGCAATCCCTACTCATTCACATTGATATCTATTGATGAGCATCTCCACAGCTCATTGATATGCCTAGTTAATGTGACTATCTTCTCCTTTTTGTCTTGCAAACTCCACCACATTCCACACCATCTATAGTGCTATAACCATGACTCACAATCATGTATTGCGTGAGAGTTGAAAAGGTTTGAGAAAGTAAAGGTGTGAAACAATTACTTGGCCAATACCGGGGTTGTGCATGATTTAAATTCGTTGTGCAATGATGATAGAGCATAGCGAGACTATGTGCTTTTGTAGGGATACCTTTCTTTTGGCCTTGTTATTTTGAAAGTTCATGATTACTTTGCTAGTTTGCTTGAATTATTATTGTTTCCACGTCAATAGCAAACTATTGTTTTGAATCTAATGGATCTGAACATTCACGTCACATAAGAGGAATTACAAAGGACACCTATGCTAGGTAGCATGAAAGCATCAAAAATTCATTCTTATCACTTCCCTACTCGAGGACGAGCAGGAGTTAAGCTTGGGGATGCTTGATACGTCTCAAACGTATCTATAATTTTTGATGGTTTCACGCTGTTATCTTGTCTTCTTTGGTTGTTTTATGTACCTTTTATATCTTTTTTGGGACTAACTTATTAATTCAGTCCCAAGTGCCAGTTTCTGTTTTTTCCGTGTTTTTGACTCTTTTCAGATCTGATTTTGGAATGGAGTCCAAACGGAAGAAAAACCCCAAAATGATTTTTCCCAAACGGTAGAAGATCAGGGGGCCTTTGGGCCACGCCAGGTGGGCTCCAGGGAGCCCACAAGCCCCCACTCCACCACCAGGGGGGAGACGGCAGTGGGCAGGCTTGTGGCCTCCCTGGCCGCCCCCTGACCTAGGTCTTTGGCCTATAAGTTCTCAAATATTCCGCAAAAAATCAGGGGAGCCTCGAAAATACTTTTCCGCCGCCGCAAGCTTCCGTTTCCGCGAGATCTCATCTGGAGACCCTTCCCGGCGCCCTACCGGAGGGGACTTTGGAGTTGGAGGGCTTCTTCATCATCATCATCGCCCCTCCAATGACTCGTGAGTAGTTCACTTCAGACCTACGGGTCCGTAGTTAGTAGCTAGATGGCTTCTTCTCTCTCTTGGATCTTCAATACAAAGTTCTCCATGATCTTCATGGAGATCTATCCGATGTAATCTTCTTTGGCGGTGTGTTTGTCGAGATCCGATGAATTGTGGATTTGTGATCAGATTATCTATGATATATATTTGAGTCTTTGCTGATTTCTTATATGCATGATTTGATATCCTTGTAAGTCTCTCCGAGTCTTGGGTTTTGTTTGACCAACTAGATCTATGATTCTTGCAATGGGAGAAGTGCTTGGTTTTGGGTTCTACCATGTGGTGACCTTTCCCAGTGACAGTAGGGGCAACAAGGCACACATCAAGTAGTTGCCATCAAGGGTAAAAAGATGGGGTTTTTATCATTGGTTTGAGATTATCCCTCTACATCATGTCATATTGCTTAAGGCGTTACTCTGTTCTTATGGACTTAATACACTAGATGCATGCTGGATAGCGGTCGACGTGTGGAGTAATAGTAGTAGATGCAGAAAGTATCGGTCTACTTGTTTTGGACGTGATGCCTATAGATATAATCATTGCATAGATATCGTCACGACTTTGCGCGGTTCTATCAATTGCTCGACAGTAATTTGTTCACCCACCGTCTACTTGCTTTCATGAGAGAAGCCACTAGTAAACACTACGGCCCCCGGGTCTATTCACATCCATCGTTTACACCTCCGCTTTTACTTTGCTTTGTTACTTTGTTGCTTTCAGTTCTCACTTGGCAAACAATCTATAAGGGATTGACAACCCCTTCATAGCGTTGGGAGCAAGCTTTTGTGTTTGTGCAGGATCTTTAGATACTCCTCCACTGGATTGATACCTTGGTTCTCAAACTGAGGGAAATACTTACCACCGCTACGCTACATCACCCTTTCCGCTTCAAGGGAACACCAACGCAAGGCTCCAAGGCCACATGGGAAATCCTTTGCATACTTGCCTAGGAAGTCCCTTAAGTCGTAGCCGCAGCAGAAAGATCAAGCCAAGTATTCTCCCGTCGACGTGCCTATTTCTGGCGCTGTTGGAAGGTCTTTTGTCGCAGTAGGAGTCAAAATTATGCTTGTACCCGTGCTAATGCTTCTAACATGCAGGGAAACTACAAGGAATATGAATATGAGCGTTATTCTTCAAATCATTATGTTCATAAATCCTCAAACAAGTTCTCTGCATATTCATATGAGTACTTTAACCCTCCTACTGTTAAGAGAAGTGCATTAGCTTCAATGCCCCCTTTCTCATATGGTGCTCGCAGGATGATGAATGCTTTACCACCCCTTCAGATGTGGGTGGTGAAGAAATTGAACTAATCACTTCTGCACGTGAGGTCTCCACATGAAAATCATCATCTGAAGAATTTGCTGGAGACCTGAGGAAAATGCTTGATAGGACGCAAGCTAATATTGATGAAATAGAAATATTTCACACGTCCTTATAATTCTGTTATGATGAAATTCCTATCTGATGAAATTGATATCATATTCTTCAAGTCTGAAGCATATGAGATGGTAAGCTGTACTAATTCATCTGCAGGATGACAAACCCAAGAGTACTGAGTGGGTTCTTGATAGTGGCTGCACACATCACATGACTGGTGATAAAAGCTTGCTGATGAATATGCCACTAACTCCATCACTCCTGAAGCAAATCACATATGCTGACAAAGGTAAAAGCAAGGTATTGGGACTTGGCAAAGTGGCTATTTCCGAGGATAGGCATATGGACAAAGTGATGCTTGTTGAATCCCTTGGATTTAACCTCATGTCAGTCTCGATGCTTTGTGATCTTGATATGATTGTTATCTTTGGTAGATATAGATGTGTTGTCATCATGGAATCTGACAGATCCAAAGTCTTCGAAGGTGTCAGAAGAGGAGATTTGTACATTGTTGATTTCTCTACAGGTCCTCAACCAGCCACTTGCTTACTAGCAAAAACCTCAGAAGGATGGCTGTGGCATCGAAGACTTGGTCATGCAGTCATGAGGAATTTGCACATGCTCGCGAAGAAGAAGCATGTCATCGGCATCGAATCAGTCAAATTCCTCAAGGATCACCTCTGCGGTGCCTGTGAATCTGGGAAAATGACCAGATCCAAGCATCCCTCGAAGACTATCATGACCACTACTCGTCCATTTGAATTGCTTCACATGGATCTATTTGGACCTACTCATTATGCCACACTAACAAATGCAACATCTTTATATGGCTTCATCATAGTTGATGATTATTCCAGATATACATGGGTGCATATCATCTTATATAAAACTGAAGTGCAGGAAGTCTTCAAACAATTTTCTTCAAGGGCCTCGACGAACTTCGGCATCAAGATGAAACACATCAGGAGTGATAATGGAACAGAGTTCAAAAACACTGGTCTTCATAATTATCTTGATGAACTTGGTATTACTCACGAATTATCTGCTCCTTATACTCCTCAACAGAATGATGTCGTTGAAAGGAAGAACATGACTCTGGTTGAGATGGCAAGAACCATGCTTGAAGAATATCAGACTCCTCGTCGCTTTTGGCCTGAAGCAATCAACACTGCATGCCATATCATCAACAGGGTATATCTTCACAAATTCCTCAAGAAAACCTCATATGAACTCCTCACTGACAAGAAACCCAATGTAAGTTATTTCAAAGTCTTCGGTGCAAAAGGTTGGATTAGAGATCGTCACCATAGCTCAAAATTTGCACCTAAGGCACATCAGGGTTTTATGCTCGGTTATGGAAAGGACTCGCACACCTACAGGGTCTTCAACAACTATCACAACAAGGTTGTTGAGACTGTAGATGTGCGGTTCGATGAAACTAATTGCTCGCAAAGAGAGCAATTGCCTTCTGATCCAGATAAGTTGTCTCGTGAGGAAGCAATAAAGCTCAAATCTACTGAAGACATTGTTCCCACTGAGGAAATTGATGAAGAAATCATTCCCATCACTGATGAAAATCAAGAAGATGCTTATGAGGAAATTGCTCCCGAACCAATTCCTCAGCCCAGACGAAATCCTCAACCAGCTCATCCGAGGATTGCAAATGAAGTGGAGCTTGACAAAATCCTCAATGACATCAACGCGCCAGGTCCTCTCACTCACTCAAAAGCTTCACACTTAGTTAACTTTTGTGGGCATTTCTCCTTTTTCTCTATCACTGAACCTTCAAAAGTTGCCGAGGCTTTCCTGGAACCGGAGTGGATCCAAGCTATGCAAGACAAACTTCTTCAATTCAAGCTGAATGACGTATGGGAGCTCGTCAAACGACCAGATCCTCGCAAGCACAATATCATCGGAACCAAGTGGATTTTCCGAAACAAGCAAGATGAGGATGGTCAAGTGGTGAGGAATAAGGCACGACTTGTAGCCCAAGGCTACACACAGGTTGAAGGAATAGATTTTGATGAAACTTTTGCACATGTTGCTAG
Source organism: Hordeum vulgare subsp. vulgare (assembly GCF_904849725.1). Taxonomy (NCBI): domain Eukaryota; kingdom Viridiplantae; phylum Streptophyta; class Magnoliopsida; order Poales; family Poaceae; genus Hordeum; species Hordeum vulgare. The sequence continues at coordinate 463,262,246 of NC_058523.1, forward strand.
ACTTGAAGCTATTCGAATACTACTTGCTTATGCTAATCATCATAACATCATCTTATATCAAATGGATGTGAAAAGTGCATTCCTCAATGGTAAGCTTGAGGAAGAAGTATATGTTGGTCAGCCCCCAGGTTTTGAGGATCCAAAGAATCCAGACAAAGTCTTCAGACTCAAAAAGGCGCTCTATGGTCTCAAGCAAGCCCCTCGGGCATGGTATGATACATTGAAGGAATTCCTCATGAAGAAAGGCTTCAAACCTGGTTCACTCGATCCAACTCTTTTCACTAAATCCTATGATATTGAGCTATTTGTGTGCCAGATATATGTCGATGATATTATATTTGGATGTACTGAAAAACGATACAGTGATGAATTTGCTTACATGATGAGTGAAGAATATCAGATGTCTATGATGGGGGAGCTGAAATTCTTCTTAGGTCTTCAAATTCGTCAACAACGCAATGGAATCTTCATATCACAGGAGAAATACCTCAAGGATGTTCTAAGGAAATTCGACATGCATGAATGCAAAGGTGCCAAGACTCCAATGCCTACCAACGGCCACCTCTGCGCTGACGAAAATGGTAAAGAATTCGATCAACAGGTATATCGCTCTATGATTGGCTCTTTACTGTATTTATGTGCATCTAGGCCAGATATAATGCTTAGTGTTTGCATGTGTGCACGTTTTCAAGCAAAACCGAAGGAATCACACCATAATGCTGTGAAACATATTCTTCGATACTTAGCTCACACACCAACACTAGGATTATGATACCCCAAGGTCTCAATTCTTTATCTTGTGGGATATTCTGATTCTGACTATGCTGGTGACCGTGTGGATCGCAAGTCAACCTCTGGCACATGTCATTTCCTCGGAAGATCACTAGTTTGCTAGTCCTCAAAGAAGCAGAACTGCATTTCACTCTCCACTGCCGAAGCTGAGTACATTGCTGCTGGTTCATGCTGTGCTCAATTGCTATGGATGAAGCAAACCCTCAAGGACTACGACATCAACATGAAGAATGTGCCTCTCTACTGCGACAATGAGAGTGCAATCAAGATTGCATACAACCCAGTACATCACTCGAAGACCAAGCACATCCAGATTCGTCATCATTTTCTTCGGGACCATGTCCTTAAGGGCAATATCCTCATCGACCATGTGAAGACTGATGATCAACTGGCAGATATCTTCACTAAGCCCTTGGATGAGAAAAGATTTTGCAAGTTGCGGTGTGAGCTAAATATCTTAGAATCCTCAAATGTTTTGTAAAAACATGCACACATCCTAACACTTATGCAAAATTAATGACTTAGATGTGCAACACATGATGAATCGATTTTCTTCAACTAATGAAGAATATCACTCTGAGTGTGAAGAAATCAACGAAGAAAATGATTCTCAGGGCCCTACGACAATTGTACGCAGCGTCTGTAATCAACATTCTTATATGGTGGGTCACGGCACCGCCCAACTTGAAATTCCTCAAGTTGAATTTCTTCAAAGCTGCATTTCTTCAAAATTTGATTCTCTTCAAAACAGTTGCACTTCAAAATTGTTTTTCTTCAAAACTGAAATTCATCATCATGGCGCTTTATCACAAAATCCTCAAGTCATTCAAATCTTCAAAAACACTTCATGATTTTCGTTTACCTAGATAGAGTGTGATCTCAAGTCCTCAACAACATTCACTTATAGCTATTTCTTCAATTTGATATTTCATCTAAGTGAATGTGATCGGACCCTACTTTCCCTCTATGCTACTCTCACCCAGTCTATTCAATTCTTCATATGCGTTCTACTTGAAACTTTGTTTGAAATCCTCACTACGTCCTTGTCAGCTGATGATTTTGTAACAAAATCCTCAAATCTTCAAAAAAAATGCACAGTAACTGAACCCCACTTTCCTCAATCGGATAACCACGATCTCCACGATCTCCACCGCTTCTCTCGTGAGCTACACGTGTCCTGCAGAGACGTAGAGATAGGGGCTATTTGGTCCGATATTTTCGCGCCAACAGTTACCGCCTGGCTATAAATATGTCCCCATCTCCCTCGGTAAAATCTTCTTCGTTCCATCGCCCTCCTGCTACAGCAAAGCTCCAAGCCCTAGCGCCACCGCTAGAAGTCTCAACGCCGGCGAAGAAGAGTTTGACTGCCTCGACCTCTCCGTCGTCGAAACCACGCCGGAACCTGACCATCTTCGTCCGCCGCCGCCGTAGCCGTCCTCTGCTGCCGAGTTAGGGCGCATTGGACTCGCACCGAAAGAGCATCTACTGCTACCTCTTCTCTATTCTTCGTGCCCTCCATCTAGGGTAAATAAAAACCCTATTTTTATAGCAAGTTTGATCTATTATTTTACCTAAGTGATGTGAAATCAGTTTTTCCTCCCGAATCCATCAGTCTCTTTTCCTCAAACACTGCCTATCACCAAACTATTGATGAACTTCACTAAGCATCTAAGATTTTCACGAGATTCCTCAGTTGTGCGAATTTTCGGATCTGTACAACTCTGGAACCCAAGAACAGTATGCTTAGACAAATTCCTCAACCACTGGTCAAATTCCTCAACTGACAATAATTTTCATTTTCATCAAATCTGAGAATGCATATGACCTCTCCAAATTCCTCGCAACTATACTCTGTTCACAGGTACAAACATGTCAGCTGATGAATCTCTTGGTTCTCATCAAATTAACTCATTTGCAGCGTTTCTTGAAGAAAATCTGCAAGTCTCATCAGAATCCTCAAGAGTTCAATCTCATCAGCAAAAGCCTCAGCTGAAGAAAGTGGAGGATGAAAGGTAGCAAAAGGGAGGCAAGAAACTTGAGCAAAACACTCCCGCAGATATCCCTAAGGATATATACCTGGATTACTGCACTCCTGATGAACATGAAACTATGCCCAAGAGAAAGATCAGGCTTCAAAAGATAGAACGCCGATGGGCTAAGGAGTGGAAGGAGTACAGATTCGTCACTCCCAAATACGCGAAGAAATTCGTTCTGAAGCCTCCTGGCAAACGGGCTCCACTTGAGGATTATCATGAAGCACATCCCTCAAGCCTCAAGACAATTGATGACTATCCTGAGGAAAAGTCTAAACACTTGACAAAGCTTCAGAAGCAAGCAGAGGCTGCTGTGAGGAAGTTCAATGAAGAATCTACTGCTGCTGCAACTGTGGCTACTTCCTCTGCAGCTGAGACTTCTGGTACGGCAATTCCTCACCTGAAGTCTGCGCCACCAAAACCAAAGGCTTCAAAGCCTCAAGAGAAAACTGCTCCAGCATCAGCACCAAAACCTTCAGCACCAAAACCCTCAGCTCCAAAGGCTTCAAAGCCTGAACAAAAGCCGATAGTGAAGCAACTGCCCGCTGTCTCGAGCTCCTCAGTCCCATCTGCAACAAGCTCAGAGACAAAGTCTTCACCGACTCTTCTGAAGACTAAGGTGACTGCTGGGAGAGGAACAAGACCAAGTCCAAGCAAAATCATCAAAGTCCCTTCTGTATCAGAAGGTAGTGATGAATTTGATGATGACACTCTCCAAGCCATGATCAGAAACAAGCAAGAAAGGGTCGCTCAAGTGTCTGGCAGCTCCATTCCTCTGGCCATGGACCCAAAAGTCCTTCTCGATTACATCAGCATCTCGTATGAGGATCCCAACACTCCACTTGATGATTTGAAGCTTCCCCAAGGCATCAGCCACATGGTGGCCACATTCATCAACGAGGCCAAGTGGAAGTAGCAGCAAGCCAAACAGGCCAAGGTTGCCAAGCTCAAAAAGGAGAAATTCCTCAGGCAGAATCTCCTCAACCTGACGCCTGATGCACTAGTGTCAACACACGCTGAATTGAGGACTTTGATAGAAAATTACTCCAAGCTCTCTGACCGTGAAAGTCTCAAAAGTAATTTCATCAAATTTGCCACAGAAGCTGTTGAGAACTACAACAAGAAGGCTGCCCCTCTAGTACCAACTCCTCAGCCTCTGATTGAAGAACCAGCTGATGAAACTGCTCATGTTGAGGAAATCCCTCAAGGAAGTCGTGCAGATGAACCGGCGACTCAAGAAATCACCAAGGAAAATCCAGCTGATGACTCTGCTACAACTCGTGAGACTGACACTGCTCCAGCTGATGCTTCAAAGCCAGCTGATGACTCTGCTCCAGCTGGTGCCTCAAAGCCAACTGATGAAAATGTCTCTGCTGAAAAAACACCTTCACCAAAAGCTTCAAAGGTGAAGAAAATGACTCCGTCTGCATCAGACGTGAAAAAGACCAGGGCTACTGAAAAGGAAGCCAAGAAGAGGAAAGCTTCATCAGCAGAAGAACACACTAAGGCCAAGCGCCTCAAAGCACTTGAAGAAAATGCTCCTCTAGATCCTGTGCCTCTTAACAACGCTCCATCTTATGAGATGATTGCCTTCACAAGCGAAGACCAGGAGCAAAGGGCAGATGAGGAAATGAAGAATGCTGAATCTGAGGAGCATACTGATGAGGAAATTTGCATTGATGACAGTCCTTAGCCCTCCATTCCTCATGAAGAAACTACACAAGGATCAGCTGCACCAGCTAATGAATCTGGATCCGTGACCAAGCATGCTGAGGAAGAACAAAGTGAAAATCCTCAGCGTGATGAAAGTCATAGTCCTGAGCAAAATCCTCAACCTGAGGATCAGGCTGACCCAACTCCTCCTCCACCTGAGCAAAACCCTCAAGCTGAGGCTCAGGATGAACCTATTCCTCCTCCAGAGCAAAAACCCCAACAGGATGCTCCGGTTGACGACAATCCTCAGCCTGAAGCTCAACCAGAGCACATTCCTCAGCCTGCAGCTCAACCAGAGCATGTTCCTCAGCCTGAAGCTCAAGCTGATGAACTTCCTCACCCTGAGGACCATGCTAAGGAAAATGCACCAGACCCAGACAATGCCTTCGTCGTTCTCAACCCAGAGTCTGCAATAGTTGTCTCCCCTTAAGTCCAGCCGCAAAATCTTCAGCCAATACAGCGTCAGCCGTTCTCCAAGCGGCCAAAGTTTCAAAAAGGAGTCCTTCTTTGAAGAACGCATGTTCTTCATCAGAGAAAATCCCTATGACAAGCCTCGCATCAGGCATCTGAAGTTTTGGACAAGGACACACCTCAACTACTATGCCTCTGTGCTGTGTGGAAGAAACAAGATTTTCCAACACAAGCATATTCCTCACGTTGAGCTTGAAGAAATACCATGCTTTGCTCCAGTCCTCAACGTCCTTTTTGAAACTGGACTCCTCCCAATGTGATCGGATATCTGTGATTGGAATAGTGAGCTTATTCTTCAATTTTATGCAACTCTTCACATATGAGGAGATCCAACAGACATCAACACATGGGTGCTAGACTGGATGACGCAAACCACACACTTCAAGGCTCCTGCCATTGAGCTACTGCGTGAACTACTAGTATCAATTCCCTCAGAGCAGGCCATGAAGCTCTATGATGAACGTGAGCTGCCTAACAAGCTGATGGATGTCCTCATGAAGCCTTTGGCTAAGGGGCAACCACCAAGAACAACCTTCCTGATCCAGGAGCTCAAATATGACCCTAGGACGGTTTACAGAATCCTCTGCAGCGTTCTTGCGTCAATCAAGGGCCATGATGATGAAGAAGATGTCGTAGGCATCATGAAGAATATCCTCTTCAACATCATACATGGTATTCCCATCAACATTCATGATTTCTTCTTGAGGACTTTGGCCGAGAATGCAATGTCTCCTTTTGACCACAAGATATATGCTCCATGGATCATGAGATTCATCAGAACAAGGTCAGGCATCAATTATCACGCTGATTTAAACAACCATGTCGGTTATATGCCTCCTATAAGGGTCAACAAGAAGATTTTCGAGCTTGTTGAAGGAAAAGGCAAGTCCGTCATTGATGACGGTAGTCGGCCCCTTGATGGCCAGTTCAAAGAGCCCGAAGCTTATTCTTCGTGGGATGACACTGAAACCCATCCTCCAAGTCCTGTTTCTCCTCGGGTGATCAATACCAGAGAGCTTCTTCTCAGTCTTCACCAGAAGGTGGATCAGAATCTCAAGTGGGTCAAACGCCAGTACGACGCCATTGTGAAAACCCTCAATGACACGCAGAATGTTGTGAAGCTTCACCATTATTATCTTCATGAGGTTTTTGATCGCACCTGGGCTACACTAGCTCATCTGAAGACTCCAGTAGAACTTAAAGAATTGGAGTTTGTGCGGGACTTCGACTTGTCGTGGCCACGAAAGAAGAAATTCAGGCCAATTCCAGTTCCAGACCTTGAGGACGGTTTTTTTTCTTCATTCCGCACTGCCGAATCTAATGAATAACAACAAGGCAGTGCCACCGGTCCAAAGAGGAAGTCTGCTCCCAAGAATCCTCACGCGTCTTCATCAACTGCCAAGGAGTGAAAGTCTTCACGGGCGTTAGTCCTCAGTTTGTCCATTTTTGTCCCTTGATGACAAAGGGGGAGAAACTTGAGAGTTAGTCTTCACACGGGATATTTTGGGGGCTTATAAACTTTATTTAAGTTACAAACTATTGGCTCTTCTGAAGTGTTTTATGTAATGAGTTGTAACTTAAGCCCGATGGTACTCTGACGCTTTTGAACGTTTTTCTTCGCATGCTTATTCCTCAAAATTTTAATGCACGCATGCTGGAATTCGTCAGATACCAATTTTCATCATGCATCCTCAATTTCTTCATACTATATGTCGTATGTATGCATGATTTACAAGACTCAGGGCGAAATCTCCATGATATAAATCATCAATGTGCATTTGCCGTGAAAAGCAAAATCCTCAAGATATGCACATCTTCAGGGGGAGTCTCTCTGAATCTTGATTTCAAATTCCTCAAATGAGTATTTACACTTCATATTTTTATCCCCGTTGAAGACTTAACCTAATTGTCATCAACCACCAAAAAGGGGGAGACTGTAAGTTCATCTAGTGCCCCTTAGTTGATTTTGGTGGTCTGAAGACTTATATGTTAAGTATCTAATGTGTTCTTGAGTGTACACAATATCTATAAGTCGCTGAGGAGTTTGAAATATTTGATGAATATCGACCCCTAAAATGTATATCTTCGGTTGAAGAAATTGGTCTGAAGCTGAAGAATTGAATCGCGAAGAATTTGCGATGAAATTGATATTCCTCATGAAGATACTGAAATTGAGGAATTCGGTGTGTCCTGAAGAAAATCAATCTGAAGACTTTGAAGCATGAAGATTTATCCTTTCTGTTTTATTTTCTTCACACTTGAGTACTAGGAACACCATACTGTTAAAGGGGGTCGAGGTAACACATTGGAATGAATTTCCTCATGATGCTCAACCCAAGCCTAATCCTACCAAAAGCCTCAAGTGAGGAATATGAGAGACATGAGGACTCTCAAAGTTGAGGGTCCCGACCGTTATCGATAGCCACACCACATCATTGGTCTTATCCACACCAACGGTCATATTATTTAAGGGCATTAATGTCAAATCATGCCGGGATGCTCCCAGGCTATAAATAGCCGCCCCCACAACCATAAGCTGGTTGGCTGCTCCATTAGAAACTGACACTTGTCATAAGAGCAACCCAAATTCCTCAGAGTCTTCGAGAATAATTCATCAGTGAGGAAATACCCCAAACACCAAACCACAAACCGAAACCAAGTGATTGAACATCACTGAAGAAGTTGTTCCTGTGTGGGACTGAAGCCTTTTACCTTTGAGGACCGTGCATCCTCCAGACGGTTAGGCGTCATGGTCTAGAGCAATCCAGCAGTCAATTGTGGATCGCCTGGTTACCAAGTTTGTGAGGGTTTGGAAGTCTACCCTGAAGACTTACCACGAGTGTTGGGCGAGGACAGTGTGTTCTTAGGTCAAGGAGAATACGGTAGGGACTGTGTGTCCTTTGGTTTCAATACCAAGCCGCTCCAAACCAGATGTATGATGACCCACAAGTATAGGGGATCAATCGTAGTCCTTTCGATAAGTAAGAGTGTCGAACCCAACGAGGAGCAGAAGGTTCTGATAAACGGATTTCAGCAAGGTAATAACTGCAAGCAGTGAAAGTAGCGGTAACAAGTGATGGTGTAGTGAGGTGAAACGTAGCGAGCAAAAAGTAACAAGTAACAAGTAATAGCAACGGTGCAGCAAGTGGCCCAATCCCTTTTGTAGCAAGGTACAAGCCTGAACAAAGTCTTATAGGAGGAAAAACGCTCCCGAGGACACACGGGAATTTCTGTCATGCTAGTTTCATCATGTTCATATGATTCGCGTTCGTTACTTTGATAGTTTGATATGTGGGTGGACCGGCGCTTGGGTACTGCCCTTACTTGGACAAGTATCCCACTTATAATTAACCTCTCTCGCAAGCATCCGCAACTACAAAAGAAGAATTAAGACAAAGTCTAACCATAACATTAAACTAGTGGATCCAAATCAGCCCCTCACGAAGCAACGCATAGACTGGGGTTTAAGCTTCTGTCACTCCAGCAACCCATCATCTACTTACTACTTCCCAAAACATGGTGAAGTGTTATGTAGTCGACGTTCACATAACACCACTAGAGGAAAAACAACATACAACATATCAAAATACCGAACGAATATCAAATTCACATGACTATTATTAACATGACTTATCCCATGTCCTCAGGAACAAAAGTAACTACTCACAAAACATAACCATAATCATGATCAGAGGTGTAATGAATAGCATCAAGGATCTGAACATAAACTCTTCCACCAAGTAATCCAACTAGCATCAACTACAAAGAGTAACCAACACTACTAGCAACCTTACAAGTACCAATCGGAGTTGCGAGAGGAAGATTGGTTACAAGAGATGAACTAGGGATTGGAGAGGAGATGGTGCTGATGAAGATGTTGATATAGATGCCTCACCTCCGACGAGAGGTGTGTTGGTGATGATGATGGCGACGATTTCCCCCTCCAAGACGGAAGTTTCCCCGGCAGGATCGTCCTGCCGGAGCTCTAGATTGGATCTGCTCAAGTTCCGCCTCGTGGCGCGGCGAAACCACGAAAAAGCTCCCGGTTGATTTTTTCCAGACCAAAACCCTTCATATAGCAAAAGAGGGGGGCTAGTGGGCCGTCAGACAGCCCACAAGCTTGCCATGCGCCACCAGGGGGGTGGTGGCGGTGGGCAAGCTTGTGGAGCCCTGGTGTACCCCCTCCGGTAGTTCTTTCGCCCAGTATTTTTTATATAATCCAGAAAAAATCCACGTAACTTTTCTGGGCATTTGGAGATGTGCAGAATAGTGGACTAGGATTTGCTCCTTTTCCAGTCCAGAATTTCTGCTGCCTGAATTCTCCCTCTTCAAATAAACCTTGCAAAATAAGAGAGAAAAGGCATAAATATGGTACCACAAGTAATATAACAGCCCAAAAAGCAATAAATATCAACATGAAAGCATGATGGAAAATTGACGTATCAACTCCCCCAAGCTTAGACCTCGCTTGTCCTCAAGCGAAAACCAAGTTCCATAAACATGTCCACATGTTGAGGGACGAAGGTGTTGATAAAACATAATACGAACATGAGGGCATCATGATCACACATAGAACAGCTATACATCATAAATATTCTTATGGGAAAGTAACAATTCCTTCACAAAGTAAAGCATGAAGCAAAAACCTTACCGAGAAGTAACCAACAATAGTCCATAGTCATTGTAGCAATTGCAATTTATCACAACATCAGAAAGAGTCAAATAAGAGCTTTCAAGGCAAACCCACATACTCAATCATCTATTTTGTTTTCCACAATTGTTATAACTCACGTGGTACTCATGGTGTCAAAGTTTCAGCTGGACACAGAGGGAGATAGGGGCTTATAGTTTTGCCTCCCAACCATTTACCTCAAGGGTAAAGTCAACAACAATAAAGCATGAGTTCTCAACTCCAAGTTGATATATGAATATAGATCTTTCCCAAGCATGTGACGGTAGCCAAGACAAAGGCAAAAAGGGAATTGGTGAAGATCACCATGAATCTTACAAGGGTAAAAAGTAAAGGTACAAGATAGTCCCTTTGCAGAGGGAAGCAGAGGTTGTCATGCGCTTTTGAGGTTTGAATGCGTGTCCTCTTAGTGCGGAGGAACGTCACTTTATTGCCTCCTGTGATAAAGAACTTTATTATGTAGTCTGTAGCTTTTATGTCTTCCTCATCACAGGTTCGTACAAAGCTTATTTTCCACACAGTAATAGATCATACATATTAGAGAGCAATTTTATTGCTTGCACCGATGACAACTAATAGGTATGGTGGACTCTCATGGCAAAACTGGGTTGGAGGTTTATGGATGCACAAGTAGTATCTCTACGTGGTGCGGGAGTTCTGGCTAATATGAGGTGGAAGCAATCGTCACATGCTAAGGGATCTCTAATCATATAACATTGTTTGGAACCAAGCAAACACAATTCATTATGTTGTCTTCCTTGTCCAACATCTACTCCTAGGCATGTAATAGTTTGGTGAGTGCTCACAATTGTAAAAAGTGTCTAAGATGATATATTTATATGTGAACCTCTCTTTCCTTATTACTTCTTATTAATTGCAACAATGACTGAGGTCTATATTGATTTATTCTCAACAAGTTTCAATCATCATACGTGTCATAAGTGAATTTATCACTTATCATAAGATCGTCTCATGATCTTTCATGCTATCGTTCTTTTCATACTTTTTGATCATGGCACAAAGCAAAGCCCTTAACTAATACACTCTTTATTATATAGCTCTTAAGCTCAAATACAATGGGGGAGATACAAAAGCAAAAGACTCAAACTAAAAACTAAAGACTTATTCCTCTAAAAGAAGAAATAAAAACTGAAAAGGAAAGAACTAAAACAAAGGTAAAAGCAAAAGATATAAAGGTGATACGATACCAGGGCAACTCCCCCAAGCTTGGCAGAAGCCAAGGGGATTGCCCATACCAATGCTTAGTTGTCTTCCTTTTGTGGTGATGGTGGTGTTGTTGGAGCAGTCTTGAGCTTGTCTAATTTCCACTTGAGCAAAAAGTTCTGCTCCCTTAGATCGTCATTTTCCTCCTCAAGTTTCAAAACTCTATGGGAAAGCTCCTGCTTACTCTCTTGCAAGAAACGAGAAGGGATAAACAAGGTCTTAGGCTTCTTCCTATGGTGAGGGAGGCTTGACTTCTTGAACTCCACATGGGTGTTTGCAGGTTGAGGTAGAGGAGCCTCCTCTTCATCGGAGCTTGTTTGCTCCTTCCCTTTGGGCTCATAGTCCTCTTCCTCATCAGTGGTCCAGCCATATGGTTCCAAGTCCCCATAGACCTTGGGGTTAGCAAGGTAGTCAGCCACATAGCTCTCTCCCTTTGAATCTTGAGAAGACATCTTGACCTAGATCTGCGGCAGAACAAGCTCGAAACGAAAACAGAGGAAAACTGCGCGATAGGGAGATCAAAACCTTCGGGCGACTATATATTGATTTTTTTCTGGGCCAGAAGGAGTCCTCCGCAACAAAACGGAGTCCGGGAGGCACACGAGGTGCCCAAAAGCTTGCCCTCCACCACCAGGGGGTAGGGGGTGGTGGCAGGGCTTGTGGCCGCCTCGTTCGCTCTCCGGACTGCTTTTTATTTTTCTAATTTTCCAAAAATTCCAAAACGGAAGAAATTTCCTATTGGAAAAGTATGGGAGTCCAATTTCTTACCGAAACAGATACATCTTCGTTTTCAAGGTCTGAAATAGGCTGATAAACATCCCTTATGTAGTCCTCTGGAGTTATGACATTGATGATATTGGTCTCAACATTTATGGGAGTACGAGAGATGTAATGCCTGATTCTTTGCCCATTTACCACTCTAGGAAAATTTCCTTCCGTGTTATTGATTTTGATGGCACCGGAACGATATACTTCCTCAACAACATAGGGACCTTCCCATTTAGAGAGAAACTTGCATGCAAAGAATCTCAAATGAGAATTGTATAGCAAGACATAATCACCTACATTGAACTCTCGTTTCTGTATTCGTTTGTCGTGCCATATTTTAACCTTTTCCTTGAACAACCTGGCATTCTCATATGCCTGGGCTCTCCATTCATCTAACGAGCTGATATCAAACAACCGCTTCTCACCGGCAAGTTTGAAATCAAAGTTGAGCTCTTTGATTGCCCAATAAGCTTTGTGCTCCAGCTCAAGAGGTAAATGACAGGCCTTACCGTAAACCATTTTATACGGTGACATGCCCATGAGATTCTTATAAGCAGTCCTATAAGCCCATAGTGCATCGTCAAGTTTACTTGACCAGTTCTTTCGAGATCTATTGATGGTCTTTTGTAGGATCAACTTGATCTCCCTATTACTCAACTCCACTTGACCACTAGACTGAGGATGATAAGGAGATGCAACTCTATGGTTGACATCATACTTAGATAGCATCTTGCGGAAAACACCATGAATGAAGTGTGAACCGCCATCACTCATCAAGTATCTAGGGACTCCAAATCTTGGGAATATGACTTCTTTAAGCATCTTAATAGAGGTGTGGTGATCAGCATTTTTAGTGGGGATAGCTTCTACCCACTTAGTAACGTAATCCACAGCAACTAAGATGTGAGTGTACCCATTGGAACTCGGGAAGGGTCCCATATAATCAAAGCCCCAGACATCAAATGGTTCAATGACAAGTGAATAGTTCATAGGCATTTCTTGACGCTTACTGATGTTCCCTATCCTTTGGCATTTGTCGCAAGACAAGACAAACTTACGGGCATCCTTGAAGAGAGTGGGCCAATAGAAACCTGATTGCAATACCTTATGGGCAGTTCTATCTCCAGCATGGTGTCCTCCGTAGGCTTCGGAATGACACTTCTGCAGGATCTATCCCTGTTCGTGTTCAGTCACACAACATCTAATAACACCATCTACTCCTTCCTTATAAAGGGGAGGATCATCCAAAAAGTAGTGTCTCAAATCAAAGAAGAATTTCTTCTTTTGTTGATAGGTGAAACTGGGTGGTATGTATTTGGCTACGATATAGTTTGCATAATCGGCATACCACGGTGCACTAAGTGAAGTGCGGATGACATTTAATTGCTCATTAGGAAAGCTGTCATCAATAGGTAGTGGGTCATCAAGGACATTCTGTAGCCTAGACAAGTTATCTGCTACAGGGTTATCAGCACCCTTTCGGTCAACGACGTGCAAATCAAATTCCTGTAGCAGGAGAACCCATCTGATCAGCCTAGGCTTAGCGTCCTTCTTCTGCATAAGGTACTTAATATCAGCATGATCAGAGTGAATAGTGACTTTGGAGTCAACTATTTAAGATCTGAACTTTGCACATGCAAACACGACTGCTAAAAATTCCTTCTCCGTAGTGGCATAGTTTCTTTGGGCACTGTCTAGAGTTTTACTAGCGTAGTGAGTGACATTCAACTTCTTGTCAACTCTTTGTCCTAGAACAGCACCAACAGCGTAATCACTAGCGTCACACATGATTTCAAAGGGCAAGTTCCAGTCAGGTGGTTGAACAATAGGTGCGGTTATCAAAGCCTTCTTAAGTATTTCAAAGGCTTCCTCACAATCCTCATCAAAAACAAAAGGAACATCCTTCTGCAAGAGGTTGGTAAGAGGCCTAGAAATCTTAGAGAAGTCTTCAATGAACCTTCTATAGAAACCAACATGACCTAAGAAACTTCGTATACCTCTAATATCTGTGGGGCAAGGCATCTTCTCAATTGCATCAACCTTAGCCTTATCAACTTCAATGCCTCTCTCAGAAATTTTGTGTCCTAAGACGATACGTTCATTAACCATAAAGTGGCACTTCTCCCAATTCAAGACGAGGTTGGTTTCTTCGCATCTCTGTAAGAGTCGATCAAGGTTGCTGAGGCAATCATAAAAGGAAAACCCGTAAACAGAGAAGTCATCCATGAAAACCTCGACGATCTTTTCACAAAAGTCAGAGAATATAGCCATGATACATCTTTGGAAGGTGGATGGAGCATTACATAAGCCAAAAGGCATACGTCTATAGGCAAAGGTACCGAAAGGGCAGGTGAAAGTGGTTTTCTCTTGATCAGATTGTGCAACAGGCATTTGCGAGAAACCTGAATAACCGTCTAGAAAGCAGATGTGTGTGTGTTTTGATAACCTTTCTAGCATTTGGTCGATGAATGACAAAGGATAATGATCTTTACTGGTTGCCTTGTTCAGTTTCCGGAACTCTATCACCATTCTATAGTCGGTAATAATCCTTTGTGGGATTAGTTCATCCTTATCATTAGGAACGACGGTGATACCTCCCTTCTTAGGTACGCAATGTACTGGACTTACCCAATCACTATGAGCAACATGATAAATGATTCCTGCTTCCAGAAGCTTTAATGTTTCTTTTCTAACAACCTCTTTCATCTTAGGATTTAATCTCCTTTGATGATCAGCAACTAGTTTAAAGTCAGGATAGGTTTTAATCTTGTGCTGACATAGAGTAGGACTAATACCCTTAAGATCATCAAGAGTATATCCAATAGCAGCGCGGTGCTTCCTCAAAGTTTTTAGTAACTTCTTCTCTTCACGCTCTGAGCGGAGAGCACCAATAATTACAGAATATATCTCCTTCTCATCAAGATAGGCATACTTAAGAGTATCAGGCAACTGTTTAAGCTCGAACACAGGATCACCCTTTGGTGGGGGAGGATCTCCAAGCAGTTCAACAGGCAGATTATTCTTGAGAATAGGATATTGTTCTAAGACAATTTTATCTATCTCATCTCTCTCCTCCATATGCATATCATTTTCATGCTCAAGCAGATATTGCTCTAAAGGATCCGTAGGAGGTACGGCAATAGAGGCAAGAGCAATGATTTCATCTCTACTAGACGACTCTCTTTCATGGGTTTGTCTTCCAAACTTGGAGAAGTTAAATTCATGAGACACACCCTCGAAACTTATTGTGACAGTCTGCTTAATGCAATCAATGTGAGCATTGACAGTGTTGAGAAAGTGTCTACCAAATATGATGGGACAAAAGGTATCTTGTGCAGTACCAAGGACGAGGAAATCAGTAGGATACTTCGTCTTACCACATAGGACTTCTACGTCTCTCACAATTCCCAGAGTGCAGATAGTGTCTCTATTAGCTAGCGTAATAGTGAGATCAATGGGTTCTAACTCAGCAGGTGCAATCTCATCTTTGATTTCATCATATAGAGAACGGGGTATTGCACTAACACTAGCTCCCATATCACATAAACCATGGTAACAGTGATCTCCTATCTTAACAGAAACAACGGGCAGGCCAACTACAGGTCTGTGTTTGTCTTTCGCGTGAGGTTTAGCAATTCTAGCGGAGTCCTCACAGAATTTGATAACATGCCCGTCTATGTCTTCGGCTAAGAGATCTTTGATAATAGCAACACTATGTTCAACTCTAATCTCCTCTGGGGTGCAAGTGGTCTAATGTAACCCCTACGTATCACAGTTGGAGCTTTAGAATAATCCTTTATCCTAGCAGGGTATGGTGGTTTCTCAGTGTAAGCACAAGGAACAACAGAATCACTAAAAGCTATGATTTTCTCCTCAACTTGATTGGTTTTGGCCATGTTGCTTTCTACAGGAGGATGATATTTAAACCACTTCTCTTTGGGAAGATCAACATGAGCAGCAAAAGATTCACATAGAGAAGCTACTATCTCAGCGTCAAGTCCATACTTAGCGCTAAAATCTCTAGAAGTGTTTGTCTCAACAAAATATTTAACGCAATCAAACTGGAAATTCATACCTGACTCCTTACCTTCCTCCAGCTCCCAATCTTCAGAGTTGCGTTTGATTCTCTCCAATAAATTCCACTTGTGATCAATATCCTTCTTCATAAAAGAACCGACACAAGAAGTGTCAAGCATGGTACGATCTTCTCGAGAAAGCGGAGCATACAAGTTTTGAGTGATGATTTCTCTCGAGAGCTCATGATTGGGGCATGAATATAGCATTGATTTAAGCCTCCCCCAAGCTTGAGCTATGCTTTCCCTGTCACGAGGCCAAAAGTTATAAATAAAGTTCCGATCACGATGTTCTAAATGCATAGGATAGAACTTTTGATGAAATTCCAATTTCAACCGATTGTAGCCCCGTGATCGAGTATCATCACATAGCCTGTACCATGTCAACACCTTATCCTTCAAAGATAAAGGAAAGACTTTCTTATTTACCTCAACCTCGGGCAAACCTTCAAGCTTAAATAAACCACAAACTTCATCTACATAGATTAGATGCAAGTCCGGATGTGAAGATCCATCTCCTGTGAAAGGATTAGCCAGCAGTTTCTCAAGCATACCCAAAGGAATTTCATAAAAGATATTTTCAGTAGGTACCTCAGGTTGAGGAGAAACTCCTCGTGCTTTCGTTTTTGGTGAAGATACCCGGAACAAACTCCTCAAAGAAATAGTTTCCATAGTGACAAGTGACAATAAATTTCAGCACAATATAAAAATGTTTCCTTACCAATTTCCACTTACCAAAGGCGCTTCACTCCCCGACAACGGCGCCAGAAAAGAGTCTTGATGACCCACAAGTATAGGGGATCAACCATACTCCTTTCGATAAGTAAGAGTGTCGAACCCAACGAGGAGCATAAGGCTCTGATAAACGGATTTCAGCAAGGTAATAACTTCAAGCACTGAAAGTAGGGTAACAAGTGATGGTGTAGTGAGGTGAAATGTAGCGAGCAAAAAGTAACAAGTAACAAGTAATAGCAATGGTGCAGTAAGTGGCCCAATCCCTTTTCTAGCAAGGGACAAGCCTGAACAAAGTCTTATAGGAGGAAAAACGCTCCCGAGGACACACGAGAATTTCTGTCATGCTAGTTTCATCATGTTCATATGATTCGCGTTCGTTACTTTGATAGTTTGATATGTGGGTGGACCGGCGCTTGGGTACTTCCCTTACTTGGACAAGCATCCCACTTATGATTAACCTCTCTCGCAAGCATCCGCAACTACAAAAGAAGAATTAAGACAAAGTCTAACCATAGCATTAAACTAGTGGATCCAAATCAGCCCCTCACGAAGCAACACATAGACTGGGGTTTAAGCTTCTGTCACTCCAGCAACCCATCATCTACTTACTAGTTCCCTATGCCTTCCTCTAGGCCCAAATATGGTGAAGTGTTATGTAGTCAACGTTCACATAACACCACTAGAGGAAAAATAACATAAAACATATCAAAATACCGAACGAATATCAAATTCACATGACTATTATTAACATGACTTATCCCATGTCCTCAGGAACAAAAGTAACTACTCACAAAACATAACCATAATCATGATCATAGGTGTATTGAATAGCATCAAGGATCTGAACATAAACTCTTCCACCAAGTAATCCAACTAGCATCAACTACAAAGAGTAATCAACACTACTAGCAACCTTACAAGTACCAATCGGAGTTGCGAGACGAAGATTGGTTACAAGAGATGAACTAGGGATTGGAGAGGAGATGGTGCTGATGAATATGTTGATGAAGATGCCTCCCCTCCGACGAGAGGAGTGTTGGTGATGACGATGGCGACGATTTCCCCCTCCGGGAGAGAAGTTTCCCCGGCAGGATCGTCTTGCCGGAGCTCTAGATTGGATCTGCTCAAGTTCCGCCTCGTCGCGGCGACGAAACCACGAAAAAGCTCCCGGTTGATTTTTTCTAGATCAAAACCCTTCATATAGAAAAGAGGGGGACTAGTGGGCCGTCAGGCAGCCCACAAGCTTGCCCTGCGCCACCAGGGGGGTGGTGGCGGTGGGCAAGCTTGTGGAGCCCAGGTGGCCCCTCTCTGGTAGTTCATTCGCCCAGTATTTTTTATATAATCCAGAAAAAATCCACGTAACTTTTCAAGGCATTTGGAGATGTGCAGAATAGTGGACTAGGATTTGCTCCTTTTCCAGTGTAGAATTCCAGCTGCCTGAATTCTCCCTCTTCAAATAAACCTTGCAAAATAAGAGAGAAAAGGCATAAATATGGTACCACAAGTAATATAACAGCCCAAAAAGCAATAAATATCAACATGAAAGCATGATGCAAAATGGACGTATAAATGTACAACTGTCACAGCAGTTGGAACTAGGTCATCAACCACTGTCTTCACTTTGAAACGGGTTCTATTTCCTCAACTCTTTATATTCCTCAGATTGTGTGTTGATGATATTCACTGTCACTGTTTGAAGATTTTGCTGAAGACTTTCTCTGAAATTCCTTAACCCCAAATTCTTCACGCAAGTTAATCCTCATGTGTTTTCTGCGTGCCTGCATACTCTGCAAACTGTTTTCATATTCTTCATCCTGAAAAACTGATGTAGTGAAACTTTGCACTCCTGATCCTTTACTGTTTCCACTGTAAGTTAGTCATCACTGAGTAATTTCCTCAATAAGAATGTCCTCAGTGATGAAATTCTAAAAATCTCCTATTCACCCCCCCCTCTAGTCGATATAACGCACTTTCAAACATGGGTTTGAGCTACAAAAAGATTTTTCTGGAGGTAGGAGAACCAGATGATAGCAAGAATGTGTGGAGGGAGTGCCTGTGTGACCCAGAAGCCTGGGTGGCGCGGCCAGGGGGGTGCCCGCGCCATCAAGGCTTGTGGCCCACTGGTGCAGCCCCCATACAAGCTCTTTGTCTCAGAATTTTTCAAAAATTCCAGAAAAAATCATACTTGATCTTCAGGACGTTCGGAGAACTTTTATTTTCAACATACTTTTCTACCGGACGCTAAAACAGAAAACAGGGAAAACTAAACTAAATCTATCATATTTTTCTAAGCAACCAAAAGTGAAAGCTTGGAACAAAGGTTTGTGACTCCTCGATTCATCCATCTCATGGTCATCGGAAGAAATCCGTCAGTGAGGTTGATCAAGTCTCCTCGACAAACCTTTTCGAATCGCAAAAGAGAACAGAGAATTTTCGAATAGTCACTAGGTCACCTCAATGCGGATGTGAATCTCCCGAACAAGCAAATCATACTTCATCTTGACACGAGTAATAGGGCATTCAAAGCTCCCAATAAGAATCGATGAAGTTTTTTCGATAGCATTGATGCAATGTACTCGATATTGTTTCTTCGGAAAGTGCACCGTATGCTCATTACCGTTGACATGGGAAGTGACATTGCCTTTGTTGCAATCTATAACAGCCCCTGAAGTGTTTCAACAGGGTCTTCCGAGGATGACCGCCACGGCATCGTCCTCGGGAATATCCAAGATAACAAAGTCTGTTAAGATAGTGACATTAGCAACCACAACAGGCGCATACTCCCAAATGCTGATAGGGAAAGCAGTTGATTTGTCGGCCATTTGCAGAGAGATTTCAGTGGGTGTCAACTTATCCAGTTCAAGTCTACGATAAAGAGAGAGAGGCATAACACTAACACCGGCTCCAAGGTCGCATAAAGCAGTTCTCATGAAGTTACCTTTAATGGAGCAAGGTATAGTGGGCACACCGGGATCACCTAGTTTCTTAGGAGTTCCAAGCTTGTGGGAGACTCTCTTCCTTAGCTTGAGCAAAGTTGTATATTTCCTGCAAGGCAGCTTGCTTCTTATGGGTAGGGAAATATTTTTCAGAGAAGTAGTAGACGATATCCTGGGGGCTACGCACACAATCAGGAGCAAGAGAAGTGAACCAGGTCTTAGCATCATCCTTTAGCGAGAAAGGAAACAACTTGTGGATATAGTAGTGGCGGATCTTTTCCTCACTAGTGAATAGGGTGGCTATATCGTGCAGTTTGGTAAGATGGGCTACAACCGTTTCAAACTCATAGCCGTGAAAAGGATCAGATTCGACCAGAGTGATTAACTCAGGGTCGAGAGAGAATTCATAATCCTTATCGGTCACAAAGATAGGCGAAGTTGCAAACTTCGGGTCGTATTTCATCCTAGCGTTCAAAGATTTTTTCTTTCCACTTGAGCAGTAGTTTCTCAACATCATAGATATCCTTACACGTAAGAAAGTCCTTAGCGATCTCTCCCTCCATAACATAAGGCTCAGGCATACCAGGCAATTCAGGCATAGTAGCAGGTTCTACTTCAATAGTATCAGCAGTTTCAGAAGTATCATCTCATCTAGCAGCAACTCTAGCAATTTGTGCATCAAGGAATGGCATCATCAGGCATAGTATCAAGCATAGCATCATCAGGCATAGTATCAAGCATAGCATCATCAGGCATATTATCAAGCATAGCATCATCATAACCATCATGGGCAACAGAAGCAGCATCATCAAGCACAGGCGACATATCAAGATTTCTAGCAGGAGGTGAAGTCACAAACTTACTCATAAGTGAAGGTGAATCCAGTGCAGATCTAGATGGCAGTTCCTTACGTGTCCTCGTAGTTGAGGGCAAGATTTCAGTTCTTGGATCTTTCGGATTCCTCATAGCAACCAGCAGACGTCAATCCCAAGTGACTCAGATAATATAGTTGTGCTTCCCCGGCAACGGTGCCAGAAAATAGTCTTGATAACCCACAAGTGTAGGGGATCACAACAATTTTCGAGGGTAGAGTATTCAACCCAAATTTATTGATTCGACACAAGGGGAAGCGAAAGAATATTCTCAAGTATTAGCAGTTGAGTTGTCAAGTCAACCACACCTGAAAGATTAGTGTTTGAAAGCAAAGTATCAGTAGCAAAGTGGTATGATAGCAACGATGCCAGAAAGTGGTCTATTGACGGCAGACTATTCCTGACTTGTTGTATCAATGGAGCCAGTAAAGTGTTGCAGCAGGTAACAACAAGGTAGCAAGTAACAATAGTAGTGACAGCAGTAGCAAGGAACATCAGTTGGGACAGCAGTAGCAAGAAACAACAGTAGTGACAGCAGCAGCAAGTAACAGCAGTAGTGACAAAGTAACATAGCAAGGACCAGTAGTAAAAGACTCGTAGGCATGGGATTGGAGATGGATGATTATGCCGGATGTGATACATCATGTAACAACTATAACACGGAGAGATATGTAACTAGCTCCCATTCGTCAATCTAATGTAGGCATGTATTCCGTATGTAGTCATACGTGCTTAGGGAAAAGAACTTGCATGACATATATTGTCCATCCCTCCCGTGGCAGCGGAGTCCTAATGGAAACTACGGGATATTAAGGTTCTCCTTTTAATAAAGAACCGTACCAACGCATTAACACTTGGTGAATACATGAACTCCTCATACTATGGTCATCTCCGGGAGTGGTTCCGATTATTGTCACTCCGGGGTTGTCGGGTCATAACACATAGTAGGTGACTACAACTTGCAAGATAGGATCTAAAACACACATATATTGGCGACAACATAATAGGTTCAGATCTGAAATCATGGCACTCGGGCCCTAGTGACAAGCATTAAGCATGGCAAAGTAGTAGCAACATCAATCTCAGAACATAGTGGCTACTAGGGATCAATCCCCGTCAAAACTAACTTGATTACATGATAGATCTCATCCAACTCATCATGGGCTCCACAAGCCTGGTTGGTGCGGCCTGGGGGGTGGCCGCGGCCAGTGGGCTTGTGGCCCACTAGCTCACCCCCTCTAGTGGATCTTTGCGCAGGTATTTTTCGTTAATTCCAGAAAAATTCTCCGTAAATTTTCAGGTCATTCCGAGAACTTTTATTTGTGCACAAAAACAACACCGTGGCAATTCTGATGAAAGCAGCGTTAGACTGGGTTAGTTCCATTCAAATCACGCAAATTAGAGTCCAAAACAAGGGCAAAAGAGTTCGGAAAAGTAGATACGACGGAGACGTATCAACGGCCGACGAAGAGGAAGAACAGGCGAGGCGACGACGAAGCTCTGCTCCGCTACGTCCGTGACGAAGACAGTGAGGAGGGGCCGACAAAGGATGGGATCCACCCTCCTAGCGCTGGGAATGGGTCGAGGGAGGATCCAGCATCCTCCGTGCGCGCTTGGACTTGACGGGGAAGCACCGACGACGAGGGGAGGGACGACGGCGCGGCGACGATGCTCTCTCTGAACCTCTCTTTCTCTCTCTCTCTCTCTCTCTCTGAAACCTTACCTGCAGAGGGGGAAGAAGGAGGGAGAAGGAGGTGGCGGCGGGGAGAGGGAACCCTAGAGGGGCACGCACGTCGAGGGGGTTAAATAGGCGCGGAGGAAAGCTCCTCGACGTCCGTGAGCCACGACGTCGACATCTCTCTCTCTCTCACAAGCTCTGACGGAAAGCAAGCAGAGGGGAAACGACGTCACACGAGGAAGAAGGGACGGGGAAGGGGCCGCGCTAGCGAAGAAAAGAGGCGAGGCCCAGGTGGAGAAGGAGTGAGCCGGCCCACCTAGGCTTCTCTGGCGCCTCGGCAATATAGGGAAAAGAAAAAAAAGGTTTTTCCCTTTTAAATTAAAAGCCACAACCAAAACTCTCAAAGGCAAGTAAAGGGGTTTTTCAAAAAAAATTAAAATAGATAGGGTCTGAGGGATTTATGCCCTATTTAAATAAAATATAAACCAGAATTTTAGAACACAATAATTTACAATAAATGAGGAATTAATATGTTGTTTTTATTGAAAACCCCATGGACCTAAAGTCTAATATTGCAATGAGAGTTACCCCCTCAACCACAATTAAATCCTCTAAATAAATAACATTTTTAAAACAGGGCCAAGCAAAGTCCAACACACAAGTTGAAATAAACAAAGGAGAAGGGGTTTTATCATTGTTTGAAAGCACCATAGTTTGGAAGCATTGTTTGAAAACACCACAACATCTCACCACTCACAAGCAAGCTAGCACTACCATGATGGATCAACTAGCAACACAAGAATGAAAGCAATGCAATTGATGAGGATGCCATGATGCAAGATGATGACATGAAATGAAGCCACGTGAAATGATAAAATTTATATAATATCCAAAACATGGTTCAACAAAATAGGAAAGGATCCAAATATGGAAAGGAATACATCTGGGCTGTTACATCATGTCTGCATAGTTCTCGAACCCGCAGGGTCTGCACACTTAAGGTTCGGTGACGTTTCGGTATAGTTGAGTTATAGGTGTTGGTAACTGAAAGTTGTTCGGAGTCCCGGATGAGATGTCGGACATCACGAGGAGCTCCGAAATGGTCTGGAGGTAAAGACTGATATATAGGAAGTCTTGTTTTGGTCACCAAAAAAGTTTCGGGCTCATCGGTAGTATACCGGGAGTGTCGGGAGGGTACCGAGGACCATCAGGAGGGGTGTCACGCCCCGACGGCCTTATGGGCTGTGGGAGGATACAAACCAGCCCCTAGTGGTCTGACATAAGCTCCCGCTAAGTCCCATGAGGTTTGAGAGGCAAAAACCCAAAGGTGGAAAGGGTTTCCAAGTGGAAAGGAGGAATCTTACTCCTAGTAGGATTGGAGTAGGACTCCTCCACCTCCTATTTCGGCCAAACCTTGAGGGTTTGAGGATGCCTCCTACCCTCTCTCCCTCCTATATATACTAGAGGTATTGAGGGTTTTTGAGACATGCAATTTCAGCCACGTGCTACCCTCTCCTCTAGTTTGTAGTTCTTCCTCTAGATCGGATTTCTGAGGTGCTTAGGCGAAGCCCTGCAGGAATAGATCACCACCATCACCGACGCGTCGTCACGCTGCCGAAGAAATCATCTACTTCCCCGCCTCTCTTGCTGGATCAAGAAGACGGGGATCGTCATCGAGCTGTACGTTTGCTGAACGCGGAGGTGTCGTCCGTTCGGCACTAGATCGGAATGGATCGTGATGGGATCGCGGGACGGATCGTCATGAGATCGCGGGACGGGTTGTGATTTGGATCGCGAAGATGTTCCACTACATCAACCGCGTTATATATGCTTCCGCTTGGCGATCTACAAGGGTATGTAGATTCACTCTCCCCTTTGTAGATGATCATCACCATGGATAGGTATTGCGTTTGCGTAGGAAATTTTTTGTTTCCCATGCGACGTTCCCCAATAGTGGCATCAAGAGGTAGGTTCATGCGTAGATGATATCTCGAGTAGAACACAAAAGAGTTTGTGGGCATTGATGTTCGATTTGCTGTCCTCCTTAGTCTTTTCTCAATTCGGCGGTATTGTTGGATTGAAGCGGCCCGGACCAACGTTACTCGTACGCTTACGAGAGACCGGTTACATCGACTAACATGCAACTTGTTGCATAAAGATGAATGGCGGGTGTCTGTTTCTTCAACTTTAGTTGAATCGGATTTGACCGAGACGGTCCTTGGAAAGGTTAAATAGCAAATTGTATATCATTGTTGTGGCTTTGCGTAAGTAAAAGGCGATCATACTTGATACCTCCTACTTCTCAAACAACAACGCCAGAAATTGGCACGTTGACGGAGACTTGGCTTGCGTTGTTTTTTCCCTTGAAGAGGAAAGGGTGATGCAGCACAGGAGCAGTAAGTATTTCCCTCAGTTTGAGAACCAAGGTATCAATCCACTAGGAGAATCGCGTTAAGTCCAGAGTACCTGCGCAAACACAAAAGATCTTGCACCCAACGCTATAAAGGGGTTGTCAATCCCTTCAAGATTGATTGCAAAGTGGGCTCTGAAGGCGGAAAGTCCAACAAAGTAAAAGAGTAAGGCTGAAAATATGGTGTGAAGTAGACCCGGGGGCCATAGTGTTCACTAGAGGCTTCTCTCCAAATAGCAAATATTACGGTGGGTGAACAAATTACTGTCGAGCAATTGATAGAACCACGCAAAGTCATGACGATACCTAAGGCAAACATCATACATATAGGCATCACGTCTGAGACAAGTAGACCGATACTTTCTGGATCTACTACTATTACTCCGCACATCGACCGCTATCCAGCATGCATCTAGTGTATTGAGTTCATGACGAACAGAGTAACGCCTTAAGCAAGATAACATGATGTAGAGGGATAAACTCAAACCAATGATGAAAACCCCATCTTTTCACCCTTGATGGCAACAACACAATGCATGCCTCGCTAACCCTTCTGTCACTAGGTGAGGTCACCGCACGGTATGAACCCAAAACCAAGCACTTCTCCCATTGCAAGAATCATAGATCAAGTTGGCCAAACAAAACCCACAACTCGAAGAGAATTACAAGGATATGAAATCATGCATATAAGAGATCAGAAGAAACACAAATAAGATTCATAGATAATATGATCATAAATCCACAATTCATCGGATCTCGACAAACACATTGCAAAGAAGATTACAGCGGATAGATCTCCATGAAGATCATGGAGAACTTTGTATTGAAGATCCAAGCGAGAGAAGAAGCCATCTAGCTACTAGCTATGGACCTGTAGGTCTATGGTGAACTACTCACGCATCATCGGAGAGGTCATGGTGTTGATGAAGAAGCCCTCCGTATCCGAATCCCCCCTCCGGCAGGGCACCAGAACATGCCCCAGATGGGATCTCGCGGAGACAGAAGCTTGCGGCGGCGGAAAAGTATTTTCGTGGATCTCCTGATTTTTTTGATGGATTTTAGGGAATTTATAGGCGAAGGAGCTATGGCAGGGGAGGCCCAAGGAGCCCACAAGACTCGGAGGCACGGGCCCCCTGGCCGCGCCATGAGGGCTTGTGGCCTCCCCTGGGACTCCCTGCCTTGGTTCCCAAGCTTTGTGCGTATCTTCCGTTCCGGAAAAATCTTTTCAGAAGTTTTATTCCGTTTGGACTCCGTTTAAAATCCTCCTCTGAAAAGGGTCAAAAAATGGAAAAAACACGAACTGACACTTGGCATTGAGTTAATAAGTTAGTCCCAAAAAAGATATAAAGGGCATACAAAACATCCAAAGTTTGACAAGATAATAGCATGAAATCATCAAAAATTATAGATACGTTGGAGACGTATCAAGCATCCCCAAGCTTAGCTCCTGCTCGTCCTCGAGTAGGGAAGTGATAAAGACTGGATTTTTGATGTGGAATGCTACCTAGCATAGTTGTCCTTTGTAACTTGTGTCATGTGACATGAATGTTCAGATCCGTAAGATTCAAAACAATAGTTTGCTATTGACATGAAAACAACAATACTTCAAGCAAACTAGCAAGGTAATCATGAACTTTCGAAATAACAAGGCCAAAGAAAGTTATCCCTACAAAATCATATAGTCTCGCTATGCTCCATCATTCCCACACAACTAATTTAAATCATGCACAACCCTGGTATTGGCCAAGTAATTGTTTTTGCACTCTTACTTTCTCAAACCTTTTACAACTATCACGCAATACATGATCGTGAGCCATGGATATAACAATATAGGTGGAGTAGAGTGTGGTGGTGGTTGTGAGACAAAAAAGGAGGAGATGGTCACATTGACTCGTCGTATCAAAGGGTTATGTAGATGCCCATTAATAGATATCAATGTGAATGAGTAGGGCTTGCCATACAAAGGATGCAATAGAGCTATAAATATGTGAAAGCTCAAAAGGAGAACTAGTAGGTGTGCATCCAACTTGCTTGCTCACGAAGACCTAGGGCAATTTGAGGAAGACCATCATTGGAATATACAAGCCAAGTTATATAATAAAGATTCCCACTAGAATATGGTGGTGACAAAGCAAGAAGCTCTCAATCATGAAGAACATGGTGCTATTATGAAGCACAGGTGTGGAAAAAGATAGTAGCATTGTCCCTTCTATCTTTTTCTCTCCTTTTTTTATTTGGGCTCTTTGGCCTCTTTTTTTATGTGGGCAACTTTGGCCTCTTTTTTTATTTCCTCACATGGGACAATGCTCTAATAATGACGATCATCACACTTTTACTTACTCACAGCTCAAAGCTTAGAACGATGATGACTCTATAGGAAATGCCTCTGGCAGTGTACCGGGATGTGCAACGATCTAGCTTGGCGTATGACGTTGAAACATCTCGCTAGCTATCTTACGATCATGCAATGGCAATATGAGAGTGACGGCACAAGTCATGAGACGGGACGGTGGAAGTTGCATGGCAATATATCTCGGAATGGCTATGAAAATGCCATAGTAGGTAGGTATGGTGGCTGTTTTGAGGAAGGCATATGGTGGGTATGTGCACCGGCGAAAATAGCGCGGTACTAGAGAGGCTAGCAATGGTGGAAGGTGAAAGTGCATCTATACCATGGACTCACAATAGTCATGAAGAACTCACATACTTATTGTGAAAGTTTTTATTAGTAATCGAAACAAAGTGCTAAACGCATACTCCTAGGGGAAGGGTTGGTAGGTGTTAACCATCACGCGATCCCGACCGCAACACAAAGGATGACAATGAATAGATCAATTATGCTTCGACTTCCTAACATAGTGGTTCACCATACGTGCATGTTACGGGAATCACTAACTTCAACACAAGTATTTCTAGATTCACAACACCCTACTAACATAACTCTTAATATTACCAAATCCACGTCTCAAAACTAACTGGGAGGAATCAAAACTTCTCTTTCTAATCAAAACTTCTATTTCTAGATGGAGGTTTTTGTATCCTCTTTGGGCACCTATCACCTTTGGGACTACTTTCGTAGCACAAGCCAACTACCAAGTTACGCACCGCCGTGCTCTAAAAGATCTAAGTGAAGCACATACAACAAAATTATCTAGCTCAAAAGATATAAGTGAAGCACGATGAGCATTCTAGCAAAATCACGATGAGTGCATGTCTCTCTCAAAAGTTGTGCAGCAAGAATGATTGTGACACAACAAAAAGAAAAGACTCCTACGATACAAGACGCTCCAAGCAAAACACATATCATGTGGTGAATAAAAATATAGCTTCAAGTAATGTTACCGATAGATTGAAGACGAAAGAGGGGATGCCTTCCTGGGGCATCCCCAAGCTTAGGCTTTTTGGTGTCCTTGAATTTGGCTTGGGATGCCTTGGGCATCCCCAAGCTTGAGCTATTTCCACTCTTTATCCCTTTGTCCATGAGAACATCACCCAAAACTTGAAAACTTCACAACACAAAACTTTAACAAAAACTCGTACTATCATTAGCACAAGAAAACAAACTACCACCTCTTTAGGTAGTGTAGCAATCTTGATTTCTATTTAGATTGGTGCTAGATTACTGTATTCCCACTTTTCTATGGCTAGTACACCCCCGATACTATCCATAGTTTCATGAAAACAAGCAACCAACTCAACAAAAACAGAATCTGTCAAAAACAGACAAGTCTGTAGAAATCTGTATACTTTGTATACTTCTGGTACCTCAAACATTCTGAAATATTACGACTGATTGGGTAAAAGGCATATCAACCAGCAGCAAAATGAATCAACTCAAAAGCTATTTCATAATAAAAATGAAAAATAATCTCGTGAGCGAAAGGTTTCTGTCTTTTTCGAGCAGGATCAAACAACCATCACCAAGACTAGTCATAAAGGTTTTGCTTGGCTCAAACACAAAAAGAAACACAAAATACACTATCATAACAGAATTATGATGGTGTGGACACAACAAAATATAAAGAAAAATATAAATTCATTGGGTTGCCTCCCAACAAGCGCTATTGTTTAACGCCTTTAGCTATGCATTGATAATTCAATGATGCTCACAAAAAAGATAGCAATCGGACACGAAGAGAGCATCATGAAACATGTGACAAACATATCCAAGTCTAACATACTTCCTATGCATAGGCATTTTATAGGAAAACAAATTGGCAGGACAACCAATAGTTACCAAATGCAAGGAATAAGAAAGAGACAATAGCAATCTCAACATAACGAGAGGTAATTTGGTAACATGAAAGTTTCTACCACAATATTTTCCTCTCTCATAGCAATTACATGTGGGATCATAATCAAATTCAACAATATAGCTATCACAAAGGATATTCTTTTCATGATCCACATGCATGCAAAGTTGACGCTCTTCAGAAATAGTGGGATTATCATCAACTAAAGTCATGACTTCTCGAAACCCACTTTCAATATTATTGAAAACATCATAATCATCATGAGGGTTAAAAAAAAATTCAAGATCATAAGAAAAATCATCACCCCAATCACGATCATTGCAACAAGTAGTGGACATAACAAAATGTAACATCCCAAAATTTTAAATTTTGGAATGTTAATATAATTATTAGATTGTTTGTTGGTTGCCCGAGTGATTGAAACTTGTGTGAAATTTGAAACTTTTCGAAACTTTTGAATGAGAGGGAATAAAATGACTTTCCCCTTCTCCGGTGAATTCAAATTCAATCTTTTAAAAGCAACGAGAGAAGATGACATGACTTCTTCAACTATAAAGAATTTGAACGAAGATATTTGCATTTGAATTCTCTTGCATTTTTATTTGTTTTCTTCGTGCAAGAAATGCCGGGAAATACTTTCTGTCAAACAGAAAAGAGAGGAGGAACATGACCCTCAAACCCACGGGCATTTTGAAAGTTATTTGAACCCTAAAACTTAGAGGGTCATTTGAAAATTATTTGCAAAAGAAAATAAAGCAAATTTGGGAATTTCTGAAAAAAACATTTTTTAAAAGTTTTTGTTTTTGCTTTGGAAAAATGTTATTCGGGTAGAGGACATTTTTCTGATTTTTTTGGTATATAATACCCTATACTAATATTTTGATTTACTTCCTCTTTATTCATTTTTGTTTTTCTGTTTCAGAAAAGGATTTAAAATTAGGAAAGTTCTTTCTCTGGAAGTCGCCGCCCCGAGCGCATTATAGGGCCTTGGGCCGAATCCCCCGCCGCCAGGGACGAATCCCTTAATAGCCGGCCGCCCTTTCAAACCGCCCCCGCCTCCCTCTCTATGACCTGCGGACCCCACTGGCCGAGCCACTCCTTCCCTGGGTCATCTTCTCCCTCCCCTTCCTAATTTCAACCCGAGACCGAGCGAGCACCCAGGAATCGGGATCCTCCCCGATTTCCCTCTCTTCTTTCCTTCCTTCACTCCCCTCCTGGCCTATAAGTACCGCCACCCCCGGCCGCCCCCGTTCCCACCCTAACCCCGTCGTGCCGCCGCCCGAGCCGCCCCCTGCCGCAGCCACCGGAGCCGAAGCTCCTGCTGCACTTCGGCCCCCTGGAGCAGCACCCCAGCACCCCTCTCCGCTCCGCCCGACGCCTCCCCTTGGAGGAGGACCACCACCGCCGCCGACCCGTCTCCTCCACCGCCCCCCCCGGACCCCTCCCCTCGCCGGCGACCACTCTCCCCCGCCGGAGTGCCAGCCCAGCCACGGTGACACCCCCATTCCTCTGTTGTTTCTTTTTTTTTCTTTTGTAGCCGTTAGATCTTAGATGTATGGTCTAGATTAGATCCTAGAATAACCCTTCGGTTTAGAGTAGAAAACCGGCGGTTTTTATTTCACTTATTATTTTAGCCAGCGAGTTTTGCTAGTCCTCGGCCGTTTGCTCCTGACCCTGCAACAAACACCCTCCGCAGCCTATCGTAGTGTGCCACGTGTACCCCCTGTTAGTTACTAGTTAGCTTCATTTTTTCTGCCTATTTGCAAAAACAGAAAAGTTTCTGTTTTGTTTTAGCCACAACTTTTGATCCCGAAGTCCAATGATATTGATTCTTGTTCCAGTAGACTCCAATTTTTCTGTAGTTTTTAAAAACATATAATTTGTCTATGTTTGAAATTTTCAAATGTAAGTTAGATCAGTTTAGTTTAGACCTTGTTTTGCCTATTCCAGGAGTTTAAAAATAGCTTTTAATTTTATTCCTTTTGGTACTGATCACTAGTGATCTTATTTCTCAGTGGTAAAAATTTCAGATTTGTTTGAGTATTTTAGCTCACTGTTTCTTGTGAAACAATTTCTGTTTCACCTCTTTTAGAATTTCGGCTAATTCCTTTTCTATCTTTGTTTTAAAATATTTTCTTTATTATTTCAAAAAGATTATTGTTTTGTTTATGTTAGTTAACAGTAGTTTTGCAACAAGTTTTTATTTTATTTTTTTTGTTTTCATGAAATCAATTCTAGTTCCTTAGTAACTTGCAATTGGTTTCACCATTGTTTCAAATCCCGTTTGGGAATACTTTCAAGTAGTTTTGTGAAAAATACTTTATTTTATCTTAGTTAAACCTATATCTAAGTTCCTTGTTATTATTTTCTGTTAGACAAAAAAAATTTAGTGTTTGACGTAGTAGAAGACTCCCTAGTCTTATTTGAAGTTTCTTTCGGATTCCTATTCGCTCTCTCTTTTGTTTTGATTGCTAGAATGATTGCTAGCATGAGTGCTTATGTGAATGATATGTTTGTTATATAGATTTGATCGGAGAGTGACGAGTAGTCTATCAAGTTATTTTCTCGAGAAATTCTTCTTCGTCAACATCACAGGCAAGTCACTTTGATCATACTATCACCTATGTTTTATGCATCGTAGATCTACCATCCTATGCCCAATTGCATGCTGCTTAGGTACTTGGAAATTTTAGTATAGATTGTAGTATCATGTGGTAGGCACACAACAACCCCGATACTTGGCCCCGAGACGACAAATTTCATATTGCTATGCTTGAGTAGAGGGGATTTCAGTTGAGTGCATAACACGAGTGATGCGAGGTTGATTAAATAATCAAGACCGGTTAAGACAAGATTTTAAAGACCTCGGACGCAATGCAACTCTGGGTGAAGGATGGTTGATTGGCTCCCTGGAGAACCTAGTGGATGACCCGGGATGCTGGAGAGGCCATGACATCCTGCGGAAAGCTTCACCCAGGCTCAAAGAGACGGACGGATATTTTCAAGACCCAAGGCTTACCTGCACAGCCACAAGTCATTATGGGCTCTGGGTTGCTTGGACAATGCGGCGACTCTGGACAGGCTGTGCTAGCAGATGTAGAAGAACGGTAGGAATGGATGGGCACCGACAGGGATTCAGAGGGACCCGTTGAAAGACCATGTTTTGATCATCCGGTCTTCAAACATCCTGAAGTGCGACGACATACACGGAGGCGATCAAATCTTGTGGGGAACGTGTGCAAAACTCTGCAGAGTACTCAAACCTAATCGATTAGCCGTGTCCACGGTCATGGACAACTTGAGACAAAGGAACTGAAGTTATCTGGATTTCTCAACACCTTTAAATATATTTGATGAGGGTAATTATTGACAACTCGGGTACGAGAACTGGTTGGCGGAACCATCTCGTTAACAACCAACAATGTAGTAACATTTTGCTTTTAGCCCTCTCTTGATGTAGGAGAAAAATTGGCTTTATGCAAAACTAATAGCCCCACCTGCCATATATGCATATAGTATAGATGATTACTTTTCACCCCTCTCTTATGTGACTTGCCGGCATATTCAATATGCTGACCTACACGGCTGCAACGTCTTATGTTGCAGATATTTTTCTTCGACGAGTAAGAGTACGATTCAGGGTTACGGTCTACACTCAACTTGCCGTTGGTGTTTATTGGGACTCCACTCCCTTGACTGCTTCCGCTGAAATAATTAAGGTATAGATCAGTTTTACGCTATTTACATGTGATTGCACTTTGATATATACATTGATGTACTGTGTGTGCCAGCATACTGATCCAGGGATGGCACAGAAACACACAGGCTTGACTCGTCTTGAGTCGGGTCGCTACACAAAACTAGCATCCCCAAGCTTAGGGTTTTGCATATTTTTAGCATGATTGTCATTAATAGAATTTATAATGAAATCATTGCAATCATGCTTTTCATTCCAGGAGCCCTCGTGAATCACTTCATAAATTTCTTCATCAGGATTTTCAGATTCACGCATCTCAAGCAAAACTCCATAGAGAAAGTCAAGTGCATTCAACTCACTAGCAATTGGTTCCACATAAGTGGATCTCTCAAAGAGATTAGCAAGTGGGTGATGATCCATATCAATAGATTTTCAGCAAGCGAAGATGCAAGCACACAAGCGAACAAAAAGCAAGTGAGAGAAAAGGGCGAACGAAAAAGGCAAACGAAAAAGGCAAATATTTTTGTAAATTTTTGTTTTTCAAAAGTGGGGGAGAGGAAAACGAGAGGCAAAAAAAAGTAAATGCAAGAGATGAGTTTGCGACACTTACTTGGATGAGTTCTTGACTTGATCCTCCCTGGCAACAGC
This sequence comes from Hordeum vulgare subsp. vulgare, assembly GCF_904849725.1. Classification (NCBI taxonomy): domain Eukaryota; kingdom Viridiplantae; phylum Streptophyta; class Magnoliopsida; order Poales; family Poaceae; genus Hordeum; species Hordeum vulgare. Next base: position 463,295,239 of record NC_058523.1, read on the forward strand.
GCCAGAAATCCTTCTGCTACTTCTCAAACAATAGCGCCAGAAATTGGCACGTTGATGGAGACTTGGCTTGCGTTGGTTTTTTCCCTTGAAGAGGAAAGGGTGATGCAGTACAGGAGCAGTAAGTATTTCCCTCAGTTTGAGAACCAAGGTATCAATCCACTAGGAGAATCGCGTCAAGTCCAGAGTACCTGCGCAAACACAAAAGAGCTTGCACCCAACGCTACAAAGGGGTTGTCAATCCCTTCAAGATTGATTGCAAAGTGAGATCTGAAGGCGGAAAGTGCAACAAAGTAAAAGAGTAAGGCTGAAAATATGGTGTGAAGTAGACCCGGGGGCCATAGTGTTCATTAGAGGCTTCTCTCAAAATAGCAAATATTACGGTGGGTGAATAAATTACTGTCGAGCAATTGATAGAACCGCGCAAAGTCATGACGATATCTAAGGCAATGATCATACATATAGGCATCACGTCCGAGACAAGTAGACTGATACTTTCTGGATCTACTACTATTACTCCGCACATCGACCGCTATCCAGCATGCATCTAGTGTATTGAGTTCATGACGAACAGAGTAACGCCTTAAGCAAGATAACATGATGTAGAGGGATAAACTCAAACCAATGATGAAAACCCCATCTTTTTACCCTTGATGGCAACAACATGATGCGTGCCACGCTACCCCTTCTGTCACTGGGTGAGGTCACCGCACAGTATGAACCCAAAACCAAGCACTTCTCCCATTGCAAGAATCATAGATCAAGTTGGCCAAAAAAACCACAACTCGAAGAGAATTACAAGGATATGAAATCATGCATATAAGAGATCAGAAGAAACTCAAATAAGATTCATAGATAATCTGATCATAAATCCACAATTCATCGGATCTCCACAAACACACCGCAAAGAAGATTACATCGGATAGATCTCCATGAAGATCATGGAGAACTTTGTATTGAAGATCCAAGAGAGAGAAGAAGTCATCTAGTTACTAGCTATGGACCCATAGGTCTATGGTGTACTACTCACGCATCATCGGAGAGGTCATGGTGTTGATGAAGAAGCCCTCCGTATCCGAATCCCCCCTCCGGGAGGGCACCAAAACGTGCCCCATATGGGATCTTGCGGAGACAGAAGCTTGCGGTGGCGGAAAAGTATTTTCGTGGATCTCCTGATTTTTTTTGGGATTTTAGGGAATTTATAGGCGAAGGAGCTAGGGCAGGAGAGGCCCAGGGATCCCACAAACCTTGGAGGTGCGGGCCCCCCTGGTCGCGCCATGAGGGCTTGTGGCCTCCCCGGGGACTCCCTGCCTTGGTTCCCAAGCTTTCTGCTTATCTTCCGTTTCGGAAAAAATCTTTTCGGAAGTTTTATTCCGTTTGGACTCCGTTTAAAATCCCCCTCTGAAAAGGGTCAAAAACACAGAAAAAACAGGAACTGTCACTTGGAACTGAGTTAATAAGTTAGTCCCAAAATATATAAAAGGCATGCAAAACATCCAAAGTTTGATAAGATAATAGCATGAAACCATCAAAAATTATAGATACGTTGGAGACGTATCAATACCCATAGCAGCCACGTAAAACATGCAACAACAAATTAGAGGACGTCTAACTTGTTTTTGCAGGGTATGCATGTGATGTGATATGGCCAAAGACATGATATGATATATTGGATGTATGAGATGATCTTGTTGTAATAGTTAAATATCGACTTGCACGTCAATGCTACGGCAACCGGCAGGATCCATAGGGTTGTCTTTAAACTAACGTTTGTGCTTGCAGATGCGTTTGCTATATTGCTAGGTAGTAGCTTTAGTAGCAATAGCACAGATAGCACGACAACCTCGATGGCGGCACAATGATGGAGATCATGATGATGGAGATCATGGTGTGGAGCTGGTGACGATGAAGATCATGCCGGTGCTCTGGTGATGGAGATAAAGAAGCACAAGATCATGGCCATATCATGTCACTTATGATTTGCATGTGATGTTAATCCTTTTATGCACCTTATTTTGCTTAGATCGACGGTAGCATTATAATGTGATCCCTCACTAAAATTTCAAGATAAAATTGTGTTCTCCCCGACCGTGCACCGTTGCGACAGTTCGTCGTTTTGAGACACCACGTGATGATCGGGTGTGATAGACTTAACGTTCACGTACAATGGGTGCAAAACCGTTACACACGCGGAACACTTGGGTTAAACTTGACAAGCCTAGCATGTACAGACATGGCCTCGGAATACAAGAGACCAAAAGGTTGAGCATGAATCATATAGTTGATATGATCAACATGGAGATGTTCACCACTGAAACTATACTCAACTCACGTGATGATCAGATTTGAGTTAGTGGATTTGGATCATGCGCCACTCGATTGACTAGAGGGATGTCTATTTTGAGTGGGAGTTATTAGTAATATGATTAGCTAAACTCAATTATCATGAACATAGTCAAAAGGTCTTTGCAAATTATGTTGTAGCTTGCGTTGTAGCTCTACTGTTTTTTATACTCCCTCCGGTCATTTTTAGTCTGCATATAAGTTTTGTCCGAAGTCAAAGTATCTCTACTTTGACCAACCTTATAGAAAAAATTATGAACATTCACCATGCCAAATCAATATTGTTAGATTCTTTACGAAATGTAGTTTCATATTGTATATATTTGGTACTGTTGATATTGATATTTTTTACTACAAATTTGGTCAAACTTTGCAAAGTTTGACTTGACCGAAATCTAATACGCGGAGTAAAAAGGACCGGAGGGAGTATGTTCCTAGAGAAAATTTAGTTGAAAGATGATAGTAGCATATATGCGGAATGGGTCCGTAAACTAAGGATTGTCCTCAGTGCTGCTTACAAGGCTTATGTCCTTAATGCACCGTTCGGTGTGCTGAACCTCGAGCGTCGTCTGTGGATGTTGCGAACATCTCACATACACGTTTTTTATGACTACATGATAGTTGAGTGCGTAATGCTTAAATGACCTAGAATCGAGGCACCGAAGACGTTTTGAACGTCACGGAACATGCGAGATGTTCGAAGAGATGAAATTGGGATTTCATGCTCGTGCCCTTGTTGAGAGTTATGAGACCTCCAACAAGATTCTTTGTCTACAAAGTAAGGGAGAAAAGCTCAATCGTTGAGCATGTGCTCAGATTGTCTGAGTGCTACAATCGCTTGAATCGAGTGGGAGTTAATCTTCCAGATGAAATAGTGATGGTTCTCCAAAGTCATTGCCACCAAGCTACTAGAGCTTTGTGATGAACTATAACATATTAAGGATAGATATGATGATCCTTAAGATATTCACGGTGTATGACATCGCGAAAGTAGAAATCAAATAGGAGCATCAATTGTTGATGGTTAGTAAAACCACTAGTTTCAAGAAGGGCAAGGGCAAGAAGGGATATTTCATGAAACGGCAAACCAGTTGCTGCTCCAGTGAAGAAACCCAAGGTTGAACCCAAACCCGAGACTAAGTGCTTTTGTTATGAGGGGAACGGTCACTGAGGCGAAACTATCCTAGATACTTGGTAGATGAGAAGGCTGGCAAAGTCGACAAAAGTATATTGGATATACCTGATATTGATGTGTACCTTACTAGTACTCCTAGTAGCACCAGGGTATTAGATACCGATTCAGTTGCTAAGTGTTAGTAACTTGAAATTATAGTTACGGGTTAAATGGATACTAGCAAGGGTGAGGTGATGATGTGTGTTGGAAGTAATTCTAAGGTTGATGTGATCAAACATCGCACGCTCCCTATACCATTGGGATTAGTGTTAAACCTAAATAATTGTTATTTGGTGTTTGCGTTGAGCATGAACATGATTAGATCGTGTTTATTGCAATACGATTATTCATTTAAAGAGAATAATGGTTATTCTATTTGCTTGAATAAATACCTTCAATGGTTTATTGAATCTCGATCGTAGTGCTACACATTTGATGACCCACGAGTGTAGGGGATCTATCATAGCCTTTTCGATAAGTAAGAGTGTCGAACCCAACGAGGAGGAGAAGGTATTGACAAGTGATCTTGAGCAAGGAATAACTGCAAGTACTGAAAGGTAACTTTTTATGGGTATTCTAGTAAAAGCAACAAAGAAATAAATGCAAGTAAAGTAAACAGGGACGAGGTGCAGCAAGTGGCCCAATCCTTTTAAAAACAAAGGATAAGCCGAGGGACTAAACTTATAAAGACTAAGGCGTTCCCGAGGACACATGAGAGATATAGTCAAATGCTTTCGCCATAGTCTGTCCAGTACTATGTTTTGTATTGATAAGTGTTATGTGGGTGGATCTTAACTAGTGCACCATCTAGGCTAAGACAAGTATACTCTTATGATTAATCCCTCTTGCAAGCATTCGCAAATACAAGAGAGAAATTAAGGCAAAGCCTAACCATAGCAATAAGCTTTAGGATCCAATACTCCCTCATGCAGAAGTATGCAAACTAGGGTTCAGGTTCTGTCACTCCGACAACCCACCATAAGCATTCTTTATACACGATGCATTACCCTAGGTCCTTAAAAAGGCGAAGTGTTATGTAGTCGATTTTAACATAACACCACTAGAAGGATAACACCATAACTTAAATATCAATCAACACATATTGCTTCAACATCATATGACTACTAGCATCTAGACTTTTCCCATGTCCTCAAGAACTGTCGGAACTACTCACAAGACATAAAAGAGATCATGATCAGAGGTGATGAAAATATGATTAACAATCTGGTCAAAACAATAACCTCCAACGAAACTCAATAGTATTCACCACAAAAGAGTAATCAACACCGGTAGAGTAGAGGGGATGAATAGTGTAAGGTACAACTCCGATTGCAATGGTGAAGTAGATGGGATGAAGGTGGACATGGTGCTGGTGTTGGTGATGATGGTGATGATGATCTCGATGGTGCACGTGACGATGGTGATGACGATGAGCACGATCTCCCCTTCTGGGAGGAATTCTCCCCGGCGGAATCTGCCCGCCGGAAAGGTCTTTTTTTCTGTGTAGGTTTCCGCCGAGGAGCGGCGGCAGAACTGCGAAAATTCTTCTATCCCCATAACTTTTAGGTTAGGAGGAACATATAGGCCAAAGGAGAGCACCGGAGGCGGGACCCACCACCTAGGAGGCCTCCTGGCGCGGCCTAGGGATGCCAGCAGGTCGCCTGGTGACCTGTGGCCCCCCTCCGGCCCTTCTTTGGCCTGTCCTCGGGATCCGTTCGGAAACTTCTTCCCTCAAATTTTCAGCGCAGTTTCAGATGTTCTGATATTACAACTTTTCATGCTATTTTCTCCGTTGAATCCCGCGTTTGTTGTTTCGGCACCGGAAAGTTGTAAACTGTGTAAAATAAGCCAAAACACTATAAGTACATCATCATAATGTGAAATATATCAATGAATAGAAACAAATTATGATACAAAATAGTGATGCATTTCAGACGTATCAACATGTTCATAATATTGATGCCAAAAGATACAAATTAGTAATGATAGTACCACTTATTTGTGGCACTACCGCTTGAGTCATGTTGGTATAAAATGCATGAAGAAGCTCCATGCTGATGGATCTTTGTACTCACTCATTTTTGAAACGTTTGAGACATGCAAACCATACCTATTGGTATAAACGCATGAAGAAACTCCATGCAAATGGATCGTTTGGACTCACTTGATTTTGAATCACTTGAGCCATGCAAATCATACCACATAGGCAAGATGAGTGAAGGCCTCATTTTCCAGTGAGATGGAACAAGAAAGTAACTTGTTGGAAGTAATACATTTTGATGTGTGCAGTCCAATGAGTGCCGAGGCATGATAACCCACAAGTGTAGGGGATCGCAACAGTTTTCGAGGGTAGAGTATTCAAACCAAATTTATTGATTCGACACAAGGGGAAGCGAAAGAATATTCTCAAGTATTAGCATCTGAGTTTGTCAATTTCAACCACACCTGAAAGATTAGTGTCTGCAAGCAAAGTATCAGTAGCAAAGTGGTATGATAGCAACGGTGCCAGAAACAGATCTCTTGACGGCAGACTATTCCTAACTAGTTGTATCAATGGCGCGAGTAAATAGCACGTGGACGGGGAACAATTCTTGAGAATAATGCTTCCCCAGCTACGGCTTCAGAAAAGTCTTCCAACAAGTAACAGCAAAGTAACAAGTAACAGCATAGTAACAACAGTAGCAAGGAACAACAGTAGTGACAGCAGCAGCAAGTAACAGGAGTAGTGACAGAAGTAGCAACAAAGTAACATAGCAAGGACCATTATTAAAAGACTCGTAGGCAGTGGATCGGTGATGGATGAGTATGCCGGATGTGATTCATCATGTAACAGCTATAACACGGAGAGATAAGTAACTAGCTCCCGTTCGTCAATCTAATGTAGGCATGTATTTCGTATGTAGTCATACGTGCTTAGGGAAAAGAACTTGCATGACATCTATTGTCCATCCCTCCCATGGCAGCGAGGTCCTAATGGAAACTACGGGATATTAAGGTTCTCCTTTTAATAAAGAACCGGACCAACGCATCAACACTTGGTGGATACATGAACTCCTCATACTATGGTCATCTCCGGGAGTGGTTCCGGCTATTGTCACCCCGGGGTTGTCGGGTCATAACACATAGTAGGTGACTACAACTTGCAAGATAGGTTCTAAAACACACATATATTGGCGACAACCTAATAGGTTCAGATCTGAAATCATGGCACTCGGGCCCTAGTGACAAGCATTAAGCATGGCAAAGTAGTAGCAACATCAATCTCAGAACATAGTGGATACTAGGGATCAATCCCCGTCAAAACTAACTCGATTACATGATAGATCTCATCCAACTCATCAGCGTCCAGCAAGCCTGCGATGAGATTACTCACGAACGGTGAAGAGCATCATGGAATTGTCGATGGAGGAAGGTTGATGATGACGATGGCGACGATTTCCCCTCTCCGGAGCCCAGAACGGACTCCAGATCTACCCTCCACATGAAGAACAAGAGGTGGCGGCGCCTCTGTATCGTAAAACGTGATGAATCCTTCTCCCTGATTTTTTCTGGGCGAGACGGAATAAATAGAACTGAGTTTGGAGGCGGTGGCGCCACGTGGGCCCCACAAGCCCTCACGGCGTGACCTGGGGGGTGGCTGCGGCCTGTGGGCTTGTGGCCCACTGGCTCACCCCCTCCGGTGGATCTTTGCGCAGGTATTTTTCATTAATTCCAGAAAAATTCTCCGTAAATTTTCAGGTCATTCCGAGAACTTTTATTTCTACACAAAAACAACACCATGGCAATTCTGCTGAAAACATCTTTAGTCCGGGTTAGTTCCATTCAAATCATGCAAATTAGAGTCCAAAACAAGGCCAAAAGAGTTCGGAAAAGTAGATACGACGGAGACGTATCAACTCCCCCAAGATTAAAGCCTTGCTTGTCCTCAAGCAATTCAGTTGACAAACTGAAAGAGAAAAGAAAAACTTTGACGAACTCTGTTTGATCTTGTTGTTGCAACTATGTCTAACTCATAACCATAATTTCAGCAAGGTCACAAGCAAACCACATAAGCAAATGACATCTAGGTCTCACGCTAAACTCATATAAATGGCATAATCAACTAGCGAGCAAATAATAATAAGCCTCAAATGTCAACACTTCAATCAAAACAACATGAAGCAGTACGAACAGATGGTATCTCGCTACCTCTTTCTGAGACCGCAAAACATAAATGCAGAGCACCTTCAAAGACCAAGGGCTGACTAAACATTGTAACTCATGGCAAAGAAGGTCCAGTCACAGTCATACTAAACATAGTTAAAAGCAAAGCATAAAAATGGTAGACGTGCTCTCTAATTGGTGCTTTTATAAGAGGAGGATGACTCAACAGGAACATAAATAGACAGGCCCTTCGCAGAGGGAAGCATTGATTTGCAGAGGTGCCAGAGCTCAAGCTTTGAAAACAGAGATAATAATTTTGGGTGGCATGCTTTCATTGTCAACGCAATGACTAAGGGTTCTCAACATCTTCCACGCTACACATGCTATAGGCGGTTCCCAAACAGAAAAGTAAAGTTTTGACTCCACCACCACCAATCAATCACACTCCACGGCTAGCCGAATCCTCGGGTACCGTCCATACCAACATCAATCCTGGGGGAGTTTTGTTTGCAATTATCTTTTCGATTTGAGCATGGAACTGGGAATTCTAATTACCGGCCCCTTTCTCGTGAATGATAGTGAATAAACACATATCGAGGATAACACGCCTAGCATGGAAGATACCAATAGCCCCTGTCACCATATGAGCGGTTCGGGCATGCAAAACAGATTATTTCTTCAAGGTTTAGGGAGTGGCACATGCAAATTTACTTGGAACAGCAGGTAGATACCGCATATAGGTAGGTATGGTGGACTCATATGGAACTACTTTGGGTTTATGGAAGTGGATGCACAAGTAGTATTCCCGCTTAGTACATGTGAAGGCTAGCAAAAGACTAGGAAGCGACCAACTAGAGAGCGACAACAGTCATCAAAATGCATTGAGATTAACTAGGATTGAGTGCAAGCATGAGTAGGACATAAATCACCATGAACATGAACATCATAGAGGCTATGTTGATTTTGTTTCAACTACATGCGTGAACATGCGCCAAGTCAAGCCACTTGAATCATTCAAAGGAGGATACCATCCTATCATACTACAACACAGTCATCTCAACATTCATGTGGGCATCCAAGACAAGCCATTATAAGCTCCTAGCTAAGTAAGCATGGCATAAGCAACTATGATCTCTAAATTTTCATTGCAAGCATGTTTCCCTCACAACAAAGCTGAATCAGGCATGATGAGCTAGTCATATTTACAAAAACAAAATAGATCGAGTTCATACCAGCTTTTCTAGGCTCAGTCACTTCAACATAGATCATCATTATTGCCTTTCACTTGCACGACCGAACGATGTGAACAATAATAAGCGTTCTCGTCAATTGGACTAAAGTTGGAATCTACAGGCAAACACAAAGGAGAAGACAAAGTAATATGGCTCTTTGAAAGCTAAACAGGTATGCATGCGAGAGCCACTAAACATTGTAACCAATATCTTCTACCTTGACTCAAAGAAAAAGAAAACTATTTACACAGGAAAGCTCCCAACAAGCAAAAGAAGAAAAGAAAATCTTTTTGGGTTTTCTCAAACTAGACAGACACATGAAAAGAAAACGAGAAAAAGAAATAAACTAGCATGGATAACACAGTGGCAAAGTGTGAACACCGGCTAACAAAGTGAAAGCATAAGCAAGAATGTAAAGTCGGTGAGAACACGTACTCCCCCAAGCTTATGCTTTTGGCCTAAGTTGGTCTACTCCCAAGGATGGTCGTGGCGAAACCCAAAATCATAATGGGGGTTATATGGGAGCGCTGCAGCCACTGCCTGAATAGCTGCCTCACAGAGACGAGCAGCCTTTGCCTCCCACTCATACTCCTCTGCCTCTCCTCTGGTTATGCAATATCTCTGTTTTACCTGAAAGTCAAAGAAGGCAGGAGCAGGAAGGGTAATATGGAAAACACGCTGTCGGTTAAATATCAAACGGCATAGGAGGGATTCGTCATCCATCTCAAGGAACTGGCAGCGTGTCAAAGCGACGCAGTCAAGGAAAGCTGTATGGAGCGGAGTATCTCCTTCGCGGATTGGTACTCCAAGAAAATTTGCTATGCGAGTGGCATAGATCCCACCAAAGAAATCCCCTTCATTAGCATTCTTATTCAGCCTCCTTCCAATTATAGCTCCCATGTTGAAACTTTTCTCACCCGTCACTACGCTCTTAAGGATACTAAGGTCGGGTGCGCAGAGGTGACAATGCTCAATCTTGCCATTAATGCATCTGCCTATGAAGAGGGCAAAGTAATGCAACACAGGAAAATGAATACTCCCCATGGTAGCTTGCGTAATGTCTCTAGTTTCTCCAACAGTAATACCAGAGCAAAAATCTCTAACCGAAGATTTAGGAGGATCATTGAGGCTACCCCAAATAGGTATTTTGCAAATTCTATTGAAATCCTCTAAATCCATGGTATACGATTTATCATAGAGATCAAACAGTACTAATGTTTCACGGCCAACTGAAAATTTGAATCTACGAACAAAAGAGGCAGTGAGAGCAACATACTGTTCACATTTATCGGAGATGAATTCTTCGAGTCCGACGTTGTGAACAAGTGCATCAAACTCATCTTTGAAACCTGCCTCAATCATAAATTCATCAGAAGGCCACGCGTCCCTTGGTTGGTAAGGATCAGGCTCCTGAATCGCAAGACGGGGACCTCTCTTGCTTGAGGAACTGATTCCGTGACGACAGACCTTCCCCTGCAACGGCACCAGAAGAATGCTGCTAGCACTCCCCGGCAATGAAACTAGAAGAATGTTGTTGATGGCCCACCAGCGCGTGGGTTCGCGGCAGTTTTCCAGGGTAGAGTATTGGACCCAAATTTGTTGGTACGCCTATAGGAGGTGAGAGGATACTCTCAAGTATTAGCAGCTGAATATGTTAGATTCAGCCACACCTGAAAGATTAGTATCTGCAAGCAAAGTAGTAACAGCAAAGTAGTATGATAACAACGGTGTCAAAAACGATCTGTTGACGGCAGACTATTCCTAACGATTGTATCAATGGCGCCAAGTTGCCCGTTGACGGAAATTGTCTTTTCCCGTCAGCGCCGAGCGAAAAAGTATTGTACCAGGTAGCAGCAGTGTAACGAGTAATAGCAGTGGTAAGGAACAGCAGTAGTGACAACAGTAGCAAGTAGCAACAGTAGCAAGCGATAGTAGTAGCAACAGTAGCAGCAGAGCAAGACAAGTAACAGCAGCAGAGCAAGACAAGTAATAGCAGCAGTAGGACAAACTCATAGGCAATGGGTCGGTGATTTGTTTGGATGATATTCATCATGCAACAGTTATAACACGGAGAGGTATGTGGCTCACTCCCGTTCGTCAATGTGATGTAGGCATGCATTCCGTGTGTCATCATACGTGCTTAGGGAAAAGAACTTGCGTGACATATATTGTCCATCCCTCCCGTGGCAACGGGGTCCAAAAGGAAACTACGGGATATTAAGGTTCTCCTTTTAATAAAGAACCAGACCAACGCATTAGCACTTGGTGAACACATGAACTCCTCAAACTATGGTCATCATTGGGAGTGGTTCCAGTTATTGTCACTCCGGGGTTGCCAGATCATAACACATAGTAGGTAACTAGAACTTGCAAGATCGGATCTAAAACACACATATATTGGCGACAACATAATAATTTTAGATCTGAAATCATGGCACTCGGGCCCTAGTGACAAGCATTAAGCATGGCAAAGTAGTAGCAACATCAATCTCAGAACATAGTGGATACTAGGGATCAATCCCCATCAAAACTAACTCGATTACATGATATATCTCATCCTACTCAGCACCGCCCAGCGAGCCTACGAATAGATTACAAACGAACGATGAAGAGCTTCATGGAATTGGAGAGGGAAGAAGGTTGATGATGACGATGGCGACGATTTCCCCTCTCCGGAGCCCAAAACGGACTCCAGATCTGCCCTCGAGATGAAGAATAGGATGTGGCGGCGCCTCTGTATCGCAAACGCGACGAAATCTTCTCTCTTGATTTTTTCTGGGACAAAAGTGAACTTACAGAGCTGAGATTGGTGGCGACAGAGCCACGTGGGCCCCACAAGCTTGCCATCCGCCACCAGGGAGTGGTGGTGGCAGGGCTTGTGGCCCATTGGCCCACCCCCTCAGGTGGATCTTTGCGCAGGTATTTTTCATATTTTCCAAAAATATTCCCCATAAATTTTCAGGACGTTCTCAGAACTTTGATTTCTGCACAAAAAACAACACCAAGGCAATTCTGCTGAAAACAGCGTCAGTCGAGGTTAGTTCCATTCAAATCATGCAAATTAGAGTCCAAAACAAGGGCAAATGAGTTTGGAAAAGTAGATACGATGGAGATGTATCAGGAACCACCATGATAGTTTCTCCTGAACATCTTCCTTTTCTGAAATTTTAAGTGACCCAAAGGAAAAGTGAACAAGGCTCAACTAAACTAGTAGCAACTACTCCCACAAGTGCCTATAGGTCATATTACGCATCAAAACTACTTGGGACCATCTAAAATCAGCATGCAAAGCTCAAGAACATGGTCACCAAGGCAGCAAAAATACGCGGAGTATAAGGCACTAGAGCAAAAACTAATTGGACCAATGGAGGAGTCACTTACCAAGGAGTAATTTCCCCAAAACAGTTCGGAAAATGGTGATTTGAGCAAAGAGATCGAAAATCCCGGCAAGAGGAGCAAGAACCCAGGTTTGAGCTGCGAAACGATTTTTTTCTCGAGGTAGGAGAACCAGATGAGAGCAAGATTGAGTGGAAGGGGTGCCTGTGGGCCCCACAAGCCTAGGTGGCGCCGCTAGGGGATGCCCACGCCATCAGGGCTTGTGGCCCACTGGTAAAGCCCCCAGACAAGCTCCTTGTCTCAGAATTTTTCAAAAATTCCAGAAAAAATCATACTTGATTTTCATGACGTTCGGAGAACTTTTATTTTCGGGGTACTTTTCTACCAGACGCTAAAACAGAAAAAGGGGAAACTAAACTAAATCTATCATTTTTCTTCTAAGCAACCTAAGGTGAAAGCTTGGAACAGAGGTTTGTGACTCCTTGATTCATCCATCTCATGGTCATCGAAAGAAAATCCGCCGATGAGGTTGATCAAGTCTCCTTGACAAACCTTTTCGAATCGCAAAAGAGAACGGAGAATTTTCGAATAGTCACTAGGTCACCTATATGGGGATGTGTATCTCCCCAACAAGAAAATCATACTTCATCTTGACACGAGGAATAGGGCATTCAAAGCTCCCAATAAGAATCGATGAAGTTTTTTCGATAGCATTGATGCAATGTACTCGATATTGTTTCTTCGGAAAGTGCACCGTATGCTCATTACCGTTGACATGGAAAGTGACAGTGCCTTTGTTGCAATCTATAACAGCCCCTACAGTGTTTAAAGAGGGTCTTCCGAGGATGACCGCCATGGCATCGTCCTCAGGAATATCCAAGATGACAAAGTTTGTTAAGATAGTGACGTTAGCAACCACAACAGGCACATCCTTGCAAATGCCGATAGGGGAAGCAGTTGATTTGTCGGCCATTTGCAGAGAGATTTTAGTGGGTGTCAACTTATCCAGTTCAAGTCTACGATAAAGAGAGAGATGCATAACACTAACACCGGCTCCAAGGTCACATAACGCGGTTCTAACGTAGTTGCCTTTAATGGAGCAAGGTATAGTGGGCACACCGGGATCACCTAGTTTCTTAGGAGTTCCACCCTTGAAGGTGTAATTAGCAAGCATGGTGGAAATCTCAACCTCAGGTATCCTCCTCTTATTAGTCACAATGTCTTTCATGTACTTAGCATACGGAGACATCTTGAGCATATCTGTCAAACGCATTTGCAGAAAGACAAGTCTGATCATTCCAACGAATCGCTCAAAATCCTCATCATCTTTTTTCTTGGATGGTTTGGGTGGAAAGGGCATGGGTTTCTGAACCCATGGCTCCCTTTCTTTACCATGCTTCCTAGCAGCGAAGTCATTCTTATCGTATCTCTTATTCTTAGGTTGTGGGTTATTAAGATCAGCATGTTCAATCTCCACATCCTTATCATTGCTAGGTTGAGTATCATGATGAACATCACTATTGATATTATCATTAGGCTCATGTTCATCATCAGATTGTGTTTCAGCATCAGAGATAGAGACATCGTTTGGACTCTCAGGTGTAGCAGCAACAGGGTTGCTAGTGTTCCTATCATCTTTCTTCTTCTTTCTAGGATGACTAGGTGCATTAGTGCTAACTCCTTGAGAATCTTGCTCAATTCTCTTCGAATGACCCTCGGGATACAAAGGTTCCTGGGTCATTCTACCGCCTCTAGTGACGACTCTAATGGAATTGTCATTCAACTCATTGAGCAAGTCATTCTGAGCTTTAAGTACTTGTTCTACCTGAGTAGTAACCATAGAAGCATGTGTACTCAGAAGTTTAAGATCATTGACGTTTCTGTCCACACAAGCACTTAAATGACTAAGCATACGAGCATTCTGTTCCAATTGTCTGCTAACATAATCATTGAAACTGTGTTGTTTGGCAACAAAGTTATCAAATTCATCCAGGCATAAGCTAGCAGGTTTAGCAAAAGGAATATCACTCTCATCAAACCTACGCAGAGATATTACTTCTACTACCTGTATCGGGTTATCAAGACCATGGATCTCTTTGATAGGTGGTAGATTATTGACATCTTCAGATTTAATGCCTTTCTCTCGCATAGATTTCTTGGCTTCTTGCATATCTTCAAGTCTGAGGAATAGAATACCTCTTTTCTTCGGAGTTGGCTTAGGAGGTGGTTCGGGAATAGTCCAAGCATTCTCATTGCACAAGATGTTATTCAGTAGAATCTCAGCTTGTTCTATAGTTTGTTCCCTAAAAACACAACCAGCACAACTATCTAGGTGGTCTTTGGAAGCATCAGCAAGTCCATTATAGAAGATATCAAGTATTTCATTCTTCTCAAGAGGGTGATCAGGCAAAGCATTCAGTAGCTGGATGAGCCTCCCCCAAGCTTGTGGCAGACTCTCTTCCTCAGCTTGAGCAAAGTTGTATATTTCCTGCAAGGCAGCTTGCTTCTTATGGGCAGGGAAATATTTTTCAGATAAGCAGTAGACCATATCCTGGGGGCTACGCACACAACCACGAGCAAGAGAAGTGAACCAGGTCTTAGCATCATCCTTTAGCGAGAAAGGAAACAACTTGAGGATATAGTAGTGGCGGATCTTTTCCTCACTAGTGAATAGGGTGGCTATATCGTGCAGTTTGGTAAGATGGGCTACAACCGTTTCAGACTCATAACCGTGAAAAGGATCAGATTCGACCAGAGTGATTAGCTCAGGGTCGACAAAGAATTCATAATCCTTATCGGTCACAAAGATAGGCGAAGTAGCAAACTTCGGGTCGTATTTCATCCTAGCGTTCACGGATTTTTCTTTCCACTTGCGCAGTAGTTTCTCAACATCATAGCTATCCTTACACGCAAGAAAGTCCTCAGCTATCTCTCCTTCAATAACATAGCGTTCACGCATAACATGCAATTCAGACATAGTAGCAGGTTCTACTTCAATAGTATCAGCAGTTTCAGAAGTATCATCACGTCTAGCAGCAACTCTAGCAATTTGTGCATCAAGGAATGCACCTAGTGGCAAACAGTTTCAGGCATAGCATCATCAGGCATAGTATCAAGCATAGCATCATCAGGCATAGTATCAAGCATAGGAGCATCATGAGCATCATGGGCAGCAGAAGTAGCATCATCAAGCACAGGCGACATATCAAGATTTCTAGCACGAGGCGATGTCGCAAACTTATTCATAACTGAAGGTGAATCAAGTGCAGAGCTAGATGGTAGTTCCTTACCTGTCCTTGTAGTGGAAGGCGAGACTTTAGTTCTTGGATCTATCGGATTCCTCATAGCGACCAGCACACCAAAATCCCAAATGACTCAAAGAATATAGTTGTGCTTCCCCGGCAACGGCGCGAGAAAATAGTCTTGATAACCCACAAGTGTAGGGGATCGCAACAGTTTTCGAGGGTAGAGTATTCAACCCAAATTTATTGATTCGACACAAGGGGAAGCGAAAGAATATTCTCAAGTATTAGCAGCTGAGTTTGTCAATTTCAACCACACCTGAAAGATTAGTATCTGCAAGCAAAGTATCAGTAGCAAAGTGGTATGATAGCAACGGTGCCAGAAACAGATGTGTTGACGGCAGACTATTCCTAACTAGTTGTATCAATGGCGCGAGTAAATGGCACATGGACGGGGAACTATTCTTGAGGATAATGCTTCCCCGGCTACGGCTCCAGAAAAGTCTTGCAACAAGTAACAACAAAGTAGCAAGTAACAGTAGAGTAACAGCAGTAGCAAGGAACAGCAGTAGTGACAACAGCAGCAAGTAACAGCAGTAGCAGCAAAGTAACGTAGCAAGGACCAGTAGTAAAAGACTCGTAGGGAGTGGATCTGTGATGGATGAGTATGCCGGATGTGATTCATCATGTAACAGCTATAACACGGAGAGATAAGTAACTAGCTCCCATTCCTCAATCTAATGTAGGCATGTATTCCGTATGTAGTCATACGCGCTTAGGGAAAAGAACTTGCATGATATCTATTGTCCATCCCTCCCGTGGTAGCGGGGTCCTAATGGAAACTACGGGATATTAAGGTTCTCCTTTTAATAAAGAACCAGACCAATGCATTAGCATTTGGTGAATACATGAACTCCTCATACTATGGTCATCTCCGGGAGTGGTTCTAGCTATTGTCACTCCGGGGTTGCCGGGTCATAACACATAGTAGGTGACTACAACTTGCAAGATAGGATCTAAAACACACATATATTGGCGACAACATAATAGGTTCAGATCTAAAATCAGGGCACTCGGGCCCTAGTGACAAGCATTAAGCATGGCAAAGTAGTAGCAACATCAATCTCAGAACATAGTGGATACTAGGGATCAATCCCCGTCAAAACTAACTCGATTACATGATAGATCTCATCCAACTCATCACCGTCCAGCAAGCCTACGATGAGATTACTCACGAACGGTGAAGAGCATCATGGAATTGTCGATGGAGGAAGGTTGATGATGGCGATGGCGACGGTTTCCCCTCTCCGGAGCCCAGAATGGACTCCAGATCTGCCGTCCAGATGAAGAACAGGAGGTGGCGGCGCCTCCGTATTGTAAAACGCGATGAATCCTTCTCCCTAATTTTTTTCCGGGCGAGACAGAATAAATAGAGCTGAGTTTGGAGGCGGTGGCGCCACGTGGGCCCCACAAGCCCTCACGGCGCGGCCTGGGGGGTGGTTGCGGCCTGTGGGCCCCTCCGGTGGATCTTCGCGCAGGTATTTTTCATTAATTCCATAAAAGCTCTCCGTAAGTTTTCAGGTCATTCCGAGAACTTTTATTTCTGCACAAAAACAACACCATGGCAATTCTGCTGAAAACAACGTTAGTCCGGGTTAGTTCCATTCAAATCATGCAAATTAGAGTCCAAAACAAGGGCAAAAGAGTTCAGAAAAGTAGATACGACGGAGACGTATCAAGGCACGCAATGGATATCGTTATGTTCTTACTTCACAGATGATTTGAGTAGATACTAGTGTATTTGCTTGATGAAACACATGTGTGAATTATTGAAAGGTTCAAGTAGTTTCAAAGTGAAGTTGAAGATCGTCGTGACAAGAGGGTACCATGTCTATGATATGATCATGGAGATGAATATCTGAGTTGCGAGTTTGGTACACAATTAAGACAAATGTGAAACACATCTCATGCCACCTAGAACACCATAGTGTGATGGTGTGTCCGAACGTCATAGTCGCGCCCTATCTGATATGGTGCATACTATGATGTCTCTTATCGAAATACCACTATCGTTTATGGGTTACGCATTAGAGACAACCGCATTCACTTTAACTAGGGCACCACGTATTTCCGTTGAGATGACACCGTATGAACTATGGTTTGGAGAAACCTAAGCAGTCGTTTCTTAAAAGTTTGGGGTTGCGATGCTTATGTGGAAAAGTTTCAGCATGATAAGCTCGAACCCAAAGTGGATAAATGCATCTTCACAGGACACCCAAAACAGTTGGGTATACCTCGTATCTCAGATCCGGAAGCAAAGTGTTTGTTTCTAGAAATGGGTCCTTTCTCTAGGAAAATTTTCTCTCGAAAGAATTGAGTGGGAGGGTGGTGGAACTTGATGAGGTTATTGAACCGTCACTTCAACCAGTGTGTAGCGGGGCGCAAGAAGTTGTTCCTGTGGCGCCTACGCCAATTGAAGTGGAAACTGATGATAGTGATCATTAAGCTTTGGATCAAGTTACTACAAACCTCCTAGGTCGACAAGGTCGCGTACTGCTATAGAGTGGTACGGTAACCCTGTCTTGGAGGTCATGTTGTTGAACAACAATGAACCTACGAGCTATGGAGAAGCGATGGTGGGCCAGAATTCCGGCAAATGGCTGGAGGCCATGAAATTCGAGAGAGGATCCGTGTATAAAAACAAAGTGTAGACTTTGGAAGAGCTACTTGATGGTCGTAAGACTATTAAGTACATATGGATCTTTAAAAGGAATACAGACGATGATGGTGAAAAGTCACCATTAAGAAAAGCTCGACTTGTCGCAAAAGATGTTTCCGACAAGTTCAAAGAGTTGACTATGATTATATTTTCTCACTCGTAGCGATGCTAAAAGTCTGTTGGAATTATGTTAGCGGTTGCTGCATTATTTATGAAATATTGCACATAGGATGTCAAAACTTTGTTTCCTCGACGGTTTCCTTGAGGAAAGGTTGTATGTGATACAACCAGAAGGTTTTGTCGATCCTAAGGATGCTAACTAGTATGGAAGCTCCAGCGATCCTTCTATGGATTGGTGCAAGCATCTCGGAGTTGGAATATACGCTTTGATGAGATGATCAAAGCTTTTGGGTTTATACAAGGTTTATGAGAAACTTGTATTTCCAAAGAAGTGAGTGGGAGCACTATAGAATTTTTGATAAGTATATGTGGTAGACATATTGTTGATTGGAAGTAATGTAGAATTTCTGGAAAGCATAAAGGGTTGTTTGAAAGGAGTTTTTCAGAGGAAAACCTGGATAGAGCTACTTGAACATTGAGCATCAAGATCTATAGAGATAGATCAAAACGCTTAATAAAACTTTCAATGAAATGCATGCCTTGACAAGTTTTTGAAGGAGTGCAAAACAGATCAGCAAAGAAGGAGTTCTTGGTTGTGTTGTAAGGTGTGAATTTGAGTAAGACTCAAAGCCCGACCACAAAATAAGAAAGAGAAAGGACGAAGGTTGTCCCTTGTGCCTTAGTCGTAGGCTCTAAAGTATGCCATGCTCTGTACCGCACCAGATGTATGCTTTGTCATGAGTCTGTCAAGGGGTACAAAGAGTGATCCATGATTGATTCACTGAACAACGGTCAAATATATCCTTAGTAACTAGTGGACTAAGGAATTTTTATTGATTATGGAGGTGATTAAAGAGTTTGTCATAAAGGGTTACATCGATGCAGGCTTTGACACTAACCCGAATAACTATGAGTAGTAAACCGGTTTCGTATAGTGGAGCAGTCATTTGGAATAGTTCCAAATGGCACGTAGTAGCAGCATCTATAGGATGACATAGAGATTTGTAAAGCACACACAGATCTGAAAGGTTCCGATCCGTTGACTAAAGTCCTCTCTCACAAGCAAGACATGATCGAACCCCAGAACTGTATGGGTGTTAGATTCATTACAATCACACAGTGATGTGAACTAGATTATTGGCTCTAGTGCAAGTGGGAGACTGTTGGAAATATGCCCTAGAGGAAATAATAAATTCATGATAATTGTTTATTATCCATGCTAGAATTGTATTGATTGGAAACTAAAATACAAGTGTGGATACATAGACAACACACTGTCCCTAGTGAGGCTCTAGTTGACTAGCACGTTGATCAAAGATGGTCAAGGTTTCCTGGCCATATGCAAATTTGTCACTTGATAACAGGATCACATCATTAGGAGAATGATGTGATGGACAAGACCCAAACTATAAATGTAGCATATGATCGTTTCAGTTTATTGCTACTGTTTTTCTGCATGTTAATGTATCTATTCCTATGACCATGAGATCATGCAACTCCCGGACACCGAAGGAATACCTTGTGTGTATCAAACGTCACAATGTTACAGGGTGACTATAAAGGTGCTCTACAGGTATCTCCAAAGGTGTCTGTTGGGTTGGCATGGATCAAGACTGAGATTTGTCACTCCATGTGAGGGAGAGGTATCTCGGGGCCCACTCGGTAATGCAACATCACAACAAGCCTTGCAAGCAATGTGACTAAGGAGTTAGTTACGGGATCTTGCATTACGGAACGAGTAAATAGACTTGCCGGTAACGAGATTGAACTAGGTATGGAGATATCGACGATTGAATCTCGGGCAAGTAACATACTGAAGGACAAAGGGAACAACATACGGGATTAACTGAATCCTTGACGTAGAGTTTCAACCGATAGAGATCTTCGTAGAATGTGTAGGAGACAATATGGACATCCAGGTCCCGCTATTGGTTATTGACCGGAGAATGCCTCAGGTCATGTCTGCATAGTTCTCGAACCCGCAGGGTCTGCACACTTAAGGTTCAGTGACGTTTCAGTATAGTTGAGTTATAGGTGTTGGTAACCGAAAGTTTTTCGGAGTCCCGGATGAGATACCAGATGTCACGAGGAGCTCCGGAATGGTCTAGAGGTAAAGATTGATATATAGGAAGTCCTGTTTTGGTCACTGGAAAAGTTTCGGGCTCATCGGTAGTGTATCGGGATTGCCGGGAGCGTACCAGGGACAATCGGGAGGGGTGTTACGCCCCAAGGGTCCTTATGGGCTGTGGGAGGATACAAACCAGCCCCTAGTGGGCCGACATAAGCTCCCACTAAGGCCCATGAGGTTTGAGAGGCAAAAACCCAAAGGTGGAAAAGGTGGAAAGGGTTTCCAAGTGGAATGGAGGAATCCTACTCCTAGTGGGATTGGAGTAGCACTCCTCCACCTCCTATTTCGGCTAAACCTTGAGGGTTTGAGGCTGCCTCCTCCCCTCCCTCCCTCCTATATATACTATAGGTATTGAGGGTTTTTGAGACACACAATTTCAGCCACGTGCTACCCTCTCCTCTAGTTTGTAGTTCTTCCTCTAGATCGGATTTGTGCGATGCTTAGGCGAAGCCTGATACGTCCATTTTGCATCATGCTTTTATGTTGATATTTGTCGCATTATGGGCTGTTATTACACGTTTTGGTACAATACTTATGCCTTTTCTCTCTTATTTTATAAGGTTTACATGAAGAGGGAGAATGCCGACAGCTGGAATTCTGGGCTGAAAAGGGAGCAAGTTTGAGATACCTATTCTGCACAACTCCAAAAGCCGTGAAAATCAAAGAGGAATTATTTTGGAATATATAAAAAATACTGGGCGGAAGAAGTACTAGAGGGGAGCCACCAAGAGGCCACAAGCCTGCCAAGCGCGCCCTACCCCCTGGTCGCGCCTGGGTGGCTTGTGGGCCCCCTCTTACCCCTCCGGCTCCCATCTTCTGCTATAAGGAGGGTTTTGTCTGAGAAAAAAAATCATAGGAAGCCTTTCAGGAAGAGACACCACCGCCACGAGGCGGAACT
The DNA here is from genome assembly GCF_904849725.1 of Hordeum vulgare subsp. vulgare. Lineage (NCBI taxonomy): Eukaryota > Viridiplantae > Streptophyta > Magnoliopsida > Poales > Poaceae > Hordeum > Hordeum vulgare. Next base: position 463,316,571 of record NC_058523.1, read on the forward strand.
TGAGCAGAACCAATCTAGAGCTCCGGCAGGGTCGTCCTGCACGGGAAACTCCCCTCCCAGAGGGGGAAATCGTCGCCATCGTCATCACCAACACTCCTCTCATCAGAGGGGACTCATCTCCATCAACATCTTCATCAGCACCATCTCATCTCCAAACCCTAGTTCATCTCTTGTAACCAATCTCTATCTCGCGACTCCGATTGGTACTTGTAAGGTTGCTAGTAGTGTCAATTACTCTTTGTAGTTGATGCTAGTTGGATTACTCGGTGGAAGATAATATGTTCACATCCTTAATGCTATTAAATACCTCTCTGATCATGAACATAATTATGCTTTGTGAGTAGTCACTTTTTTCCTGAGGACATGGGATAAGTCTTGCTATAAGTAGTCATGTGAATTTGGTATTCGTTCGATATTTTGATGCGTTGTGTGTTGTCTTTCCCCTAGTGGTGTTATGTGAACGTCGACTACATAACACTTCACCATTATTTGGGCCTAGAGGAAGGCATTGGGAAGTAATAAGTAGATGATGGGTTGCTAGAGTGACAAAAGCTTAAACCCTAGTTTATGCGTTAATTCGTAAGGGGCTGATTTGGATCCACTAGTTTAATGCTATGGTTAGACTTTGTCTTAATTCTTCTTTCGTAGTTGTGAATGCTTGCGAGAGGGGTTAATCATACGTGGGATGTTTGTCCAAGTAAGTACAGCACCCAAGCACCGGTCCACCCACATATCAAACTATCAAAGTAGCGAACGTGAATCATATGAACATGATGAAAACAAGCTTGACAGAATTCCCATGTGTCCTCGGGAGCGCTTTACCTCATATAAGAGTTCGTCCAGGCTTGTCCCTTGTTACAAAAGGGATTGGGCCATCTTGCTGCACCTTTTTTACTATTGTTACTTGCTACCCGTTACGAATTATCTTATCACACAACTATCTGTTAACGATAACTTCAGTGCGTGCAGAGAATACCTTGCTGAAAACCACTTGTCATTTCCTTCTGCTCCTCGTTCGGTTCGACACTCTTACTTATCAAAAGGACTAAGATAGATCCCCTACACTTGTGGGTCATCAAGACTCTTTTCTGGCGCCGTTGCCAGGGAGTGAAGCGCCTTTGGTAAGTGGAATTTGGTAAGGAAACATTTATATAGTGTGCTGAAATTTATTGTCACTTGTCACTATGGAAACTAATCCTTTGATGAGCTTGTTCGGGGTATCTTCACCTCGACCGGAAGCACAAGGAGTTTCTCCTCGACCTACTACACCTACTGAAAATATTTATTATGAAATTCCTTCGAGTATGCTAGAGAAACTGTTGGCTAATCCTTTTACAGGAGATGGAACATCACATCCCGACTTGCATCTAATCTATGTAGATGAAGTTTGTGGTTTATTTAAGCTTGTAGGTTTGCCCGAGGATGAGGTCAAGAAGAAGGTCTTTCCCTTATCTTTGAGGGATAAAGCATTGACATGGTATAGGCTATGTGATGATACTGGATCATGGAACTACAACCAATTGAAATTGGAATTTCATCAAAAAATTTATCCTATGCATTTGGTACATCGTGATCGGAATTATATCTATATTTTTTGGCCTCATGATAGAGAAAGTATTGCTCAAGCTTGGGGGAGGCTTAATTCAATGTTATATTCATGCCCCAACCATGAGCTCTCAAGAGAAATTATTATTCAGAACTTCTATGCTCGGCTTTCTCATGATAATCGCACCATGCTTGACACTTCTTGTACCGGTTCTTTTATGAAGAGAGATATTGACTTCAAATGGAATTTATTGGAAAGAATTAAACGCAACTCTGAAGATTGGGAGTTTGATGAAGGTAAGGAGTCAGGTATGAATCTTAAGTTCGATCGCGTTAAATCCTTCGTTGAAACAAATACTTTTTGTGATTTTAGCGCTAAACATGGACTTGACTCTGAGATAGTAGCTTCATTATGTGAATCATTTGGTGCTCATATTAATCTCCCTAAAGAGAAGTGGTTTAAATAATATACTCCCATAGAAGTCAAAGTAGTAAAACCCAACCGAGTTAAAGATAAAGTCATTGCTTTTAATGATCCTATTGTTCCTAGTGCTTACATTGAGAAACCACCTTTCCCTGTTAGAATAAAGGATCATGCTAAAGCTTCAACTGTGATACGTAAGGGCTACATTAGAACACCTACACCCCCCTGAGCAAATTAAAGTTGAACCTAGCATTGCTATTATCAAAGATCTCTTGTCCAACAATGTTGATGGGCATGTTATTCACTTCTGTGAAGATGCTGCTAGAATTGCTAAACCTCATGCTAGAGACAAACATAAGCCTGTTGTCGGCATGCGTGTTGTTTCTGTTAAGATAGGAGATCATTGTTATCATGGTTTATGTGACATGGGTGCTAGTGTTAGTGCAATACCTCAATCTTTATATAATGAAATTAAAGATGAGATTGCACCTGTCGAGATGGAATTTATCGATGTTACTATTCAACTTGCCAATAGAGATACTATCTACCCTGTGGGAATTATTAGAGATGTTGAAGTCTTGTGTGGTAAAACTAAGTATCCTACTGATTTTCTCGTTCTTGCTACCACACAAGATAGCTTTTGTACCATCATATTTGGTAGACCTTTTCTCAATACTGTTAATGCTCAGATTAATTGTGAGAAACAAACTGTCACTGCTGGCTTTGAAGGTGTGTCACATGAATTTAGTTTTTCCAAGTTTGGTAGACAGCCTCGTGAAAAAGAATTGTCTAGTAAAGATGAAATTATTGCTCTAGCTTCTATTTTTGTGCCTCCTACTGATCCTTTAGAGCAATAGTTGCTTGAGCATGAAAATGATATGCATATGGATGAAAGGAATGAGATAGATAGAGTTATATTTGAACAACATCCTATCCTGAAGAATAATTTGCTTGTTGAATTACTTGGAGATCCACCTCCACCAAAGGGTGATCCTGTGTTTGAGCTTAAACAGTTGCCTGATACCCTTAAGTATGCTTATCTCGATGAAAAAGAGATATATCCTGTTATTATTAGTGCTAACCTTTGAGAGCATGAAGAACAGGAATTATTGAAAACTCTGAGGAAATACCGTGCTGCTATTGGATATACTCTTGATGATCTTAAGGGCATTAGTCCCACTCTATGCGAGCATAAAATCAAAACTGATCCTGATTCCAAACCAGTAGCCGACCATCAACGAAGATTAAATCCTAAGATGAAAGAGGTGGTAAGAAAATAAATACTAAAGCTCCTGGAAGCAGGTATTATCTATCATGTTGCTCATAGTGATTAGGTAAGTCCGGTGCATTGCGTCCCTAAGAAGGGAGGTATTACCGTTGTCCCCAATGATAAAGATGAATTGATCCCACAGAGAATTGTTACTGGCTATAAGATGGTAATTGATTTTAGGAAATTGAATAAAGCCACTAGGAAAGATCATTACCCTTTGCCTTTTATTGACCAAATGCTAGAAAGATTGTCTAAACACACACACTTTTGCTTTCTAGATGGTTATTATGGTTTCTCCCAAATACCAGTTGCACAATCTGATCAGGAGAAAACCACTTTTACCTGCCCTTTCGGTACCTTTGCTTATAGATGTATGCCTTTTGGTCTATGTAATGCACCTGCTACCTTTCAAAGATGTATGATGGCTATATTCTCTAACTTTTCTGAAAAGATTGTTTAGGTTTTCATGGATGATTTCTCTGTTTATGGATCTTATTTTGATGATTGCTTGAGCAACCTTGATCGAGTTTTGCAGAGATGTAAAGATACCAACCTTGTCTTGAATTGGGAGAAGTGCCACTTTATGGTTAATGAAGGCATAATCTTAGGACATAAAATTTCTGAAAGAGGTATTGAAGTTGATAAGGCTAAAGTTGATGCGATCGAGAAAATGACATGCCCTACAGACATTAAAGGTATAAGAAGTTTCCTTGGTCATGCTAGTTTCTATAGAAGGTTCATTAAAGACTTCTCTAAGATTTCTAGGCCTCTTACCGATCTCTTGCAAAAAGATATTCCTTTTGTTTTTGATGATGATTGTGAAGAAGCATTTGAAATACTTAAGAAGGCCTTGATAACTGCACCTTCCACCTGATTGGAACTTACCTTTTGAGATCATGTGTGACGCTAGTGATTATGTTGTTGGTGTTGTTCTAGGGCAAAGAGTTGACAAGAAGTTGAATGTTATTCACTACGCTAGTAAAACTCTAGACAGTGCTTAGAGAAACTATGCTACTATGGAGAAGGAATTTTTAGCAGTCGTGTTTGCATGTGAAAAGTTCAGGTCTTACATAGTTGATTCCAAAGTCACTATTCACACTGATCATGCTCCTATCAAGTACCTCATGGAGAAGAAGGACGCTAAACCTAGACTTATTAGATGGGTTCTCTTGCTACAGGAATTTGATTTGCACGTTGTCGACAGGAAGGGTGTTGATAACCCCATAGAGATAACTTGTCTAGGTTGAAGAACGTTCTTGATGACCCACAACCTATTGATGATAGCTTTCCCGGTGAGCAATTAAATGTCATCAATGCTTCACGTAGTGCACCGTGGTATGCTGATTATGCAAACTATATTGTTGCCAAATATATACCACCTAGTTTCACATACCAGCAAAAGAAGGAGTTCTTCTTTGACTTAAGACACTACTTTTGGGATGATCCTCACCTTTATAAGGAAGGAGTATATGGTGTTATTAGACGTTGTGTACCTGAACATGAACATGGACAGATCCTACAGAAGTGTCACTCCGAGGCCTACGGATGACACCATGCGGGAGATAGAACTGCACACAAGGTATTGCAATCAGGTTTCTATTGGCCCACTCTCTTCAAGGATGCCCGTAAGTTTGTTTTGTCTTGTGACGAATGTCAAAGAATAGGTAATATTAGCAAACGTCAGGAAATGCCTATGAACTATTCACTTGTCATTGAACCATTTGATGTTTGGGGCTTTGATTATATGGGACCTTTTCCAAAATCCAATGGGTATACTCATATCCTAGTTGCTGTTGATTACGTCACTAAGTGGGTAGAAGTTATCCCCACTATTTGTGTTGATCACAACACTTCTATCATGATGCTTAAAGTAGTTATTTTCCCTAGATTTAGAGTCCCTAGATATCTAATGACCGACGGTGGTTCACATTTTATTCATGGTGCTTTCTGTAAAACGCTTGCTAAGTACGATGTCAACATAGAATTGCGTCTCCCTACCACCCTCAGTCCAGTGGTCAAGTAGAGCTAAGCAATAGAGAGATCAAACTAATTCTGCAAAAGACTGTCAACAGGTCTAGAAAGAATTGGTCTAAGAAGCTCGATGATGCACTATGGGCTTATAGAACTGCCTATAAGAATCCCATGGGCATGTCTCCGTACAAAATGTTGTACGGTAAAGCATTTCATTTACCTCTTGAGCTAGAGCATAAAGCTTATTGGGCAATCAAAGAGCTCAACTTTGATTTCAAACTTGCCGGTGAGAAGAGGTTATTTGATATTAGCTCACTTGATGAATGGAGAACTCAGGCATATGAGAATGCCAAGTTGTTCAAAGAGAATGTTAAGAGGTGGCATGATACGAGAATACAAAAGCGTGAGTTCAATGTAGGTGATTATGTCTTTCTATATAACTCTCGTTTAAGATTCTTTGTAGGCAAGCTTCTCTCTAAATGGGAAGGTCCCTATGTTGTTGAGGAAGTATATCGTTCCGGTGCTATCAAGATCAACAACACGGAAGGTAATTGTCCGAGAGTTGTAAATGGGCAGAGAATCAAGCATTATATCTCAGGTACTCCCATAAATGTTGAGAGCAATATCATCAATACCATAACTCCGGAAGAATACCTAAGGGATATTTATCAGCCTGTTTCAGACTCCAAAAACGAAGAGGTATGTGATTCGGTAAGAAAACAGAGTCCAAAACTTTTCCAGTAGGAAATTTTCTCCATTTTGGAATATTTTAAAAAATAAAAAAATTGGAAGTAGTCCGGAAAGTACGCGAGGAGGCGACAAGCCTGCACGGCGCGGGCCCACCCCCTGGCCGCGCCGTGAGGGCTTGTGGCCACCTCGTGCGCCTCCCGGACTCCGTTTTCGTGCAGAGTACTCCTTCTAGTCTAGAAAAAATCATTATATATACTCCCATTTGGTCTGACCCCTGCATCGCGCAGATTTCCTGTGTTTTTTGTTTCGAGCCTGTTTCTGTTGCAGATCTAGATCGCTATGACTTCCCCAAAAGCTCTGAAGGACAAGATCTTCGAGAAGGTCATCAATCCCTACCTCACGGGAGTGCTACAACACCCTCAATATATCGAGATGCGTGAGGGGATGTTGCACATCCGTGATGTTGAGGGGCCCAAGAAGACCGGAAGCGTGGAGACGAGGCTCAAAGCAATGGAGCAACAAGTCTTCAAGTGCCAAGGGATGGTGGAGCGTGGACTCAATGCCAACCACATGATGATCACGGAGTTCACCAACAAGCACAGGATTGATGTCAATGACATTGGGAAGCACCTCTCCAGGCTCTATGATAGGATTGATCAACTCCAGGCCCAGATCTATGACCTGCAGAACCAAAACTGTGAGTATGAGTATAGATTTAAATCAATACGGTTGGCTGCAGATTTGAGGATTCCGGAGACTCGTTCATCTTTCCATGATGGAGCACCTATGCATTGGAAGACGGAGGATCAAACTCATGCTGCAACAACTCCTCCACCATCACCACCAAAGGAAGACAACTGAGCATTGGTATGGGCAATCCCCTTGGCTTGTGCCAAGCTTGGGGGAGTTGCCCCGGTATCGTATCACCATCACATATTTTGCCTTTACCTTTGTTTTAGTTTTCCTTTTCAGTTTTCTCTTTCTCTAGTAGATTAAAAGTCTTAGTGTTTTAGTCTTGAGTTTTGCTTTGTGTCACCCCCGATGTATTCGAGCTCGTGAGCCATATAATAAAGAGTGTCTTAGTTGAAGGGCTTTGCCTCTTGCCATGATCAAAAGAGTGAGAATAGAACAAAAGCATGAAAGATCATGTAGTGATCTTATGGGAAGTGATGGCTTCACATATAAAAAGAATGAGGATTGAAACTTGTTGAGGGTAGGCAAACGTAGACCTTGGTCATGGTTGCAATTAATAGGAAGTGATAAAGAAGGAGAGGTTCACATATAAATATATCATCTCTGACACCATCTACGATTGTGAACACTCACTAAACTATTGCATGCCTAGAAGTAGATGTTGGACAAGGAAGACAACATAATGAATTATTTTTACTTGGTTCCGAACAATGTTATATGATTAGAGATCCCTTAGCATGTGACGATTGCTTCCACCTCACATTAGCCAAACCTCCCGCACTAAGTAGAGATACTACTTGTGCATCCATAAACCACCAACCCAGTTTTGCCATGTGAGTCCACCATACCTACCTAAGGATTGAATAAGATCCCTCAAGTAAGTTGTCATCGGTGCAAGCAATAAAAATTGATCTCTAATATGTATGATCTATTAGTGTGCGGAAAATAAGCTTTGTACGAACCTGTGATGAGGAAGACATAAAAGCGACAGACTACATAATAAAGTTCTTTATCACGGGAGGCAATATAAAGTGACGTTCCTCCGCACTAAGAGGACACGCATCCAAACCTCAAAAGCGCATGACAACCTCTGCTTCCCTCTACGAAGGGCCTATCTTGTACCTTTACTTTTTGCCCTTGAAAGAGTCATGGTGATCATCACCAATTCCTTATTTTGCCTTTATCTTGGCTAATGTCATATGCTTGGGAAAGATCTATATTCATATGTCAACTTGGAAGTAAGTATTCATGAATTATTATTGTTGACATTACCCTTGAGGTAAGCAGTTGGGAGGCAAAACTGTAAGCCCCTATCTTTCTCTGTGTCGAGCTGAAACTTTGATCTCATGAGTACCACGTGAGTTGTAGCAATTGTAGAGAACAAATGAATGATTGAGTATGTGGATTTGCTTTACAAGCTCTTATTTGACTCTTTCTGATGTTGTGATAAATTGCAATTGCTTCAATGACTAAAGTCTATCGGTTGTTACTTCTCAGTAAGGTTCTTGATCCATGCTTTACTTTGTGAAGGAATTATCACTTTAGCATGAGAGATTATAAGTTGGTATTGTTGTTCTGATGATGATCATGATGCATGCATGTTCGTATCTTGTTTTGTCGACACCTCTCTCCGTAAACATGTGGACATATTTATTGAGCTAGGCTTTCGCTTGAGGACAAGCGATGTCTAAGCTTGGGGGAGTTGATACGTCCATTTTGCGTCATGTTTTCATGCTGATATTTATCGCTTCTTGGGCTGTTATTTCACTTCACGATACAATACTTATGCCTTTTCTCTCTTATTTTGCAAGGTTTACATGAAGAGGGAGAATGCCGGCAGCTGGAATTCTGGTCTGGAAAGGGAGAAAAGTTGAGATACCTATTATGCGCAACTCCAAATGCCGTAAAAATCAAAGAGGATTTTTTTCCGGATTTATAAAAAATACTGGGCCGAAGAAGCACCCGAGGGGCGCCAGCAGGTGGCCACAAGCCTGCACGGCGCGGCCAACCCCCCCCCCCCCCGAGGCCGCGCCAAGGGGGCTTGTGGGCTCCCTGCTGGCCCACTGGCCCCCCTCTTCTGCTTTATGAAGGGTTTCATCCGGAAAAAAATCAGGGAGGAGCTTTTTCGTGGATTCGCCGCCGCCACGAGGCGGAACTTGAGCAGAACCAATCTAGAGCTGTGGCAGGACGATCCTCTCGGGGAAACTTCCCTCTCGGAGGGGGAAATCGCCGCCATCGTCATCACCAACACTACTCTCATCAGAGGGGACTCGTCACCATCAACATCTTCATTAGCACCATCTCATCTCCAAACCCTAGTCCATCACTTGTAACCAATCTCCGTCTCGCGACTCCGATTGGTACTTGTAAGGTTGCTAGTAGTGTTGATTACTCTTTGTAGTTGATGCTAGTTGGATTATTTGGTGGAAGAGTTTATGTTCAGATCATTGATGCTACTCATTACCTCTCTGGTCATGAATATGATTATGCTTTGTGAGTAGTTACTTTTGTTCTTGAGGACATGGGATAAGTCATGCTAATAGTAGTCATGTGAATTTGGTATTCGTTCGGTAATTTGATGTGTTGTATGTTGTTTTTCCTCTAGTGGTGTTATGTGAACGTCGACTACATAAGACTTCACCATTATTTGGGCCTAGAGGAAGGCATTGGGAAGTAGTAAGTAGATGATGGGTTGCTAGAGTGACAGAAGCTTAAACCCTAGATTATGCGTTGCTTCGTAAGGGGCTGATTTGGATCCACTAGTTTAATGCTATGGTTAGACTTTGTATTAATTCTTCTTTCGTAGTTGCGGATGCTTGCGAGAGGGATTAATCATAAGTGGGATGCTTGTCCAAGTAAGGGCAGTACCCAAGCGCCGGTCCACCAACATATCAAACTATCAAAGTAACGAACGCGAATCATATGAACATGATGAAAACTAGCATGACAGAAATTCCCGTGTGTCCTCGGGAGCGTTTTTCCTCCTATAAGACTTTGTCCAGGCTTGTCCCTTGATACAAAAGGGATTGGGCCACTTTGCTGCACCGTTGCTACTTTTGTTACTTGTTGCTTTCTACGAATCATCTCACCAAACAATCACTTGTTACCGATAATTTCAGTGCTTCCAGAATTTACCTTGCCGAAAACCACTTGCAAGATCCTTCTGCTCCTCGTTGGGTTCGACACTCTTACTTATTGAAAGGACTACATATGATCCCCTATACTTGTGGGTCATCAAATACTCCTTTTGGTTGGGAAAAATTCATTATATAATCTCCCGAAAGGTCTGACCCTCGTATCACGCAAATATCCTCTGTTTCGTCTCGAGCCTGTTTCTGCCGCAGATTTAGGGCAAGGATGTCGTCTGAGGAATCTGTCAGGGAGAACGATTTCCCTCAAGTCTATGAAGAAGTAAATGCTAATCTGAAAAGAATGGAGGTCATGGGGGCCAAGGAAGGGCTGCTGGAAGAAACTAAGGGCAAAGCTAAGGAGGAGAATCCGGCGTCGGACGAATGGCAATCTATGCTCAACAAGGAAGAAGTTGAGGAAGAGGATTTTCTTCAACCCTACCTCCACCTACTATCTCTTGAGGTTATGTGAAATAACTCGTGTTCGTAATACTTATCTCACCCATGAAGTTGTTTTGCTGGAGAAACAAATCACAGAGCTCCAAAGTATAAATCGAAGATTGATGGCCCTCTTGGAATTAAAAGACAGGACTACTCCAACACCATCACCCCCGAAGGAAGACAATTAAGCACGGGTATGGGCACTCCCCTTGGCTTGTGCCAAGCTTGGGGGAGTTTCCCCGGTATCGTATCACCATCACATCTTTTGCCTTTACCTTTTTCTTAGTTCGTTCCTTTTTGGTTTTATCTTTTTCTAGTAGTATAAAGTTCTTAGTATGATATAGGCTTGAGTTTTGCTTTGTGTTACTCCCAATGTATTCGAGTTCGTAAGTCATATAATAAAGAGTGTTTTAGTTAAGGGCCTTGCTTCATGCCATGATCTAAAGAAAGAATAATGAAAGAACAAAAGCATGGAAGATCATGTAATGATCTTATGGGAAGTGATGGCTTCACATATAAAAAGAATGTTGATTGAAACTTGTTGTGGGTGGACAAACGTAGACCTTGGTCATTGTTGCAATTAATAGAGGTAATAAATAAAGAGAGGTTCACATATAAATATATCATCTTTGGCACTGTCTATGATTGTGAACACTCATTAAACTATTACATGCTTAGAAGTAGATGTTGGACAAGGAAGACAACATAATGAATTATGTTTGCTTGGTTCCGAATAATATTATATGACTAGAGATCCCTTAGCATGTGACGCTTGCTTCCACATCGTATCAACTAAAACTTCTACACTAAGTAGAGATACTACTTGTGCATCCATAAACCCTCAACCCAGTTTTGCCATGAGCGTCCACCATACCTACCTATGGATTGAATAAGATCCCTCAAGTAAGTTGTCATCGGTGCAAGCAATAAAAATTGCTCCCTAAATATGTATGATCTACTAGTGTGTGGAAAATAAGCTTTGTACGAACCTGTGATGAGGAAGACATAAAAGCGACAGAGTGCATAATAAAGTTCTTTATCACACGAGGCAATATAAAGTGACGTTCCTCCACACTAAGAGATCACACATCCAAACCTCAAAAGCGCATGACAACCTCTGCTTCCCTCTGCGAAGGGCCTATCTTGTACCTTTACTTTTTATCTTTAAAAGAGTCATGGTGATCGACACCAATCCTTATTTCGCCATTATCTTGGCTAATGTCATGTGATAGGGAAAGATCTATATTCATATGTCAACTTGGAAGTAAGTATTCATGAATTAATATTGTTGACATTACCCTTGAGGTAAATAGTTGGGAGGCGAAACTATAAGCCCCTTTCTTTCTGTGTGTCCACCTGAAACTTTGATCTCATGAGTACCACGTGAGTTTTAGCAATTGTAGAAGACTAAAAGATGATTGAGTATGTGGATTTGCTTTACAAGCTATTATTTGACTCTTTCCGATGTTATAATAAATTACAATTGCTTCAGTGACTAAAGACTATTGGTTGTTAATTCTCAATAAGGTTCTTGATCCATACTTTACATTGTGAAGGAATTGTGACTTTAGCATAAGAGATTATATGACGTCATTGTTGTTCTATAATCATGATGCGTGCATGTCCGTATTTTGTTTTATCAACACATCTATCTCTAAACATGTGGGCATATTTATTGATCTCGGCTTCCGCTTGAGGACAAGCGAGGTCTAAGCTTGGGGGAGTTGATACGTCCATTTTGCATCATGCTTTTATGTTGATATTTTTCGCATTATGGGCTGTTATTACACGTTTTGATACAATACTTATGCCTTTTCTCTCTTATTTTATAAGGTTTACATGAAGAGGGAGAATGCCGACAGCTGGAATTCTGGGCTGAAAAAGGAGAAAGTTTGAGATACCTATTCTACACAACTCCAAAAGCCGTGAAAATCAACAAGGAATTATTTTGGAATATATAAAAAAATACTGGGCGGAAGAAGTACTGGAGGGGAGCCACCAGGAGGCCACAAGCCTGCCAGGCTTGCCCTACCCCCCTGGCCACACCTAGGTGGCTTGTGGGCCCCCTGTTACCCCTCCGGCTCCCATCTTCTGCTATAAGGAGGGTTTCGTCCCAGAAAAAATCAGAGGAAAACTTTCGGGAAGAGACGCCGCCGCCACGAGGCGGAACTTGAGTAGAACCAGTCTAGAGCTCCGGCAGGGCCGTCCTGTCAGGGAAACTTCCCTCCCGAAGGGGGAAATCGTTGCCATCCTCATCACCAACACTCCTCTCATCGGAGGTGACTCATCTCCATCAACATCTTCATCAGCACCATCTCATCTCCAAACCCTAGTTCATCTCTTGTAACCAATCTCCGTCTCGCGACTCCGATTGGTACTTGTAAGGTTGCTAGTAGTGTTAATTATTATTTGTAGTTGATGCTAGTTGGATTACCCGGTGGAAGATCATATGTTCAGATCCTTAATGCTATTCAATACCTCTCTGATCATGAACATAATTATGCTTTGTGAGTAGTCACTTTTGTTCCTGAGGACATGGGATAAGTATTGCTATAAGTAGTCATGTGAATTTGGTATTCGTTCGATATTTTGATGCGTTGTATGTTGTCTTTCCCCTAGTGATGTTATGTGAATGTCGACTACATATCACTTCACCATTATTTGGGCCTAGAGGAAGGAATTGAGAAGTAATAAGTAGATGATGGGTTTCCCATGCGACGTTCCCCAACAATACGCTCTCGCACTATTAGTTTGCCTCGTACAATTGGTTATGTTCCTTAGTGGTACGTCATAGATGTAGCGGACGTAAAAGAACTTCAAGAATTCTCGAGTGTTGACATGTGGGCATGTCTTTTAGCACAATGCACTCTCTCATCATTTGTTTGCCTTGTGCAATTGTTGTTGCTTCCTCTGTATTTGACTGCCCATGTGTTGCAACATAAACTGTGACAGAATTTACAAGTTTGTGAAGTCACCTAGGATTCAGTTATCTTGGCTATACCAAATGCATAACTAGATTCTGGTATTGTTACTCCATGTAGTCCCCTTGTTTGCCTTGGTGAAGAATGAAAATGAATTATGATAAAATTTGCATGTTTGAAGACTTAATTGAGATTCGGTCATCTAGTCTATAGCAAATACATGACTCAATGCCTCACTATGGTATGGATAAACCTTATGGCTCTCTTAAACACAAATAGTGATAATTCTTGTGGGATCTTCACTCACATTAAAGTGTGAGAATTGCAAGAGCAGGAAAAAGATCGTTCAGCGAAAATAAATTGAGAAGTGAGACATCTACATACCCTTGTAGATTGCTAAGCGGAAGCGTTAAGAAACGCGTTTGATGTAGTTGAATGTCTTCGCGATCCAATCATGATCCGTCCCAATCTGGTGCCGAACGGACGGCACCTCCGCGTTCAGCACACGTATAGCTCGATGACGCCTTCACCACCTCGATCTAGGGAGCATAGATGGAGTAGTAGCTGAGATCTTTGGTAGCACGATGGTGTGGCGACGGTGGTGACGGAGTTGTCCCGGCAGGGCTTCGCTAAGGGCTGACATGACACAAACGAGGGAGAAGTACTACGAGAGAGAGGAGGGTTGTGTTGTGGATTTTGTTGTACGGCTGCCCTTGCTCTCCTCTAGTATATATAGGGGAAGGGAGGAGGGGTCGGCACCCTAGGGTTTCCCCTAGGGGTGGGGTGGCTGTCGGTGCCTTGGCCCCCAAGAAGAGTGGGGCTACGACCACCTCTTTGCCAGCCCAGCCCCTTGGTCACATTGGTGTTAGGTGGGCCACCTATCACAACCCATGGCCCGTTCGGGGCAGGTGGACCCCCGAAACACTTATGGAACCTCCATCACTAAACCGGTAACTTCTGAAACTCTTCGGAAACTTGAATACCAACTTCCCATATATCAATATTGAAAGTGCGTTATATCGACTAGAGGGGGTGAATAGGATATTTTTATAATTTCATCACTGAGGAAATTCCTAGTGAGGAAAATCCTCAGTCATGAACTCGGTGCAGCGGAAATAGTACAGGATCAGGTGTGCAAAAACTTCTACACCAAAGTACTCGATGAGATTTCAGAGATTCGGTTTGCACAGTTTGCAAGTAGAGAGTAAGCAGGTGAAGACTAACTCAAATGAAGTATTTGAGGTTGAGGAAATTTAGAGAAAGTATTCAAACAAATTCTTCAAATAGTACAAATGAAAGTCTTCAACATACAATTGACGAAATGAGAAGGTTGAATAAATAAAACCCGTAGCTTGATGAAGACAATTGTTGATGACCCAGTTCCAACAGTTGTGATAGTTGTACATCTGGTTCGGAGCGGCTTGGTATTGAAACCAAAGGACACACAGTACCGGGACGCAAAGTCCCTACCGTATTCTCCTTGAGCTAAGGACACAGAGTCCTCGCCCAACACTTATGGTAAGTCTTCAGGGCAAACTTCCAAACCCTCACAAACTCGGTCACCCTGCGATCCACAATTGACTGCTGGATGTTCTAGACCATGATGATTAACCGTTTGGAGGATACACGGTCCTCAAAGGTAATAAGCATCAGTTCCACACACGAACAACTTCTTCAGTGATGCTCAATCACTTGGGTTTTGGTTTGGGTTTGGTGTTTGGGGTATTTCCTCACTTGATTATTTTCTCTCAAAGACTTTGAGGAATTTGGGTTGCTCTAAATGACAAGTGTCAGTTTCTCTCGGAGCAGCCAATGAGCAAGTGGTTGTGGGGGACTGCTACCTCTTGAGCTTGCGTTGTTTTTCCCTTGAAGAGGAAAGAGTGATGCAGCACAGTAGCAGTAAGTATTTTTCCTCAGTTTGAGAACCAAGGTATCAATCCAATAGGAGTATCAAGGCAAGTCTTCAAAGTACCTGCGCAAAAACAAACAAACTTGCACCCAACACTATAAAGGGCTTGTCAATCCCTTCACGTTTGATTGCGAGGTGAGATCTGAAGGCGGAAAGTGCAAAAAAGTGAAAGTGTAGAGCTGAAAATATGATGTGAAGTAGACCCGGAGGCCATAGTGTTCACTAGAGGCTTCTCTCATGATAACAGGTATTACGGTGGGTGAACGAATTGCTGTCGAGCAATTGATAGAATCGCGCAAAGTCATGATGATATCTAAGGCAATGATCATACATATAGGCAACACGTCCGAGACAAGTAGACCGATACTGTCTGCATCTACTACTATTACTCCACACATCGACCGCTATCCAGCATGCATCTAGTGTATTGAGTTCATAACAAACAGAGTAACGCCTTAAGCAAGATGACATGATGTAGAGGGATAAATTCATGCAATAGATAAAAAAAACCCATCTTTTTACCCTTGATGGCAACAACACGATGCGTGCCTCGCTACTCCTTCTGTCACTGGGTGAGGACACCGCACGGTATGAACCCAAAACCAAGCACTTCTCCATTGGAAGAATTATATATCAAGTTGGCCAAACGAAACCCACAACTCGAAGAGAATTACAAGGATACAAAATCATGCATATAAGAGATCAGAGGATACTCAAATAATATTCATAGATAATCTGATCATAAATCCACAATTCATCGGATCTCGACAAACACACCGCAAAAGAAGATTACATCGGATAGATGTCCATGAAGATGATGGAGAACTTTGTATTGAAGATCCAAGAGAGAGAAGAAGCCATCTAGCTAATAGCTATGGACCCGAAGGTCTGTGGTGAACTACTCACGCATCATCAGAGAGGCAATGGTGTTGATGAAGAAGCCCTCTGTGTTCGAATCCCCCTCCGGAGGGCACCAGAACGTGCCCCAGATGGGATCTTCTGGAGACAGAAGCATGCGGCGGCGGAAAAGTATTTTCGTGGCTCCCTCCCATGGTTTTAGATTTTTAGGGAATTTATAGGCGGAAGAAGTAGGGCAAAGGAGCCACGGGGGGGGGGGGGGAGGGCACAAGCCTGGTAGGCGCCCCCTGGCCGCGGCTAGGGGGCTTGTGGCCTCACCCGGGATCCTTTGCCTTGGTTCTCAAGTTCCGTGCGTATCTTCTGTTACGGAAAAAATCATTTCAAAGATTTTTATTCCGTTTGGACTCCGTTTAATATTCTTATCTGAAAAGGGTCAAAAACATGGAAAAAACAGGAACTGGCACTTGGCACTGAGTTAATAGGTTAGTCCCAAAAAAGATATAAAATAGCATATTCATGCATACAAAACATCCAATGTTGACAAGATAATAGCATGGAACCATCAAAAATTATAGATACGTTGGAGACGTATCAAGCATCCCCTAGCTTAACTCCTGCTCGTCCTCGAGTAGGGAAGTGATAAAGACTGAATTTTTGATGTGGAATGCTACCTAACATATTTGTCCATTGCAACTTCTTTCATGTTACATGAATGTTCACATCCATAAGATTCAAAACAATAGTTTACTATTGACATGAAAACAATAATACTTCAAGCATACTAGCAAAGTGATCATAACTTTCGAAATAACAAGGCCAAAGAAAGTTATCCCTACAAAATCACACAACGAATTTAAATCATGCACAACCCCGGTATTGGCCAAGTAATTGTTTTCGCACTCTTACTTTCTCAAACTTTTTCAACTCTCACGCAATACATGAGCGTGAGCCATGGATATATCACTATAGGTGGAATAGAGTGTGGTGGAGGTTGTGAGGCAACAAGAAGGAGATGGTCACATCGACTCGACGTATCTAAGGGCTATGGAGATGCCCATCAATAGATATCAATGTGAATGAGTAGGGATTTCCATGCAACGGATGCACTTAGAGCTATAAGTGTGTGAAAGCTCAAAAGGAGAACTAGTGGGTGTGCACCTAACTTGCTTGCTCACCAAGACCTAGGGCAATTTTGAGGAAGCCCATCATTGGAATATACAAGCCAAGTTATATAATTAAAATTCCCACTAGTATATGGAAGTGACAAAACGAGAGACTCTCTATCATGAAGAACATGGTGCTATTGTGAAGCATAAGTGTGGAAAAAGATAGTAGCATTGTCCCTTCTCTCTTTTTATCTCTCTTTTTTTGTTTGGGCTCTTTAGCCACTTTTCATTTATTTATTTATTGGTGGGCATCTTTGGCCTCTTTTTTTATTATTTTTCCTCACATGGGACAATGCTCTAATAATGATGATCATCACACTTTTATTTACTCACAGCTCAATGCTTAGAGCAATGATGACTCTATAGGAGATGACTCCGGCAGTGTACCGGGATGTGCAACGATCTAGCTTGGCGTATGAAGTTGAAACATCTCGCTAGCTATCTTACGATCATGCAATGGCAATATGTAAGTGACGGCACAAGTCATGAGACGGAACGGTGGGAGTTGCATGGCAATATATCTCGGAATGGCTATGAAAATGCCATAATAGGTAGGTATGGTGGCTGTTTTGAGGAAGGTATATGGTGGGTTTGTGCACCGGTGAAATTTGCGCGGTACTAGAGAGGCTAGCAATGGTGGAAAGTGAAAGTGCATTTATACCATGGACTCACATTAGTCATGAAGAACTCATATACTTATTGCGAAAGTTTTATTAGTAATCAAAACAAAGTGCTAAACGCATACTCCTAGGGGAAGGGTTGGTAGGTGTTAACCATCGCGCGATCCCGACCGCCACACAAAGGATGACAATCAGTAAATCAATTATGCTCCGACTTCCTATCATAGCGGTTCACCATACGTGCATGCTACAGGAATCACTAACTTCAACACAAGTATTTCTAGATTCACAACACCCTACTAACATAACTCTAATATTACCATATCCATGTCTCAAAACTAATTGAGAGGAATCTAACTTCTTTTTACTAATCAATGCACATGAATATGGAAGTTTTTATTATATCCTCTTTGGATGCCAATCATCTTTAGGACTACTTTCATAGCACAAGCCAATTACCAAGTTACTCAGAGAGAGCACTCTCAAAAAGATATAAGTGAAGATCGAGAGTTCTTATTTATCCAAAATATGACACTGTCGTGTTCTAAAAAGATCTAAGTGAAGCACTAGAGCAAAGTTATGTAGCTCAAAAGATATAAGTGCAGCACATGCGAGCTAAATTTCCTAACTCAAAAGATATACGCGAACCTCAATGAGTATTCTAGCAAAATCATGATGAGTGCATGTCTCTCTCAAAAAGGTGTGCAGCAAGTATGATTGTGACATAACAAAAAGAAAATACTCCTATAATACACGACGTTCCAAGCAAAACACGTATCATGTGGTGAATAAAAATATAGCTCCAAGTAACGTTACCGATGGATTGAAAATGAAAGAGGGGATGGCTTCCCGAGGCAAACCCAAGCTTAGGCTTTTTGGTGTCCTTGAACTTGGCTTGGAATGCCTTGGGTATCCCCAAGCTTGAGCTCTTTCCACTATTTATCCCATTGTCCATGAGAACATCACCCAAAACTTGAAAACTTCACAACACAAAAACTTAAACATAAACTCGTGATATCATTAGCATAAGAAAACAAACCACCACCTCTTTAGGTACCGTAGCAAACTTGATTTATATTTATATTGGTGTTATATTACTGTATTCGCACTTTTCCATGGCTATTACCCCCCGATACTATCCATAGTTTCATCAAAATAAGCAATCAACACAAAAAAACAGAATCTGTCAAAAATAGACTAGTTTGTAGAAATCTGTATACTTCGTATACTTCTGGTATCTCAAAAATTCTGAAATTTTTTGACAATTAGGGAAATTGGCATATCAACCATCATCAAAAAGAATAAACTAAAAATCTCTTTCTGGATAGGAATTAAAAATAATTTTGTGAGCGCAAAGTTTCTGTCTTTTTCAGCAAGATCAAACAACCATCACCAAAACTAGTCATAAAGGTTTTACTTGGCACAAACACACAAAAAAACAAAAAAAACACAAGCATAAAAGAATTATGATGGTGTGTACACAACAAAACATAAAGCAAAAAGCGAAGATAAACTCATTGGGTTGCCTCCCGACAAGCGTTATTGTTTAACGCCCTTAGCTGGGCATAAGGCGATAGAATCAAGTATCGTCGTCTTTGGTGCTCAAACCATAAGTAGCCTTCATCATGGATTCATAAGGCAATCTTATTTTCTTTCTAGGAAAATGTTCCATGCCCTTCTTTAATGTAAATTGAAATCTAATATTCCCTTCCTTCATATCGATGATAGCACCAACAGTCCTAAGGAAAGGTCTACCAAGAATGATGGGACATGTTGGATTGCAATCAATATCAAGCACAATGAAATCTACAGGTACATGGTTCCTATTTGCAATAATAAGTACATCATTGATCCTTCCCATAGGTTTCTTAACAGTAGAATCCGCAAGATGCAAATTAAGAGAGCACTCATCAATCTCATTGAAGCCTAGAACATCACATAAAGACTTTGGAATAGCGGAAACACTAGCACCCAAATCAAACAAAGCATTGCATTCATAGTTTTTAATCTTGATTTTGATAGTAGGTTCCCACTCATCATGAAGTTTTCTAGGAATAGAAACTTCCAACTCAATTTTCTCCTCAAGATATTTCATCATAGCATCGATGATATGATCGGTAAAGGCCTTGTTTTGGCTATAAGCGTGTGGAGAGTTTAGCATGGATTGCATCAAGGAAATACATTCAATCAAAGAGCAACTATCATAATTGAATTCCTTGAAATCCAAAGTAGTAATTTCATTACTACTCAAAGTTTTGATATCCTCTACTCCACTTTCAATGCTTTTAGCATCAAGATAGATAGACTCTGAATCATTGGGGCATTTCTCAACCAAAGTGGACTCATATCCAGCCCCATCATCATTAGGTTTGACATTAGAAAACAAGGATTCAATGGGAGTCACACCAAGCACTTTAAGATCTTCGTGATTCTCATCACATATTTCAGGTTTAGCAGCCATTTTATTGACTAAGGTAGCCTGTTTATCAGAAATCTGGCCTACCAAATTTTCAAGACGAGCAAACTGAGAATTTAGCACAAGGAATTCTTTGGCCATATCATCAACTTCTTTATTCATAAAATCCATAAAATAATTTTGCTCCCTTAGTTCTCTACGAAAGTAACTATTATAATCAAACTGTGTAGACATGAAGCCTTTAACATTAGTTTCAATCTCTTCCAACCTTTTATAGTAACCTTCCTAATCCTTTGGTTGGGCCATACAGGTCTTAGCAGGCAGACAAACACACAAGCAAACAGAAAGCAAGCGAAAGAAAAGGGTGAACGAAAAAGGCAAATATTTTTGTAAATTTTTGTTTTTCAAAAGTGGGGAAGAGGAAAACGAGAGGCAAAAAAGTAAATGCAAGAGATGAGTTTGCGACAGTTACTTGGATAAGCTTCACTTAGAATAGTCCCCGGTGCCAGAAATTGACACGTTGAAGGAAGACTATTCTTGACTTGATACTCCCCGACAATGGCGCCAGAAATTCTTCTTGCTACCTCTTGCACTTTCGTTGGTTTTTCCCTTGAAGAGGAAACGGTGATGCAGCACAATAGCAGTAAGTATTTCCCTTAGTTTGAGAACCAAGGTATCAATCCAGTAGGAGTATCAAGGCAAGTCTCCAAAGTACCTGCGCAAAAACAAACAAACTTGCACCCAACGCTATAAAGGGGTTGTCAATCCCTTCATGATTGATTGCGAGGTGAGATCTGAAGGCGAAAAGTGCAACAAAGTGAAAGTGTAGAGCTGAAAATATGATGTGAAGTAGACCCGGGGGCCATAGTGTTCACTAGAGGCTTCTCTCATGATAGCAAGTATTACGGCGGTGGGTGAACGAATTACTCTCGAGCAATTGATAGAATCGCGCAAAGTCATGATGATATCTAAGGCAATGATCATACATATAGGCATCACGTCCGAGACAAGTAGGCCGATAATGTGTGCATCTACTACTATTACTCCACACATCGACCGCTATCCAACATGCATCTAGTGTATTGAGTTCATAACAAACAGAGTAACGTCTTAAGCAAGATGACATGATGTAGAGGGATAAATTCATGCAATAGATAAAAAAACCCATCTTTTTACCCTTGATGGCAACAACATGATGCGTGCCTTGCTACCCCTTCTGTCACTGGGTGAGGACACCGCACGGTATGAACCCAAAACCAAGCACTTCTCCCATTGCAAGAATTATAGATCAAGTTAGCCAAACGAAACTCACGACTCGAAGAGAATTACAAGGATACGAAATCATGCATATAAGAAATCAGAGGAGACTCAAATAATATTCATATATAATCTGAACATAAATCCACAATTCATCGGATCTCGACAAACACACCGCAAAAGAAAGTTACATCAGATAGATCTCCATGAAGATCATGGAGAACTTTGTATTGAAGATCCAAGAGAGAAAAGAAGCAATCTAGGTACTAGCTATGGACCCAAAGGTCTGTGCTGAACTACTCATGCATCATCGGAGAGGCAATGGTGTTGATGAAGAAACCCTCCGTGTCCGAATCCCCCTCTGGCAGGGCACCAGAACGGTCCCCAGATGGGATCTCGCGGAGACAGAAGCTTGCGGCGGTGGAAAAGTATTTTCGTGGCTCTCTCTGGAGGTTTCGGGATTTTTGGGAATTTATAGGCGAAAGAGGTAGGGCAGAGGAGGCAAGGGGGGCCCACGAGCCTGCTAGGCGCCCCCCCTAGGGCGCTCCTAGGGGGCTCGTGACCTCCCACGAGACCTGCTGCCTTGGTTCTCAAGTCTTCTGGGTATCTTCTGATATGGAAAAAATCATCCTGCGGGTTTTATTCTATTTGGACTCCGTTGAATATTCTTTTCTAAAAATGTCAAAAACACGGAAAAAACAGAAACTAGCACTAGGCACTGAGTTAATAGGTTAGTCCAAAAAATGATATAAAATGGCATATAAATGCATATAAGACATCCCAAGTTGATAATATAATAGCATGGAACAATCAAAAATTATAGATACGTTGGAGACGTATCAAGCTCGAACGGAGAAGACGAGAGGAAGAGAAGAGTTTTGACACAGTGGGGGGTAAGGGGCTATTTATAGCTCAGGTGAAAAATGGTCTGAGCCAAAACTTTTAGACCGAACTGCCCTTGCCCCCTCGTCTCCGCATGACACGTGTTACCCACAATTGAAACGGTGGAGATCATGGTTATCCGAACGTGAGTAGTGGGTGCGGTTACTGTGGTGACATTAAAAATAAATTTTGAATTTTTAGGATTTCGTTGCAAAGTCCTCAGCTGACGAGGACTCAGTAAGGATCTTGAACAAGTGTCAAACATAACGCATATGAAGAATTTGAGAATAGATTGGATTGAGCTTAGCATAGAGGGGAGTCGGGTCCGATCACAGTCACTTAGGGGAAATACCAAATTGAAGACTCAACAATAAGTGAACGTTGTTGAGGACATTGAAAGCTCGTTATAATATATATTCAAATGAAGATCATCTCAAATAGTTTTGAAGATTTTGAAGATTTTGAAAATTTGAGGTTTTTGTGACAAAGTCTCAGATTGAAGAATTTCAACTTTGAATAATTTCCAACTTGAAGAATTTCAAAGTTGAGTGGTGGCGTGACCCACCGTATAAGAATGATGATTTCAGGCGCCGCGTACAATTTTCGTAGGGCCCTGAGAACCAAATTCGTCATTGATTTCTGCATACTTAGAGTGATATTCTTCATTGATTGAAGAAAATTGTCACTTTGTGTGTTGCTCATCTAAGTCATGAATTTTGCATAAGTGTCAAGGATATGTGCATGTTTACAAGACATTCAAAGATTCTAGCATATTTAGCTCACACCGCAACTTGCAAAACCTTCTCTCATCCAAGGGCTTTGTGAAAATATCTGCTAGTTGATCATGAGTCTTCACATGGTCTATGATGATATTGCCCTTGATGGCATGGTCACGAAGAAAATGATGACGAATCTGGATGTGCTTGGTCTTCGAGTGTTCTATTGGGTTGTAGGCGATCTTGATTGCACTCTCATTGTCGCAATAGAGGGGCACATTTTTCATGTTGATGTCGTAGTCTTTGAGGCTTTGCTTCATCCATAGCATTTGAGCATAGCAAGATCCAACAGCAATGTACTCAGCTTCGGCAATGGAGAGAGATACACAGTTCTGCTTCTTTGAGGACCAGCAGACTAATGATCTTCCGAGGAAATGGCATGTGCCTGATGTTGACTTGCGATCCACACGGTCACCAGCATAATCAGAATCAGAATATCCAACGAGGTGAAGATTTGAGCCCTTGGGGTACCATAATCCTAGTGTTGGTGTGTGAGCTAGATATCGAAGAATATGTTTCACAACCTTATGGTGTGATTCCTTCAGTTTTGCTTGAAAACGAGCACACATGCAAACACTAAGCATAATATCTGGCCTAGATGCACATAGGTACAATAAAGAGCCAATCATAGAAGGATATACCTGTTGATCGAAATCTTTACCATTTTTGTTAGTGCAGATGTAGCCGTTGGTAGGCATAGGAATCTTGACGCCTTTGCATTCATGCATGCCAAATTTCCTGAGAACGTCCTTGAGGTATTTTTCCTGAGATATGAAGATGCCATTGTGTTGATGACGAATTTGGAGACCTAAGAAGAATTTCAGCCCCACCATCATAGACATTTGATATTCTTCACCCATCATGTAGGCAAATTCATCACTGTAACGTTTGTCAGTACAACCAAAGATAATGTCAGCGATATATATTTGGCACACAAATAGTTCATTTTCATAGGATTTTGTGAAAAGTGTAGGATAAAGTGAACCGGGTTTGAAGCCTTTCTTCATGAGGAATTCCTTCAATGTATCATACCATGCCCGAGGGGCTTGCTTGAGGCCAAAGAGTGCCTTTTTGAGTCTGAAGACTTTGTTAGGATGCTTTGGGTCTTCAAAACCTGGGGGTTGAGCAACATATACTTCTTCCTCAAGCTTACCATTGAGGAATGCACTTTTCACATCCATTTGATATAGATTAATATTGTGATGGTTAGCATAAGCAAGTAATATTCAAATAGCTTCATGTCTAGCAACAGGTGCAAAAGTTTCATCAAAGTCAATTCCTTCAATCTGTGTGTAGCCTTGGGCTACAAG
Source organism: Hordeum vulgare subsp. vulgare (assembly GCF_904849725.1). Taxonomy (NCBI): domain Eukaryota; kingdom Viridiplantae; phylum Streptophyta; class Magnoliopsida; order Poales; family Poaceae; genus Hordeum; species Hordeum vulgare. The sequence continues at coordinate 463,340,848 of NC_058523.1, forward strand.
CCGTGCCTTGTTCCTGACAACCTGCCCATCCTCATCTTGCTTATTTCGGTAGATCCACTTGGTGCCGATGATATTGTGCTTGCAAGGATCTGCTCTTTTGACGAGTTCCCATACGTCATTTAGGTTGAACTGGAGAAGTTCATCTTGCATGGCTTGTATCCACTCAGGTTCCATGAAGGCTTCAACAACTTTTGAGGGTTTTGTGATAGTCACAAACAAGGAATGCCCACAGAAGTTAACAAAATGTAAAGCTTTTGAGCGAGTGAGAGGACCTGGCGCATTGATGTCATCGAGGATTTTGTCAAGTTCCACTTCATTTGCAATCCTTGGATGAGCTGGTTGAAGACTTTGGTTGGGCTGAGGAATTTGATCTATAGCAGTTTCCTCAGGTGCACCTGCTTGAATTTCCTTAGTGTTGGGTACGACTTCTTCAACAAGGGGTTGTTCTTTAGTAGGAATGATATCTTCAGTTGCCTTGAGCTTGATGGCTTCCTCAGGAGTCAATTTATCTGGCACACGAGGCAGTTGCTCTCTTTGCGAGCCATTAGTTTCATCGAACCGCACATATATAGTTTCAACAACCTTATTGTGATAGGTGTTGAAGACTCGGTAGGTGTGCGAGTCCTTTCCGTAACCAAGCATAAAAACCTCATGTGTTTTAGGTGCAAACTTTGAGCTATGGTGAGGTTCTCTAATCCAGCATCTTGCACCAAAGACTTTGAAATAACTTACATTGGGTTTCTTGTCAGTGAGGAGTTCATATGAGGTTTTCTTGAGGAATTTGTGAAGATATAGCCGGTTGATGATGTGGCAAGCAGTGTTGATTGCTTCAGGCCAGAAGAGACGAGGAGTCTAGTATTCTTCAAGCATAGTCCATGCCATTTCAACTAGAGTCATGTTCCTGCGTTCAACGACGCCATTCTGTTGAGGAGTATAAGGAGCAGACAATTCGTGAGTAATACCAAGTTCATCAAGATAATCATCAAGATCAGTATTTTTGAATTATGTCCCATTATCACTCCTGATGTGTTTGATCTTGACGCCGAAGTTCGTCGAGGCACTTGAGAAAAATTGTTTGAAGACTTCCTGCACTTCAGTTTTATACAGAATGATGTGTACCCAAGTATAGCGAGAATAGTCATCAACGATGACAAATCCATATGAAGATGTTGCATTGGTTAGGGTAGCATAATGAGTAGGTTCAAACAGATCCATGTGAAGCAATTCAAACGGACGAGTAGTAGTCATGATAGTCTTCGAGGGGTGTTTGGATCTGGTTAATTTTCCAGACTCACAAGCACCGCAGAGATGGTCCTTGAGGAATTTTACGGATTCCATGCCAATGACATGCTTCTTCTTCGCTAGTGTATGCAAATTCCTCATGCCTGCATGACCAAGTCGTAGATGCCATAGCCAGCCTTCTGAGGTTTTTGCTAGTAAGCATGTGGCTGGTTGAGGACATGTGAAAAAATCAACAATATATAAATCTCCTCTCCTAAAGCCTTCAAAGACTTTGGATTTGTCAGATTCCATCATGACTACACATTTATATTTTCCAAAGATGACAATCGTATCAAGATCACTAAGCATTGAGACTGACATGAGGTTAAACCCAAGGGATTCGACAAGCATGACTTTGTCCATGTGCCGATCTTTGGAGATAGCCACTTTACCAAGTCCCAATACCTTGCTTTTACCTTTATCAGTGTAAGTGATTTGCTTCAATGGTGATGGAGTCGGTGGCATATTCATCAGTAAGCTTTTATCACCAATCATGTGATTTGTGCAACCACTGTCAAGAACCCATTATGTATTCTTGGGTTTGTCATCCTGCGGATGAATTACTACAGCTTACCATCTCATATGCTTCAGACTTGAAGAATATGATATCAATTTCATCAGATAAGAATTTCATTATAACAGTAAATTTGATGACGTGTCAAATGTTATCATTTCATCAATTTTAGCTTGCGTTCAATCAAGCAATTTCCTCAGGTCTTCAGCAAATTCTTCAGATGATGACTTTCATCTCGAGACCTGATGTGCAGAAGTGATTAGTTCAATTTCTTCACCACCCACATCTGAAGGGGTGGCAAAGAGTTCATCATCCTGCGAGCCCCATATAAGAATGGAGGCATTGAAGCTAATGAATAGGCAGAGAAATTATTTGAGGACTTATGAACATAATGATTTGAGGAATAATGCTCATATTCATGTCCCTTGTAGTTTCCCTACATATCAGAAGCATTAGTGCGAGTACGAACATATTTTTGACCATTTGAGGAATTTGATCCTCGTGAAGACTTTGGTCCATGTGAGGAATTTGATCTGGGGTTTTGGTTCTTCACTGGTGGTGCCATGAGGACATTCACCTGAAGATTTTCCAAGCAACTTTTGGGGACCCAGATTTTCCTCGGGGGTGGTCCATTCCTGCAGTTAGTTCCAACATATGAGCAAATACTTCACCAGATTGATTTTTAAACAGTTTATAGTTGGAGTCAAATGACTCATCAGAGGAATAGGACATTTTGCATGCAAAGCCTGTTAGAGTGGATGGATCAATGGGAGGACCGTTAGCACCAACCCATGAGGTTTTGGGGTACTGTTCAGGTTTCCAGTATGATCCATCGGCATTCAATTTCCTCTCAAAGGCAATGCCTTCTTTCTTCGGATTCCTCTTCAGAATCTACTTTTTGAGCACATCGCAGAGGGTTTGATGCCCTTTGAGACTTTTGTATATGCCTGTCACATACAATTCCTTCAACCCTGCATTTTCGTCAGTAGCATTTGTGGTTTCCTCAAGTGAAGAATTTGATACCACAGGAACAGTTGAAGAATTTGTAGCAGTAGAAACATTTGATGATTCTGGTGAAGAATTAGCAGTTTTACGCTCGATGCATTTCAGACATGGTGGAATGAATTCAACCTGAGCGGTGCTGATCTGTTGAGCAAGCAATGAATCATTTTCCATTCGAAGATCATCATGAGACATTTTCAACTTCTCAAGATCAAGCTTCCTTTGAAGAAATTCCTATGAAAGTTTCTCATGATCAGCCAAGAGTGTGCCATAACGATCTTGAAGACTGTTAAATCTAGACTGAAGACTCTTTACATCTTCAGTGAGGACTTGAGTACGATTCATTTCATCATGCAACAGATCATCGCTTCTGTCTAGTAGTTTCTGAAGCTTTTCAATGGCACTTTGTTGCTTAGTGGCAATGTTGGCAAGTTTATAGTAACTGGGTTTTTGATAATCATCAGGTTCATAGTCACTAGAATCGGAGGAGGAAGTATGGTTTGGTACTTTTGAACCTTTTGTCATGAAGCAATAGGTTGGAGCGAAGTCATCAACATTTTCATCAGAGTAGATAGCGTTGTCATTTTCTTCAAGGTTGAAGATTGACTTGCTGACGAATGTGGTGGCCGGTGCAAGAGTTGCCACACCAGATTCCGACTCCACTTCAGAACCTTCCTCTTCATCACATTCCTGAGATTCTTCTTCAGAATCCATTTCCTTGCCAATGAGTGCCCGAGCTTTTCTGAAACTGGTCTTATTGTGCGATGAGGACTTTGAAGATGAGGATTTTGAAGATTTCTTCTTTTTCTTCGAGTCACCGAAACTTTCATCCTTGTATTTCTTCTTTCTTTATTCTTTCACCTAACGAGAACAATTAGCAATGTAGTGACCAGATTTCTTGCATCCGTGGAAAATTCTTTTCTTGCAGTTCTCAGATGAATATTCTGATTTCCTCATATCTCTTCTTGAAGATTTTTTGAACTGGCCACACTTTGTGAACTTCTGGAATTTCCTCACGATCATTGCAAGTTCCTGTCCAAGTTCTTCAGGGTCACCAATGCTGCAATCTGAGTCTTCTTCTTCAGATGAGGAAATAGCCTTAGCCTTCAACGCACGAGGTCTTTAGTAGCTTGGTCCATACAAATCTCTCTTTTCTTGTTGTTGGAATTCATGAGTATTGAGTCTCTCAAGTATATGAGCAGGATCAAGCATCTTGTAGTCTTTTCGTTCTTGGATCATCAGAACCAGTGTGTCAAATGATGGATCAAGAGACTGTAGCAGTTTCTTCACAACTTCATGGTCAGTGATGTCTCTCGCTCCCAGTGCTTGCAGTTCATTTGAGATGTCGGTGAGGCGATCAAAGGTATCTTGGCAGCTTTCAATGTCAAGCCTCTTGAAGCGATTGAAGAGATTGCGAGGAACATCGACACGAGAGTCACGCTGTGTTGAGACTCCCTCATTGACCTTGGACAGCCTATCCCAGATAAACTTAGCTGTGCTCAAAGCACTCACTCTGCCATACTGACCTTTGCTCAGATGGCCACAGATGATATTCTTCGCTTGTGAGTCAAGTTGCTTGATTTTTCTTCACATCAGTGGCAGAGATAGTAGAAGTGATGGAGGGAATACCATTTTCCACAATATACTAGAGATCATTGTCAATAGCTTGAAGATGCTTCTGCATCTTGGTCTTCTAGTAGGGGAAGTCCTTTCCTTTGAAGGTAGGACATCGTGCAGTAACCTTGATCATCTTGCGGTCGGCATAACTAAAACTCCACGCGGTTAAACCAAAATCACATAGAACAAGGGAGTACCTCGCTCTGATACCAATTAAAAGTGCGTTATATCGACTAGAGGGGGTGAATAGGAGAATTTTATAATTTTATCACTGAGGAAATTCCTAGTGAGGAAAATCCTCAGTCATCAACCGAGTGCAGCGGAAATAGTACATGATCAGGTGTGCAAAAACGTATACAACAAAGTACTCAATGAGATTTCATAGATTCGGTTTGCACAGTTCGCAAGTAGAGAGTAAGCAGGTGAAGATTAACTCAACTAAAGAATTTGAGATTGAGGAAATTCACAGAAAGTCTTCAAACAAATTCTTCAAACAGTACAGATGAAAGTCTTCAACATACAATTGAGGAAATGAGAAGGTTGAAGAAATAGAACTCGTAGCTTGATGAAGAGAGTTGTTGATGACCTAGTTCCAACTGTTGTGATAGTTGTACGTCTAGTTCGGAGCGGCTTGGTATTGAAACCAAAGGACACACAGTCCCTACCGTATTCTCCTTGAGCTAAGGACACACAGTCCTCGCCCAACATTCGTGGTAAGTCTTCGGGGCAGACTTCCAAACCCTCACAAACTCGGTCACCCGGCGATCCACAATTGACTGTTGGATGCTCTAGACCATGACGCCTAACCGTCTGGAGGATACACAGTCATCAAAGGTAATAAGCGTCGGTTCCACACAGGAACAACTTCTTCAGTGATGCTCAATCACTTGGGTTTTGGTTTGGTTTTGGTGTTTGGGGTATTTCCTCACTTGATGATTTTCTCACAAAGACTCTGAGGAATTTGGGTTGATCTAAATGACAAGTGTCAGTTTCTCTCGAAACAACCAACCAGCAAGTGGTTGGGGGGTATTTATACCCTGGGAGCATCCCGACATGATTTGACATAAATGCCCTTAAATAATATGACCGTCGGGTGGATAAGATCAGTGAGGTGACGCGTGGCGCGACAACGGTCGAAACTTTCAACTGTGAAAGTCCTCATGTCTCTCATATTCCTCACTTTGAGGCTTTGGTAGATTTAGGCTTGGGTTGAGCATCATGAGGAAAATCATTCCGTAGTTTTACCTCGACCCCCTTTAACAGTACGGTGTTCCTATGACTCAAGTGTAAAGAAAATAAAACAGAAAGAGTAAATCTTCACGCTTCAAAGTGTTTTCTTCAGGACACACCGAATTCCTCATCTTCAATATCTTTACGAGGAATATCAATTTCTTCGCGATTTCTTCGCGATCAGAGTCTTCAAGGAAAGACCAAAGTCTTCACCCGGAGACATACATTTTTAGGGGTCGATATTCATCGGATAACTCAAACTCCTCAATGACTTATAGAGCCCGTGTACACTCACAAACATATCAGTCTCTTAACCTATAAGTCTTCAAACCACCAAAATCACTAAGGGCACTAGATGCACTTACAAATCTTTACCTCTAAACCATTCTGAAGCTCCTCTTCGTGTTCAAGATCTCATCTAAGACTCCGAACAACCTTCGGTCACCAACATAACAACTCAACAATACTATATCATCATCGAACGTTAAGCGTGTGGATCTGCGGGTTCGAGAATGATGTAGACATGACCGAGACACCTCTCCGACCAATAACCAATAGCGAGACCTCGATGCCCATATTGGTTCCTACATATTATACGAAGATCTATATCGGTCGAACCACGATGTCAAGGATTCAGCCAATCCCATATGTAGTTCCCTTTATCCATCAGTATGTTACTTACCCTAGATTCGATTGTCGGTATCTCCATACCTAGTTCAATCTCGTTACCAGGAAGTCTTTTTACTCATTCCGTAATACAAGATCCCGTTACTAACTCCTTAATCGCATTGGTTGCAAGCTTCTTGTGATGTTGTATTGCCGAGTGGGCCCAAAGATACCTCTCCGTCATACGAGTGACAAATCCTAGTCTCGATCCATGTCAACCCGACAGACACCCTCAGAGGTATTTGTAGAGCATCTTTATAATCACTTAGTTATGTGTGACGTTTGATACACACAAGACATTCCTTCGGCGTCACGGAGTTGCATGATCTCATGGTCTTAGGAACATATACCTTGACATGAAGAAAGCAATAACAATAAACTTAGTGTTATGGTCAAATATTATGCTTATGGTTTGGGTCTTGTCCATCACATCATTCTCCTAATGGTGTGATCTCGTTATGAAACGACAACTCATGACTATGGCTAGGAAACCTTAACCATCTTTAATCAACGAGCTAATCAGGTAGAGGCTTGCTAGGACATTGTGTTGTGTATGTATCCACACATGTATTTGAGCTTTCAATAAATGATTATCATGAAAAGGAAATATAATAATAATCACTTTTTATTACCTCTATGGCATATTTCCAACAGTTTCCAACAGTCTTTTAGTATTACATGGTAATGAATCGAACACCCATAGAGTTCTCGTGCTCATCATGTTTTGTTTGTGGAAGAGGTTTATTCAATGGATCTGCAACATCTAGATGTGTATGTACTTTGCCAATTTTTATGTCCTCCTCCTTGATATAATCGTGGATGGAATTGAAGCGACGCTTTATGTGTGTGGTCCTTTTATGAAACCTAGGTTCCTTTGCTAGAGCAATGACACTAGTGTTGTCACAAAACAGGTCCATTGGATCCAGTGCACTAGACACAACTTCAAGATCCGTCATGAACTGCTTCATCCAGACTACCGGAGAAGGTATGGAAGGAGTGAATTGGTCGTTGGCTTATTCGTTCGTCACATATCAGGGAGAGACTAAAGAGGAAAAAGAAAGAACCACTTATTTCTCTTATAAAAGATGCTAGACTCCTAGTCAGGAGGAAGCCATCCACGTCGCCCCCTAAATCGCTATGAATAGTGATGTGCCACCGCCTGAAAATTATGCACCACGCCGAGGGCATTTTAGTCTTTTCATGTACAGGGGTATAAATCACATCCGTTGCCGTGGACAAACCCTCGCCGCTGCCTCCCGTCCCACTCGCCTCCCCCTCCTCGTCGCCCTCCTCTCTTTCTCTCGCTCACCCCTCTCTCTCCCCAGTGCCCCTACCCACGCCAACCGGTTCCGGCAAGCTCCGGCCACCGCACGCCTCCGAGCTCCCCAAGATCCGCGCCTCCAACCCTCCGTACAGATCCGGTGCTCAAAGTCTCCACCCTCCCCGCGACTAGGATTCGGACACCTCCCCAAAACTTCGCCGGAATCCGCCACAACCGGCAACAACGAGGCCAAAGGTGACCGGATCCAGCACAGGTTGGTCTCTCCCCTCTTTCTTCACCCCATCCTCTCCTCCTCGCCTCACGCCATCTTGTCTTCCCTTTTTTGCATGTTGCCACGGCACGGACGGCGACGACGACAGGAGGGGCGCGCACATCCATGGGTCGGGACGCCGCCATGAAGCCACATAGAGGCCCCATGGACCCCCCCCCTTCTCAAGTGACTCTTCTCAGGCCCGACCCGCTACCTCTCTTGTACTTTGAGCTGTACCATGTTCTGTTTCAGATTCTGAAGGCATTTGTACTTGAATCTGAAACATGGTTAATCCCTTCAGGGTATATATGGCAAGTTAGGTGTTCGCTGTTGTCTGAGGTTAATCCCTTAATTGGTTGTTGTTTAGGGTTGATTAGATTATCCTTCTCCAAGGAAATCTGTTATATATTTTTGACACCTACGGATATGCCTTTCTAATTGTAGAGTGACAGCTTTAACCAAAGTCTGTTTACTTCACTCAGCCTTCTATTCATTGATTTTGTACATGGTTCTTGAAAGTAGAGCTTCCTAAGCATTTGAGAGTGTTCGAGTTTGTTTAATCATTGCGCCTATGTGCTCTGGGTTAAAATTCTATTTTTTTCTCTTTGTAGGAGCTTCAGAAGGGTTGCTCACCAACGAACTAGAAGATTGTTTTGTCCTGGGCACTCACATGATTAAGGAAGAAATTGCTTATTCCTGGATGTGCTATGCAGATCAAAGGTGAGCTCATCCTATTTTCTTTCTTCAATCTTAGCCAAAGATTTATCTCCGGTTTCCTTGCATTTGTCATGTTGGTTCTTTGTGTAGATGTGCAAGCTAGCTTAGAATCTGTATCATCATCTTTGTCTTTGAGTAGAACTGAACTGGGGATTTGCTTTTTTGCATCTTAATTGTGTGTCCTTTGATGTGCATTACTCTATAGAGTTATTACCCTGAACTGATGAAAGGACTTCTAGAGATAAAATTATTGATTGCTAGGGCCTCGATTTATTAACTATTCTATATTTTTACAAACTGAAAGCCAAATCATTCCTCTTTGGGATGAAACAGATCATATATGTGGCGTCGAATAAGACCGTAGTCTGATCATACAAGGCCTTATTGATTGTCTAACCTACTTGCATGGTCTGATCTATCCAGGGTGCAACCAAGATCAGGAGAGAACAATGTTTCGGTTGTTTCAACTACTTCCTTTTCAGTGCTTATTATTTTGCATTGCATGAACTGCAGTTTAAGGTATAATAGTCATCCATGGTTCAGGTGAGGTGCTTCATACTGGGAAGCGTAATTGAGGTGCTTCTTTATTGGTTAGCTCATGCCTGCATTTTGGTGCTTGGATTGTGATCGTTTGTTCTATGCAGAAATCTCGAGGGAAGCGTTGGTTTCAGGCTCAGGCTACCTGGTTGTGGGGCTGGTGTTGCTTGTTTGATTTGTTGAGATGCTTATTCGTTTGTCATCCAGTTGCGACTTGGCTTTGAAAGTTGCGGTCCATTTCCTTTTAAGATGTTGTGAGGGTTGGCTACTGTAGCGAGTCTTCCTATGTTGCGTGCCTATAGCTTGCACTATTTTTTTTGTTTCTTCAGGCATGCCACTACAGATTGATTTTATGATTAAAGCATGTATCAGTGATGTAGTCCTATTGCGAAAATGCTTATTGTTTCATTTATGTAATGTAGGAACATGTATATCCTTTCAAGTTCACTGATGTGGTTACCACTACAACACACGTCCCTCCAAGGACCAAGGGTGGGCATGATCTTCTACAAGGTTGTTGTGTGTGACTATTAGGACATGATCAACTTTGCGGTGTCCCCATCACTACAAGTCAAGCTAATAGAGCTAAATGCAGCATGGCATTCATAATGTTCAGTTATACTTAAGAAACATGCACACGTGTCTTTAGATCCTATGGAGCATTCCTAATAATGACCATCTATTTAACTATCTTGGATCATTACCATTACAAAATGCAGCATGGCATTCATGATGTTCAGTTATTCATAAATGTGGCAGTTAATTCTTCTCCTGCATGATATTTAAGCATGTTGCATGTACCAATCTGTTGATGATTCAATCATTGATTCTGATGTACAAATAGGCAAAACCATTGCCTCTTTGGATGATGGACATGAGTGTGTTTTTGTTAGTTTTCGGTGATGTACGTCGTGAAGCGGGACGGGTGGACGGAGATGGTGCACTTCGACAAGATCACGGCGCGGCTCAAGAAGCTCAGAAGGTCTGCGCCGGGGTATACATGGGCGTCACCACCAGCCAGCTCGACGAGCTCGCCGCCGAGACCGCCGCCACGCTCAGGGCCTCCCAGCCCGACTATGCCTCCGTACATTCCCTCTTTCGATTTGTTTCTCCCCTTCCGGTCTGTTCCGTTCCCCCCTCACGGCGCCCGTGTTCGTGTCTCCTGGCCTGACGTATGTGCGTGTGTGGTTCTTCTGCAGCTCGCGGCGAGGATTGTTGTGTCCAACCTGCCGCCAAGTGGAAATAGTGTGTGTGGTGCTCGTAAATAGAGAGCATTCTGGTAGAAAGGTACAGGAAAGAATAGGGAAACTTCTGTCATTTTCTTTGGTCTCTGAAAAATAAATGGTGATGTGGGCTGATAGCCTCATACATTACTAAATTACATGATACAAACTCACTTCTCTTTTTTGATTTTTTGTTTACTTCGTTGTGCTACAATGGCTCTCCTAGGAATGTTCTTGCATGCTTTGATGTGCACAATCCAGAAAGTGCATGCATCCACAAACCAAATAGGATTTTGTGTGTGTTATCTTCTTATAAATTTTGTGCTCGTCCAATAAGAATAAGGTTTGGTGGTATTATTTTTGTCTGTCATCCGGTGAATTTCAGATTTCAAGCTAGTTGTAGTTATTTCAGGTTGTATGTGCAAATCCTTGGTGTGACATGATTGGTAACTGACCATAAATACATTGCAGTCTGATGTCTAATTCTTGATTTATGTGGTACCATGGTCTAAAAATTGGTCCTAAAGATACATGGTGTTTTTGTACAAAATAGATACAGTTATTTTGGGACGGAGGGAGTATTAGATTATTTTATTTATTTTTAATTTGGTTCTAAAGATATAGTTTCAGAGTGATCATTTTGCAACAGCCAAGCTTGCCGTTGTTACAAATAATTGTTCTGTTGTCCTTAATTCACTTTCTCGGTTTTTTTACTGCCACAAGCATTATTGTTCCATTTTTTTAGTTACTGATCATGCCATTTTTCTATCTGCCTTTGTAGCTGAAAGATTAGTGAGACTGACTAAATTCTGAACATGTTCCATGTGAGAGAAATAGCATGTTGATTTCATCTTGAAATAATCATAGCTGGGGGTGAGGTTCGTAACTGAGGGTCATGTGGAGAGCTGGAGGAAGAAGTTGCGAGGCTTGGAACTCTTCTTGTGATGGACTCAGGGACAACAGTGAGGACAATGCCTCTTTAGTTGTAATTGTGATACTACTAATGTGCAAGTAAACACTCCTATGATACTCCTTATGCTAAAATGTTGGTTGTTAGTACAAAGGTGGTGACATTATTTGGTTCTCTGGTATTGATTTCATGATTTGTGGTTAATACATGGTATAATACAATCCACATTGCATTATATTTCCAGTTACTCAATACTAACATTCTTTTTAATTGGCTTCTTGCGCCATTGGCGCAACCGGGTCATCTAGTTACCTCTAATGTCGAGTGGGCTCCATGCAGGACAGTGTCCTATGAACGAGGCGACGGATGCTCGCGTGCGATCCTATCCTAAGTCAAGCGTTTTCACTAAAATATACGAGATCACATATAAAATGGACTAATTTTTCAGAACAAAATAATAAATACAAACCAATATGTGGTTGATATTTAAAAGGACAATGCTATTCCAAGCCCATCAATTTCAAGTCATAGACTTGACAGAGAGGTTCTCACATCCTTCTACGAAGGCTATGCTCACAAAGGCGAGCTGTGAGTGCGTAGGGATAATTGTACTGCATATGTATGAACGCGTGTCCGTATCGTGTTAAAAATACGTAATAATTCTTCTAAAAAATGCGAAAGGGCAAGTGTAACGAATTCTCTACATACGCCCCTCGCCGGATCCAGCTGGCCCGTCCATCCCGACCTTTCTCGAAGCCACGAGCCGCCGCACTCAGGCCGCCGCCCTAGCCGCCGCGCCGTCCACCTCCGCCGGATTCCAGTGGCAACCAGCCTCCGGTATCCCCTTTTTCCACCCTCCGTCGCCGACAGTCACTGAAGCATCTCCTTGCGATGGCTGCAGCGGCGATTTCCGGCGGCCACCTCGTCCTCTCCACCCCTACCTCCACCCGGCGCCCACAGTTGCTCCCCATCCATCCGCCTTCAGCGCGACCAATCGCCGCATCCTCCGCCTCCGCGGCCCGCCGCGGGGTCGCGGCCGCCGCAGTGTCCAGCCCTGCCGCGGTCCCCTCCACGGGGAAAGATGGTTAGGGTTTCTAAGCCTGCATTGAATTACTTTTGTTGATTATGGGACACATTAACTAGGGTCCTGGTGGGGTTATTGTATTTGTTCGAAATTGATTTTGACAAACAGGAAATGATCAGTTGTGACATGGTACCTGCCGTGAAACTTGAGTAGCTTCCAGGGCTCCCAATGTGGGCAGTTTCCAATCCTCTGCCAATGTCGATTCCTCAGGGACTAGTTAGCACAACCTCTGTCCGGAATCAACTGTCGCTGAAATGAGTGTATCCACACACTGAAACGTGTCAAGATACACCCATTTCAGCAACGGAGGGAGTAGTTGCTAGCAGCGCGCAAAGTTTGAAGTCTTAAATAGCTTTTGATATAAAATGAAGAGCCCCCTTATGATTGATCATCAGCTGTGTCAAAATTCTGGTGATCATTTTTATATGACACTGGATGAGAAATTATTTGTAATGAGAATCCACGCAGAGAGATCACACTATTCATATGGTGATCAAACAAGAAATGTACAGATTTTTCTGGTTGGACACTGCAAAACACAGACTGTGCTTTCCTTGTCCCCGTCATCACTGTTATGTTGTGCTCACCTACTTCGTTCCTCACCAGTGATCACCATTGAGCAATAGTTTTTCTTATGGTAAAGATGTTAGCTCTGAAATTCACTGGTTTGCTCATTAGCTTTTATCTTTTTTTTTTCCTTCCTGAAAGCATGTGAGTGACGGAAACTTAGTGTACATTTCAAAAGTTTTGTGCATCAGAGTAAACTTTTATTACTGAAGATGTAACAAAATTTTGCTAACTTTATTGACAACACTACATTTTCTTGCAGGCAAACAGGTTCCTAAGGATTTCCTCCATATCAATGATTTTGACAAAGATACAATCATGAAGATTCTTAACCGAGCAATTGAGGTTAAGGCAATGATAAAATCAGGAGACAGGAGCTTCCAACCGTTCAAAGGAAAGTCGATGGCAATGGTCTTTGCCAAGCCGTCAATGAGGACCCGTGTTTCATTTGAAACAGGATTCTTCTTGCTTGGTGGGCATGCCGTCTATTTAGGTCCTGATGATATCCAGATGGGCAAGCGTGAGGAGACCCGTGATGTTGCTCGTGTACTTTCTGGATATAATGACATCATTATGGCCAGGGTTTTTGCTCATCAGGTATGATCATTAGTTCTATGATTATGATTTGTAAAATTTCTATTGAGGTATGCCAGATTCTAAATAAAATTCCTGCATATTAAATCTTCCTGTTCCACAACGTGTAACGATTGCAATCTAGACATAACTATAACTTCTTATTTCTTTGGTGCTTAAGCAAAGTTAGATATCTACTCTGAAGCCATGAGCGGACAATAGAAGAAATATATATTTCGCAGGCTGAAACCTTTTAATATGAAGCATCAACCACGATAGAGTGTAGTTATAACTGAAAATGTAAGTTCTTTTCATTCTAGTTTGTGTAACCGCCAACCTGAAAATATTTGGATGGGTGGATTTGATGATCAAACAATATTGGCGTGGTAGTTTTTTCTGTTGTGCTTCTTCATTTATTTTTTACATGTCGTAATAAATTTAACATCTACACTAGTGTAACAAACACTCTTATATTATGGGACGGAGGGAGTAATAATTGATATTTGGATTGGCACTGAACTCACTTGCATACAATCCTGCTTTGTTGGCTTGCTTGTTATTGAGATACTTAATCTTAAGTTATTTGTATTCTGCTTTCATGCAATTGACCTTAAGAGTTAAGAATCACATTGTCTTTCTAACATCTCATATGATTTTTGCAGGATATTTTGGACTTGGCAAAATATGCACCTGTACCTGTCATAAATGGCCTCACAGACTACAATCATCCGTGTCAGATAATGGCTGATGCGCTCACTATGATTGAACACATCGGCCGTATTGAAAATACCAAGGTAGATCACCTTTAAAATGACAGCATATGGTGGTTTTGTTCTGCGGGGACCAATTTTCTCTCTTTCCCTAATTATGTATGTAGGTTGTCTATGTTGGAGATGGCAACAACATTGTGCACTCATGGCTTCTATTGGCTGCTGTGATTCCCTTCCACTTTGTATGCGCCTGTCCTAAGGGCTTTGAGCCAGATGCCAAAACTGTGGAGATCGCTAGGAGTGCTGGAAGTAAGATTGAAATAACAAATGATCCCAAGGAAGCAGTTAAGGGAGCAGATGTTGTGTATACAGATGTTTGGGCCAGCATGGGCCAAAAGGAGGAAGCTGAATATAGGAAACAAGTATTCCAAGGATTCATGGTCAGTCTACCTCTTGTTTTATGGTTTACACAAATGTTGTTCTGTGGACATGTCATTTCTACTGGATTGTTGATACCTTCTTGTTTTGCTGGCTAGATTCTAGCTACATCTTCAAAATGTTCATATTCTGCTAGAAACCAACAAACTTGTTTCTTTTATGTTTGATATTTAGAGTTTAACGAATTATACTAGAAGGTTGATGAAGCTTTGATATTCTGCTAGAAACCAACAAGCTTGTTTTACTGGCTTTCACGTTTCTTTTATGTCATTCAATCATTCGCAGTCAGTAGACTCGGCGCATGGGTTGGCCCTCAGCTCACACTTTTGTGATTCTTGGTTCCTGCAGGTTGATGAAGCCCTGATGGAGATGGCTGGTCCAAAAGCCTTCCTGATGCACTGTTTGCCTGCGGAGAGAGGGGTGGAGGTAACAGACGGTGCCATCGAGGCTCCCAACTCGATCGTATTCCCCCAGGCAGAGAACAGAATGCACGCGCAAAACGCAATCATGCTTCACGTGCTCGGAGCTTGATTACCCTCTGTTGTATGCTAGACTGCTTAGTGTCGCATCGTTATTGAAGTTGAACATTATTACTGGATACTAGGTTCCTTCGGCATACTGTAAGCCTTGGAGTGTTTCCGTGAAGGCGTGAGGGTAGAGATTTTGGAACATGTCAGATTACTCTGGGGTACTGTGTCAGGTCTGGTCATCCTGAATAAATATGATACATGCATTTCCATGTTTTCCAACTCTTAACTCCTGTTGGGATCTCCACCTCATCTTTCTAGCTGCTTGTTCTCTTAGATTCATCCTCTCCAATCACCTTGTTTGCACATGCAATTGAATCAGAGTTATAATCTGCCCGTTTAAAAAGGGTTGTAATCTGCTGCACAACTCCAGCAACTCAAGTTGCAGCTTGCTGAGCAGAAAAACATCGTTCATTCACCTGCCATTTGTTAGACAATATTGCATAAGCCCCACCCACAGTTATCTGTGGTTCAAATTGGCTCTATCAACTACTCCCTCTGTTCTAAAATAAGTCCCGTTGATCTAGTACAAACATTATACTAATTTAGTATTAAATCTATGATACTTATTTTGGGACGGAGGGAGTATATCAAACACACATGTTATCTGGTACTCCCTCCGTCTCAAAAATAACAACTTTATACTAGGGAGTACAAGACACACATGTTCAGCTCAGCTCCTACGGTAAGTAAAGAGCATTCTATTTCCCGCTTCCATTTTCTTGCGCTAGTAGAGCCAGCATTCTATTTCCCGCTTCCATTTTCTTGCGCTAATAGAGCCCAAAGAGATTCATCCAAGGCCGTGGTATTGAGTAAAAGTTCCTTTCCTGGTATCCAAGACCCTGGTATAGAGGACTGGAAGATTGAGGAGATAGATTTTGATGCCATCTAGGGCTTGTTAGCAGTTTTCATCCCAAAAATAATGAGTTTTTTTTAACACTAGTCTTTCACTGCATTACAGGTGGCAATAACAATTGGGCAGGACATGTAAACTAATCAACATCTCAATAGAATATGCACAAACCCTTCTTGGAAGGACGCTATTCGCCACCTTAAAGATGATCCACAATCCAAGACACTACAATTCTAAGAAGGAAAGGAACTAGCAATGCTAAAGGGTGTGAGGGTAGATAGGTTAGCACTAGGTTGTTGTTGCCCTCATTAACACCAACAGGCGATGGCGTCATGCAAAGGGATGCGGCTAAGAGAGATGGATAGAGAGAGAAAACATATGATCTACTTTTAAGGAATGGCTATTGCATTTATCAAACAAAATATGCTTCAAAAAGTTCAACGGCTCTGAACTCCTGTGACTAAGACTACCCAGGAGTCCATGATAGTGAAAGGACGCTCACAGAAAGAAAGAAAAACTATCTAGCAGTGACGCATATAACATGAAAAAACCACAGGGAAAGCGAAACCAGCGGATACCACACAACATCAAGATATCACACACAGACGGGCCTTGATGTAACGCTGATTTCCTATTAAGCAGACGCTCTGTTAAGAGACGGTTTGACAAAAAAGGTTCCAGCACGAGGTCAAATACTTGGACCTGACATGGCATATACGGAAGGAAAATGTACCCATGCTTGCCTCAGCATGGACAGAAGGTGCATATATATATCCCCGACAGACTGATGGTTTTCGATCATCATGTTAACATAAATGTCTGTCGTACTATTGATAAGCCGTAGGGCGGATCGCGTAGCATCTGCAGTCCACCAGCTGGAGATCACTTCCTTAAGCCCTCCATGATGTACGAACCGTAGAGGTCCCTGCCAAACAGCATTTTAAGCGGTTCAGCGCAAGAATCAGTTCAGATAACAGTAAGCCATCCGCAAAAAAACACACTATAACAGTGCTCCATATGCTAGTAGAGTAAACAATGTTAGTACAAGTATGAAGCAGCAACACTCACATTGAGTACTTGATTGCGTTGATGGCATCTTCTGCTGGGAGGAAATCATTCACTGCAACCTCCTTATTTTCATTCTTCTTGTCTGTCAAGACAGCACAAGTTCAATGGTCAGAATCCAGTTAGTTCAGTTCATGATCTGGCACATACAATTTTTGGAATGGAAAGTGAAATTGATCATAGTTGAGGAATGTACAGTCTTCAAAGAAGCGACGGATCTCCTGTAGGCGATGCGGGGGAAGTTCACTGATGTCTCTGAAGTGACGGTACTCAGGATCATCAGCACAGACAGCTATGATCTTGTCATCTTTCTCACCCTAGTGACATCAAATGATTAACTAATGTAAGAAGTCAGCAGTCAGATGGAACCCACTTTGTAAATGGTACTATAACTCTTCATTTGTTTTTGCTGCCTTTTTGACGTCTCGTGCATCAAGCTATCTTACAATTGTGCAGTGGAATACAAGCAAATAAGTTATTGTCCATACCGATATGAAACAAGGCATCTTCAATGTAATCAAGTGATGGAGGAAATCTAACCTGGTCAATCATAGGCATAAGCCCAATAGCACGGGCACGCAGGAAGCAACCAGGGACAACTTGTTCCTGTCCAGGAGAAAGAGCAGTAGCATTAGGACAAAGCTTATATAAGGTACAAATATTTGAGAACCGCATCCGTTAGATACCTGCATCAGGACAAGGACGTCCATCGGGTCATTGTCCTCACAGAGTGTGCGTGGAATGAAGCCATAGTTGTGTGGGTACACAACTGAGGAGTAAAGAACACGATCAACCTGGAACAAACAAAACATTCAAGTTCTCTTTTATCAATGCAGAATAAAAGTAGTTGTAACATGCAACTATGCAAGTGCTCCACATTCATATGTGCTACTACTTACTGACCAACCTACAGTTAGTGGCACTTTATTAAGGCATGCCCTTTTGTCGGTAGTATTGACAGAACTCCTCAATTTGTACATGCAGTGTTAACCGATGATGTCTTTAATCTCTCTTTTACATTCTGAACATAACAGATGGATTCCAGTGACATTCTTTAGGATTCAACAGGATGCACACAAAGGCCAAATAATTCACTGCTAGCTGACCTTGATAAGACCAGTTGCTTTGTCCAACTCATACTTGACTTTGCTGCCTCTAGGAATCTCAACAACCTGGAAATGAAAGGAAAAAAGAAAAAGCAACTCTGTGTAACTGCACAGAACTTAATAACACAGCAGATAAAGACCGGAAAAATAAAAAAAGGAAATCCAGAAAAGAACAGCTTGTCTTAGCTGGTCTACACAATCTTTGAGTAAGATTTATGCATACAACAATGGCTTACTACGATGACTTGAGACATGCCTGAGCTAGTATATATAATGTGAAAGCCAAACTGGTAGCAGGAACTGCAAACTCTAGAATGGCCCATAGAGTTTCAGTAAACCTGACACTATTTTTTCATGGAATTAATACAAGTCTGGATGTTTCAAAAGGGGGATTTCAAGACTTCAGAACAAGGTAGATCGATTTCAGCCCCTATGGCAAAATTTAAAACTAAATGCAAGCATGAAGGTAAAGCTCCAATCTGATATTGATCAATTTGATCAGAACATCAACTATATCTAAAGCTAAACTATTTAAAAGATAAACTTACACAGTTGAAAACTGCAGGAGCTCCTGGACCTGCATTTTCACAGAAAATATAGTAACTAGTAAGATATATTTGAACAGAAACATTTGCAGCATGGTACAAAATTTTACGCACGTTAAAGTTCTATATAACATAACTAAACAATAAATCATACAAAATCATATCTTAGCAAAACTATCTTTAAAATTGTTCAACTGAGGATGCACAATACCTATCTCCAGGTCGTGCCATGGGTGAGCAGCAACATGCTTTTGAGACATGGAAGAAAGGATGCGCTCATTGAGAGCAGCAGGGGGCATCCTTGATACCTGGTAGGTCTTCCCATCAGCTTCTCCAGCCATGGCTATTTAATTAGAAAATATCATCAGTAAGTAACTAGATTCCCTATATCCATGACACTAACAATCAAACAAAAAAACTTGAATAAGGACATGTTAAGAGAGGCTCCAAATATAGGGCAAGAAAACACTACAGAACTTCAAAATTCCATGCAACAAACTAAATTATACAGTAAACATTTTACTGTTGAAGCTAACAATGTCATCCTCTGCATATTAATCTGAATAATGCTCTACTGCATGTTGGGTGGTGAAAGCTATCTGATGGGCAAATAAATTTCAATCTAGTGCTTGACCATCAAAGGAATCTCCAATGTATGAACTATGCAAAACGGAAAACCTGACCCTGTATTCTCATGTTTTTGCATGAGTTGCCCAATCCTGACCATTAGCTCTTTCCACAGCAATACTGACACCTAATAAGCACAGAAACTGTCGACAATACAAGTAGATTCAACTTTGACCATCCCAAGAACCCATGTGTTGGCAACTTCCCCTAAACACAGTGCAGTTGTATTCAAGAATACACGATTTCCATGTTTCCTGAATATGTATCACTCTGGTCTCTATTGCCAGACAACTGACCATATCACATACTAGCAGTAGCAGACAAATTATGCACTTATCCAATACAAATGACTACTACGACATCCATGACCTGGAGAACCAATTGAATACTCACGTCAGTGTCCTCCTGTTAGTGAAAATCATTCACATACAAAAATATATTTGTCGCAAAGAAAGACAGATCTTCTAAGTAACTTCCTTGGCATTCAACAAACTGAAAGGCCAGAGGTCCCCAGTTAGGAGGGGTATCTCCAAAGCCACACACCCACACGCAAAAGGCAAATGTAAAGTGCACACCCCTTCTCATAAGTAACTTACAAAAGAACACTGGCAAGGCATACATAAACAATACTAGTAACAACTAGCATTAATTTAACAGATAGGCCCGAGCTGCAGTTAGAATAGGCTAATAATCTATGCCAGGACAGGACTGTAGTATATTAGTCAAAGTTAGCATGATCTTAGGAATCAAAACAAAACAAAATACTCCCTCCGTTCCAAAATAACTGTCTCAACTTTGTACTAGCTCTAGTACAAAGTTATACTAAGCTTAAGACACTTATTTTGGGACGGAGGGAGTAAAATAAAATCTGAAGATGGCATCACGTCCTAAATAACTCAACATGTTAACCTGAATAATGTTCTACTGAATGTTGGGTGGTGAAAACTACATATGGACTATGCAACAACAGAAAACAGAAAACCTGACCCTGTATTCTCATGTTTTTTGCATGAGTTGCCTAATCCTGACCATTAGCTCTTTCCACATCAATACTCACACATATATAAAAAGTAATTCAACTTTGTTCATCCCAATAACCCTCTGTGTTGGCAACTACCCCTGCACACCGCGCGGTTGCATTAAAGAATAAACAGTTTCCATGTTTCCTGAATACGTATCACTCTGGGCTCTGCATCCCAATAATCCTGAATAGTTGACCAAATAATATACTGGCAAACAAAATAAACGTATGCACTCATCATGTCATCCAATACAAATGACTACTGCAACAACCATGACTTGAAGGACCAACTGGGAGTTCACGTTTGTGTCCTCCAGTCAGTGAAAACGATTCACATACAAACTGAAAATGGCCGCAAAGGAAGACAGATCTAAGCAACATCATTGGCATTCAACAAATGAAAAGCCAGAGAAAATCCCCAGTCGGCAAAGCCACACGCAAAAGGCTAATGTAAAGTGCGCAGCCCCTCTAACAAGTAGTAGCATCCAAAGAATAGTAGCAATATACTATCAGTAAACAATATTAGCAAGTAACATTAATTTAACAGATAGACAGGGCCTAGGCTAATAATCTAAGCGAGGACTGCACAGGACTCTAGTGTATTAGTCAAAGCTAGCACGATCTGCGGAAGCAAAATAAAATAAATCGGAAGATGACATCACGTCCTAAATACTAACTGAACATCAGCCGCGATTAAGAATCTTCCCCTGATTCCCTGAAGAATAGCTATCACATGGTCCAACTCGTGTTCTCTTCTCTAGAAATAGCAACGGAATCATCCAGGAGCATTGGCGAGACAGGGCATAAATGCGGGTAAAAGTAACTTTATCTAAAGAGGGGAAACCGCCACGAACAGATTTGGAGAGCTGCGACGAGTTCGTGGAAACGACGAATGCTGCTACAGGTCTGGCAAAGTCGAGGAAAGAGAAGTTGCTCAAAAAGGACGAGAAGGAACACCACCGAAGGAGGGGGGGGGGGGGGGGGGGATCCGCGCCTCTGCAACCGCGAAACAGATCGGACTAAATCCAGAGAACAGACAAAAAATCAAAAAAAAAAAAAAAAAAGCGCCGACGAGTTCTCGTCGTCGTCGTCGTCCTATTTGAAACTCGGGGGAGATTTGAACGCTTGAATCGCGGTGGAACGGGCGTCCAAGACCACCGAAATGCACAGAGACGTACACAGAGAGAGAGAGAGAGGGGAGCAGGTAAACAAAGGGGGAATATATCCTGTGATGCAAAGAGCGAAGAAGCAGACGAGAAAAGAGGCCACGAACCATACCACAATCGACCGATCGCGAAACACGCCACCATCCCTCAGACGAAGCAGAGCAAAAGGATCTCACCGAACCCACCAAACTAGAGCCCGTAACCGAAAAAAAAAACAGCGGACGAACGGACTGCAGGCGACAGGAACCAGGAAATGCGCTCACTCCTATAGTACAGGCGCAGTACAGTGGTGGTACAACAAAACCAGCGCCGCCGCCCCGTGAGAACCGACGAGAACGGGCGGCGGGCGAAGCGACCGGTCCGGCCACCCGAAGCGGGACCGACGGCGAGGAAGGGAGGGGAAGAGGGATCCTCACCGGCGGGGTTGATCTCGCGCGACGGCAGCGGAGGCGAGGAGGAGGGGAGGGAGCAGCGAGCGCCCAGCGTAGCGCAGGACCCGATGCCGCGATATTAACTTTGAGGCGTGGCCTTCCTTTCTGGCGACGCGAGAGATATATTGGGGGGGAAAGCGGCCTGGCGGGCGTCCGTGGCCGGTTTGCTCGGGCTTCCGTGGCCGTCGGATCGGGTGGTGGACGGCTGGGAGGGGGGCCACGCGGGGGATAACGCTTTAGTGGAAGCAGGAGTGGGATGGAAGCCGCGGTGGGGGGCCGAGCCGCACCGGATTCCCTCGCACCACCCACGAGACGAGAGAGCATATACTGGGAATCGGGACCTCAGGGTCCGTGGACCTCGTCCACCGTAGACCTTTGGCAGGGAGCGCCGCCTCCGTGCGGGTGCCGCGGCTTCTGTCGCGCATGGACCGGGTTTTTCCTCCTCCGTTTGTGCCGAGACCAGCTTCGATTTCAGCTGTTTGGTTGCCAATAAAATCTGCAAAGTAGAGTCAGTCTGGTGCTAAGAGCAAGTACAATAGAGCTGGGTCAGCTGGCTATAAAAAATAAAATAGTATATATTTTTGCTTAGTTGGAGGAGAGAGAAAAGGAGAGAGAAGGTAAGCACGCTCTTAGTTAAGAGTCAGTTTTAGCACGTGCTCCTAGGCACTTTATGAGAATGAAAGGTGGGTCATATAATAAATAAGTATTACACTTTTCTAACTAACTATTGTACATGTTAGCTATAAGATGGGCTATAGGTGACATGACATGAGCTTATAGCCGGCAGCCGGCTCTATTATTGTACTTGCTTTAAAGTAAGTTGTACATTACCTTTCTTTCGGTATTTTCGTAAATTAGCTGGGAAGTAGTTCGATTTTAAGCTACGGTATCTTTCTAGAGGAGCTTGTTTTGATGACTAACAAAAGTGGCTTTCATTTGGTAGACTCTAGCGAACATTGCAGCATGCATCTCTCTTGCACATGTCCATCAGGGTGAAAGGATGGACAGTGCTCCCTCGTTCGAGTGATCTGCTACGTGCCTATTTCGGATATGGTATAACCTTTTGGCATAAAAAGAAAAGGCATGGTATATCCGTCAAAGGAGCAGATTCTGTGCGGTGCACAGCTTTGTCGGCCACTGAGGGCATGTCCATCGCTTCGCGGTGGATCGGTGCCCCACACATACATGTCGGACGAGCAGTCCACGTGGAGGAAAAAAACAATGTTTTGTAGAGCCAAATGACCTCTTGCAGAAGAACCAGCAAGGAGGGAATGGAGGAGAGAGAACTGTATTTGTTTGAATGGAAAGTAAAAAAGCTAAGATATGTGGATCACTAGAAGGTATTGTCTTGTTGGACGGAAACTATTCATGATGGACTCACTATTTTTTTCTTAGGTGGAGGCTGAGGCCACATCAACATAATGCTTTCATAGCTCATGCCCTGACAAATGCAAAAATAAAAAGAAAGCCTATAGAAAGACAGGTACTTAACTAAAGTGAAAAAAAACTCATCACCCTTTGTGCAATACAAGTTACATGTCAAGCGCGAAACCAGTTTCTTATACTTGGACAAATAAAGTTGATCCGGACCAATTCATTTCACAATATCAACAAATCTAAAGTAACAAAGGAGGATAGCAAATACTTGACATTAAAAAAGTTATAGCAATTAAAGTAAGTGGCACGATCAGATACTAAGCTTATGATCTGGTCTGTCCATCACATCATTTTCTAATGATGTGATTTCATTATTAAATGATAACTCATGTCTATGGCTAGAAAACTTTAACCATTTTTAATCAACTAGCTAGTCTAGTAGAGGCTTACTAGGGACACAATGTTTGTTTATGTATCCAAACATGTATTTGAGTTTTTGGCTAATACAATTATAGCATGGAGAATAAACACTTATCAAGAACAAGAAAATATGATAATGATAACTTTATTATTGCTTCTAGGGCATATTTCCAACAGATATATCATGATGGCTTCTTTCAGCATCGCTACTCGATGCACAAACTTTTGTTCTCGTGCATAATGGATGTTGTGAAGGATTATGACAGTTACTTCAGGTTGAAGAAGGGTTGCGAACGAGCACTCTCATTCTCTCCTATCCAGAAATGTATTTTCGAAGGAAAGAGAGTGCATGCATTGGTTCAATAATGAGATTTTCCGTTACATAATGGAGTTTGGACCTCGAGTACTAAAGAGAACCAAACGTCGAGGACAAATAAAAGCTTTTGGAAGAGTGGCAAGAGGCTTTCCCATTATGCTCTGTTGTGTCGATTGCATGGATTGACGATGATAGAACTATATGGTAGTTTTCTCATGGCAATACTAAGGTCACACCAAAGAGACCAACAACATAGTTGAAGTAGTTACATCAAAAGACTTGTGAATTTGACACTCTTTCTTTAACATAGCAAGGTCTCGTAACGACATTAATGTGCTTTAATGATATTCTATGTTTAAGAGATAATCTGATAGGTAGGCTCCGGAGTGCAACTACACCCTCAACGGATACGATTGGATGAATACAAATGAGGCTCGACACTTGTTGTCCATGAACATACAAAGTGCCAAATTTGACCATTGCCATGTCAGCGGACATATGGGATGTGTCCACGATCATACAAAGTGCTAAACTGAACCATCATCTATAACGCTAAGCTCCCTAGTTTTTAAAAGACCACATTTAGTTGAGGTCTCCAATTGAAATTGGGTCACTGATTTTGACCAGGTTAGCAATTTGTCAAAGCTCTCACATTCAATTTATTATACTATACACCATACTTAGTATTTTTTCACGCCTCATAATTAACTGAGGTCTTCAATTTAGAATTGAGTCACCTGATTTTGATCGGGTCAATAATTTCTCAAGGAACTCTCTGATACGTCTCCAACGTATATATAATTTTTTATTGTTCCATCCTGTTGTATTATCATTCTTGGATGTTCTATGATCATTTTATAGAAACTTTATATCATTTTTTGGGACTAACCTATTGACATAGTGCCTAGTGCTAGTTGTTGTTTTTGCTGTTTTTTCCTTCGTAGAAAATCCATATCACATGAGGTCCAATTGCCACGAAACTTTATGGAGATTTTATTTGGACCAAAAGGAAACTTGGGAGCCAAGAATGAGCAACACACGAGTCCAACGGGGGCTACTAGACATCAGGGCGCGCCAGAGGCCCCTGGCGTGACCTCGTGTCTAGTGGGAACCTTGGGCACCTCCTCCACGTGATGGGGAACTTAGCATGAGAAATAAAAAAATTCCTATGCACACGCAATACCTATCCATGGTGATGATCATCTACGAGAGGGGAGAGTGAATCTACATACCCTTGTAGATCGCTAAGCGGAAAGCGATATAACGCGGTTGATGTAGTGGAACATCTTCTCGATCCAAATCGCAGCCCGTTCCGCGATATCATCACGATCTGTCCCGCGATTCCATCACGATCTATCCCGATCTAGTTCCGAACGGACGACACCTCCGCGTTCAGCACACGTACAACTCGACGACGATCCCCTCCTTCTTGAACCAGCAAGAGGGGCGGAGAGGTAGATGAGTTCTCCAGCATGGCGGCGTGGTGGTGGTGGTGGTGAACTAATCCAGAAGGGCTTCGCCTAAGCGTTGTCGAACTAGACTAGAGGAGAAATAGATCTAGAGAGAGAGGGAGCCGTGGCTGATTTCAGTGTCGCGAAACCCTCAAACCCTCTAGTATATATAGGAGGAGGGAGAGGGGAGGCTTCCTTGGCCCCTCCTCTAAGGAGGAGAGGTTAGACCGAAGCTAAGGGAGAGTCCTCCTCCCACAAGGGAGGTGGACTCCCTTGGAAGGACTCTTCCTCCTTTCCTTTTAAGCTTTCTTGCCTTATCCCTTCACTCCTAGCCGTGTCGACCTTTAGGGGAGGCCTTGGCCAGCACACCAAGGGATGGTACACCTCCTCTCATATCCCATGAAGCCCTTGGGTCGTCACATCCCTCCCCGTGGTCCCCCAGTACCCTCCCAGCACTCCCGGTACACTACCGATGAGCCTGAAACCTTTCCGGTGATCAAAACAGGACTTCCTATATATCAATATTTACCTCCTGACCATTCCGGAGCTCCTCGTGACATCCAGGATCTCATCCGGGACTCCGAACAACCTTCGGTCACCAACACCTATAACTCAACTATACTGAAACGTCACCGAACCTTAAGTGTGCAGACCCTGTGGGTTCGAGAACTATGCAGACATGACCTGAGACACTCCCCAGTCAATAACCAATAGCGGGACCTGGATGTCCATATTGGCTCCTACATATTCTACGAAGATCTTTATCGGTCGAACCTCTATGTCAAGGATTCAGTTAATCCTGTATGATGTTCCCTTTGTCCTTCGGTATGTTACTTGCCCGAGATTCGATCGTTGATATCTCGATACCTAGTTCAGTCTAGTTACCGGCAAGTCTCTTTACTTGTTCCATAATACAAGATCCCGTAACTAACTCCTTAGTCACATTGCTTGCAAGGCTTGTTGTGATGTTGTATTACCGAGTGGGCCCCAAGATACCTTTACGTCATACGGAGTGACAAATCCCAGTCTTGATTCATGCCAACCCAACAGACACCTTCGGAGATACCTGTAGAGCACCTTTATAGTCACGCAATAATGTTGCGACGTTTGATACACAAAAAGTATTCCTCCGGTGTCCGGGAGTTGCATGATCTCATGGTCATAGGAACAAATACATTGATATGCAGAAAACAGTAGCAATAAATAGACATGATCATATGCTACGTTCATAGTTTGGGTCTTGTCCATCACATCATTCTTCTAACGATGTGATCCCGTTATCAAGTGACAACATTTGTCTATGGTCAGAAAACCTTTTCCATCTTTGATCAACGAGCTAGTCAACTAGAGGCTCACTAGGAACAGTGTATTGTCTATGTATCCACACATGTATTTGAGTTTCCAATCAATACAATTCTAGCATGGATAATATACGATTATTATGAACAAGGAAATATAATAATAACCAATTTATTATTGCCTCTAGGGCATATTTCCAACAGTCTCCCACTTGCACTAGTGTCAATAATCTATCTCACATCACTATGTGATTGTAATGAATCTAACACCCATATAGTTCTGGGGTTCGATCATGTCTTGCTTGTGAGAGAGGTTTTTAGTCAACGGGTCTAAACCTTTCAGATCCGTTTGTGCTTTACAAATCTCTGTGTCATCCTATAGATTCTTCTACCACGCACCAAATGGCTGCTCTACTATACGAATCCGGTTTACTACTCAGAGTTATTCGGATTAGCGTCAAACTTGCATCGACGTAATCCTTTACGACGAACTCTTTTATCACCTCCATAATCGAGAAAAGAAATTCTTAGTCCACTAGTTACTAAGGATAACCTTTGACTATTGTCCAGTAATCCACTCCTGGATCACTTTCGTACCCCTTGACAGATTCATGGCAAGGCACACATTAGGTGTGGTACACAGCATAACATACTATAGAGCCTATGGATAATGCATAGGGGACGACATTCGTCCTTTATCTTTCTTCTGCCGTGGTCGGGCTTTGAGTCTTACTCAAATTCACACCTTACAATACAGCTAAGAACTCCTTGTTGATCTATTTTGAACCCCTTCAAAAACTTGTCAAAGCATGCATTTCATTAAAAGTTCTATTAAGCGTTTTGATCCATCTCCATAGATCTTGATGCTCAATGTTCAAGTAGCTCTATCTAGGTTTCCTTTGAAAAACTTCTTTCAAACAGCCCTTTATGCTTTCCAGGAATTCTACATTATTTTCGATCAACAATATGTCAATCACATATTCTAACCAGAAATTCTATAGTGCTCCCACTCACTTCTTTGGAAATACAAGTTTCTCACAAACCTTGTATAAACCCAAAATCTTTGATCATCTCATCAAAGCGTATATTCCAACTCCGAGATGCTTGCTCCACTCCATAGAAGGATCTCTGGAGCTTGCATACTCGTTAGCATTCTTAGGATCGACAAAATCTTCTGGTTGTATCACATACAACCTTTCCTCAAGGAAACTGTCGAGGAAATAATGTTTTGACATCCTATATGCAAGATTTCGTAAATAATGCAACAATTGCTAACATAATTCCAACAGACTTTTAACATCGCTACGAGTGAGAAAGTCTCATCATAGTCAAGTCTTTGAACTTGTCGGAAACATCTTTGCGATAAGTCGAGCTTATTTGATGGTGACTTTTCACCATCATCGCCTGTCTTCTTTTTAAAGATACATATGTACTTAAGAGTCTTACGACCATCAAGTAGTTCTTCCATAGTCCACACTCTGTTTTCATACATGGATCCTCTCTCGAATTTCATGGCCTCGAGCCATTTGTCGGAATTCGGGCCCACCATCACTTCTCCATAGCTCGTAGGTTCATTGTTGTCCAACAACATGACCTCCAAGACAGGGTTACCGCACCACTCTGTAGCAGTACGTGACCTTGTCGACCTACGATGTTTGTAGTAACTTGATCCGAAGCTTAATGATCATTATCATCAGCTTCCACTTCAATTGGTGTAGGCGCCACAGGAACAACTTCATGCGCCCTGCTACACACTGGTTGAAGTGATGGTTCAGTAACCTCATCAAGTTCCACCATCCTCCCACTCAATTCTTTCGAGAGAAACAATTTTTCGAGAAAGGGCCCATTTCTAGAAACAAACACTTTGCTTCTGGATCTGAGATAGGAGATGTACCGAACTGTTTTGGGTATCCTATGAAGATGCATTTATCCGCTTTGGGTTCGAGCTTACGAGGCTGAAACTATTTCACATAAGCGTCACAGCCCCAAACTTTTAAGAAACGACAACTTAGATTTCTCCAAACCATAGTTCATACGGTGTCATCTCAACGGAATTACGTGGTGCCCTATTTAAAGTGAATGCGGTTGTCTCTAATGCCTAACCCAAAAACAATAGTGATAATTCGATAAGATACATCATAGTATGCATCATATCCAATAGGGCTCGGCTACGACGTTTGGACACACCATCACACTATGGTGTTCCAAGCGGCATAAGTTGTGAAACAATTTTCACATTGTCTTAATTGTGTACCAAACTCGCAACTCAGATATTCATATCTATGATCATATCATAGACATTTTATCCTCTTGTCACAACGATCTTCAACTTCACTCTGAAATTACTTGAACCTTTCAATAATTCAGACATGCATTTTATCAAGCAAATACACTAGTATCTACTCAAATCATCTATGAAGTTAGAACATAACGATATCGACTGCGTGCCTCAGTACTCATTGGACTGCATACATCAAATGTATTACTTCCAATAAGTTACTTTCTTGTTCCATCTCACTGAAAACGAGGCCTTTAGTCATCTTGCCCGAGTGACATGATTTGCATGTCTCAAGTGATTCGAAATCAAGTGAGTCTAAACAATCCATCTGCATGGAGTTTCTTCATGCGTTTACACCAATAGGCATGGTTTGCATGTCTCAAACAATTCAAAAACGAGTGAGTCCAAAGATCCATCATGTTGGAAATATGCCCTAGAGGCAATAATAAAATGGTTATTATCATATTTCCTTGTTCATGATAATCGTCTATTGTTCATGCTATAATTGTGTTAACAGGAAACAATAATACATGTGTGAATAAATAGATCAGAATGTGTCCCTAGCTAGCCTCTAGTTGGCTAGCTCGTTGGTCAATAGATGATCATGGTTTCCTGGTCATGGGCATTAGATGTCATTGATAACGGGATCACATCATTGGGAGAATGATGTGATGGACAAGACCCAATCCTAAGCGTAGCACTAGATCGTATTGTTCGTATGCTAAAGCTTTTCTAATGTCAAGTGTCTTTTCCTTCGACCGTGAGATTGTACAACTCCCGGATACCGTAGGAGTGCTTTGGGTGTATCAAACGTCACAACGTAACTGGGTGACTATAAAGGTGCACTACAGGTACCTCTGAAAGTGTCTGTTGGGTTGGTACGAATCGAGATCGGGATTTGTCACTCCGTGTGACGGAGAGGTATCTCTGGGCCCACTCGGTAGAACATCATCATGAGCTCAATGTGACTAAGGAGTTAGTCACACGATGACGTGCTACGGAACGAGTAAAGAGACTTACCGATAACGAGATTGAACAAGGTATAGGTATACCGACGATCGAATCTCGGGCAAGTTCTATACCGACAGACAAAGGGAATTGTATATAGGATTGATTGAATCCTTGACATTGTGGTTCATTCAATGAGATCATCGTGGAGCAAGTGGGAGCCACCATGGGTATACATACCCCGCTGATGGTTATTGGCCGGAGAGGTGTCTCGGTCATGTCTGCCTGTCTCCCGAACCCGTAGGGTCTACACACTTAAGGTTCGATGACGCTAGGGTTATAGGGAATTGTTATACGAGGTTACCGAAGGATGTTCGGAGTCCCGGATGAGATCCCGGACGTCACGAGGAGCTCCGGAATGGTCCGGAGGTAAAGATTGATATATAGGATGGATGGGTTTGGATGCCGGAAATGTTTCGGGCACCACCGACAAAGTGTCGGAACCACCGGGATGGGCCACAAGCCCCGGAGGGCTACATGGGCCAAGTGTGGGAGGGAACCAGCCCCTAGGTGGGCTGGTGCACCCCCCACACCCAGCCCATGCGCACCAGGGAGGGAGGGGAAACCCTAGGCGCAGGGGAGGCCCAAGGCCCACCTAGGGCGCCGCCCCCCTTTCCCTGCCCTGGCCGCCGCCCCCCTCTCCCATCTAGGCTGCCGCACCACCTAGGGTGGGAACCCAAGGGGTGGCACACCCCCTCCCCTCCTCCTTTAAATAGTGGGGCTTTTGGGGCTGTTGGACACACCGTTTTCCCTCTCCCTTGGCGCAGCCCTGCCCCCTTCTTCCTCGTCTCCCACGGTGCTTGGCGAAGCCTTGCCGGGAGACATCGTCTCTCCATCGACACCACACGTCGTGTTGCCGGAGATCTTCCCCAACCTCTCCCTCCTCCTTGCTGGATCAAGGCGCGGGAGACGTCACCGGGCTGCACGTGTGTTGAACGCGGAGGTGTCGTGGTTCGGCACTAGATCGGAATCACACCTCGATCTGAATCGCCGCGAGTACGACTCCATGAACCGCGTTCTAGCAACGCTTCCGCTTAGCGATCTTCAAAGGTATGAATATGCACTCACCCCTCTCTCGTTGCTGGTCTCTCCATAGGAAGATCTGAATATGCGTAGGAATTTTTTTGAATTTATGCTACGTTACCCAACAGTGGCATCCGAGCCAGGTTTCCTGTGCGTAGATTCTATGCACGAGTAGAACACAAAAGGTTGTGGGCGATGATTTTTCAATTGCTTGCCGCTCTTAGTCTTATTATTTTCCGGCGGTATTGTGGGATGAAGCGGCCTGGACCGACATTACACGTACGCTTACGTGAGACTGGTTCCACCGACACACATGCACACCGTGCATAAAGGTGGCTAGCGGGTGTCTGTCTCTCCTACTCTAGTCGGATTGGATTTGATGAAAAGGGTCCTTATGAAGGTAAATAGCTTTGGCATATTGTCGTTGTGGCTGTCACGTAGGTAAGAAAGCGTTCTTGCTAGAAACCCAAATCAGCCACGTAAAACTTGCAACAACAATTAGAGGACGTCTAACTTGTTTTTGCAGGGTTTGACATGTGATGTGATATGGCTAAAGTTGTGATGTTGCATGTATGATGTATGAGATGATCATGTTATTGTAATAGGTTTCACGACTTGCATGTCGATGAGTATGACAACCGGCAGGAGCCATAGGAGTTGTCTTAATTTATTGTATGAGATGCAACGTCACATGCTTACTACTTTTACTTCATTGCTAACGTTTAGCTATAGTAGTAGTGATAGTAGTAGTTGGCGTGACGACTTCACGGAGACCTGTTGATGGAGATCATGGTGTCATGTCGGTGACGATGATGATCATGCGATGCCTGAAGATGGATATCAAAAGAGCAAAGATGATAATGGCCATATCATGTCACTATATGATTGCATTGTGATGTTTATCATGTTTTTCATCTTATTGCTTAGAATGACGATAGCATAATAAGATGATCCCTCTTAAAATTTCGAGAACGTATTCCCCTAAGTGTGCACTGTTGCGAAGGATCGTTGTCTCGAAGCACCACGTGATGATCGGGTGTGATAGATTCTAACGTTCGCATACAACGGGTGTAAGCCAGATTTACACACGCGAAACACCTAGGTTGACTCGACGAGCTTAGCATGTACAGACATGATCTCGAATACAAGAGACCGAAAGGTCGAACATGAGTCGTATGGTTGAATACGATCAACATGAAGTTGCTCATCATGGTGACTAGTCCGTCTCACGTGATGATCGGACACGGGTTAGTCAACATGGATCATGTATCACTTAGATGACTAGAGGGATGTCGATTTAAGTGGGAGTACATACTTAATTTGATTAAATGAACTTAATTGTCATGAACTTAGTCTAAAAGTTGTCTTTATAAATATTGTAGATGGCCAACGTCAACCTCAATTTCAACGCATTCCTAGAGAAAAACAAGCTCAAAGATGATGGTAGCAACTATGCAGACTGGGTTCGCAACTTGAAGCTCATCCTTGAAGCAGCTAAAAAGGCTTATGTCCTTGATGTGCCGCTAGGTGACCCTCCCTCTCCCACAGCAGCCCAGGACATTCTGAACGTCTGGCAAACACGGAGTGATGACTACTCTCTGGTTAGGTGTGGCATGCTATACAGTTTAGAAACGGGGCTCCAAAGGCGTTTTGAGCAACACGGTGCATATGAGATGTTCCAAGAGCTGAAGCTAGTTTTTCAAGCTCATGCCTGTGTCGAGAGATATGAAGTCTCCAACAAGTTCTTTAGCTTTAAGATGGAGGAGAACAGTTCTGTCAGTGAGCACATACTCAAAATCTCTGGGTTACACGGTCGTCTGACTTCACTTGGAGTCGAACTTCCGGATGATGCTATAATTGATAGAATCCTCCAGTCTCTCCCACCAAGCTACAAAGGTTTTGTGCTGAACTACAACATGCAAGGGATGGAGAAGACCATTCCCGAGTTGTACTCGATGCTCAAGTCTGCAAAAGTAGAAATCAAGAAAGAGCATCAAGTGTTGATGGTCAACAAGACCACTAGTTTCAAGAAGGCAAGGGTAAGAAGAACTTCAAGAAAGACGGCAAAGCCGTTGCCGCACCCGGTAAGCCAGATGCCGGGAAGAAGAAAAAGAATGGACCCAAGCCTAAGACTGAGTGCTTCTATTGCAAGGGAAGGGTCACTGGAAGCGGAACTGCCCCAAATACTTAGCGGACAAGAAGGCCGACAACGTTAAAGGTATATGTGATATACATGTTATTGATGTGTACCTTACCAGCGCTCGTAGTAGCTCCTGGGTATTTGATACTGGTGTTGTTGCTCACATTTGCAACTCAAAGCAGGAACTGCAGAATAAGCAGAGACTGGCCAAGGACGAGGTGACGATGCGCGTCGGGAATGGCTCCAAGGTCGATGTGATCGCCGTCGGCACGCTACCTCTACATCTACCGTCAGGATTAGTTTTAAACCTTAATAATTGTTATTTAGTACCAGCTTTGAGCATGAATATTGTATCAGGGTCTTGCTTAATGCGAGACGGCTACTCATTTAAGTCAGAGAATAATGGTTGTTCTATTTATATGAGTGATATGTTTTATGGTCATGCTCCGCTGGTGAATGGTTTATTCTTGATGAATCTCGATCGTGATGTTACGCATATTCATAGTGTGAGCACCAAAAGATGTAAAGTTGATAATGGTAGTCCCACATACTTGTGGCACTGACGCCTTGGTCATATCGGCGTTAAGCGCATGAAGAAGCTCCATACTGATGGACTATTAGCGTCTCTTGATTTTGAATCATTTGACACATGCGAACCGTGCCTCATGGGCAAGATGACTAAGACTCCATTCTCAGGAATAATGGAGAGAGAAACCGACTTATTGGAAATAATACATATTGATGTGTGTGGTCCAATGAACGTTCAAGCTTGCGGTGGCTATCGTTATGTTCTCACTCTCACCGATGATTTGAGTAGGTATGGGTATATCTACTTGATGAAGCACAAATCCGAGACGTTTGAAAAGTTCAAGGAATTTCAGAGTGAGGTCGAGAATCAACGTGACAGAAAAATTAAGTGTCTACGATCTGATCGTGGAGGAGAATATTTGAGTCACGAGTTTGGCACACACCTAAGGAAGTGTGGAATCGTTTCACAACTGACACCGCCTGGCACACCGCAACGCAACGGAGTGTCTGAACGTCGTAATCGCACTTTATTAGATATGGTACGATCTATGATGTCTCTTACCGACTTACCGCTGTCATTTTGGGGATACGCATTAGAAACTGCAGCATTCACTTTAAATAGGGCACCGTCTAAATCCGCTGAGACGACATCGTATGAACTATGGTTTGGCAAGAAACCTAAGTTGTCGTTTCTTAAAGTTTGGGGCTGTGATGCTTATGTGAAGAAACTTCAACCAGAAAAGCTCGAACCCAAATCGGAGAAATGTGTATTCATAGGATACCCTAAGGAAACTATTGGGTATACCTTCTATCTTAGATCTGAACGTAAAACCTTTGTTGCCAAGAAAGGATCCTTTCTAGAGAAAGAGTTTCTCTCGAAAGAAGTAAGTGGGAGGAAGGTAGAACTTGATGAGGTAATTACACCCCCTCTCGAACAGGATAGTAGCGCAGCGCGGGAAGTTGTTCGTGTGGCGCCTACACCAACTGAAGAGGAAGTTAATGATAATGATCATGAAGCTTCGGATCAAGTTACTACTGAACCTCGAAGGTCCACAAGGCTACGCTCCGCACCAGAGTGGTACGACAACCCTGTAACGGAAATCATGTTGTTAGACTACGGTGAACCTTCGAACTATGAAGAAGCGATGGCGAGCCCGGATTCCAACAAATGGCTTGAAGCTATGAAATCCGAGATAGGATCCATGTATGAGAACAAAGTATGGACTTTGGTGGACTTGCCCGATGACCGGCGAGCCATAGAAAATAAATGGATCTTCAAGAAGAAGACTGATGCAAACGGTAATGTAACCGTTCATAAAGCTCGACTTGTCGCAAAGGGGTTTCGACAAATTCAAGGGATTGACTACGAAGAGACTTTCTCTCCCATAGCGAAGCTGAAATCAGTCTGAATCATGTTAGCAATTGCCGCCTTTTATGATTATGAAATTTGGCAAATGGACGTCAAAACAGCGTTCCTTAACGGGAACCTTAAGGAAGAGTTGTATATGATGTAACCAGAAGGTTTTGTCGACCCTAAGGGTGCTAACAAAGTGTGCAAGCTCCAACGCTCCATCTATGGGCTGGTGCAAGCATCTTGGAGTTGGAACATTCGCTTTAATGAGGTGATTAAAGCGTTTGGGTTCATACAAGTTTACGAAGAAGCCTGTCTGTACAAAAAAGTGAGTGGGAGCTCTGTAGCTTTCCTCATACTGTATGTGGATGACATATTATTGATGGGGAATAATATAGAGATGTTGGAGAGCATAAAGGCCTATTTGAACAAGAGTTTTTCAATGAAGGACCTTGGAGAAGCTGCATACATATTAGGCATCAAAATCTATAGAGATAGATCGAGACGCCTCATAGGTCTTTCGCAAAGTACATACCTTAACAAGATATTGAAGAAGTTCAATATGGAAAACTCAAAGAAAGGGTTCTTGCCAGTTTTTGCAAGGTATGAGATTGAGTAAGACTCAGTCGCCGACCACGGTAGCAGATAGAGAGAAGATGAGTTATGTCCCCTACGCTTCAGCCGTAGGCTCTCTTATGTATGCCATGCTGTGTACCAGACCTGATAT
Organism: Hordeum vulgare subsp. vulgare; assembly: GCF_904849725.1. NCBI lineage: Eukaryota > Viridiplantae > Streptophyta > Magnoliopsida > Poales > Poaceae > Hordeum > Hordeum vulgare. The sequence continues at coordinate 463,376,707 of NC_058523.1, forward strand.
AAACCTTGCCATAAGTTTGGTAGGGAGGTACCAAAGTGATCCCAATATGGAACACTGGACAGCGGTCAAGAATATCCTTAAGTACCTGAAAAGGACTAAGGAAATGTTTCTCGTTTATGGAGGTGACGAAGAGCTCGTCGTAAAGGGTTACGTCGACGCTAGCTTCGACACAGATCCGGATGACTCTAAGTCACAGACCGGATACGTATATGTTTTGAATGGTGGGGTAGTGAGCTGGTGCAGCAGCAAGCAAGAAGTCGTGGCAGCATCTACATGTGAAGCGGAGTACATAGCTGCTTCAGAAACAGCTCATGAAGAAATTTGAATGAAGGAGCTCATCACAGACCTTGGAGTGGTTCCGAGCGCGTCAGGTCCAATGACACTCTTCTGTGATAACACTGGGGCCATTGCCATAGCCAAGGAGCCCAGGTTTCACCGGAAGACGAAGCACATCAAACGCCGCTACAACTCCATCCAGGACCATGTCCACAGTGGAGTAATAGAGATTTGTAAAGTACACACAGATCTTAATGTTGCAGACCCGTTGACTAAACTCTTCCACGAGCAAAACATGATCAACACCATAATGCTATGGGTGTTCAATACATCACAATGTAACTAGATTATTGACTCTAGTGCAAGTGGGAGACTGTTGGAAATATGCCCTAGAGGCAATAATAAAATGGTTATTATCATATTTCCTTGTTCATGATAATCGTCTATTGTTCATGCTATAATTGTGTTAACAGGAAACAGTAATACATGTGTGAATAAATAGATCACAATGTGTCCCTAGCAAACCTCTAGTTGGCTAGCTCGTTGGTCAATAGATGATCATGGTTTCCTGGTCATGGGCATTAGATGTCATTGATAACGAGATCACATCATTGGGAGAATGATGTGATGGACAAGACCCATTCCTAAGCGTAGCACTAGATCGTATTGTTCATATGCTAAACCTTTTCTAATGTCAAGTGTCTTTTCCTTCGATCGTGAGATTGTGCAACTCCCGGATACCGTTGGAGTGCTTTGGGTGTATCAAACGTCACAACGTAACTGGGTGACTATAAAGGTGCACTACGGGTACCTCTGAAAGTGTCTGTTGGGTTGGTACGAATCGAGATCGGGATTTGTCACTCCGTGTGACAGAGAGGTATCTCTGGGCCCACTCGGTAGAACATCATCATGAGCTCAATGTGACTAAGGAGTTAGTCACACGATGACGTGCTACGGAATGAGTAAAGAGACTTACGGGTAACAAGATTGAACAAGGTATATGTATACCGACGATCGAATCTCGGGCAAGTTCTATACCGACAGACAAAGGGAATTGTATACGGGATTGATTGAATCCTTGACATCGTGGTTCATCCGATGATATCATCATGGAGCAAGTGGGAGCCACCATGGGTATCCAGACCCCGCTGATGGTTATTGGCCGGAGAGGTGTCTCGGTCATGTCTGCCTGTCTCCCGAACCCGTAGGGTCTACACACTTAAGGTTCGATGACGCTAGGGTTACATGGAATTGTTATACGAGGTTACCGAAGGATGTTCGGTGTCCCGGATGAGATCCCAGACGTCAGGAGGAGCTCCGGAATGGTCCAGAGGTAAAGATTGATATATAGGATGGATGGGTTTGGACGCCGGAAATGTTTCGGGCACCACCGGCAAAGTGTCGGGACCAGCGGAAGGGTTTCGGAGGCCCTCCGGGAGGGGCCACAAGCCCCGGAGGGCTACATGGGCCAAGTGCGGGAGGGAACCAGCCCCTAGGTGGGCTGGTGCGCCCTCCACACCCAGCCCATGCGCACCAGAGAGGGAGGGAGGGGAAACCCTAGGCGCAGGGGAGGCCCAAGGCCCACCTAGGCCGCCGCCCCCCTTTTCGTGCCCTGGCCGCTGCCCCCTCTCCCATGTGGGCTTCCACACCACCTAGGGTGGGAACCCTAGGGGTGGCGCACCCCCTCCCCTCCTCCTATAAATAGTGGGGTTTTTGGGGCTGTTGGACACACCGTTTTCCCTCTCCCTCGGCGCAGCCCTGCCCCCTTCTTCCTCCTCTCCCACGGTGGTTGGCGAAGCCCTGCCGGGAGACCTCGTATCTCCATCGACACCACACCGTCGTGCTGCTGGAGATCTTCCCCAACCTCTCCCTCATCCTTGCTAGATCAAGGCGCGGGAGATGTCACCGGGCTGCACGTGTGTTGAACGCGGAGGTGCCGTGGTTCGACACTAGATCGAAATCACACCGCGATCTGAATCGCCGCGAGTACGACTCCATCAACCGCGTTCTAGCAACGCTTCCGCTTAGCGATCTTCAAAGGTATGAAGATGCACTCACCCCTCTCTCGTTGCTGGTCTCTCCATAGGAAGATCTGAATATGCGTAGGATTTTTTTTGAATTTATGCTACGTTACCCAACACATCAGTATGGAGCTTCTTCATGCGTTTTACACCAATATGACTCAAGCGGTAGTGCCACAAGTAAGTGGTGCTATCATTACTACTTTGTATATTTTGGCAACAATATTATGAACATGTGTATCACTACGATCCAGATTCAATAAACCATTCATTTTAGGTGCAAGACCATTGAAGGTATTATTCAAATAAACAAAGTAACCATTATTCTCTTTAAATGAATAATTGTGTTGCGATAAACACAATCTAATCATGTCTATGCTCAACGCAAACACCAAATAAAAATTATTTAGGTTTAACACTAATCCCGATGGTAGAGGGAGCGTGCGATGTTTGATCACATCAACCTTGGAAAACTTCCAACACATATCGTCACCTCGCCTTTAGCTAGTCTCCGTTTATTCCGTAGCTTTTATTTAGAGTTACTAAGACTTAGCAACCAAACTGGTATCTAATACCCTGGTGCTACTAGGAGTACTAGTGAAGTACACATCAATATCATGTATATCCAATATACATTTGTCGACTTTGCCAACCTTCTCATCTACCAAGTATCTAGGGTAGTTCCTCTTCAGTGATTATTCCCCTCATTACAGAAGCACTTAGTCTCGGGTTTGGGTTCAACCTTGGGTCTCTTCACTAGAGCAGCAACTGGTTTGTCGTTTCATGAAGTATCCCTTCTTGCCCTTGGCCTTCTTGAAACTAGTGGTTTTACTAACCATCAAGAATTGGTGCTCCTTTTTGATTTCTACTTTCGTGGTGTCAAACATCGCGAATAGATCAAGGATCATCATATCTATCCCTGATATGTTATAGTTCATTATGAAACTCTAGTAGCTTGGTGGCAGTGACTTTGGAGAACCATCACTATCTCATCAGGAAGATTAACTCCCACTCGATTCAAGCGATTTTAGCACTCACACAATTTGAGCACATGCTCAACGGCTGAGCTTTTCTCCCTTACTTTGTAGACAAAGAATCTTGTCGGAGGTCTCATACCTCTCAACATGGGAATGAGCATCAGATCCCAATTTCATCTCTTGGAACATCTCATATGTTTCGTGACGTTCAAAACATCTTCGGCACCTTAATTCTAAGCCGTTAAGCATTACACACTGAACTATCACATAGTCATAAAAAAACGTGTATGTTAGATGTTCGCAACATCCACAGACGATGCTCGAGGTTCAGCACACTGAGCGGTGCATTAAGGCCATAAGCCTTCTACGCAGCAATGAGGACAATCCTCAGTTTACGGACCCAGTCCGCATAATTCCTACTATCAACTTTCAACTAAATTTTCTCGAGGAACATATCTAAAACAGTAGAGCTACAACGCAAGCTACAACATAATTTGCAAAGACCTTTTGACTATGTTCATGATAATGAGTTCAGTTAATCATATTAGTTAAGAACTCCTACTCAAATAGACACCCCTCTAGTCATTCGAGTGGTGCATGATCCAAATCCACTAACTCAAGTCCGATTATCATGTGAGTTGAGTTTAGCTTCAATGGTGAACACCTCCATGTCCATGCTCGACCTTTTGGTCTCTTGTGTTCCGAGGCCATGTCTGTACATGCTAGGCTCGTCAAGTTTAACCCGAGTGTTCCGCGTGTGCAACTATTTTGCACCCGTTGTATGTGAACATTGAGACTATCACACCCGATCATCACGTGGTGTCTCGAAACGACGAACTGTCGCAACGGTGCACAGTCGGGGAGAACACAATTTTATCTTGAAATTTTAGCATGGGATCACCTTATAATGCTAACGTCATCCTAAGCAAAACAAGGTGCATAAAAGGATTAACATCACACGCAAATCATAAGTGATGGCCATGAACATGTGCTTCTTAATCTCCATCACCAAAGCACCGACATGATCTCCATCATCACCGGTGCCGCATCATGATCTCCATCATCGTGCCGCCATCGAGGTTGTCACGCTATCTATGCTACTACTACTAAAGCTACAACCTAGCGATATAGTAAAAGCATGTGCAAGCACAAACGTTAGTTTAAAGACAACCCTATGGCTCCCGCCGATTGCTGTAGCATCGACGTGCAAGTCGATATTTAACTATTACAACATGATCATCTAATACATTCAATATATCATATTATGTCTTTGGCCATATCACATCACATGCATACCCTGCAAAAACAAGTTCGACGTCCTCTAATTTGTTGTTGCATGTTTTACGTGGCTGATATGGGTATCTAGTATGACCGCATCTTACTTATGCAAAGCCACAACAGTGACATGCAATTTGCTTTTTAACCTTCTCCAAGGACCGCCTCGGCCAAATCCTATTCAACTAAAGTTGAAGAAACAAACACCCGTCAGTCATCTTTATGCAACAAGTTGCATGTTAGTAGATGAAATCGGTCTCTCGTAAGCGTACAAGTAAAGTTGGTCCGGGCCGCTTCAATCCAACAATGCAGTTGAATCAAGAAAAGACTAAGAAGGGCAGAAAATTGAACATCAACGCCCACAAACTCTTTTGTGTTCTACTCGAGATATCATCTACGCATGAACCTAGCTCATGATGCCACTGATGGGGAACGTAGCATGGGAAATAAAAAATTTCCTATGCACACGCAATACCTATTCATGGTGATGATCATCTACGAGAGGGGAGAGTGAATCTACATACCCTTGTAGATCACTAAGCGGAAGCGTATATAACGCGGTTGATGTAGTGGAACATCTTCGCGATCCAAATCGCAGCCCGTCCCGCGATCTCATCACGATCCGTCCCGCGATCCCATCACGATCCATCCGGATCTAGTGCCGAACGGACATCACCTGCGCGTTCAGCACACATACAGCTCAATGACGATCCCCGCCTTCTTGAACCAGCAAGAGGGGAGGAGAGGTAGATGAGTTATCCAGCACGGCGGCATGGTGGTGGTGGTGAACTAATCCAGCAGGGCTTCGCCTAAGCGCAGTCGAACTAGACTAGAGGGGAAACAGATCTAGAGAGAGAGGGAGCCGTGGCTGATTTGTGTGTCTCAAAACCCTCGAAACCTCTAGTATATATAGGAGGAGGGAGAGGGGAGTCTGCCTTGGCCCCTCCTCCAAGGAGGAGAGGTTCGGACGAAGCTAAGGGAGAGTCCTCCTCCCACAAGGGAGGTGGACTCACTTGGAAGGACTCTTCCTCCTTTCCTTTTAAGCTTTCTTGCCTTATCCCTCCACTCCTAGCCACATGGGCCTTTAGGGGAGGACTTGGACAGCCCACCAAGGGCCGGTCCACATCGTCTCACAGCCCATGAAGCCCTTGGGTTGTCACACCCCTCCCGGTGGTCCCCTCGTACCCTACCGGCACTCCCGGTACACTACCGATGAGCCCGAAATTTTTCCGGTGACAAAAACAGGACTTCCTATATATCAATATTTACCTTCGGACCATTCCGGAGCTCCCCGTGACGTCCAGGATATCATTCGGGACTCCGAACAACCTTCGGTCACCAACACCTATAACTCAACTATACCGAAACGTCACCGAACCTTAAGTGTGCAGACCCTGTGGGTTCGAGAATTATGCAAACATGACCTGAGACACTCCCTGGTCAATAACCAATAGCGGGACCTGGATGTCCATATTGGCTCCTACATATTCTATGAATATCTCTATCGGTTAAACCTCTATGTCAAGGATTTAGTTAATCCCGTATGATGTTCCCTTTGTCCTTCGGTATGTTACTTGCCCGAGATTCGATCGTCGGTATCTCCATACCTAGTTCAATCTAGTTACCGGCAAGTCTCTTTACTCATTCCGTAATACAATATCTCGTAACTAACTCCTTAGTCACATTGCTTGCAAGGCTTGTTGTGATGTTGTATTACCGAGTGGGCCCCAGGATACCTCTCCGTCATACGGAGTGACAAATCCCAGTCTTGATTCATGCCAACCCAACAGACACCTTCGAAGATACATGTAGAGCACCTTTATAGTCACGCAATAACGTTGCGACGTTTGATACACACAAGGTATTCCTCCGGTGTCCGGGAGTTGCATGATCTCATGGTCATAGGAACAGATACATTGACATGCAAAAAACAATAACAATAAACTAACATGATCATATGCTACATTCATAGTTTGGGTCTTGTCCATCACATCATTCTCCTAACGATGTGATCCCATTATCAAGTGACAACATTTGTCTATGGTCAGGAAACCTTGACCATATTTGATCAACGAGCTAGTTAACTAGAGGCTCACTAGGGGCAGTGTGTTGTCTATGTATCCACACATGTATTTGAGTTCCCAATCAATACAGTTCTAGCATGGATAATAAACGATTATTACGAACAAGGAAATATAATAATAACCAATTTATTATTGCCTCTAGGGCATATTTCCAACACCACCGTCTTTGAGCTCTACAAATAAGCCAATATTCAGAAAATCCTAGAGGAGTCGATGGAAAATCGTTTCAGCCGCCGCAAGTTTGAGAGCCACAAAATCTAATCTAGGGACCGTTCCAGAGAGGAACACGGTCACGGAGGGTTCACCATCCTGATTGGTGGTCCTCCTATGGATTTATCTCTTGTTTTGTTTCTCAATACAATTGTCTCTTGGAGATCCATATGATGCAACTCTATCTTTTGTGGTATGTTTGTTGAGATCCGATGAATTGTGAGTTTCTGATCAGATCTATGAAAATGTATTCATGCTTGATTATTATAGCCTTGGATTTCTTCTCCAATATTTGGTTTTTGTCTGGCCAACTTGATCTTTTATCTTGCAATGGGAAGAGGTGCTTTGTGATGGGTTCGATCTTGCGGTGCTCAATCTCAGTGACAGAATGAGACATGGCACACATGTATCGTTGATATCAAGGATTAAACGATGGGGTCTATTCCTACATGAATAGATCTTGTCTACATCATGTCATCGTTCTTAAGGCATTACTCTATATCTCCATGAGCTCAATACACTATATGAATGCTGGATAGTGGTCGATGTGTGGAGTAATAGAAGTAGATGCACACAGCAGTCGGTCTACTTATCTTGGACGTGATGCCTATATACATGATCATTGTCTTGAATATCATCATAATTATTTGCTTTTCTATCAATTGACAAACAGTAATTTGTCTACTCACCGTTTGCTATTTCTCAAGAGAAGCCACTAGTGAAACCTACAACCCCCGGGTCTACTTCACATCATCTATTTGCAATCTCTACTTTGCTATTTGTGTTTCTACTTTATTTGCTCTTTTGTTTTCAGATCTATGTTAGAAAAAACCCAAAAATACCTTGTTGAGTTCTATTTGCTATGACTCTTATTTGCATATATCAATTTATTCTTAGTTTACTCACGAGGGATTGACAACCGCTCCACGCGTTGGGTTGCGAGGATTTGTTATTTGTGTGCAGGTGCTGCTTACATAGTCTTGTGGGTCTTCTTACTGGATTGATACCTTGGTTTCTTAACTAAGGGAAATAATTGTTGTCGTTGTGCTACATCACCCTTTAAGCTTGGAGGTAAACCAACACATCAACGAGAGTAAGCAAGATTTCTGGCTCCGTTGTCGGGGAAGATCAAGTCAAGATCTATCAGGTTCCTACACACAAATCTCATATCCTTGCAATTACATTATTTGCCATTTGACTCTCGTTTTCCTCTCCCCCACTCCACAAAAAAATGCCTTTTCATTTTCCTTCTTTCCATTTGTCTTTTTTGTTGCTTGCTTGCCTCTATTGCCTTCATGACAACACTCGAAAATAGAAAAATAATCAGGAAAGGTAAAGATATATGAATCCTCATCCACTTGCTAATATTTTCAAAAGAACTAATTATGTGGAACCAATTGATAGTGACTCAAGTGCTCTTGATTATTTTTGTGAACTTTTGCTTGAAAATCATGAATCTGAATATTGTGATGAAGTGTTAAAATAAGAAATTTATAAAGTGATTCATGATATCTATTTGAAGTAAAAGCATGATTACAATGATGTTATTATAAATTTTATTAATGTCAATTGTGCTAATAATATGCAAAAACTACAAGCTTAGGGATGGCAATTTTATCATGTCTACCACTCATTGCAATGATCATGATTGGGGTGATACTTCTTATGATCTTGAAAATTTATTTAATCCTCATGATGAATATGATATTGATAATAATGTTTGCAATAGTATTGAAAGTGAGTTTGTAAGAGTGTCAACTTTAGGTAATAATGATCCCACTATTTTGGAGAATTGTCTATCTCTTGAATTTTACGATTAAAGTGGGTTTGGAGTGGTCATGACTTTATTTAATGTTAATCCCACTATCTTGGAAAATTGTAAGACTTTTATGCATGTGGATCATGAAGAGAATATTTTATGTAATAGATATATTTTTGAATTTGAATATGATACTTCATGTAATTATTATGAAAGAGGGAAATATGGTTATAGAAATATTTATGTTACTAAATTACCTCTCTTCATGTTGAGATTGATATTGTTTCTTTCTTATTCCATGCATATGTTAGATATTTCTTGTCTTGATAATTTGTTTTCTTAGAAAATTCCTATGCATATGAAGAATTTTAGACTTAAATGTGTTTGTATTATGCTAAATGATGCTCTCTTTGTGTTTCAACTACCATCTTTCATGTGAGCTGATTGCAATCTCTAGCGATGGCTAGACGAATGCTGATGACAACAAACCTTCCCCTGCAACGGCACCAGAAGAATGCTGCTAGCACTCCCTGACAACGGAACTAGAAGAATGTTGTTGATGGCCCACTAGCGCGTGAGTTCGCAGAAGTTTTCGAGGGTAGAGTATTCGACCCAAATTTGTTGATAGCCTATAGGAGGTGAGAGAATACTCTCGAGTATTAGCAGCTGAATTTGTCAGATTCAACCACACCTGAAAGATTCGTATCTGCAAGCACAGTAGTAACAACAAAGTAATATGATAAGAACGGTGTCAGAAACGATCTGTTGACGGCAGACTATTCCTAACGATTGTATCAATGGCGCCTCCGTTGCCGCGTTGACGGAAGTTGTCAGTTCCCGTCAACGTCCAGTGAACCAAAATTGTAGCAGGCAGGAGCAGTGTAACGAGTAACAACAGTGGCAAGGAACAACAGTAGTGACAGAAGTAGCAAGTAGCAACAATAGCAAGCGATAGTAATAGCAACAGTAGCAGCAGAGCAAGACAAGTAACATCAGTAGCAACAGTAGTAGCAGCAGTAGCAGAGCAAGACAAGTAACAGAAGTAGCAACAGTAGTAGCAGCAGTAGGACAAACTCGTAGGCAATGGGTCGGTGATTTGTTTGGATGATATTCATCATGCAACAGCTATAACACGGAGAGATATGTGGCTAGCTCCCGTTCGTCAATGTGATGTAGGCATGCATTCCGTGTGTCATCATACGTGCTTAGGGAAAAGAACTTGCATGACATCTATTGTACATCCCTCCCGTGGCAGCGGTGTCCAAAAGGAAACTACAGGATATTAAGGTTCTCCTTTTAATAAAGAACCGGACCAACGCATTAGCACTTGGTGAACACATGAACTCCTCAAATTATGGTCATCACCGGGAGTGGTTCCGGTTATTGTCACTCCGGGGTTGCCAGATCATAACACATAGTAGGTAACTACAACTTTCAAGATCGGATCTAAAACACACATATATTGGTGACAACATAATAATTTTAGATATGAAATCATGGCACTCGGGCCCTAGTGACAAGCATTAAGCATGGCAAAGTAGTAGCAACATCAATCTCAGAACATAGTGGATACTAAGGATCAATCCCCATCAAAACTAACTCGATTACATGATAGATCTCATGCTACTCATCACCGCCCAACGAGCCTACGAATAGATTACTCACGAACGACGAAGAGCTTCATGGAATTGGAGAGGGAAGAAGGTTGATGATGACGATGGCGACGATTTCCCCTCTCCGGAGCCCAAGACGGACTCCAGATCTGCCCTCCAGATGAAGAACAGGTGGTGGCGGCGCCTCCGTATCGCAAACGCGACAAAAACTTCTCTTTTTTTCCGGGACAAAAGGGATCTTATAGACCTGAGATTGGGGGCGGCAGAGCCGTGTGGGCCCCACAAGCCTGCCACCGCCACCAGGGGTGGTGGTGGCGGAGCCAGGGCTTGTGGCCCACTGGCCCACCCCCTGAGGTGGAACTTGGCGCAAATATTTTTCTTATTTTCCAAAACTGCCCCCCGTAAATTTTCAGGACGTTTGGAGAACTTTGATTTCTGCACAAAAATAACACCAAGGAAATTCTGCTGAAAACAACGTGAGTCCAGGTTAGTTCCATTCAAATCATGCAAATTAGAGTCCAAAACAAGGGCAAAAGAGTTTGGAAAAGTAGATACGATGGAGACGTATCAACTCCCCCAAGCTTAAAACCTTGCTTGTCCTCAAGCAACTCAGTTGACAAACTGAGAGAGAAAGAAAAACTTTGACAAACTCTGTTTGATCTTGTTGTTGCAACTATGTCTAACTCATAACCAGAATTTCAGCAAGATCACAAGTTAACCACATAAGCAAATGACACAAAGGTCTCACGGTAAACTAATATCAATGGCATAATCAGCTAACGAGCAAATAATAATGAGTTTCAAATACCAACACTTCAATCGAAACAAGCATGAAGCAATATGAATAGGTGGTATCTCGCTAGCTCTTTCTGAGACCGCAAAACATAAATGAAGAGCACTTTCAAAGATCAAGGGCTGACTAAACATTCTAATTCATAGCAACGAAGATCCAGTCATTGTCATACTCAATATCGATCAAAAGCAAAGCATAAAAATGACAGAGGTGCTATCTAATTGGTGCTTATATGAGAGGAGGATGACTCGACAGGAAAATAAATAGACATGCCCTTCGCAGAGGGAAGCATTGATTTGCAGAGGTGCCAGAGCTCAAGCTTTGAAAACAGAGATAATAATTTTGGGTGGCATGCTTTCATTGTCAACGCAATGACCAAGAGTTCTCAATATCTTCCATGCTACTCATGCTATAGGCGGTTCCCAAACAGAAAAGTAAAGTTTTAACTCCCCCACCACCAATCAATCAAACTCCATGGCTAGCCGAATCGTCGGGTACCGTCCATACTAACATCAATCCGGGGGGAGTCTTGTTTTACAGTTATGTTTTCGATTTAAACGTGGAACTAGGCATTCCAAATACCGGCCCCTTTCTCGTGAATGACTGTGAATAAACACATGTCGAGGATAACACTCCTAGCATGGAAGATACCAATAGCCCCCTGTCACCACATGAGCGGTTCGGGCATGCAAAACATATTATTTCTTGAAGGTTTAGAGAATGGCACATGCAAATTTACTTGGGACGGCAGGTAGATACCACAAATAGGTAGGTATGGTGGACTCTCATGGAAAAACTTTTGGGTTTACGGAAGTGGATGCACAAGCAGTATTCCGCTTAGTACAAGTGAAGGCTAGCAAAAGACTGGGAAGCGACCAACTAGAGAGCGACAACATTCATCAAGATGCAATGAGTTTGACTAACATTGAATGCAAGCATGAACAGGATATAAATCACCATGAACACGAACATCATAGAGGCTATGTTGATTTTGTTTCAACTACATGCATGAACATGTGCCAAGTCAAGCCACTTGAAACATTCAAAGGAGAATACCATCCTATCATACTACATCATAGTCATCTCAAAATCTATGTTGGCATTCAAGACAAACCATTATAAGCTCTCAGCTAAATAAGCATGGCATCAGAAACTATGATCTCTAAGTTGTCATTGCAAACATGGTTCTGTCACAACAAAGCTAAATCTGGGTCGACAAGCTAGTCATATTTACAAAAACAAAATAGATAGAGTTCATACCAGCTTTTCAGTCTCAGTCACTTCATCATATATCATCCTTGTTTCCTTTCATTTGCACGATCGAACGATGAAAACGATAATAAGCGCATAGGACTAAGCTAAATCTGCAGGCAAACACAAAGGAGAAGACAAAATAATATGGCTCTTTGAAAGCTAAACAGGTAAGCATACAAGAACCAATAAGCATTGTAACCAATATCTTCTACCTTGACACAAAGAAAAAGAAAACTATTTACACGGGAAAGCTCCCAACAAGCAAAAGAAGAAAGAAAAATCTTTTTAGGTTTTCTCAAAAGGACACAAAACAAGAAAACAAGAAAACGAAAAGAAACTAGCATGGATAATACAGTGGCAAAGTGTAAACACCGGCTAACAGAGTGAAAGCATAAGCATGAATGTAAAGTCGGTGAGAACACGTACTCCCCCAAGCTTAGGCTTTTGGCCTAGCTTGGTCTACTCCCAAGGTGGGAAATAACCAGCTCCGGGATACTCTGGAGCACACTATGGATGCCACTTCTGCGTGAGCTCCTCTGGCTCCCACTGATAAACTGGCGTCTGGTACTCGACTGACGGCTCGGGCACGGGCGCCTGTGGTTGGGCCAAGCCCCAATATGCGTAGATGTCCGCGGGCATAATAGTGTACCTGCCTACATGAAGATCAAACAAAGAAGGAGCAGGCAAAGTAGTAGTCTCTCGAGTACCCTGACTAAACACCACGTTATAAATCATCCGTCTACTAGCATCTCTATCCAGAAAATCATGGCGAACCATGCTGTCATAATCCAGATATCTCTCAGGGAGAAGCATCTCTCCTTCCTCTCCCAGTCTAATCGGTATCTCAAAGTGTCCGGCAAGACGGGTAGCGTAGATACCTGCATAGACAACACTTTTAGAACGGTTCAGGTTCAACCGTTGAGCTACTATAGCACCCAAGCTATAAGTCTTATCGTTATAAAGGCCTTCGTGCAAAACCGCAAGGTCTGGAGAACTACGTGATCCAGCCTCCCCACGGCCAATCAAACATTTTCCCACAAATAGTGAGAAGTACCGAAGCACAGGAAAATGTATGGTAGCAATTCTAGCGAGAGACACTCCTCTCTCCTCTCCAACAGCAATGGAACCAATGAAATCCTCCAAGTCCCGTGGACGAGGGTCACGGATATCCCCAACATAAGGTAATTTGCATACATTGCAAAAATCCTGCAGCGTCATGCACTGGGGGACATCGTATATCATGAACTCAACCATGGGAGGATTCTTCCTCGGATAAAAATTAAAGCTTTGAACAAAAATATTGGTGAGGAGGAGATATTGTGGGCATTTATCTTCAACAAACACAGTAAGACCTGCGTTCTCCACCAAATAATAAAAGTCTTCATAAAGTCCGGCGGCGCGCAAAAATTCATCACTTGGCCACTCGCACGCTCGAACTTCTGTGACTCGAGGGACTACGTACTTGGGGTGGTTCTTCTCGTCCTCCTTGGGGTTACGGCTTGAAGAGCCTCTCAAGAACCTCCTCATCTTTTCCCTTTTCTAGCTCTGAAAAATTCTGAAATTTTTAAAGACTTCGAAAGAAAAGTGAATAAGGATTAACCCAACTTGTAGCAACTACTCCTACTAGTGCCTAGAGACCGTATCACGCGCTAAAACTACTTGGGACCAGCTAAAATCAACATTTCTATCTCAAGAATAGGGTCACCAAGGTAGCAAGAATACGCGAAGATAAAGCACTAGATAAAAAACTAATTGGACAAATGGAGGAGTCACTTACCAGGGAGCAATTTCCCTAAAACGGTTTGGAGAATGGTGCTTTGAGCAAGGAGATTGAAAATCACAGCCAAATGAGCAAGAACACGGGTTTGAGCTGCGAAACATTTTTTTCTGGAGGTGGAAGAAGAGGCTGGGAGCTGGAATGAGTGGAGGGGGTGCCTGTGGGCCCCACAAGCTTGCACCCTGCCACCAGGGGGGGTAGGTGGCAGTGGCAGGGCTTGTGGCCCACTGGTCTAGCCCCCAGGCCAGCTCTGAGGCCCAGAAATTTTTAAAAATTCCAGAAAAAATCATACTAAATTTTGAGGACCATCGGAGAACTTTTATTTTCGAGGTATTTTTCTCCGGGACGCTAAAACAGAAAACAAGAAAAACTAAACTAATTCTATCATTTTTCTTCTAAGCAACAGAAAAGTAAAACTAAAAACAGAGGTATGTGACTCCTTGATTCATTCGTTTCATGGTCATCGAAAGAAATCCGTCAATGGGATTGATCAAGTCCTTATGACAAAATCTTTTCGAATCGCAAGAGAGAACGGAGAATTTTCGAATAGCCACTAAGTCACGTCAATCGGGATATGTATCTCCCCAACAAGCAAATGATACTTCATCTTGACACGAGGAATAGGGCATTCAAAGCTCCCAATAAGAATCGATGAAGTCTTTTCGATAGCATTGATGCAATGTACTTGATATCGTTTCTTCGGAAAGTGCACTGTGTGCTCATTACCGTTGACATGGAAAGTGACATTGCCCTTGTTGCAATCTATAACAGCCCCTGCAGTGTTTAAAAAGGGTCTTCCGAGGATGATAGCCATGGCATCGTCCTCGGGAATATCCAAGATAACAAAGTCTGTTAAGATAGTGGTATTAGCAACCACAACAGGCACATCCTCGCAAACACCGATAGGGAAAGCAGTTGATTTGTCGGCCATTTGCAGAGAAATTTCAGTGGGTGTAAACTTACCCAACTCAAGTCTACGATAAAGAGAGAGCGACATAACACTAACACCGGCTCCAAGGTCACATAAGGCAGTTCTTACGTAGTGTCCTTTAATAGAGCAAGGTATAGTGGGCACTTCGGGATCACCAAGTTTCTTAGGAGTTCCACCTTTAAAAGTGTAATTGGCAACCATGGTGGAGATCTCAAGATCTGGTATCTTCCGTTTATTAGTCACGATATCTTTCATGTACTTGGCATACAGAGACATCTTGAGCATATCAGTTAACCGCATCTGCAGAAATACGGGTCTTATCATCTCAACGAAGCGCTCAAAATCCTCATCATCCTTTTTCTTGGATGACTTAGGAGGGAAGGGCATAGGTCTCTGAAACCATGGCTCTCTTTCTTTACCATGCTTCCTAGCAGTGAAGTCATTCTTGTCG
This sequence comes from Hordeum vulgare subsp. vulgare, assembly GCF_904849725.1. Taxonomy (NCBI): domain Eukaryota; kingdom Viridiplantae; phylum Streptophyta; class Magnoliopsida; order Poales; family Poaceae; genus Hordeum; species Hordeum vulgare. The sequence continues at coordinate 463,392,128 of NC_058523.1, forward strand.
TATCTCTTAGGTTGTGGATTATCAGGATTAATCGTAGGTTCAATCTCCACATCCTCATCATTGCTAGGTTGAGAATTATTATGAACATCGTTGTCCATATTGTCACCAGGTTCATGTTCATCACCTCAGTGTATTTCTGCATCACACGCAGTAATATCATTAGGTTCTTCAGGTGTGATAGTATTTGCTGAACTAGCGTGTAGGCTCCTATCATCCTTCTTCTTCTCCTTAGGATGACTAGGTGTATCAGCATTGATTCCTTGAGAATCTTGATCAATTCTCTTAGGATGACTTTCAGGATACAAAGGTTACTGAGTCATTTTGCCTCCTCTAGTAATGACTCTGACAGAGTTGTCATTTAATTCATTGAGCAGGTCATTCTGAGCTTTAAGTATTTGTTCTACCTGAGTATTAATCATAGAGGCATGTTTACTCAGAAGTTTGAGATCGTTGACATTTCTCTCTACACAAGCACTTAAATGGCTAAGCATACGAGTACTTTGTTCCAAATGTCTGCTAACATAATCATTGAAACTCTGTTGTTTGGCAACAAAGTTGTCAAATTCATCAAAGCATAGGCTAGCAGGTTTATCAAAAGGAATATCACTCTCATCAAACCTATGCAGAGAATTTACTTCTACTACCTGTATCGGGTTATCGAGACCATGGATCTCTTCGATAGGTGGTAGATTTTTGACATCTTCCGATCTAATGCCTTTCTCTTGCATAGATTTCTTGGCTTCTTGCATATCTTTGGGACTGAGGAATAGAATACCTATTTTCTTAGGAGTTGGCTTAGGAGGTGGTTCGGGAATAGTCCAAGCATTATAGTTGATCAAGAGGTTATTCAGTAGGGTCTCAGCTTGTTCTACAGTTCGTTCCCTAAAAACACAACCGGCACAACTATCTAGGTGGTCTCTAGAGGCATCGGCAAGCCCGTTATAGAGGATATCAAGTATGCCGTTCTTCTTAAGAGGGTGATCAGGCAAAGCATTCTGTAGCTAGACGAGCCTCCCCCAAGCTTGTGGAAGACTCTCTTCTTGGAGTTGAGCAAAGTAGTATATTTCCTGCAAGGCAGCTTGCTTCTTATGGGTAGGGAAATATTTCTCACAGAAGTAATAGACCATCTCCTGGGGACTACGCACACATCCAGGAGCAAGAGAGGTGAACCAGGCTTTAGCGTCATCCTTTAGAGAGAAAGGAAACAACTTAAGGATATAGTAGTGGCGGATCTTCTCCTCATTAGTGAAAAGGTTGGCTATTTAGGATAGTTTGGCAAGATGGGCTATGACCGTCTCAGACTCATAACCGTGAAAAGGATCAGATTCGACTAGAGAGATTATCTCAGGGTCGACAGAGAATTCATAATCCTTATCGGTGAAAAAGATAGGCGAAGTGGCAAACTTCGGGTCATTTTTCATCCTAGCTTCCCGAGATTTTTCCTTCCACTTGAGAAGTAATTTCTCAGCATCATAGGCATCCTTACACGCAAGAAAATCCTCAGCTATCTCTCCCTCCATAACGTAACCCTCAGGTATATCAGGCAATTCATATCTAGGAGAGCTAGATCTAGCAGGAGCAAAAGCAGGTTCTATCTCCATAGTATCATTAGTATCAGAACCATCACGAGCATTGGCAGTAACTCTAGCAATATGAGCATCAAGGAACACTCCTAGTGGAACAGGCAAAGGAGTATCTCTAGCAGTATCAAGCATAGCATCATCAGGCAAAATAGCATCTCTAGCATCATCAGGCAAAGCAGTATCAGGCATAGTATCTCTAGCAGTACCAGGCATAGTATCAAGCATAACATCTCTAGCAGTATCAGGCATAGTATCAAGCATAGTATCATCAGGCATAGTATCAAGCATAGCATCTCTAGCATCATCAGGCAAAGCAGTGTCAGGCATAATATCAGGCATAGTATCAAGCATAGCATCTTTAGCAGTAGCATCATAAGCATCATCAAGCACAAGCGACATATCAAGATTTCTAGGAGGAGGTGATGTCGCAAGCTTACTCATAACTGAAGGTGAATCAAGTGCAGAGCTAGATGGCAATTCCTTACCTCCCCTCATAGTTGAGGGCAAGACTTTGGTCTTCGGATCCTTCAGATTCTTCATAGTGATCAGCAGATATAAATCCCAAGTAACTCAGAGAATATAGCAATACCTCCCCGACAACTGCGCCAGAAAAATGCTGATTGCAATCTCTAGCGATGGCTAGACGAATGCTGATGACAACAAACCTTCCCCTACAACGGCACCAGAAGAATGCTGCTAGCACTCCCCGACAACGGAACTAGAAGAACGTTGTTGATGGTAGACTATTCCTAACGATTGTATCAATGGCGCCTCCGTTGCCGCATTGACAGAAGTTGTCAGTTCCCGTCAACGTCCAGTGAACCAAAATTGTAGCAGGTAGCAGCAGTGTAACGAGTAACAGCTGTGGCAAGGAACAACTGTAGTGACAACAGTAGCAACTAGCAACAGTAGCAAGCGACAGTAATAGCAACAGTAGCAGCAGAGCAAGACAAGTAATTGCAGTAGCAACAGTAGTAGCAGCAGCAGCAGAGCAAGACAAGTAACAACAGTAGCAACAGTAGTAGCAGTAGTAGGACAAACTCGTAGGCAATGGGTCGGTGATTTGTTTGGATGATATTCATCATGCAACAACTATAACACGGAGAGATATGTGGCTAGCTCCCGTTTGTCAATGTGATGTAGGCATGCATTCCGTGTGTCGTCATACGTGCTTAGGGAAAAGAACTTGCATGACATCCATTGTCCATCCCTCCCGTGGCAGCGGGGTCCAAAAGGAAACTACGGGAAATTAAGGTTCTCCTTTTAATAAAGAACCGGACCAACGCATTAGCACTTGGTGAACACATGAACTCCTCCAACTATGGTCATCATCGGGAGTGGTTCCGGTTATTGTCACTCCGGGGTTGCCAGATCATAACACATAGTAGGTAACTTCAACTTGCAAGATCGGATCTAAAACACACATATATTGGTGACAACATAATAATTTCATATCTGAAATCATGGCACTCGGGCCCTAGTGACAAGCATTAAGCATGGCAAAGTAGTAGCAACATCAATCTCAAAACATAGTGGATACTGGGGATCAATCCCCATCAAAACTAACTCGATTACATGATAGATCTCATCCTACTCATCACCGCCCAGCGAGCCTATGAATAGATTACTCACGAACGACGAAGAGCTTCATGGAATTGGAGAGGGAAGAAGGTTGATGATGACGATGATTTCCCCTCTCCGGAGCCCAAGACGGACCCCAGATCTGCCCTCGAGATGAAGAACGGGTGGTGGCGGCGCCTCCATATCGCAAACGCGACGAAAACTTCTCTTTTTTTGGGACGAAAGGGATCTTATAGACCTGAGATTGGGGGCGGCAGAGCCGTGTGGGCCCCACAAGCCTGCCCACCGCCACCAGGGGGAGTGGTGGCAGAGCCAGGGCTTGTGGCCCACTGGCCCACCCCCTGAGGTGGAACTTGGCACATATATTTTTCTTATTTTCCAAAACTGCTCCCCATAAATTTTTTGGACGTTTGGAGAACTTTGATTTCTGCACAAAAATAACACCAAGGCAATTCTGCTGAAAACAGCGTCAGTCCAGGTTAGTTCCATTCAAATCATGCAAATTAGAGTCCAAAACAAGGGCAAAAGAGTTTGGAAAAGTAGATACGGTGGAGACGTATCATGAGCATCAATAAAATATTAAGCCTATCTTAATGGCTATAAAGAAAGAACTTGTTGGGAGGCAACCCAATGAATAAAACTTATTTTCACTTTTGCTTTCTGTTATTGAGTGTTTGCCAAATTATCCTATTGTTATAATTGTGTTTTTTGTGTTTTATTTAGTGTTTGTGCCAAGTAAAGCCTTTGGGATCATGTAGGGTGTTAGTTGCTTTAATCCTGTAAAAACAGAAACTTTTGCATGCAGTAGAAAAAATCCTAAAAATCACACAAACTTTAAAAGTGTCTGGATTTAAAAAAAAGATTAATATCCAAATTCCCTACGTTCTCCTAATTGTTCAGAATTTTTGGAGTTACATAAGTATAAGTAAATTTCTAATCTTTACAGACTATTTTGTTTTTAACATATTGTTTTTTCTTTGTGCTATGTGCTTATTTAATGATTATATGGTTTATACCGGGGGGGGGGGGGATAAGCCATTGTAAAGTTAGAATACAGTAGGTATAATGCAAAAACAAAATTGGAATAGGTTTTTAACAGTACCTATAGTAAAGTTTGGATTTCTTATACTAACGGATCTCACAGAAATTTTGTTGAGTTTTGTGTGATTGAAGTTTTCAAGTTTTGAGTGAGATCGTGATGGGTGAAGGAATAAGGAGTGATAAAAGCCTAAGTTTGGGGATTCCCCATGGCACCCCACGGCAATATCTTAGGAGTACCAAGCAACTAAGTTTGGGGATGCCCGGAAAGGCATCTCCTCTTTCTTCTAAAAACCATCAGTAATTTTACTTGGAGCTATATTTTTATTCATCACATATCATGAGTTTTGCTTGGAACGTCTTGTATCATTTGTGTCTTTGCTTTATTTTTTGGTTAGTTTGTCATAATAAACCTTCCTCAACACACCCATTTGAGAGAGCCAAATTATGCTATGATTTGTTAGAATCGCTCTCTATGCTTCACTTAAATTTTTTGAGCCATGAAATTGCTCAAGTACTTCACTTATATCTTTTTGAGTATGGTGGTGATGTTATCTTGAAGAAATTTGCTCTCATGCTTCACTTAGATTATTTTTAGAGTTTATGAAAATTTTAAGAAATCCTCTCTTGCTTCACTTATATAATTTTGAGAGTTGAAAATTTTATGTTGTCAAATAATAAATTCCTTGGGAAGTGTTGGAATGGACGGTACCCGTGGATACAACTAGGTGTGGAATGTGAAAGAATGGTGAAAAATGAATAAACTTTATTTTTAGTTTGGGAACCGCCTATAATTTGTTTAGCATGGGGGATATTGGAAACTCTTAGTCGTTCTCGTTGACAGGAAAAGCATGTCACCCTAAAAAATTAATCTCTAAGTTTTTCACTTTGAGCTCTCGCACCTCTACAAATCCATGCTTCCCTCTGCGAAGGGACTATCTATTTACTTTATGCATTTTTTTTGAATTTGAGTCTCCATCTTCTCCTATAAAGCACCAACTAAGGAACACCATTATTATACTTGATCATTGGGTGTAGTTAATATTTGAGTGTGTTGCATGAATGGATCAATGATAGAGCATGATGGGCTAGGTATAACATTCTTTAGCATTGATATTTTGGAAGACTTGGTTGCTTGTCGATATGCTTTAGTATTGAGATTTTCATGTCAAATTATATATTGTTGCTTTACATCATCTATAAGTCCATATGTCCATGCGGAAAGAAAAAGAATATAATGAACAAGTCAGACATCATTCCACATCAAAAATTCTGTTTTTATCATTTACCTACTCGAGGACAAGTAGGAATTAAACTTGGGTATGCCGATACGTATCCAACGTATCTATAAATTTTTATTGTTCCATGCTGTTATGTTATCATTCTTGGATGTTCTATGATCATTTTATAGCAACTTTATATCCTTTTTTGGGACTAACCTATTGACATAGTGCCTAGTGCGAGTCACAGTTTTTTCCTTTGTAGAAAATCCATATCAAATGAGGTCCAACTGCCATGAAACTTTACGGATATTTTTTTGGACCAGAAGGAAACTTGGGAGCCAAGAATGAGCAGCGGACATGGCCCACGGGGCGCACTAGACATCAGGGCGCACCAGAGGCCCCTGGCGCAGCCTCGTGTGTAGTGGGGCCCTCGGGCACCTCCTCCACCGCCTGTGAGCTCTATAAATACCCCAATTTTCAGAAAACCCTAGAGGAGTCAACAAAAAATCGTTTCAGCCGCCGCAAGTTCCAGAGCCACGAAATCCAATCTAGAGCCCGTTCCGGAGAGGGACACGGTCACACACGGGTTCACCATCCTCATTGGTGCTCCTCTGATGATGCGTGGGTAGTTCATATCAGACCTACGGGTCTGTAGGCAGTAGCCAGATGGCTTTCTCTCTCTTTTTGTTTCTCAATATAATGGTCTCTTGGAGATCCATATGATGTAACTCTTTCTTTTACGGTGTGTTTGTTGGGATCCAATAAATTGTGAGTTTATGATCAGATCTGTGAAAACATATTCATGCTTGATAATTATAGCCTCGTATTTCTTATCTGATATTTGGTTTTTGTCTAGCCAACTTGATATTTTATCTTGCAATGGGAAGAGGTGCTTTGTGATGGGTTCGATCATGTGATGCTCAATCTGAGTGACAGAAAGAGACATGACACACATGTATCGTTGCTATCAAGGATAAAATGATGGGGGTCTATTCCTACATGAATAGATCTTGTCTACATCATGTCATCATTCTTAAGGCATTACTCCATTTCTCCATGAACTCAATACACTAGATGAATGTTGGATATCGGTTGATGTGTGGAGTAATAGAAGTAGATGCACGCAGAAGTCAGTATACTTATCTTGGACGTGATGCCTATATACATGATCATTGTTTTCAATACTATCATACTCATTTGATTTTCTATCAATTACCCAACAGTAATTTGTCTACCCACCATTTTCTATTTCTCAAGAGAAGCCACTAGTGAAACCTACGACCCCGGGGTCTTCTTCACATCGTCTATTTTCAATCTCTACTTTGGTATTTGCGTTTCTACTTTATTTTCTCTTTTGTTTTCAGATCTATATTATCAAAAAACCCAAAAATACATTGCTGCATTCTATTTGCTATCACTATTATTTGCATATATCAATCTATCCGTACTTCACCCTTGAGGGATTGACAACCCCTCCACGCGTTGGGTTGCGAGGATTTGTTATTTGTGTGCAGGTGCTGCTTACATAGTCTTGTGGATCTTCCTACTATATTGATACCTTGGTTTCTTAACTTAGGAAAATAGTTTCCGTCGTTGTGCTACATCACCCTTTAAGCTTCGACGGAAACCAACGCATGAGGGAGACTAAGCACTCTCTCACTCAATTATTTTAGTTTTGTATGTTCTCTTGTTTTGAAGCTCTTTCATTCAATTGAGGTATTTAGTTTTGGATTTGTCCTCTGTAACACTAAGCTCCCTAGGTTTTAAAAGTCCACATTCAATCGTGGTCTTGAAAGCACAACTTCTCCCTAGGTGGTTTTGGTAATTAACAATAACATATGTTCATTGAACTAATGAGCCTACCAAGTATATTTCAGGAAAAGTTCAATGAATGGATTGGCTAGGATTGTGAGGAGGATTCCCTAGATGCAAGGAACATCAATTGATAATAGCTTCAAGACTCTACATTTAGCTTTATGTGATAAATCACATTTGAGTCCATAGGAAAGCCAATATTATTAAAAGGAGATGAGGTAATTATCATGATATGGTTGCTCAAAGTGCTTAGAGATTAGCCACGAGAAACCTCAGTAATTCTCCCACAAAATATTCTGTCCAAAACCCAAATGTTCAAATTCGGTGCCACCAATATATCCATTTTGGTCCCACCTAGTTTTCCTTATATGAAACCCAAACCAAACCCTAGCAACTCGGTACAACTGAGATTCGCTTTGGTACAACCAAAAAGCAGTGACCACCTTGCTGGTATCTACTTGTCAAAGATCAGAATTTCTGAGTTTTGCATATTGATGCCACCGAATCAGTGGAACTTCGTAGGTCAACTGAATCGGTCTCACTGAGACGCTTTGTATCAGTCTCACTCAGAACCCAAAAGTTAGGACATTTTGCACTAGTTGGTGCAACCTAGTTTTTTTATTTTGGTTCCATTGAGTTAGGCAATACCCCCTCCACCTCCCTCTCATTTGTAGAGAGAGCACTCATAACAATCAAACACTTTCCACCATTCATTTTCTAATAGAGAACCACCTACTCATGTGTTGAGATTATGATCTTCCACTCCAACAGCCTCCCCAAGTTGCTTTCCACCCAATCAATCTCTTCTACCAAGCCAAATTCTGTGAGAGAGTGGTTGGGTGTTAAGGAGACTATCTTTTGAAGCATTAGAGCAAGGAGTTCATCATCAATACCACATGTATTACCTTTTGGAGAGCGGTGTCTCCTAGATTGGTTAGATGTCGCTTGGGAGCCTCCAAATCATGTGGAGTTGAACCAAGAAGTTTGTAAGGGCAAGGAGATAGCCTACTTCGTGAAGACCTATCCTAAGTGAGGCTAGTCCTTCATGGACGTAAGCCATGGTGGAATAGTCAAGGTTGCTGATACGTCTCCAACGTATCTCTATTTTTTGATTATCACATGCTACAATATTATAATTCTAGGATGATTTTTGGGTGTTTATATACCGATTAGTATTATTTTTGAGCACTAAACTATTGACCCGGTGTCCAGTGCGAGTTGGTGTTTATTTGCATGTTCTTTGCTTTTCAAGTTTATAGTACCAAACGTCCAATTGCCCCAAAACTTTTTTATGTTTTTCTGGACCAAAAGAAGACGTGGAAGCTTTGGGAGGAGACCGGAGACTGCACGAGGGAGGAAACACACATCAGGGCGCGTCGAGGGGGGTGGTTGTGCCGTGTTGTGTGCTGGCCCCCTCGGGCGTCCCCTGATGCACCTCTTCATCCTATACATTCTCAAATACCCCCAAAACCACACGGAGCCTCCCAAAACACTTTTTCCATCGCTGCAAGTCTCTGTTCCGCCGTGAGGCCATCTGGAGCCCTTTTGCCGGTGCCCTGTCGGAGGGGCGATCGATCATGGGGGACCTTTACATCAACCTTGATGCTCCCATGGTGATGTCTGAATAGTTTACCACAGACCTACGGGGTCGTGACTAGTACCTAGATGACTCTCTCTCTCTTGAACTTCAATACAATGATCATCACATCTTCGCTTTGATCTGTCTGATGTAATCCTATTGTGCGGTGCATTTGTTGGGATACGATGAATCTGTCCGATGTAATCCTATTGGGTTTATGTTTAGCTTATTCATGACAAAGATATGAGTCTTCTCTCAATTCTAAATACGATCCTTATTTGCACGATTATCATAGCTTCATAAAAATCTTCGATCCATTGAAATAGTTTGGCCAACTAGTTTGATATTTCTTCGGTGAGAGGGGTGCATTATAGTGGGTTTAATCTGACGGGTTTCTGTATCCCAATGACAGAACGGGACAAGATACATCTTTGTATTGTTTCCACTAAGAATAAAATGATGTGGTTAATTCATATTGATTGAGTTCTCTTTATCTACATCATGTCATCTTTCTCCAAACATTACTCTGATTGTTATGAACTTAATACGTAGAGAGGCAAGCATAGAAGAACTCTTGAAGTTGACTAATACTAATAGGTGCACGCAGGAATCGACCTATTTTATTATGGACATGATGACTATATACATATGATCATTGTGGTGAATATCACATAACTATGCACTTTTCTATCAATTGCCCAACAGTAATTTGTTTACCCACTATATTCCTACTACATGAGAGGTGCCATTAGGGAAAACTACGACCCTCTGGTCTATTCACTTAAAAATTTACAAACGTTGCAATACCTCGTTGCATTAATTTACTTTTTATTTACTTTTCACTTTACAACTTCTATCTACACACTTTACTTGCTTGCAAATAACGAGTCCAAGGGGATTGACAACCCTCTTGCCCATGTTGGGTGCAAGTGTTTGTTTCTTTTATGTGCAGTCTCTGAAGACGGGGGCTGGTTGTTGATGGGGATATGTACCTAGGGTAGGGTCACATGCCTGACCTAAGTGTCCTACCTAAGGGTACCTCATTATTAGCTGGGGAGTCACAAAGAAGATTCTGACTGGATAGCCACGACACCTAAAAAGTCACTCGGTACAAAGTCACTCGGAATATATTTCCCTCCACTCGACAACCAACTTTCACTCGGAAGGTTCCAGTCGACACAGAAGACTAGAAGCCACCTCCATGGAGGCCAACGGGCGTACGCTCAGCTAATGGTCATGAATAACATTAATTACATACATACGTTATCAGTAACACACATCTTTAAACCTCATTGATCGGACCCTTAGATGTTGAGGCCTTGATGAGGGGCAGCGCACTCTATATAAGCTACCCCTCCCCTCTGGCACAAGGGTTTGCACCCCCTGTAAAACACATTCCAAATTGCAAGAGCTCCCGAGCACTGAGACGTAGGGCTATTACCTCTAAGAGAGGGGCCTAAACTCATACATCTTGTGTACAAGCTTGCCGTAGCTAGGACTCTGCCCTCTCCATTCATACCCTACACCTCTACTGTCAGGTTTATTCCCACGAAGTTGGCGCCCACCATGTGGCAGGCGTTTAAGCGACTTCCGGCAAGTTTGCAATTTTCACTCTCCGTCATGTCTTCCGTCTGCAATTCGTTCATGTGTGGCGAGATACGTTTCGGCGCCCTCATCTTCGTCGCCGATGACTCCGCATGGCTTCAGGAAGCGCCACTCGTCATCGAGGTGCTCCCGATCCGTGGAGCAATGCACTTCCGTGCAAGCTCCTTCGGCGTACTCCTTCGACAACCGTCGACTCCGCTGTCGGCCGTTCACTTCGCTGTTCGTCCTCGCAAGCGATCCGGTCGCTCACGACTCCAGCAATGGGTGAAGCACTTAGTGGCTCCCCAGGCGTCATCTCCGTCAACTCCTCAGGTTGCTGCCATCGAGCCTGATGTATCCCTTCGGGACCCGATCCACTCGGCATCATATCAGTCTGATGTTCCTTCCGAGTGCGAGAGTTGCAATCGAGCAGCGGAGGTCTTCATGGCGGGTTCTGCGGAGATCCCACCTAGGTTCGGTCGTGGTGAACACGAGGCCGGCGAACCGTCGACTGGACACGGCCATCGTCGTCCTCCAACTTCCAGTCGGCGTCAGCGACAACTCTTCTCAAGTGGTCGACAAGACAACATTGAGGTATATCGTACTCCGGTACTTAACGTTGCAGCCGCAACTAAGACAGTAGATTCTATTCAACCGTCAGATTAAGAGGCAGGTAGAGGCTTACATCAGATTCGCACTTTGCTTCAAGCAGCGCAACAACAAAATTCAGCTGTATCGCAGTCGCTCAATAGGTGTCACAACAATTCACCAAGAGCAGATACAGTCCGTTCAATTTTCAGTCCAGGGTCACCCGAGCGTCACAAAGACGGGGTTACCAAGAGAATCAACATAGAGACCACGGGCGGAACCAGTTCCCTCGTTATCACCGTGATGACCGCCGTCAGGTGCATTCTCCTCTGCGGAGCGGCACATATGTGTCCCGACACTATGATGACCGGCGTCCGTTCGGTGATGAGCAGAATCCAGGATTTGATGCGAGAAATGTACTCGCACAGATAAGGATCGACCGGACCAGAGCTCACCGAGATGGTTTCTATAGAGATCATCCGAGTGGAAGTGGTACTGCAGTTTCTAGTCCCGAGTGTTTTAGCAGAGCAATCCGCTGTGCCGATATTCCCCCCAACTTCAGGGTGGCGGCTGGAATTAGCAAGTTCATAGGAGAATCCAAGCCTGAAACATGGCTTGATGACTACGGAGTGGTTGTGTAGATTGGCGGAGGCAATGACAACGTTGCCATGAAGCACTTGCCCCTGATGTTGGATGGTTCGGCCAGGGCGTGGCTGAATCAGTTGGCCCTTCTAGCATCTACTGCTGGGAGGATCTCGCCCGAGTGTTTATCAAGACATTCGAAGGCACATGGAAGCGTCCAGCCGGTCTGTCCGAGCTACACCTTTGTGTGCAGAAGTCAAACGAGTCATTGAAAGATTACATTCAGCGGCGGACCACCCTTGATCACACGGTGGCGAATGTTTCTGCGCACCAGGCAGTCTGTGCTTTCAAGGCTGGCGTCAGATATAGAGAGCTATACTTGAAGTTTGGCAGAACAGGCGACATGTCCATGAGTAAGATGATGGAGATTGCTGCCCGGTATGCCAACGGCGAAGAAGAAGACCGCATGCACAACAGTAAAGGGAAAGCAGTCGACAACGACGCCGGCGACAATTCCAATCGGAAGCAGAAGCTCAAGGCTGATGGTTCCACTCCAGCAGAAGGGCGGCTGCTACGTCAACAAAAGTCGTTCCCGGGCAGTGGTGCCAGAGATCCTTCTGTCGTCTCTTGAGCTCGCGTTGGTTTTTCCCTTGAAGAGGAAAGGGTGATAGAGCACATGAGCAGTAAGTATTTCCCTCAGTTTGAGAACCAAGGTATCGATCCAGTAGGAGGGTCTCGTCAAGTCCAGAGTACCTGCGCAAACACAAATGAGCTTGCACCCAACGCTTCAAAGGGGTTGTCAATCCCTTCAAGATTGTTTGCAAAGTGAGATGTGAAGGCGAAAAGTGCAAGGAAGTAAAAAGTGTAAGGCTAAAAACATGGTGTGGAGTAGACCCGGGGGCCATAGTGTTCACTAGAGGCTTCTCTCAAAATAGCAAATATCCCGGTGGGTGAACAAATTACTGTCGAGCAATTAATAGAACCGCGCAAAGTCATGACGATATCTAAGGCAATGATCATACATATAGGCATCACGTCTGAGACAAGTAGACCGATACTTTCTGCATCTACTACTATTACTCCACACATCGACCGCTATCCAGCATGCATCTAGTGTATTGAGTTCATGACGAACAGAGTAACGCCTTAAGCAAGATGACATGATGTAGAGGGATAATCTCAAACCAATGATGAAAACCCCATCTTTTCACCCTTGATGGCAACAACATGATGCGTGCCTTGCTACCCCTTCTGTCACTAGGTGAGGTCACCGCATGGTATGAACCCAAAACCAAGCACTTCTCCCATTGCAAGAATCATAGATCTAGTTGGCCAAACAAAACCCACAACTCGAAGAGAATTACAAGGATATGAAATCATGCATAAGAGAGATCAGAAGAAACTCAAATTAGATTCATAGATAATCTAATCATAAATCCACAATTCATCGGATCTCGACAAACACACCGCAAAAGAAGATTACATCGGATAGATCTCCATGAAGATCATGGAGAACTTTGTATTGAAGATCCAAGAGAGAGAAGAAGCCATCTAGTTACTAGCTATGGACCCGTAGGTCTATGGTGAACTACTCACGCATCATCGGAGAGGTCATGGTGTTGATGAAGAAGCCCTCCGTATTCGAATCCCCCTCCGACAGGGCACCGGAACGTGCCCCAGATGGGATCTTGCGGAGGCAGAAGCTTGCGGCGGCGGAAAAGTACTTTCGATGATCTCCTGATATTTTTGGCATTTTAGGGAATATATAGGCGTAGAACCTAGGGCAAAGGACGTCCAGGGGGCCCACAAGCCTGTGGGCCGCGGCCTCCCCCCTGGCCGCGGGGTGGGGGCTTGTGGGGCCCCTGGGCCCCCCTGCCTTGGTTCTCAAGTCTCCTGATCTTCTTCCGTAACGGAAAAAAAATCTTTTCGGGGATTTTATTCCGTTTGGACTCCGTTTAAAAATCTCCTCTGAAAGGGGTCAAAAACATGGAAAAAACAGGAACTGGCACTTGGCACTGAGTTAATAGGTTAGTCCCAAAAAATATATAAAAGCCATGCAAAACATCCAAAGTTTGACAAGATAATAGCATGAAACCATGAAAAATTATAGATACGTTGGAGACGTATCAAGCATCCCCAAGCTTAACTCCCGCTCGTCCTCGAGTAGGGAAGTGATAAATAATGAATTTTTGATGTGGAATGCTACCTAGCATAGTTGTCCTTTGCAACTTTTTTCACGTGACATGAATGTTCAGATCCGTAAGATTACAATAGTTTGCTGTTGACATGAAAACAATAATACTTCAAGCAAACTAGCAAGGTAATCATGAACTTTCCAAATGATAAGGCCAAGGAAAGTTATCCCTACAAAATCATATAGTCTGGCTATGTTCCATCATCCTCACACAACTAATGTAAATCATGCACAACCCCGGTATTGGCCAAGTAATTGTTTTCGCACTCTTACTTTCTCAAACCTTTTATAACTATCACGCAATACATGAGCGTGAGCCATGGATATAACACTATAAGTGGAATAGAGTGTGGTGGTGGTTGTGAGACAAAAAGGAGGAGATGGTCACATTGACTCGGCGTATCAAAGGGCTATGGAGATGCCCATTAATAGATATCAATGTGAATGAGTAGGGATTTCCATACAAGAGATGCACTAGAGCTATAAGTATGTGAAATCTCAAAAGGAAAACTAGTGGGTGTGCATCCAACTTGCTTGCTCACGAAGACCTAGGGTAATTTGAGGAATCCCATCATTGGAATATACAAGCCAAGTTATATAATGAAGATTCCCACTAGCATATGGTGGTAACAAAGCAAGAAGGTCTCAATCATGAAGAACATGGTGCTATTGTGTAGCACAAGTGTGGAAAAAGATAGTAGCATTGTCCCTTCTCTCGTTTTCTCTTTTTTTATTTGGGCTCTTAGGCCTCTTTTTTTCTTTTCTCTTTTTTATTTTTATTTTTTTGTTTGGGATCTTTGGCCTCTTTTTTTATTTCCTCACATGGGACAATGCTCTAATAATGTTGATCATCACACTTTTATTTACTCACAGCTCAAAGCTCAAAATGATGATGACTCTATAGGAAATGCCTCCGGCAGTGTACCGGGATGTGCAACGATCTAGCATGGCATATGACGTTGAAACATCTCGCTAGCTATCTTACGATCATGCAATGGCAATATGAGAGTGACGTCACAAGTCATGAGAAGGAACGGTGGGAGTTGCATGGAAATATATCTCGGAATGGCTATGAAAATGCCATAGTAGGTAGGTATGGTGACTGTTTTGAGGAAGGCATATGGTGGGTTTGTGCACCGGCGAGAATTGCGCGGCACTAAAGAGGCTAGAAAAGGTGGAAAGTGAAAGGGCATCTATACCATGGACTCACATTAGTCATGAAGAACTCACATACTTGTTGCGAAAGTTTTTATTAGTAATCGAAACAAAGTGCTAAACGCATACTCCTAGGGGAAGGGTTGGTAGGTGTTAACCATCGCGCGATCCCGATCTCAACACAAAGGATGACAATCAATAGATAAATTATGCTCCGACTTCCTAACATAGCGGTTCACCATACGTGCATGCTGTGGGAATCACTAACTTCAACACAAGTATTTCTAGATTCACAACACCCTACTAACATAACTCTTAATATTACCGAATCCACGTCTCAAAACTAATTGAGAGGAATCAAGACTTCTCTTTCTACTCAATGCACATGAAGATGGAGGTTTCTGTATCCTCTTTGGGTACCTATCACATTTGGGACTACTTTCATAGCATGAGCTAACTAGCAAGTCACGCACCGCCGTGCTCTAAAAGATATAAGTGAAGCACATAGAGCAAAAGTATCTAGCTCAAAAGATATACGTGAAGCACTATGAGCATTCTAGCAAAATCACGATGAGTGCATGTCTCTCTCTCTCAAAAAGGTGTGCAGCAAGGATGATTGTGACACAACAAAAAGAAAAGACTCCTAAGATACAAGATGCTCCAAGCAAAACACATATGATGTGGTGAATAAAAATATAGCTCCAAATAATGTTACCGATGGATTGAAGACGAAAGAGGGGATGCCTTCCCGGGGCATCCCCAAGCTTAGGATTTTTGGTGTCCTTGAATTTGGCTTGGGATGCCTTGGGCATACCCAAGCTTGAGCTCTTTCCACTCCTTATCTCATCGTCCATGAGAACATCACCCAAAACTTGAAAACTTCACAACACAAAACTTAAACAGAAACTCGTGATAACATTAGCACAAGAAAACAAACTACCACCTCTTTTGGTAATGTAGCAAACTTGAATTCCATCTATATTGCTGTTGGGCTACTGTATTCTCACTTTTCCATGGCTAGTACCCCCCGATACTAACCATAGTTTCATCAAAACAAGCAACCAACTCAGCAAAAAACAGAATCTGTCAGAAACAGACCAGTCTGTAGCAATCTATATACTTTGTATACTTCTGATACCTCAAAAAATCTGAAAAATTACGACTGCCTGGGAAAAAGGCATATCAACCAGCAGAAAAAAGAATCAACTCAAAATCTCTTTCTGAATAAAAGTGAAAAATCATCTCGTGAGCGAAAAGTTTCTGTCTTTTTCCAGCAGGATCAAACAACCATTACCAAGACTAGTCATAAATGTTTTGCTTGGCTCAAACACAAAAAGAAACAAAAAAACACAATCACAACAGAATTGTGATGGTGTGGACGCAACAAAACAGAAATAAAAATATAAATTCATTGGGTTGCCTCCCAACAAGCGCTATTGTTTAACGCCCTTAGCTAGGCATAAAAGCGATAGAATCACGTATCGTCGTCTTTGGTGCTCAAACCATAAGTAGCGTGATCACTTATCGTCTTAAGGTTTTCATCTTTCTTGCTAGATGATTCACCACTATTTTTGGAAACAAAAACATATTTGGTGACCTTATTGTGGGAAAAGTTTGGTGTATTCTGCACAGCGGCAAAAGCGGAACCCAAGTTGGTTATAACATCCTCTAGTTTGCCAATCCTAGCGGAATCATGACCTAGTTTTTCGTTGATTGTGGGTTCCTTCTCCTTTAAATTTTTCAAAACCATTCCCACCTTGGATCTGTACTGAGTGATTTGATTGTGGTATTTTTATCAAAATTCTCAATGAGTTCTATCGTACCAACTTTATTTTCAATGACGTCCAACCTATGCATCACATGTTCCAGAGTTAAGGTAGTTCCATTAACCATGAGTGGGGGTGAGCCTACCAAATTTATTACAGCTCCGTAAGAATCAACGGTATGTCTACCCAAGAAATTTCCACCTACGATGGTGTCAAGAATATACCTATTCCAAGGAGAAACACCCACATAAAAACTGCGAAGCAGGACTGTAGTGGATTGCTTATGAGTAGATCTACTCTGAGCATTGCAAATCCTATACCAAGCGTCCTTTCAGTTTTCTTCCTCAATTTGTTTAAAATTGAGAACTTCGCTCTCGGGGGTATCGTTCGAAGTGGTGGATCTAGTGATGAGGACATGTAGACTATCCCACCCAGACGAACAGAAAACAAGCGAGGGAAAAGGGCGAACGAAAAGGCAAACGAAAAAGACAAATGAAAAAGGCAAATTGGTGAAGTGGGGGAGAGGAAAACGAGAGGCAACTAGCAAACAAAGTAAATGCGAGAGATGAGTTTGCGACACCTACTTGGATGAGTTCTTGACTTGATCTTCCTCCCCGACAACGGCGCCAGAAATCCTTCTGCTACGTCAACAAAAGTCGTTCCCCGGCAGTGGTGCAAGAGATCCTTCTGTCGTCTCTTGAGCTTGCGTTGGTTTTTCCCTTGAAGAGGAAAGGGCGATGCAGCACAGGAGCAGTAAGTATTTCCCTCAGTTTGAGAACCAAGGTATCAATCCAGTAGGAGGGTCTCGTCATGTCCAGAGTACCTTCGCAAACACAAACGAGCTTGCACCCAACGCTTCAAAGGGGTTGTCAATCCCTTCAAGATTGTTTGCAAAGTGAGATGTGAAGGCAAAAAGTGTAACGAAGTAAAAAGTGTAAGGCTGAAAATATGGTGTGGAGTAGACCCCGGGGCCATAGTGTTCACTAGAGGCTTCTCTCAAAATATCAAATATCACGGTGGGTGAACAAATTACTGTCGAGCAATTGATAGAACCGCGCAAAGTCATGCCGATATCTAAGGCAATGATCATACATATAGGCATCATGTCCGAGACAAGTAGGCCGATACTTTATGCATCTACTACTATTACTCAACACATCGACCACTATCCAGCATGCATCTAGTGTATTGAGTTCATGACGAACAGAGTAACGCCTTAAGCAAGATGACATGATGTAGAGGGATAATCTCAAACCAATGATGAAAACCCGATCTTTTTACCCTTGATGGCAACAACACGATGCGTGCCTCGCTACCCCTTCTGTCACTGGGTGAGGTCACCGCACGGTATGAACCCAAAACCAAGCACTTCTCCCATTGCAAGAATCATAGATCTAGTTGGCAAAACAAAACCCACAACTCGAAGAGAATTACAAGGATATGAAATCATGCATAAGAGAGATCAGAAGAAACTCAAATAAGATTCATAGGTAATCTGATCATAAATCCACAATTCACCGGATCTCGACAAACACACCGCAAAACAAGATTACATCAGATAGATCTGCATGAAGATCATGGAGAACTTTGTATTAAAGATCCAAGAGAGAGAGAAGAAGCCATCTAGTTACTAGCTATGGACCCGTAGGTCTATGGCGAACTACTCACGCATCATCGGAGAGGTCATGGTGTTGATGAAGAAGCCCTCCATATCCGAATCCCCCCTCCGGCAGGGCACGAGAACGTGCCCCAGATGGGATCTTGCGGAGACAGAAGCTTGCGGCGGTGGAAAAGTACTTTCGATGATCTCTTCATTTTTTTGGGATTTTTAGGGTATATATAGGCGCAGAACCTACGGAAAAGGACGTCCAGGGGGGCCACAAGCCCGTGGGCCGCGACCTCCCCCCTGGCCACGGGGTGGGGGCTTGTGGGGCCCCTGGGCCCCCTGCCTTGGCTCTCAAGTCTCGTGATCTTCTTCCGTTACGAAAAAAATCTTTTCGGGGATTTTATTCCGTTTGGACTCCGTTTCAAAATCTCCTCTGAAAGGGGTAAAAACATGGAAAAAACAGGAAGTGGCACTTGGCACTGAGTTAATAGGTTTGTCCCAAAAAATATATAAAAGGCATGCAAAACATCCAAAGTTTGACAAGATAATAGCATGAAACCATAAAAAATTATAGATACGTTGGAGACGTATCAGCGACACAAGGAAAATACAAGGGAAATTCCAAGACACAGTTTCCCCCTAAGAAGTCCAAGGTTCAGTCGGATCTTCTGGATCAGCCGTGTGTATTCCACATGAAGAAAGACGAAGAGGGCAATTTGATATTGCCGAAGCACACCACTCATCAGTGCCGACTGTTGATCCAAGAGTTTAAAGAGGGTGAGTCAAGTGGAAAAGATCATGAAAAGGAAAATGACAAAGAAAAAAATGATTTCCCCAAAGTCCAAGCAACACTGATGATTTTTGCTAGCGCAGAGAGCAAAAGTCGACTGAAGGTCATCAATAGAGAAGTCAAATTGGCAGTGCCGTCCACGACCACATACGTGAAGTGGTCGCAGACCCCCATAACGTTTGATCAATCGGATCACCCAACTCTTGTCCCGCCTCCAGGTCGACACGCTTTGGTGGTCGATCCAGTTGTAGAGGGTGTTCGGCTTCGTAAAGTCCTGATGGATGAAGGAAGCGGGCTCAATATCCTGTATGCAGAAACTCTCAAGGGAATGGGCATTCCGATGTCCCGACTCCGCGAGAGCACCATGTCATTTCACGGAGTCATCCCAGGAAAGAAGGCCAAGTCACTCGGCTAGATCGCATTGGATGTTGTTTTTGGCTCCGATAAGAACTTTCGCAAAGAGAAGCTGACGTTCGAAGTGGTGGACTTCCAGAGTGCATATCATGCTCTTCTGGGTCGTCCTGCTTATGCGCATTTCATGGCCTGACCATGTTACATGTACGTGAAGATGAAGATGCCAGGACCCAAAGGAGTCATCATTGTCTCGGGCAATCGGCAGAGAGCTGAAGAATGTTTGCAACAAGGATCAAAAATTGCAGATCAACACATGGTTGTGGTCGGAATGGAAGAGTACCAGAAGAACGCCAACCCTGCTGACCTAATGCGCTCCAAGAAGCCTGCTTTTTAGTCCGCTTTTCAGTCGGCAGGCGAGGTCAAACCAGTGCACATCCACCCGACGGACCCCAATGCTGCTCCGACCAACATATCCACAACACTCGACATCAAATAGGAAGCCAAGCTCATCTAGTTCCTCCGTGAGAACTGGGACATCTTTGCGTGGAGGCCTGCTGACATGCCGGGTGTACCCAGGGAGCTGGCCGAGCACCGCTTGAGAGTGGATCCGAAGGCAAGGCCTGTCAAGGAGCGTTTGCGACGGTCTGCAGCGAAGAAGAGGAAAGCAATCGGCAAAGAGGTGGTGCGTCTCTTGGAGGCCAAATTCATTCGCGAGGTCTACCACTCCGAGTGGCTCACGAATGTCGTCATGGTCCCAAGAAGGACAAATCCCTTTGCATGTGTATCGACTTCAAGAACATTAATAAGGTCTGCCCAAAAGACCACTTTTCGCTCCCCCACATTGATCAAATCGTTGACTCGACTGTGCGGTGTGAGCGTTTATATTTTCTTGATGCTTATTCTGGTTACCATCAGATCTGTCTGTTTGGTCCAGATGAAATAAAAACGGCCTCCATCACCCCTTTCGGGTGTTTCTGTTATATCACCATGCCTTTTGGTCTGAAGAATACCGGTGCAACTTTCATGCATATGATCTAGAAGTGCCTGCTCAACCAGATTAGCTGGAACATTGAAGCATACATGGATGATATTGTGCTCAAGTCACGCAAAGGTTCCAACCTGCTGACTGACCTAGCAGAAACATTCGCTAATTTGAGGAAGTTTGACATCAAGCTAAATCCAGCTAAGTGCACTTTCGGCGTTCCTGGCGGCAAGTTACTCGGTTTCCTCGTTTCCAAACGAGGGATCTACGTTAACCCGGAGAAGATCGGCGCCATCGTCCGGATGCAAGCCCTGTGCGGGTGCGCGATGTACAGAATCTCACAGGTTGTCTGGCAGCATTGAGTCGGTTCATCTCTCGTCTCAGTGAGAAGGCACTGCCTTTATACCGACTAATGAAAAAAAATCAGATGTGTTCGAGTGGAATGACGAAGTAGAAGCAGCATTTGTAGAGCTCAAAGCCGTGCTTTCCACCCAGCCGGTGCTTGCTGCTCCGCACAGCAAAGAACCACTACTCTTATACATCGCAGCCACCAATCAGGTCGTGAGCACGGTTCTGACCGCCGAGAGAGAAGAAGAAGGACAATCCTACAAGGTTCAACGCCCGGTTTATTACATTTTTGAAGTATTGACTCCTTCGAAGCAAAGGTATCCCCATTACTAGAAGCTTCTTTATGGAATATACTTGTCAGCAAAGAAGGTGGCACATTACTTTCATGATCACTCTATATCAGTCGTCAGTGATGCCCCACTATCCGAGATTCTTCACAATCGAGACACAACAGGTCGAGCGGCCAAATGGGACATGGAGCTGCTATATTTGGACATCAAATTTGAGGCAAAGTATGCCATCAAGTCTGAGGCCCTTACTGATTTTATGGCCGAGTGGGTGGAACAACAGCAGCCAGCTCAGATTCACTTAGCGCACTGGACTATGTTCTTCGATGGCTCCAAAATGCTCAATGGTCCGGTGCTGGTGTGGTGTGGGTGTCTTCGAAAGGCGACAAGCTTAATTATGTCCTCCAGATTCACTTTGATTCCTCCGACAATGAAGCTGAGTATGAAGCTCTCCTCTACGGGTTGCGTATGGCCATCTCACTCGGCGTCCGACGCCTGATGGTTTATGGCGATTCAGATTTGGTAGTTAATCAGGTGATGAAGGAATGGGATGTCAGGAATCCTGCCATGACTAGATACTACAATGTAGTAAGGAAACTTGAAAAGAACTTTGAAGGTCTGGAGCTCCACCATGTCCCCCGACTGAAAAATCAAGAAGCTGATGAATTGGCCAAGATTGGATCCACTCGGAAACCTATCCCCAACAATGTGTTCGTGGAGCATTTGCATATTCCTTTGGTGCAAGAGGATCCTTTTACTGAAGAGCCCCCACAACCAGTGAGCACCTCCAATCCGATTGAGATTGACGTCCCAGCAGTAGTTGATCTAGTTATGGAAATCTTGGTAATCATGCCCGAGTGGACAGTATGTATATCACATACATCCTAAGAAGAGAACTCCCTAAAGATGAAGCCGAAGCCAAGCAGATTGTCCGAAGGTCGAAAGCTTTTACTGTGATGGGCAATCGGCTATACAGAGAAAGTACTACCGGCATAGTTCAGCGGTGCATCTCCCCTGAGGAAGGCCAACTGATCCTGGAAGAAATCCACTCGGGGACTTGTGGTTATCATGCGTTCTCTCGGACCATTGTTGCCAAAGCATACCAAGTTGGGTTCTTCTGGCCACGTGCCCATGAAATGGCCAAAGATATGGTTGATCGCTGCGAAGGTTGCCAATTCTATTCCAATTTGTCCCACAAGCCTGCGTCTGCCTTGAAGACCATTCCACTCGTCTGTCCATTTGCTATTTGGGGTTTGGATATGGTTGGCCCTTTCTGAACAGGTCAAAGTGGATTTACACACTTGCTTGTTGCAGTCGAAAAGTTTACCAAATGGATTGAAGCCAAACCAATAAAGAAGCTGGACTCACGTACCGCCATCAAATTCATGAGAGACATAACATTTCGGTACGGAGTTCCTCATAGTATCATAAGAGATAATGGCTCCAACTTCGGTTCAAAAGCGTTCACGCGCTTTTGCTCTGCTCAAGGCACTTGGGTGGATTATGCGTCCGTCGCACACCCCCAAACCAATGGACAAGCTGAGCGGGCAAATGGCCTTATCCTTTAAGGGCTGAAACTGCGACTCATGCGGGACCTGGAGCATGCAGCTGGAGCGTGGGTAACCGAACTGCCGTCTGTCTTATGGGGCTTGAGAACAGCCCCTAAGCGGTCGATTTGTAACATCCCAAGTTTTGGAATGTTAAAAATAATTATTAGATTGTTTGTTTGTTTGATTGAGTGATTTAAACTTGAGTGGAGTTTGAAACTTTTCAAAAACTTTTGAATGAGAGGGAATAAAATGACTTTCCCCTTCTCCGGTAAATTCAAATTCATCCAATTAAAAGCAATGAGAGAAGATGACATGACCTCTTCAACTATAAAGAATTTGAACGGAGTTTTGCATTTGAATCCTTTCAAATATTTGCCCTTGCTTCTATATTTTTCTTCCCCGAGAAATACCCCGAAAATAATTCTTGCCAAGAAAGAAAGAGAGGAGGAACATGACCCTCCAAACCGGGGATATTCCTTTGAAATATTTGGACCATAAAACCCAAGGTTTATTTGAAAAATATTCGCAAAAAGAAAATAAACCAATTTAGGGATTTTCTAAAAAACATTTTTTTGAAGTATTTATTTTGGTAGTGGAAAAATGCCCATCTTTTTGGATTTATTTTTCTGAAAATTTTAATATATTATACCCCTATATTCCGAGGAATATTCCATTTCCTTTTAATCGTTTTAATTCCCTTTTAATAAAAATGGAAAGTGATCTTTTATTTAGGAAGGTCACTGGGCCACTTTAGGAAACGAATGAGGCCCATAACTCACCTTATTCTTCTACCTCCAGCGCGTGCCTTTTGTAGCCATGGCAGAAGCTTCCGAGGAAGCTTCCCCTGCGGGATTCGCGAGCTATACTCCCTCCCGGCGCCTCCCGTCACCACTATAAGAACGCCCCGTCTCTCCTCTTTCCATTCCCCTAGAGAAATCCTCGTTTCCCGTGCCCGTAGCATCTCCCCATCACCTCCCCTTTTCCCTGTCAAGAACACACCAGGGAGCTCTGCCCTGTCGCCCCAGCATCACCTCCCCATCGCCCCACCCTCGCTGCACCCCACCCCTGCGCACCCCCCACCCCCACCCCTACGCGCCCCACCCTCGCCCCTGCACCCCTCCCCACCCCGCCGAAGCTCCCTTCAGGAGCTCCACATCACGACCAGGAGCTGCCCCCCTCGCCCCCTGCTCGACCAGGGCACCCGGCGCCCCAGCCCCAAGTGCCGACCCTCCCCCTCCGTCGCCCGCACCCTCCTCCGCCGCCCCACCCTCGCCGGCGACCTCGCCCCTCGCCGGAGTGCCTCCTCCTCGCCATTGCTCCTCCCTGCCATCGTGCACGAGGTAACTCCCTCTCCCTTTTGTTTTTTTCTTTTGTTTTACTTTCTACCGTTAGATCTTTAGTCAACACGTGAGATTAGATCTAAAGATACCCCTTCGGTTCTTTTAAAAGAACCGACGGTTATTTTTTATTAGTAAGTTTAGCCGAAGCGGTTTCTTATATAGCGGCCATCCGCTGTTTAGCCTATGCAACACACACCCCAGAGCCAATCACAACACGCCACGTGGACCCCCGCTCACTAATTAGCTATTCAGTTTTTTTAGCTTTAATTCAAAAACAGAGAGAGTTCCAATCTTGTTTCGCCCATAACTTTTGATCCAGAACTCCAATGGAGTTGAATCTTTTTCCAGTAGATCACAATTTTTCTGTAGTTTTCAAAAACATATTATTTGCCTATTTTGGGAGTTTAAACCTTGTTTTGCTTATTCTGGGAGTTTAAAAATAGATTTTTAATTAATTCTTTTTGCTACTGATCACTAGTGATCTTATTTATCACTGGTAAAAATTTCAGAATAGTTTGAGTATTTTAGCTCATTATTTCTGGTGAAACACTTTCTGTTTCACTTCTTTTAGGATTGTGACTAATTCTCTTTCTTTAGTTGTTTTTAAATTATTTTCTTTTATATTTCAGAAAGTTTATGTTTAGTTTCTGTTAGTTAAACAGTAGGTTCTCAACAAGTTTTTATTTTTATTTTATTTGTTATCATGAAATCAATTCTAGTTCCCTAATAACTTGCAATTGATTTGTCTACTGTTTCAACTCCCGTTTGGAAATACTTCCAAATAGTTTTGTGAAAAATACTTCACTTTATCTTAGTTAAATTTATATCTTAGTTCCCTATTGTTTAAGTATTTTATTTTCTGTTAGACAAAAACTATTTAGTGTTTGATGTAGTAGAAGACTCCCTAGTCTTATTTGAAGTTTCCTTCGGATTCTTATTCGCTCTCTCTTTTGTTTTGATTGCTAGAATGATTGCTAGTATGAGTGCTTACGTGAATGGTATGGTTGTTATATAGATTTCATCGGAGAGTGACGAGTAGTCTATCAAGTTATTCCTCGAGAACGAAAATTCATCTTCGTCAACATCACCAGGCAAGTCATTTGATCATGTGTCACCTATGTTTTATGCATCGTAGTTCTACCATCCTATGCACAATTGCATGCTGAGTAGGTACTTGGAAATTATGGTTACATATTGTAGTATCATGTGGTAGGCACCCAACAACCCCGTTACTTGGCCCGGGGCGACAAATTTCATATTGCTATGCTTGAGTAGACGGGATTCAGGTTGAGAGTTTATCACAAGTGATGTGAGAATAATTTAATAACCAAGACCGGTTAAGTCAAGACTTTTCAAGACCTCGTGATGCAATGCAACTCTGGGTGAAGGACGGTTGATCGGCTCCCTCGAGAAACCAGTGGATGACCCGAGATGCTGGAGATGTGCCATGACATCTTGCGGAAAGCTTCACCCAGGCTCAAAGAGACGGACGGATATTTTCAAGACCCAAGGCTTACCTTCACAACCACAAGTCATTATGGGCTCTGGCTTGGTTGGACAACGCGGCAACTCTGGACAGGCGGTGCGAGCAGATGTAGAAGAACGGTAGGATTTGGATGGGCACCGACAGGGATTCAGAGGGACCCGTTGAAAGACCATGTTTTGATCATCCAGTCTTCAAACACCCTGAAGTGCGAGGACATACACGGAGGCGATCAAATCTTGTGGGGAACGTGTGCAAAACTCTGCAGAGTACTCAAACCTAATCGATTAGCCGTGTCCACGGTCATGGACAACTTGAGCCAAAGGAACTGAAGTTATCTGAAATTCTCAACACAAATAATAATATTGATGTGGGAATTATTGACAACTCGGGTACGAGAATTGGTTGGAGGAGCCATCTCATTAAGAACCAACAACATAGTAATATTTTGCTTTTAGCCCCTGTTGTTGTAGGAGAAAAGTTGCTTTACGCTAAAACTTACAACACCACCTGCCATATATGCATATAGTATAGATGATATTTTACCCCTCTCTTTTGTGACTTGCCGGCATATTCAATATGCTGACCTACACGGCTGCAACGTCTTATGTTGCAGATATTTTTCCTCGACGAGTAAGAGTACGATTCAGGGTTACGGTCCGCACTCAACCTGCCGTTGGTGTTATTTGGGACTCCACTCCCTTGACTGTTTCCGCTGAGATATTTAAGGTATATATCAGTTTTACGCTATTTACATGTGATTGCACTTTGATATATACATTGATGTACTGTGTGTGCCAGCATACTGATCCAGGGATGGCACAGATACACGGAGGCTTGACTTATTTTGAGTCAGGTCGCTACAGAAATGGTATCAGAGCACATGTTGACTGTAGGACATGACCCTAGAAACTGGAAATTTCTTAGGAAAGGATCTCTCAAAATTTCTATTTTTCAAGAACACCTTTTACTTCTCATCTCTTCTGATTTCATCAAACGTTCTCTCTCACCTCAAATAGTTAGACAATGCCCTTTCCCCTTTGACCACGTGAAGGATCAACCGACTCCCACTTCAAAGTAAAGAGGATTTCTTCATGCAGTTGAAGCTACACCAATTAAAGACACTCAAGACCCAAAGAACTCGAAGACCCCAAAACGATCCAATGTTCATTAGAAGTCCAAACCCCAATTATATACCCACGTTAGTTACGATGATTTGTGAGCCGTCATTGGTGTGTGTTTTCCGACGGCCACAACTAAAACCTATTCTCAAAAATATTGTTTGTATTGTGTGTATCTCCCTCTCTCTTACCCGTCTCATCCCCAAAACCTCAACCCTACCAGATGGAGTATGAAGCTGGACTTGTAGTCTCTGGACCAATGACCCAGCTGGAGGCTGATATATGGATTCAAAACATGGAGAACCACTTCGGGAGCAACTTGATCTCAACGAAGTATGAAGTGGAACACGCTCTTCAGTACTTTACACAAAGTGCTGCAATCTGGTGGAAAATGCATCATGCCATACAAGGATTTAGTGGAGAAGAAACCTGGGACGAATTCAAGAAGACTTTGTTAAGATCATGTCTTATTTAGAAGTGCTATGATAATCCGAAGGAGAAGACTTGTGCATGCAAGATCTGTGGATAAATAGGACACACCCAGGAAGAACACAAGGATGTATGCACTCATTGTGAAGAAAATCACCCAGCTGAGGAGTGCCCAAGTAGTCAGGTGACTTGTTTCCTTTGTGAAGGAACCAACCACTATCCAACGCAGTGTCACATTTACCCCAAGGTACAACAAGTTGTCCAGCAGCAGAAAGAAGCAATGAATGAAACACTTAAGAAGAAGATTCTAGAAGAGCCGGTGATGAACGAAAATATTGAAGACCCTGATGGACAAGGTCTGACCAGATTTTTCTCCAATGCATGCTACTCATGTGGAGAAGAAGGACATTATTCACAGGATTGCACGAAGGGAAGCCAAGAGTATCTGGAAAACTTCCCGACGGAAAAAGTGGAGTTTGATCCAGAAGAACTGGCCAAAATAAAGGAGTCCGGAAAGAAAAAAAAGGTGCCCAATCTCTGCAGATATAGACCCGAGTCATGTCAGATGTTACAAGTGTATGGAATTTGGCCACCACAAATACATGTGCTCAGGAAGGAAGCCGGAAACCCAAGGAGCAAAAGCAATCACTAAGACGCCTCGAGACTTGTCAGAACTCATTTGCTTTCGTTGCAAGGAAGCAGGACATTTTGCTAACGATTGTCCACAAAGGAAGAAAGCTAAAAAGGAGTAGTTAAGTTTTGACCGCGGCAATTAGTGTAATATGAAGAACTCTTGTTTTTCATGAGATCATGGAGTGAATTTTTTTGTAAAAGAAGTCCCTGAGATTGTAATAACATGATGAATAAATGGAATTTATTGTCTCATGATTGCCTATGTTGAAACTGCATGCGTTGTTTCTTTTCGAACAAAGATCTCTGAACATTTATGAGGATATGAGAAAATATGGTCTATGTAGGCATGAGTATAATTCATTTTAAGTGTGGTAGTAATCGGTAAACCCACATGATCCACTGAGTAGGAATGTACCATAACTACCAAGGAGACATATACATTCCTCTGAGTGCCTATTTACTGACACCTGCAGATGACAACTCTCTACGAGTCATTCCTCAAGGGCCCAAAAACGATCATGACCCTGACCAGTGATCATGATTACCCGAAAATCCTGAAGGACATGATGAAGCACATTCATCTTGAAGGAGATGCAGTCTACAAAGGCTACCCATTCATGGAAAGTTCAGTAGAACTTTGGTACGTGGAAGTACACCTCCACCATGTGAAAGGAGTTTGTCCAAAGACTATGGGGCAATACTTTTTCAGTTCACGTGTACCACGAGCAACCTTCTTTGATGCTGTTCGTGAAGCTGCCATGGAAGCCATACGTCAGATTGGAGAAATACTTGAAGCCAGACTCCGTCATACCCAGGAATACGTGAGTGAGGTACGTGCGGAGATGATGGAGATGAAGCTCATGGCCACCATGATGAAGCAAAAGATGGATGATTTCAAGGAGCACCTCGGAAAGTTCGAGTGGAACTAAAGTACCTCCAAGAGAGACAGATGAATAAAGTTGGCAGAAATGCTTGACCATACCGAACAATGTGGATGGCAGCATTTGTAATAAATTACTTTTGAGCTGGAATTTTGAAGAAAGTAAGGATGTAATAAAGGATTGATTATGAAATCAATATGATTTATGGATGAACCAATACCTTTTCATGGTAAACACACCAATGGAAAGTATCCCACAGAGTGGAGTGTGTACCAAAAATAAGTCTGAGGACTATTTTTATGATAGTTACCCCAAGAGTATGATGGAATGAAACACTATGGAATTTAAAGGCAGAGTAATTCCAAGTATGCCTGAAACCCATAGACCCCGGGACTAACAAGGATCAAGTACTATCTTTTGGAGAAGGAAACTTGTATCAGCAACATTTCCCTAGGAGCATATGAAAACCTGAGAGTTGTGAAGTTACGATAGATGTTTTGTTCAGCTTGCAAAATCATTGCATTTATCCGAACTTCATTCGTGTACAAGAGAAATTCTGCAACGCTTGTGAGGATGCCCAAGTGTTAGAATACGAGATTTACTAAGCCTTATACAAGGTAATGATTTCAGTGCGACATGGCTTGGCCACCATGACGACTTACTATTATCATTCTCTTGCTATTCGGAATGGTAAATCTGAGAGACTTATCCATAGTGAGAGATGACGTTCTTTGAAGCTTTTATTTAAGCCTTAGAATGGAATAAGAAAAGCCCATGTACATGGCAGTTGTTGTCACGCGTAGAAAATCTTACGGTGAGGATGAAGACAAGATCTCTCTCTCTCCAGGATAACCACAAATGGTAGACCACCATGAGAATCATCGATAGGTTATTTAGTATTAATCACGAGTCTGTCAGTTAAGAAGACCCAGTAACGGAAGAAGCTTGTATCAACAGAAGAACCCTCGATTTTGATGGGAACGTTATGAGTATAATGGAATAGCATCACCAGAGGAGTTAGTATGAAGACTGCGAGGAGTCAGATGCCAAAACCTGAGAGGATTTCTAAAATTCCGAGGGACCAGTAGCTCTCATTTTAAGTGTGGTAGCATCCCGCTTTGCCAGAGGTTGGATTTGTTAGAAGACCCCAAAACCCTAACCTTTTCTTTCTAGCCTTTCGAATCTCGAGGACGAGATTCATTTTAAGTGTGGTAGGTTTGTAACATCCCAAATTTTGGAATGCTAAAAATAATTATTAGATTGTTTGTTTGTTTGATTGAATGATTTAAACTTGAGTGGAGTTTGAAACTTTTCAAAAACTTTTGAATGAGAGGGAATAAAATGACTTTCCCCTTCTCCGGTAAATTCAAATTCATCCAATTAAAAGCAATGCGAGAAGATGACATGACCTCTTCAACTATAAAGAATTTGAACGGAGTTTTGCATTTGAATCCTTTCAAATATTTGCCCCTTGCTTCTATATTTTTCTTCCCCAGAAATACCCCGAAAATAATTCTTGCCAAGAAAGAAAGAGAGGAGGAACATGACCCTCCAAACCGAGGATATTCCTTTGAAATATTTGGACCATAAAACCCAAGGTTTATTTGAAAAATATTTGCAAAAAGAAAATAAACCAATTTAGGGATTTTTTAAAAACATTTTTTTGAAGTATTTATTTTGGTAGTGGAAAAATGCCCATCTTTTTGGATTTATTTTTCTGAAACTTATAATATATTATACCCCTATATTTCGAGGAATATTACATTTCCTTTTAATCGTTTTAATTCCCGTTTTAATAAAAATGGAAAGTGATCTTTTATTTAGGAAGGTCACTGGGCCACTTTAGGAAACGAATGAGGCCCATAACTCACCTTCTTCTTCTACCTCCAGCGCCTGCCTTATGTAGCCATGGCAGAAGCTTCCCATGAAGATTCCCCTCCGGGATTCGCGAGCTATACTCCCTCCCGGCGCCTCCCGTCACCACTATAAGAACGCCCCGTCTCTCCTCTTTCCATTCCCCTAGAGAAATCCTCGTTTCCCCTGCCCGTAGCATCTCCCCATCACCTCCCCTTTTCCCTGTCAAGAACGCACCAGGGAGCTCTCCCCTGTCGCCCCAGCATCACCTCCCCATCGCCCACCCTCGCTGCACCCCACCCCTGCACACCCCACCCCTCGCTGCACCCCACCCCCACCCCTGCGCGCCCCACCCTCGCCCCTGCACCCCTCCCCACGCCGCCGAAGCTCCCTCCAGGAGCTCCACATCACGACCAGGAGCTGCCCCCCTCGCCCCTTGCTCGACCAGGGAACCCGGCGCCCCAGCCCCAAGTGCCGACCCTCCCCCTCCGTCGCCCGCACCCTCCTCCGCCGCCCCACCCTCGCCGGCGACCTCGCCCTCGCCGGAGTGCCTCCTCCTCGCCACTGCTCCTCCCTGCCATCGTGCACGAGGTAACTCCCTCTCCCTTTTGTTTTTTTTCTTTTGTTTTACTTTCTACCGTTAGATCCTTAGTCAACGCGTGAGATTAGATCTGAAGATACCCCTTCGGTTCTTCTAAAAGAACCGGCGGTTGTTTTTTATTAGTAAGTTTAGCCGAAGAAGTTTCTTATATAGCGGCCATCCTCTATTTAGCCTATGCAACACACGCCCCAGAGCCAATCACAACACGCCACGTGGACCCCCGCTCACTAATTAGCTATTCAGTTTTTTTAGCTTTAATTCAAAAACAGAGAGAGTTCCAATCTTGTTTCCCCCATAACTTTTGATCAATAACTCCAATGGAGTTGAATCTTTTTCCAGTAGATCACAATGTTTCTGTAGTTTTCAAAAACATATTATTTGCCTATGTTTGAAATTTCCAAATTTGAATTAGATCAGATTTAGTTTAAACCTTGTTTTGCTTATTCTGGGAGTTTAAAAAAAGATTTTTAATTAACTCTTTTTGCTTCTGATCACCAGTGATCTTATTTATCAGTGGTAAAAAATTCAGAATTGTTTGAGTATTTTAGCTCATTATTTATGGTGAAACACTTTCTGTTTCACTTCTTTTAGGATTGTGACTAATTCTCTTTCTTTAGTTGTTTTTAAATTATTTTCTTTTATATTTCAGAAAGTTTATGTTTAGTTTCTGTTAGTTAAAAAGTAGGTTCTCAACAAGTTTTTATTTTTATTTTATTTGTTATCATGAAATCAATTCTAGTTCCCTAATAACTTGCAATTGATTTCTCTACTGTTTCAACTCCTGTTTGGAAATACTTCCAAATAGTTTTGTGAAAAATACTTCACTTTATCTTAGTTAAATTTATATCTTAATTCCGAGTTGTTTAAGTATTTTATTTTTTGTTACACAAAAACTATTTAGTGTTTGATGTAGTAGAAGACTCCCTAGTCTTATTTGAAGTTTCCTTCGAATTCTTATTCGCTCTCTCTTTTGTTTTGATTGCTAGAATGATTGCTAGTATGAGTGCTTACATGAATGATATGGTTGTTATATAGATTTCATCGGAGAGTGACGAGTAGTCTATCAAGTTATTCCTCGAGAGCGAAAATTCTTCTTCGTCAACATCACTAGGCAAGTCATTTGATCATGTATCACCTATGTTTTATGCATCGTAGTTCTACCATCCTATGCCCAATTGCACGTTGAGTAGGTACTTGGAAATTATGGTTACATATTGTAGTATCATGTGGTAGGCACCCAACAACCACGTTACTTGGCCCGGGACGAAAAATTTCATATTGCTATGCTTGAGTAGACGGGATTCTGGTTGAGAGTTTATCATGAGTGATGCGAGAATAATTTAATAACCAAGACCGGTTAAGTCAAGACTTTTCAAGACCTCGTGATGCAATGCAACTCTGGGTGAAGGATGGTTGACCGACTCCCTGGAGAAACCAGTGGATGACCCGGGATGCTGGAGACGTCCCATGACATCTTGCGGAAAGCTTCACCCAGGCTCAAAGAGACGGACAGATATTTTCAAGACCCAAGGCTTACCTGCACAGCCACAAGTCATTATGGGCTCTGGCTTGGTTGGACAACGCGGCGACTCTGGACAGGCGGTGCGAGCAGATGTAGAAGAACGGTAGGTTTTGGATGGGCACCGACAGGGATTCAGAGGGACCCGTTGAAAGACCATGTTTTGATCATCCGATCTTCAAACACCCCGGAGTGCGAGGACATACACGGAGGCGATCAAATGTTGTGGGGAATGTGTGCAAAACTCTGCAGAGTACTCAAACCTAATCGATTAGCCGTGTCCACGGTCATGGACAACTTGAGCCAAAGGAACTAAAGTTATCTGAAATTCTCAACACAAATAATAATATTGATCTGGGAATTATTGACAACTCGGTCACGAGAATTTGTTGGCGGAGCCATCTCATTAACAACCAACATCGTAGTAATATTTTGCTTTTAGCCCCTCTTATTGTAGGAGAAAATGTGCTTTACGCTAAAACTTACAACACCACCTGCCATATATGCATATAGTATAGATGATATTTTATCCCTCTCTTTTGTGACTTGCCGGCATATTCAATATGCTGACCTACACGGCTGCAACGTCTTATGTTGCAGATATTTTTCCTCGACGAGTAAGAGTACGATTCAGGGTTACGGTCCGCACTCAACCTGCCGTTGGTATTATTTGGGACTCCACTCCCTCGACTGTTTCCGCTGAGATATTTAAGGTATATATCAGTTTTACGCTATTTACATGTGATTGTACTTTGATATATACATTGATGTACTGTGTGTGCCAGCATACTGATCCAGGGATGGCACAGATACACGGAGGCTTGACTCGTTTTGAGTCGGGTCGCTACCCGATTGGACGCACACCTTTCTTCCTGGTGTATGGAGCTGAAGTTCTCCTGCCGAGTGATATCCTTCACAACTCCCCTCGTGTGGATTTGTACTCAGAAGTTGAAGCGGAACAGGCATGACAAGATGGAGTGGATATCTTGGAGGAAGAGCGTGAGATGGCCTTGATTCGGTCGAATGCATATCAACAAGATATGCGTCACTTCCATGCAAGGCATGTCAGGAGTCGGGCATTCCACGAAGGCGATCTAGTGCTCCAAGTGGATCAGCAAAGACCTCACAAGTTAGCCCCTATTTGGGAGGGACCATTCATCATCACCAACGTATTGAACAATGGAGCGTATCATCTCTACAACCTCAAGAAGAGGGCCGACGAACCCCGAGCTTGGAATGCAGATCTGGTTTGACGATTTTACGCTTGACAACCGGTCGGAGTGATGTAATAATAGAGTTTACTGAACAATGTTCTTTGTCGAAGTCATAACTTCTTCATTTTGTGTCGATTTTGATCGAGCAGCTTCTCATCCAAAACATACTCCGAGTGAAGAGCAATCCTCTCATTCGGGGGCTTAGCTGCGAACATGATTCACCTAAGTTAAAAAACCTCCCGAGTTGATAACGAACTATTCACTCGGACGCTTAGCTGCGAACCAGTTTTTGCCCAAGTACAAAACATACTCCGAGTGAAGAACAATCCTCTCACTCGGGGGCTTAGCTGCGAACATGATTCGCCTAAGTTAAAAAACCCTTCCGAGTGGATAACGAACTATCCACTCGGACGCTTAGCAGCGAACCAGTTTTCGCCTAAGTACAAAACATACTCCGAGTGAAGAGCAATCCTCTCACTCGGGGGCTTAGCTGCGAACATGATTCGCCTAAGTTAAAAAACCCTTCCGAGTGAATAACGAATTATTCACTAGATGCTTAGCTGCGAACCAGTTTTCGCCTAAGTACAAAACATACTCCGAGTGAAGAGCAATCCTTTCACTCGGGGGGCTTAGCTGCGAACATGATTCGCCTAAGTTAAAAACCCTTTCGAGTGAATAAACGGACTATCCACTCGGACACTTAGCAGCGAACCAGTTTTTGCTTAAGTACAAAATGTACTCCGAGTGAAGAGAAATCCTCTCACTCGGGGGATTATCTGCAAACGTGCTTCGCCTAAGTTAAAAAAACCTTCTGAGTGAATAACCAACTATTCACTCGGATGCTTAGCTGCGAACCAGTCTTCGCCTAAGTAATACGTAAAATCCGAGTGAAGGGTAATCCTTTCACTCGGGGACTTAGCCGCGAGTAAATCGCCTAAGTTAAAAAACATTTCCGAATGAATAGCAACCTATTCACTCAAAGAATTCAGAAATCAAGCAAATCTCAAAAGCAGATAAATTCAAAGGAATTCAGCATAGATCAAAGTCATCCATGCAGACGAAAAGTACTCGGGTTCCACACCCGAATGAAGTTTTAATGATACATAAAACACTCGACATACCGAGGCGAATTAAAGTTTTGGTAGTAACCGCAGTTTCCTTTCAAGGCTCCCCAGGACTGGCTGGCTCGATGAAGGTATCGAGATCAATTCCATCAGCAATGCGAGTGCAACACTAATGAAGGTCACCATGAAGTTTTCAAACTAGAGTTTCTTCGTGTTCACCACCTGAAGCGCCTTCAACTTGTCTTCTCTCGCCTCCTTACAATGAACCCCGACGAGTGAGAGGGTGACATCATCTCCGCACCATGCAACAGACTTCTTCCATGCTTGGACCCTGTCGGGAATATGACCCAGGCGACTCATCACAACCTCCAGATCAATCTGGAAGGTGTCTTCAGGCCACAATTCCTTATCAATTCTCCCCACAGCAGCTCGCAGCCGTGCGATATACCCCTGAATCTTCAGGAGGCAAGAGTTGAGGCGGAACATATCTTCAGCCATGCTGTCAGGAACAGGCGTCTTGATGGGGTCCAGATGCGGATCCACCTCAAAGGTCTCCTTCTCAAAGTCTGGGCAAAATTGTGTGTGAGAAGAAAAACGAAGAATCAGTCACAATCATTCGACGAAGTTCGTAAATATTCACTGAGTGAAGGGAACGTACCAATGAGAGTCGCAAGCATCTTTGTCACGAAGTCCTTCACAAACTTTTCCACGGCGTTTCCCCTCTTCGCCATGGAATCAAGCTTTTTTCCCACACCAGTCTTTATTTCTTCAATTTTGCATTTTCATCTACCAACTTACCATAGTCCGAGAGCCTCTTCTCACAAGCTTCATACTTTTCCTTAAGTTCTGCAAGGACTCTGTACTTGTATTCAAGCGTCTTCTTCAAAGCATCATAATCCAGCTGCTGTTGGTTCTTTTCTGATTTCACCCTGGTGTATTTAGACCCAAACTCACAAGCCTTCTGAAAAACATCAAGGGAATAATTCAGTCGACGCTACTATTCTTCTACTTCCGAGTGGAAAAATACAGTTCAGTCGAAATTAGTATTTTTCTACTTCCGAGTGGAGAAATACAGTTCATTCGACCAACTAGCGGCCCGCCGCACCCACCCAAGTTCTTAAGACTGATGCCCTTCGTAAACGATCGACATTAGTCTCGGGGACTAAACCCAGTGGGTGTACTTACCATGCCCGCACTGGATATGAAACCACTCGACATGGCCTGTCCTGGCTGAGCAACAAAAAAGAAACAGTGAGTGTTTTCCAATTAGACCCCTGCCGGTGCAAGCACTCGACATCGGTCTTGGGGACAACACCCAGTGGGTGCACTCAGCGTGCCCCCACTGGATACAAAGATGCCTAGCCAGGTCCGACCTGTCCGAGTCAAAAAGGAGCATAACTCTTTAGATCAGACCCCTTCCAATGCAAGCATTCGATAGTTGTCTGAGGGACTACACCCAGTGGGTTCACTCAAGTGGGTGTAAAAGAAAGATTGGCAAGATTCAATCGGAAATTAACTTACAATTCCACTTACTCGAATGTTCTCCTGTAGCACCGAGCCGAAATCATATGCCAACTTACTGGCCTCGAATGCCTCCTTAGTCTGCTGCATCATCAGCCCAACTTGGATCATAGCCTCTTTCGCGGCTCTAGTCTGATCCTCTCGGACATGTTGCATAGAAAATGCAAGCGTCGAAGAGGTTGGTGCCGCAACAGTGGTAACATGAGTTACCGGAGGAGGCGCAGTTATCACGGTTTTCACAATGGTCGATCCAGTCGGAGGAGTTGTAACCGTAGCATCCGAACCGGCCGGAGGAACACTCGACACATGCTTTGCGAGCATGGCTTGAGTCTGTTCCGCAGCTGTACACTGTGGCTCTTGTTTGTCATCCAAGAAAAATGATGTCCGAAGTTGTCAATCAACACTCGTGGTTAGATCAGTCGACGGATCCAATCCAGAAAATAGAATAAAGTAAATATTTATCATACCTGCTCGAGGAGCACGCATATCCACGACGTCCAAGTCCATGTGGTCTTCTTCGACTTCGATAGGTGATGACCCACAAGTGTAGGGGATCTATTGTAGCCTTTTCGATAAGTAAGAGTGTCGAAACCAACGAGGAGCAGAAGGTACTGACAAGCGATCTTGAGCAAGGAATAACTGCAAGTACTGAAAGGTAACTTTTTATGGGTTTTCTAGTATAAGCAACAAGGAAATAAATGCAGGGAAAGTAAATGGTGCTAAGGTGCAACAAGTGGCCCAATCCTTTGAATACAAAGGATAAGCCAAAGGACTAAACTTATAATGACTAAGGATTTCCCGAGGACGTACGGGAGAGATGGTCAAGTGATTTTGCCATATTCCCTCTAGTACTATGTTTGTATCGATAAGTGTTATGTGGGTGGATCTTAACTAGTGCACCGTCTAGGCTAAGACAAGTACACTCTTATGATTAAACCTCTTGCAAGCATCTGCAAATACAATAGAGAAATTAAGGCAAAGCCTAACCATATCAATAAGATTTAGGATCCAACACGCCCCCGTGTAAAAGCATGCGAACTGGGGTTCAGGTTTCTGTCACTCCGACAACCCACCATAAGCATTCTTTATACACGATGCATTCCCCAAGGTCCTTAAAAAGGTGAAGTGTTATGTAGTCGACGTTCACATAACACCACTAGAATAATAACACCATAACTTAAATATCAATCAACACATATTACTTCAACATCATATGACTACTATCAACTAGACTTATCCCATGTCCTCAAGAACTAAAGTGACTACTCACAAGACATAAAAGAGATCATGATCAGAGGTGATGAAAATATGATGAACACTCTGGTCATAACAATAATTCTCCAACAAAACTCAATAGCATTCACTACAAAAGAGTAATCAACACCGGTAGAGTAGAGGGGATGAATTGTAATGGTAAAGTGAGATGGGGTGAAGATGGAGATGGTGTTGGTGATAATGATGATGGTGATGATGATCTCGATGATGCCTGTGACGATGGTGATGATGATGAGGACGATCTCCCCTTCAGGGAGGAGTTCTCCCTGACGGAATCTGCCCGCCGGAAAGGTCTTTTCTTCTCTATAGGTTTCCACCCCGGAGCGGCAGCGGAACTCCGAAAAAAATCCTGTCCCCGTAACTTTTAGGTCACGAGGGTCATATAGGAAAAAGGAGAGCACCGGAGGTGGGACCCACCACCCAGGCAGCCTCTGGGCGCGACCTAAGGGTGACCCGCGCCACCAGGTCGCCTGGGTGCCTCGTGGCCCCCCTCCGGCCCTTCTTTGGCCTGTCTGCGTGATTCGTTCGGAAACTTCTTCCCCGTAAATTTCAGCACAGTTGGAGATGCTCTAATATGGTAACTCTTCATGCTATTTTCTTCGCTGAATCGTGCGTCTGTAGTTTCGGCACCGGAAAGTTGTAAACTGTGTAAAATAAGCCAAAACACTATAAGTACAACATCATATTGTGAAATATATCAATGAATAGATACAAATTAGTGATGCATTTTGGACGTATCAACTCCCCCAAGCTTAGACCTCGCTTGTCCCCAAACAAATACTGAGCTCGGTAAACCTGTCCACAAGTTTAGAGAGTGAAGGATTGATAAATAAGAATACAAACAAGAAGCATCATAGTATTTCTACTAAACTCAACCATCTTCAACAACAATCTCAACTCATAAGGCCGATATGAAAGAGTAATATCAATTACAATAAAAAGTAGGGCTAAGGAAACTCATCAAACCATGTCAAACATATCCTTGGTCAAAGAACAACTAATAACTTTTAACTTTTGCTCTTCCTCTTATATTTTGACGAGATCAATTGAAGCTTTTTGAAAGAACATGTTATTAGTCAATAAGTGAAAATGCTAACACAAAGGAATATGTTTGCTTTAGCTAGGCTTAACAAACAACTTACTCATCTTAATGATATTGTCAACAAAGTTGTGATATGGCAATTCTCAATGAAACAATATAAATGCATGCATCTTTGTCAACATAAGGTGTCTGCTCTTTTATAGGATAGGAATAAGTAGATTTACTGACTCAACATAAAAATAAAGGATTAGCCCTTCGCAGAGGGAAGTAGGGAAAACTCATGTGCTAGAGCTTTTAGAGTTTTTGAAATCAATAAGACTGTAAAACAAGCCTTTGAGAGGTGCATAATTTGACAAGAATGCTAGTAGATAGCCCAATACTTCTCATGTTGGACAAGTTTTGAGGAACGGCTCCCAAAGTGGGGACGATCACATCCCCTTAGTCTCCTTTGTTTGTCACTACCGAAGTTTTCTGATTTCTCATAAACAAAGCGTGAAGGAGGTCTTGTTTGTTGTTATTATCTTTTACGAGTTGGGTGCACTCATGCGAGTCCCTCCTTGTATTAGGGGTTCGCTGATTAGACATGCAAACCCAGGATAAAGCTTGTCCAGTATGAGAAGATCATGAATTATCTACTACTTCCTCATGATCTAAAACAGAGGTAAAAAATAGGGAATAATATTTTGAAGGTTTAAAGATAGCACATGAGTAATATAGTTTAGGAGTGGCAGTGAAATACCACATATAGGGAAGGTTTGGTGGATTCTTGGGAAGGTTGAGGTTTCAAGGTATGGATGCACAAGCAGTATTCCCGCTTAGTACAAGGGTTGGCTAGCAAAGGCTTTTGAAAGAAGACAAATGATGTTGACTTGGATGCAAAACAATATAAAGTTTAACATAAATAATTGGCATAAAACATCAAGCTATCTTCCTTGTGAGCATAACACTTCAAGCATAAGAACATAAAGATTTTGGCTATGTCGCAACTAGAAAAACTCATGCTTGTTGTTATGACCAATGCTATGTTGGCCAAGATTAAATAAAGTTTTCAAAGCCATACCTAATATGTAAGATCAATACTCCCATAAGAATCAACATATAAGGTCAATTTCATGAAGATAATACCGGGTGCAGCAAAGAAACCAATAGACTTCTCATTAATATTCCATCATAGACAATTGTACACTCACGGATACAAGAATCTCCACAAAGGAGTGATAGACCTCAATGCAAACACCTGTTTCATAAGATAACTTCCCTATACATGATACGGCACTAAACTTGACCATAAAAGATAAAGTATAAAAGTAAAGATACCGGGCACTCCCCAAGCTTGGAACAAGCTAAGGGAATGTCACTACCCATGAAGATTTCACTCTTCATTCTACTTGTTCTTCAAGTCCGCTATTATGCGTCGAAGGGTTTGGTTTTCAGCTTCCCATATAGCCACCTGTACTTTAAGCACATGGAAGTCTTCACAGAATTGGTTAGTGATTTTGTAAGCTTCAGATATAGCACATGACACACGTGGAGCTTTCGGTGGAGGGACAGTTCCTGAAAGGTTCGGAGAAAGATCATGTTGAGGGTTAATAAACCCCACGAGGATGGGGTTGTTGGAGTTGGATCCTCATTATGAAGGATCTCCTTCTTGCTGCATGGTGACCATCTTGACTTCCTCTCTCACGGAGCGCTCCATCTCTGCTTGTCTTGCGGCAATTTCTTCATTAGTAGCCCATCCGGTGACCTTCCCTTGGTTGATATCTTGCTGGACACTGCGGAGACGACGACCCGTGTAGTCTTCCCCGCTTGAGTCGCAAGAAGACATCTCGAACAATAGCTTCTTAGCCTGGCAGGAAAAGGGTCAAAAGAGAAAATGCACGGAATTGCAAGATACGAAACCAGGATGATCCAAGAAAATATATAGCGAAAATTTCTGCACCAAAAGGAAGGTAACAAGCAAAAGTGGGGTTGGAGACGAACTCCTGGTGGCCCAGGCGGCCTCTCTGCGCGGCCAGGAGGTAGTCCGCACCACCATGTCGCTTGGAGCCTCGGGATTTCCTTTTCGGCTACACTTCGGCTTGGAATTTTCCTAATTTTGCAAAAACACATAATACGGAACTTTTATTGATGTTTGCAAAGTTTCCTTTGCGTATTTCATACCTATTCTTGTTCGGCTTCCGCTAGTGTCTGACACAGTGTTGCAATATGTTCTTCATGAGTAGCTACCTGTATCTCATCCACCTTTACATTGATGTGGTTTCCAGCCATGTAATGCTTGAGTCTTTGCCCATCACAACATGTGGTTTTGTGCCTTCAAAATTATTATTCTTGATTGCACCGGAGCGGTAGACTTCTTCGATATGGTACGGTCCTTCCCACTTAGAAAGTAATTTACCTGGAGAAAACGTGAAACGAGATCTATACAACAAAACTTTATCACCAACACTAAATTCACGTTTCAAAATTCTCTTGTCATGCCACTTCTTTACCTTTTCTTTGAACATTTTTGCGCTCTCGTAAGCTTCACTTCTCCACTCATCTAGAGAAGTCAAGTTCATGAGATGCTTTTCACCAACAAGCTTTGGGTCAACATTAAGCTCTCTAACAGCCTAGAAAGCTTTGTGCTCGAACTCTAAAGGTAGATGGCATGCCTTGCCATAGTCCATCTTATATGGAGACATCCCCATGGGATTTTTGTAAGCAGTTCTATACGCCCACAAGGCATCTCCTAACTTTTTGGACCAGTCCTTTCTAGAACTGTTCACTGTCTTTTGCAAGATCAACTTGATCTCTCTATTTGTGAGCTCAACTTGCCCACTTGTTTGAGGGTGGTAAGGTGAAGCAATTCTATGATTAACATCATATTTGGCTAGAGCTTTTCTAAAAGCACCATGTGTAAAATGTGATCCTCCGTCGGTCATGAGGTACCTAGGTACACCAAACCTAGGGAAGATTACATCCTTGAGCATTTTCAAAGATGTCTTGTGATCAGCACTTTCAGTGGGGATTGCTTCAACCCACTTGGCCACATAATCAACAGCCACTATGATGTGAGTGTACTTGTGTGAAGGAGGAAAAGGACCCATAAAATCAAAACCCCAGCAATCAAAAGGCTCAATGACTAGAGAATAATTCACATGCATCTCATTTCTCCTACCAATATTACCAACTCTGTGGCACTTATCACAAGATAAAACATATTTTCTAGCATATTTAAAGAGAGTAGGCCAATAAAAACCTGACTGGAGAACCTTGTGTGCGGTCCTCTCACCGACATGATGTCCTCCATAAGGATTGTTATGACATTGTCTCAAGATATCCTTCTGCTCATGCTCCGATATACATCTCCTCACGATCCCAGCCGCAC
Source organism: Hordeum vulgare subsp. vulgare (assembly GCF_904849725.1). Lineage (NCBI taxonomy): Eukaryota > Viridiplantae > Streptophyta > Magnoliopsida > Poales > Poaceae > Hordeum > Hordeum vulgare. The sequence goes on from NC_058523.1 coordinate 463,434,077, forward strand.
CTTCTCTAAAAATATGTGGGTCATCCCAAAAGTAATACCTCAAGTCATGGAAGAATTTCTTCCTCTGCTGGAATGTTAAACCTAGAGGCAAAAACTTTGCAACAATAAAGTTAGCATAATCTGCATACCATGGATGGGAATTAGATTGTACTATCAAAACAGCTAACTGTTCATCAAGAAAACTATCGTTGACCAGAATAGGATCATGTTGTATGTCCTCCATCCTGGAAAGGTTGTCGGCTACAGGGTTGTCTGCTCCCTTCCTATCAACAATCTGCAAATCAAATTCTTGAAGAAGAAGGACCCATCTGATAAGCCTTGGTTTGGCATCCTTCTTTTCCATAAGATACTTAATAGCAGCATGATCAGTATGAATGATGACTTTGGAATCAAGAATGTAAGGCCCAAACTTATCACAAGCAAACACTACCGCTAAAAACTCTTTCTCAGCAGTAGCGTAATTCTTTTGAGCACTATCAAGGGTTTTGCTTGCATAATGTATAACATTCAATTTCTTATCAACCCTTTGTCCTAACACAACTCCAACAAAAAGATCACTAGCATCACACATGATTTCAAAAGGCAAATTCCAATCTGGTGGTTGGACTATAGGGGCGGTTATCAAGGCTTTCTTAATAACTTCGAAGGCTTCCTTACAATCTTCATCAAACACAAAGGAATATCATTCTGGAGAATATTAGTGAGGGGTTTTGAAGTCTTAGAAAAGTCTTTAATAAATCTTCTATAGAAACCAGCATGACCGAGGAAACTACGAATACCTCTAATGTCCTTTGGATAAGGCATCCTCTCGATTGCTTCGACCTTTGCCTTGTCCACCTCGATTCCCTTTTCAGAAATATTGTGGCCAAGAACAATTCCCTCATTGACCATGAAGTGGCACTTTTCCCAGTCGAGTACCAAGTTCGTCTCCTCACATCTCTGCAAAATTTTATTAAGGTTGTGGAGACAATGGTCAAAAGAGGTTCCGTAGACGGAGAAATCGTCCATGAAGACTGCTAACGGCAGTCCCCGGCAACGACACTAGAAGAATGTTGTTGACGTGTCCCTGACTTGATGCCTTCGCGACAACAGAGCCAAAGCTGCTCCTAGTTGCTCAACAATTAGCAATTGTCTTGCAATGGCCCACCAACGCGTGGGTTAGCGGCAGCTTTTGAGGGTAGAGTATTCAACCCAAATTTGTTGGTTCGCCAGGCAGGAAGTGAGAGGATACTCTCGAGTATTAGCAGCTGAATGTGTCAGATTCAACCAGACCTGAAAGATTAGTATCTGCAAGCAAAGTATCAACAACAAAGTAGGATGATAACAACGGTGTCAGAAACGATCTGTTGATGGCAGACTATTCCTAATTGTCGTATCAATGGCGCCAGAAGTTGCCCGTAGACGGAAATAGTCTTTTCCCATCTATGTCGAGCGAACAAGTATTGTAGCAGGTAGCAACAGTGTAACGAGTAACAGCAGTGGCAAGGAACAACAGTAGTGACAGCAGTAACAAGTAGCAACAGTAGCAAGTAACACCAGTAGCAAGTAGCAACAGTAGTAACAGCAGCAGAGCAAAACAAGTAACAGCAGCAGTGGGACAAACTCGTAGGCAATGGGTCGGTGATTAGTTTGGATGACATTCATCACGCAACAGTTATAACACGGAGAGATATGTGGCTAGCTCCCGTTTGTCAATGTGATGTAGGCATGCATTCCGTGTGTAGTCATACGTGCTTAGGGAAAAGAACTTCCATGACATCTATTGTCCATCCCTCCCGTGGCAGCAGGGTCCAAAAGGATACTACGGGATATTAAGGTTCTCCTTTTAATAAAGAACCGGAACAACACATTAGCACTTGGTGAACACATGAACTCCTCAAACTATGGTCATCACCGGGAGTGGTTCCGGTTATTGTCACTCCGGAATTGCCGGGTCATAACACATAGTAAGTAACTACAACTTGCAAGATCAGATCTAAAACACACATATATTGGTGACAACATAATAATTTCAGATCTGAAATCATGGCACTCGGGCCCTAGTGACAAGCATTAAGCATGGCAAAGTAGTAGCAACATCAATCTTAGAACATAGTGGATACTAGGGATCAATAACCGTCAAAACTAACTCGATTACATGATAGATCTCATCCTACTCATCACCGCCCAGCGAGCCTTCGAATAGATTTCTCACGAACGATGAAGAGCTTCATGGAATTGGAGAGGGAAGAAGGTTGATGATGACGATGGCGATGATTTCCCCTCTCCGGAGCCCAAAACGGACTCCAGATCTATCCTCGAGATGAAGAACAGGATGTGGCGGCGCCTCCGTATCGCAACCGCGACGAAATCTTCTCTTCTGATTTTTTTGGGATGAAAGTGAATTTATAGAGCTGTGTTTGGGGGCGGCACAGCCACGTGGGCCCCACAAGCTTGGTTGCCGCGACCAGGGGGGAGGCCGCGGCAACAGGGCTTGTGGCCCACTGGCCCATCCCCTCCGGTGGATCTTTGCGCAGGTATTTTTCATATTTTCCAGAAAAATTCTTCGTAAATTTTCAGGACGTTCCGAGAACTTCCATTTCTGCACAAAAATAACACCATGGCAATTTTGCTGAAAACAGCGTCAGTCTTGGTTAGTTCCATTCAAATCATGCAAATTAGAGTCCAAAACAAGGGCAAAAGAGTTTGGAAAAGTAGATACGATGGAGACGTATCAAAGACCTCCACAATTTCCTCACAAAAACCATGAAAGATAGCAGACATACACCTTTGAAAAGTAGTGGGAGCATTGCATAACCAAAACGCATACGTCTATAAGCATAAGTACCAAAGGGACAGGTAAAAGTGGTCTTCTCTTGATCGGCAGTGTTAACATGAATTTGAGAGAAGCCAGAATACCCATCAAGATAGCAAAAGTGAGTGTTTTTGGATAACCTTTCAAGCATTTGGTCAATGAACGGCAGCGGGTAGTGGTCCTTCCTGGTTGCTTTGTTCAGCTTCCTGTAATCAATACACATTCTATATCCAATAGTAATTCTTTGAGGTATTAGTTCATTCTTATCATTAGGAACCAAAGTCGTACCTCCTTTCTTGGGAACACAATGTACCGGAGTTACCCACTTACCATCAGCTATAGGGTAGATAATAAGTGCGGTTAGGAGCTTGAGGATTTCGGTCCTCACAACATCCTTCATCTTCGGGTTCAACCGTCGTTGATGATCAACAACCGTTTTAGCATCAGGCTCAAGATTGATAGTATGATGACAGATAGATGGACTAATCCCCTTAAGATCATCAAGAGTATACCAATGGCGCCTCAGTGTTTACGGAGGACTTCCAATAATCGCTCTTCTTCATATCCTGAAAGGTTAGCATTGATAATAACATGATATACTTCCTTTTCACTAAATAAGCATACTTGAGCGTATTGGGAAGAGATTTAAGATCAAACACCGGGTCTTCTTTTGGTTTCGATAAAATTCCCAAAGGCTCAACCGGAAGGTTGTGCTTCAGGATAGCAGGTTGTCTCAAGAATATGTCGTCTAGCTCATTCCTTTCCTGCATATGCATATCATTCTCGTGGTCCTCCATAAATTGCTGCGAAGGATCGTTAGGAGGAATAGCAATAGAAGCAATCTCTTCAATAATTTTATCATTACTAGGCAAATCAGTACCACGAGTTTTCTTCTAGAATTTCGAAAAGTTAAATTCATATGGCTCACCATTAAATTCAACAAATACTTTTCCTTTCCGACAATCTATAATAGGTTCACAAGTTTTGAGAAAAGGCTTACCAAAGATAATAGGGCAAAAACTATCTTGCACTGAACCAAGTACTCGAAAGTCGGTAGGGTATTTTACCTTTCCACATAGGACTTCAACATCTCGCACAATTCCAATAGGGGAGATAGTTTCTTTGTTTGCAAGATGAATAGTAACATCAACGTCTTCAATTTCACATGGTAGAATCTCATTCATGATCTCTTGATAAAGTGAAAAAGGAATAGCACTAGCACTGGATCCCAAATTACATAGCCCGTAATAATTATGATCTCATATTTTAACAGATACAACTAGAGTACCTGAAATTGGGCCTTTATTCTTGGCTGTAACGAGGTTAGTAGAAACAACACAAAAATTTATATTGGAATCCTCAATATTACTAGTAACAAGATCCTTGACTAATGCAACTTGAGGATTGACCTTAATCAGGTCCTCATGCTCATCAGTCGTTCTTTCACTTTTATTCAGTATGCCTCTGACAAAAGAATGCTCCCTATCCTTGTGGGAAAAGGGGGATCCTCATATAAAACTGCACGCAAGATAGGGTCAACAATATTGATATCAACAGGTAATTCCTTAACAGGTTTATGGTGTTGACCCTCCCTCTTCTTATAAGAATCAATATGAGAGGCAAAGTCTTTGCAAAAATCAATTAGAAGGTGGGAATCAAGACCAATGTTAGCACAAAAGGTATTGAAGTAATCAGTTTTCACATAGCTCTCAATGTAATCATGATCATAATTTATAAATGCTTCAATACCTTTATCAATTTCCCAATCTTCAGTGTTCTTCTAGATCCTTTAAATAAGATCCCACCTAGCTTCAGTGCTTTTGTTGGAGAATGCCCCACTAGAGGAGGCATCAAGCATCTCTTTATCTTGACGAGAAAGCATTGCATAAAAATTTGTAAGAATAATTTCCTTGGGGAGCTCGTGATTGGGACATTTGAGCATTAGGGACTTCAATCTCCCCCAAGCTTGAGCCATGCTTTCTTTGTAACAAGACCAAAAGTTATAAATATAGTTCTTGTCTCGATGTATTTCATGAAGAGGATAAAACTTTGCATAAAAGAGAGGCATACGATCTTGCCAGTTTAGTAAAGGAGAGTTATCAAGAAGCCTATAGCAATCCAAAGCCTTATATTTTAATGATAGAGAGAATAGCTTTCTCATAACAAAATCTATTGATATACATGCAAGCTTAAATAAGGAGCATAGGTGAAAGATATAGCAAGTGTTCACCTGGATGTCTATCTCCTGCATATCGAGTAGCCAAGACACAATCAATAATACCAGTTGGTATTTTAAAGGGCACAATTTCAGTAGGTGGGGGAGGGTTCTCAACCACAATAGCGTTGGGGTGGTTCCCCACAATCAACAAACTAAGAGCAGAGTTGTCCATAGGGACAAAAAGTGGAAATAGAAAAATAAAAATAGCACGTACAGCGTAGAGGTTTCCTCACCAATTTCACTTACCAATAGCGCTACACTCCCTGGCAATGGCGCCAGAAAATGGTCTTGATGACCCACAAGTGTAGGGGATCTATCGTAGCCTTTTCGATAAGTAAGAGTGTCGAACCCAACAAGGAGCAGAAGGTACTCACAAGCGATCTTGAGCAAGGAATAACTGCAAGTACTGAAAGGTAACTTTTTATGGGTTTTCTAGTATAACCAACAAGGAAATAAATGCAGGGAAAGTAAATGGTGCCGAGGTGCAGCAAGTGGCCCAATCCTTTTGAAAACAAAGGATAAGCCTAGGGACTAAACTTATAAAGACTAAGGCGTTCCTGAGGACATACGGGAGAGATTGTCAAGTGATTTTGCCATATTCCGTCTAGTACTATGTTTTGTATTAATAAGTGTTATGTGGGTGGATCTTAACTAGTGCACCATCTAGGCTAAGACAAGTACACTCTTATGATTAAATATCTTGCAAGCATCCACAAATACAAGAGAGAAATTAAGGCAAAGCCTAACTATAGCAATAAGCTTTAGGATCCAACACTCCCTCGTGCAAAAGCATGAGAACCGGGGTTCAAGTTTCTGTCACTTCGGCAACCCACCATAAGCATTCTTTATACACGATGCATTCCCCTAGGTCCTTAAAAAGGCGAAGTGTTATGTAGTCGACGTTCACATAACACCACTAGAAGAATAACACCATAACTTAAATATCAATCAACACATATTACTTCAACATCATATGACTACTATCAACTAGACTTATCCCATATCCTCAAGAACTAAAGTGACTACTCACAAGACATAAAAGAGATCATGATCAGAGGTGATGAAAACATGATGAACAATCTGGTCATAACAATAATTCTCCAACAAAACTCAATAACATTCACCACAAAAGAGTAATCAACACCGATAGAGTAGAGGTGATGAATAGTGCAAGGCACAACTCCAATTACAATGGTAAAGTGAGACGGGGTGAAGATGGAGATGGTGCTGGTGATGATGATGTCGATGATGCCCGTTACAATGGTGATGACGATGAGGACGATCTCCCCTTTCGGGAGGAGTTCTCCCCAGCGGAATCTGCCCGCCGGAAAGGTCTTTTCTTCTGTGTAGGTTTCCGCCCCGGAGCAGCGGCGGAACTTCGGAAAAACTTTTGTCCCCGTAATGTTTAGGTCATGAGGTTCATATAGGCCAAAAGAGAGCACCAGAGGCGGGACCCACAACCCAGGCGACCTCTGGGTGCGACCTAGGGGTGACTCGCGCCACCAGGTCACCTGGGTGCCTGGTGGCCCCCCTCCGGCCCTTCTTCGGCCTGTCTTCATGATTCGTTTGGAAACTTCTTCCCCGTAAATTTCAACGCAATTGGAGATGTTCTGATATGGTAACTCTTCATGCTATTTTCTCCGCTGAATCCTACATGTTCTGTTTCGGCACCGGAAAGTTGTAAACTGTGTAAAATAAGCCAAAACACTATAAGTACATCATCATTATGTGGAATATATCAATGAATAGAGACAAATTATGGTACAAAATAGTGATGCATTTTGGACGTATCAACAGGCGGCGTCACCGAGGTAGCAGCCATAGTAGGAAAATTACACTCGGCCGTCAGAAACTCAGAAAGTCACAGTGACAAAACAAAAGAGACGAATACTCACGTTGAAGCAACTGGCACGACAATCCTCATACGAGGCTAAGCCTTCCCAGGTTTGGGACCATCAGACCTGGGCTGCTTGGCGACCTTCTCTGCAGAGTCGGTCGCGATAGCTCGGTCGTGCTTCACACTCTTGCTGCTGGCTGCGAGGGTCTTGCTCGGGGCAGGCGATGGGTCGTGGCATTGTTTGGACCGCGACTCGGGACGTGGCGGAGACTGGTTTCCTTCTTTGCTATCGTCCGAGTCATCCTCACTCTCCTCGCTATCGTCAGCGTAATCGCTGTCGATGCTGCCTCCTTCACTTTCCACCCCAAGGTTAAACTGCTCCCCGTTTGGTACAGGAGAATGCAAGTTCGTCCACTCCTACAAGGAGCAAAAGTAACAAAATCAGTCGGACAAATGTTCAGTCACTCGACAGAAGCATGAAAGCAATCAAAAATGATACAACATACCAGTTTCCGTGGTTTATTCTCAGCGGAATAAGGCGCGACTCGCTTGGATCCTATGGGATTGTCACAAGGACCGGTGATGCTCTTGTCCCATTGAGCTATAGTTTCTTCCGTAACTTCCTCAAGATTCAACCGATTGGAATCTTCAGGGCCCGAGTAGTGCCACATGACGTGGTCCCTCGCCTGAAGGGGTTGTATACGCCGGCCCAAGAATGTCTCCAACAGATCCTATTCCGGACCAAGTTGATCACCTCAGCTACCAACATCTCCACCTGTGCCTTCTCATCCTCAAATGCAGTTATTGTTCTAGGGGCAGTCGGATGATCCATGGTGAAAGGAGGGAGGCTAGTCGACATGTTCGGAGACGCGACATCATTACAATAGAACCATCTGGACTGATAATTCCGGACCGATTCAAGAAGGGTTATTTGGGGATAACATTGGTCCTACTGTCACCCAGGCGCGCTTTTTTCACCGTCTGGGATCGCACGGAGAATATGTGCTTGAACAAGCCCCTAGTGAGGAGGACAACCCTCGAAACACTTGGACAGTGTGATAAACGCAGAGAGATATGCAATGGTGTTCGGACGGAGATGCTGAAGTTGTGCTCCGAAGTAATATAGAAAGTGATACGTCTCAAACGTATCTATAATTTTTGATGGTTTCACGCTGTTATCTTGTCAACTTTGGATGTTTTGTTTACCTTTTATATCTTTTTTGGGACTAACTTATTAACTCAGTGCCAAGTGCTAGTTCTTGTTTTTTCTGTGTTTTTGACTCTTTTCAGATCTGATTTTGGGACGGAGTCCAAACGGAATAAAATCCCCAAAATGATTTTTTCCAGAACGGAAGAAGATCGAGAGGCTTGAGGGCCAAGCAAGTGGGACCACACGGAGCCCACAAGCCATGTTGCCACGACCAGGGGGAGGCCGCGGCAACCAAGCTTGTGGCCTCCCTGGCGCCCCTTGCCCTAGGTCCTTGGCCTATAAATTCCCTAAAAATCTAGAAAAAATCAGGGCGTCCACGAAAACACTTTTCCGCCGACGCAAGCTTCCGTTTCCGTGAGATCTCATCTGGAGACCCTTCCCGGTGCCCTGCCGGAGGGGACTTTGGAGTTGGAGGGCTTCTTCATCAACATCATCGCCCCTCCAATGACTCATGAGTAGTTCACTTCAGACCTACGGGTCCGTAGTTAGTAGCTAGATGGCTTCTTCTCTCTCTCGGATCTTCAATACAAAGTTCTCCATGATCTTCATGGAGATCTATCCGATGTAATCCCCTTTGGCGGTGTGTTTGTTGAGATCCAATGAATTGTGGATTTGTGATCAGATTATCTATGATATATATTTGAGTCTTTGCTGATTTCTTATATGCATGATTTGATATCCTTGTAAGTCTCTCCAAGTCTTGGGTTTTGTTTGGCCAACTAGATCTATGATTCTTGCAATGGGAGAAGTGCTTGGTTTTGGGTTCTTACCGTGTGGTGACCTTTCCCAGTGACAGTAGGGGCAGCAAGGCACACATCGTGTAGTTGCCATCAAGGGTAACAAGATGGGCTTTGTCGTAGATATGAGATTGTCCATCTACATCATGTCATCTTGCTTAAGGCATTACTCTGTTCTTTTGGACTTAACACACGAGATGCATGCTGGATAGCGGTCGACGTGTGGAGTAATAGTAGTAGATGCAGAAAATATTGGTCTACTTGTTTTGGACATGATGCCTATAGATATAATCATTGCCATAGATATCGTCACGACTTTGCGCGGTTCTATCAATTGCTCGACAGTAATTCGTTCACCCACCGCCTACTTGCTTTCATGAGAGAAGCCACTAGTGAACACTACGGCCCCCGGGTCTATTCACACCTATCGTTTCCACTTTCGCTTTTACTTTGCTTTGTTACTTTGTTGCTTTCAGTTCTCACTTGGCAAACAATCTATAAGGGATTGACAACCCCTTCATAGCGTTGGGAGCAAGCTCTTTGTGTTTGTGGACGCACTTGTGATACTCCTTCACTGGATCGATACCTTGGTTCTCAAAACTGAGGGAAATACTTACCGCCGCTGTGATACATCACCCTTTCCGCTTCGAGGGAACACCAACGCAAGGCTCCAAGGCCACGGGGGAATGCTTTGCATATTTGGCTAGGAAGTCCCTAAAGGCGTAGGCGTAGCAGCAGGATTCCTGGCGCCGTACCAGGGAAGGTCTGTTGTCGCAGTAGCAGAAAGCCGCAAATAAAAGGGTGCGGAGGCAGAGAGAAACCTCGCTCGACATGCGTCAGGAGAAGGACCCGTTCCCCCTCGTGGGGCTCCGGCTCAAGATCCCCCTCCGGCAACCTCCAAGATTTTTCGGCTATTGCTACTGCGACAACAAACCTTCCCTGGCAACGACGCCATGAATCCTGCTGCTACGGCTACGCCTATAGGGACTTCCTTGGCAAATATGCAAAGGATTTCCCCGCGGCCTTGGAGCCTTGCGTTGGTGTTCCCTTGAAGAGGAAAGGGTGATGTAGCACAGCGGCGGTAAGTATTTCCCTCAGTTTGAGAACCAAGGTAGCAATCCAGTAGGAGGAGCATTCAAGTCACAAGTACCTACACAAACACAAAGAGCTTGCACCCAACGCTATGAAGGGGTTGTCAATCCCTTATAGATTGTTTGCAAAGTGAGAACTGAAAGCAAAGAGTAAACAAAGCAAAGTAAAAGTGAAAGTGGAAACGATAGTTGTGGATAGACGAGGGGGGCGTAGTGTTCACTAGTGGCTTCTCTCATGAAAGCAAGTAGACGGTGGGTGAACGAATTACTGTCGAGCAATTGATAGAACCGCGCAAAGTTGTGACGTTATCTATGGCAATGATTATATCTATAGGCATCACATCCAAAACAAGTAGACCGATACTTTCTGCATCTACTACTAGTACTCCACACGTCGACCGATATCCAGCATGCATCTAGTGTATTAAGTTCAAGAGAACAGAGTAACGCCTTAAGCAAGATGACATGATGTAGATGAACAATCTCAAATCTATGATGAAAGCCCATCTTGTTACCCTTGCTGGAAACAACACGATGCGTGCCTTGCTGCCCCTTCTATCACTGGGAAAGGTCACCACACGGTATGAACCCAAAACCAAGCATTCTCCCATTGCAAGAATCATAGATCTAGTTGGCCAAACAAAACCCAAGACTCAGAGAGACTTACAAGGATATCAAATTATGCATAAAATAAATCAGCAAAGACTCAAATATAATTAGTAGATAATCTGATCACAAATCCACAATTCATCGGATCTCGACAAACACACTGCCAAAGAGGATTACATCGGATAGATCTCCATGAAGATCATAGAGAACTTTGTATTGAAGATCCGAGAGAGAGAAGAAGCCATCTAGGTACTAACTACGGACCCATAGGTCTGAAGTGGACTACTCACGAGTCATTGGAGAGGCGATGATGTTGATGTAGAAGCCCTCCAACTCCAAAGTCCCCTCCGGCAGGGCACCGGGAAGGGTCTCCAGATGATATCTCGCGGAAACGGAAGCTTGCGGCGGCGGAAAAGTGTTTTCGTGGATGCCCTGATTTTTTCTGGATTTTTAGGGAATTTATAGGCCAAAGATCTAGGGCAGGGAGCACCACGGAGGCCACAAGCCTGGTTGCCGTGGGCCCCGTGGTCGCGGCAACAGGGCTTGTGGGCTCCTGTGGGCCACCTGCCTTGGTCCTCACATCCTCCGATCTTCTTCCGTTCTGGAAAAAATTATTTCGGGGATTTTATTCCGTTTGGACTCCGTTCCAAAATCAGATCTGAAAAGAGTCAAAAACACAGAAAAAACAGGAACTGTCACTTGGCACTGAGTTAATAAGTTAGTCCCAAAAAAGATATAAAAGGTATATAAAACATCCAAAGTTGACAAGATAACAACGTGAAACCATCAAAAATTATAGATACGTCTGAGACGTATCAAGCATCCCCAAGCTTAACTCCGTCTCGTCCTCGAGTAGGGAAGTGATAAAGAATGATTTTTTGATGCTTTCATGCTACCTAGCATAGTTGTCCTTTGTAACTCCTCTTATGTGTCGTGAATATTCAGATCCATTAGATTCAAAACAATAGTTTGCTATTGATGTGGAGACAATAATACTCAAGCAAACTAGCAATGTAATCATGAACTTTCAAAATAACAAGGCCAAAAGAAAGTTATCCCTACAAAATCATATAGTCTGGCTATGCTCTATCATCCTTGCACAACGAATTTAAATCATGCACAACCTCGGTATTGGCCAAGTAATTGTTTTCACACCTTTACTTTCTCAAACTTTTTCGACTCTCACGCAATACATGAGCGTGAGACATGGTTTTAGCACTATAAGTGGTGTGGAGTGTGGTGGAGGTTGCAAGACAAACAAGGAGAAGATGGTCACATTGACTAGGCATATCAATGAGCTATGGAGATGCTCATCAATAGATATCAACGTGAATGAGTAGGGATTGCCATACAAATGATGCACTAGAGCTACGAGTATGTGAAAGCTCTTAAAGAAAACTAGTGGGCGTGCATCCAACTTGCTTGCTCACGAAGACCTAAGGCAATTTTGAGGAAGCCTATCATTGGAATATACAAGCCAAGTTATATAATGAAAATTTCCCACTAGCTATATGGTGGTGACAAAAGAGAGACTCTCAATCATGAAGATCATGGTGCTTAATATGCACAAGTGTGGAAAGGTGGTAGCATTATCCCTTCTCTCTTTTTCTCTCATTTTTTTGTGGGCTCTTTGGCCTCTTTTTTTTTGGTGGGAATCTTTGGCCTATTTTATTTCCTCACATGGGACAATGCTACATCAATGATGATCATCACACTTACAACTCAAAACTTAGAGCAATGATGACTCTATATGGAATGCCTTCGGTAGTGTACCGTGACAATGATCTAGCATGGCATAGACATTAATGGGAACATCATGCTAGCTATCTTATGATCATGCAATGGCAATGTAGAAGTTTTGGCACATGTCATGGTGGTAGTCGTATGGCAATATATCTCGGAATTGCTTTGAAAAAGCAATCGTAGGTAGGTATGGTGGCTGTTTTGAGGGAGGCTAATGGTGGGTTTTGTGCACCGGTGAAAGTTGCACGACACTAAAGAAGATAGTGATGGTGGAAGGTGAAAGTGCATCTAAACCATGGACTCATCATTAGTCATGAAGAACTCATATACTTGTTGCAAAAGGTTTAGTAGTAACCGAAACAAAGCATTCAACGCATACTCCTAGGGGAAGGGTTGGTAGGTATAAACCATCGCGCGATCCCGACCGCCACACAAAGGATGACAATCAATATACTAATCATGCTCAGACTTCATCACATAGCAGTTCACCATACGTGCATGCTACGGGAATCACTAACTTCAACACAAGTATTTCTAGATCCACAACACCTTACTAGTATAACTTCAATATTACCACAACCACAACTCAAAACTAATTGAGATGAATCAAACTTCTCCAACTACTCAATGCACATGAAGGTGGAAGTTTTCATATCCCTTTGGATAACTACCCCTTTTGAGACTAGTATCATAGCATAGATCAACTACCAAGCCACGCACCGTTGTGCTCTAAAAGATATAAGTGAAGCACACAGAGCAAAAGCAACTAGCTCAAAAGATATAAGTGAAGCACATGTGAGCTGAATTGTCTAACCAAAGGATATAAGTGAAGCTCGACAAAATCATGGTGAGTGCATGTCTCTCTATCTAGTTGTGCAGCAAGGATGATTGTGACACAACAAAAATAAAAGACTCGTACGATACAAGACGCTCCAAGCAAAACACATAACATGTGGTGAATAAAATTATAGCCCCAAATAACGTTACCGATGGATTGAAGACGAAAGAGGGGATGCCTTCCCGGGGCATCCCCAAGCTTAGGCTTTTACGCCATCCTTGAATCAACTTGGGGTGCCTTGGGCATCCCCAAGCTTGAGATCTTTCCACTCTTTATCTTTTTGTCCATAAGAACTTCACCCAAAACTTGAAAACTTCACAACACAAAACTTAAACAGAAACTCGTGATAACATTAGTATAAGAAAGAAAACCACCACTTCCTTAGGTACTGTAGCAAACTTAAATTCTACTTATGTTGATGTTGGGTTACTGTATTTTCAATCTTCCATGGCTAGTACCCCCCGATACTATCCATAGATTGTTCTCCTTTGTAGCTGATCCTTTTTGCACAGCTCAAGAAGTTTTTTCTGCTTTTTCTGAGGATCGTCTGCTCTCTCTGTTTCATCTTCCACTATCTGCTCAAGCTTATCAGGAACTATCTGCTGTCCAATCTTTAGTTCTGGACCTGGATCTGGATAATCATGCCTTTGACAGATGGGTATGGCGCAAGAACGCTAAGGGCTATACACCCAAGGCCTACTATGCTCATGTTCATAGCAGTATTGTGCCTAACCCTCTGCTTAACTGGATCTGGAAAAGTTGTTGTACCATGAAAGTTAAGATGTTTGCCAGGATGCTCATTATGGATAGGCTGAACACACAGGACATGCTGGAACGGCGTCACTGGAAGGTTTCTGATTCTAATCTCTGTGTGTTGTGCCATGCCAGAGTCAAGGAAGACAGAGATCATTTATTCTTCACATGCCTGTTCAGCAACAGGGTTTGGAACTACCTACAGATTACTTGGCACAGGTCTTCTATGTGGACTGCTACTGCTGCAGCTAGAAAGAACTTCCCTCATACGTTCTTTGCTGAGGTTGTTTTCACTGCCTGTTGGAATATCTGGACCACCAGAAATGCAAAAGTCTTCAACCAGGAACAGCCAAAGTTCAGGAAATGGAGAGCTGGATTTATTCATGATGTTTCTTTATTAGCTCATAGAATTAAGGCTAGTTTCAGGGATGATCTCCTTAAGTGGATTTCCTTTTTGCCTCCTTGAGGTCTGTATCTCTCTGCTCCCCCCCTCTCTGTACATTCCATACCATCTCTTGTACATACAATTTTCATAGTTGCAATACAGAAAATAGCTGTGGGGGGTTTTCCCTACAGTAGCCGGTCAAAAAAAAAGCAACCAACTCAACAAAAACAGAATCTTTTAACAGCAGACCAGTCTGTAGCAATCTGTATACTTCGCATACTTCTGGTACTTCAAAAATTCTGAAAAATTACGAAAGTCTGAAGAATTTGCGTAGTAATCAGCAGCAAAAAGAATCAACTCAAAAGCTCTTACAGAAAAAAAAAGTAAAAATTCTTTTCATGAGAAGAAAGTTTCTGTCTTTTCCAGCATGACCAAATGATCATCGCCAAGACTAATCATAACGGTTTTGCTTGGCACAAACGCAAAAAGAAACACAAAAAACACAATCATAACAGAATTATGAAAGTGTGGAAAACACAAAACAGAAAGAAAAAGGATAGATTCGTTGGGTTGCCTCCCAACAAGCGCTATTGTTTAACGCCCTTAGCTAGGCAAAAGGTGATGGAATCACGTATAGTCATCTTTGGTGCTCAAACCATAACTAGCCCTCATCATAGATTCATAAGGCACTCTTATTTTCTTTCTAGGAAAATGCTCCATGCCCTTCTTTAGGGGAAATTGAAATCTAATATTCCCTTCCTTCATATCGATGATAGCACCAATAGTCCTTAGGAAAGGTCTACCAAAAATAATGGGACATGAAGGATTGCAATCTATGTCAAGTGCAATGAAATCCACGGGTACATAGTTCTTATTTGCAACAATAAGAACATCATCGATCCTTCCCATGGGTTTCTTGACAGTAGAATCCGCAAGATGCAAATTAATAGAACACTCTTCAATCTAATGAAAACCAAGAATATCACATAAAGACTTTGGAATCGCGGAAACACTAGCACCCAAATCACACAAAGCATTGCATTCATTGTTTTTTATCTTGATTTTGATAGTAGGTTCCCACTCATCATGAAGTTTTCTAGGTATAGAGACTTCTAGTTCGAGCTTCTCTTCAAGAGATTTCATCATAGCATCTACGATATGTGTGGTAAAGGCTTTGCTTTGGCTATAAGCATGTGGAGAGTTTGCAATGGATTGCATCAAGGAAATGCATTCAAACAAGGAGCAACTATCATAATTGAATTCTTTGAAATCCAAAGTGGGAGTTTCATTACTACCCAAAATTCTGATTTCTTCTACTCCACTCTCCACACCTTTATCATCAAGATAGGTGGGCTCCAAATCATTGGGGCGTTTTTCAACCAAAGTGGATTCATATCCAGCCCATTCATCAATAGGTTTGACACGCGAAAACAAAGATTCAAGAGGAGTCACACCAAGCACTTTAAGATCTTCGTGATTTGCATCACTAGAACGCACCCTTTTAAACCATTCATGCCTAGCGCGAATTTGGGCGGTTCTTTCTTTGCTCTCATTCACGGAGACACGCATAGCTTTTAAAGTTTCATCCAAGTTGACCTTGGGAGGAGCACATCTAACTTTCAAAGCATCAATATCACAAGACATCCTATCAACGCTCTTAGCCAAATCGTCTATTTTGAGTAGTTTTTCCTCTATGGACGCATTGAAAATCTTTTGAGAGTTGATGAACTCTTTGATATTACTCTCTAAATCAGAGGGTAATTTGTTGTGATTTCCATAAGTGTTGTTGTAGGAATTGCCATAATTGTTGGAGGAGTTACTAGGAAAAGGCCTAGGAACATAGTTTCCTCTAAAAGCATTGTTGTTGCCAAAATTGTTCCTACCAACAAAATTAACGTCCAAACTAGCGTTGCTACTCTCAATCAAGGAAGATAGTGGCATGTCATTAGGATCTAAAGGAGCATTTCTACTAGCAACCAAATTCATCAACTCGTCCATCTTAGCACTAAGAGAGTTAATTTCTTCTATAACATGTACCTTTTTGCTAGCAGGTGACCTTTCAGTGTGCCACTGAGAGTAGTTGGTCATGATATTGTCTAGCAGTTTTGTAGCGTCTCCTAACGTGATTTCCATGAACGTTCCACCTGAGGCGGAGTCCAAGATATTGTGAGAAGCAAAATTCAAACCAGCGTAAAAGATTTGTATAATCATCCACAAACTCAAGCCATGAGCAGGACAATTTCTAATCATTAACTTCATCCTCTCCCAAGATTGTGCAACGTGTTCATGATCAAGTTGCTTGAAATTCATGATATCGTTACATAGAGAGATAATCTTAGCCGACAGAAAATACTTGGATATGTAAGCATCTTTGCACTTATCCCAAGAATCAATACTATTTTTAGGCAAAGAAGAAAACATAGTTTTTGTGCGATCTCGCAACGAGAAAGGAAAAAAGTTTCAACTTAATCACGTCATTATCCACATCTCTTTT
Source organism: Hordeum vulgare subsp. vulgare (assembly GCF_904849725.1). Classification (NCBI taxonomy): domain Eukaryota; kingdom Viridiplantae; phylum Streptophyta; class Magnoliopsida; order Poales; family Poaceae; genus Hordeum; species Hordeum vulgare. Next base: position 463,450,786 of record NC_058523.1, read on the forward strand.
CTTTTGCATATCGCAAAGTTCAATGAAGGTATTGAGATGGGATGCGACATCTTCACTAGGAAGGCCAGAGAATTGCTCTTTCATAACAAGATTCAGCAAGGCAGCGTTGATTTCGTAAGATTCCGCACTAGTGGCGGGAGCAATCGGAGTACAAATAAAATCATTATTATTGGTACTCGAGAAGTCGCAAAGTTTGGTGTTTTCAGCCATGATGACTTCAACAAACCAACAAGAACACAAGCAAGCAAGAAAACCGGCAAAGGAAAACGACAAAGGGCAAAAGAAAACGGCAAAAAGGCAAATGAAAACGACAAGGGAGAAAGGCAAATGAAAATGGCAAATGTGAAGTGGGGGAGAGGAAAATGAGAGGCAACTGGCAAAAAGGTAAATGCAAGAGATGAGTTTGTGAAACCTACTTGGATAGATCTCCTCCCCGGCAACAGCACCAGAAATCCTTCTGCTACTGCGACAACAGATCTTCCCTGGCAACGACACCACAAATCCTGCTGCAACGGCTACGCCTATAGGGACTTCCTTCGCAAATATGCAAAGGATTTCCCCGCAGCCTTGGAGCCTTGCGTTGGTGTTCCCTTGAAGAGGAAAGGGTGATGTAGCACAGTGGCGGTAAGTATTTCCCTCAGTTTGAGAACGAAGGTATCAATCCAGTAGGAGGAGCGTTCAAGTCACAAGTACCTGCACAAACACAAAGAGCTTGCACCCAATGCTATGAAGGGGTTGTCAATCCCTTATAGATTGTTTGCAAAGTGAGAACTGAAAGCAAATAGTAAACAAAGCAAAGTAAAAGTGAAAGTGGAAACGATAGTTGTGGATAGACCCCGGGGCCGTAGTGTTCACTAGTGGCTTCTCTCATGAAAGCAAGTAGACGGTGGGTGAACGAATTACTGTCGAGCAATTGATAGAACCGCGCAAAGTCGTGACGTTATCTATGGGAATGATTATATCTATAGGCATCATGTCCAAAACAAGTAGACCGATACTTTCTACATCTACTACTATTACTCCACACGTCGACCGCTATCCAGCATGCATCTAGTGTATTAAGTTCAAGAGAACAGAGTAACGCCTTAAGCAAGATGACATGATGTAGATGAACAATCTCAAATCTATGATGAAAGCCCATCTTGTTACCCTTGATGGCAACAACATGATGCGTGCCTTGCTGCCCTTTCTGTCAGTGGGAAAGGTCACCACACGGTATGAACCCAAAACCAAGCACTTCTCCCATTGCAAGAATCATAGATCTAGTTGGCCAAACAAAACCCATGACTCGGAGAGACTTACAAGGATATCAAATCATGCATAAAAGAAATCAGCAAAGACTCAGATATAATTCATAGATAATCTGATCACAAATCCACAATTCATCGGATCTCGACAAACACACCGCCAAAGAGGATTACATCGGATAGTTCTCCAAGAAGATCATGGAGAACTTTGTATTGAAGAACCGAGAGAGAGGAGAAGCCATCTAGCTACTAACTACGGACCCGTAGGTCTGAAGTGGACTACTCGCGAGTCATTGGAGAGGCGATGATGTTGATGTAGAAGCCCTCCAACTCCAAAGTCCCCTCCGACAGGGCACCGGGAAGGGTCTCCAGATGAGATCTCGCGGAAACGGAAGCTTGGGGCGGCGGAAAAATGTTTTCGTGGATGCCCTGATTTTTTTTGGATTTTTAGGGAATTTATAGGCCAAAGAGCTAGGGCACGGGAGCGCCAGGGAGGCCACAAGCCTGGTTGCAGCGGGCCCCCTGGCCGCGACAACAGGGCTTGTGGGCTCCCTGTGGGCCCCCTGCCTTGGCCCTTACGTCCTCCGATCTTCTTCCGTTCTGGAAAAATTTATTTCGGGGATTTTATTCCATTTGGACTCCGTTCCAAAATCAGATCTGAAAATAGTCAAAAACACAGAAAAACAGGAACTGGCACTTGGCACTGAGTTAATAAGTTAGTCCCAAAAAAGATATAAAAGGTATATAAAACATCCAAAGTTGACAAGATAACAACGTGAAACCATAAAAAATTATAGATACGTTTGAGACGTATCAGCTATCATCCCGTGCTCAACGAGATCCAGAACATCCTCCTTTTTCACGGTGGACGGGGGAAAATCCCCGTGAATCCACTCCGGCGACAGCGCGGTCTGACCTGGCTTCTTTGCCTTGCCGTCCTTCTTGGCGCGCTCGAGCTTGGAGGTCTTGACCTTCGTTATGGTCACGGCGGGGTAGACAAGCCCAAGAAAAGCTTGCCGTAGGTGGAGAGGAGGCGAGGAAAGATCAAAGGGAAGCACGGCCTCAACCCTAGCGCCGGTCGGACTTATGTAATCGCTCGAGTGAGTCGCGGACCGGTGGCCCCCACACATCCCATCCTATCCTGGTAACAGAGGAGATGTGTTGCGTGGTGATAATGATGACGCGATAATCGAGGCGTCCTTGCCCCACTTGCCCTGGCAGTTGCGTCATCACCATGCAATGCACGGAAACCGAAATTTCGAATCCCGTGAAATCTGGACCTGCCGGAGTGATTTGTCACATCCCAAGATCTCGTCAGTCACTCGGAATAACTCCAAGCACTTAAATTCACTTGGATATGCATCGCATGATCGATCAAGGTGAATGACGAAGATTTCAGTCGACAAGAAGGTCTATCAAACCCAGAAGTATGTCCAAGGTCAGTATGACTCGACAGAATCCGCGTCAACCGCTTCTTCACTCTAACCCTGATCCATCCGGGGGCTAATGTTGGGGATATGTACCTAGGGTAGGGTCACATGCCTAACCTAAGTGTCCTACCTAAGGGTACCTCATTATTAGCTGGGGAGTCACAAAGAAGATTCCGACTGGATGTCCACGGCACCTAAAAAGTCACTCGGTACAAAGTCACTCGGTATATATTTCCCTCCACTCGACAACCAACTTTCACTCGGAAGGTTCCAGTCGACACAGAAGACACCTCCATGGAGGCCAACGGGCGTACGCTCAGCTAATGGTCATGAATATCACTAATTACATACATACGTTATCAGTAACGTACATCTTTAAACCTCATTGATCGGACCCTTAGATGTTGAGGCCTTGATGAGGGGCAGCGCACTCTATATAGGCCACCCCTCCACTCTGGCACAAGGGTTCACACCCCCTGTAACACACATTCCACACTGCAAGAGCTCTCGAGCACTAAGACGTAGGGCTATTACCTCTAAGAGAGGGGCCTGAACTCATACATCTTGTGTACAAGCTTGCTGTAGCCAGGACTCTGCCCTCTCCATTCGTACCCTACACCTCTACTGGTAGGTTTATTCCCACGACAGCTATTACTCCTATTGGTTCGATAAACCTTGGTTCTCTACTGAGGGGAATACTTACCTATATTGTGTTGCATTACCCGTTCCTCTTCACGGAAAACCCAACGCAGATCACAAGCATTAGGAAGGATATCTGGAGCCGTTGCCGGGGAGTATCATCAACCTACTATCAAGTAACTTCTCACGAAGTATCATTCACTTGTTATTCTTTTTATTTGTTGTTATATTTAGCTTGCTCCATAAAAATCAAAAATGCAAAAATATTTACCTTTTCTAGTTTGCTTGTTTGCTTGCAATAATCATGTTATCACACAAGAACAAAAGGTAAAGACTTATGGATCCACTTAAAGTTTTCTACTTGGATCATCTTTGATGCATTCGTGCTCGTACTAAATGTTGGGGAACGTCGCATGGGAAACAAAAAATTTCCTACGCGCACGAAGACCTATCATGGTGATGTCCATCTACGAGAGGGGATGAGTGATCTACGTACCCTTGTAGATCGTACAGCAGAAGCGTTAGTGAACGCGGTTGATGTAGTGGAACGTCCTCACGTCCCTCGATCCGCCCCGCGAACAATCCCGCGATCAGTCCCACGATCTAGTACCGAACGGACGGCACCTCCGCGTTCAGCACACGTACAGCTCGACGATGATCTCGGCCTTCTTGATCCAGCAAGAGAGACGGAGAGGTAGAAGAGTTCTCCGGCAGCATGACGGCGCTCCGGAGGTTGGTGATGACCTTGTCTCAGCAGGGCTCCGCCCGAGCTCCGCAGAAACGCGATCTAGAGGAAAAACCGTGGAGGTATGTGGTCGGGCTGCTGTGGAAAAGTCGTCTCAAATCAGCCCTAAAACCTCCGTATATATAGGTGGGAGGGAGGGGAGGAGGCAGCCTCAAAACCTAAAGGTTTGGCCGAAATTGGAGGTGGAGGAGTCCTACTCCAATCCTACTTGGAGTAGGATTCCACCTTCCCACTTGAAAACTCTTTCCACCTTGTGTTTTTTCCTTCTCAAACCTTATGGGCCTTAGTGGGAACTTATTACAGCCCACTAGGGGCTGGTTTATCTCTTCCCATAGCCCATGAGACCCCTTGGGGCGTGACACCCCTCCCGATGGTCCTCGGCACCCCTCCCGGCACTCCCGGTACACTACCAATGAGCCCGAAACTTTTCCGGTAATGCACGAAAACCTTCCGGTAACCAAATGAGGTCATCCTATATATCAATCTTCGTTTCCGGACCATTCCGGAAACCCTCATGACGTCCGTGATCTCATCCGGGACTCCGAACAACATTCGGTAACCAACCATATAACTCAAATACGCATAAAACATCGTCGAACCTTAAGTGTGCAGACCCTGCGGGTTCGAGAACTATGTAGACATGACCCGAGTGACTCCTCGGTCAATATCCAATAGCGGGACCTAGATGCCCATATTGGATCCTACATATTCTACGAAGATCTTATCGTTTGAACCTCAGTGCCAAGGATTCATATAATCCCGTATGTCATTCCCTTTGTCCTTCGGTATGTTACTTGCCCGAGATTCGATCGTCAGTATCCGCATACCTATTTCAATCTCGTTTACCGGCAAGTCTCTTTACTCGTTCCGTAATAAAAGATCCCGCAACTTACACTAAGTCACATTGCTTGCAAGGCTTGTGTGTGATGTTGTATTACCGAGTGGGCCCCGAGATACCTCTCCGTCACACGGAGTGACAAATCCCAGTCTCGATCCATACTAACTCAACTAACACCTTCGGAGATACCTGTAGAGCATCTTTATAGTCACCCAGTTACGTTGCGACGTTTGATACACACAAAGCATTCCTCCGGTGTTAGTGAGTTATATGATCTCATGGTCATAGGAACAAATACTTGACACGCAGAAAACAGTAGCAACAAAATGACACGATCAACATGCTACGTCTTATTAGTTTGGGTCTAGTCCATCACATGATTCTCCTAATGATGTGATCCCGTTATCAAGTGACAACACTTGCCTATGGCCAGGAAACCTTGACCATCTTTGATCAACGAGCTAGTCAACTAGAGGCTTACTAGGGACAGTGTTTTGTCTATGTATCCACACAAGTATTGTGTTTCCAATCAATACAATTATAGCATGGATAATAAACAATTATCATGAACTAAGAAATATAATAATAACTAATTTATTATTGCCTCTAGGGCATATTTCCAACAGTCTCCCACTTGCACTAGAGTCAATAATCTAGTTCACATCACCATGTGATTCCAATGAATCCAACACCCATATAGTTATGGGGTCTGATCACGTCTTGCTCGTGAGAGAGGTTTTAGTCAACTGTTCTGAAACTTTCAGATCCGTGCGTTCTTTACAAATCTTTATGTCATCTTATAGATGCTGCTACTACGTGCTATTCGGAAATGCTCCAAATATCTACTCTACTATACGAATCCGTTTCACTACTCATAGTTATTCGGATTAGTGTCAAAGCTTGCATCGACGTAACCCTTTACGACGAACTCTTCAACCACCTCCATAATCGAGAAAAATTCCTTAGTCCATTAGTTACTAAGGATAAATTTTGACCGCTGCTAGTGATTCAATCATGGATCACTCTCTGTACCTCTCAGCATATTTTGAGTCAAGGCACACATCAGGTGCGGTACACAGCATGGCATACTTTAGATTCTACGGCTAAGGCATAGAAGACGACCTTCGTCTATTCTCTTTATTCTGCCGGGGTCGGGTTTTGAGTCTTACTCAAATTCACACCTCACAACGCAACCAAGAACTCCTTCTTTGCTGATCTATTTTGAACTCCTTCAAAAACTTGTCAAGGCATGCATCTTGTTGAAACTTCCATTAAGCGCTTTCGATCTATCTCCATAGATCTTTGATGCTCAACGTTCAAGTAGCTCAATCCAGGTATTCCTTTGAAAACTCCTTTCAAACAACCTTGTATGTTTTATAGAAATTCTACATTACTTCTGATCCACAATATGTCAACCACATATACTTATCAGAAATTCTATAGTGCTCCCACTCACTTCTTTGGAAATACAAGTTCCTCATAAACCTTGTACAGACCCAAAATCTTTGATCATGTCATCAAAGTATATATATTCCAACTCCGAGATGCTTGCACCAGTCCATTGAAGGATCGCTGGAGCTTGCATACTTGCTAGTATCTTTAGGATCGACAAAACCTTCTGGTTGTATCACATACAATGTTTGCTCAAGGAAACCGTCGAGAAAACAATGTTTTGACATCCTACGTGCAATATTTCATAAATAATGCATCAACAACTAACATAATTCTAACAGACCTTTAGCATCGCTACGAGTGAGAAAGTCTCATCATAGTCAACTGTTTGATCTTGTCGAAAACATCTTTGCGACAAGTCGAGCTTTTCTTAATAGTGACTTATCACCATCATCGTCTGTCTTCTTTTAAAGACCCATCTTTACTCAATAGTCTTCTGACCATCAAGTAGTGCTTCCAAAGTCTACACTTTGTTTTCATCCATGGATCCTCTCTCGGATTTCATGGCTTCCAGCCATTTGTCGGAATCTGGGCCCACCATCGCTTTCTCCATAACTCGTAGGTTCACTGTTGCTCAACAACATGACCTCCAAGACAGGGTTACTGTACTACTCTGCAGCAGTACGCGACCTTGTCGACCTACGAGGTTTGTAGTAACTTGATTTGAAGCTCAATGATCACCATCATCAGCTTCCACTTCAATTGGTGTAGGCGCCACAGGAACAACTTCCTGCGCCCTGCTACACACTGGTTGAAGTGATGGTTCAATAACCTCATTAAGTTCTACTACCCTCCCACTCAATTCTTTCGAGAGAAACCTTTCCTCGAGAAAGGATCCGTTTCTAGAAACAAACACTTTGCTTTCGGATCTGAGATAGGAGATGTACCCAACTGTTTTGGATATCCTATGAAGATGCATTTATCCGCTTTGGGTTCGAGCTTATCAGACTGAAACTTTTTCACATAAGTGTCGAAACCCCAAACTTTCAAGAAACGACAGTTTAGATTTCTCTAAACTCAGTCTATACTGTGTCATCTTCAACGGAAATACGCGGTGCCCTATTTAAAGTGAGTGCGGTTGTCTCTAATGCATAACCCATAAACGATAGTGGTAATTCGATAAGAGACACCATAGTATGTATTATACCAAATAGTGCGTGGCTATGATGTTCAGACACATCATCACACTATGATGTTCCAGGTGGCATGAACTGCGAAATAACTTCCACATTGTCTTAACTGCGTACCAAAACTCGTAACTCAGATATTCATTTCTATGATCATATCGTAGACAGTTTATCCTCTTGTTACGACGAACTTCACTCTGAAACAGAATTGAACTTTTCAATATTTCAGACCTGTGATTCATTAAGTAAATACTCTAGTATCTACTCAAATCGTCAGTGAAGTAAGAACATAATGATATCCACTGCGTGCCTCAGCACCATTGGACTGCATACATCAAAATGTATCACTTCCAACAAGTTACTATCTTATTTCATCTCAATGAAAACAAGGCCTTGCTCATGTGGTATGATTTGCATGTCACTAGTGATTCGAAATCAGGTGAGTACAAAGATCCATCAGCATGGAGCCTCTTCATGCAATTTATACTAACATGACTCAAGCGGCAGTGCCACAAGTAAGTGGTACTATCATCATTAACTCGTATCTTTTGGCACCAATATCATGAACATGTGTGACACTACGATCAAGATTCAATAAACCATTGAAGGTGAATATTCAAGAAAATAGAGTAACCATTATTCTCCTTAAATGAATAATCGTATTGCAATAAACACGATCCAATCATGTTCATGCTTAACGCAAGCACCAAATAACAATTATTTAGGTTTAACACCAATCCCGATGGTAGAGGGAGCGTGCGACGTTTGATCATATCAACCTTGGAAACACTTCCAACACGTATCGTCACCTCGCCTTTAGCTAGTCTCCGTTTATGTCGTAGCTTTCATTTCGTGTTACTAATCACTTAGCAACCGAACCGGTATCTAATACCCTCATGCTACTAGGAGTACCAGTAAAGTACACATCAACATTATGTATATCAAATACACTTCTTTCGACTTTTGCCAGCCTTCTTATCTACCAAGTATCTAGAGTTGTTTCCGCCTCAGTGACTGTTCCCCTCATTACAGAAGCACTTAGTCTCGGGTTTGGGTTTAATCTTGGGTCTCTTCATTAGTGCAGCAACTGCTTTGCCGTTTCACGAAGTATCCCTTCTAGCCCTTGCCTTTCTTGAAACTCAGTGGTTTTACAAACCATCAACTATTGATGCTCCTTCTTGATTTCTACTTTCGCAGTGTCAAACATCGCGAATCGCTCAAAAGATCATAGTATCTATCCTTGATATGTTATAGTTCATCACGAAGCTCTCATAGCTTGGTGGCAATGACTTTGGAGAACCATCACTATCTCACCTGGAAGATTAACTCCCACTTGATTCAAGCGATTGTCGTACTCAGACAATCTGAGTACACGCTCAACGATTGAGCTTTTCTCCTTTACTTTGTGGACAAAGAATCTTGTTTGGAGGTCTCGCACCTCTTAACAAGGGCACAAGCATGAAATCACAATTTCATCTCTTCGGAACATCACTTATGTTCCGTGACGTTTTACAACATTTTCGGCGCCTTGCTTCTAAGCCATCAAGTATCTTGCACTGAACTATCGTGTAGTCATCAGTAACGTGTATGTCGGATGTTCATAGCATCCACAGACGACGCTCGAGGTGCAGCACACCGAGTGGTGCATTAAGGACATAAGCCTTCTGCGTAGCAACGAGGACAATCCTCGGTTTTACAGACTCAGTCTGCAAAGGTTGCTACTATCAATTTTCAACTAAATTTTCTCTAGGAACATATAAAAACAGTAGAGCTATAGCGCAAGCTACATCGTAATTCGCAAAGACCATTAGACTATATTCATGACAATTAGTTCAATTAATCATATTACTTAAGAACTCCCACTCAAAAAGTACATCTCTCTAGTCATTTGAGTGGTACATGATCCAAATCCGCTATCTCAAGTCCGATCATCACGTGAGTCGAGAATAGTTTCAGTGGTAAGCATCCCTATGCTAATCATATCAACTATACGATTCATGCTCGACCTTTCGGTCTCATGTGTTCCGAGGCCATGTCTGCACATGCTAGGCTCGTCAAGCTTAACCCGAGTGTTCCGCGTGTGCAACTGTTTTGCACCCGTTGTATGTGAACGTTGAGTCTATCACACCCGATCATCACGTGGTGTCTCGAAACGAAGAACTGTCGCAACGGTGCCCAGTCGGGGAGAACACAATTTCGTCTTGAAATTTCAGTGAGAGATCACCTCATAATGCTACCGTCGTTCTAAGCAAAATAAGGTGCATAAAAGGATTAACATCACATGCAATTCATAAGTGACATGATATGGCCATCATCACGTGCTTCTTGATCTCCATCACCAAAGCACCGGCACGATCTTCTTGTCACCGGCGCCACACCATGATCATCCATCAACGTGTTGCCATCGGGGTTGTCGTGCTACTTATGCTATTACTACTAAAGCTACATCCTAGCAAAATAGTAAACGCATCTGCAAGCACAAACGTTAGTATAAAGACAACCCTATGGCTCCTGCCGGTTGCCGTACCATCGACGTGCAAGTCGATATTTCTATTACAACATGATCATCTCATACATCCAATATATCACATCACATCGTTGGCCATATCACATCACAATCATACCCTGCAAAAACAAGTTAGACGTCCTCTAATTTTGTTGTTGCATGTTTTACGTGGTGACCGAGGGTATCTAGTAGGATCGCATCTTACTTACGCAAACACCACAACGGAGATATATGAGTTGCTATTTAACCTCATCCAAGGACCTCCTCGGTCAAATCCGATTCAACTAAAGTTGGAGAAACAGTCACTTGCCAGTCATCTTTGAGCAAAGGGGGTTACTCGTAACGATGAAACCAGTCTCTCGTAAGCGTACGAGTAATGTCGGTCCAAGCCGCTTCAATCCAACAATACTGCGGAATCAAGAAAAGACTAAGGAGGGCAGCAAAACGCACATCACCGCCCACAAAACCTTTTGTGTTCTACTTGAGAAGACATCTACGCATGAACCTAGCTCATGATGCCACTGTTGGGGAACGTCGCATGGGAAACAAAAAATTTCCTACGCGCACGAAGACCTATCATGGTGATGTCCATCTACGAGAGGGCATGAGTGATCTACGTACCCTTGTAGATCGTACAGCAGAAGCGTTAGTGAACGCGGTTGATGTAGTGGAACGTCCTCACGTCCCTCGATCCGCCCCGCGAACAATCCCGCGATCAGTCCCACGATCTAGTACCGAACGGACGGCACCTCCGCGTTCAGCACACGTACAGCTCGACGATGATCTCGGCCTTCTTGATCCAGCAAGAGAGACGGAGAGGTAGAAGAGTTCTCCGGCAGCGTGACGGCGCTCCGGAGGTTGGTGATGACCTTGTCTCAGCAGGGCTCCGCCCGAGCTCCGCAGAAACGCGATCTAGAGGAAAAACCGTGGAGGTATGTGGTCGGGCTGCTGTGGAAAAGTCGTCTCAAATCAGCCCTAAAACCTCCGTATATATAGGTGGGAGGGAGGGGAGGAGGCAGCCTCAAAACCTAAAGGTTTGGCCGAAATTGGAGGTGGAGGAGTCCTACTCCAATCCTACTTGGAGTAGGATTCCACCTTCCCACTTGAAAACTCTTTCCACCTTGTGTTTTTTCCTTCTCAAACCTTATGGGCCTTAGTGGGAACTTATTCCAGCCCACTAGGGGCTGGTTTATCTCTTCCCATAGCCCATGAGACCCCTTGGGGCGTGACACCCCTCCCGATGGTCCCCGGCACCCCTCCCGGCACTCCCGGTACACTACCGATGAGCCCGAAACTTTTCCGGTAATGCACGAAAACCTTCCGGTAACCAAATGAGGTCATCCTATATATCAATCTTCGTTTCCGGACCATTCCGGAAACCCTCGTGACGTCCGTGATCTCATCCGGGACTCCGAACAACATTCGGTAACCAACCATATAACTCAAATACGCATAAAACATCGTCGAACCTTAAGTGTGCAGACCCTGCGGGTTCGAGAACTATGTAGACATGACCCGAGTGACTCCTCGGTCAATATCCAATAGCGGGACCTGGATGCCCATATTGGATCCTACATATTCTACGAAGATCTTATCGTTTGAACCTCAGTGCCAAGGATTCATATAATCCCGTATGTCATTCCCTTTGTCCTTCGGTATGTTACTTGCCCGAGATTCGATCGTCAGTATCCGCATACCTATTTCAATCTCGTTTACCGGCAAGTCTCTTTACTCGTTCCGTAATAAAAGATCCCGCAACTTACACTAAGTCACATTGCTTGCAAGGCTTGTGTGTGATGTTGTATTACCGAGTGGGCCCCGAGATACCTCTCCGTCACACGGAGTGACAAATCCCAGTCTCGATCCATACTAACTCAACTAACACCTTCGGAGATACCTGTAGAGCATCTTTATAGTCACCCAGTTACGTTGCGACGTTTGATACACACAAAGCATTCCTCCGGTGTTAGTGAGTTATATGATCTCATGGTCATAGGAACAAATACTTGACACGCAGAAAACAGTAGCAACAAAATGACACGATCAACATGCTACGTCTTATTAGTTTGGGTCTAGTCCATCACATGATTCTCCTAATGATGTGATCCCGTTATCAAGTGACAACACTTGCCTATGGCCAGGAAACCTTGACCATCTTTGATCAACGAGCTAGTCAACTAGAGGCTTACTAGGGACAGTGTTTTGTCTATGTATCCACACAAGTATTGTGTTTCCAATCAATACAATTATAGCATGGATAATAAACAATTATCATGAACTAAGAAATATAATAATAACTAATTTATTATTGCCTCTAGGGCATATTTCCAACACTAAAACCCCAACTAGCTTAGTTAAGGGAAATCATTAGATGAGCATGCTTATTTTATGTAAGTTCAAGTGGAGCATCACGAAGATATCATGCTTGAAGCTTGCCGTCCATTGTGGTGGCAATGGACTTGTGAAGATGTGCTGAAGAGTGGCTCACCCATAGTGAGTATGGGGGAGCAATCAACTATTCTTCATCAAGCCAATGCAATCAAAAAAGGTGGTCCACCTTGAGTAATTCAAGATTGTCATCATCTAGCTCAAGTGGACTATGTGCAAGGTATGGGTTTTCCCTTGATCGATTTTCTATTTTTGGATAAATTGGCGTACCGTCAAGAGGGATGTCAAGTGAGTAGCTTGATCATATAGTTTGTTGAGATCTCAAACCATTTGCATACTTGCATTATATTTCTTGGTTCTTGTTTGGTGTTTCTCTTTGTGAGTTTGAGAGCTTATGGTCATCTTTATGACAAGCTCGAGTTCATCGAAAACAAAGTCCATATGTATCCTCTATGATGTTTTCGATGTTGGAGTTTTTGTCGGTTCTTCACTCATAAAGGTTTTCACATCGCTTTTGGATAGCTCTTGTCGTCTTGAATCCAACAAGCTTGAGTTTGCTCAATTCGGAACTCGTATGCGAAAGATATGGCAGTTCGGGTATTCATGCTTTTTTGTGTTGCCTGTGGTCTACCTCGAATGATCCAACTGGTAGTACCACTCCCTGGAGTGGTACTACCTCTTATGATCGGTAGTACCGCTCTGGCAATGTTAGTACCGCTCTTGAGCGGAAGTACTCTCGCTAGTTCTGCTCGCTAGTACCGCTGCTCGTGGGTCTCGACATTTTTCGTGTCGGATTGAGTAGTATATGGAACAGTAGTACAAGGCGGTAGTACCGCTTGTTATTACCGCACCAAAACACCTTTGTATTTCTGGTCAGGTGTCAGGCCATAAGCGGATATAGGAGACAGTACTACCTCTTATGATTGGTAGTACCACTCCGGCTGTACTACTGGCCTTTGCCTCCCTCGTTGACTACAGCCTTCTGCCCCAGCGGTAGTACTGCTCCCTAGAGCAGTAGTACTGGTCATGTCCGGGCTAAGAGGGTAATAGTTGGTTTTCCGATTCCTGTTTAAGGGGGCCTTCTGCCCCAATGGTCCCTATCCTTTGAGCTCATATTTGCCCCCCATTGTTGACCTTCTTCGAGCTTGCTGACTCTCAATCCCTCTAATGGTTGTTGCTAGTTCTTGAGGGAAAAGTGACAAGAGATCTAGATCCACATTTCTACCAATCACTTTCTCCTCTTTGTGAGGGGAACCCCTTGGATCTAGATCATGAAGTTCTTCATGTTCTTCTTTGTTCTTCCTCTCATTTTTTTCAATAGCATTAGTTGTTGTTGAGGGATTTGGGAGAGAAGGACTTGGGCACTCCGTGGGCCCTTGTGATATGTCCCAAACGTATCTATAATTTCTGCTTCTTCCATGATCTTTTGGGTGACATTTTGATATGTTTTTCTACACTTTTATATCTTTTTACACATATTTGGACTAACCTACTAAGTAGTGCACCCAGTGCGAGTTTCTGTCTGCTGATGTCTTTTTTGCACGGGATTTTACGTAATTTTCCGGAGCCCCGAAAATCCTGAGAAAAATATATAAAAATCAGCGTAACGGAAGCTTCCAGATCACCGAAGATGGGCCATAGGAGGGCCAAGGGCTGCCCAGGAGACCTCCCGGCGCGGCCTGGCCCGTGGCCGCACCCATAGGCCGCCTGCATGGGCCCCACCTCTTCTGCCGCCCTCCTTTGGCCTATATTTACTCCTCCGCGAGGCAATCCTTCCATCACATACAGAATCGTGAATTTCTCCATAGTTCCGCCGCCGTAGCGCTTCCGAGATCGGGACCGTCACGAGACCTCTTCTCGGCACCGTGTCGGAGGGAGGATGGACCTCCGGGAGCTTGTCCACCACCATGGATGCTTCCCGGACGTGCCGTGAGTAGTCCTTCTTGGACCATGAGTCCATGACCAGTAGCTATGTGATGTCTTCTCTCCAATCTTGTGCTTCAATGATTAGCCCTTGTGAGATGCCCTACATGATCAAGGCATCTATATAATTTTCATGCTATTGCTATGCTCGGTTTGTTGGTATCCGATGGATTATGAGATTATGTCCAGATTGTTATGAGTTATATATTTGATTATCCTCTTATATTATGTTCTTTAGTGATTCATGCATGTTCTCCATTGCTTTGTATTGCTTTGGCCGAGTAGTAGATTGTAACTCCAAGAGGGAGCGCTATGCATGATTGTGGGTTCATGCCCCCTGATGTCTAGCTTGAGCGACAGAAACATGAGACTAGGGGATGTGTTGTTGCCACCAGGGAGAAAACAACGGTGCTTCTGACCACAGTTACAAGGATTGTTTACCTTACGCATAGTTCGTTAATACAGTTGTCCGTTGCTTTGAGTTTACACTTTGGGTGGGGCTCGCAACTTAATATCAGCGAGATGTTCTGGATAGATATTTCAAGGTGCATGATTAGTAAGTAGATGCTAATGAATAAACGGTCTACTTGCCTTGGCGTACTTCCCATTACTATTGAGCCTCTAACTTTCAAGTAGCATAATTAGCATTGCGGTGCAATCATAATTTTGTCAATTGCCCAACTGTGATTTGTTTATCCTAGTATAGTTGTTTATCATCTTTTGGGAGAGAGACATCACTACTGAACATCATGCGACTCCGGTCCATATCACCATCGTTGTTTACACCTCCATCATTTACCGCTTTCATTGACTTTTCCGTTGCAATCACTATCACTATTACCGCTTGTGTTTTGGTCCTTTGCAAACTACAAGGCCGGGGAGATTTACAACCTCTCTGTACTCGTTGGGAGGAAAGTTATTTGTGTGGGTGCAGGTCCATGTCTTCTGCTTGCGCCAGGGCAGGGGACACCTACTTGTTGATCCTAGAAGTCCTCCTGCTTCGATAAACCTTACAGTCTTTGTGTAAGGGAAAACTTGCTGCTAACTACATCTCAACCTTCCACTTGGGGTAACCAACAAGGAGCGAGAAGTATATTCATCATCTCGTCATCAACTAAGTTTTCAGGCGCCGTTGCGAGGGACTCCAGTCTTCAAGATAGGGAGTTGCACGCTATCTTTTACCTTTGCTTTTTAGTCTTGTTAGTGTGCTTTCTAGTTTTTGCTTTAGAGACTTATACCAAAAACCACAAAAAATTAGTTGCTTTGTTCTTGCTTGTTGCCGCTGCTATGGGTTCCACTGAGAACACTAAGTTGTGTGACTTCCCTAGTCACAACAACAATGACTTTATCTGCACTTCTATTGCTGCTCCCGCCACTCGGGCAACCTTCTATGAGATTTTACCTGCTTTAGTGAACCTTGTTATGAAAGATCAATTCTCCGGTGCTGGAGATGATGCTGCTTTGCACTTGAACAATTTTGTTGAGCTCTGTGATATGAAAAAATATAAATAAGTAGATGGTGATATTGTTAAACTCAAGCTTTCTTCCTTTCTCCTCGAGAGGAGGAGCTAAAGTGTGGCTTGAATCTTTGTCGAGGAATGGTATAGATTCTTGGGATAAGTGCAAAGATGCTTTTATTGGGAAGTATTACCCGCCTGCTAAGATTATCCAGTTAAGAGGTAACATTATGAATTTTAGGCAACTGGATAATGAACATGTTGCTCAAGCTTGGGAACGTATGAAATCTCTTGTTAAGAATTGCCCTACACATGGTCTGACTACTTGGATGGTTATCCAAACTTTCTTTGCAGGATTAAACTTTACCTCGTGGAATCTGTTAGACTCGGCCTCGGGAGGAACCTTTATGTCAACTACACTTGGTGCTGCCACAAAGCTATTGTATGAGATGATGACAAATTATTCTCAATGTCACACCAAGAGAGCTCCAACAAGTAGGAAGGTAAACTCTGTTGAGGAGATCTCCTCCCTTAATGATAAGGTTGACATGATCATGACTTTACTTACTAAGCAAGCTCATATTGATCCTGATGATGTTCCTTTAAATTCTTTGGTTGCTCAATAAAGAGAGCAAGTTGATGTTAATTTTATCTCTAGGAACAACTTTAATAATAATGCTTATAGGATTAATTTTGGTAGCAATCTTATATCGTTCCCATCCAACAACTATGGGAACAACAACAATTACCCTAGCACCAAAAACTCCACTTCTGAATTAGAGAGCATGCTTAAAGACTTTATCACTTCTCAAAAAGCCTTCAACAAGAGTGTAGAAGAGAAATTAAAAAAATTAGATAGTCTCTCTTTGAAGGTAGACAACATAGCTCATGATGTAGAGATGCTTAAAATTAGAACTTCCCCCTAGAGGAAAGGAAAACCACACCCATGAATGCTATCCAAGTCCAAATTAATGAGAACATAAGAATGCTAGCCAAACTTAAAGAGAGATGGCCTAGACAAAAATAAGAGGAAGATAGAACTAAGATCCTTCCTACACACACTACCATTGCTACTATACAAGTTGTTGAGGATCTGAAAACTTTTAGCACCAATCACACCCTAGTCCCAATGGACCTATTAATGGTGATGCTAATACCTCAACTATAGGACAAGAAGGTCCTTTGAATTTAGAGACTACCAAAAGAATGAGCTTAGATGACATTACCACCACTTGAATTAATGGTAGTAATCTTGATTTTGACAATTGTAGTCTTTCCGAAGTTATCACCTTTTTGCAAAGAATGGCTAAAGATCCCCACACTAGTACACTTAATATTGCCTTCACCGAGCATATTACCAATGCTCTTATCAAATCTAGGGAAGAGAAGCTCAAGCTAGAGACTTCTATTCCTAGAAAACTAGAAGATGGTTGGGATCCTATGGACAAGATTAAATTGAATAATATCTCTTGCTTTGCCTTATGTGATGTTGGAGCTAGTGCCTCCGTTATGCCCAAAAGAATGTATGATATGCTTGATTTGAAACCTTTTGATCCATGTTCTTTTCGTGTTCGTCTTGTTGATTCTTCCGTTGTAACATCCCAAAATTATAAATTTTGGAATGTTAATATAATTATTAGATTGATTATTTGTTTGTTGGTTGCCTGAGTGATTGAAACTTTTGTGAAATTTGAAACCTTTCGAAACTTTTGAACGAGAGGGAATAAAATGACTTTCCCCTTCTCCGGTGAATTCAAATTCAATTTTTTTAGGCAACGCGAGAAGATGACATGACTTCTTCAACTATAAAGAATTTGAACGGAGGTGTTTGCATTTGAATTTCCTTGCATTTCCATTCGTTTTCTTCGTGCAACAAAATGCCGGGAAATACATTTCCAGAGAGGAGGAACATGACCCTTGAACCCACGGGCATTTTGAAAGTTATTTGAACCCTCAAACTTAGAGGATCATTTGAAAATTATTTGCAAAAAGAAATAATGCTTTTAGGGATTTTTGGAAAAACATATTTTTTCTGAAGTTTTTATTTTTGCCGTGGAAAAATGCTCATCATTTATATTTTATTTTTCTGATGATTTTAGTATATAAAAACTCTTTATTCC
Organism: Hordeum vulgare subsp. vulgare; assembly: GCF_904849725.1. Taxonomy (NCBI): domain Eukaryota; kingdom Viridiplantae; phylum Streptophyta; class Magnoliopsida; order Poales; family Poaceae; genus Hordeum; species Hordeum vulgare. Next base: position 463,468,658 of record NC_058523.1, read on the forward strand.
GAATTGATTTGATTTCCTTTTTAACGTTTTAGTTTCCTAGTTTTGAAAATAGGAAGGAGATCACTTTTATTAGGAAATACCCCCTGGCCCATTAAACACTTTCCTATTTTTGGCCCAACAAGAGATCTTCTTCTTCCTCCTCTCTCCCTCACGTCACAGGAAGTTTCCTTCCATGGAGAGGAGAATCCCCACCTCCGGGATTCGCGAAGCCCTTTCCTTCCCGGCGCCTCCCGCCACCTCTATAAGAAGCCCCTACCTCTCCTCGTTCCATTCCCGTCGAAAAGTTCACCTCTCCTCGCCCCTAGCTCGTGCCCCACCTCGCCGGAGTCGTCACCGGAAACTCACCGGAGAGCACCAACAGGAGCTTCCTCCTCCACCTCCCCGGCCCGTGCACCTCTCCTCCCTCGCGGCACCCCCCTCCTCCACTTTGGCCTCCTCCACCGCCGCCCCCTTGCCACCCCCGCCACCCCTCCACCCCCTGCTGCACCTCCCCATCTCCATCACCAGCAAACAACAGCAGTTTTTCTCTCCACCTCGCCCCCCTGCAGCCCCCCTCCACCTCGCCTCCCCACTCCCGTCGGCCCCTCTCCCTTCCCCACCGGCGACCCAGCCCCCCCCATCGGCCCCCATCAGCCACGGGAGCAGCTCTCCCAGCGAGGTAACTCTCCTCCCTTTTCTTTTTTTTCCTTGTTTAGTTTTGTTTTAGTTTTAGCCCTTAGATCTCTAGTAGATGGCTTAGATTAGATCTTAGGTAACCCTTCGGTTTAGTTTAGAAAACCAATGGTTTTTATTTCACTTATTCCTTTAACCAGCAAATTTTGTTAAGCCTAGGCCGTTTGCTCCTAAGTTAGCAGCAAACACCTCCCGCAACCAATAGCAACATGCCACATGTACCCCCTATTTGTAGATAGTTAGCTTCAGTTTTTTCCGTCTAAATTGCAAAAACAGAAAGTTTCTGTTTTGTTTTGGCCACAACTTTTGATCCCGAAGTCCAATGATAGTGATTCTTTTTCCAGTAGCTCACAAATTCCTGTAGTTTTTAAAAACATATAATTTGTCTATGTTTCAAATTTTTAAATATAAGTTAGAGCAGATTTAGTTTAAACCTTGTTCTGCCTATTCCAGGAGTTTAAAAATAGCTTTTAATTTGATTCTTTTTGGCACTGATCACTAGTGATCTTATCTATCAGTGGTAAAAATTTCAGATTTGTTTGAGTATTTTATCTCACTGTTTCATATGAAACAATTTCTGTTTCACCTCTTTTAGGATTTCGGCTAATTCATTTTCTATTTTTGTTTTAAAATATTTTCTTTATTATTTCAGAAACATTATTATTGTTTTGTTTATGTTAGTTAACAGTAGTTTTGCAACAAGTTTTTATTTTAGTTTTATTTGTTTATATGAAAACAATTCTAGCTCCGTAGTAACGTGCAATTGTTTTCACCGTTGTTTCAAATCCCGTTTGGGAATACTTTCAAAAGTTTTGTGAAAAATACTTTATTTTATCTTAGTTAAACTTACACCTTAGTTCCTTGCTATTATTTTCTGTTAGACAAAACTATTTAGTGTTTTACGTAGTAGAAAACTCCCTAGCCTTATTTGAAGTTTCTTTCGGTTTCCTATTCGCTCTCTCTTTTGTTTTGATTGCTAGAATGATTGCTAGTATGAGTTCTTATGTGAATGATATGTTTGCTATATAGATTTCATCGGAGAGTGACGAGTAGTCTATCAAGTTATTTTCTCGAGAAATTCTTCTTCGTCAACATCACAGGCAAGTCATCTTTGATCATGTTATTTTACCTATGTTTTCAATGCATGGTAGATCACCTTCTTTGCCCAATTTGCATGCTGCCTAGGTACTTGGAAACTTTAGCTTAAGTTGTAGTATCATGTGGTAGGAACACAACACCCTGATACTTGGCCCCGGGACGACAATTTCTTAATGCTATGCTTGAGTAGACGGGTCATCGGTTGAGTGTATACCACGAGTGATGCGAGGTTGATATAATAATCCAGACCGGTTAAGACAAGATTTTCAAGACCTCGGACGCAATGCAACACTGGGTGAAGGACGGTTATTCGGCTCCCTGGAAAACCCAGTGGATGCCCGGGATGCTGGAGAGGCCATGTCATCCTGCGGAAAGCTTCACCCAGGCTCAAAGAGATGGACGGATATTTTCAAGACCCAAGGCTTACCTGCACAGCCACAAGTCATTATGGGCTCTGGCTTGGTTGGACAACGTGGCGACTCTGGACAGGCGGTGCTAGCAGATGTAGACGAACGGTAGGAATGGATGGGCACCGACAGGGATTCAGAGGGACCCGTTGAAAGACCATGCTTTGATCATCCGGTCTTCAAACACCCTGTAGTGCGAGGACATACTCGGAGGCGATCAAATCTTGTGGGGAACGTGTGCAAAACTCTGCAGAGTACTCAAACCTAATCGATTAGCCGTGTCCACGGTCATGGACAACTTGAGCCAAAGGAACTGAAGTTATCTGGATTTCTCAACACCACTATACATATTTGATGAGGGTAATTATTGACAACTCGGGTACGAGAACTGGTTGGCGGAACCATCTCGTTAACAACAAACATTGTAGTAACATTTTGCTTTCAACCCCTCTTGTTGTAGGATAAAACTGGCTTTATGCAAAACTTAGCTCCACCGACCAAATATGCATGTAGAGATAGTTGATTAGTACTTTACCCCTCTCTTATGTGACTTGCCGGCATATTCAATATGCTCGCCTACACGGCTGCAACGTCTTATGTTGCAGATATTTTTCTTCGACGAGTAAGAGTACGATTCAGGGTTACGGTCTACACTCAAATTGTCGTTGGTGTTTATTGGGACTCCACTCCCTTGACCGCTTCCGCTGAGATATTTAAGGTATATATCAGTTTTACGCTATTTTAGATGTGATTGCACTTTGATATATACATTGATGTACTGTGTGTGCCAGCATAATGATCCAGGGATGGCACAGAAACACAGAGGCTTGACTCATTTTGAGTCGGGTCGCTACATCCGTAAAGAAACCTTTAGGGAGAATTGATGATGTGCTTATTGTTGTCAATGATAATTATGTGCCCGTTGATTTTCTTATTATGGACATTGAGTGTGATCCTTCATGTCCAATTATTTTGGGACGTCCTTTTCTCCGCATCGTTGGCGCTATCATTGACATGAAAGAAGGGACCATTAGATTCCAATTTCTCCTTAAAAATGGAATGGAACACTTCCCTTGAAAGAATATTAAGTTACCTTATGAGTCTGGCATTCGGGCAAGTTATTCTTATGGAGTTGATAATACTTGATCTTTTTGCATCATGCCTAGCTCAAAGGCATTAAATAAAGCGCTTGTTGGGAGGCAACCCAATTTATTTTTACTTTCAGTTTTAGTGGTCTTGATGCTTCTTACTACTGTAGCAACATCATTGTATCTTTATTTTCAAGCTTTTTGCCAAGTTTTAGCCTCCGATTGCAAGAAAGTTCAAAAGTTGTGACATGCTGTCCAGAAACAGATTATGTCTGCGCGACGGAAAAATTCCCCCAAAACCACCAGATCGTATTTTTGATCTGAATTGTTTGGACATCATGCTTTATATAATTATCTTTCTGGCATCTGTTCTAAGTTTTTTGATTTGAGTTGCAGAAGTGCCCTGAAAAAATTGTTTATTACCTGGTGTTCTGTTTTTCATAGATTCTGCCACGTTTTGCGTTTTCAACATTTTGCAAAGCTTAAGCTTGATTTACCTTAGCAAAAACCTTTTGGCAATCATGATAAACAGTAGTTGTTCATGAAAATCTTTATTTCGAGTAGGTAATGAATTATTTTATCATGGGTACTAACCACTCTAATCAGCTTATGATGAGTTTCGTATGAAGGGAATTTTCAAGTATGTGATGGAAGATGATGAAAGAAGATCCAGGAGTGTTAATCGCTGAAGCTTGGGGATGCTCCCATGCACCCCAAGAAATATTCAAGGAGACTCAAGTGTCTAAGCTTGGGGATGCCCCTGTGCATCCCCTTCTCTATCAACAATCATCAGTGCGTCCATCTCCATGCTATATTTTTATCACTTCATATGTTATGTGCTATACTTGGAGCGTCTCGTTCTTTACTTTTTAGTTTGTTTTAGTTTTGATTGCTAGTCATAACAAGTCTGAACCTAGCCTACCTTGTTTGGATAGAAACACGCTCCATTCCACTCTAGAACACAACATAGGTTTTCGTGCTTCTCCTTTTTGTGTGTTCTTTATCCTTTCGTAGATACTGTCATGCTTAGCTCTTAGTTTTCATGCTATATCTTATTAAGAGCTTTTATTTAGGTTGCTTTTGGAACTCTCTTGAGTTATCATGCTTATCTTGTTTAGAGAGTTGGCTTGTTGCACTGAGTTGTGTGTCTTGCATGAGTAGGTAATTGAGGTTGCTATTTAAATATAGTAGTAACTTGCAATAGTTTTGAGGTATTGATTTGAGTAATGTTTGGACTATTGGTGCCGAGAGATTGAGCCTATTAGTGATAGGTGTCATATTTTCGGAAATCCGTGAGATCGCTAACCTATGGAGGGGTTGGAATATATAGAGTACCCTCACGTTGCCATGGGTCGAGGATGCGCAAGGATAACCAAACCCCCAAACACTCCTCCTTGGGGTACTTGTCTCATTGTGAATTTCCTAACTAGATAGAGAGTTACCAATAATAAGTGTATGAGTTCTTTGAACTAATGCGAGTATTCGATTGTTGGCATTTGCACCATCCATATTTTGCTAGCCTCTTCGGTATCGTGCATTGCCCTTTCTCATCTTGAGAGTTGGTGCAAACTTCGTCGGTGCATCCAAACCGTTGGCATGATACGCTCTGTCATCATAAGCCTCATTATATCTTTCATCAAAACATCCACCATACCTACCTATTAAGGCATTTCCATAGCCTTTCCGAGATACATTGCCATGCAACATCAACCATCTCATGACTTGATCTTCATGTCATACATGCTTTTGCTTGATCGAGGAGTCGCATGATAGTTGGGCCTTGCCCTTATTATTGCTACATGACGCGCTAGTTTCATTGCATATCCTGCTACATTGGGAGAGGCATACATTTGCATACACCATGATAGTTTTCACTTGTCTTTATGTTGAGTACTTCTTATAAAGTGTGATGATCTTCTTTTCATTCTTGTAAAAAATAGAGTGTTTCCCTTAAGTGAGGAAAAGATCCCAAAGAGGACAAATGAGAGATAAAAATAAAGAGCCAAAGAGGCCACAAAAAAATAAAAAAAGAAGAAAAATAGAGAAGGGGGCAACACTACTATTCCTTTTGAAAGATCCGCACTCATATTCCATTGATATATTTGTACTACATAGAGATTATCATTCATGCATAACTATGTGGGGACCCTTACACTATAGAATTTGGCTTGCATATTCCAATGACGAGCCTCCTCAAATGAGCTCTAGGTCTTCATGAGCAAGCAAGTTGGATGCACCCCCACTAGTTCCATTGGAGAGCTTACCTTAGCTCATATGTGCATTCGTTGCATGGCAATCCCTACTCGTCACATCATATCTATCATTTGGCTTTCTCTCGCCTATGGTTGTCCTCATTGATGTGAGCCTATCACACCTTTCTGTCTTCCTTCCCCATCATTATTCTACTTTCCATCCTAAGTTCCAACACATCTTGCTTGCGCTCATCCATTGCATGAGTGCTCAAAGTCGAAAGGGAGAGGATCATTTTGACTTGTGCCTGACTAGTGGTTCGGGTATGAGTCAAAATAAGATTCCGAAGGAGACCAAGTGTGAGGTTTAGTAGATTGAGTTCTCAATTAAAAATATATTTTATCTCTAAACCCACCTCCCACTTCTTGCACGCAAACACCATTTGGAGACATTCGAGTCACGGACAGCGGGAGCTCTTACACCTTTATGTTCTTACTTTGCTAATTTCAATACTAGATATAGACTCTTGCTTGTTATTGTCTTGACTTGAATTGCATATCTTACTTGCTTTCGTTTGAAGTTCTTATATGTGTGTTAGCATGACACCATAGAAATGACTTGTGTTATCATTTTCCTACTCGAGGACGAGGAGGAATTAAGCTTGGGGATGTTGATACGTCCCAAACGTATCTATAATTTCTGCTTGTTCCATGATCTTTTGGGTGACATTGTTATATTTTTGCTACACATTTATATCTTTTTACACATATTTGGACTAACCTACTAACTCAGTGCACCCAGTACCAGTTTTTGTCTACTGATGTCTTTTTTACTGGGGCTTTTAACCAATTTTCTGGAGCCCCAAAAATCCCGAGAAAATATATAAAAATCTGCGTAACGGAAGCTTCCAGATCTCTGAAGATGGGCCGGACGAGGGACAGGGGCTACCCAGGCGACCTCCCAGCACGGCCTGGCCCCTGGCCGCGCCCACAGGCCACCTGGGTGGGCCTCACCTCTTCTGTCGCCCTCCTTTGGCCCATATTTACTCCTCCGTGAGGAAACCCTACCATCACATCTAGAATCGCGAATTTCTCCATCGTTCCGCTGCCGCAGCGCTTCCGAGATCGGGAGTGTGAGGATACCTCTTCCCGGCACCCTGCCGGAGGGAGGATTGACCTCCGGGAGCTTCTCCACTGCCATGAACGCTTCCCGGACGTGCCATGAGTAGTCCTCCTTGGACCATGAGTCCACGACCAGTAGCTATGTGATGTCTTCTCTCCAATCTTGTGCTTCAATGATTAGCCCTTCTGAGCTCCCCTACATGATCAAGGCATCTATGTAATTTTCATGCTATTGCTATGCTCGGTTTGTTGGGATCCGATGGATTATGAGATTATGTTCAGATTTTTATGAGTTATATATTTGATTATCCTTTTATATTATGTTCTTTAGTGATTCATGCATGTTCTCCGTTGCTTTGTATTGCTTTGGCCGAGTAGTAGATTGTAACTCCAAGAGGGAGCGTTATGCATGATTGTGGGTTCATGCCCCCTGATGTCTAGCTTGAGTGATAGAAACATGAGACTAGGGGATGTGTTGTTGTCACCAGGGACAAAACAACGGTGCTTGTGACCACGATTGCAAGGATTTTTTACCTTATGCATAGTTCGTTAATGTAGTTGTCCGTTGCTTTGAGTTTACACTTTGGGTGGGGCTCGCAACTTAATACCAGCGAGATGTTCTGGATAGACTAGTAAAAGGGCACGTGCGTTGCAATGGGACAAAGAAATGCGTGATCATTTTTTAAATTAGCAAACATTTTATGAATGAAAAACTATTTTATAAGTCACAAACCATTGTTTGTTTGAACTTTTAGAATATTTTTCCATTCATGATCATTTCTAGAATTGACAAAATTTTGCACAATTTCATTATAAAAAGTACTTCATGAACTTTTAAAAAATCATTAACATTGTTTGTTTTCTCGAATATTTGTTTTCAAAATTTCAAAAAAAATTCTGCAAAATCACGAGTATTTTTGAATCCACAAACATTTTATAATTTATTAAACATTCTATTTCAAAATTCCCACTTTTAAAAATTTTCGATATTTTTATGCGTCCTCCCCTATTTTCGAAATGGGGAGGAGAAAGCATTCTCTGCATCCGTAGAAATGAAATACTTCCCGAGATGCGAAGAAAACTGTAAGTGAAGCACGAGGAACGGCAATAGTGGGTATGAACAGAGAAGGCGCTAATTAGGCGGGCGGGATCAAGCGAGGCCTCGATGGACCGGAGCTCGTACCTGGACCTTGTGAATCATCTCATACTCCATTGCAGAAAATACTCCAAAAATAGAGGTTTAACATAGAAGAACAGAAAAATACTAAAAGAAGCACAAATATGTACATCAAATATCCAACAGATTCGTCCAACAAGGATATGTGAAGAAAGATAAAGTAATCTACATAGGTTGCGATGCAACATCACAGGCTAGGCCTGATGAAAACATGCCACGTGACACAAATAGCCTGAAGGTGCGTCATGGCTCACCAGGCTGGCAGCATAAATAGCTCGTTTGACTTATGCTCAATACAACTGACAGTGTAATAATGTTAAGTATAAAACTTCATTTGAATGTTGAGTTATAAGTTTGACCCTAGTCGAGAAAAGTAATTTGGTAAGATGCTGGAGGCTGGGGAAACAATCATGGAAACTGACACGCAAAGTACCGACAGAACAAAGTGTATGCTTCTGCAAATCATACACGAAGAATCTAGCTATCAAATCGATAGCAAACAGACATGGATTTTATACTAATTGGTGTTAATGTGATAATCACAGTGTATGAATTAGCAACAGACCAGCAAACTAATCAAAGATATAGGGACAAGTGCAATGTCCTTAGATCTTAGTATCAAATGCATGAATGTCACAACACATTCGCCCAGGTCGGGTGCTTGTTGAGTGACGATCCCGGATGATGAGATACCGCATGGACTCGGAACACGTCTCAAACCATCGGGTGGGTTTTATAGGAGCACTGAATACAAACACCTCAAAAATGTTGACAAGGGTCGCTATAATGTATTGTACACTTCTCTGATGGAGATTCGCTATCTACAAGTATGTGGTAACTGGCAATACGACAAATGAACAACACATATGGCTAAACACTAACATCAATATCAACTAACCTAAACAAGTACTACACAAGATAGCAATCCATTATTTGGTAACGCAGTTCAACAAATAAGGTTTGACTTTAGCATGGTAAGACTACATAAGATATCAGACCCATCTATTACTTAAGCGCATCTCTAGCAGATCCCCTAGTAGTCAGATTTAGGGAGAAAATTTCTGGTTTGGGGGATTAACCCTAGCTAGCAGGTCCCTCACAGGGTTAGTCCCACAAAACTATAGCTTTTGATCCCACGAAAATCCACCCTCTAGCCTATTTTTGCTAACATTACACACACGCAGAGAGTATTCTCTTGCAGCACATGGATATGGGTCGATATCATAAAGCTTTACCTAACCAGATGCTAGACTACTACTACTAATATCGATTTTTTTAAACACACTACTAATATCGATCACTGGGAGAGAAGCTATATGATCCGCTGATAGACGCACGCGAGAAGGAAGTCAAAATCAACGAGAAGCAAGCCCAAAGAAGTAAATTTAAGAAGCTTTGCCTTGCACTCCTAGCTGCTGCAGTGATTTGGTTCATACTCCCTGGATCAGCAGCAACATTTCCTTCTTGTGGGATCCATTGCACTGATGATGTTCTTAGTGTAGGAAATTAGCTAGAGAGAAGCTATTGTGTTCTTAGTAATATGTACCCTCGATCAGCAGCAATAGTTCTTACTGTGCAACATTATATTTGATATGTATCCTAGATCAGTTTTTGAATCATATATGTTATGAAAATATATGTCCAAATGAAGTTTGTATGCAATCTGTTGAAAAAAAGAGCAAACGAATTTAGATGAATACTCCCCCGGTAAAGTAATATAAGAACGTTTAGATGAATAGCTTTATCCTTGAAACATATATCATGATGCTATCACCTAGCTCCTGCTTTCAGTAATAATGTATGATCCTGACCAACTTCATGCGTGCTCTTGTAAACTTAAGTATGGCTTTCTGGTAAAAATAAAAATAAGTATAGCTTGTCGGCTTTCTGAAGACACACCGCGTTTCGAAAGAAAACAAAAGACTTCTTCTCCATCTAGTTGCTTTTTCCAACAAGGTTTCAGCACCATGTCTGTTCTCAAAAATCAACACGAAACACCTACCATCTGTAGGCAGGAACATCTCAGCTCTTACTACATGATGTCTTGCTGCTCGCCTTATGCTGGTGATGGAAAACAATGGGCAAGTGCAGGGTGAACGCCATACTTTTCTACCCTTGGTTCAGTTTGACTGCAGACAAATACTGACAGACATGTTTGTTCAACAGTTTAACTGAAGACAGAAGGTGGGTTAGTTACCTTCTCCAGGCAGGGGCGGGCGTCCTTGAAGTCGAGGACGATGAGCGCGAGGGCGGCGGTAATGGCACTTCAGGACATGTTGAGGCCGAGCAGCAGCGCGACGAGCATGCCCAAGGTGATGGCGTAGACGCACGTCTTCCACAGCCTGTTCTTCCACTTCTCGTCCATGGCCGCCTCCTTCTCCTCCGCCGAGTTGAAGCAGCAGTACTCCTCCTCCTTGGTCGTCACTCTGGCGGCGGAGCCCCTCCTCAGGTGGATCCCGACGCCGTGCAGCACCGCTTCCTTGGCGGCTTCACCATTGGGCTTGACCGGCGGCTCGCAGCAGTGCGCCTTGCAGTCGGACGCGTCGGGAGCAGCGGAGCCGTCGGGTAGGCGGCCGCGGCGTGGATGGAACATGGTGGCCGGCGAGAAGCGGTGGGAGGTGATGTCGTCCTCCTCGACGACCTCGGCGGGGAGCGCGTCGTGGGACACATCGACGCACTTCATCTGCAAGCGGATCCTGCCGATCTCGTTCGGACTCTACGACCGCAGAACAAGGATGGGCATCGTGGATCGAGGGATATGGGGTCGCGGCGGCAGAGGAAACCCTCACGTTCTCGTGCGGGGCAGCAATTTGATGGAGGCCGCCTCCCTCCCCCCACGCGAGCACGGCCGGCGACCTCCCTCCGCCCCTCACGTCGCCACGGCTAGAGAGGGAGCATCTGGATAAGATGAAACAAAGGATCACGATTGAAGTTCTTACAAATATAGGGGGCTTTTTGAAAACACGAAGCGTTTTCTCGATTCACTTACATAGGGACTGCGGGTTGAATACCTAGAAACGGAGGGGCTTTTATGCAAAAGTGCCGACGACGGACGACAGAAGCCATCGGTGCTTTATTATTAGGGAGAGATATCTCAAGGTGGGTGATTAGTAAGTAGATGCTGATGAATGAACGGTCTACTTGTCTTGGCGTACGGCCCATTACTATTGAGCCTCTAACTTTCAAGTAGCAAAATTAGCATTGCAGAGCGTTTATAATTCTGTCAATTGCCCAGCTGTAATTTGTTACCCAAGCATAGTTGTTTATCGTCTTTTGGGAGAGAGACATCACTAGTAAACATCATGTGACTCCGGTCCATATCACCACCATTGCTTACACCTCCATCATTTACTGCTTTCATTTACTTTTCCGTTGCAATCACTATCACTATTACCGCTTGTGTTTTGATCCTTTGCAAACTACAAGGTCGGGGAGATTGACAACCTCTCTGTACTCGTTGGGAGCAAAGTTATTTGTGTGTGTGTGCATGTCCACATCTTCTGCGTGCGCCAGGGCAGGGGACACCTACTTTTTGATCCTAGGAGTCCTCCTGTTTCGATAAACCTTACAGTCTCCGTGTAAGGGAAAACTTCCTGCTGACTACATCTCAAGCTTCCACTTGGGGTAACCAACAAGGAGCGAGAAGTATATTCATCATCTCGCCATCACCTTGCCATTGCATTTGGTGCATAGGTTTGAGTTCTCCATGGTGATACGTGGAAGTGATGTTTGAGAAGCTTATTACTCTTGTGTGCTTGGTGATGTCAACTGTTCTCCCCCTTTGCCACGGCACCAGAACAATGTTGTTAGCACACTCCGGCAATCGAAACTAGAAGAATGTTGTTGACGCCCACCAGCGCGTGGGATCGTAGCAGTTTTCGAGGGTAGAGTATTCGACCCAAATTTGTTGATTCGCACGACGGGAGGTGAGAGAATACTCTCAAGTATTAGCAGTTGAATTATCAGATTCAACCACACCTGAAAGATTAGTATCTGCGAGCAAAGTAGTAACAACAAAGTAGTGAGTAACGGCAGTGGCAAGGAACAGCGGTAGTGACAGCAGTAGCAAGTGGCAACAGTAGCAAGCGACAGTAGTAGCAATAGTAGCAGCAGAGCAAGACAAGTAACACAAGTAGCAAAAGTAGTGGCAGCAGCAGAGCAAGGCAAGTAACAGCAGTAGCAACAGTAGTCGCAGCAGCAGAGCAAAACAAGTAACAGCAGTAGCAACAGTAGTAGCGGCAGCAGAGCAAAACAAGTAACAACAGTAGCAACAGTAGGACAAACTCGTAGGCAATGGGTCGGTGGTTTGTTTGGATGATATTCATCATGCAACAGCTATAACACGGAGAGATATGTGGCTAGCTCCCGTTCGTCAATGTGATGTAGGCATGCATTCCGTGTGTCGTCATACATGCTTAGGGAAAAGAACTTGCATGACATCTATTGTCCATCCCTCCCGTGGCAGCGGGGTCCAAAAGGAAACTACGGGATATTAAGGTTCTCCTTTTAATAAAGAACCGGACCAACGCATTATCACTTGGTGAACACATGAACTCCTCAAACTATGGTGATCACCAGGAGTGGTTCCGGTTATTGTCACTCCGGGGTTGCCGGATCATAACACATAGTAGGTAACTACAACTTGCAAGATCGGATCTAAAACACACATATATTGGTGACAACATAATAATTTCAGATCTGAAATCATGGCACTCGGGCCCTAGTGACAAGCATTAAGCATGGCAAAGTAGTAGCAACATCAATCTCAGAACATAGTGGATACTAGGGATCAATCCCCATCAAAACTAACTCGATTACATGATAGATCTCATCCTACTCATCACCGCCCAGCAAGCCTACGAATAGATTACTCACGAACGACGAAGAGCTTCATGGAATTGGAGAGGGAAGAAGGTTAATGATGACGATGGCGACGATTTCCCCTCTCCGGAGCCCAAGACGGACTCCAGATCTGCCCTCCAGATGAAGAAGAGGTGGTGGCGGCACCTCCGTATCGTAAACGCGGCGAAAACTTCTCTTTTTATTTTTTTCTGGGACGAAAGGGGACTTATAGACCTGAGGTTGGGGGCGGCAGAGCCGTGTGGGCCCCACAAGCCTGCCCACCGCCACCAGGGGGTGGTGGCGGAGCTAGGGCTTGTGGCCCACTGGCCCACCCCCCTTAGGTGGAACTTGGCGTAGATATTTTTCATATTTTCCAAAACTGCTCCCCGTAAATTTTCAGGACGTTTGGAGAACTTTGATTTCTGCACAAAAATAACACCAAGGCAATTCTGCTGAAAACAACGTCAGTCCAGGTTAGTTCCTTTCAAATCATGCAAATTAGAGTCCAAAACAAGGGCAAAAGAGTTTGGAAAAGTAGATAAGATGGAGACGTATCACTTGGTACCCTAATACTTGTTATTCTTTGGTGCTTTGGCATCCTAGAAGCTTGGTGGTGCCTCGGAGATCAATCATTATGGTGTAAAGCTCCGCACAACTTCGAGGTCTCCAATTATGTTGTGGAGATTGCCGTGAGAATTTTAGGTTACCTCAAAGCCATATTCCATTGTAGTGAAGCTTTGTGGTGTTGTTTGGAGCCTCCAATTAAGTTGTGGAGATTGCCCCAACCTTGTTTGTACGGGTTCGGTGACCACCCTCAAGGGTCGCTTAGTGGAATCACGACATCTTGCATTCTGCGAGGGCGTGAGGATATTATGGTGGCCTTAGTGGCATCTTGAGGAGCATTGTGCCTCCACACCGCTCGAAATGGAGATTAGCATCCTCAAGGGTGTGAACTTCGGGATACATAATCGTCTCCGCATTCCTTGGCTATCTCTTACCCGAGCCCTTTACTTATGCACTTTACTTTGTGATAGCCATATTGTTTCTTGTTATATATCTTGCTATCAGTTAGTTGTTTATCTTTCTTAGCATAAGTTGTTGGTGCACATAGGTGAGCCTAGTTGTTTTAGGTTTTGTGCTTGACAAATTAAACATTAGTTTTATTCCGCATTTGTTCAAGCCCAAATCATAATTATTTTAAAGTGCCTATTCACCCCCTCTAGGCGACATCCACGTCCTTTCACCTCGGTTCTCACCGAGGGAAATACATATATTTGTTGTGATGTATCTCCCCTCCTCTTTAGGGAAAATACCAATGATGTTTACAAGTAGAAGGTCTTGCATCTCGATGCCACACGACGCATGAACGCCCTGCCACTACCATCCTTGGGCACAGGCAGACTTCGCTAATGGTGTCGCGAGGGGGGGGCATAAATACTCTTTACCGACTTTAACAATAGTAAGATCTTATGTCGGCTCAGTTTCTTGGAGGTACGCATAGGGATAGGGCGTGTGATGTGGAGCATCCCATGATCATCCCCGTGGAACCGTCACCCACACCTCAAGCTCCAAGTGGTCCTATGACAACCGCCCGTGGATGTGCCATCGAATCCGAGGTGACATCTCCCCTTGGCGATTCACCATTTGACACCCTCGAGACATGGATGCTACCTCAAGCAGAGACACTTTGTGTATGTAGGCACCAAGAAGAAGGGAAGGAGCAAGATGGAGCCCAAGAACATGGAGAGGGATTGTGCCCAGCGCAAGAGTATCGGTCCACCATCGACTAACTACCGGTCAAGTAGTACAACCGGTCCACTACCGTTCCAACATCACCCAAGCTTCTGTTGTGAAGCGCTTCGAGACTGGTACCATCTTGGCTGTTCCTCGAGCTTCTCGATGATCCGTAAAGCCTGTCCAACCACCGGTACAACCGGTCCCCAAGTTTGAGGACTCTCAATCCCTCCAGTGATTGTTGCTAGTTCTTGAGGGAAAAGTGAGAGGAGATCTAGATCCACATTTCCACCAATCACTTTCTCCTCTATGTGAGGGGAACCCCTTGGATCTAGATATTGGAGTTCTTCGTATTCTTCTTCATTCTTCCTCTCATTTTCTTCCATAGCATTAGTTGTTGTGGAGGGATTTGGGAGAGAAGGACTTGGGCACTTTGTGTGCCCTTGCCATTGCATTTGGTGCATAGGTTTGAGTTCTCCACGGTGATACGTGGAAGTGAAGTTTGAGAAGCTTATTACTCTTGGGGTGCTTGGCACCCTAGAGATTGTTCTTCTTGGGTGCTTTGGCATCCTAGAAGCTTGGTGGTGCCACGGAGCTCAATCATTGTGGTGTAAAGCTCCAGGCAATCGTCGGGGTATCCAATTAAGTTGTGGAGATTGCCTCAAGAAGTTGAGGTAATCTCGGAGCCACAATCCATTGTGGTGAAGCTTCATGGTGTTTTTGGGAGCCTCCAATTAAGTTGTGGAGATTGCCCCAAACTTGTTGGTACGAGTTCGGTGACCACCCTCAATGGTCCCTTAGTGGAATCACCACATCTTGCATTGTGCAAGGGCGTGAGGTGATTAGGGTGGCCTTAGTGGCTTCTTGGGGATCATTGTGCCTGCACACCGCTCCAAACGGAGATTAGCATCCACAAGGTTGTGAACTTCAAGATACATCATCGTCTCGGCGTGCCTTGGTTATCTCTTACCCGAGCCCTTTACTTATGCACTTTACTTTGTGATAGCCATATTGTTTCATGTTATATATCTTGCAATCACTTAATTGCTTATCTTGCTTAGCATAAGTTGTTGGTGCACATAGGTGAGCCTAGTTGTTTTAGGTTTTGTGCTTGACGAATTAAACGTTAGTTTTATTCCACATTTGTTCAAGCCTAAACCGTAACTATTTTAAATCGCATATTCACACCCCCCCCTCTAGGCGACATCCACGTCCTTTCACCCGGGTCAGAGAAGTGGCTCACCCATGTGTTTTATCGATGAGGTGATGCATCACTAGTTCCGTGAAGGCTTCAAACCTGTTAATATAGAGCAATACGACGGAACAACGTACCCAGTCGTGTGGATTGAGGATTTTCTTCTCCACATACATATGGCCTAAGGTGATGAAATCCATGCCATAAAATATTTACCATTAAAGATCAAAGGACCTCCCCGAAAACTCCATTCGGAGATGGGAGGAGCTTGAGGATGCTTTCTGAGCTAATTTTCAGGGCACATATGTTCGGTCGCCGGGCTCCGATGACTTGAGACACATTGTCCAATGAGCCCATAGTGGCAATTTTGGAACTGATTCCTCACAAAGAAAAATCAACTCATCGACTATTTGGATGCTGAGGCATTTGCCTCCTTTCGAAGTAATATACGAGACGAATGGCTAGCCCGGACGCTCGGGCAAGATAGTCCAAGAGCAATGGCAGCCCTTGCGTCCCTTATGACTCGCTTTTGCGCGAGTGAGGACAATTGGCTAGCCCGTCGGAACAACACCCCTACAACCCGGCAGGCCGGCACGTTTGAAGTTCGAGACGAAAATGGGAAGCCACGGCGTAAAAAAGAACAAGCGTGAGCACAACACCAGCGAAATAGAAGCCACGACAGGCAATGTAGGATTAACCAAGTCCAGGTTCGGACCACGGAAGAAACCCTCTAAGAGGAATCGGGAGGGATCGACCACACTGGACAATCCCTACCAAATCCACGACACCATGAATAAGCCTGCTACCCACACCGTAAATTTTGGATAATCAAACAAGCGAGAAAAATATAGCCGAGGACCAGGGCAAGAGTCACCGTAGCAAGGATGATGAAGAACCACGTTGGCCGAACAATGGGGGCCAAAAGAAATTTCCTCCTACGGTGAAAACCGTGAACATGATCTATGTCACACACATACCAAAAAGGTGAGGAAACGAGCACTTTGGGATGTATACACCATAGAGCTTGTAACCCAAAAGTATAAATCATGGTCGGCATGTGTGATCACTTATGACCGCATGGATCACCCAACATGTATCCTGCACGGGGGTTCGGCCACCCTCATACTCGACCCCATTATTGATGGATACCATCTCACTAGAATCCTTATGGATTGAGGTAGTAGCCTCAATCTAATTTACATAGACACAGTGAGAAAAATGGGCATCGATCCTTCAAGAATCAAATCAACACCACCTTCAAAGGAATAACTCTTGGCATCGAGGCGCGCTGCTCGGGTAACATAACTTTGGAAGTAGTGTTTGTTTCGTCCGACAAGTTCCGCGGTGAAGACTTAATCTTTGACGTTTCCCCTTTTTGCAGCGGGGATCATGCACTCCTCGGTCGTACATCATTCGCTCGCTTTAATATCGTCCCCCATTATGCATACCTGAAGCTGAAGATGCCATGACCCAAGGGTGTTATTACCGTCAATGGTAACACTAAGCGATCTCTCCGAACCGAGGAACATACTACGGCTCTAGCTATTGAATTTGTTGGAAATATGCCCTAGAAGCAATAATAAATTAGTTATTATTATATTTCCTTGTTCATAATAATCGTTTATTATCCATGCTAGAATTGTATTGATTGGAAACTCAAATACATGTGTGGATACATAGACAACACATTGTCCCTAGTGAGCCTCTAGTTGACTAGTTCGTTGATCAAAGATGGTCAAGGTTTCCTGGCCATAGGCAAGTGTTGTCACTTGATAACGGGATCACATCATTATGAGAATCATGTGATGGACAAGACTCAAACTATGAACGTAGCATATTGATCGTGTCGTTTTATTGTTATTGTTTTCTGCGTGTCAAGTATTTGTTCCTATGACCATGAGATCATATAACTCACTGGCACCGAAGGAATACCTTGTGTGCATCAAACGTCGCAACGTAACTGGGTGAGTATAAAGGTGCTCTACAGGTATCTCCGAAGGTGTCCATTGAGTTAGTATGGATCAAGACTGGGATTTGTCATTCCGTGTGACGGAGAGGCATCTCGGGGCCCACTCGGTAATACAACATCACACACAAGCCTTGCAAGCAGTGTGACTAAGTTTAAGTCACGAGATCTTGTATTACAGAACGAGTAAAGAGACTTGACGGTAACGAGATTGAAATAGGTATGCGGATATCGACGATCAAATCTCGGGCAAGTAACATACCGAAGGACAAAGGGAATGACATACAGGATTATATGAATCCTTAACACTCAGGTTCAACCAATAAGATCTTCGGAGAATATGAAGGATCCAACATGGGCATCCAGGTCCCGCTATTGGATATTGACCGAGGAGTACCTCGGGTCATGTCTACATAGTTCTCGAACCCGCAGGGTCTGCACACTTAAGATTCAGTGATGTTTCGGTATAGTTGAGTTATAGGTGTTGGTAACCGAAAGTTGTTTGGAGTCCCAGATGAGATCCAGGACGTCACGAGGAGCTCCGAAATGGTCCGGAGGTAAAGATTGATATATAGGAAGTCCTTTTTGGTCACCGAAAAAGTTTCGGGCTCATCGGTAGTGTACCGAGAGTGCCGGGAGGGGTGTCGGGGACCATCGGGAGGGGTGTCACGCCCCAAGGGGTCTCATGGGATATGGGAAGAGATAAACTAGCCCCTAGTGGGCTGGAATAAGTTCCCACTAAGGCCCATAAGGTTTGAGAAGGAAAAAACACAAGGTGGAAAGAGTTTCCAAGTGGGAAGGTGGAATCCTACTCCAAGTAGGATTAGAGTAGGACTCCTCCACCTCCAATTTCGGCCAGACCTTGAGGGTTTGAGGCTGCCTCCTCCCCTCCCTCCCTCCTATATATACTAGAGGTATTGAGGGTTTTTGAGACACAACTTTGCCACGTGGTGCTCGACCATATACCACGCAGTTTTTCCTCTAGATCGTATTTCTGCGGAGCTTAGGCGAAGCCCTGCCGGAGTAGATCATCACCACCACCGGTGCACCGTCATGCTGCCGGAGAACTCTTCTACCTCTCCGCCCCCTCTTGCTGGATCAAGAAGGTGGAGATCGTCATCGAGTTGTACGTGTGCTGAACGTGGAGGTGCCGTCCGTTCGGCACAAGATCGGGAAGGATCGTGATGAAGTTCGCGGGACGGATCGTGATGAAGTTCGCGGGACAGATCGTGATGAGATAGTACGACTACGGCGATCTGAATCGCGAAAACGTTCCACTACATCAACCGTGTTATATACGCTTCCTCTTAGCGATCTACAAGGGTACATAGATCCAATCCCCCTCTCGTAGATGATCATCACCATGATAGGTCTTCGTGTGCGTAGGAAATTTTTTCTTTCCCATGCGACATTCCCCAACAGAAGTACAGGCCGGCAATACAACTCCAAAGTCTCAGCTCATTGTTAAAGAACACAAACGAGCTCGCGCTCCGCGATAGTTCCTGGATCCTTCTCATGCTCAAACTAAATAGGGATACACTCCCCACAACAGGTCCTTGCCACCAGCAAAGTACGTGCCTCGAAGGAACAATTTTGCGCTTAAGATACCATGGGAAACTCCGGGGATCAACTACATGGGACCAGGTATTCGGTTAAAATGAACTATGGTCATTGCACGTCCTCGGACAAACACATGTACCATAAAGAACCAACTCTGCGTCAAGCTACCCACACATCAGCGACTTCTCAAGACCACCTTTGTTAAAGGTCCGCTCGCCAACTATCCCCCTATAAAGGAGTACTTCCCGAAGAGTAAGGCGCACACGTGCAGCAGGGCATCATAAAGGACACCAAGCCATCCACAAGAGACCCTGTATAAACCCTTCCTTTGTAAATTTATTTTTCAATATTCTAATAGTTGCTTGGGCAATTCAAATTGTATGGATAGATACCTCGAATTAATCAGAAATAAAGATCAGCCTTGATGGTTCATTAGCCTTTTTTCTCCTTCTTTTTTGAACTTTTTTTCACAGCAGCACAAGATTTTTTGATACACATATTAGATGCTAACGTCTAATTGACCGGGGTCTTGGCTATTGTGGTTGCCCTAAGCATAATTAAGACACTATTTTTTATTACATGTGTATGGAGTCTTGGATATTGCGTTATATTCATCGATTCCAAATTATGTCTTGCTCAATAGTTGGGTTGCCCAGCTCGTGTGCTTACCCTTCATGTTCCGCTTGTTCAGTTAAAAGGGTAAAGGGAGAACCACTACGATTGTACTTCTAGCTTGCCTGGTTAACTACCTCAACGAAGAAAGTCAAAAATTGACTGTCATAATTATCGAGAATTGGTCAATAATCCGATGAAAAACTATTAAACTAAGAGAAGTTGGAGATTCACCACGTTATGCATAAGGTTTGGAGTTATACAAACCAAGTGATGAGGGTTTTTACACCTCGACATATCTGAACATCACAATCTACAAGGGGGCTCTTAATTAGTCCCCGTAGTCAAGCTCCTATGGTTAAGTGAAAGAATTAAGGCCACATAGTCTGATTGCCTTGTTTCCTCCCGCACTACTACCTTCGAGCACCAAGACATTGGCTAAGGGTAATGGTGCGGAAGATTAAAACACCCCTGATAGCATTTATCAGGGAGCTGAAGCCGATAACTGGAAACTTTCAAGTTCAAAACAACCGCATAGGGGTCAAAATTAAAAACAAAATAAGACATGATATACCATAGAAAACAATATAGCAATGTATCATACACATATTCAACCACTCATACAGGATAGTGTTTTCATTCAATGATTGCATGCTTGGGGCACTTGACTTCCATTGCACGACCACCTTCCACAACAGTGGAAAAGTATCACTTGGGGCGCCTATCTTGCTTTCCACGCAGCAGAGGTGCAATGTCCATCTTGGTGGGTTCCACGTTCGGCCAGTGCATCATGGTCCTTGCAAAGGCCATCCGAGCTCCCTCTATGCAGACGAAGCGCTTCACGATATCAATCTAGGGCGCGACAACAATCAGTTTCTCCACCAAGCCAAAATAGTACTTAGTAGTGGCTCCATTGGCCATAGCCGGATGCAGAGATCCTTCATTGCCGACTCTGCCATCTCGTAGCTCTATCAGCTGTTTCAGCTGATTGGAGACAAGGAGGGGTTGCTCTGGGGCTTGGAATTGTGCCCAGAACAACCTTTGCTCGGCATCCCCTTCCGGGGATGCATAATGCTTTGAGGCATCGACTGCATTCTTTGGAAGATCTGCAAACATGTGTGGCGAATGCCATACTCGAGTAAGCAATGCAAACCTTTTTCCGCCAAAAATACACTGCAGTAAGTATCTCTTACCATCCGCAATCTGCTTTATCTCGTGGATCTCCTTCTGATGGATGTGTGCCTCCTTCCACGCATCTTGAAGTGCAGTGGTTGCAGACAGCTCGGAAGATGTTTCTTCATTTTTATGCTGAAGGACCTCACATTTAGCGACCCTGGCCTCGTGCTTGTCACTAATAGACTTCACCATCAACAGTTCGGCAGTCGCTTGTTTGGCTCCCGCCTTCTATTCGGCAGCCTCTTGCCTTGCTTTAGTTAGTTGAGCCTTGAGTTTCTCGACCTCCACGGTAGCAGTTATAATTGTTATGCAAATAATTCACATTTAAGGATACAAATAAGAATACCTCACCTAGATGAGAAAGCTAATGTTAGATAGTCCAGTTCGGACTTACCTTGCGCGTCATCGAACCGCTTGTTAAGAAGGTCGAGGTCTTCTTTCGAGCTCTTCAGCTTTCGGTTCATTTCCTCCAACTCTATGGAGTTGGAGGGGCACTACCGAGGATGAGGCTTGTAGAAATGCGTGTCGGACTCTCAAGTTACCAGATTTTCAAAATCCTCTACTAGGTTCTTTTCATCATCCTACCAGAGTCTTGGGGGGCTACGGTTCACTTCTCACAATTACATGAGTGTGTCTTCTGCACTACTTTGACCCCCGCATGAGTTTTTGAACTCACACACGGCTCGGGGGCTACTGGATATAGTGATTGCTTACAAACCCATAAAAACACAATTACTTCGTAATAAAGAGATTGTGAATTACCGGGAACCCTGTCAGCATGCCGTCGAAAGCCTCTTTCAATCCATTGTCAACAGATCGAATACTTTTTCAGAACCGCACTTAGAAGAGGGTGGTGTTATTCATGGATGGAATAGTCATTTAGACCTCCTCCATCATGACTGACCACCCGGATTGGGGCCGTTCTATTGTGGACGGCTCTGGGTGCGGCATTGCAGTTTCCCTTTGCGGAGAAACTATTGCAGATGGTTCCGGAGGCTCAAAGGTCTGTATAATTGTCTTCGGAGAAGACCCAAAGTATATGTGTGCTCCTTCCTTGCTTACTAGGAGGGATTCATCCCCTCGTCCTTGGTGACCGAGGTGTTAGCCTCAACCATAATATCATCTCCCCGAGCCCTGGTTTCCGGTTCTAGAGGATTCTCTTGAGACACTACCTCGCGGTCTCCTTGATGGTTGGGTGAGGCGTGTTGTGTGAATTGGTCCCGCTTTCCACTAGGTTGGTTGGCAAAGAGTCCCCCACCAAGATCTGATCGATGGGGAAATCACGTGGCGGGCTACAATATGGAAAGAAGGCTTAACTGTTGAGAACAAAATCTGAAAACAACAGAATATTTGGGTTTTTGGGGATCCATACCTATGCGCTCGGGGCTTCACCGTGAGGGTCCTTTGAGGGACCAATTCAAAATCCTCAGATTCCTCATCGGAATCCGGAACATCATCAAACACGGCCATTGGGGGCCTGCATTGCCTCTTCGGGGTAGAGGGAGCCGAATCTTCCTCGACCTCTTCGGACGCTGTCAGGGATATAACCCCACGATGTAACCCGTCCTATGGGGCCGGGTCAAACCGTAAGGCAGGACATGAAGATGAGCACAAAGACTTATTTAGTAAGCCGTCTACCGACCCAACACCAGGAGATGACGACTCAAGGCCCAGAAGGCAGGAGACGCCATAAACTTTTCTAACTTGGGAAGCAAGATGAAGTAGAATTGTAGTAAGTCACGGGTGCTTATTCCACCCGGACTCTGTTCTAAACTCAAGATCTCTACCAATATATAAAGTAGAGCCCTCGAGCCAAAAGGATCAAGTACGAAACCTTTGAGAGTTAGGTTAGCGATTCCCCATCCTTGTAATCAAGATCCCCATTAATATAGACACCAAAGTAGGACATAGGCTTTTACCTGCATTGGAGGGGCCGGACCTGGGTAAATCAGTCTCTCGTTCCTCATCAACCCCTTCGAGTCGCCACACCGCGACGGTGGCCTCACCACTAAGTCCGTTCACGAGGACATCCGCCGTGACAAAACCATGACAGTTGGCGCCCACCGTGGGGCTATCGCAAGATGGAATTGAGTTCTCGGAGGGAACCTGCCCTGGGTTCGGGAGTTACGCGATTGCCATGATGATCAAGAATCGTCATAGCGATCGCTATATCAACAACCCGGGCTGGGATTCCAAGGCCGACTTAGCTAAGTCTAATTTGCAGACCCCCTCGGCCAGGTCTACGCATCGGTGCCCGGGTCGGACATCTATACCACCATCATCAAGCCGACTCGGTGTGCTCAAAGTGATCGGTGTCAAGCAGGTCGCCGAAACATCTTAGCCGATTTATAAGGAAAGTTTCGGTCGTCGCTGTCAAAGATCTAACGCGCGCAATAATGGAGGAGAGTGCAAGGAAGAAGAAGGTGGAAAGGATAGAACATGGGGTTGCCCACTGATGTCAGTTGTGCTTCCCCGGCAACGGCGACAGGAATAGTCGTGTCGACGGCACCATGAATCCTTCTGCTACGACTATGGAGCCTTGCGTTGGTGTTCCCTCGAAGTAGAAAGGGTGATGTAGCACAACGGTGGTAAGTATTTCCCTCAGTTAGAGAACCAAGGTATCAATCCAGTGGAGGAGTATCTCAAGATCCTGCACAAACACAAAATCTTGCTCCCAACGCTATGAAGGGGTTGTCAATCCCTTATAGATTGTTTGCCAAGTGAGAACTGAAAGCAACGAAGTAACAAAGCAAAGTAAAAGCGGAGGTGTAAATGATGGATGTGAATAGACCCCGGGGCCGTAGTGTTTACTAGTGGCTTCTCTCATGAAAGCAAGTAGATGGTGGGTGAACAAATTACTGTCGAGCAATTGATAGAACCGCGCAAAGTCGTGACGATATCTATGCAATGATTATATCTATAGGCATCATGTCCAAAACAAGTAGACTGATACTTTCTGCATCTACTACTATTACTCCACACGTCAATCGCTATCCAGCATGCATCTAGTGTATTAAGTCCATAAGAACAGAGTAACGCCTTAAGCAAGATGACATGGTGTAGAGGGATAATCTCAAACCAATGATAAAAACCCCATCTTTTTACCCTTGATGGCAACTACTTGATGTGTGCCTTGCTTCCCCTACTGTCACTGGGAAAGGTCACCACATGGTAGAACCCAAAACCAAGCACTTCTCCCATTGCTAGAATCATAGATCTAGTTGGCCAAACAAAACCCAAGACTCGGAGAGACTTACAAGGATATCAAATCATGCATATAAGAAATCAGCAAAGACTCAAATAGATATCATAGATAATCTGATCACAAATCCACAATTCATCGGATCTCGACAAACACACCGCCAAAGAAGATTACATCGGATAGATCTCCATGAAGATCATGGAGAACTTTGTATTGAAGATCCAAGAGAGAGAATAAGCCATCTAGCTACTAACTACGGATCCGTAGGTCGGAAGTGAACTACTCACGAGTCATTGGAGGGGCGATGATGATGATGAAGAAGCCCTCCAACTCCAAAGTCCCCTCCGGCAGGGCGCCGGGAAGGGTCTCCAGATGAGATCTCGCGGAAACGGAAGCTTGCGGCGGCGGAAAAGTAGTTTCGAGGCTCCCCTGATGTATTGTTGAATATTTGGGAATATATAGGCCAAGGATCTAGGTCAGGGGTGGCCAGGGAGACCACAAGCCCTAACACCACCGCCTCCCCCTGGTGGCGGAGTGGGAGCTTGTGGGCTCCCTGGAGCCCACCTGGCTTTGCCCAGAGGCCCCCTGATCTTCTTCCGTTCGGGAAAAAATCATTTCAGGGTTTTTATTCCGTTTGGACTCCATTCCAAAATCAGATCTAAAAAGAGTCAAAAACACAGAAAAAACAGGAACTGGCACTTGGCACTGAATTAATAAGTTAGTCCCAAAAAAGACGTAAAAAGCTACATAAAACATCCAAAGAAGCCAAGATAACATCATGAAACCATCAAAAATTATAGATACGTTTGAGATGTATCACCCGCCTATTTATAAGGAAAAAAGGGGCGATCGAAATGGAATGGTCGCAGCAAATAAGCAGCTGGGTTTGCACCTAGATTTTCGCGCTAGACCAGATTTAGTGATGTTTTTAAAAAGATTTGCCATGATGACCTAGACGGCAGCAGTCGGCCTGATGACGTCATAGCGATATAGACTGAGAAGGCGTTAAGTATCAAAAAAATAAGAAATAGCCCGGCGTGACTTTTGTTCAACAAATAAGAGGCGAAAGATTGTCGGCTCGTTGTTTGAAGAAAGGAAGGTTGACGTGAACAAGTTCAGGTAAACCTGGGGCCTAATGTCGGGGATATAACCCCAAGATGTAACCCGCCCTATGGGGCCGAGTCAAACCGAGAAAAGACAGGAAGATGAACACAAAGACTTATCTAGTAAGCCGCCTGACGGCCCAACATGAGGAGACGAGGACTCAAGGCCGAGAAGGCAGGAGACACGAGAAAATTTCCTAACTTGGGAAGCAAGATGAAGTAGAATTGTACTAAGTCACGGGTGCTTATTCCAGCCGGACTCTGTTGTAAACTCAAGACCTCTACCTATATATAAAGGAGAGCCCTCGAGTCAAAAGGATTAAGTAAGAAACCCTCGAGAACTAGGTTAACGATTCCACATCCATGTAATCGAGATCCCCATTAATATAGACACCAAAGCAGGACGTAGGCTTTTACCTGCATTGGAGGGGCCGAACCAGGGTAAATCCGTCTCTCGTTCCCGATCAACCCCTTCGAGTCACCACACCATGACGATTACCTCACCACTAAGTCCGTTCACGAGGACATGTGCCATGACAAAACCATGACATACGTTGCTCTCTTCTTCGTGTGGGAGGAGTTGCTCTCCTTCCCATCTTCTTCCTCTTCTCCCTCCATATGAGAGGGAGCAAGTGTGTCTTCAGACCTAGTGTCCGTAGGTCCTTTCGACCAAAGACCCCATCAGGCCTTCTTCTTCTCCTTCTTTTTTTCTTCCTTCTCCTTCGGAGCCGTGTACGGCTTCTCGACTAGCATGGCTGTCAAAAAGGCCATCGTGAGTTCCTTGGGCAAGGGCATCGGGCATTTAATCTACTGGGACTTCTTCGTCCAAATATGCGAACATGGAGGAAAAGAGAGTTGAGAACAATGTTAAAAGGAGAAAACTAAATGTGTGATAGAATCTTATCGGTCCAGGGGGTTAGTAACGTTGATGTCGATGTCCTCCTCTTCGGTTGGCCAAGTCTTCTATGGCTTGAACAATTCCTTTCACAATTTATCGTTGGAAGTACGGAAGAAGCCATGCAAAGTGGCTGGGTCGCCTAAGATTAATCCCACATCAGTGTAGCTCGATGTTGATCGGGGAGGATGCAGCAATGCACCATGACTTGGATTACATTGGTCAGCTCAATTTTCTCTTCCAGCAGCCACAGACAGAGCCAGGATTTGAGCATAGGGAGGGCGAAGACAACAACGCAAAAAAAAAATCCCCGAGGCTAAGCCCTTTCGAGTAATTTGCTAACATATTTAATCATCTTCTTGTATAGAAAATTTGTACACTAATAGAAAGACAAGAAGACAAGGGATGTAGATTTGTGAAATTCTATTAGTTCCATAATTTTTTAATTAGGATTTTTCATATCTATTAAATTATGGTCACCTTATTACGTCAAGTAGGTGGAGCCACAAGTTGAACATAGGGGGGCAAGGCAAATAACTAGTAACTACAAAAGTATGGTCATATGATGTTATTTTCACTTTGAGCTTACGGTTAAATTTCTACCGCCGACGATACTATATTTTAACACGAAGTTTGTATATGTAAAAGTGAAATGAGGACACAGCTAGCTCCACCTTCTTAGAATTTCATAAAAAATAAGATGATACTTTAATCTTCATCTTCATCTTGAAAAATATCAAACTTTAAAACTAAATAAACTAGACTTCTAGATCAACCGTTTGGATTTTTCCTTGTATAATTGTACAAAATAGTACACAAGCCAACATGCGTTAAAGTTCCAGCTAGTACTCTGGCACTACTTGAATCGACAGGGATATCGAGTGCTAGGAACACTCAGCAAAGTCCAGAAAGCACTTGGCAAATCCTTTGCTGAGAGTTGCCCTCGGCAAAGCCCACTCAGCAAATGTTTCCTTGACATGTTTTTACCTGTACCGCCAACCCTCGGTATAGATAACAGAAAGTGATGGAGCCGTTAGTTGCAAACGGTAATGCCACATGGCTTCTCTTTGCTGTGTGTGGCTCTCTACGCTTGTGCCATTTGTCGTGCATTATTTGGTCGTTGTGAGCCACTGTCGGCAAAGGTGCTTAGTTGTCGTGAACCCGTGTTTGTCGAACGCCCGTGGTTTAACTCCCGACGAAGAGCGTGACACCCGACGTATAAGAGAATTCTAGTAGTGTGGATCAATCTAACTAGCACTCCCTCCATCCGAAAATACTTGTCAAAGAAATGGTAATCCACTTTTATCCATTTCTTTGACAAGTATTTCCGGACAAAGGGCAATTCAAAGTAGATCTAGTAACAAAAAAATTGGCATTTAAGAGTTTGTAATAATATACATCAATTCTAGAGATGGCTCGCCTAAGCTTCACCGCCATGTTCAAAGAGTGGACTAATGCATCATGGACGACGGCTCGCGGCAAACGCACGGTTGTGAAGACCGATGCTGCGAACCTCAACCAAGTGCTCAAGCACTAGGCCCCTAGCAGCAGCTCCAGCTATGCCCTAGGATAACATAAACAATCAAATCTAAACAAAATTTTCTACTATATCCGGCCGACGGCAGTGGCAAAACCCTAGCAGGATTGCAACCAAGCGCATACGCACGCCATGATCTGATGGATTTGTCAGTTATCATAAGCCATCCACGACCATAAATGGGTTGTTGCGCGTCGGGCTTTGGGATCTTTTGATTCAGTGTAGGCTCATCATTAACATATATGGGCTAATGGGTAATTAAGTGCGGTCAGCTGATACGTCTCCAACGTATCTATAATTTTTGATGGTTCCATGCTATTATCTTGTTAACTTTGGATGTTTTATATGCATGAATATGTTATTTTATATCTTTTTGGGACTAACCTATTAACTCAGTGCCAAGTGCGAGTTTCTGTTTTTTCCGTGTTTTTGGCCCATTTTCAGACGGAGTCCAAATGGAATGAAACTATACGATGATTTTTTGGACCAAAAGAGACCCCCGAAGCTTTGGAAGAAGTCGAGAAGAGCCACGTGGGAGTCACAAGCCCTGACGCCGCCACCACCCCCTAGGTGGCGCAGGGCAGGCTTGTGACCTCCTCGTGGGCCCAACCGACGTAATTCCACCGCCATAAATTCCTATAAATTCAGAAACCTCCAGAAAGAAACCTAGATCGGGAGTTCCGCCGCCGCAAGCCTCTGTAGCCACCAAAAACCAATCTGGAGCCCGTTTCGGCACCCTGCCGGAGGGGGAATCCATCTCCGGTGGCCATCTTCATCATCCCGGCGATCACCATGATGAGGAGGGAGTAGTTCTTCGTCGGGGCTGAGGGTATGTACCAATAGCTATGTGTTTGATCTCTCTCTCTCTCGTGTTCTTGAGATGTCTTGATCTCGATGTACCATGGGCTTGGCTACTATAGTTGGATCTTATGATGTTCTTCCCCCTCTCCCTCTTGTAATGAATTGAGTTTCCCCTTTGGAGTTATCTTATCGGATTGAGTCTTTGAGAACACTTGATGTATGTCTTGCACGTGTCTATCTGCTGTGATCAACTTGCGGGTTTGTGACATTTGGAACCTATGCATATGGGTTGGCACACGTTTGATTCATGTGAGTACTCGATGTATGTTTTGGTGATCAACTTGCGGGTTAGTGACATTGCGAACCTATGCATAGGGGTTGGCACACGTTTCGACTCTTCGGTAGAAACTTTGGGGCACTCTCTGAAGTTCTATGTGTTGGTTGAATAGATGATTCTGAGATTATGTGATGCATATCGTATAATCATGCCCACGGATACTTGAGGTGACAATGGAGTATCTAGGTCACATTAGGGTCTAGGTTGATATGTATCTTAAGGTGTTTTTCTAGTACGAACTCTATGATGGATCGAACGGAAAGAATGGCTTCGTGTTATTTTACTACGGACTCTTGAATAGATCGATCAGAAAGAAAAACTTTGTGGTGGTTCCGTACCCGACAATAATCTCTTCGTTTGTTCCCCGCTTTTAGTGACTTTGGAGTGACTCTTTGTTGCATGTTGAGGGCTAGTTATATGATCCAATTATGGTATCATTGTTGAGAGAACTTCACTAGTGAAAGTATGAACCCTAGGCCTTGTTTCCACGCATTGCAATACCGTTCGTGCTCACTTTTACCATTTGTTACCTTGCTGTTTTGGTAATTTCAGATTACAAAAACCTATATCTACCATCCATATTGCACTTGTTTCACCATCTCTTCCCCGAACTAGTGCACCTATACAATTTACCATTGTATTGGGTGTGTTGGGGACACAAGAGACTCTTTGTTATTTGGTTGCAGGGTTGGTTGAGAGAGACCATCTTCATCCTACGCCTCCCACGGATTGATAAACCTTAGGTCACCCACTTGAGGGAAAATTGCTACTGTCCTACAAACCTCTGCACTTGGAGGCCCAACAACGTCTACAAGAAGAAGGTTGCGTAGTAGACATCAAGCTCTTTTCTGGCGCCGTTGCCGGGGAGGTTAGCACTTGAAGGTATATCTTTAGATCTTGCAATCGAATCTTTTTGTTTCTTGTTCTTTCGCTAGAAAACTACAAAAAATGGAATTGATGATGCCTGAGATGCTCCACCTTTTCAATGTCTTTCGTGAGCATGATGGGAAGGAAAATTGTGCTCAAGTGCTGAAAGAAGAATTACATAGAATGCTTGGCATAGAATATGTGAATGATGAGCATGATTGCAATGTTGTTAGCATGAATTCTATGAATACCCATGATGCTAATGATATGCAAAGCCACAAGCTTGGGGATGCTATATTTGATGAAGATGATCTTTTTAGTTCTTCCACTTTGAATGATCAAAATTATTTTGATGAAAGCAAGCCCCCTATCTATGATGATTATTGTGAGGATAATTATGCTTTAAAGAAGAGGGATGATAAAACTTGTCATACTCTCGAGAACCCCTTTGCTAAACCTTGCTTTTTCATTGTGGACACAATTTGTAGTGCTCAACTCTTTTACGATACCCCCACTACTATTCTTGAGAATAGATTTCCTTATGTGGAGAGTAGTAAAATTTCTATGCTTGTAGATCATGAAAAGAATGCTTTAGGTGCTGGTTATATTGTTGAATTCATTCATGATGCTACTGAAAATTACTATGAGAGAGGATCATATGCTTCTACTTATTGCAATAGTATCAAGCTTCCTCTCCATACGTTGAAATTTTTGAAGCTATGCTTGTTTTGCCTTCCTATGCTAGTTGATTCTTGCTCCAATAAATTGTTTGATCACAAAATCCCTATGCATAGGAAGTGGGTTAGACTTAAATGTGCTAGCCATTTGCTCCATTATGCTCTCATTGTGTTTCAATCCTTACCTTTTATGTGAGCATCATTGAAATCAATGCCTAGCTAAGGGCGTTAAACGATAGCGCTGGTTGGGAGGCAACCCAATGAATAAATTTTTCTTTGCTTTTTGCTTCCTCTTTTGTTTTCTCCACACCATCATAATTCTGTTATGATTGTGTCTTTTGTGTTTCTTTTTGTGTTTGTGCCAAGCAAAACCGTTATGATTAGTCTTGGTGATGATTGTTTGATCATGCTGGAAATAGACAGAAACGTTCTGCTCACGAAAAGAATTTTAATTTTTATTATGTAAGAGCTTTTGAGTTGATTCTTTTTTCTTCTGATTTCCATGCTATTTATTCAGACTTTCATAGTTTTTCAGATTTTTTGAAGTCTCAGAAGTATACGAAATATACAGATTGCTACAGACTGGTCTGCTGTTAACAGATTCTGTTTTTGTTGTGTTGGTTGCTTATTTTGATGAAACTATGGATAGTATCGGGGGGTATTAGCCATGGAAGATTGAAGATACAGTAACCCAACATCAATATAAGTAGAATTAAAGTTTGCTACATTACCTAAGGAAGTGGTGGTTTGCTTTCTTATACTAATGTTATCACGAGTTTCTGTTTAAGTTTCGTGTTGTGAAGTTTTCAAGTTTTGGGTGAAGTTCTTATGGACAAAGAGATAAATAGTGGCAAGAGCTCAAGTTTGGGGATGCCCAAGGCACCCCAAGTTTATTCAAGGATGCCGTAAAATCCTAAGCTTGGGGATGCCCCGGGAAGGCATCCCCTCTTTTGTCTTCGATCCATCGGTAACGTTACTTGGGGCTATATTTTTATTCACCACATGTTATGTGTTTTTGCTTGGAGCATATTGTATCGTAGGAGTCCTTTATTTTTGTTGTGTCACAATCTTCCTTTCTGCACACCTAGAGAGATAGAGACATGCACTCACCGTGATTTTGTCGAGCTTCACTTATATCCTTTGGTAGACAATTCAGCTCACATGTGCTTCACTTATATTTTTAGAGCTAGTTAATTTTGCTCTATGTGCTTCACTTATATCTTTTAGAGCATAGAGGTGCGTGGCTTGGTAGTTGATCTATGCTTTGAAAGTAGTCTCAAAAGGGGTAGTTATCCAAAGGTATACGAAAACTTCCACCTTCATGTGCATTGAATAGTTAGAGAAGTTTGATTCCTCTCAATTAGTTTTGAGATATGGTTGTGGTAATATTGAAGTTATGCTAGTAAGGTGTTGTAGATCTAGAAATACTTGTGTTGAAGTTAGTGATTCCCGTACCATGCACGTATGGTGAACCGCTATGTGATGCAGTCTGAGCATGATTAGTCTTTTGATTGTCATCCTTTGTGTGGCGGTCGGGATCGCGCGATGGTTTATACCTACCAACCCTTCCCCTAGGAGTATGCGTTGAATGCTTTGTTTCGATTACTAATAAATTTTTTGCAACAAGTATATGAGTTCTTCATGACTAATGTTGAGTCCATGGTTTAGATGCACTTTCACCTTCCACCATCACTATCTTCTTAGTGCCGTGCAACTTTCGGTGGTGCACAAAACCCACCATTAGCCTCCCTCAAAACAGCCACCATACCTACCTACTATGGCTTTTTCAAAGTCATTCCAAGATATATTGCCATGCAACTACCACCATGAAATGTGCCACCACGTCTATATTGCCATTGCATGATCGTAAGATAGCTAGCATTATGTTTCCATTAATGTCTATGCCATGCTAGATCATTGTCACGGTACACTACCGAAGGCATCCATATAGAGTCATCGTTGCTCTAAGTTTTGAGTTGAAAGTGTGATGACCATCATTGATGGAGCACTATCCCATGTGAGGAAATAAAAGAGGCCAAAGATGCCCACCAAAAAAAAGAGGCCAAAGAGCCCACCAAAAAAATATGAGAGAAAAAGAGAGAAGGGGCAATGCTACCACTTTTCCACACTTGTGCATATTAAGCACCATAATCTTCATGATTGAGAGTCTGTCGTTTTGACACCACCATATAGCTAGTGGGAAATTTTCATTATATAACTTGGCTTGTATATTCCAATGATGGGCTTCCTCACAACTGCCTTAGGTCTTCGTGAGCAAGCAAGTTGGATGCACACCCACTAGTTTTCTTTAAGAGCTTTCACATACTCCTAGCTCTAGTGCATCATTTGTATGGCAATCCCTACTCATTCACGTTGATATCTATTGATGAGCATCTACATAGCTCATTGATATGCCTAGTCAATGTGACCATCTTCTCCTTGTTTGCCTCGCAACCTCCACCACACTCCACACCACTTATAGTGCTAAAACCATGGCTCACGCTCATGTATTGCGTGAGAGTCGAAAAAGTTTGAGAAAGTAAAGGTGAAAACAATTACTTGGCCAATACCGGGGTTGTGCATGATTTAAATTTGTTGTGCAAGGATTATAGAGCATAGCCAGACTATATGACTTCGTAGGGATAACTTTCTTTTGGCCTTGTTATTTTGAAAGTTCATGATTACCTTGCTAGTTTGCTTGAAGTATTATTGTCTCCACATCAATAGCAAACTATTGTTTTGAATCTAACGGATCTGAACATTCATGTCACATAAGAGGAGTTACAAAGGACATCTATGCTAGGTAGCATGAAAGCATCAAAAATTCATTCTTTATCACTTCCCTACTCGAGGACGAGCAGGAGTTAAGATTGGGGATGCTTGATACGTCTCCAACATATCTATACTTTTTGATGGTTCCATGCTATTATCTTGTCAACTTTGGATGTTTTAGATGCATGGATATGCTATTTTATATCTTTTTTGGGACTAACCTATTAACTCAGTGCCAAGTGCGAGTTTCTGTTTTTTCCGTGTTTTTGGCCCATTTTCAGACGGAGTCCAAATGGAATGAAACTTTACGATGATTTTTTTGGACCATAAGAGACCCCCGAAGCTTTGGAAGAAGGCCAGAAGAGCCACGAGGGAGTCACAAGCCCTGACGCCGCCACCACCCCCCTAGGTGGCGCAGGGCAGGCTTGTGACCTCCTCGTGGGCCCAACCGACGTAATTCCACCGCCATAAATTCCTATAAATTCAGAAACCTCCAGAAAGAAACCTAGATCGGGAATTCCGCCGCCGCAAGCCTCTGTAGCCACCAAAAACCAATCTGGAGCCTATTCTGGCACCCTGCCGGAGGGGGAATCCATCTCCAGTGGCCATCTTCATCATCCCAGCGATCTCCATGACGAGGAGGGAGTAGTTCTCCCTCGGGGCTGAGGGTATGTACCAGTAGCTATGTGTTTGATCTCTCTCTCTCGTGTTCTTGAGATGTCTTGATCTCGATGTACCATGGGCTTTGCTACTATAGTTGGATCTTATGATGTTCTTTCCCCTCTCCCACTTGTAATGAATTGAGTTTCCCCTTTGGAGTTATCTTATCGGATTGAGTCTTTGAGAACACTTGATGTATGTCTTGCACGTGTCTATCTGTTGTGATCAACTTGCGGGTTTGTGACATTTGGAACCTATGCATATGGGTTGGCACACATTTGATTCATGTGAGTACTCGATGTATATTTTGGTGATCAACTTGCGGGTTCGTGACATTGGGAACCTATGCATAGGGGTTGGAACACGTTTTGACTCTCCGGTAGAAACTTTGGGGCACTCTTTGAAGTTCTATGTGTTGGTTGAATAGATGATTCTGAGATTATGTGATGCATATCATATAATCATGCCCACGGATACTTGAGGTGACAATGGAGTATCGAGGTGACATTAGGGTCTTGGTTGATATGTATCTTAAGGTGTTATTCTAGTACGAACTCTATGATGGATTGAACGGAAAGAATAGCTTCGTGTTATTTTACTACGGACTCTTGAATAGATCGATCAGAAAGAATAACTTTGTGGTGGTTTCGTACCCGACAATAATCTCTTCGTTTGTTCCCCGCTATTAGTGACTTTGGAGTGACTCTTTGTTGCATGTTGAGGGCTAGTTATATGATCCAATTATGTTATCATTGTTGAGAGATCTTCACTAGTGAAAGTATGAACCCTAGGCCTTGTTTCCACGCATTGCAATACCGTTCGTGCTCACTTTTACCATTTGTTACCTTGCTGTTTTTGTAATTTCAGATTACAAAAACCTACATCTACCATCCATATTGCACTTTTTTCACCATCTCTTCGCCGAACTAGTGCACCTATACAATTTACCATTGTATTGGTTGTGTTGGGGACACAAGAGACTCTTTGTTATTTGGTTGCAAGGTTGCTTGAGAGAGACCATCTTCATCCTACGCCTCCCACGGATTGATAAACCTTAGGTCACCCACTTGAGGGAAAATTGCTACTGTCCTATAAACATCTGCACTTGGAGGCCCAACAACGTCTACAAGAAGAAGGTTGCGTAGTAGACATCATCAGCCGGTCATTAGCACGTACATATGGTATATGAAGTGCTAAAATTTGTTGAGGGGGTGAGCGATTGGTAGGGGTCTTGCCCCTGCTCGCCCCTCCTTGCCTCCGCCCCCGCGAGCAACACAGAGACGCAATTCTTCAACGCCTTTACTTTTGTAGCCTCCCCCCAATACAGGGATTTCTCCGTCGAGGACATTAGTCGGATGGGAAGGACAAATCTAAATGCCGAAGGAGCAGCCCCCTGTGCATCTCGTGGCTTGGTGATATAGAACCACTCTTTTTGCCATGGCTTGACGGTGTCGATGAAGGTACCTTTGGGCCATTGAACTATGTGGATCTTGCTAATCATTGCTCCCCCGCAGTGTGCCTATTCTCCATTAACGACTTTGGGCTTGACGTTGAGGACTTTCAACCATAGGTCGAAGTGGGGGTGGACCGGTAGAAAGGCCTCGCAAACTACGATGAAGGCTGGGATGTGCAGGAAAGAATTTGGGGGAGATCATGAAATCTAACCCGTAGTAGAACATTACGCCCTGAACAAAGCGGCGGAGAGGGAAACCAAGACCCCAAAGAAAATGGAGGATAAAGACTACCCTCTCACCTTCTTTGGGCATAGGAATGACGTGGTCTTTCTCCGAAACACAATGTACGATGTTCGCCGACTAATAGCACGTGCTCTTCAACTCCAGGATGTCCTCCTCGGTGACGCAGGAGACCTCCCACTTGTCGTTCGAGCCCGATCTAGCCATGGACGAACTAGGAAAGGGTTCGAGGTTGGGGGAAGAGGGGAGCTTGAAGGCTCGAGTTTGGAGGGTTGGAAATAGGGAGGTCATCGATGGTCGAGCTATTACCGGCTGAATGTAAGAAGGGGAGAACTCGCCCCGCAAGTTGAAGACTTTGGACGCGACTACGGCGTTGGATGCCAGTTCGGGGGCTACCGAGGGAGTCCGGGAATAAAGGGTCCTTGGGCCGCTTACCTATTTCAATGGGCCAGACTCCTCGGTCGTCCTATTGTCATTATTGGACTCCGGATAGATGAAGGTGATGTTGTATTCAAGACAGACTCTTCCGAAGACTTGGCGTGCACTCCATGGCTATGTGCAGATCGGCATGTTTCCTCCATGATGTAACCGACGTTGTATAACCCTAGGACCCATGGTATCTATATAAACCAGATGGCTTTAGTTCATATGACAGATTAAGCTCATTACTCCTAGGGTTTAGACCACAACATATGATCTCGAGGTAGATAAACTCTGTACTCGATACTCCACCATGAGTATAAACAAGAGCAGGACGTAGGGTTTTACCTCTATCAAGAGGGTCCGAACCTAGGTAAACACCGCCCCCTTGTCTCCTGCTATCAAGGATTTGATTCAAAAAGTTTGTAAGGGCAAGGAGATCGCCTACTTCGTGAAGATCTACCCCGAGTGAGGCTAGTCCTTTATGGACGTAAGCCATGGCGGAATAGACAAGGTTGCTTCTTCGTGGACCCCTTGTGGGTGGAGCCCTCCGTGGAATCGCGCAACCGTTACCCTATGTGGGTTGAAGTCTCCATCAACATGAACATACGATAGCACCACCGATCGGAACCGTGCCAAAAAATCCTCGTTTCTTCATTGTGTTTGGTCTTACTATCCCTACCCTCTTATTACACTTGCATGTCTTTACTTTCCGTTTCTATACTCGTAGACTTGCATGCGTAGGGTGTGTTAGGCTTGGTAAAATCGCTAAAACTTGCCAATTGATAAAATTGGGAAAAAGTTAAGTTTTTATTTGATCAAGTATTCTAATCACCTCCATTTAGATATACTTTGGATCCCACATGTCTGCAATTGGAATTGGGTCATCCGGTTTTAACCGGGTCAATAGGGATGTAAACGGTATGGATAATTTCCGTTCTGAATCCACATATGCATCCGGCTTTAAGGATATGGTATGCACTTGCACGAATCCAAGGGATATAGATGCAGTTGCAGATTATGATAGACCGGATATCTGGTGGATATGGTAGCGGATATGGTATCAGTAATATCCGATGGATATGGATTATCCGACATTTTATACGGATAATCCGAGGTTATCAAATAGGATTATTCAATAAATTTAGCCCAATTGGCAAGACCAATTAGTCATCTGTAATTAATTAGGGATTATAATTGCCACATATAAATACAATACAACCCTAATAGTAGTACCCTAGTGTATGATCACAATCACAGCCGTCGTCCGTGATCGTCGCACATCGTATTCTCCATCGCTAGGGGTCGACTGCATCTCTCCAGCAAGTCTGATGTCCGACACTATGGGCAAATATGCCGACGACGGTCCGGCTAATGGAGGTGAGCACTTTGCTTGAGCACATCTTTTTTTAACAACTCACCACATCTTTATTACCTAGTAATCAACACATTCTCTCTTACAAGTAGTGGAGTGATGGCACTAGGAGGCTCCTTAAACCATGAGTTTGGGGAAGAAAATTTGCAAATCCTAGCTAGTTCGTCGGCAACAGAATTAGCCTTTCTGTGACAATGATCGTACCGCACATGGGTAAAATCCCTAGCCATATGATAGCAATCATCAAGAATAGTTGCAGCTGTACGAGAGGAGTTACCTCCTTCTTGCATCGAAGCAATCACATCAGTATTATCCGAATTAACTACGAGCTTGTTGCAACCCACTGACGTAGCCAGGTTCAGACCAAACCTCAGTGCAATAGCTTCAGCCATGTACACGTCCAAGCAAACACCAATAACAGAATTGCTTGCTGCTATGAACTTGCTTGCATTATCATGTAGGACAGCGCCAACACTGCCTTGGAGTAAATCTGGATCGAAAGAAGCATCTACATTTAGTTTGGTATATCCCGGTGGAGGTCTTGTCCATGGGTTTCTTTTCCCCTTCGCAGATTTGTCCGATGCTGCAGCAAAGTTTTCAGCTAGTGCACGAACTGAAAGAGCAATCTGGGATGCTCCATTTGTGTGTTCCCCATGCACCAATTTCCTCCTTTCCCACGACAAACACCAGCAGGTAATTGCAATAATCAAGTTGCCATTCTTCTCACCAAGTACCTAAGTTTCATCTGTCGGAAGGGACAAAAGGTGCTCCAGCACTTCTTCCCCTGCACGATCAACCACACATCCACTTTGAATAATGCCATCCATTCCCAACTTCATCCATACTTATTTTTCCTTGTTGCATTGAAACAACACGTGCTTTACACTTTCAACATTTTCACACGCCGGGCATTTGGTAGTAATCTTGAGATGCCGATCTGCAAGATTGACCCAACATGGGAGAGTTCCATGAAGCGTTCTCCATAGGAAGATCCTTACCTTAGCAGGACAAGGTAGTTTCCACATGAACTCCCATATTGGGTTAGGCGCAATAGCACCCGAGACTGATCTCCTGGGGGCTTTTAACTCATAGTGGCTCCACCACATCTCAAGCTGACTTGACAGAGAAAGAGTCATGTTTCGATGGGTGCCAAGCAACAAAGTCCGGCATATCAAAGGACGGTAAAGGAATACTCAGAATCCGATGAGCGTCAACTGACCAAAATGTTTGTTCCACTAGCAGAGCATCCCACTGGCCTGTTGCAGGGTCAATCAGATCAGAAACCTTGGATAGCAGATTGTTACCTCTTGGAGTGATCGGTAGTCTTGTAGGTGACTAAGGGATCCAAGCATCTGACCAAATATTAACTTTGCTTCCATCTTCAGTACG
Source organism: Hordeum vulgare subsp. vulgare (assembly GCF_904849725.1). Lineage (NCBI taxonomy): Eukaryota > Viridiplantae > Streptophyta > Magnoliopsida > Poales > Poaceae > Hordeum > Hordeum vulgare. Next base: position 463,507,225 of record NC_058523.1, read on the forward strand.
CCATATGTGCCCAAGCTTTAAAGTTTTAACCCCCTCCATAATACTCTGCCAAGTATAAGAGGATTTCTTCTTCAAAGGTTCATTAAGGAGATCTCCATTCGGATAATACTAAGCTATGAGATTGTTGCACAAAGGGAATCAGGGGCATCCAATAAACGCCATGATTGTTTTGCCAACAGAGCCAGATTAAAGCAATGGATATCACGAAAACCCATCCCACCTTCTTTTTGGGACACACATTTTTCACCAAGCAAACCAGTGCATCCTCTTGTGATTGGCATCACCACCCCACTAAAATTGTGTCATCGCGCCTGTTATTCCTTTTCAATTCTTTTTAGGAATTTTGAAGACCGACATTGCATAAGATGGTATGGCTTGAGCCACTGATTTGAGGGGTACCTCTTTCCCGCCTAATGATAGAAACTTTTCTTTCCATCCCATAAGTCTCTGAACAATCTTGTCAATCGGGTAGTTGAAACAATCACTCTTGTCCAGTCCAACAGTGGGTGGAAGCCCCAAGTATTTATATTCGCCCTGGTTTCAACAGGTGTGTTTGGGATGAAGAAAATGCTTGATTTTTCTACACTCACTTTTTATCCCGATGCCGAACAGTATGTATCAAGGATCCCTCTTAAAGTTGCTGCATTCTGAGCGTTTGCTTTCATCAAGATTAGTGAGTCATATGCAAATAAGAGGTTAGTTACAACCGGTGCATCTCTACACACTTTAACCCCTTCAAATTGTTCTGAATTTACTTGAGCGCGTCTTGATTTACTGGAAGTAGAGTCATGTACTCATGTAAGTGTAGGCACTTGACTTGTTGTACCGTGCATAGTGCAGTTCGACTAGTGATGGCAGTATCGTGCGGCCGTCCGGGGGTGGCGCTGCTCGCAGCCGTGAGCGATGTTGTACACGACGATGGACAAGTCAAGTGCGCCAACGCTATTCGCATCAGGACGACGGTCTGAGTGCATATGCACCGAATGGGACCAACGCGCTTGCACTAAGGAAATTCTAACTGATGAAACTGAACTTTTTAACAACTACATACAGCTACGATGGATGAAACTGAATTTTTCTAAAACTTTAACAGTAGCTGTTAACTGACACTTAGCTATTTCTAGTGTAATGTGGTAGGATAAAACGTGTTCTCATATTGTTTGCATATAGTATAAATAAGTTCACTTTTCTTTGCCGTATCACGCGTATTTTTTGTTCGTTTTTGGCCCGAGTCCGCTCCGAATCAGCTTCGAATCATATAATCCGCATCCGGTCAATATCCGCTCCGCTTCGAATTCCTCAAGAAAATATGATGAAGGATATGGTAAAAGCATGATCCGATCTGATCCTTTTACATCCCTACGGGTCAGCAATTTGTCAAAGCTCTCACATTCAACTTTTTATACCATACACCATACTTACTATTTTTTAAAGCCTTATAATTAATTAAGATCTTCAATTTAGAATTGAGTCGCTTGATTTTGATCAAGTCAATAAATTGTCAACGAGCTCTCTCATTTAATTTTTTTGTTCTGTATGTTCTCTAGTTTTGAAGCTCGTTCATTAGTTAAGGTATTCAATTTTGAATTTGGTTTGCGATTTTAACAGGGTAAATGGTTTTTTAAATCAATCAGCAACAATTAACCTATAAAAACATATTAATCCCGTGCACTCTCTCATCACCTAGAATAAAGAGAAACAACGATGTGATATTATTGCACTAATATAGTACATATAGCCACTGACGCAATTTTTTCCCATATAAATATATGTTGATTAGCGGATAACAAGGGTATTAGTTTTTAGGAAATCAAATTTCTTTAACTTCAATCAAATTCAACGTAAAAAAATATGGACATCCACAATATTAAACAAAAATATATACATAAACTCATTTCATGATGAATTTATCATACCAAGACATCCATAATATTAAACAAAAAATATACAAAAACTCATTTCATGATGAATTTATCATATCAATTTGATATTATATTTTTTATATATTTCTTTACGAATTTGATCAAACTTAAAAAGTTTGGTTTTTCAAAATAATTATATACCCTATATTTTAAAACAGAATGAGTTTTTTTTAGAAATCCAATAACACCAACGACGCAGCAAAGCGCGCCCAACCCTTCTACTAAAAGCATCTCCAACACCCATCCAAAAACTATCCCACGCGTTAAAAAACGTTTGTTTGGGTGCCGGATAGGTCCAACAGATACTGTAAAATAAGACACATGCAAAAAAAGTAGACACACGCTAAAAAGCGCTATCGCATGATGCAAATTTAGGGAGCCGGATCTCGCGTGTTTCATAATTTGCATTGCATGTTTTTTTAACACATATTTTTAGGCATGTAGAAAATCAATATTGGCTCTGGCATGCTAAAATGCTACAGGGACACGTTAAAAACTATTTTAACGCATGATACTGTTGTGCATCTGTTGAAGATGCTTTAAGAGCATTTATTGCCGGACTGTCAAATGATCCCTCGTACATTAGCGGACGCGTCCAGTCAGTGACTGGACAGAAGAGAGAATGAGAAAAGTGACCCAAACGGACCTCTGATATTGTTCCTATATGTCCGGGTTGTCCGTGAATCCTCATATCCATCTCAAATATGGGGAGGATATGAAGGCTCGCGGACGCGCCCGGGCGCGCCCGGTTAGTCCGCCACAGAACGCGACTCCATCCTGGACCATATTTTTTTCTTTATTCATTCTTTTCTTTCTCTATCTTCCGCTCCACCAATCAGTGCACATGACCGGACATATAAAAAACTATATATATAACCACACGGACGGATAAATAAAAGACACGTTCGGTCACTGATTAAACGTGTTTGTGAACGTTTAAGGAACCAAATTTGAAAGGTTCCGACTACGGATGCTCTAAAATGCCAAATCTGACCATTGTCATGTAACCATTGCCCTCGAAGATGCTCTAATAAACAACCCCACATATAGTAAACTTCCAACACCCATGAAGACTTATTCCTTCACATTCCGAATCCGCCGATGACCCGATGTACAAATGCATAATGTACTCCTCGAGTACACACAGTGACCAAATGCACAAGAACTCGCGTACTGTACATAGGTTTAGATCAACTCTAGCACACCCTATATAAAGTGTCATTCCGTAAAAGGTTAACGGCTACGGGCCAAACCCATATAGTCGCCTTGATTCGAAATTTTTCTAGAGTGACCTGAACCCTCCCCTCATGTGGTATAACTACGGGTTCGCGATCGATTTACGGGGCTAAACTCTATCCCATCCCAGTCGCAACCCCCCTCTCACCTCTCAGTTTGTCCCGTCGATGACACCATTCCGTCGCCGCACTCCGCCATTTGGCGCGGGATGTAGAGCTCGGGCCGCCGCGCTGATGGTGGCGACGACCCCGAGCGGGAGCGTGTGACACCTCCGACGTCGTGAAGAGATACACGAACCGCGGCCTAAAGCCACCTCGTCACTAGAAGGAAGAGTATGACCACAGGCATGAGTTCCTCCGCCACGGGCTGTCCTCCGGCACCTCTGCCGCAGGCAGCTCCTCCACCGATGCCTCGAGCTCACGGACGTCGCTCACGCCCCTCAAAAGAGAGCCGGAGGATCTCCCGTCTCTCCGCGCGGTGAAGAGGGAGCCGGAGCCGGAGCGACGGGGCATCATCGGGACGTAGGATTACCTCCCCCCGACGAAGGAGGAGGAGAAGCGGCATCGCCGAGACGCCGATATCAACAAAATCTTCCTCAAACAGAGGCTCGCGGCGGCGTAGAAGTTTGCCGCCAACCAAGAGGAGTGGCACCTCGTAGCCAAACAATAGGACGAGGTCTACGTCAACCTTGTCTCCGACGACGAGGTCTACGTCAACCTTGTCTCCGACGACGAGGACTGAGTTCCACTGCCGCCGCCGCAACGTCGCCACCGCAATCCCCAGGCACCGGTGAGCCAAATTTTGTACATTAGGGTTACGGTGACGCGGCGGCCTCCAAATATTATCTATAATTTTTTTAGTATCTATGACTTTTAAAGATGATCAATCACTATGAACTGCTGGAATTTTTATCTATTTTTTGGCCAGACAAATATATAATTTCAGAAATTCCTAATAAATCTTAGAGGCCCACGCAGCCCATCTGTGCAAGGCAAGAGGTGGAAAAGTTTAGTCCCACGTTGCTAGTTTAGTGGGAGTTGGACCTTATTAAAAGGGAGGATGTTTCCACACATGTATGAGCTTGAGAACAAGAGAGACATACACACACGCTCCTCCTCCTCCGTCTCCCGCCTCGCCTCGTCACGACACGGGTTGCGGGAATGAGCCGAGTCAAACTAAATTTTTTCCACACACGACTGCTATACGAAAGGTCACGGAAGCTGATTGAATACGAACGTTGCACCCTTCCGTTGTTGTCGCCTATAAAAGAGAGGTCGCTCCTCTTCAAAGAAGACGCATCATAACTTTCTCTCGCCACTGGTTCCGTTCTCTGTGCTGCTGTTACGTTCTTTCCCATCCCGACTTGCGGCATGCACCATAGGTCGGGATAGTAGCTTGTGAAACTCCGTTTCTTCGAGTCCTGTATGGGAGAAGCGTGCTAAGGTTTTTGGGGAGCACTCAGTGCGACTACTGGCTTCCATCACGGACACCGACGATCTGTTCCCGAACGAGGACTTCTTCCCCGACGTCGAACACCTCTTCGATAACATGGCCAACGACAACACCAACACCAACCATATTGCTGCTGCAACTCAGTACGTGCTCATGTTCCTTTTCTTTGAGTTCCTGCCGCAACTTCTTGCTCTAGTTTCATTTCTAGATATGTTTAAAATCGCGAGTTGCAGAGATGAGAACCATGAAAAGCAAGATCCCGAATAAGAAAACAGAAACCGAGGAAGAGGAAACCACAAGAGTGAAGACTAGTAGAGTCTCGTCTTTTGTCATTCTTTGCTCTTTCTGCTCATCATTTCATATGATGCCTTGTGTATATAGAACGACTCTACATATGTTCTCTTCTAGATCATATGTGCACATGTCTTTTGTCGTCTCATCTCTATATTGCATGTCTTGTTTCATCTATTTTATGATGGTCATGTTTTCCCTACGTTTTCTTTTAATAAAATCCTATGGTAAATTGCTCATATTTCCAAAAATCCAAAAACCTTATAATAGGCAATTTATCCCGAGTGGTTTTGCCACTTCCATGAGACCTCCTATGTTTGAGGGTGTCCACTATAAGAGGTGGTGCGTGAGAGTTGTTCTATGATTTCAAGCCATGAGTTGCTATGACGCCACTCTTGACAAACCTGAAGGAGATCATGATGCTCAACAGGAACTAGCTTTTCAAAAAATGGATACCTTGTTTAAGGCTGCTCTCTTGAGCGTTCTTGGTGAGAACATAGTTGATGCTTATGCGTCAACTGATAATGGAAAAGATATGTGGGATGCACTCGAGGCCAAGTTTGGGTCTCGGATGCTGGCACTGAGTTGTACATCATGGAACAATTCTATGACTACAGGATGACTGAAGAGCGCTCTGTGGTTGAGCAAGCTCACGAGATACAGTCATTTGCAAGAGAACTTGAGCACTTCAATTGCATGCTACCGAACAAGTTTGTTGCCGGAGGCATCATCACTAAACTTCCTCCTGTTGGGGAACGTCGCATGGGAAACAAAAATTTTCCTACGCGCACGAAGACCTATCATGGTGATGTCCATCTACGAGAGGGGATGTGTGATCTACGTACCCTTGTAGATCGTACAGCAGAAGCGTTAGTGAACGCGGTTGATGTAGTGGAACGTCCTCACGTCCCTCGATCCGTCCCGCGATCAGTCCCACGATCTAGTGTCGAACGGACGGCACCTCCGCGTTCAGCACACGTACAGCTCGACGATGATCTCGGCCTTCTTGATCCAGCAAGAGAGACGGAGAGGTAGAAGAGTTCTCCGGCAGCGTGACGGCGCTTCGGAGGTTGGTGATGATCTCGTCTCAGCAGGGCTCCGCCCGAGCTCCGCAGAAACGCGATCTAGAGGTAAAACCGTGGAGATATGTGGTCGGGCTGCCGTGGCAAAGTTGTGTCAAATCAGCCCTAAAACCTCCGTATATATAGGGGGAAGAGGGGGAGCCTTGCCTTGGGGTCCAAGGACCCCTAAGGGCTTCGGCCGAGCCAAGGGGGGCATCCCTCCCCTTCCAAACCGAGTCCAACTAGGTTTGGAAGGAGGAGTCCTTCCCCCTTTTCCCACCTCCTCTTTTTTTCTCTTTGATTTTTCTTCCTATGGCGCATAAGGCTCTTTTGGGCTGTCACACCAGCCCACTAAGGGCTGGTGCGCCACCCCAAGGCCTATGGGCTTCCCCGGGGTGGGTTGCCCCCCCCCCCCGGTGAACTCCCGGAACCCATTCGTCATTCCCGGTACATTCCTGGTAACTCCGAAAACCTTCCGGTAATCAAATGAGGTCATCCTATATATCAATCTTCGTTTCCGGACCATTCCAGAAACCCTCGTCACGTCCGTGATATCATCCGGGGCTCCGAACAACATTCGGTAACCAACCATATAACTCAAATACGCATAAAACAACGTCGAACCTTAAGTGTGCAGACCCTGCGGGTTCGAGAACTATGTAGACATGACCCGAGAGACTCCTCGGTCAATATCCAATAGCGGGACCTGGATGCCCATATTGGATCCTACATATTCTACGAAGATCTTATCGTTTGAACCTCAGTGCCAAGGGTTCATATAATCCCGTATGTCATTCCCTTTGTCCTTCGGTATGTTACTTGCCCGAGATTCGATCGTCAGTATCCGTATACCTATTTCAATCTCGTTTACCGGTAAGTCTCTTTACTCGTTCCGTAATACAGGATCCCGCAACTTACACTAAGTCACATTTCTTGCAAGGCTTGTGTGTGATGTTGTATTACCGAGTGGGCCCCGAGATATCTCTCCGTCACACGGAGTGACAAATCCCAGTCTCGATCCATGCTAACTCAACGAACACCTTTGGAGATACCTGTAGAGCATCTTTATAGTCACCCAGTTATGTTGCGACGTTTGATACACACAAAGTATTCCTCCGGTGTTAGTGAGTTATATGATCTCATGGTCATAGGAACAAATACTTGACACGCAGAAAACAGTAGCAACAAAATGACACGATCAACATGCTACGTCTATTAGTTTGGGTCTAGTCCATCACGTGATTCTCCTAATGACGTGATCCAGTTATCAAGCAACAACACCTTGTTCATAATCAGAAGACACTGACTATCTTTGATCAACTGGCTAGCCAACTAGAGGCTTGCTAGGGACAGTGTTTTGTCTATGTATCCACACATGTAAATGAGTCTTCATTCAATACAATTGTAGCATGGATAATAAACGATTATCTTGATACAGGAATTATAATAATAACTATATTTATTATTGCCTCTTGGGCATAGTTCCAACACCTCCTTCGTGGAGAAACTTTGCTACTTTGCTGAAGCATAAGAGACAGGAGTTTTTCATTCCGGATCTCATAGGTACTCTTTATGTGTAAGAAAAGGCGAGAGCAAAAGACACACATGCTCGAGGTATTGAGGGAGGATCTAGTGCCAATCTCGTACAGAAGAAAAACTTCCAGCCCTAAAATTTCAAGAACAAGGGCAAGTTTGATGGTAAAGCAAAGTTCGATGGAAAGAACAAGGTTGTACAACACACCAACTTCAAGAAGAAGAATGACAAGAAGAAAGGTGTTTGTCATGTGTGCGGAGATCCTCATCATTGGGCACCTAACTTCCCTAACCGTTATGACAAGCGTCAACATGGGAAAGGCGGCAAGACCACTAATGTTGTCATCGGTGACACTAACGTGGAGGATGCTGGGTATGGTATATTTCCCACTATCCTTTCAGCATGTCATTTTCCCGATTGGTTGATTGACACGGGTGCTAATGTGCATGTATGCGGTGATATTTCCATGTTTTCATCTTATCAGTCCGCATTGACTTCCACCGTGCTAATGGGCAACGGTTCAAGTGCTTCTGTTCGTGGTGTTGGCATGGTCAATCTGAAGTTTACTTCGGGGAAGGTCGTGCGACTGAAGAACGTGCATTATGTCCCCTCCGTGAATAAACATCTTGTTAGCAGATCTCTTTTGTGTAGAGATGGCTACAAGTTTGTCGTTGAGTCGAATAAATTTGTAATATCCAAGTACGGAACTTTTGTTGATAAAGGCTATGAGTCAGGAGGCCTATTCCGTTTATCCTTGGCAGATGTTTGCAATAAAGTTGTTAATCATGTTTATAACAATAGTGAATCAAATGTGTGGCATTCACGTCTCTGTCATGTTAATTTTGGTTGCATATTGTGACTAGCCAAATTGAACTTAATCCGTAGCTTCACCACCGTCAAGGGATCTAAGTGTCAAGTTTGTGTGCAAGACAAGCAACCTCGTAAGTCTCACACGACGGCCGAAACAACAAATCTTGCACCACTAGAGCTTATACATTCAGATCTATGTGAAATGAACGGTATTTTAACAAAAGGTGGAAAGAAATATTTCATGACATTAATTGATGACTCCACTAGATATAGGATGAGGCTTTGAACTTTTTCAAGATCTATAAAGCTGAAGCAGAAAACCAACTTGATCAAAAGATCAAGAGGCTTAGGTCCAATCGTGGTGGAGAGTATTTCTCAAATGAATTTGATTCCTTCTCTACGAAACATGGTATAATCCATAAGAGGACGCCTCCCTATTCACCTCGGTCAAATGGGGTCGCCAAAAGAACGAACCGCACTCTAACTTATTTGGTTAATGACATGTTAGACACATCGGGTCTCTCCAAGGCATGGTGGGGGAGGCGATATTGACTGCATGTCATGTCCTAAACCGAGTTCCCACAAAGAACAAAGAGATAACTCCATTCAAGGAATGGGAAAAGAAAAGGTTAAAACTCTCTTATCTACGAACCTGGGGTTGTTTGGCAAAAGTCAATGTGCCAATCCCAAAGAAGCGCAAGCTAGGACCAAAAATTGTGGATTGTGTTTTCCTCAGATATGATTTTCATAGCACTGGATATAGATTCTTGGTTGTAAAATCTAAGGTATCTGACATGCATGTCGGTACAATCATGGAGTCGAATGATGCGACTTTCTTCGAAGATATCTTTCCCATGAAAGATATAGCTAACTCATCTAATCAGGAGATGCCTAATTCATTGAATCATGAATTAGTTACAATTACTGAACCTATCATTTCGATGGATCATTTTGAAAATACTGTGGAGGAGAACAATGAAGTTCCTACCATGAGCAATAGACACAGGACTGCAAAGTCCTTTGGTGATGATTTTCTTGTGTATCTCATAGATGACACTCCGAGTTCTATTTGAGAGGCCTATGCATCTGAAGATGCTGACTACTGGAAGGAAGCAGTCCGTAGTGAGATGGACTCCATCTTGGCAAATGAAACTTGGGAGATCACTGATCGTCCTTATGGGTGGAAACCTATAGGATTCAAATGGGTATTCAAGAAGATACTTAGGCCTGACCCGGAGGGGGAAATCGTGAGCATCGTCATCACCAACACTCCTCTCATCGGAGGGGACTCATCACCATCAACATCTTCATCAGCACCATCTCATCTCCAAACCCTAGTTCATCTCTTCTAACCAATATTCGTCTCGCGACTCCGATTGGTACTTGTAAGGTTGCTAGTAGTGTTAATTACTCTTTGTAGTTGATGCTAGTTGGATTACTTGGTGGAGGAGTTTATGTTCAGATCCTTGATGCTACTCATTATCTCTCTGGTCATGATTATGATTATGCTTTGTGAGTAGTTACTTTTGTTCCTGAGGACATGGGATAAGTCTTGCTATAAGTAGTCATGTGAATTTGGTATTCGTTCGATATTTTGATGTGTTGTATGTTGTTTTTCCTCTAGTGGTGTTATGTGAACATCTCACCATTATTTGGTCCTAGAGGAAGGCATTGGGAAGTAGTAAGTAGATGATGGGTTGCTAGAGTGACAGAAGCTTAAACCCTACTTTATGCGTTGCTTCGTAAGGGGCTGATTTGGATCCACTAGTTTAATGCTATGGTTAGACTTTGTCTTAATTCTTCTTTCGTAGTTGCGGATGCTTGCGAGAGGGGTTAATCATAAGTGGGATGCTTGTCCAAGTAAGGGCAGTACCCAAGCGCCGGTCCACCCACATATCAAACTATTAAAGTAACGAACGCGAATCATATGAACATGATGAAAACTAGCTTGACAGAAATTCCCATGTGTCCTCGAGAGCGTTTTACCTCCTATAAGACTTTGTCCAGGCTTGTCCCTTGCTACAAAAGGGATTGGGCCACTTTGTTGCACCGTTGTTACTTTTGTTACTTGCTACTTGCTACGAATCATCTCACCACACAACTACTTGTTACCGACAATTTCAGTGCTTGCAGATTTTACCTTGCTGAAAACCACTTCTCAGATCCTTCTGCTCCTTGTTGGGTTCGACACTCTTACTTATCGAAAGGACTGCGATTGATCCCCTATACTTGTGGGTCATCAGTGTTCCAGGCGGTGTTAACTGCGAAACAATTCCACATTGTCTCAAGTGAGCACCAAACTCGAAACTCAGATATTCAAACCGTAGGAACTTGATCTTCTTGTTACGATGATTTTCAACTTCACTCTGAAATTTCTTGAACTTCTCAAACGTTTCAGACTTATGCTTCATCAAGTATATATATCTATACCTACTCAAATCTTCAGTGAAGGTGAGAAAATAATGATATCCGCTGTGCGCCTCCACACTCATCGGACCACACACATCGGTATGTATGATCTCCAACAAGTCACTTGCACACTCCGTTGTTCCAGAGAATGGAGTCTTAGTCATCTTGCCCATGAGGCATGGTTCGCACGTGTCAAGTGATTCAAAATCAAGTGACTCCAAAAGTCCATCGGAATGGAGTTTCTTCATGCGCTTTACACCAATATGACCTAAGCGGCAGTGCCACAAAAACATGGTGCTATCATTGTTAACTCTAACTCTTTTGGTCTCAAAGTTATGTATATGTGTATCATCGCTAACAAGATTCAATATGAACAATCCTCTCGCATTGGGTACATGAACATACAAGATATTACTCATAGAAATAGAACAACCATTATTCTTTGACTTAAACGAGTAATCGTCTCGCAATAAACAAGATCCAGATATAATGTTCATGCTTAACGCAGGCACTAAATAACAATTATTTAAGTTCATAACTAATCCTGATGGTAACTGAAGTGAAACTGTGCCGACGGAGATTGCATCAACCTTGGAACCATTTCCCACTTGCATTATCACTTCATCTTTCGCCAGCCTTCGTTTATTCCGCAGTTCCTGCTTCGAGTTGCAAATATGAGCAACAGAACCGGTATCGAATACCCAGGCACTACTACGAGAGTTGGTTAAGTACACATCAATAACATGTATATCGAATATACCTGATTTTTCCTTAGCCGCCTTCTTATCAGCCAAAATACTTGGGGTAGTTGCGCTTCCAGTGACCCGGTCCCTTGCAATAATAACACTTTGTTTCAGGCTTAGGCCCAGCCTTGGGTTTCTTCGTCGGATTGGCAACAGGCTTGCCGCTCTTCTTGGAGTTACCCTTCTTGCCTTTGCCGTTTCTCTTGAAACTAGTGATCTTATTGACCATCAACACCTCATGCTCTTTCCGGAGTTCTGACTCTGCGACTATCAGCATCGCGAATAACTCGTCGGGTGACTTGTTCATCCCTTGCATGTTATAGTTCAACACAAAGCTCTTGTAGCTTGGTGGCAGTGATTGAAGAATTCTATGAGTGATAGCCTCTTGCGGGAGTTCAATCCCGAGCTCAGTTAGACGGTTTGAGTACCCAGACATTTTGAGCACATGTTCAGTGACAGACGAATTCTTCTCCATCTTGCAAGCATAGAATTTATCGTAGGTCTCATACCTCTCGATCCGGGCGTTCTTCTGAAATATAAACTTCAACTCCTGGAACATCTCATATGCTCCATGACGCTCAAAGCGACGTTGAAGTCCCGGCTCTAAGCCATACAAGACTACACATTGAACTACTGAGTAGTCCTCCTTACGTGTTAACCAAGCATTCTTAACATCTTGGTCAACCGTAGCGGGTGGTTCATCTCCTAGCGCAGCATTAAGGACATAATCCTTTTTCCCAGTTTGCACGAGCAACTTAACATTACGAGCCCAGTCTACAAAGTTGCTTCCATCATCTTTCAACTTAGCTTTCTCTAGGAACGTATTAAAATTCAGGGTGAATGTTGCGTGAGCCATTGATCTACAACACAAATATTACAAAGTGGACTTAGACTATGTTTAAGATAATTAGAGTTTAACTAATCAAATTACTTGATAAACTCCCACTCAAAAAGTACATCTCTCTAGTCATTTGAGTGGTTCATAATCCAAATTCACTAACTCAAGTCCGATCATCACGTGAGTTGAGAATAGTTTCAGTGGTAAGCATCCCTATGTTAATCATATCAACTATATGATCCATGCTCGACCTTTCGGTATCATGTGTTCCAAGGCCATGTCTGCACATGCTAGGCTCGTCAAGTTTAACCCGAGTGTTCCGCGTGTGCAACTGTTTTGCACCTGTTGTATGTGAACGTTGAGTCTATCACACCCGATCATCACGTGGTGTCTCAAAACGACGAACTGTCGCAACGATGCACAGTCGGGGAGAACACAATTTCGTCTTGAAATTTTAGTGAGAGATCACCTTATAATGCTACCGTCGTTCTAAGCAAAATAAGGTGCATAAAAGGATTAACATCACATGCAATTCATAAGTGACATGATATGGCCATCATCTTGTGCTTCTTGATCTCCATCACTTAAGCACCGGCATGATCTTCTTGTCACCGGCGCTACTCCATGATCTCCATCATCATGATCTCCATCAACGTGCCACCATCAAGGTTGTCGTGCTATCTATGCTATTACTACTAAAGCTACGACCTAGCAATATAGTAAACACATCTGCAAACACAAACGTTAGTTTAAAGACAACCCTATGGCTCCTGCTGGTTGTTGTAGCATCAACGTGCAAGTCGATTTTAACTATTACAACATGATCATCTCATACATCCAATATATCACATCACGTTATTGGCCATATCATATCACAAGCATACCCTGCAAAAACAAGTTAGACGTCCTCTAATTTGTTGTTGCATGTTTTACGTGGCTGCTATGTGTATCTAGTATGATCGCATCTTACTTACGCAAAAACCACAACGGAGATGTGCAAATTGCTATTTAACCTCTCCAAGGACCGCCTCAGTCAAAACCAATTCAACTAAAGTTGAAGAAACCGACACCAGCCAGTCATCTTTATGCAACGAGGTTGCATGTCAATCGATGAAACCAGTCTCTCGTAAGCGTACGAGTTATGTCGGTCCGGACCGCTTCAATCCAACAATACCGCCGAATCGAGAAAAGACTAAGGGGATTAGCATCTACGCATGAACCTAGCTCATGATGCCACTGTTGGGGAACGTTGCATGGGAAACAAAAAAATTCCTACGCACACGAAGACCTATCATGGTGATGTCCATCTACGTGAGGAGATTAGATCTACGTACCCTTGTAGATCGCTAAGCAGGAAGCATTGAGAAACGCGGTTGATGTAGTGGTACAGCTTCGTGATTCAAATCACCGTCGTCCCATGATCCGTCCCACAATCTGTTCCGATCTAGCGCCGAACGGACGGCACCTCCGCGTTCATCACATGTACAGCTCGACGATGATCTCGACCTTCTTGATCCAGCAAGCAAGATGGAGAAGTAGATGAGTTCTCCGGCAGCGTGACGGCGCTCCGGTGGTGGTGATGATCTACTCCTGGAGGGCTCCGCCCGAGCTCCGCAGAAATCCGATCTAGAGGTAAAACTATGTGGAATAGGCTTGAGTTGCACGTGGTAAAGTTGTGTCTCAAAAATCCCTAAACCACCAATATATATAGGAGGAGGGGAGGGGCTAGCCTTGGTGCACAAGGGCCCCAAGGGTGCGCCGGACGCAAGGGTGGAGGAGGACTCCTCCTCCAATTCGATTTGAAAAGGAGGAGTCTTCCTCTTCCTTCCCACCTCCCTCTTTCCTTTTTTCTTCTTCTTTTCCTTTGGTATTTTTACATGTGGCGCCATAGCCCTCTTGGGCTGAGTCCACCAGCCCACTAAGGACTTGCTGTGCCACCCTAGGGCATTGGGCTCACTCCCGGGTGGGTGGGCCCCTCCCGTTAAACATCCGGAACCCATTCGTCACTCCCGATACACTATTGGAATTGCCCGAAACTTTCTGGTGACCAAATGAAACCATCATATATATCAATCTTTGTTTCCGGACCATTCCGGAAAACCTCGCGACGTCCGTGATCTCATCCGGGACTCCGAACAACATTCGGTAACCACACATATAACTCAACTATACTAAAACATCATCGAACCTTAAGTGTGTAGACCCTGCGGGTTCGAGAACTATGTAGTCATGACCCGAGACACTCCTCGGTCCATATCCAATAGAGGGACCTGGATGCCCATATTGGATCCTACATATTCTCCGAAGATCTTATCGGCTGAACCTCAGTGTCAAGGATTCATATAATCCCGTATGTGTTGGGGAACGTCGCAAGGGAAACACAAAATTTCCTACGCGCACGAAGACCTATCATGGTGATGTCCATCTACGAGAGGGGATGAGTGATCTACGTACCCTTGTAGATCGTACAGCAGAAGTGTTAGTGAACGCGGTTGATGTAGTGGAACGTCCTCACGTCCCTCGATCCGCCCCGCAAACAATCCCGCGATCAGTCCCACGATCTAGTACCGAACGGACGGCACCTCTGCATTCAACACACGTACAGCTCGACGATGATCTCGGCCTTCTTGATCCAGCAAGAGAGACGGAGAGGTAGAAGCGTTCTCCGGTAGCGTGACGGCGCTTCGGAGGTTGGTGATGACCTTGTCTCAGCAGGGCTCCGCCCGAGCTCCGTAGAAACACGATCTAGAGGAAAAACCGTGGAGGTATGTGGTCGGGCTGCCGTGGAAAAGTCGTCTCAAATCAGCCCTAAAACCTCCGTATATATAGGTGGGAGGGAGGGGGCCTTACCTTGGGGCTCAACGAGCCCCAAGGGGGTCGGCCGAGTCCAAGGGGAAGGACTCTCCCCCCAAAACCGAGTTGGACTAGGTTTGGTGGGAGGGAGTCCCCCTTCCTTCCCACCTCCTCCTTTTTTTTCTTTCTCTCTTGATTTTCTTCTCCTTGGCGCATAGGGCACTTGTGGGCTGTCCCACCAGCCCACTAAGGGCTGGTGTGTCTCCCCAAAGGCCTATGGGCTTCCCCGGGGTGGGTTCCCCCCCCCCCCCCGGTGAACTCCCGGAACCCATTCGTCATTCCCGGTACATTCCCGGTAACTCCGAAAACCTTCCGGTAATCAAATGAGGTCATCCTATATATCAATCTTCGTTTCCGGACCATTCCGGAAACCCTCGTGACGTCCGTGATCTCATCCGGGACTCCGAACAACATTTGGTAACCAACCATATAACTCAAATACGCATAAAACAACGTCGAACCTTAAGTGTGCAGACCCTGCGGGTTCGAGAACTATGTAGACATGACCCGAGAGACTCCTCGGTCAATATCCAATAGCGGGACCTGGATGCCCATATTGGATCCTACATATTCTACGAAGATCTTATCGTTTGAACCTCAGTGTCAAGGATTCGTATAATCCCGTATGTCATTCACTTTGTCCTTCGGTATGTTACTTGCCCGAGATTCGATCGTCAGTATCCGCATACCTATTTCAATCTCGTTTATCGGCAAGTCTCTTTACTCGTTTCGTAATACAAGATCCCGCAACTTACACTAAGTTACATTGCTTGCAAGGCTTGTGTGTGATGTTGTATTACCGAGTGGGCCCCGAGATACCTCTCCGTCACACGGAGTGACAAATCCCAGTTTTGATCCATACTAACTCAACTAACACCTTCGGAGATACCTGTAGAGCACCTTTATAGTCACCCAGTTACGTTGCGACGTTTGATACACACAAAGCATTCCTCCGGTGTCAGTGAGTTATATGATCTCATGGTCATAGGAACAAATACTTGACACGCAGAAAACAGTAGCAACAAAATGACACGATCAACATGCTACGTCTATTAGTTTGGGTCTAGTCCATCACGTGATTCTCCTAATGACGTGATCCAGTTATCAAGCAACAACACCTTGTTCATAATCAGAAGACACTGACTATCATCGATCAACTGGCTAGCCAACTAGAGGCATGCTAGGGACGGTGTTTTGTCTATGTATCCACACATGTAAATGAGTCTTCATTCAATACAATTATAGCATGGATAATAAACTATTATCTTGATACAGGAATTATAATAATAAATATATTTATTATTGCCTCTAGGGCATAATTCCAACAGTCTCCCACTTGCACTAGAGTCAATAATCTAGCCCTCACATCACCATGTGAATTACATTGTAATAAATCTAACACCCATACAGTTCTGGTGTCGATCATGGTTTGGCCGTGAAAGAGGTTTAGTCAGCGGGTCTGCTACATTCAGATCCGTGTGCACTTTGCATATATTTACGTCCTCTTCCTCGACGTAGTCGCGGATGAGGTTGAAGCGTCGTTTGATGTGTCTGGCTTTCTTGTGAAACCGTGGTTCCTTTGCTAAGGCAATGGCACCAGTGTTGTCACAGAACAAGGTTATTGGATTCAGTGCGCTTGGCACCACTCCAAGATCTGTCATGAACTGCTTCATCCAGACACCCTCCTTGGCCGCGTCCGAGGCAGCCATATACTCCGCTTCACATGTAGAATCTGCTACGACGCTTTGCTTGGAATTGCACCAGCTTACTGCACCCCCATTAAGAATAAATACGTATCCGGTTTGCGAATTAGAGTCGTCCGGATCTGTGTCAAAGCTTGCATCGACGTAACCTTTTACGGCGAGCTCTTCGTCACCTCCATATACGAGAAACATCTCCTTAGTCCTTTTTAGGTACTTCAGGATATTCTTGACCGATGTCCAGTGATCCACTCCTGGATTACTCTGGAACCTACCTGCCATACTTATGGCCAGGCTAACATCCGGTCTAGTGCACAGCATCGCATACATGATAGAACCTATGGCTGAAGCATAGGGGACGGAGCGCATATGCTCTCTATCTTCATCAGTTGCTGGGCACTGAGTCTTACTCAATCTCGTACCTTGTAAAACTGGCAAGAACCCTTTCTTGGACTGTTCCATTTTGAACCTCTTCAAAACTTTATCAAGGTATGTGCTTTGTGAAAGTCCTATCACGCGTTTTGATCTATCCCTATAGATCTTAATGCCTAGAATGTAAGCAGCTTCTCCTAGGTCCTTCATAGAGAAACTTTTATTCAAGTAACCTTTTATGCTCTCCAAAAGCTCTACGTTGTTTCCAATCAGTAATATGTCATCCACATATAATATTAGAAATGCCACAGAGCTCCCACTCACTTTCTTGTAAATACAAGATTCTCCAACCACTTGTATAAACCCAAATGCTTTGATCACCTCATCAAAGCGTTTGTTCCAACTCCGAGATGCTTGCACCAGTCCATAAATGGATCGCTGGAGCTTGCACACTTTGTTAGCATTCTTAGGATCGACAAAACCTTCGGGTTGCATCATATACAACTCTTCCGAAACCGTTAAGGAACGCCGTTTTGACATCCATCTGCCATATTTCATAATCGAAAAATGCAGCTATTGCTAACATGATTCTGACGGACTTAAGCATCGCTACGGGTGAGAAAGTCTCATCGTAGTCAACTCCTGGAACTTGTGAAAAACCCTTTGCCACAAGTCGAGCTTTATAAACGGTCACATTGCCGTCAGCGTCCGTCTTCTTCTTAAAGATCCATTTGTTCTGAATAGCCTTGCGGCCCTCAGGTAGTATCTCCAAAGTCCACACTTTGTTCTCATACATGGATCCTATCTCGGACTTCATGGCTTCTAGCCATTTGTTGGAATCTGGGCCCACCATTGCTTCTTCATAATTTGCAGGTTCATTGTTGTCTAACAACATGATTGATAAGACGGGATTACCGTACCACTCTGGAGCAGCACGTGATCTCGTCGACCTGCGTGGTTCAACAGAAACTTGAACTGGAGTTTCATGATCATCATCATTAACTTCCTCCTCAACCGGCGTCGCAACGATAGAGGTTTCCCCTTGCCCTGCGCCACCATCCAGAGGGATGAGAGGTTCGACAACCTCGTCAAGTTCTATCTTCCTCCCACTCAATTCTCTCGAGAGAAACTCCTTCTCGAGAAAAGCTCTGTTCTTAGCAACAAACACTTTGCCCTCGGATTTGAGATAGAAGGTGTACCCAACTGTCTCTTTTGGGTAACCTATGAAGACGCACTTTTCCGCTTTGGGTTCCAGCTTTTCAGGCTGAAGCTTTTTGACATAAGCATCACATCCCCAAACTTTAAGAAACGACAACTTTGGCCTTTTGCCATACCACAGTTCGTATGGTGTCGTCTCAACGGATTTTGATGGTGCCCTATTTAAAGTGAATGCAGCTGTTTCTAATGCATAACCCCAAAATGATAACGGCAAATCAGTAAGAGACATCATAGATCGCACCATCTCTAACAAAGTACGATTACGACGTTCGGACACACCATTACGCTGTGGTGTTCCAGGCGGTGTTAACTGTGAAACAATTCCACATTTTCTTAAGTGATCACCAAACTCGAAACTCAGATATTCACCCCCACGATCAGACCGTAGGAACTTGATCTTCTTGTTACGATGATTTTCCACTTCACTCTGAAATTGCTTGAACTTTTCAAATGTTTCAGACTTGTGCTTCATCAAGTAGACATAACCATACCTACTCAAATCGTCAGTGAAGGTGAGAAAATAACGATATCCGCCGCGTGCCTCCACGCTCATTGGACCACACACATCGGTATGTATGATTTCCAATAAGTCACTTGCACGCTCCATTGTTCCGGAGAACGGAGTTTTAGTCATCTTGTCCATGAGGCATGGTTCGCACGTGTCAAGTGAATCAAAGTCAAGTGACTCCAAAAGTCCATCAGCATGGAGTTTCTTCATGCGTTTTACACCAATATGACCCAAGCGGCAGTGCCACAAAAATATGGCGCTATCATTGTTTACTCTAACTCTTTTGGTCTCAATGTTATGTATATGCGTATCGCTATCAAGATTCAATATGAACAATCCTCTCACATTCGGTGCATGACCATAAAAGATGTTACTCATAGAAATAGAACAACCATTATTCTCTGACTTAAAAGAGTAACCGTCTCGCAATAAACAAGATCCAGATATAATGTTCATGCTCAACGCAGGCACTAAATAACAATGATTTAAGTTCATCACTAATCCCGACGGTAGCTGAAGTGACACTGTGCCGACGGCGATTGCATCAACCTTGGAACCATTTCCTACGCGCATCGTCACTTCATCTTTCACCAGCCTTCGTCTATTCCGCAGTTCCTGTTTCGAGTTGCAAATATGAGCAACAGAACCGGTATCGAATACCCAGGCACTACTACGAGAGCCGGTTAAGTACACATCAATAACATGTATATCAAATATACCTGATTTTTCTTTGCCCGCCTTCTTATCTGCCAGATACTTGGGGCAATTGCGCTTCCACTGACCCATACCCTTGCAATAGTAGCACTCCGTTTCAGGCTTAGGTCCAGCCTTGGGTTTCTTCGGCGGATTGGCAACAGGCTTGCCGCTCTTCTTCGAATTGCCCTTCTTGCCTTTGCCGTTTCTCTTGAAACTAGTGGTTTTATTCACCATCAACACTTGATGCTCTTTACGGAGTTCAGACTCTGCGACTTTCAACATCGCAAACAACTCGCCAGGAGACTTGTTCATCCCTTGCATGTTGTAGTTCAACACAAAGCCTCTATAGCTTGGCGGCAGTGATTGAAGGATTCTGTCAGTGATAGCTTCTTGCGGGAGTTCAATCCCCAGCTCAGCTAGACGGTTTGAGTACCCAGACATTTTGAGCACATGTTCACTGACAGATGAGTTTTCCTCCATCTTGCAAGCATAGAATTTATTGGAGGTCTCATACCTCTCGATCCGGGCGTTCTTCTGAAAGATAAACTCCAACTCCTGGAACATCTCAGATGCTCCATGACGCTCAAAGCGACGTTGAAGTCCCGGTTCTAAGCCATACAAGACTGCACATTGAACTATTGAGTAGTCCTCCTTACGTGCTAACCAAGCATTCTTAACATCCTGATCAGCCGTAGCGGGTGGTTCATCTCCTAGCGCAGCATTAAGGACATAGCTTGTAAGATTAGCTTAAGATTACGAGCCCAGTCTACAAAGTTGCTTCCATCATCTTTCAACTTAGCTTTCTCTAGGAACGTATTAAAATTCAGGATGAGTGTTGCGTGAGCCATGATCTACAACACAAATATATTCAAAGTGGACTTAGACTATGTTCAAGATAATTAGAGTTCAACTTAATCAAATTATATGCTAAACTCCCACTCAAAAAGTACATCTCTCTAGTCATTTGAGTGGTTCATGATCCACTTACACTATCCCAAGTCCGATCATCACGTGAGTTGAGTATAGTTTCAGTGGTAAGCATCCCTATGCTAATCATATCAACTATATGATTCATGATCGACCTTTCGGTCTCATGTGTTCCGAGGCCATGTATGCACATGCTAGGCTCGTCAAGCTTAACCCGAGTGTTCCGCGTGCGCAACTGTTTTGCACCCGTTGTATGTGAACGTTGAGTCTATCACACCCGATCATCACGTGGTGTCTCGAAACGACGAACTGTAGCAACGGTGCACAGTCGGGGAGAACACAATTTCGTCTTGAAATTTCAGTGAGAGATCACCTCATAATGCTACCGTCGTTCTAAGCAAAATAAGGTGCATAAAAGGATTAACATCACATGCAATTCATAAGTGACATGATATGGCCATCATCACGTGCTTCTTGATCTCCATCACCAAAGCACCGGCACGATCTTCTTATCACCGGCGCCACACCATGATCATCCATCAACGTGTTGCCATCGGGGTTGTCGTGCTACTCATGCTATTACTACCAAAGCTACATCCTAGCAAAATAGTAAACGCATCTGCAAGCACAAACGTTAGTATAAAGACAACCCTATGGCTCCTGCCGGTTGCCGTACCATCGACGTGCAAGTCGATATTTCTATTACAACATGATCATCTCATACATCCAATATATCACATCACATCGTTGGCCATATCACATCACAAGCATACCCTGCAAAAACAAGTTAGACGTCCTCTAATTTTGTTGTTGCATGTTTTTACGTGGTGACCAAGGGCATCTAGTAGGATCGCATCTTACTTACGCAAACACCACAACGGAGATATATGAGTTGCTATTTAACCTCATCCAAGGACCTCCTCGGTCAAATCCGATTCAACTAAAGTTGGAGAAACCGTCACTTGCCAGTCATCTTTGAGCAAAGGGGGTTACTCGTAACGATGAAACCAGTCTCTCGTAAGCGTACGAGTAATGTCGGTCCAAGCCGCTTCAATCCAACAATACCGCGGAATCAAGAAAAGACTAAGGAGGGCAGCAAAACGCACATCACCGCCCACAAAAACTTTTGTGTTCTACTCGAGAAGACATCTACGCATGAACCTAGCTCTGATACCACTGTTGGGGAACGTCGCAAGGGAAACAAAAAAAATTCTACGCGCACGAAGACCTATCATGGTGATGTCCATCTACGAGAGGGGATGAGTGATCTACGTACCCTTGTAGATCGTACAGCAGAAGCGTTAGTGAACGCGGTTGATGTAGTGGAACGTCCTCACGTCCCTCGATCCGCCCCGCGAACAATCCCGCGATCAGTCCCACGATCTAGTACCGAACGGACGGCACCTCTGCGTTCAACACACGTACAGCTCGACGATGATCTCGGCCTTCTTGATCCAGCAAGAGAGACGGAGAGGTAGAAGCGTTCTCCGGCAGCGTGACGGCGCTCCGGAGGTTGGTGATGACCTTGTCTCAGCAGGGCTCCGCCCGAGCTCCGTAGAAACACGATCTAGAGGAAAAACCGTGGAGGTATGTGGTTGGGCTGCCGTGGAAAAGTCGTCTCAAATCAGCCCTAAAACCTCCGTATATATAGGTGGGAGGGAGGGGGCCTTGCCTTGGGGCTCAACGAGCCCCAAGGGGGTCGGCCGAGTCCAAGGGGAAGGACTCTCCCCCCCAAACCGAGTTGGACTAGGTTTGGTGGGAGGGAGTCCCCCTTCCTTCCCACCTCCTCCTTTTTTTCTTTCTCTCTTGATTTTCTTCTCCTTGGCGCATAGGGCACTTGTGGGCTGTCCCACCAGCCCACTAAGGGCTGGTGTGTCTCCCCAAAGGCCTATGGGCTTCCCCGGGGTGGGTTCCCCCCCCCCCCCGGTGAACTCCCGGAACCCATTCGTCATTCCCGGTACATTCCCGGTAACTCCGAAAACCTTCCGGTAATCAAATGAGGTCATCCTATATATCAATCTTCGTTTCCGGACCATTCCGGAAACCCTCGTGACGTCCGTGATCTCATCCGGGACTCCGAACAACATTTGGTAACCAACCATATAACTCAAATACGCATAAAACAACGTCGAACCTTAAGTGTGCAGACCCTGCGGGTTCGAGAACTATGTAGACATGACCCGAGAGACTCCTCGGTCAATATCCAATAGCGGGACCTGGATGCCCATATTGGATCCTACATATTCTACGAAGATCTTATCGTTTGAACCTCAGTGTCAAGGATTCGTATAATCCTGTATGTCATTCACTTTGTCCTTCGGTATGTTACTTGCCCGAGATTCGATCGTCAGTATCCGCATACCTATTTCAATCTCGTTTATCGGCAAGTCTCTTTACTCGTTCCGTAATACAAGATCCCGCAACTTACACTAAGTTACATTGCTTGCAAGGCTTGTGTGTGATGTTGTATTACCGAGTGGGCCCCGAGATACCTCTCCGTCACACGGAGTGACAAATCCCAGTTTTGATCCATACTAACTCAAGTAACACCTTCGGAGATACCTGTAGAGCACCTTTATAGTCACCCAGTTACGTTGCGACGTTTGATACACACAAAGCATTCCTCCGGTGTTAGTGAGTTATATGATCTCATGGTCATAGGAACAAATACTTGACACGCAGAAAACAGTAGCAACAAAATGACACGATCAACATGCTACGTCTATTAGTTTGGGTCTAGTCCATCACGTGATTCTCCTAATGACGTGATCCAGTTATCAAGCAACAACACCTTGTTCATAATCAGAAGACACTGACTATCATCGATCAACTGGCTAGCCAACTAGAGGCATGCTAGGGACGGTGTTTTGTCTATGTATCCACACATGTAAATGAGTCTTCATTCAATACAATTATAGCATGGATAATAAACTATTATCTTGATACAGGAATTATAATAATAACTATATTTATTATTGCCTCTAGGGCATAATTCCAACAGTATGTCATTCCCTTTGTCCTTCGGTATGTTACTTGCCCGTGATTCGATCGTCGGTATCCGCATACCTATTTCAATCTTGTTATCGGCAAGTCTCTTTAATCGTTTCGTAATACAAGATCTCGTGACTTACACTTAGTCACATTGCTTGCAAGGCTTGTGTGTGATGTTGTATTACCGAGTGGGCCCCGAGATACCTCTCCGTCACATGGAGTGACAAATCCCAGTCTTGATCCATACCAACTCAACGGACACCTTCGGAGATACCTGTAGAGCACCTTTATAGTCACCCAGTTATGTTGCGACGTTTGATACACACAAGGTATTCCTCCGGTGCCAGTGAGTTATATGATCTCATGGTCATAGGAATAAATACTTGACACGCAGAAAACAATAGCAACAAAATGACACGATCAATATGCTACATTCATAGTTTGGGTCTAGCCCATCACATGATTCTCCTAATGATGTGATCCAGTTATCAAGTGACAACACTTGCACATAGTCAGAAAACCTTGACTATCCTTGATCAACTGGCTAGCCAACTAGATGCTTGCTAGGGACATTGTTTTGTCTATGTATCCACACATGTATCTATGTTTTCATTCAATTATAGCATGGGTAATAAACGATTATCTTGTAACAGGAAATATAATAATAACTATTTTGCATTGCCTCTAGGGCATATTTCCAACAAAGACTGCTTTCCTAAATGGAGAGTTGGATGAGGAAATTTACATGGAACAACCAGATGGGTTTGTAGTAGATGGTCAGGAAGTAAAAGTGTGCAAGTTGTTGAAGTATTTATATGGACTTAAGCAAGCACCCAAGCAGTGGCATGAGAAGTTTGAAAGAACTTTAACAAGTGCAGGCTTTGTTGTAAACGAAGCTGATAAATGTGTGTACTATCCCCATGGTGGGGCGAGGGAGCTACCCTTTGCTTGTATGTTGATGACATACTGATTTTGGAACAAATCTGAATGTTATTAAGGAGGTCAAGGATTGCCTATCTCATTGTTTTGAGATGAAGGATTTAGGAGTGGCTGATGTCATTTTGAACATCAAGTTGTTGAAAGACGACGATGGTGGGATTACGTTGCTTCAATCTCACTATGTGGAAAAGATCCTAAGTCGCTTTGGATATAGTGACTGCAAGCCCTCTCCCACACCATATGATGCCAGTGTGCTGCTTCGAAAGAATCGAAGAATTGCTAGAGACCAATTGAAATATTCTCAGATTATTGGCTCGCTTATGTACTTAGCCGGTGCTACAAGACGTGACATCTCTTTTGCTGTTAGCAAACTGAGTTGGTTTGTCTCAAAACCAGGCGATGTGCATTGGAAAGCTCTAGAGAGAGTTTTGTGTTATTTGAAAAGCACTGCAAATTATGGAATTCACTATACTGGACACCCAAAGGTGCTTGAAGGGTATAGTGATTCAAACTGGATCTCTGATGCTGATGAGATAAAGGCCACGAGCGGATATGTATTCACTCATGGAGGTGGCGCTGTTTCTTGGAAGTCTTGCAAGCAAACGATCTTAACAAGGTCAACAATGGAAGCAGAACTCACAACACTAGATACAGCTACTGTCGAAGCAGATTGGCTTCGCCGACTCTTGAGTGACTTGTGGGTTGTCGAGAAACCTGTACCGGGTATCCTTATGAACTGCGACAATCAAACTGTGATCATGAAAGTGAGCAGCTCAAAGGATAACATGAAGTCATCAAGACACGTTCAGAGAAGGTTAAAATCTGTCACGAAAATGAGAAACTCCGAAGTTATTGCACTGGATTATATCCAAACATCTAAAAATCTGACAGATCCTTTTACTAAGGGTCTATCACGTTTGTGATCGGAGATCCCGTGAATTAGATGTGGAAGACAAGTTGTTGGTCAACTGAGAGGAAAGTACCCTTATCATTGATAATACCACTCCATGAAGATGCAATACTTTCCTAAACTGCATGGCAGGTTGATATACATCTTAATATGTTCTAAGTGGCTTATTGAAGCAGAGATGTTGTCCCGCAGAACATCTTTTGAAGAACATACCTATATGAGTCTGATTGTTAACGTCGCAATCTATGAGAGTATGGTGCTCTCTAGTAAACTCATGAAAGATCTCGGAGTATGACGCATAAGCTCCACCCGCGGGGAAGTCCCACGGTAGCCTAGTATCGGTCAAGGCTCTATGTGAAGCTAGATCCGCAGAAAACTTGCAGTTCAAGGCCTAGTCCACTGTTCAAGTTGCTTACTAGTGTAGCATAGAGTTCTAGGTGGAAGTTCAACTTAACAGTCTCCACTGCAGTATCGGTATATAAAACAGTGTTTTGGATCCAAAGACAAATTTTATGTGCCTCTGGGATCTGGTGAGGGATTGTTGGAATTTTTATCTTCTTTTGGGCTAGCCCAATATATAGTTTCAGAAATTCCTAATAAATACTAAAGCCCCACGCAACCCATTTGTGCAAGGCAAGGGATGGAAAAATTTAGTCCCACATTGCTAGTTTAGTAGGAGTTGGACCTCCTTATAAGGGAGGATGTTTTCACACATGTATGAGCTTAAGAACAAGAGAGACATACACGCGTGCTCCTCCTCCGTCGCCCGCCTCGTCACGGGTTGTGTGCACATGTCTTTTGTCATGTATTGTTTCATCTATTTTATGATGGTCATGTTTTTCCTTTTTTTTTAATAAGATCCTATGGTAAATTGCTCATATCTTCAACATGAACTAGTTTAATTTCATGCACGAAGGTGTGTTTTTGAAATTTACGGGTTCTAATCTGCCGCGGTTGTTTTTGACTCGTATCTCAACACAATCTCGAACTGTAAACACAGTATAAGAATCCGCGATATAAAGGATGTGCTAGAGATGCTCTTAGCGCACAATGGACTGGTTCCAGTCCTGCTTCGTTTCATTTCGTTTTCCCCACTCTCAAATATGACTAGTACTAGCATATACGCCGCCACGCCGGCAGGCTCCATGGCCGGTAAACCAAATACATACTGGCTGCAGGGTTCAGCTGAACTGCGTCCGGACATGCCAACTTTTTCTCGGCTGGTCCGGTCGAATCTTCATGAATCGGGTGCCAAGCTCTTCCGGTGGATGCTCATGAACTTGGCAATGAATTCTGCACAAGCAAAGCCAAGAATTATAACTGTCAATCTGTCATGGTTTCAGGCTGTTTTAGTTTACAAGATAACACGAGTCATTGCTTGTGCAGATGCTCCAAATTACCTTCCAGTTTCAGCAGTGCACTGGCACCAGCCGGCAGCCTCTTATCCTGAAATTCAGCATCATCGTGCGTGGCTATCATAGCTCACAGGGAAAGTCCATTCAGAACAGAAATATGCCGAGGAAACTTACGTAGTAGGCATGCCAGTAATAAGCATCCCTCTTTATGTTAGCATGGATTCCCTTCAGGAACAGCTCTACGAGTCTCTGCGGGCAAAATAATAATCAAGAACGGTGTTTAATCACGCGGTTACGGTTATGTATGTGGAGCTATATAGTAGCATCCTTGAGGTTAAATCTGAACAACTCGTACCTGGAGAACAAGTTTAGGAGGCACGGATTCAACCAAGAGTTTTTGGAGCTTGCCTCGTACCAAAAACAACCTGTGTAATACTTTGACGCGTTAGCAAATAAGGCTGCGAATGTAATCACACAGTTCAATACCACTTTTCCCATGTTAGTAAAATAAATAAATCAATGGTGACTGATAAAAGATGCAGCAATTCATAAAGTGAAACATTGGTGGTACGTAAAAGGTATTACCGATAACATGTTCACAACCAATGAGAAGTAAGGAAGGACAATGAAAACGTTCATGGCTAAATATTGTTTTACTCCTGCAAACCTTTTGGGAGAAGGATCTTCTAAAATTTCTGCTGCGAGTTCCTCAAGAACACCATCCCATCCTAGTGGTATAGCTTGTCCATCAACGAAGGGGTAACTGGTAGATCAAAGGGGAAAATGTAAGTGAAGAGCACATGCTAGGATCATCATCATAATACAAAACCGAAGGAAATACGAAGGCTTGAGAAGGGACAAATACTACTAGTACAAAGCATACTTGTTAGCTTTGCATGCCTCCAGAGCCAATACCGCCTCCCTCATGTTGTGAGCGGATCGAGTCGCAATGGTGTAAGCCAAACTTGCGGGGAGATCGAAACTCTCCTTTTTTGATACGTGGGTGAGAACCTCCACAACCTGAGTAAAAAAAAAAAATCTGCAAGTCAGGTAATGCAATGCATTCGCAAATGAAAGTCGTCCATTGACAGGAAGATGGAATGAAAGACAGATTACTGCAGGCAAGCATATTTGTAAGTCATCCGTGTTTCATTTCATCAAGATAAAACGGAACCCTCAATCCCGGTGGATACAGGACACTCTCATGGGTGGCTGCCAGGTAGGTCCCCGTTGACAGCAGTCGATTTGTTTTCACGTGTTGCAGCCAGGCAGGGCACAGCACGCCCCGACCTTCGTGGCCGCCTTTCTAACCCTCTCCTTCCTTCCTCGCGAGCCCTTCGCGCTACGGTTTCTGGCGGCCGTCTGCCAATCTCCGGCCCTTGGACCTTCTTCCTGACGGAGGCCCGGGGCGAAGCCCTGGAAGGGGTCCAGCCCACAAAGAGAATTCGGTAGCCAGCCAAGCGCCACGCGTCTGACGACTGGGTCAAGTGAGGCTTCTCTCTCAAAAAAAACATTTTGTAAATCCATCAGTTGAAAAAGAGCCGTTGGCTTGTAAATCCACACAGGGGATCGGAAAGGAAGCCTTCATCTCGGAGCAATCCCCTCATCCAATTCGCCCAAATCCGCATCAGGCAGCTAACAGAGAGAGAGAGAGAGAGAGAGAGAGAGAGAGAGAGAGATGGGTAGGGCAAGAAGGGGAATGGCGGGCAAGGGCAAGAGGAGGCCGCGTGCTGTGGCGAAGGCGGCGGCCGTGGCCGGCGACGGACACGAGGAAACCAAAGACGGGCCTGAGAAAGCCGCCGCCGGCGGGGGCGGCTTCTTCTGCTGCTACCTCCTCCGGTCGCTCTGCCCGCGCAGCAAGAGCCGCACCTACATCGGGTATCCCCTCCCCACCCCCCCCCCCCCACCCCCCACCTCGTCTCGCATCAATAAAAAATCTCATCTTTGCTTCTTGCATCTGATTGATGGTCGTGTGGCAGGTTCACGGTGAACCCGCGGCGGCGGATCCGGCAGCACAACGGCGAGCTCCGGTGCGGCGCCTGGCGGACCAAGCGCGGCCGCCCCTGGGAGATGATGCTCTGCATCTACGGCTTCCCCACCAACGTCGCCGCCCTCCAGGTAATTAACCAACCCTTCCTCCATCTCATCTCATCTCGCAGGTTCACTTCGTTCCGTGATGGATCACGGCTGCTCCTCTGTTTTTTTTTTTTTTACTAAACGCGTGTTTCTTGGCCTGCAGTTCGAGTGGGCGTGGCAGCACCCAACCGAGTCGCTGGCCGTTCGCAAGGCAGCCGCCGAATTCAAGTCGCTGGGCGGCATCGGCAACAAGGTCAAGCTCGCCTACACCATGCTCAACCTCCCTTCTTGGGAGAAGTAAGGCTCCTCTCTCCTTCTCCTGTCTCTGCATTTCTAGCTGCTCCATCCATGGATTCTTTTCTTGGGGACAGAATTGAGTAGCAACAGTATACTGAAGTGAAACGGCTGTTCTGATGCCTGTGTCTGTGTGTGTTGCCAGCTTGAATCTCACGGTGAACTTCTTCTCCACCAAGAATACCAAGTTCACCGCGGGCTGCCCAGCCCTCCCCTGCCACATGAAGACTGTCGTTAGCCCGATGGAGGATCTCCCGTGCTACGTCGAGGGCCTTTCATCCGAGGACGATATTATGGAGCCTAGAGAGGATGAAGAAGAACCAGATGCGGCTGTTGGCGGTGATGCTTCTGATCATGGTTTGCGGACACTGGATTTGGAAACCGGAATTGTAGGAGGTGAATCAGACACTGATGACTCTTTTGTTCCAATGGAACGGAGTGAGGTCTTTGCATCAAGAATTTCAGAATCCTCTGCAGCCCAACCAGTGGAAGAAGAAAACAGAATTGCTGGCTGTGATTTTGAATATACCATTGATGACTTCGGTGAATCAGACACTGATGAGTTTTTTGCTCCGATGGAACGGAATGAGGTTTGTGGATCAAGAATTTCAGAATCCTCTCTGGCCCAACCAGTGGAAGAAGAAACCAGAATCGCTGACTCTGATGTTGAATATCCCATTGATGACTTCGGTTACATGGAATGGAGCGGAATTCACGAAACACCGGAGCTGCACGTGTCTAGAACACCACCTGGATGTTCCTCGAGCTCGTGCAGCAATGATGCTGCTGGAAGATCAGTAAATTGTGTGACAGGGCAAGCATCTCCAGTGTTGAAGGCAGGTTCAGACGATGGTAACCTTTTCTTCCATGAAATTGATGTGGTAGACTTGGTTACACCAGTCGCCCGGTTTGCTAGAGATTGCAGCAAAGCGGCCAGCATTTGCCCCAAGATTATTGATCTGACAAACTCCCCTATTGTCATTGAGTTGTAATGCTTTGCTGGACTAACCCAGTACAAAATCTTGTTGTAGTAAAATGTTATCATAGAATAACAGCCCAGATGGGACAAGCGTATACAGTAGGCGAATTTGTAAAAGACTGGGTGTTGAGACTCGCAGTACTCTTTTCTTGAGACAGAATTGTTCACACACAAAAAAAGTATTCTTGTTGTTTTATGATAAATAATGTATTGGAGTTCTACTAATATATATTGAAATATGTCATCGTTATCTTGGTTGGATTGTAATGCAATCATTCTTCTCTTCAACTGTGTTGAGGTTATGAGACTGGGCTGTAATAATTTGACGTCACATTATGCTTAGTACAGTCTAAACACTTTGTCATGCAGTGTGCATACCAGGCAGACCTGGATCACATCATGGAACATTTGAAGTTCCAACAGTATGTTAGGTTTACCTTTACCATGGTTGCCCGATCTTACAACAGTGACTATTAGAGGCACTTTAAAGCATCTCTAGCAGACTAGCAATACCCTATAAATAGAGAAAAAGACATCAACCCCATCAGTGACCCATTTTGTTATGACATATGGGACCCCGGCAGTCATCAATCTTAATAGTTCTCGGAACAAACTGCAGTGTTAGTGTTATATCTCATTTCTGTGTTTTTAAATTGGGGACTTAGCTAGTTGGTAAGAAGTTAATATGTATTGTATTCACTGGAATTCTGTAAATCACAAGTATGCATTAGATACTTGTTTTGCAATCTGCATAGACAACCAATCCGTCTAATGAAAAGGACAACAAAAAATCGAGAAAATTCACCTCACGTGTATTTGGCACACCAATGCTAATAAGCTTGCAACGGCTTGTAATAGAATCAAGAAGATTGGGGCCATCTTGGCAAGTCATTATTATCTTGCATGCATCAGAGGAGGAATCAATTATCCATTTTATCAAACGCTGATTATTCTCACTAACTTTGTCAACATCATACAGAACAAGAACTGGAATCAACAAATAAGCATGTTAGGAAGATCTCAAAAGAAGAGATTTAAAAAATGGCACTCGGGAAGATGCAAGTATACCTTTGAAGTTGTTTGTTGCAGATATCTCAGTGATTTTATGCTTACTTGACATTTCATTTGCCAGAGCTGTCAAAGCATATCTAGCATGCTTGGATTGAGACCTCATATTGAGTTCGACATGGTGATCACTTGATGACAATGGGACAAAAATGGGCGCAGATGCAGGTCCCTGCCAAAATCAGGGGAACCCATCCTCACTTTAAATTCCTATAACATAATTACCACATGTGGTGTTTTTTTTTTGAGGGAACATGTGGTGTTCTTTTAATATGCATAATATGATGAAAAACATTTTCTTCTTAACTGAGAGGATACATCAAATTGTAGAATAATTAGATGGTAGTACCACATGGTATGCAATATGCACACATTTAAAAGTTGAATGTTGTGCAATGAAGAATTTATGTTATTATTCCGCTCCAAGACGAAAAGTGTTTAGATGAAATGATGGTTCGAATTTATATTATCTCGGAGAAAACAAATATGCTAACCTGGCATGGAAATTAATTAGAAAAGAGATTGCAAACATCAACATTGCAGAAATTACGTAATTTCTTTTAAAATGCTGAACAACACAAGACATGAGTCACAAACTAGACCTCTATGGACTTACAGATGCATTTTGACATGAAGTACATATTTAACATTTTACAAAGTTTATTTGAGAAGTAATATGATTTTGGCTCAATACTTGCAGTGGTCCCTGTAAATGGCTTTCCTATCCTTTAGCTAAAATGACGAGCAGCTAGCAAGCAAGACCGCACAAAACTAAGTAAAGCAAATTTCGTCTTCCCCCTAGGCGCGGGCGCTCTGCTTCGTCAGTGCCATGCAAGGCCGTCGGTCCACCCACGGCCGAGCGGCGTGCGCAAGTCCACATCCAGCGCACATTGGGAATCGTCGGGATCCATCAGAGGATCACCGATGCCGAGATGCAAACCTACGACGGGCTCTTCGCCACCCCGCTCCCCACAACCGTCCTCGCCGCCATCGCCGCGCTGGTTGATCATGAGCTCCCCTCCGATCCCACAACGGCGCCGATCACAACGGTGATCGCGGGCAGCCCGATCGAGGCATAGCTGCGCGTTGCGCCCCTCCATCGATACCTGTCCCATGAATTGCGGCCCCAAGATCCTTGTGTGGAACGTGCGCGGACTGAACATGCGCGCCCGTCGTCTCGCCATTAGATCACTGATTGTAACCACTAGTGCCTCGATCGCTTGCTTTCAAGAAACAAAGATGGAATTGATCTGCTCGTCGATTGTCCTCGAGACCCTAGGCTCGGTATTCGACGACTATGTATACCTCCCCGCGACTGGGACCCGCGGCGGCATCCTGCTGGCATGGAAAAGTAGAGAGGTGACCATCACCGATCCTTCTTTCACTGCCAATACCCTATCTACTAGGGTTTCCACTCCGACCGGAGCAAGTACTCCCTG
Source organism: Hordeum vulgare subsp. vulgare (assembly GCF_904849725.1). Classification (NCBI taxonomy): domain Eukaryota; kingdom Viridiplantae; phylum Streptophyta; class Magnoliopsida; order Poales; family Poaceae; genus Hordeum; species Hordeum vulgare. The sequence continues at coordinate 463,539,843 of NC_058523.1, forward strand.
GTGGATCACTGTCGTCATCTACTAGGGTGCCCACAAGAAGATGCTGGCAAGATCGCCTTCTTGCAGGAGCTCCGCGACGCTCGCGTCGAGTGCCCTGGGCCGTGGATGTTGTGTGGTGACTTCAACCTTATCTACCGAGACGAAGACAAAAACAATGGCAATGTCAACCGCCGGATGATGGGTCGATTTCGACGCGTGCTCAACGACCTTGCGCTCAAAGAGGTTTACCTCAATGGACGCCGCTACACATGGTCGAACGGGCAATCGCCCCCGGCGCTTGTCCATCTGGACCGGGTCCTCTGCACTGCGGATTGGGAGGAGCTCCACGGTGAGTGCCACCTGCGTTGCCTCGCCTCGGTCGTCTCCGACCATAGCCCTCTCCTGCTCGACTGCTCCCCGGTAGCGCCAACCCATCGGCGATTCCACTTCGAGGACTTCTGGACACGTCTCGATGCTTCCAAGACATGGTTGCGGAAGCGTGGGTCTCCGTCCATGACGACGATCCCTTCTGACGCCTCATGCTCCGCATGCAGGCTACTGCACGCAAGTTGACGAGCTGGAGCTCCAAGACAGTGGGCAACGTGCGCCTCAAGCTCGCAGTCTCCAGGGAGATCCTCCTCAAGCTCGACACTGCGCAGGAGAGCAGGATGCTATCCCCGCATGAGGATTGGCTCCGCCGTCAGATTAAAGCATCCTACCTTGGCCTCGCCTCCCTCGAGCGCTCCATCGCCCGACAGCGAGCCCGCGTCGCGTTCCTCAAGGATGGCGACGCCAATACATCCTTCTTCCACCGCCAATGCACGTACCGGCGGCAGAAGAACAGAATTCACAGCCTCGCCGTGGGCGACGACGTGGTTACCGACCCCAGCGACATGGCTGCTACGGCCTTTGCACATTTCGACGACCTGCTTGGCTCCACGGTGTCTCGAGAGTGCACCCTCGACCTCTCAGATCTCATCACGCCGGCCAGCCTAGATGACCTCGATGCGCCCTTTTGCGCCGAGGAGATTTGGCAGGCGGTGAAGCGATTGCCAGCGCGCAAGGCACCAGGACCGGATGGCTACACCGCCGAATTCCTGCACGCCTGCTGGCCCATTGTTCGACAGGACTTCCTCGACGTGTTCCAGCAGCTGTACGTGCTAAGGGGACGAGGTTTCAGCTCCCTGAACCAGGCCCTCCTCACGCTGATCCCCAAGCGCGCGGACGCGACTGGCCTTGCTGATTATAGGCCCATAAGCCTGATCCATCTCGTGGCCAAGGTCTTCGCGAAGGTCCTGTCGCTACGCCTCGCCCCCAAGCTCAATGACCTCGTCAGCGCAAACCAGTACGCGTTCATCCCAGGGCGCAGCCTACACGAGAACTTCGTCCTCGTGCGGCAATCTGCGCGCCTGCTATACCAACTTGGAGCCCCTCGTGTGCTTCTGAAGCTGGACCTAGCACGCGCCTTCGACTCGATCAGCTGGGCGTTCCTCTTCGAAGTCTTGCACCAATACGGCTTTGGCGATCGCTTCCTGGATTGGCTGGCGATTCTTCTCTCAACAGCCAGCACCAAGGTGCTCTTAAACGGCGCGCCTGGCCCCGCCATCTGGCACCGCCGCGGTCTACGACAAGGCGACCCCCTGTCACCCCAGCTCTTCGTCCTCGCGGTGGACACCCTAGGGCGCCTGCTGCACCGCGCCACCGAGCTCGGCATCCTGCAGCAACTGCACCCCCACCGCTCGATTCCCGTTGTCTCGCTCTACGCCGACGACGTGATTCTCTTCTGCCACCCCTCGCGCGGCGACATCGAGGCGGTAAAGAGCATCCTGCAACTCTTCGGGCGCGCCTCTAGACTCCAGGTTAACTTCCTGAAGAGCTCTGCCACGCTGATTCGCTGCGACCCTGTCGCGGCCGCGCCCGTTGTCGACCTGCTTGGGTGCCCCATTGTGGACCTGCCCATCACCTATCTGGGCATCCCATTGACAATCCGGCGCCCAACCGCAGCCCAGCTACAGCCCGTCGTCGACAGGACCGCCGGCATGCTCCCGTGCTGGAAGGCGCACCTCATGAACAAGGCTGGTCGCCTCGCATTTGTTAAAGCTGTCCTGAGCGCGATCCCTATTCACCAGCTACTCGTGCTCGCGCCGTCGAAAAAGACAGTCAAAGCGCTGGTGAAGATCCAACGGGGGTTCTTATGGGCAGGGCGCGCTGATGCCAATGGCGGCAACTGCCATGTCAATTGGCAGCGTGTCGCGCGCCCAATCTCATTGGGTGGCCTCGGCGTCCGCGACCTGGAGCGCTCCGGCCTTGCGCTGCGCATGCGCTGGCTGTGGTTCAGCCGCACTGATAACACCATAGCATGGAGTGGCCTCGACCTGCAATTCTCGGCGGAGGAACGCGACTTCTTCACCTCCACCACCATGCAGCTCGGCAACGGCCAGCAGGCCCTTTTCTGGGAAGACAGATGGATTGAGGGACGTGCCATCCGCGAAATCACGCCCCTGCTGCATGCATGCATCCCCAAGCACCGGCGCAAGCTACGGACCGTGGCCGACGGGCTGCAAGCTCACAAATGGGCACGGGATATCCATGGCGTGCTCGGGATCCAAGAGGTTGGCCAATACCTACAGCTCTGGCACAAGATCAAACACACGACGCTCTCCAATGAGCCTGATCACCTGCTATGGAAGTGGACTACAAGCGGCACTTATACCACGCAATCGGCCTACAAAGCTACCTTCCACGGCTCCATCTCATGCGATGCCCGGAACCTCACCTGGAAATGTTGGGCGCCGCCGCGCGTCCGATTCTTCCATTGGCTCGCCCAGCTCGATCGCTACTGGACGGCTGACCGGCTAGCCAGAAGAGGGTTACAGCATCCCCCACGGTGCCCCCTATGCGACCAGGAACCAGAAACCATGCACCACCTCCTCCTCGCCTGCCCATTCTCCCGACAAGTTTGGCACGAGGCCCTGGCCTGGCCGAGGATGCCCTGTCGCCCACCCGATGGCGAGGAATCACTCAATGCTTGGTGGACCACCGCGAGGCGGACTACGCCGAAGCTGATGCGCAAAGGCCTCGCATCCATGACCCTGCTCGTGCCTTGGATGACATGGAAGCACAGGAATGACTGCGTGTTTGACAGAGGTCGCCCCTCGACCACTAGCCTGATAGCGAAGATCAAGGAGGAAGCAGCGCTTTGGGCCAAAGCCGGCGCACAAGGCCTCAAAGCCGCGATCCCACAGACCTGGGACGTCCACTGATTTTCTTTTCTAGCCCTGTAACTACCTCCTAGGAGGATTGTAACTCAAACCCCTATCTTTTCAATGAAATGAAACGCAAAAGTCTTTTGCGTTTTCTCGAAAAACAAGAAACCTTTTACAATGTCTTCTAACCAGAAAGAAAGCCATGATTACTTTATGCAAACTACAAAGAGCAATGATTGCAATTGACAGGAATGTTGCATTAAAATGAACTCAAGTTATGGGATGTCCAAATATCCTAGAGTGCCTAAAACAACTGTATAAGATATACTCGTCCATGATAGAACTAACCTGACCATTGCAACTCTTCAAATAGTGAGATACCTGGAAAAGCAATAACAAATAGTTAATGTGGTCTATAATGTGTAGTATATAAAATATGGTTACCATTGCAGTGTTTGAAGTTGTACATTCAGAGAGGAATCACCAAAGATCTCAGTGAGTATTGCTCTGCATAATGATTTCTTTCCTGACCCTGGAGGTCCTTTGAGAATGATATGAGGGCAAAACTCAGGGGGGACCTGTCAAGAAGGGGAACTGGCATTTACTCCCTCCTTTCCGGTTTATAGGGCTGATCTCTAAAATTTCAGATTTCCATTATATTAGGCTCATTTTGAGTCTAATTAAGTTAAAAGTGCTTTGAGTCTCACACCATAATTAATTCATAGGGAGAAGAAAAGAAAATTAGTGGCTATGCATGCATCTTCTTCTACATGCACCATGTAAGTCCAATAAGAGGGAGGATGCTACATTTATTGCCTCGAAAGTTGAATATGTGAAAAATATTTCATTGGCTAGTTAAAACTAGTGTCATCCACTCACAATTTACCTTGGTTGATGAGATTTCAGATTTAAGTCCTATAAACCAGAAAGGAGGGAGTAGAAGACTAGATAGCTAACATTGAGCTACTGGAACAATTATCTGTAGATTTTAGGGTGGCCATGAAATTGCCTAGCAAATTTATGCAGATTAGCTATTTTTGGATTTAATTTAACTGGACGATAAAATGAGATTAACTGGAGTCTTTCGGCTTATTTTTTTGAACCATAGCATAAATACTCCGGTTGAGAAATTAACAAAGACAGTTCTTGTTTAATGACAAAATTAGATAGTGAATTAAAAATGTATGCTTTGCGTAGTTAGGAAAGAGCTTGAAGTTTGTTACCAATTGTTTAAGCTGTTGAATTTGCTCCCTGTGACAAGTAAATCCACTCAAAGTTCGTGGACGATATTTATCAGCCCAGAAAAGTCTAATCTTCTCCACAACAAGTGCCTTCCGAATAAAAGTTGATTCAGAATCATCATTTGTTTTATGGTTCGACGGTTCTGGCTTACGGCATGACTTTCCAATCACACATGGAAACCAAGCATCATTTTGATTCTTCTGCCTGCTAGAGGTGAATTTCATGACGCCTCCAACTAGTTTCCCAGTGAAATCACTGAACTTTCCACTGTCCCCACTAAATCGTTCACTGTTTAACTGCCTACTCAAATTGGTGCCACTCTTAACTTGGGAGTGCCGACCATTAGCATAGCTGGTGTTTGTAGTTCGTGAAAAACCAGTCCTGACTGAAACAAACTGTGATGTCTGGGCCAAATTAGTGCTATTTGCTTGAGTAACAGCAGCATCATCGACGTTTGAATCAGAGGTGAAGGATTTGTCAATACTGTTATTCTTTACTAATGTTTTTGCAAGCGGGGCCCTACAGTCACGGGAGAAGAAGATGTCACCTGTAGACTCTGTGCTTGTACATATATACTCATTATGTTTGGAACTAGGCCCCTTGCTATTTGCAATCAACTCATTGGTCTCTGGGGAACAATTTTCTGCATGTGAACCAGCTTTCATAATATCGATTGAGTCTCTTTCTGCCTGTGTTGAGACAGGAGTGCCACGAAATGCAGGAACTCTAGAAGGGTGTTCCTTCTCATGTGGTCGTAGTTTCGGTGTAGAAATTGACCGGCTACTGGATATCCTCTCCTTGATCGACGATCGACTAAATTTTTCCATAGAAGACCGAAATCTGGGAGGTGTCCGGCTGCTCTTCTTGCGTGATTCATTCTTTCCACCAGCATATGGGGAAGTATGGCGCTTTTGTTCGGTGACCCTGGGAGGAGTGCGGTTATTCCTCAAGCTTGAAGTTTTCTCATCAGGATAATCTCTTACTCGGTTCGGAGATGTGTTTTGTCTTCTAGCACCAACTTGGGGGTCCCTACCAGGATCTTTAGGCAGCCGAGTCCGCTGTGATTTCAGTATTGCATCATTCCAAGGGCTATCATGCCACTCAGTTTCTGTATCCGAAGGTTCATAGCCACTTTTGGGGCGTGTCGACTGCCTATTGTGCCCTGCATTGCTATCTGCAGCTAGCATACTTGATCACACAGATCTAAGTTCCTGCAGTTCAGAAAAATTGCATTACTGTGAGATCAACGAAAAATTACTAGACCCTTTCTTAAATTGCTAGCTTAAAATTCAAACAAATTCAAAGTAACTTTTGACCTGTCTTCTACTGCATGATAACACCATAGCAACAATTAGTTCACAATGCAAATATGCAACTGCAATGGTCATAAGGCACTCTACTAAATAATTTGGCTTGACAGCAATCCAGCATAACTTGTAGAAGACAAAAACATTAGAATGATAAGTAAAACAAAAACTTACTGTGTGACGCAAAATGTAAACTCCGCTAACATAGTAACATGGACCCACTGTTATGTTAATCAGACTCAAGAGACTAGTCAGCTTAGTAGTATTAGTTTGGTGTCCGCGGTTTTTACTTTCCCGTTGCTCTATCATGGGATTCTTGATATATGGCAGTACTAAATTGCAATAGTTCACTTTCTTCATATGACACATCAAAGAAATTATATATTCTAGTGAATATCTGGATAGAAAATTATTTTTAAAAAGGGCACGTCGTCATTGCCTTTATGTGAACAAGTTGAAAACCCTGGCTCCTACATATGGGAAATACTTTTCCAAGCGACCTTGTAGCCGGGTTCACTATCTTGTGATAAGAGAACAATTCAAGCATCCGGTGCAACAAAAGCCAAACTAAAACTAGATCAACAAGTCCAGGTTGCAGCTGACATATGGAAAGTACTGCCCTGGAGATACCTTTCCAGACACATCAACTCCTTGGAACACAGTTGGTGGAATTTGAAATATGGTATTGACCAGGGGTAGCGAAGTGTACTGCCAACAGTTGAAAGTAGGCTAAAGCAAAAAGGTTTAGGTTGGAACTGTCAGGCTTCGGATGCAACTATATTATCACCAAAAATTCATGCCATGCATGGTAATGTATATGCATACGTAAGATCAATGATAGATGATGGATGAGCACATATCGTAAGTTCATCTGTTCATGCCATCTGATTGAAGTATCAGAACTGTGGTATCTCAAATCGAATATCTGGTGATACCTTTGCACTTACCTCATTTTATATTGTTCTTAATACGTCGCAATTTTCAAACAAACATAATGTAAAGTGCAAATTGACTCAAATGAATCGAAGATGAATCAGAAAGTTGTTACCTGAAGGACCAAGCGTGGTATGACTATCTTTCAACATATACACAGTTTAAGGCCCAAAGGGAGAACAACAGCAGGAGTTATAGACGGATCAGAGGAGAAAGACAAGAAACACAGCTTTTTCTTGCTGTGTTGGAAATTCTTGTCCTTTTCTTCCACTCCACCAAGGAGAGAAGAAACCAAAGCACAAGAGAAGAAACAGACACTCTGCCCCATTCCCTAGGCTGCTTATACGAGAAATAATCATGTATTCCTATGAACACCAAACATATACCTAAAAGGATCCAGAATATGCAGGACCCAACCACTATAGACTATTGTCATAATTCTTGGCTCACATAGTGCTGCTGAACTAACTATATTATTACAAAAATACATAATGTCAAATACTTATAAATAATCCATAGGATTCTAGAACAAACATGGCCACATGCCAAAAATTAACGGTGGTGCTTCACAAGATTAGCTGGAATGACAGGATAGAATGGGTTAAGAGCCAGTTAATTAACAGGCTGGACAGACTGGACAGGAAAATAATAAGAACATCTGACAACTTCATATATTTATTGAGCACACAGAACTCGATGCACATTCATCACTCCATGCTTCTTTCAGAGAACAGAAAAGGGACCAGAACACATTAAAATGTGAGCGCAAGAACTTGGTACACATTCATCACTCTCGGCATCATTCAAATTTTCAATTGGAACAAAAGGTTGGTACTTATGAGCAACATACAGACACCAACATTCTAAACTAGTGTATCTAAATACTCGCTAACTGTGGTATACTTTACATCAGGATACAGTTGAGTTCCTTCACTTCTCGAGTCAATTTCAAAATACGTGTGATCACCCTTAACAAAAGCTGAATATATAAATATTAAATCCATTTTCAGAGGAAACGGTGCGCCTGCAAATAAAAAAGAGAGAATAAGACACATGAAAAAAACAAATAAAGAAAAACATTCACGTCCTATTCACAAAGTACTTATAAACATAGAAGCAGAGTTGTAATTCATGGTGAGTCTGTATTTGCAATTATTCATGCTAAGGTTCAGAAAAACGAGAGGTCAGTGCTGGAACTTGTAGAATAAAGCGAAAGATAAAAAAAGGTATTAGCATCTAAACTTCTACTACTCCCTCCGTTCCTAAATATAGGACGTCTTGGCAGTTCAATTTGAACTACCAAAATGCCTTATATTTAGAAACAGAGGTAGTAGATTACAAGGGGTAACCACCAGTTTTGTTTTTCTAGCTGAAAAAACGAAACCACGTCCTTCCATTTACAGACAACTGTACCAGGAAAGAGCATCAGAACCTTTCTCAAAGTTGGATTTGGTTAAATCTGGTATTTGAAAGGAATAACCCTAGCAGCAGAGCACATACAAAAGCAACAGAAACAATTCTACTACTCCCTCCGATCTAAATTAATTGACACAACTTTAGTACAACTTTGGTATAAAGTCATACAAAAGCTGCCTCAGTTAATCTGGACCGGAGGGAGTAATATATCATGAAAACCTTTCATAAAGAGTACTGTTAGCTTACTCTGCATGTTTCTAAGGAGTTGCTCTTCAGTTATATGTATCTTTTTTAGGCATTTGTTGATTTTTCTCTCCCAGAGGCTAACCAATTCATTCAGTGAGCAGATATTTCCCGGAGGTCTCAGATATAATGTCGTGTTTAGTGTTCTGGGGTCCTCTATGGTACACACCGTAAATTTAGCCACGTCACTCTCTTCAACAAAGATACCTGTAGAGAGAATCTTCTTTGAGGAGGAAAACAGAACATGGAAGAAACGTTTTACATTTCACGTATCATACAGCAGATTAGAGAGACGTAATATCACCAGACCTTTAGTATTTCCTTCACCAAATATCGTAACTTCATCTCTTGGAGGGGCATCTAGACCCGGCTGCACCAGCGAAGGAAGCAAATAGCGCATCAGGAAGTTGCAGTAGATGTACGTGTGAGGAATATCTTCACTCTCTATTAAACGGCGGATTTCAGCTTTCTTCTCATAGAAGCCATGGTCCATGTCACAAATCTGCACCTTTGTGTGATCAACTCCAAATTCTGCTGGAATAAATCTCTGCATGAATTCACTGCAACATCAGAAGCAATCCTTCACATTTTTCTGTAACTCCTTCTGGATAATAAAATTGTGACGTAAAATCTCGGATTGCTAAAGGACGGATATATTGAAAATTGCGTTTGTTCAGGACAGAGATATCTGTCTCCTTTTTAGTTGTGTCTGTTTATGTGGTGTAGAGCTTTCCTTACAGATTTTTCCAAGTAATAAAATTTAGCCCAATGATCACTTCGTCCTATTCCATTCCCCTCCATTTCACATTTACTATGTCATATTCTGCTACTGCAGGTGCTACCAACTCCCAACAATTTGATTCTAAAATAGAACATTCGGCACGCGATTATCAACTCACATAGGAAAATACTACCCAACTACTAAGGCCAACTCTAGCTGATCCACTATCCAGCGTTGGAGGAGCAAAATTAACCAGCACCCAGCCGATCCCCTAAACCGAATAGAGGAGTATAATTTTTACTGCGCCTCCTATCCGGCGCGTAACTATACACGGCCGCTACCGCTCGGAGGAAAAAATCTGCCTCTCTCGCACCTCCCCCCCCCCTTCTTCGCCGGCACACCTCCCGGCGACCGTCCACCTGCCCCGACGCTACCTCGTTGCCTCCCTTGGCCCTCGCCGCTCTTCTGTCCGACTCCGAGCCCGTTCGCCGCCCGTCGTTGTCGCCAGAATCAAGGTTAAACACCGCCGCCATTGCCACAGTCCATTCGTCGGATTGCTTCGTTCTTCCTCTTTGGCAGCCACAACATCTGACCTTGCTTGCACACCGTTGCATGTCATTCCGACGCGTCGCCGCCCACTGGTTTGGCCTAAACGACGCCAGCTGGCCGGTGCACCACCACCGCCTTGCAAGTGTTCAACGGTTTGCCTAGGTGAGTTTTTTGAATTATTTTTTTTCTTCTTTTGTTTTGTTTTGAACTGAGCTGTTTGAATTGAAGATGAAGAAATTGAGGGAGATGGTCTTCAAGGACTCGTCGTCATCCGAAGAGGAAGAAGACGACGAAGACTTTGAAACCGCTCTTAACATGATTTTCAATGATGATATTCGACGGCCTAGGAGAGGATCGTAGTTTGGCCGCATACAACTCAAGCATGATAGGTGGAGGGCCATGCCTAGATCATGAGAGACTACTTCGATCCAAATCCAACCTATACGGAGAAGTACTTTCGCCGGCGCTTTCGGATGCACACAAGTCTTTTTCTGACCATTGCAAAAGCCATTGAGAAGTATGATGATTGGTTCAAACTTCAAAGAAATGCATGCGGAGAGATAAGTGCAAGCCCTCTGATGTGTTAAAGTGTACATGTGGATTGCCTGGCCCTTTCCAAAAGTTCATACTTTTGGTTGTGTTGACTAGTGCATGAAGCTTAACATGGTATCAAGGCCTAAGGTCTTGTGTTTAAGTCCTGGCTTTCGCAGTTTATCCGAAAATTGCTGCCGCCCCCTCTATGTCCATGTATAGGCCTCTTGAGCCATACCTCTGAGTCTATTTACACGTTGACTTTCCGTGTCACACGTGAGAGGGGGTGTTAAAGTGTATATATGGATTTCCAAGCCCTTTTCATCAGTTTGTGTTAGCGTTTGAAGAGTCCCAGAGATATGCGCCAGATGAAGATATTGAAAGTTAGTTGCAGCAGCAAGATAGATAGAAGTTATTAACATATTTCGTGTTTATCTTTACTTTGTTTCTTTACTTGCAAGTCACGGTTGTAACTAACTCTTGTATGCACATCCGGGATAAGCCCCGCTCTATTAATAAAGCCACGCGGCCTCCTACGGGAGGTAAGACGCTTCTGCAAAACTAACATGGTATCAAAGCATCCTCTTCCATCTAGTCTAGATCAACCTCCCCCTTCGTCCCCATGGCATCATCCAGCACCACCAGCGCACCCAGCCTCAACACCCAAGTCACCGAGAAATTAACTCGGGACAATTTCATCCTCTGGCGGGCACAGGTCCTGCCACAGATTAGAGGCGCTGGGTACTTTGGCTACCTTGATGGATCCATCGCCAAGCCAGATGAGAAGCTCGTCTCCACCGACAAAGAAGGAAAGGAGGTTGCCGTCCCCAACCCTGCATATGCGATCTGGCTGTCCCAGGACCAGGTCGTGCTGAGCTATCTCCTGAACTCGCTAAGCAAGGAGGCGCTGATCTCTGTTGCTGCGCTCGAATCTGCACAGGAGGTGTGGAAGGCGCTTGGCAACATGTTCGCCTCTGCTTCACGGGCTCGCATCAACAACCTGAGAAGCTCCCTCGTCAACGCCCAGAAGGGGAGCCAAACTGCAGCAGCTTTCTTCATCCGCATGCGCTCCTATGCCGATGAACTCGCTATGGCGGGAAAACCGGTGACTGATGATGAACTCATCTCGTTCATCACATCAGGCCTCGACATGGAGTACAACCCTCTTGTGTCGGCACTGGAGAACAGAACGGAGCCCATCACTCCCGATGAACTCTTTGGACAACTGTCCAACTTCGACCAGCGGCTCGAGCGTCTTCAAGGAACAGGCTCGAAGGCTTCCGGTCGTCCGCAAACGCAGCAGCACGCGGGCACGGTGGCCATCCTTCATGCGGGCGAGGCATGCCTCGCGGTCGAGGCAATGGAGGCCGAGGCGGCCAAGGCCGCGGTGGACGCCCCTTCTACAACAACCCTAGGGGCGCTCATCGGCAGGGAGGCCAAGGTGCTGCACGCGGTGGCCAAGGTGCTGCCCGCGGCAATGGAGGCGGCACCCAAGGCACCAATGGTGAGGATCAAAGCATCCAACAATGCCAAATCTGCAAGAAGTATGGCAAGCACACTGCCAGCGAGTGTTGGTGGCGTCACGAAGATGACGACAACCATCAACAAGGTGAACACATGGCTGGCTCCGCCTACACCAACCCCTATGGGATCGACACCAACTGGTATGCTGATAGTGGAGCCACCGACCACATCACCAACGAGCTAGAGAGGCTGACACACCACGACAAGTATCGTGGACAGGAACAAGTACACACTGCCGGAGGTACAGGTATGAGAATTGCACATGTTGGTCATTCAGTCATTAAAACCCCATCACATAAAATTCGTCTTCGAAAAATCTTACATGTTCCTAGTGCCTCCAAAAATCTTCTATCTGTTCATCGCCTTACCATTGACAATCATGCTTATATTGAATTTTGGCCAACATTCTTTTTGATCAAGGACCAAGTCACGAGGAGAATAATATACCAAGGCAGATGTGAAGGAGGTCTTTACCCATTGATTCCATACGCTAGGACATCAAATAAGCAAGCTTTTGGTGCGGAAAAATTGTCGTCTACTCGATGGCATAGCCGGCTTGGTCATCCTTCTTTTTCCACTGTTCTTCGAGTGCTTAGGAATAATAAGCTCGCCTATCATAGTGAGCTAGAGTCAGTGTGTGATTCATGCCAAAGAGCAAAGAGTCACCAATTACCATATCCCTTGTCAACTAGTGTATCTACTGCTCCTCTACAACTTGTGTTTTCCGATGTATGAGGGAAAGCTTCTGAATCTGTTGGTAGACATTTTTATTATGTAAGTTTTATTGATGACTTCAGTAAATTTACATGGATCTACCTCATTAAGAAAAAATCTGATGTCTTTGAAGTCTTTCATAATTTCCAAGCACTCGTAGAACGAAAGTTTGACAGAAAAATTATTGCCGTTCAATCTGATTGGGGTGGTGAATATGAAAAATTAAACCCATTCTTTCAGAAAATTGGCATTTCCCATCATGTCTCGTGTCCCCATGCACATCAGCAAAATGGTTCTGCCGAAAGAAAACACCGTCATATAGTTGAAGTCGGTCTTGCTCTTCTTGCTAATGCTTCCATGCCTCTTAAATTTTGGGATGAGGCCTTCTTAACAGCCACACACCTTATCAACATGTTGCCTAGCATGGTCATCAACTTTCAAACACCTTTAGAACGCCTCACCAATACCAAGCCAGACTACAATTCCCTTCGTGTGTTTGAATGTGCATGTTGGCCAAACCTTCGACCATACAACTCTCGCAAACTTTCGTTTCGATCCAAACAATGTGTTTTCCTTGGCTATAGTGCGCTTCATAAAGGGGTCAAGTGCTTAGATGTGGAAACCGGTCGTGTCTATATTTCCCAAGATGTTGTGTTTGATGAAACAGTATTCCCCTTTGCATCGCTTCATTCTAATGCCAGTGCTCGTCTTCGTCAAGAAATTTTGCTCCTTCCAGCGCATCTTCGTCCCACATCACCATTTGATCATGGGGGACATAGTGACTGCAATGATTCAAATGTTGCTAATCCTCATACTTTTAACCCCGTGTCTACTGAGCATGTTGCAGAAAATACAGGACAAAATGAAGATGGAGTCACAGAAAAAAACAGCCAAACACCTCCCGTATTGCATGTGCAGCAAGAGCCTGATATGCCTTTGCATGGCGAGCGATCCCAAGAGGATTTGCATGGCGAGCAATCCCAGGAGGATCCACCTGTGCCTCTCCTGCGCACGTACGTCAGGCGCGGAGTTCGAGCCAAGATCAATCCACCTGCTCCAGCTCCACCAACCACATCAGCCGACCCGAGCGGCTCGTCTGGCGACAAGTCTTCAGAAGGCACAGCAACAGCAGCTGACCCGGCCGACTCAGATCCAGAGACTGGTTCACATCGGTTGCATGGCGACAGCAGCAAATCAGCAAGCGACGGTGAATCGCTGTCTCCTCGAGGATCCTCTGGTGCGGTGCAGTCCAACTCCACTGCGCCGGCTGCTGGATCTCCTACATCACGCAATGCTGCAGCTCGCCCTCAGCCTACAACTACAACACGCCGGGCGTGCTACACGACTCCAAAGTGGTAAAGTACAACCGGTCAACTATAGAGGTATGGTTAAATGCAGCATGCTGAGCAGTACAAATGAACCTGACACGGTAGAAAAAGCACTGGAAGATGCTAAGTGGAAAAGAGCTATAGAAGAAGAATATAGTGCACTTCAAAAAAAAACGTGGCATTTAGTACCTAAACAAGAAGGCAAAAATTTGATTGATTGTAAGTGGGTCTATAGGATTAAAAGAAAAGTTGATGGTACTGTAGATCGCTACAAAGCTAGACTAGTTGCCAAGGGATTTAAACAACGATACGGAATCGACTACGAGGACACCTTTAGCCCAGTAGTCAAAGCTGCTACTATCCGTCTTGTTTTGGCTATTGCTGTTTTCAGGGGATGGAGTCTTCGACAACTAGACGTACAGAACGCGTTTCTTCATGGTGTTCTGGAAGAGGAGGTTTATATGAGGTAACCCCAGGCTTTGAAAATCCAAATGCACCGTTTCATGTTTGCAGGCTTGACAAGGCCATCTATGGATTAAAGCAAGCCCCAAGGGGATGGTACTCTCGTTTATGCTCAAGGTTACAAGCCTTGGGGTCTGTGGCTTCCAAGGCTGACACATCTCTGTTTATTTATCATAAATCTGGATTGACAATATATATGCTTGTATATGTTGATGATAATAATTGTCACCGGTTCTTCAAATGAAGCAGTAGCAACACTGTTAAAGGACCTAAGCAAAAGTTTCGCACTCAAGGATCTGGGAGATTTGCACTTCTTTCTAGGAATTGGAGTGAAGAAAACTAGAGATGGTATAGTCTTGACACAAGAGAAATATGCATCTGATCCTTTGACTCGAGTTGGATTGCAAACTTGCAAATCAGCACCTACACCTCTCTCCAACACTGAAAAAATATCTGCTCATGATGGAGATCTATTGGAAAGTGAGGACAGTACAAGGTACAGAAGTATAGTAGGTGCTCTTCAGTATTTGACTCTTACTAGACCTGATATTGCTTTCTCAGTAAATAAAATATGTCAGTATCTCCATGCACCTACCACCGTACATTGGACAGCAGCAAAGCGTATACTCAGATATGTTAAAAACACACAGAGTGTTGGACTGAATTTTACACGATCACCCTCCACTTTGGTAAGTGCCTTTTCTGATGCAGATTGGGCAGGTTGTCTTGATGACAGAAGATCCACTGGTGGCTTTGTTGTGTTCTTTGGACCCAATCTCATCTCATGGTGTGCAAAGAAACAAGCTACTGTATCAAGGTCAAGTACTGAAGCAGAATACAAAGCTCTAGCAAATGCAACAGCTGAAATCATTTGGGTTCAGTCCTTGCTCACTGAACTTGGAGTGGATCAAAGACAAACTCCTTGTTTGTGGTGTGATAATCTAGGTGCTACCTATTTATCAGCTAATCCAGTTTTTCATGCTAGAACAAAGCACATTGAAATTGACTTTCTTTTTGTCAGAGAAAGAGTTGCAAACAAATTATTAGTATTCGATTTGTGCATTCAAAAGATCAGGTTGCAGATGGTTTCACTAAAGCTCTCCCTGTGAAATTATTGGAAGAATTCAAACGTAATCTCAACTTAATAAAGTTGTGATTAAGGGAGGCTACTAGCGTTTGAAGAGTCCCAGAGATATGCGTCAGATGAAGATATTGAAAGTTAGTTGCAGCAGCAAGATAGATAGAAGTTGTTAGCATATTTCGTGTTTATCTTTACTTTGTTTCTTTGCTTGCAAGTCACGGTTGTAACTAACTCTTGTATGCATATCCAGGATAAGCCCCGTTCTATTAATAAAGCCACGCGGCCTCCTACGGGAGGTAAGACGCTTCTGCAAAACTAACAGTTTGGACTTTTGGTTGCGTTGGCTAGTGCATGAAGCATAACATGATGGAGTGCATTGCGACTGTTCGAGTTTTGGCATATGGGTGTTCGGCCGATGCAATTGACGACTACGTCCGCATTGGTGAAGACACAATCTTGGAGGCCGTTCGAAGGTTCACTAAAGCAGTGGTCGATGTTTTTGGACCGGAGTACTTGAGGGCACCCAACAAGGAAGACACCCAGAGGCTGATGGTAGAGTGAAGCAATAGTATGGCTAGGGATACTTGGATCACTTGACTGTATGCACTGGACCTGGAAGAATTGTCCTGCAGGGTGGAAGGGTCAGTACAAAGGCCACTGCAACAATCCAATGATCACTATTGAGGCAGCTGTAACAAATGATCTTTGGATATGGCATTCATTTTTTGGTTTGCCTGGCTTCCACAGTGACTTGAATGTGTTGTCGAGATTGCCAGTGTTTGATTGGCTTATACAGGAGATGCTCCTACTTGCAACTATTCGGTCAATGGGCACAACTACCCAATGTGTTACTACCTTGCGGATGGCATCTATTCCCCATGGGCCACATTAGTGAGAACAATTCCGCATCCAAAAGGTAACAAAAATATTCACTTTGCCCAATGTCAAGAAGCGGCTAGGAAAGATACAGAAAATGTGGAGAGAGCCTTCAGTGTGCTTCAGAAGCACTTTGCAATTGTTCGTGGCCCTGCTGACTACTGGAGCTCCAAGGTTCTATCGCAAATTATGACTTGTTGCATCATATTGCATACCATGATCATTGATGAGAGATATATGCCTGAGAACTTTCGGTACATCATCAACGGGACTCCTGTTGACCCAGCGTGTCCAAATAGGATCCAGGCATCCCTTGAAACTGTTAAGCCAGAGTATCCAAATAGGATCCAGGCATTCCTTGTAAAGCATCGTAGGATCGAGAACCGACAAGTTCATACTTAGCTCCAAGAAGATCTAATTGAGTATCACTGGCAACTTCATAGCACTTCCTAGTTCTGCCTTCTCCTGTTATTTGCTGCATTTGAACCATTCAGCGTGTTTAAATTTGAATAATTCGGGTTTTTAACTTTGAACTCGGTTTGTAAACTATATTCATGATTTGCTTGAACCTTCATATTTATGTTTAATTTATATATATTTTTTGATAAAGAGTATATATTAATATCGAGGAGATACCAATTACACCCAGCCTCTGCAACAACGCAATGCCCTAATGGCATGACGGATGCACACAGCCAAAAAACGAAGAAGAAACTAAAAAAGAAAAGCCCCGCTACAGAGTTTCAGTACTTGCAACAGTAGCACAACCACCACCAAGACAACACCTGATGTTCAAGTACTCCAAAAACGACGCCTCCAAGAAGGAAACAGTGCACAAGTACCGTCGTCGCCCGATCGTAAATCTTGGGTTTTCACCCTGGAGATAATACCCGCTCTCAAAGCAGTGTCTTCAATAAGACCATTGCCAGGCACAACCAATTAAGGCAGACCTTGGATTTTCATCCTGAAAGGTAGGACCTTGAACTTCACTTGTGATGTCACCCCCACTTACATACCACTGGTACGAATCCCGAAACTCCAAGCAAATTCCTCAGTGCCGTAGGCTATAATCACCAGTACTAGTCCTCCAATCTTGGCTTTCATGACATTCTCCGCCTCTGACTTTACCATAGAGTAAGATATCTCTTGATGGAACCAGATAGCAGAGCTTCGCGCCGCTCCCTCCTTAATGGAGAACCAATGGGCACGACCGAATTCCACCCGATCCAGCAATCTCCAGGCATAACACGCCCATGGGAGTTCGCCGGCGGAGCCTTCCGGAACCCGCCACTCCGACCAGATCAGAAAGTTCGTGTATCAGGCAGATCTTCGTCTTGGCGCAAGAGGAAGACTAGGACTGTCGCCTTTATTCAAGCATGCCAGCAGGCCCCACCATTGCCATAGGTTTGCATTACCTTCGGCCATGACCACTCGTCCGTCCCTGTCAACCCATCCACGCCTCCCTTCGGCACGTCGACAGACGCCGCGCATGGGCTAGCGTTGCCGCCTCGCTGCCAGACCTCCACTGCGCCGCTAAGGAGCCGAATCCCCCGCTCGAAGGGATCCAGCAGGCTACGCAGAGTACGCAACAGCCGGGCGGAGGAAGGGGGCACCACAACCGGCTGGGGAGGCCCCAGATCCAATCGGGGTGGACGGGGACAGCGTCCCAGGAGTCGGGGCGAGGCCACCCACGGCAGCAGCTAGTCAGGGTAGGGCCAACTGCCGCAGGGCTTCCCTGGATCCCGGTCAGATCTGGGCTGCCACGCCTGATGATGCAGCCCAAACGACCACGACGCCGGTAGCCGCCGCCACGCCCATGAGAGGACGCGAGTTCTGTCACCGGTCGCCGGGATCCTGAGCCCCAGCGCACGCTGACACACCACCCAACCTGCTGCCCTACAGGATGGAAGCCGTCGCATGAGAGAGCCTTGCCGCCGCCGTCGGCCGCACGGGCTTCACCCGGCGGCGTCCTCCAACGACGGTGTGGCGAGAGGAGGACAAGGAGCGGCGCCGGTGGCCGGAGAGCCGCTGCGCCCGATTCTAGTCGGATCGTCAAAGTCGACTCTACCAAAACGAATCCACCATCTCATCGAAAGACAGGGATTTTTTTAGTTAAAAGTTAGTCATTGCAACTTCGTGTACTTCGTTTGTGTCCAACGACCAGATCAAGGCCGCTTTCGGATCCCCACCTTATCAATACTTCATATATATTCGCAATATTCAGATTGTTATTATCATATTCTTGCTTGTTCTTCGATTGCTTGCAGGAATAGACCTTCGTGGTCAGGTTGATCGTGCTCCGGCGTGGTCAATAACCTCTTGGAGATTGGTTTAGCGATTGCTAAGGCGCAACGTCGTGCACGTTTGTAGTCGGATTGTCAAAATCATCTCCACCAAATCGATAGCCACCATCTCATCGAAAGTTCGGGACACCCTCGCATCTAGCAAGATCTATCAAGTGGTATGTGCTAATATGTACTCCCTCCGTCCCAAAATAACTGTCTTAACTTTATACTAGCTCTAGTATAAAATTGTACTAAGCTTAAGACACTTAATTTGGGACGGAGGGAGTAATTGAAATGTAAACTAGAAACGCATAAGTTAGAAAAAACAAAATTATACCCCTTTACATTTAGTGGATCGGTTAGGTCTGGCCAAAACTTGGTGGAGTAAATATACTACATTAAGTTTTACTCGGACAGATCATCTTCTATTTTTAGGGGACCGGTTAGAGCTGGCCTTAGATACGTATACACTGCTTTCTAGAAGAACCAAAAAATGTAGGTGCAGAACTGCGGATACATAGGCATGGGAGCTCACCTTCACGCACCCAGCTTCCTTGATAGCCCGAATCAGAGGCTTCTGCTCGAGCGCATGCTTGGTGGGCAACGCGCAGATGACCACGTCCACCTGCCGCACGGCTTCCAGCAAGCTCGGGTAATCGTCCAGCGACCCCTAAGCCACACGGACCAAATTGGCACGTCGGTCAGATGGGATGGAAGTTGCGCCACGGGCGGGGACAGTAAGCACTCGGAATCACTGGCATTTACCTTGAGGATCGTGGCACCGGCCGCTGCGAGCGGCTTGAGGGGGGCGGAGTCGGGGAGGGCGAAGTGGTGGGGGCGGACGAGCGCGAAGGTGGGATGGCCGGCGGCGAGGCTCGCGCGCACGAGGCTGCCTCCCAGGCGGCCGGTGGCGCCGACCACCAGCACCCTGCTCCTCGGCGCCTCCTCCGACATCGTCGCCGATCGACGGCCACAGGATGTGGAAAAAGAATCAAGGAAATGTGCCGTGGCCTTACGGGCGCCGTTGATTGGCTGACATGTTTAATCGGGCGACGTGGAACGGGACTGAGCTTGGGGAACGGCTCAAGTTGGATTTTTATTTTTATTTTTTGATGAAGATCGTTTTTTTTTTTTTTTTGAAAGATCGCTCAAGCTGGAATTTTGACTTGGTAGCCAGGTTTACTAGTACTCTATCTGTTTATTTTTATAAGATGTTGTAGACATTTTAGACAGCATGCTAAACAGCTTAATTCCAGTTGTTTGAAACGACTTATAAAAATGAACGAAGGGAGTATTTTTTTTTTTGTGTGGATGCTAGTAGTACTATTACCATTTTCCAATATAAGAGAAGTTGTCATTTTGTGAGTCGTAAAATGGTCCTTAATTTCCTTTGGACAAAGAACTCACAGAACAATAGGAAACCCGAGAGAGAGCACAACACTCCAAATCAATGCTTCGAAAACAGGTGACCACTTGTATATCAACTAGCAAAAGGACCCGTGCATTACAATAAAAAAATCATAATCTTCAATTATCATGAACGCATTTTTCTGTATCAACGACATACACTATCATTCTCAATTTCGTGTAATGATGAACATTTTTTTAAACTCGTGCACCTATTTGAAATTGTGACCACTTTTTCAAATTCGTGAATACTTCAATTTTTTCAAACATTTTATTATATTTGTAATCTTTTTAAAAATAATTGTGATTATTTTTTAAACAATTTTCCTGAATTGACTGACATTTGTATAATTGACAAACATTTTTTTGAAAATTGGTGGAACATATTTTGGAAATTCGCAAACATTTTTATATTTCATGAATTTATTTTTTATTTAAACAACATTTTTCGAAATGCATGATCATTTTCTAATTAGCTAAAATTTTATGAATGAATAAACTATTCTGTAAGTCATGAACGGTTTTTTAATATTCTTGATATTTTTTTCATTCATGAACTTTATTTGAATTGGCGAAATTTTATTCAATTTTATTCACATTTCTTCATACATAAACTTTTTAAAAACTAATGACCACTTTTTTATTTCCCGAACATTTGTTTTTAAAAAACTGAACATTTTATGAATAGTCAAACATACAAAATTATGAATATTTTATAAATCCACAAACATTTATGATTTATTAATCATTTTACTTCAAAATCCACATTTTAGAAAAACCTGAATTTTTTTGAAGTCCCAAATTATTTAAAGTAGAAAAAACGGAAATGGAATATAAATATATGAAATATTCTAAATAAATTTATTCTTAAATTTTATTTAGGTACATTTTTGAGAATTGGTCGTGGGTATAAAAATGTTCATGCAGTGTTAAAAAGTTCACACAACTTTAAGAAAATGATTGTATCATTCAGAAAAATGTCCAACACTTTAAAAAATGATGTACATTTCATATAAAAGTTAATGACATTTAAAAAATGTTTGTACAATTCAAAAAAGGCGTACTTTAAAAAAATATTTCATATCGTTCCAAAAAATGTTTGAACAATTCAGAAAAGGCGTAGTTTAAAATAATGTTTTGCATCATTCCAAAAAATGCTCCCAACATTGGAAAATTGTTTAATACATATCCAAAACATGTATTTGAAAAATGTTCATCATTTAATTATAAATTTTCAACTTATAAACAAAAGATTCCATAGGAAAATTTTCAATGGCATCCAATCCAATGAATCAAAGGACCAATGTAGAAAAAAAATCCTGAGGATTTCAATGCTGCGAAAGCCCTATGAAATTCCTTTGAATCAAAGGAGCCCTTATCATTTTGCCATGTCGTCCCTTAATTTGTAACAAATTACCACAAAATTGCTAGCTTTTATTAGGTCTTTCATTTGCGATACTTTTCATGAAGAAACAAACAACGATTAGAAGGATAATGTGCTAGTGCCCGATGAAATTGGTGTGATCACTGAAGTTTTGTCGGGTCCAATGAAGGAACAAACATTCATTAGAAGGATAGATGCTGCTTCATTTAGTGAGAGCAACATGTCATCAGATGGAATGCATGCTGATAATGACAGACAAGAAACCTATCCGGAATCAGATTTCGGATTCCGACACTAAATACATGCCACATAGTGAGGATAGTGGAGAAGTTTCCGAGGTTGTGCAACTAAGAAGACATGCCAGAAAGATTAAGAAAAAGGATGAGAGAGTCAAAAAGATGGATTGGCATGGATTCAACAGGTCATGTTCCAATTGATCTTGTTGCAAACATGGAGGTACAACTCGAGGGAGAGGAGGATGACTGGAACTACGACTCATCCGATGAGGACTACATCTATGATGAAGATTCACACGGGCATATAGTGAAGAGGAAGAGCAAGTACCCAAGATATAACAATGACACTGAAATACAACATTTTTTAGAGGAAAAGGGAGATGGTTCTCCCCGGTTTCTTTGCGAGAACAAAACCAAACAGTTGCATACATCAGCTCGCTTAGAGGAGCAATTCGATAGAAAAGCAAAAAGAGTAAAAGCACGTTATCTAAGCCCACCAAGGGAAAACACACGAAATCATGATAGACAAGCCACGCGAGGAGGAACTACTGCTCGCATGTGATCTCCAAAGTAGGTTTCCTCGCATTCAGCGGATGGTGCTTGATGAGACCAGCAGGCCACTAGGGTGGAAGCGGGGCTGGGAACGATGGATTAGTCTTCTGCAACTTTCTTCTTCACATGAGATCTGGTGGCTGAATCATCATCAATATTGAGCTTGTCCCATGGATCAAATGCCAGGTAGGTATGTGCCGCTGGAGTCAGCCACTTGTGATCGACTCCCCGCTGATTTGTGTTGGTTTCCCTCCAAGCTTAAAGGGTGATGTAGCACAACGACATTAAGTATTTCCCTCAGTTATGAAACCAAGGTATCAGTCCAGTAGGAAGATCCACAAGACTATGTAAGCGGCTGTAACGACCAAGATGCGATACTTTCCATATTTAAGGACGGGGCCTCAATAGGAAAAGAGACGCATCTTAGCATTTAGCAAGTACATAAATCATTTCAATACGTACAAGAAGAGATGAATATATGGAATGGCTTACACTCGCCACAAATTAAGTTGCAAGTCAGTCAACAATTTATTTCAGATCATCCCAAAAGGTGTTGGAAATATGCCCTAGAGGCAATGATAAAATAGCTATTATTATATTTCCTGTTTCAAGATAATCGTTTATCATCCATGCTATAATTGTATTGAATGAAAGCATAGATACATGTGTGGATACAAAGACAAAACAATGTCCCTAGTAAGCCCCTAGTTGGTTAGCCAGTTGATCAAGGATGGTTAAGGTTTTCTAACCATATGCAAGTGTTGTCACTTGATAACTGGATCACATCACTAGGAGAATGATGTGATGGACAAGACCCAAATTATAAACGTAGCATGTGATCGTGTCATTTTGTTGCTATTGTTTTCCGCGTGTCAAATATTCATTTCTATGACCATGAGATCATGTAACTCACTGACACCGGAGGAATACCTTGTGTGTATCAAACGTCACAACGTTACTAGGTGACTATAAAGGTGTGTTGGGGAACGTTGCATGGGAAACAAAAAAATTCCTACGCGCACGAAGACCTATCATGGTGATGTCCATCTACGAGAGGGGGTTTCCGATCTACGTACCCTTGTAGATCGCACAGCAGAAGCGTTAAGAAACACGGTTGATGTAGTGGAACGTCCTCACGTCCCTCGATCCGCCCCGCGAACCGTCCCACGAACCGTCCCGCGATCCGTCCCACGATCCGCTCCGATCTAGTGCCGAACGGACGGCACGTCCGCGTTCAGCACACATACAGCTCGACGATGATCTCGGCCTTCTTGATCCAGTAAGAGAGACGGAGAGGTAGATGAGTTCTCCGGCAGCGTGACGGCGCTCCAGAGGTTGGTGGTGATCTAATCTCAGCAAGGCTCCGCCCGAGCTCCGCAGAAACGCGATCTAGAGGAAAAACCATGGAGGTATGTGGTCGGGCTGCCGTGGAAAAAGTTGTCTCAAATCAGCCATAAAACCCCACTATATATAGGAGGGAGGGAGGGGAGGAGGCAGCCTCAAAACCTAAAGGTTTGGCCGAAATTGGAGGTGGAGGAGTCCTACTCCAATCCTACTTGGAGTAGAATTCCACCTTCCCACTTGGAAACTCTTTCCACCTTGTGTTTTTTCCTTCTCAAACCTTATGGGCCTTAGTGGGAACTTATTCCAGCCCACTAGGGGCTGGTTTATCTCTTCCCATAGCCCATGAGACCCCTTGGGGCGTGACACCCCTCCTGATGGTCCCCGGCACCCCTCCCGACACTCCCAGTACACCACCGATGAGCCCGAAACTTTTCCGGTAATGCACGAAAACCTTCCGGTAACCAAATGAGGTCATCCTATATATCAATATTCGTTTCCGGACCATTCCGGAAACCCTTGTGACGTCCATGATCTTATCCGGGACTCCAAACAACATTCGGTAACCAACCATGTAACTCAAATACGCATAAAACAACGTCGAACCTTAAGTGTGCAGACCCTGCGGGTTCGAGAACTATGTAGACATGACCCGAGAGACTCCTCGGTCAATATCCAATAGCGGGACCTGGATGCCCATATTGGATCCTACATATTCTACGAAGATCTTATCGTTTGAACCTCAGTGCCAAGGATTCATATAATCCCGTATGTCATTCCCTTTGTCCTTCGGTATGTTACTTGCTCGAGATTCGATCGTCGGTATCCGCATACCTATTTCAATCTCGTTTACCGACAAGTCTCTTTACTCGTTCCGTACTACAAGATCCCGTAACTTACATTAAGTCACATTGCTTGCAAGGCTTGTGTGTGATGTTGTACTACCGAGTGGGCCCCGAGATACCTCTCCGTCACACGGAGTGACAAATCCCAGTCTCGATCCATACTAACTCAATGAACACCTTCGGAGATACCTGTAGAGCATCTTTATAGTCACCCAGTTACGCTGCGACGTTTGATACACACAAAGCATTCCTCCGGTGTCAGTGAGTTATATGATCTCATGGTTATAGGAACAAATACTTGACACGCAGAAAACAGTAGCAACAAAATGACACGATCAACATGCTACGTCTATTAGTTTGGGTCTAGTCCATCACATGATTCTCCTAATGATGTGATCCTGTTATCAAGTGACAACACTTGCCTATGGTCAGGAAACCTTGACCATCTTTGATCAACGAGCTAGTCAACTAGAGGCTTACTAGGGACAGTGTTTTGTCTATGTATCCACACATGCACTGTGTTTCCAATCAATACAATTATAGCATGGATAATAAACGATTATCATGAACAAAGAAATATAATAATAACTAATCTATTATTGCCTCTAGGGCATATTTCCAACAGTCTCCCACTTGCACTAGAGTCAATAATCTAGTTCACATCACCATGTGATTCCAACGAATCCAACACCCATATAGTTATGGGGTCTGATCACGTCTTGCTCGTGAGAGAGGTTTTAGTCAACGGTTCTGAAACTTTCAGATCCGTGCGTTCTTTACAAATCTTTATGTCATCTTATAGATGTTGCTACTACGTGCTATTCGGAAATGCTCCAAATATCTACTCTACTATACGAATCCGTTTCACTACTCATAGTTATTCAGATTAGTATCAAAGCTTGCATCGACGTAACCCTTTACGACGAACTCTTTAACCACCTCCATAATCGAGAAAAATTCCTTAGTCTATTTAGTTACTAAGGATAACTTTGACCGCTGATCAGTGATTCAATCCTGGATCACTGTGTGTACCTCTTAACAGACTTGCTGCAAGGCACACATCAGGTGCGGTACTCAGCATGGCATACTTTAGAGTCTACGGCTAAGGCATAGAAGACGACCTTCGTCTATTCTCTTTATTCTGCCGTGGTCGGGTTTTGAGTCTTACTCAAATTCACACCTTACAACACAGTCAAGAACTCCTTCTTTGCCGATCTATTTCGAATTCCTTCAAAAACTTGTCAAGGCATGCATCTTGTTGAAACTTCTATTAAGCGTTTTGATCTATCTCCATAGATCTTGATGCTCGACGTTCAAGTAGCTCAATCCAGGTATTCCTTTGAAAAACTCCTTTCAAACAACCTTTTATGCTTCACAGAAATTCTACATTAGTTCTGATCAACAATATGTCAACCACATATACTTAT
Organism: Hordeum vulgare subsp. vulgare; assembly: GCF_904849725.1. Taxonomy (NCBI): domain Eukaryota; kingdom Viridiplantae; phylum Streptophyta; class Magnoliopsida; order Poales; family Poaceae; genus Hordeum; species Hordeum vulgare. Next base: position 463,565,432 of record NC_058523.1, read on the forward strand.
CAGAAAATCTATAGTGCTCCCACTCACTTCTTTGGAAATACAAGTTTCTCATAAACCTTGTACAAACCCAAAATCTTTGATCATCTCATCAAAGTGTATATTCCAACTCCGAGATGCTTGCACCGGTCCATTGAAGGATCGCTGGAGCTTGCATACTTGTTAGTATCTTTAGGATCGACAAAACCTTCTGGTTGTATCACATACAATGTTTGCTCAAGGAAACCGTCGAGGAAACAATGTTTTGACATCCTATGTGCAATATTTCAAAAATAATGCAACAACTACTAACATAATTCTAACAGACTTTTAGCATCGCTACGAGTGAGAAAGTCTCACCATAGTCAACTGTTTGATCATGTCGGAAACATCTTTGCGACAAGTTGAGCTTTTCTTAATAGTGATTTATCACCATCGTCGTCTGTCTTCCTTTTAAAGATCCATCTTTACTCAATAGTCCTATGACCATCAAGTAGTTCTTCCAAAGTCTACACTTTGTTTTCATACATGGATCCTCACTCGGATTTCATGGCCTCCGGCCATTTGTCGGAATCCGGGCCCACCATTGCTTTCTCCATAACTCGTAGGTTCATTGTTGCTCAACAACATGACCTCCAACACAGGGTTACCGTACCACTCTGCAGTAGTACGCGACCTTGTCAACCTACGAGATTTGTAGTAACTTGATTCGATGCTCGATGATCACCATCATCAGCTTTCACTTGAATTGGTGTAGGCGCCACAGGAACAACTTCCTGCGCCCTGCTAACACACTGGTTGAAGTGATGGTTCAATAACCTTATCAAGTTCTACCACCCTCCCACTCAATTCTTTCGAGAGAAACCTTTCCTCGAGAAAGGATCCGTTTCTAGAAACAAACACTTTGCTTTCGGATCTGAGATAGGAGATGTACCCAACTGTTTTGGATATCCTCTGAAGATGCATTTATCCGCTTTTGTTTCGAGCTTATCAGACTGAAACTTTTTCACATAAGTGTCGAAGCCCCAAACTTTCAAGAAACGACAGTTTAGATTTCTCTAAACCTCAGTCTACACTGTGTCATCTCAACGGAAATACGGAGTGGCCTATTTAAAGTGAATGTGGTTGTCTCTAATGCATAACCCATAAACGATAGTGGTAATTCGATAAGAGACATCATAGCATGCACCATACCAAATAGTGCGTGGCTATGATGTTCAGACACATCATCACACTATGATGTTCCAGGTGGCATGAACTGCTAAACAATTTCCACATTGTCTTAACTGCGTACCAAAACTCGTAACTCAGATATTCATTTCTATGATCATATCGTAGACAGTTTATCCTCTTGTTATGACGAACTTCACTCCGAAACAAAATTGAACTTTTCAATATTTCAGACTTGTGATTCATTAAGTAAATACTCTTGTATCTACTCAAATCGTCATTGAAGTAAGAACATAATGACATCCACTGCGTGCCTCAGCACCCATTGGACTGCATACATCAAAATGTATCACTTCCAACAAGTTACTATCTTGTTTCATCTCAATGAAAACAAGGCCTTGCTCATGTGGTGTGATTTGCATGTCACTAGTGATTCAAAATCAAGTGAGTATAAACATCCATCAGCATGGAGCCTCTTCATGCAATTTATACCAACATGACTCAAGCGGCAGTGCCACAAGTAAGTGGTACTATCATCATTACCTCGTATCTTTTGGCACCAATATCATGAACATGTGTAACACTACAATCGAGATTCAATAAACCATTGAAGGTGATTATTCAAGCAAATAGAGTAACCATTATTCTCTTTAAATGAATAACCGTATTGCAATAAACACGATCCAATCATGTTCATGCTTAACGCAAGCACCAAATAACAATTATTTAGGTTTAACACCAATCCCGATGGTAGAGGGAGCGTGCGACGTTTGATCATATCAACCTTGGAAACACTTCCAACACGTATCGTCACCTCGCCTTTAGCTAGTCTCCGTTTATGCCGTAGCTTTCATTTCGTGTTACTAATCACTTAGCAACCGAACCGGTATCCAATACCCTCGTGCTACTAGGAGTACTAGTAAAGTACACATCAACATCATGTATATCAAATATACTTCTTTCGACTTTTGCCAGCCTTCTTATCTACCAAGTATCTAGAGTTGCTCCGCCTCGGTGACTGTTCCCCTCATTACAGAGGCACTTAGTCTCGGGTTTGGGTTTAATCTTGGGTCTCTTCATTAGTGCAGTAATTGTTTTGCCGTTTCATGAAGTATCCCTTCTAGCCCTTGCCTTTCTTGAAACTTAGTGGTTTTACTAACCATCAACTATTGATGCTCCTTCTTGATTTCTACTTTCGCAGTGTCAAACATCGCGAATTGCTCAAGGATCATTGTATCTATCCTTGATATGTTATAGTTCATCACGAAGCTCTCACAACTTGGTGGCAGTGACTTTGGAGAACCATCACTATCTCATCTGGAAGATTAACTCCCACTTGATTCAAGCGATTGTCGTACTCAGATAATCTGAGCACACGCTCAACGATTGAGCTTTTCTCCCTTACTTTGTGGACAAATAATCTTGTCAGAGGTCTCGTACCTCTTAACAAGGGCACAAGCATGAAATCACAATTTCATCTCTTTAGAACATCTCTTATGTTCCGTGACGTTTCAAAACGTCTTCGGCGCCTTACTTCTAAGCCATTAAGTATTTTGTACTGAACTATCGTGTAGTCATCAGAAACGTGTATGTCGGATGTTCACAGCATCCACAGACGACGCTCGAGGTGCAGCACACCGAGTGGTGCATTAAGGACATAAGCCTTCTGCGCAGCAACGAGGACAATCCTCTGCAAAGTTTGCTAATATCAACTTTCAACTAAATTTTCTCTAGGAACATATAAAAATAGTAGAGCTATAGCGCAAGCTACATCGTAATTCGCAAAGACCATTAGACTATGTTCATGACAATTAGTTTAATTAATCATATTACTTAAGAACTCCCACTCAAAAAGTACATCTCTCTAGTCATTTGAGTGGTACATGATCCAAATCCACTATCTCAAGTCCGATCATCACGTGAGTCGAGAATAGTTTCAGTGGTAAGCATCTCTATGCTAATCATATCAACTATACGATTCATGCTCGACCTTTCGGTCTCATGTGTTCCGAGGCCATGTCTGCACATGCTAGGCTCGTCAAGCTTAACCCGAGTGTTCCGCGTGTGCAACTGTTTTGCACCCGTTGTATGTGAACGTTGAGTCTATCACACCCGATCATCACATGGTGTCTCGAAACGAAGAACTATCGCAACGGTGCACAGTCGGGGAGAACACAATTTCGTCTTGAAATTTTAGTGAGAGATCACCTCATAATGCTACCGTCGTTCTAAGCAAGATAAGGTGCATAAAGGATTAACATCACATGCAATTCATAAGTGACATGATATGGCCATCATCATGTGCTTCTTGATCTCCATCACCAAAGCACCGGCACGATCTTCTTGTCACCGGCGTCACACCATGATCTCCATCATCATGATCTCCATCAACGTGTCGCCATCGGGGTTGTCGTGCTACTCATGCTATTACTACTAAAGCTACGTCCTAGCAATATAGTAAACGCATCTGCAAGCACAAATGTTAGTTTAAAGACAACCCTATGGCTCCTGCCGGTTGCCGTACCATCGACGTGCAAGTCGATATTAACTATTACAACATGATCATCTCATACATCCAATATATCACATCACATCGTTGGCCATATCACATCACAAGCATACCCTGCAAAAACAAGTTAGACGTCCTCTAATTGTTGTTGCATGTTTTACGTGGTGACCATGGGTATCTAGTAGGATCGCATCTTACTTACGCAAACACCACAACGGAGATGTATGAATTGCTATTTAACCTCATCCAAGGACCTCCTCGGTCAAATCCGATTCAACTAAAGTTGGAGAAACCGACACCCGCCAGTCATCTTTGAGCAATGGAGTTACTCGTAGCGATGAAACCAGTCTCTCGTAAGCGTACGAGTAATGTCGGTCTGAGCCGCTTCGATCCAACAATGCCGCGGAAATAAGAAAAGACTAAGGAGGGCAGCAAAACGCACATCACCGCCCACAAAAACTTTTGTGTTCTACTCGAGAAGACATCTACGCATGAACCTAGCTCATGATGCCACTGTTGGGGAACGTCGCATGGGAAACAAAAAATTTCCTACGCGCACGAAGACCTATCATGGTGATGTCCATCTACGAGAGGATATTTCCGATCTACGTACCCTTGTAGATCGCACAGCAGAAGCGTTAAGAAACGCGGTTGATGTAGTGGAACGTCCTAATGTCCCTCGATCCGCCCGGCGAACCGTCCCACGAACCGTCCCGCGATCCGTCCCACGATCCGCTCCGATCTAGTGCCGAACGGACGGCACCTCCGCGTTCAGCACACGTACAGCTCGACGATGATCTCGGCCTTCTTGATCCAGCAAGAGAGACGGAGAGGTAGATGAGTTCTCCGGCAGCGTGACGGCGCTCCGGAGGTTGGTGGTGATCTAATCTCAGCAGGGCTCCGCCCGAGCTCCGCAGAAACACGATCTAGAGGAAAAACCATGGAGGTATGTGGTCGGGCTGCCGTGGCAAAAATTTTCTCAAATCAGCCCTAAAACCCCACTATATATAGGAGGGAGGGAGGGGAGGAGGCAGCCTCAAAACCTAAAGGTTTGGCCGAAATTGGAGGTGGAGGTGTCCTACTCCAATCCTACTTGGAGTAGGATTCCACCTTCCCACTTGGAAACTCTTTCCACCTTGTGTTTTTTCCTTCTCAAACCTTATGGGCCTTAGTGGGAACTTATTCCAGCCCACTAGGGGCTGGTTTATCTATTCCCATAGCCCATGAGACCCCTTGGGGCGTGACACCCCTCCTGATGGTCCCCGGCACCCCTCCCGGCACTCCCAGTACACTACCGATGAGCCCGAAACTTTTCCGGTAATGCACGAAAACCTTCCGGTAACCAAATGAGGTCATCCTATATATCAATATTCGTTTCCGGACCATTCCGGAAACCCTCGTGACGTCCATGATCTTATCCGGGACTCCGAACAACATTCGGTAACCAACCATGTAACTCAAATACGCATAAAACAACGTCGAACCTTAAGTGTGCAGACCCTGCGGGTTCGAGAACTATGTAGACATGACCCGAGAAACTCCTCGGTCAATATCCAATAGCGGGACCTGGATGCCCATATTGGATCCTACATATTCTACGAAGATCTTATCGTTTGAACCTTAGTGCCAAGGATTCATATAATCCCGTATGTCATTCCCTTTGTCCTTCGGTATGTTACTTGCTCGAGATTCGATCGTCGGTATCCGCATACCTATTTCAATCTCGTTTACCGACAAGTCTCTTTACTCGTTCTGTAATACAAGATCCCGTGACTTACACTAAGTCACATTGCTTGCAAGGCTTGTGTGTGATGTTGTATTACCGAGTGGGCCCCGAGATACCTCTCTGTCACACGGAGTGACAAATCCCAGTCTCGATCCATACTAACTCAACGAACACCTTCGGCGATACCTGTAGAGCATCTTTATAGTCACCCAGTTACGTTGCGACGTTTGATACACACAAAGCATTCCTCCGGTGTCAGTGAGTTATATGATCTCATGGTCATAGGAACAAATACTTGACACGCAGAAAATAGTAGCAACAAAATGACACGATCAACATGCTACGTCTATTAGTTTGGGTCTAGTCCATCACATGATTCTCCTAATGATGTGATCCCGTTATCAAGTGACAACACTTGCCTATGGTCAGGAAACCTTGACCATCTTTGATCAACGAGCTAGTCAACTAGAGGCTTACTAGGGACAGTGTTTTGTCTATGTATCCACACATGCACTGTGTTTCCAATCAATACAATTATAGCATGGATAATAAACGATTATCATGAACAAAGAAATATAATAATAACTAATTTATTATTGCCTCTAGGGCATATTTCCAACAAGGTGCTCTACAGGTATCTCCGAAGGTGTCCGTTGAGTTAGCATGGATCAAGACTGGGATTTGTCACTCCGTGTGACACAGATGTATCTCGGGGCCCACTCGGTAATACAACATCACATACAAGACTTGCAAGCAATGTGACTCAAGTGTAAGTCACGGGATCTTGTATATTGAACGGGTAAAGAGACTTCCCGGTAACGAGATTGAAATAGGTATAGAGTTACCGACGATCAAATCTCGGGCAAGTAACATACCGAAAGACAATGGGAATGTTATACGGGATTATATGAATCCTTGGCACAGAGATTCAACCGATAAGATCTGCGTAGAATATGTAGGATCCAATATGGACATCCAGGTCCCGCTATTGGATATTGACCTAGGAGTGTCTCGGGTCATGTCTGCATAGTTCTCGAACCCGCAGGGTCTGCACTCGTAAGGTTCGGTGACGTTTTAGTATAGTTGAGTTATATGTATTGGTGACCGAAGGTTGTTCGGAGTCCCGGATGAGATCACGGACGTCACGAGGGTTTCTGGAATGGTCCGGAATGAATATTGATATATAGGATGGTTTCATTTGGTCACCGGAAAGATTTTGGGCATTACCGACAGTGTACCGGGAGTGACGAATGGGTTTCGGATATTCACCGGGAGGGGCCCACCCACCGGGGAGTGAGCCCACTAGCCCTAGGGTGGCGCACCAGCCCTTAGTGGGCCGGTGAGGCCAACCCAAGTGGGCTATGGCGCCACAAGGAGAAAAAATCAAAAGAAAGAAAAAAAGGAAAGAGGGAGGTGGGAAGGAAGGAGTGGACTCCTTCCCCCAAACCGAATTGGGGTAGGAGTCCACCTCCTCCTCTCGGTCCACGCCCTTGGGGCTCCCTTGAGCCCCAAGGCTAGCCCCTCTCCTCCTCCTATATATATTGGTGGTTTTAGGGCTTTTGAGACACAACTTTGCCACGTGCAACTCAAACCTATACCACGTAGTTCTTCCTCTAGATTAGATTTCTGCGGAGCTCGGGCGGAGCCCTGCAGGAATAGATCATAACCAACACCGGCGCGCCGTCATGCTGCCGGAGAACTCATCTACTTCCCCGTCTCTCTTGCTGGATCAAGAAGGTGGAGATCGTCATCGAGCTGTACGTGTGCTGAGCGCGGAGGTGTCGTTCGTTCGGTACTAGATCGGGACGGATCGTGGGACGACGGTGATTTGAATCACGAAGCTATACCACTACATCAACCACATTTCTTAACGCTTCCCGCTTAGTGATCTACAAGGGTATGTGGATCCAATCTCCCTCTCGTAGATGAACATCACCATGATAGGTCTTCGTGTGCGTAGGAATTTTTTTGTTTCCCATGCAACGTTCCCCAACAAAAGGCAGGGTCCGACTATGGACAAGATAAACGATAAGATTGCAAGGATCTGTCTCTCTATGTCCAGTAGGCGACCAAGGCCTCTAATCATGAGGGTATGTCACGTACATGCAGACACTACCTTCGTCGAATCCCACTGCAACTGTGTAGCATGAAAGCCTCTAGATCTGCGGTACCTGGACCTGTGGTGGTGTAGTAATCTGTGAGCCCTGGGGACTCAGCAATCTTATGACCATCATAACGGGACTAACCAAGTTATTGAGTGTGGAAGGTTGAGTGTTTGAGGTTGTGGCTGCACTAAGCATGTATGGTGGCTAACTTACAAGATCATGAAGTAAATTGAGTGGTCTACACATGACGGTCGTGAACTAGTAATGACCACTAAGTGGTCCTGAACACCTATTTACGTCAGTTATAACCCCACCGTGTTCTCGATCGGAGAAGGAGTTCCGAAAGAAATAGTCACGGTTACGCACAGAATTGCCAGTATTTAATTAAGTTATTTCAAGTTATCTAGAACCGGGTGTTAAACAAAATTTCCACGTTTCTACATAACCGCGTGCACGGATTTTCGAAAGATCTAACCCTGCAGGGGTGCTCCAACTAATCCATAACAAATTACCACAAGTTGCATAGGAAGCCTCGACCACAAAACTCGTGATCTCCTTGGATTCCTTAATGGAAAACCTCAACTCTGAGATAGCCCAAAGTCTCACCGGAATCCCGATGCACAAGATATATTGATAAGGTAAAAACAAGTCGAGTAAGACCGCTTGACGTGTCAACGAACCCGATAAGAGCCGCGTATCTCGTTATTAGTACACGACAGACGAGCTATGGTTACCACGCCAAAACACCGAGTTGCCCCGGGGAGCCTTAATAAGCTGCTCTCGGTTGGACCAACACTCACGAGGAGCACTCGTCCGGGGGTTGATTAACTTTCCTCGGGGAAGCTATTCCCTATGCTTTTTATTAAGTTATTTAGAAAATGTAAAACAAATGTTGGGTTTTTCCAGACAAGTCTTAAGCCAAAACGACTTATCAAGGGGGTCCCCATAACAACCCCGAGCGTGTTAGTAGCGCTCAATTTATGGAACATAACACTGGTAACCGAAACTAGGGCGGCAAAAGCGGAACAAAACATCGAGAAAAAGTCCAAGGCTTCCGCCTTTTACCAAGTATATGCATGCATTAATTTAAATACCAGTAATTAAATGATATTTAAAAATGTCCATGTTAGCACATGGACTAGGCTGCACCTGTAACTAGCAATGCTATAAGATGGTTGAGCAAGCGCTAACCAAGCCATTCAATGTTTGCTAGAAGGCGAATGGTTAGAGGGTTTCATGGAAAGGTTTGGAGGCTTAATATTAAGGTGGTAGGCAGCGATTATTAACGATGGAACCGAGGCAACTAAACATAACAAAATTAGAAACGATATCAAGGTCACAATCATCTTGTCTGTTGGATCTTTTGACTAGTACAACTCTTGCTCTTCCTAAATGTACTCAACACTATCCTCACACTCGTTCTCAGCTCCCGATGATACCGAAAGTAAATACACATACAATGAACACATGGCCACGTGCAATGTGGAAAACAACATGATGCATGAGTGTGGGGTATAAAAGGAGCATGGCATTGCTACACTAGTCACCTTTCCATGCATTTATTAAGTTGTTAGTATTCTGGATAGAACCTCAAGTTTATTTATTTGGGCATGCATGAACATGAAAGAAATTAATGCATCATGATAATACGGTACAAAAACATATAAAGAACATCGTGAACCGAGTTACGGAACTCTCGGAACTCACAAAACAAGATACGGAAGGCAACGGAGACAAACCAGCAATACCACAGAGGCTATGGGCATTTTCTTGGCATTCCAAGTATGCCACTGGATTGGACAAAAAATTCTAGATGGAATAGACCTAAAATTCATGCAAAACAAATGAGCACAACTCACACAATGCACAAAACAAAACAAAAACCAATCTGTCCACTAACAACAACATACCACTTTGAACAATAGAAAACTAGTATAGCTACATCCACCCACTAAGTTCAACCAAGGCATGAATATGAAGCTATCAAATAGCACAACAATACTTAACTAACAACAACATTGGTAGGTCCATGAAACAATGGCAATCAAGCTCTAAACATGGCAAGAAATATTACACATTAGGGCTTGGTGAAAATCTCAGTTTGCACTTGCAGTTATTAATCTGGTGACATGTTGACAACAACAAAACACTATTCTACAGCAAGTTTCATGGCATGAAATTTAGCGAGATTGTATAGGGAAACAACTACTACAAAACACTAGCACTGAGCATGATCTAAAACATCACAGAATACATGGTAGCATCGATTAAACATGGCATGAAAATAATTACAGATTTCCAGACTTGGTCAAATTCACAAGGGGAAATTGAAGCACTTTATAACATCATCGCAACTTTGATAGGGAATAAGTCAAATATGCAAAACCTATTTGGCAAGGTTGTGGCACCATTTGAGAGAGGTTAACAAGCACAACAATTCATGGCATTTGACCAAACACAAAGTAGAAATATATTCATGTGAATCATCAACACAACATGGGAAGAAAATAACAGATCCCAATACTTAGAAATATTTAGCATGTGAAATCAGCAACATTTTCTTAGCTACTTTGCAGCAAGAAATCCACTAAACTACAAGATTATTATCGAAAAGAAAAATACCAGGGCCTAGTGCCCACAAAACACTACCACTTTCATGTTGATAAGTCCTCATACCATGCAAGAATTAAATCCTACAAAAATCACAAAATGCCACCTCAGCACAAAAAAGCACTTTTGCAAACTTCCTCAAATGACAAAACCAATACCATTGGATTCACTGGAAAATTCTACCCAATTTCATCTATCATACTCATTTATTTCTATAGGGAAATCTCAAATCTCACACAAATCTAAAATTAAAACTTCACAAAACCAACAATTTACATATAAGTCAAAACTTGCCCTATTTGGCCACTGCCAAATCTGGCATGTCCATATTTGGACACTTTGCTAATTTGGCAGAATCTAAAAGACAACTAAAACAAAAAAATAACATCACAGAAAAATACAAATAAAACTAGGCCCACCTAGCAGAGAGCCAGGGGCCCTAGGGGCTGACATGTGGGCCCAGGGGCCCACTCTCAATGGCTTGCGGTAAATTAAACAAAAAGGGGGCTAATTAGCCTCCGCGGGGGGGTTCAAACACACGCCTCCCTCAAAGGAGAGCGAGGCGTCTACCTTTGGGCTAGGAGGGGGAGTCTAACTACTAGAGGGGCTCGCTCCCTAAGTACTCCTCCCTCGCCTCGCGTTTGCTGGCCTGAGACGAGGAAGAAAACGGGGCGAGGAAGACGAACAACTCAGCCTTGGAGCTCCCTCGAACGCTTGTGAAGAAGAGGTGCAGCGGGGGCTTCCTTCCCGCAACACCAGGGTTTCGGGCAAGCGACGAGCTGATCACCCCGAGCTCGAGCTCTTGCTCGTTTGGGGCATGGGGAGCATGGCGACATAGGGACTTGGGGAGACCTACGTGCGACAGCGAGGCGAGGAGGAGGGAGGAACACAGAGAGGGGACGAGCTAGGGCACGGGGGACACCTTAAATAGGCAGCTAGGGCGAGCCGTGCCGTCAAATCACCGGACGTCCGACATGGCATTGGTCGATGCACGTCGTACAAAGGAGAACAAAGCTCCCGGCGCTGGTGGGCTGCCAACACTCATGTGCGGGGCTGCTTGGTGAAAGCTTGTTGGGCGCGTGGGGGAGAAGGGTGAGGCCTAGTTGGGTTGGCCTCTCTCTCTCTCTCTGAGGAAAAAGGTTTTCCTATTTATTTAAAATGAGAGAAAGCAAAAAATCACACAGAAAAGAGAGGGATGTTTTGGAATACAATAAAAACGTATTTAGACTTACAGAAATATGCACTAATTTATAAAACTGATCTTGGCATTTTTAGAGCAAAATAAATAAATCACATCTAATTATTATAACAAGCTGTTTGCAAAGATTGACAAGGCAAAAAAATGGAGAACATGTATGAGAACTATTTTACCATGTATCACAGAATATTAGGGGGTAGTGCAACATTTTTAAAGAGGTGAACAAGCAAGTGAATTCACCATATATATCTACTAAATGAATAAGAGGGTTTTTCATAGTTTGAAAAGAGTTGAACTAGGAGCCACTCACCACTTGCAAGCACACAACACACACAACTCTCACATGGCACTTGAACAAGCATTATGCAACAAAATTATATGATGATTATGATGCCATGATGCAATGATGAAATGTGAGAGTCATGAGGCACAAACTTGTTATTACTCAAGCACACATGGCATATTTGGAAGGTTCAACATGAGATACACTACAAATAAGGCAAGGGGCACTTGGGCTGTCACAGCGGCACCTGCACACAAATAACAAATCCGTGCAACCAAACGCATGTAGGAGTTGTTAATCCCTCGTGGGTAAAGTAAGGATAGGTTGATAGATGCAAATAAGAGTAATAGAAAATAAACATAGAAAGGTATTTTTGGGTTTTTTGATAATATAGATCTGAAAATAAAAGAGAAAATAAAATGGAAACACGAATATCAAAGTAGAGATTGCAAATAGATGATGTGAGATAGACCCGGGGGCCGTAGGTTTCACTAGTGGCTTCTCTCGAGAAAATAGCAAGCGGTGGATAGACAAATTATTGTTGGGTAATTGATAGAAGAGCAAATAATTATGACGATATTTAAGACAATGATCATGAATATAGGCATCACGTCCAAGACAAAATAGACCGAATTCCACGTGCATCTACTTCTATTACTCCACACATCGACCGCTATCCAGCATGCATCTAGTGTATTGAGTTCATGGCGAAATGGAGTAATGCCTTAAGAAAAATGACATGATGTAGACAACATCTATTCATGTAGGAATAGACCCCATCATTTTATCCTTGATAGCAACTATAGATGTGTGTCATGTCTCTTTCTGTCACTAGGACTGAGCACCACAAGATCGAACCCATCACAAAGCACCTCTTCACATTGCAAGGTAAAAGATCAAGTTGGCCAGACAAAAACCAAATATCAGAGAAGAAGTACGAGGCTATAATGATCAAGCATGAATATTATTTCATAGATCTGATCATAAACTCACAATACATTGGATCCCAACAAACACACCGCAAAAGAATGAGTTACATCATATGGATCTCCAAGAGACCATTGTATTGAGAAACAAAACGAGAGAGAAAGCCATCTAGCTACTGCCTAACGACCCGTAGGTATGATATGAACTACTGACGCATCATCGGAGGAGCACCAATGAGGATGATGAACCCCTCCGTGATCGTGCTCCTCTCTGGAACGGACTCTAGATTGGATTTCGTGGTTTCTGGAACTTACGGCGGATGAAATTATTTTTCGTCGACTCCTCTAGCGCTTTCTAAATATTTAGGTATTTATAGAGCTCAGAGGCGGTGGAGGAGGCGTCCGAGGCACCCAATGGGCACTAGGCCACACTAGGGGCCCTCGGCATGCCATGGCGTATAGTGGGTCGCCTCGGCCTCGCCTCATGCCCATCCTTGGCTCCCAAGTTTCCTTCTGGTCCAATAAAAATGTTCATCATATTATTTTTTATTTTTAGCATGGACATATGGACTTGTAGATGATTCAAAGCAATAGTCTATAGTTTTACATGAAAACTTTAGTACTCAATCATATCAACAAGCAACCAAGTCTTTCAAAATTTCAACGCTAAAGAACGCTATCCCTAGCCCATCATGCTCCATCATTGATCCATTCGTGCAACACACCCAAATATTAACTACATCCAATGCTCAAGTATGATAATGGTATTCCTTGGTTGGTGCTTTATACGAGAAGATGGAGACTCCAACTCAAAATAAAAATTGCATAAAGTAAATAGATAGGACCTTCGTAGAGGGAAGCAGGGATTTGTAGAGCTGGCAGAGCTCAAAGTAAAAAAATTAGAGATAAAATATTTTGGGTGGTATGCTTTTGTTGTTAACGAAAAATGACTAAGAGTTTCCAATATCCTCCATGCTAAACTAATTATAGGCGGTTCCCAAACTTAAAATAAAGTTTATTCCTTTTCCACCATTCTTTCACATTCCACGGCTAGCTATATCCACGAGTACCGTCCATACCAACACTTCCCAAGGAATTTATTATTTGATAACATATTTTTTTTTGCATTTTGGGACTTGGCATCCCTATTACCGCCATACTCTCGTTCAATGACAAGTGAATAAAGACTCATCTTGAGAATAACCTATTTAACATGGAATATACCGGCCACCCCTCACCGCTTCATGAGCGGTATGGGCACACAAAACAGAAATTTATTTTGAACATTAGAGTTGGCACTTGCAAATTTACTTCGAACAACATTGAAATACCGCATATAGGTAGGTATGGTGGACTCATTTGGCACAACTTTGGGTTTAGGATTTGGATGCACAAGTAGTATTCCCGCTTAGTACAAGTGAAGGCTAGCAAATAGGTTGAGAAGCGCCCAACCAAGGAAGGAAAATCATCATAAGTGAACATTAAACATAACTAACACCAAATAATGCAACACAAGTAGGATGTAATTTCATAGCATAAATATTGACTTCATGTTCATGCATAGGGAATCACAAACCTTAACACCAATATTCTTACTAAAGCATAAATACTCATCAACATAACCCACATATCACTATCTTCATATCGCAAAACTATTGCAAAGAATCAAGTTTAACATCCAATGATTTTCATGTTTTTTTATTATATCCTTCCTGGATATTCATCACTTTTGGGAGTAATTTCCTTTAAATAAAATTGCCATTGCAAATAACAAGCTCTCAAACAAATATAAGTGAAGAAAGAGACCACAAGTTTCTTTAACATTTTAAACTCTCAAAATAATATAAGTGAAGCAAGAGAGGATTTCTCCAAAATTTCTACTACTCTCAAATTAATCTAAGTGAAGCATGAGAGCAAATTTCTTCAAAATAAAAGCACCACCGTGCTTTAAAAGATATAAGTGAAGCACTTGAGCAATTCCATGGCTCAAATAATTTAAGTGAAGCATAAAGAGCGATTCTAACAAATCATAGCATAATTTCGTTATCTCAAATGGGTGTGTCCATCAAGGTTTATTATGAAAAACTAACCCGCAAGTAAATCAAAGACAAAAATGATACAAGACGCTCCAAGCAAAACTCATGATATGGGACGAATAAAAATATAGCCCTGATGTCAGCTGTGCTTCCCTCACAACGGCGCGAGGAATAGTCGTGTCGACGGCACCAGGAATCCTTCTGCTACGGCTACGCCTTAAGGGACTTCCTAGGCAAATATGCAAAGGATTTCCCCCGTGGCCTTGGAGCCTTGCGTTGGTGTTCCCTCGAAGCAGAAAGGGTGATGTAGCACAACGGTGGTAAGTATTTCCCTCACTTTGAGAACCAAGGTATCGATCCAGTGGAGGAGTATCACAAGATCCTGCACAAACACAAAAGCTTGCTCCCAACGCTATGAAGGGGTTGTCAATCCCTTATAGATTGTTCGCCAAGTGAGAACTGAAAGCAACAAAGTAACAAAGCAAAGTAAAAGCGAAAGTGGAAACGATAGATGTGAATAGACCCGGGGCCGTAGTGTTTACTAGTGGCTTCTCTCATGAAAGCAAGTAGACGGTGGGTGAACAAATTACTGTCGAGCAATTGATAGAACCGCGAAAAGTCGTGACGTCATCTATGGAAATGATTATATCTATAGGCATCACGTCCAAAACAAGTAGACCGATACTGTCTACATCTACTACTATTACTCCACACGTCGATCACTATCCAGCATGCATCTAGTGTATTAAGTCCAAAAGAACAGAGTAACGCCTTAAGCAAGATGACATGATGTAGATGGACAATCTCATATCAACGACAGAGCCCATCTTGTTACCCTTGATGGCAACTACTTAATGTGTGCCTTGCTGCCCCTACTGTCACTGGGAAAGGTCACCACATGGTAAGAACCCAAAACCAAGCACTTTTCCCATTGCAAGAATCATAGATCTAGTTGGCCAAACAAAACCCAAGACTTGGAGAGACTTACAAGGATATCAAATCATGCATATAAGAAATCAACAAAGACTCAAATATATATCATAAATAATCTGATCACAAATCCACAATTCATCGGATCTCGACAAACACACCGCCAAAGAAGATTACATAGGATAGATCTCCATGAAGATCATGGAAACTTTGTATTGAAGATCCAAGAGAGAGAAGAAGCCATCTAGCTACTAACTACGGACCCGTAGGTCTGAAGTGAACTACTCACGAGTCATTGGAGGGGCAATGATGATGATGAAGAAGCCCTCCAACTCCAAAGTGCCCTCCGGCAGGGCGCCGGGAAGGGTCTCCAGATGAGATCTCGCGGAAACGGAAGCTTGCGGCGGCGGAAAAGTATTTTCGAGGCTCCCCTGATTTTTTGCTGTATTTTAGGGAATATATAGGCCAAAGATCTAGGTCAGGGGGCTCTCAGGGAGGCCACAAGCCATGCGACCGCCGCTTCCCCCTGGTGGCATAGTGGGGCTTGTGCGCTCCCTGGAGCCCTCCTGGCTTGGCCCACAGGCCCCCTGATCTTCTTCCGTTTGGGAAAAATCATTTCAGGGATTTTATTCCGTTTGGACTCCGTTCCAAAATCAGATCTGAAAAGAGCCAAAAACACAGAAAAACAAGAACTTGCACTTGGCACTGAATTAATAAGTTAGTCCCAAAAAAGATATAAAAGGTACATAAAACATCCAAAGATGACAAGATAACAGCAAGAAACCATCAAAAATTATAGATACATTTGAGATGTATCAAGCATCCCCAAGCTTAACTCCTGCTCGTCCTCGAGTAGGGAAGTGATAAAGAATGATTTTTTGATGCTTTCATGCTACCTAGCCTAGATGTCCTTTGTAACTCCTATTATGTGACGTGAATGTTTAGATCCATTAGATTCAAAACGATAGTTTGCTATTGACGTGGAAACAATAATAATTCAAGCAAACTAGCAAGGTAATCATGAACTTTCAAAATAACAAGGCCAAAAGAAAGTTATCCCTACAAAAGCATATAGTCTGGCTATGCTCTATCATCATTGCACAAAGAATTTAAATCATGCACAACCCCGGTATTGGCCAAGTAATTGTTTCACGCCTTTACTTTCTCAAACCTTTTCAACTCTCACGCAATACATGAGCGTGAGCCATGGTTTTAGCACTATAGATGGTGTGGAATGTGGTGGAGGTTGCAAGACAAAAAAGGAGAAGATAGTCAAATTAACTAGGCATATCAATGAGCTATGGAGATGCTCATCAATAGATATCAATGTGAATGAGTAGGGATTGCCATACAAATGATGCACTAGAGCTACGAGTATGTGAAAGCTCTTAAAGAAAACTGATGGGTGTGCATCCAACTTGCTTGCTCACGAAGACCTAAGGCAATTTTGAGGAAGCCTATCATTGGAATATACAAGCCAAGTTATATAATGAAAATTTCCCACTAGCTATATGGTGGTGACAAAACGAGAGACTCTCAATCATGAAGATCATGGTGCTTAATATGCACAAGTATGGAAAAAAGTGGTAACATTGTCCCTTCTCTCTTTCTCTCTCATTTTTATTTTTGGTGGGCTCTTTGGCCTCTTTTTTTTGGTGGGCTTCTTTGGCCTCTTTTATTTACTCACATGAGACAATGCTCCATTAATGATGATCATCACACTTTCAACTGAAAACTTAGAGCAACTATGACTCTATATGGAATGCCTTCGGTAGTGTACCATGGCAATGATCTAGCATGGCATAGACATCAATGGAAACATCATGCTTGCTATCTTACGATCATGCAATGGCAATGTAGACGTGGTGGCACATGTCATGGTGGTAGTTGCATGGCAATATATCTCGGAATGACTTTGAAAAAGCCATAGTAGGTAGGTATGGTGGCTATTTTGAGGGAGGCTAATGGTGGGTTTTGTGCACCGGCGAAAGTTGCACGACACTAAGAAGATAGTGATGGTGGAAGGTGAAAGTGCATCTAAATCATGGACTCAACATTAGTCATGAAGAACTCATATACTTGTTGCAAAAGTTTTATTAGTAATTGAAACAAAGCATTCAACGCATACTCCTAGGGGAAGGGTTGGTAGGTATAAACCATCGCGCGATCCCGACCGCCACGCAAAGGATGACAATCAATAGACTAATCATGCTCAGATTTCATAACATAGCGGTTCACCATACGTGCATCCTACGGGAATCACTAACTTCAACACGAGTATTTCTAGATCCACAACACCTTACTAGCATGACTTTAATATTACCATAACCACAACTCAAAACTAATTGAGATGAATCAAACTTCTCTAACTATTCAATGCACATGAAGGTGGAAGTTTTCGTATCCCTTTGGATAACTTACCCTTTTGAGACTACTTTCAAAGCATAGATCAACTACCAAGACACGCACCGCTGTGCTCTAAAAGATATAAGTGAAGCACATAGAGCAAAAGTATCTAGCTCAAAAGATATAAGTGAAGCACATGTGAGCTGAATTGTCTACCAAAAGATATAAGTGAAGCTCGACAAAATCAAGGTGAGTGCATGTATCTCTCTCTAGGTGTGCAGCAAGGATGATTGTGATACAACAAAAATAAAAGACTCCTATGATACAAGACACTCCAAGCAAAAACACATAACATGTGGTGAATAAAAATATAGCCCCAAGTAACGTTACCGTTGGATTGAAGACGAGAGAGGGGATGCCTCCCCGGGGCATCCCCAAGCTTAGGCTTTTACGGCATCCTTGAATCTCTTGGGGTGCCTTGGGCATCCCCGAGCTCTTGCCACTCTTTATATCTTTGTCCATAAGAACTTCACCCAAAACTTGAAAACTTCACAACACGAAACTTAAACACAAACTCGTGATAACATTAGTATGAGAAAGCAAACCATCACTTCCTTAGGTACTATAGCAAACTTAAATTCTACTTGTGCTGATGTTGTGTTACTGTATTTTCAATCTTCCATGGCTAATACCCCCCGATACTATCCATAGTTACATCAAAATAAGCAACCAACACAACAAAAACAGAATCTGTTAACAGCAGACCAGTCTGTAGCAATATGTATATTTCGTATACCTCTGGTACTTGAAACATTCTGAAACATTACGACAGTCTGAAGAATTTGTGTAGAAATTAGCATAAAAAGAATCAACTCAAAAGCTCTTACAGAAAAAAAAATGAAAATTCTTTTCGTGAGCAGAAAGTTTCTGTATTTCCAGCATGACCAAACGATCATCCCCAAGACTAATCATAACGGTTTTGCTTGGCACAAACGCAAAAATAAACACAAAAAACATAATCATAACAGAATTATGAAAGTGTGTAAAACACAAAACAGAAAGAAAAAATGATAGATTCGTTGGGTTGCCTCCCAACAAGTGCTTTTGTTTAACGCCCTTAGCTAGGCGAAAGGTGATGAAATCACGTATAGTCATCTTTGGTGCTTAAACCATAAGTAGCCCTCATCGTAGATTCATAAGGCAATCTTATTTAATTTATAGGAAAGTGCTCCATGCCCTTTTTTTAAAGGAAATTGAAATCTAATATTCCCTTCCTTCATATCGATGATAGCACCAATAGTCCTTAGGAAAGGTCTACCAAGAATAATGGGACATGAAGGATTGCAATCTATGTCAAGTACAATGAAATCCACGGGTACATAGTTCTTATTTGCAACAATAAGAACATCATCGATCCTTCCCATGGGTTTCTTGACAGTAGAATCCGCAAGATGCAAATTAAGAGAACACTCTTCAATCTCATGAAAATCAAGAATATCACATAAAGACTTTGGAATCGCGGAAATACTAGCACCCAAATCACACAAAGCATTGCACTCATAGTTCTTTATCTTGATTTTGATAGTAGGTTCCCACTCATCATGAAGTTTTCTAGGTATAGAGACTTCTAGTTCAAGCTTCTCTTCAAGAGATTTCATCATAGCATCTACGATATGCGCGGTAAGGCTTTGCTTTGGCTATAAGCATGTGGAGAGTTTGCAATGGATTGCATCAAAGAAATGCATTGAAACAAGGAGCAATTATCATAATTGAATTCCTTGAAATCCAAAGTGGGAGTTTCATTACTACCCAAAATTTTGATTTCTTCTACTCCACTCTCCACACCTTTATCATCAAGATGGGTGGACTCTGAATCATTGGGGCGTTTTTCAACCAAAGTGGATTCATATCCAGCCCCTCCATAAGTAGGTTTGACACGCGAAAACAAAGATTCAAGAGGAGACACACCAAGCACTTTAAGATCTTCGTGATTTGCATCACTAGAACGCACCCTTTTAAACCATTCATGCCTAGCGCGAATTTGGTCGGTTCTTTCTTTGCTCTCATTCATGGAGACACGCATAGATTTCAAAGTTTCATCCAAGTTGACCTTGGGAGGAGCGCATCTAACTTTCAAAGCATCAATATCACAAGATATCCTATCAACGCTCTTAGCTAAATCGTCAATTTTGAGTAGTTTTTCCTCTATGGATGCATTGAAAATCTTTTGAGAGTTGATGAACTCTTTGATATTACTCTCTAAATCAGAGGGTAATTTGTTGTGATTTCCATAAGTGTTGTTGTAGGAGTTTCCATAATTGTTAGAGGAGTTACTAGGAAAAGGCCTAGGAACATAGTTTCCTCTAAAAGCATTGTTGTTGCCAAAATTGTTCCTACCAACAAAATTCACGTCCAAACTAGCGTTGCTACTCTCAATCAAGGAAGATAGTGGCATGTCATTAGGATCTACGGTAGCGTTTCTACTAGCAACCAAATTCATCAACTCGTCCATCTTAGCACTAAGCGAGTTAATTTCTTCTATAGCGTGCACCTTTTTGCTAGCAGGCGACCTTTCAGTGTGCCACTAAGAGTAGTTGGTCATGATATTGTCTAGGAGTTTTGTAGCGTCTCCTAACGTGATTTCCATGAATGTTCCACCTGAGGCGGAGTCCAAGATATTGCGAGAAGCGAAATTCAAGCCAGCGTAAAATATTTGTATAATCATCCACAAACTCAAGCCATGAGCGGGACAATTTCTAATCATAAGCTTCATCCTCTCCCAAGATTGTGCAACGTGTTCATGATCAAGTTGCTTGAAATTCATGATATCTTTACGTAAGGAGATGATCTTAGCTGGCGGAAAATACTTGGATATGTAAGCATCTTTGCACTTATCCCAAGAATCGATACTATTTTTAGGCAAAGAAGAAAACCAAGTTTTTGCGCGATCTCGCAACGAGAAAGGAAAAAAGTTTCAACTTAATCACGTCATTATCCACATCTCTTTTCTTTTGCATATCACAAAGCTCAATGAAGGTATTGAGTTGGGATGCGACATCTTCACTAGGAAGGCCAGAGAATTGCTCTTTCATAACAAGATTCAGCAAAGCTGCGTTGATTTCATACGATTCCGCACTAGTGGCGGGAGGAATCGGAGTACTAATAAAATCATTATTATTAGTGCTCCAGAAGTCGCAAAGTTTGGTGTTTTCAGCCATGATGACTTCAACAAACAAACAAGCACACAAGCAAGCAAGAAAACCGGCAAAGGGAAATGGCAAAGGCAAAAGAAAACGGCGAAGGAGAAAGGCAAATGAAAACGGCAAATGTGAAGTGGGGGAGAGGAAAACGAGAGGCAACTGGCAACAAAAGTAAATGCAAGAGATGAGTTTGTGAGACCTACTTGGATAGATCTTGATCTCTTCTCCCCGGCAACGGCACCAGAAATACTTCTGATGTCAGCTGTGCTTCCCTGGCAACGGCGCCAGGAATAGTCATGTCGACGGCACCAGGAATCCTTCTGCTATTGCTACGCCTTAAGGGACTTCCTAGGCAAATATGCAAAGGATTTCCCCCGTGGCCTTGGAGCCTTGCGTTGTTGGTGTTCCCTCGAAGCAGAAAGGGTGATGTAGCACAACGGTGGTAAGTATTTCCCTTAGTTTGAGAACCAAGGTATCGATCCAGTGGAGGAGTATCACAAGATCCTGCACAAACACAAAAGCTTGCTCCCAACGCTATGAAGGGGTTGTCAATCCCTTATAGATTGTTCGCTAAGTGAGAACTGAAAGCAACAAAGTAACAAAGCAAAGTAAAAGCGAAAGTGGAAACGACAGATGTGAATAGACCCCGGGGTCGTAGTGTTTACTAGTGGCTTCTCTCATGAAAGCAAGTAGACGGTAGGTGAAGAAATTACTGTCGAGCAATTGGTAGAACCGCGCAAAGTCGTGACGTCATCTATGGCAATGATTATATCTATAGGCATCACGTCCAAAACAAGTAGACCGATACTGTCTGCATCTACTACTATTACTCCACACGTCGACCGCTATCCAGCATGCATCTAGTGTATTAAGTCCAAAAGAACAGAGTAACGCCTTAAACAAGATGACATGATGTAGATGGACAATCTCATATCAACGACAGAGCCCATCTTGTTACCCTTGATGGCAACTACTTAATGTGTACCTTGCTGCCCCTACTGTGACTGGGAAAGGTCACCACATGGTAAGAACCCAAAACCAAGCACTTCTCCCATTGCAAGAATCATAGATCTAGTTGGCCAAACAAAACCCAAGACTCGGAGAGACTTACAATGATATTAAATCATGCTTATAAGAAATCAGCAAAGACTCAAATACATATCATAGATAATCTGATCACAAATCCACAATTCACCGGATCTCGACAAACACACCGCCAAAGAAGATTACATCGGATAGATCTCCATGAAGATCATGGAGAACTTTGTATTGAATATCCAAGAGAGAGAAGAATCCATCTAGCTACTAACTACGGACCCGTAGGTCTGAAGTGAACTACTCACGAGTCATTGGAGGGGCGATGATGATGATGAAGAAGCCCTCCAACTCCAAAGTCCCCTCCGGCAGGGCGCCGGGAAGGGTCTCCAGATGAGATCTCACAGAAACGGAAGCTTGCCGCGGCAGAAAAGTATTTTTGAGGCTCCCCTGATTTTTTGCTATATTTTAGGGAATATATAGGCCAAAGATCTAGGTCAGGGGGCTCTCAGGGAGGCCACAAGCCTTGCCACCGCCGCCCCCCTGGTGGGGGAGTGGGGGCTTGTGGGCTCCCTGCAGCCCTCCTGGCTTGGCCCACAGGCCCCCTAATCTTCTTCCGTTTGGGAAAAAATCATTTCGGGGATTTTATTCCGTTTGGACTCCGTTCCAAAATCAGATCTGATAAGAGCCAAAAAAACAGAAAAAACGGGAACTGGCACTTGGTACTGAATTAATAAGTTAGTCCCAAAAAAGAAAATAAAAGATACATAAAACATTCAAAGATGACAAGATAAGAGCATGAAACCATCAAAAATTATAGATACATTTGAGACGTATCAAGCTCCAAGTAAAATTACCGATGGTTGTTAGAAGAAAGAGGGGATGCCTTTCGGGGCATCCCCAAGCTTAGTTGCTTTGTACTCCTTGGATATTACCTTGGGGTGCCATGGGGCATCCCCAATCTTAGGCTTTTATCACTCCATATTACTTCATCCATCGTGATCCCACTCAAAATTTGAAAACTTTAATCGCATAAAACTCAACAAAAGTTTTGTGAGATCCGTTAGTATAAGAAAACCAAACTTTACTTTAGGTATTTTTGAAAACCTATTCCAATTTTGTTTTGCATTATGCATACTGTAATCTAACTTTACCATGGCTTATACCCCCGATACAAACCATAGAATCATCAAAACAAGCACATAACGCAAAGAAAACAAAATATGTAAAAAAAGAATAGTGTATAAATACTCGAATTTTACTCATACTTATCTAACTCCAAAAATTGTTAAACATTAGGACAACATAGGGAATTTGTATATCAATCTTGTGTAAAAATTCAGACATGTTTTACATTTCTGTGATTTTTAGGATTTTTTCCACTGGACACAAAAGTTTCTGTTTTTCAACAGGATTAAAGCAACTAACACTCACATGATCCCAAAGGCTTTAGTTGGCACGAAAACTAAATAAAACATAAAACCACAATTGTAACAGTAGAATAATTGTGCAAACACTCAATAACATAAAGCAAAAGTGAAAAATATTTTTTATTCATTGGGTTGCCTCCCAACAAGCTCTTTCTTTATAGCCATTAAGATAGGCTTGAGAGTTTATTGATGCTCACATGGAAGATAGTAGTTGAAACACAAAGATATCATAATGTAGAATAATACAAACACATTTAAGTCTAACATAGGCATCTCATAATCAAACAGATTATCAAGACAAGAAATATCTAACATATGCATGGAAGAAGAAAGAAACAATAGCAATCTCAACATGAAGAGAGATAATTTAATAACATGAATATTTCTATAACCATATTTCCCTCTCTCATAATAATTATAGTATGATCATATTCAAATTCAGCAATATAGATATCACATAAAATATTGTCTTCATGATCCACATGTATAAAAGTCTTCCAAGGTAGTGGGATTAGCATTAACTAAAGCCATGACATCTCCAAACCCACATTTATCGAAAAATTCAAGAGATAGATAATTCTCCAAAATATTGTAATCATTATTACCTAAAGTTGACACTCTTCCAAACCCACTTTCAATACTATTGCAAACATTATTATCAATATCATATTCATCATGTGGATTAAATAAATTTTCGAGATAATAAGAAGCATCACCCCAATCATGATCATTACATGAGTAGTGGACATGACAAAATTGCCATCCCCAATCTTGTAGTTTTGCATATTATTAGCACAATTGACATTAACAGAATTTATAGTAACATCATTGCAATCATGCTTTTCATTCAAGGAGATATCATGAATCACTTTATAAATTTCTTCTTTTAACACTTCATCACAATATTCATATCCGCAATTTTTGAGCAAAAATTCACAAAAATAATCAAGAATACTCAACTCACTAGCAATTGGTTCAAGATAATTAGATCTTTTGAAAAGATTAGCAAGTGGATGAGTATCCATATGTCGTTACTTTTCCTGTTTATTTTTCTGTTTTCGAGTGTTCACATGAAGGCAATAGAAGCAAGCAAGCGAGCAAGAAAAAGACAAATGGAAAGAAGGCAAAAATAAAGGTAAATTTTGTGAAGTGGGGGAGAGTAAAACAGAGGCAAATGGAAAATAATGTAATTGCAAGGAGATGAGAGTTGTGTGTAGGAACCTGATAGATCTTGACTTGACCTTCCCCGCCAACGGCACAAGAAATCTTGACTCTCCGCTGATTTGCGTTGGTTTCCATCCAAGTTTAAAGGGTGATGAAGGACAGCGATGGCAAGTATTTACCTCAGTTATAAAATCAAGGTATCAATCCAGTAGGAAGATAAACAAGACTATGTAAGCGGCACCTGCACACAAAGAACAAATCCTCGCAACCCAACGCGTGTAGGGGTTGTCAATCCCCCGTGGGTAAAGTAAGGATAGATTGATAGATGCAAATAAGAGTGATAGTAAAGTAAGGTTTTTTTGATAATATAGATTTGAAAATAAAAGATCAAATAAAATGGAAACACGAATAGCAAAGTAGAGATTGCAAATAGATAATGTGAGATAGACCCGGGGGTCGTAGGTTTCACTAGTGGCTTCTCTCGAGAAAATAACAAGCGGTGGGTAGAAAAAATACTCTTGGGAAATTGGTAGAAGATCAAATAATTATGATGATATTGAAGACAATGATCATGCATATAGGCATCACGTCGAAGACAAGTAGACCGATTTCTACCTGCATCTACTTCTATTACTCCACACATCGACCGCTATCCAGCATGCATCTAGTGTATTGAGTTCATGGAGAAATGGAGTAATGCCTTAAATACGATGGCATGATGTAGACAAGATCTATTCATGTGGGAATAGACACCATCATTATATCCTTGATAACAACGATACATGCGTGTCATGTCTGTTTCTGTCATTGAGATTGAGCACCGCAAGATCGAACCCATCACAAAGAACCTCTTCCCATTGCAAGACAAAAGATCAAGTTGGCTAGACAAAAACTAAATATCAGAGAAGAAATACGAGGCTATAATAATCAAGCATGAATATGATTTCATAGATCTGATCATAAACTCAAATTCATCGGATCCCAACAAACACACCGCAAAAAAGTGAGTTACATCCTATGGATCTCCAAGAGACCATTGTATTGAGAAAAAAACAAGAGAGAAATCCATCTAACTACTGCCTATGGACCTGTAGTGTGATATTTAACTACTCACGCATCATCGGAGGAGCACCGACGAGGATGAGGAACCCCTCCGTGATCGTGTTCCTCTCCGGAACGAGCTCTAGATTGGATTCCGTGGTTTCTGGAACTTGCGGTGGCTGAAATGATTTTTCATCGACTCCTCTAAGGTTTTATGAATATTCAGGTATTTATAGATCTCATAGGTGGTGGAGGAGGCGCTCGAGGCCCCCACTAGGCACAAGGTCGCCCCGGGGGCCCAGGTGCGCCCTCGTGTCTAGTGAGTCGCCTGGGCCTCCTTTAGTGCTCATCCTTGGCTCCCCAGTTTCCTTCTGGTCCAAAAAAATCCCCGTAAAGTTTTGTGGATTTAGACTTCATCTGATATTGATTTTCTATGAAGGAAAAAACCAACAAAAAACAACAACTGACACTAGGCACTATGTCAATAGGTTAGTCCCAAGAAATGATATAAAGTTGCTATAAAATGATCATAAAACATACAAGAATGATAATATAACAACATGGGACAACAAAAAATTATAGATACGTTGGAGACGTATCAGTGATGACCAATGGTGTCCTCAAGTACTCCACCAGTTTTGTTGCAAAGGTCGAAAGTCGCTCCCAGGGCAGATCGGAGACAAAATGCTCCAAGATTTGACCATGGGCAGCAGTCCCTTGAGGACCTGATGGACAGAGAGCCATGTAGCATTATTCAAAATCATAGATTTCCTATATTTCCAAAGACACCACATAACAACAACACTAGCAGTATTAAGAGCCAAGTTTCTGTTATTGGAAACCCAAAATCTAGCAATTGATTCGAAATCTCCAGCCATTTGAACACTGAAATGTTCACAAACTAGAGGCCAAATATTCATAGCCACAATACAATCATAGAATAGATGATGAATGGGCTCATTTTCAGAGCAAAACACACAGTCAAGGGGTTTGACTATGTGTTTTTTTCTAAAGATTGTCCATAGTCATTAGTTTATTATGTGTTAATAACTAAAGAAACACATGAATCCTAGGAGGGACTCTAATTTTCCACACTGCAGGGAGAAAAATAGGTCGCACCTCTCTAAATTTAATAACATGGTAAAGGGAGCTTGCATAATATTGCACTTTACTTTCTAGTTTCCAGACCAATGCATCAGTGTAATCAGACACGACAATGCTCTTGGCAATCTTAAATAATTGATACCACATTCCATAAGATTATCATCAAAATTCTTTTGAAATGATAGTTTTAATTGTTGGCCCTCCCAAATCTCACTAATGGATTTGGATTGCTCATTGCAAATAGAATAAACCTGCCAAAATTGAATTGCTAGAGGGGAAGTACCAAACCAAGTATCCTCCCAATATCTAATTTTACAGCCATTACCTACTTTCCATCTATATCCAAATTTCAAAGTTTGGATTATACTTCTTATCCCTTTCTAGAATCTAGAAATCTTCTGAATCTCGGGGGGGGGGGGGGGACAAAAGAGGTTAGGTTTTTCAGGTTTGTACTTATGATCTATAATACTTTTCCAAGGCTTATCATCTCCTTCATAGTATCTCTTAACCCAAGAGCCTAACAAGCACATGTTAAGTTCTTGGAGGTTAGGTATTCCTAGTCCCCCATATTCCTTTTTATGAAAACTAGACCCCAGTTTGCTAGGTGTAACTTCCCATGAACTACAAAGTCATTCCATAGACAGTTAGCCATCTGAGAATTAATCATTTCTATTACCCATTTAGGGAATTTGAAAAAGGAAGAGTAAATAAATGGGGATGTTCGCTAGGCAAGCTTAAATGAGAATAAGTATACCTTTGTAAGATAGGAGTCTACCCCTCCATCTAGCAATCATTTTCAGGATTTTATCTATGAGAGGCTGAATATCTTCTTTTCTAAGTTTATCATGGTGGAGAGGGATCCCCAGATATTTAATAGGAAAATTGTGACCACTACAATCTAGGGGGCAGTAATGAAGCTTTGAAATTCATCTTCATCTCCATTTACAGGAATAAGTTCACTTTTAGAGTAATTAATTCTTATCCCAGATACTTGTTCAAAGCAAGTAAGAGCTATTTTTAGGTTGTTGGCATGAGTAAGGTCCACATCTAAAAACAGGATGGTGTCATCTTCATGCTGGAGGGAAATGACCCCTCCAGGGAAAACTCAGGGCACAACCCAACAATTAGGTCATGATCAACTGCCTTAGCTAAGATCTTTGTGAGAACATCTACTACTAGGTTAAAGAGAAGGCGAGAGATGAGGTCTCCTTGTCTAAGCCTTTTACGAGTAAGAAAGAAATTACTTTCAACATTGTTGAGCTAAACACCAACAGAACCACCATGATTAAGCTGATGGATCCACTGGAGCCATTTATCTGCAAAACCTCTTAGTTTAAGCAACTTAGTTAGAAAGTATAAATCTAGTTTGTCAAATGACCTTTCATAATATAATTTTAATACCATGCCCTCTTGTTTACTAGAGTGAACAGAGTGTAGAACCTCATGTGCAGTGACCACACTCTCTAGGATGTATCTACCTTTGAGAAAAGAAGATTGGTTATTATTGATCAGTTTATTTAGGATACTTGCAAGTATATTAGTCATGACTTCGGAAAAGATCTTAAAGCTACAATTAATTGGACTAATAGGCCTGAATTTCTTCATGGAAGTGGCATCTTCCTCCTTAGGAATAAGTGTGAGCATAACAAAGTTAAGCCTATAGATATCTAGGTTGCCTTTGTGAAACTCATCAAACAAGGCCAAAAGATCTGGTTTTATCAGTTCCCAGAAGTTCCGATAGAAAATAAAGGGAATACCATATGGGTGAGGGGCCCCATACGGATAGGAACTAAATACAACAGTCTTAATTTCTTCTTCTAAAAAAGGAGCTTCTAGAAGAGAATTTTCAACTGTGGTAACTTTTTCTCCCCCAGAGTAGAAATCATCTCTCAAATTGAAGGAATTATTATCCTCTTTTTTGTAAAGATCTCTATAGTAGTCACTAGCTATTTTTAACATGTCCTGGGTGCTAGTGACTGGCCCATCAGGGCCATCTAATGAATGGATTAAAGTTTTCCTCCTCCTCTGATTAGCTATTGCATGGAAATATGCAATATTCCTATCACACTCTTTAATATCTCTATCTCTGGATGTTTGTTTGGCCTTAATTTCCTCTTGGAGCCAAATTTTCCGAAGTTCAGAATGGAAAAATCTCATTCTAGTAGATTCTGCTTCAGAAAGAATAGAGGCCTCAGATTTTATATCTAGAGTCATATTCTTCAATGAGAATTTTCTTATATCTCTTGAGACTAGCTTCTTCATTAGAACTCCAGCCTTTGGTAAATTTCCTAAGACACCTAATTTTATTTTACCGATTTTCTAGAGGAGATCCAGGGAGAGAGTTGGAAGCCCGGATTTTCTTAACTAGAGCTGAGAATCCTCCCTCAAGAGCCACCACTTTACAAATTTGTAGCTATTACTTCTAGGAGGTTGATCCACACTAGAGTCCCAAAAGAGAGGGGTGTGGTCACTACCAAATCTAGGTAATGCCCCATATGAAGCTAGAGGGAACATCTGATCTAGTTTAGTATTACAAAAGAGCATATCAATTGTGAACAGAATAAGATCCCAGTAGACCCTTCAGATGGGAGATGGTGTCACGCAAAATATCGATTGCCTACTGAAGATTTTAGATATGAAGCAGAAAATGCTTATTTTTTGGTTTCTTGAAAACCCAGGACAGAGGCATGAGTTTTGTTGATAGTGTCTATGATCAAGGGTTTTCTACGAGGGGCAGAAATCCCTCTAATATTTCAAAAGAGCATTCATGTAGAAACTCTGTATCTGGGGAGCTTGCCCCTTCTATGTTTGCAAACTAGAGACCACAAAACTTCATTCGGACTAGAGTGAGTATAAAATTTTTTATCACTATTATTAGGAGAGGTGCATTCAAAATTAGGGCCCATAGCTCCCCTTTGGGAAATATTGACAGAAGTACTAATAGGATCTACTGATGGGGTTTGTGCACGACAAGAACCCACAGTTTTGTCCTGGCACAAATCATCCCCAACACTAACTATACTCTGAGTAATTTTTTGAACATCAACTTCAACTCCTACTAAATTGGCAACAGAGATAAAAGCTGGATCATTGAATGATGAGAATGGAAGTTGTTTTTTACCTTGATCTTTGATCTTTTCCAGGTTTTGCCTCTTCTTAAGTTGTTGGGCTTTTTCCAGGATATGGGTGGTATCCCCAGCAATCCTGGAGCTTGCCCTGGAAGCTTGCACATGCCCCCATTTGGTGGAAGTCACTTTCATGGGCTTAGATAGGCTAGGAAAGTCCATGTTGTAATCCTCCACAATGAGTGGGTCATTTTCAACATTAGCAGGTTTGATAGTCTCATCGCCAGCAGTTACCATAGTACCATCCATCAAGTTATTTATGTTTTCATCAGACATCAGTGTTGGAGAACGTCGCATGGGAAACAAAAATTTTCCTATGCGCACGAAGACCTATCATGGTGATGTCCATCTACGAGGGGGATTTTAGATCTACGTACCCTTGTAGATCGCACAACAGAAGCATTAATAAGCGCGATTGATATAGTGGAACGTCCTCATGTCCCTCGATCCGCCCCGCGAACCATCCCACGAACCGTCCCGCGATCCGTCCCACGATCCGCTCCGATCTAGTGCCGAACGGACGGCACCTCCGCGTTCAGCACACGTACAGCTCAACGATGATCTCAGCCTTCTTGATCCAGCAAGAGAGACGGAGAGGTAGATGAGTTCTCCGGCAGCGTGACGGCGCTCCGGAGGTTGGTGGTGATCTAATCTCAGCAGGGCTCCGCCCGAGCTCCGCAGAAACGCGATCTAGAGGAAAAACCGTGGAGGTATGTGGTCGGACTGCCGTGGAAAAGTTGTCTCAAATCAGCCCAAAAACCTCCATATATATAGGTGGGAGGGGAGGGGCCTTGCCTTGAGGCTCAAGGAGCCCCAAGGGGGTCGGCCGAAGGGGGGGAGGAGGATTCCTCCTCCAATCCTAGTCCAACTAGGATTGGAAGGTGGAGTCCTTCCCTTCCTTCCCACTTCCCCCTTTTTTTCTCTTTGATTTTCTTATCTCCTGTGTAGGGGCCTCTTTGGGATTTCCCACCAGCCCACTAAGGGCTGGTGCGTCACCCCTAAGGCCTATGGGCTTCCCCGGGGTGGGTTGCCCCCCGGTGAACATTCGGAACCCATTCGTCATTCCCGGTACATTCCGGGTAATTCCGAAAACCTTCCGGTAATCAAATGAGGTAATCCTATAAATCAATCTTCGTCTCCAGACCATTCCAGAAACCCTCATGACGTCCGTGATCTCATCCAGGACTCCGAACAGCATTCGGTAACCAACCATATAACTCAAATATGCATAAAACAACGTCGAACCTTAAGTGTGTAGACCCTGCGGGTTCGAGAACTATGTAGACATGACCCGAGGGACTCCTCGGTCAATATCCAATAGCGGGACCTGGATGCCCATATTGGATCCTACACATTCTACGGAGATCTTATCGTTTGAACCTCAGTGCCAAGGATTCATATAATCCCGTATGTCATTCCCTTTGTCCTCCGGTATGTTACTTGCCCGAGATTCGATCGTCAGTATCCGCATACCTATTTCAATCTCGTTTACCGGCAAGTCTCTTTACTCGTTCCGTAATACAAGATCCCGCAACTTACACTAAGTCACATTGCTTGCAAGGCTTGTGTGTGATGTTGTATTACCAAGTGGGCCCCGAGATACCTCTCTGTCACACGGAGTGACAAATCCCAATCTTGATCCATACTAACTCAATGAACATCTTCGGAAATACTTGTAGAGCATCTTTATAGTCACCCAGTTACGTTGCAACGTTTGATACACACAAAGCATTCCTCCAATGTCAGTGAGTTATATGATCTCATGGTCATAGGAATAAATACTTGACACGCAGAAAACAGTACCAACAAAATGACACGATCAACATGCTACGTCTATTAGTTTGGGTCTAGTCCATCACATGATTCTCCCAATGACATGATCTAGTTATAAAGCAACAACACCTTGTACATAGTCAGAAGACCCTGACTATCCTTCATCAACTGGCTAGCCAACTAGAGGCTTGCTAGGGACAGTGTTTTGTCTATGTATCCACACATGTATCTAAGTCTTCATTCAATACAATTATAGCATGGATAATAAACAATTATCTTGATACAAGAATTATAATAATAACTTATTTATCATTGCCTCTAGGGCATAATTCCAACAGTCTCCCACTTGCACTAGAGTCAATAATCTAGCCCTCACATCACCATGCGAATTACATTGTAATAAATCTAACACCCATACAGTTCTGGTGTTGATCATGCTTTGCCCGTGGAAGAGGTTTAGTCAGCGGGTCTGCTACATTCAGATCCGTGTGCACTTTGCATATATTTACGTCCTCCCCTTCGACGTAGTCGCGGATGAGGTTGAAGTGTCGTTTGATGTGTCTGGTCTTCTTGTGAAACCGTGGTTCCTTTGCTAAGGCAATGGCACCCGTGTTGTCACAAAACAGGGTTATTGGATTCAGTGCGCTCGGCACCACTCCAAGATCCGTCATGAACTGCTTCATCCAGACACCCTCCTTAGCCGCCTCCGAGGCAGCCATGTACTCCGCTTCACATGTAGAATCAGCTATGACGCTTTGCTTCGAACTGCACCAGCTTACCGCACCCCCATTAAGAATAAATACGTATCTGGTCTGCGACTTAGAGTCATTCGGATGTGTGTCAAAGCTTGCATCGACGTAACCTTTTACGGCGAGCTCTTCGTCACCTCCATACACGAGAAACATCTCCTTAGTCCTTTTCAGGTACTTCAAGATATTCTTGACCGCCGTCCAGTGATCCACTCCTGGATTACTCTGGAACCTGCCTGCCATACTTATGGCCAGGCTAACGTCCGGTCTAGTGCACAACATTGCATACATGATATTACCTATGGCTGAAGCATAGGGAACAGTGCTCATATGCTTTCTATCTTTATCAGTTGCTGGGCACTGAGTCTTACTCAATCTCAGAAGAACCCCTTCTTGGACTGTTCCATTTTGAACCTCTTCAAAACTTTATCGAGGTATGTACTTTGTGAAAGTCCTATCAGGTGTTTCGATCTATCCCTATAGATCTTATTGCCCAGAATGTAAGCATCTTCTCCTAGGTCCTTCATAGAGAAACTTTTATTCAAGTAATCCTTTATGCTCTCCAAAAACTCCACGTTGTTTCCAATCAGCAATATGTCGTCCACATATAATATTAGAAACGCCACACAGCTCCCTGATACGTCTCCAACGTATCTATAATTTTTTATGGTTTCATGTTGTTATCTTGTCAAACTTGGGATGTTTTATATGCCTTTTATATCTTTTTTGGGACTAACCTATTAATTCAGTGCCAAGTGCCAGTTCCTGTTCTTTCAGTGTTTTTGACCCTTTTTCAGGCGAAGTCCAAACGGAATAATTCTTTCTCTATGATTTTTTATGGAAAATATCAAAAATAGCGGAAGAAAAAGATACCGGAGAGGGGTCCCGAGGAAGCCAAAAGCCCTGTCGGCGCCCTCCCCCAGGCCGCACCAACCAAGCTTGTGGGCCCCTCAGGGGCCCACTTGTCGCAACTCCACCGCCATCTGGTCCTATAAATCCAGAAACCTCCAGAAAGAAACCTAGATCGGGAGTTCCGCCGCCGCAAGCCTCTGTAGCCACCAAAAACCAATCTGGAGCCCGTTCCGGCACCCTGCCGGAGGGGGAATCCATCTCCGGTGGCCATCTTCATCATCCCGGCGATCTCCATGATGAGGAGGGAGTAGTTCTCCCTCGGGGCTGAGGGTATGTACCGGTAGCTATGTGTTTGATCTCTCTCTCTCGTGTTCTTGAGATGTCTTGATCTCGATGTACCGTGGGCTTTGCTACTATAGTTGGATCTTATGATGTTCTTCCCCCTCTCCCTTCTTGTAATGAATTGAGTTTCCCCTTTGGAGTTATCTTATCGGATTGAGTCTTTGAGAACACTTGATGTATGTCTTGCACGTGTCTATCTGTGGTGATCAACTTTTGGTGGTTTCGTACACGACAATAATCTTTTCGTTTGTTCTCCGCTATTAGTGACTTTGGAGTGACTCTTTGTTGCATGTTGAGGGCTAGTTATATGATCCAATTATGTTATCATTGTTGAGAGAACTTCACTAGTGAAAGTATGAACCCTAGGCCTTGTTTCCACGCATTGCAATACCGTTCGTGCTCACTTTTGTTACTAGTTACCTTGCTGTTTTTGTAATTTCAGATTACAAAAACCTATATCTACCATCCATATTGCACTTGTTTCATCATCTCTTCCCCGAACTAGTGCACCTATACAACTTACCATTGTATTGGGTATGTTGGGGACACAAGAGACTCTTTGTTATTTGGTTGCAGGTTTGCTTGAGAGAGACCATCTTCATCCTACTCCTCCCGCGGATTGATAAACCTTAGGTCACCTACTTGAGGGAAAATTGCTACTGTCCTACAACCCTCTGCACTTGGAGGCCCAACAACGTCTACAAGGAGAAGGTTGCGTAGTAGACATCAAGCTCTTTTCTGGCGCCGTTGCCGGGTAGGTTAGCGCTTGAAGGTATATCTTTAGATCTTGCAATCGAATCTTTTTGTTTCTTGTTCTTTCGCTCAAAATTACAAAAAAAATGGAATTTAGGATGCCTCATATGCTCCATCTTTTCAATGTCTTTCGTGAGCATGATGGGAAGGAAAATTGTGCTCAAGTGCTGAAAGAAGAATTACATAGAATGCTTGGCATAGAATATGTGAATGATGAGCATGATTGCAATGTTCTTAGCATGAATTCTTTGAATACCCATGATGCTAATGATATGCAAAGCCACAATCTTGGGGATGCTATATTTGATAAAGATGATCTTTTTAGTTCTTCCACATTGAATGATCAAAATCATTTTGATGAAAGCATGCCCCCTATCTATGATGATTATTGTGAGGATACTTATGCATTGAAGAAGAGGGATGATAACACTTGTCAT
This sequence comes from Hordeum vulgare subsp. vulgare, assembly GCF_904849725.1. Lineage (NCBI taxonomy): Eukaryota > Viridiplantae > Streptophyta > Magnoliopsida > Poales > Poaceae > Hordeum > Hordeum vulgare. The sequence continues at coordinate 463,600,252 of NC_058523.1, forward strand.
ACTCTCGAGAACCAATTTGCTAAACCTTGCTTTTTCATTGTGGACATAATTTGTAGTGCTCAAGTCTTTTACGATACTCCCATTACTATTCTTGAGAATAGATTTCCTTATGTGGAGAGTAGTAAAATTCCTATGCTTGTAGATCATGAAAAGAAAGCCTTAGGTGCTGGTTATATTGTTGAATTCATTCATGATGCTACTGAAAATTACTATGAGAGAGGATCATATGCTTCTACTTATTGCAATAGTATCATGCTTCCTCTCCATATGTTGAATTTTTTGAAGCTATGCTTGTTTTGCCTTCCTATGCTAGTTGATTCTTGCTCCAATAAATTGTTTGATCACAAAATCCCTATGCATAGGAAGTGGGTTAGACTTAAATGTGCTAGACATTTGCTCCATGATGCTCTCGTTGTGTTTCAATCCTTACCTTTTATGTGAGCATCATTGAAATCAATGCCTAGCTAAGATAGCGCTTGTTGGAAGGCAACCCAATGAATAAATTTTTCTTTGCTTTTCGCTTCCTATTTTGTTTTATCCACACCATCATAATTCTGTTATGATTGTGTCTTTTGTGTTTCTTTTTGTGTTTGTGCCAAGCAAAACCATTATGATTAGTCTTGGTGATGATTGTTTGATCATGCTGGAAAAAGACAGAAACTTTCTGCTCACGAAAAGAATTTTCATTTTTATTCTGTAAGAGCTTTTGAGTTGATTATTTTTTCTGCTGATTTCTATGCAATTTCTTCAGACTGTCGGAATTTTTCAGATATTTTGAAGTACCAGAAGTATACGAAGTATACAGATTGCTACAGACTGGTCTGCTGTTAACAGATTCTGTTTTTGTTGAGTTGGCTTATTTTGATGAAACTATGGATAGTATCAGAGGGTACTAGCCATGGAAAAGTGAAAATACAGCAACCCAACACCAACATAAGTAGAATTTAAGTTTGCTACAGTACCTAAGGAAGTGGTGGTTTGCTTTCTTATACTAATGTTATCACGAGTTTCTCTTTAAGTTTCGTGTTGTGAAGTTTTCAAGTTTTGGGTGAAGTTCTTATGGACAAAGAGATAAAGAGTGGCAAGAGCTCAAGCTTGGGGATTCCCAAGGCACCCCAAGTTGATTCAAGGATGCCGTAAAAGCCTAAGCTTGGGGATGCCCCGGGAAGGCATCCCCTCTTTCATCTTCGATCCATCGGTAACGTTACTTGGGGCTATATTTTTATTCACCACATGTTATGTGTTTTGCTTGGAGCGTCTTGTATCGTAGGAGTCTTTTATTTTTTGTTGTGTCACAATCATCCTTGCTGCACACCTAGATAGAGAGAGACATGCACTCACCGTTATTTTGTCGAGCTTCACTTATATCCTTTGGTTAGACAATTCAGCTCACATGTGCTTCACTTATATCTCTTGAGCTAGTTGCTTTTGCTCTATGTGCTTCACTTATATCTTTTAGATCACAATGGTGCGTGGCTTGGTAGTTGATCTATGCTTTGATAGTAGTATCAAAAGGGGTAGTTATCCAAAGGGATATGAAAACTTCCACCTTCATGTGCATTGAATAGTTAGAGAAGTTTGATTCATCTCAATTAGTTTTGAGTTGTGGTTGTGGTAATATTGAAGTTATATTAGTATGGTGTTGTGGATCTAGAAATACTTGTGTTTAAGTTAGTGATTCCCGTAGCATGCACGTTTGGTGAACCGCTATGTGATGAAGTCTGAGCATGATTAGTCTATTGATTGTCATCCTTTGTGTGGCGGTCGGGATCGCGCGATGGTTTATACCTACCAACCCTTCCCCTAGGAGTATGCGTTGAATGCTTTGTTTCAATTACTACTAAAACTTTTGCAACAAGTATATGAGTTCTTCATGACTAATGTTGAGTCCATGGTTTAGATGCACTTTCACCTTCCACCATCACTATCTTCTTTAGTGTCGTGCATCTTTCGCCGGTGCATAAAACCACCCATATAGCCTCCCTCAAAACAGCCACCATACCTACCTACTATGGCTTTTTCAAAGCTATTCCGAGATATATTGCCATACGACTACCACCATGACATGTGCCACCACTTATACATTTCCATTGCATGATCATAAGATAGCTAGCGTGATGTTCCCATAGATGTCTATGCCATGCTAGATCATTGTCATGGTACACTACCGAAGGCATTTCATATAGAGTCATCATTGTTCTAAGTTTTGAGTTGTAAGTGTGATGATCATCATTGATGGAGCATTTTCCCATGTGAGTAAATAAAAGAGGCCAAAGATGCCCACCAAAATAAAAAAATAAAAAAGGAGGCTAAAGAGCCCACAAAAAATGAGAGAAAAAGAGAGAAGGGACAATGCTACCACCCTTCCACACTTGTGCTTATTAAGCACCATGATCTTCATGATTGAGAGTCTTGTTGGAATTATGCCCTAGAGGCAATAATAAATATGGTTATTATTATAATTCCTGTATCAAGATAATAGTTTATTATCCATGCTATAATTGTATTGAATGAAGACTCATTTACATGTGTGGATACATAGACAAAACACCGTCCCTAGCATGCCTCTAGTTGGCTAGCCAGTTGGTCAATGATAGTCAGTGTCTTCTGATTATGAACAAGGTGTTGTTGCTTGATAAATGGATCACGTCATTGGGAGAATCACGTGATGGACTAGACCCAAACTAATAGACGTAGCATGTTGATCGTGTCATTTTGTTGCTACTGTTTTCTGCGTGTCAAGTATTTGTTCCTATGACCATGAGATCATATAACTCACTGACACCGGAGGAATGCTTTGTGTGTATCAAACGTCGCAACGTAACTGGGTGACTATAAAGATGCTCTACAGGTATCTCCGAAGGTGTTAATTGAGTTAGTATGGATCAAGACTGGGATTTGTCACTCCGTGTGACGGAGAGGTATCTCGGGGCCCACTCGGTAATACAACATCACACACAAGCCTTGCAAGCAATGTAACTTAGTGTAAGTTGCGGGATCTTGTATTACGGAACGAGTAAAGAGACTTGCCGGTAAACGAGATTGAAATAGGTATGTGGATACTGACGATCGAATCTCGGGCAAGTAACATACCGAAGGACAAAGGGAATGACATACGGGATTATACGAATCCTTGGCACTGAGGTTCAAACGATAAGATCTTCGTAGAATATGTAGGATCCAATATGGGCATCCAGGTCCCGCTATTGGATATTGACCGAGGAGTCTCTCGGGTCATGTCTACATAGTTCTCGAACCCGCAGGGTCTGCACACTTAAGGTTCGACGTTGTTTTATGCGTATTTGAGTTATATGGTTGGTTACCGAATGTTGTTCGGAGTCCCGGATGAGATCACGGACGTCACGAGGGTTTCCGGAATGGTCCGGAAATGAAGATTGATATATAGGATGGCCTCATTTGATTACCGGAAGGTTTTCGGAGTTACCGGGAATGTACCGGGAATGACGAATGGGTTCCGGGAGTTCACCGGGGGGGGGGGGGCAACCCACCCCGGGGAAGCCCATAGGCCATGAGGGTGGCGCACCAGCCCTTAGTGGGCTGGTGGGACAGCCCAAAAGGGCCCTATGCACCAAGGATAAGAAATCAAAGGAAAAAGAAAAAAAAGGGAGGAGGTGGGAAGGGAAGAAGACTCCCTCCCACCAAACCTAGTTCAACTCGGTTTGGGGGGTGAGAGTCCTCCCCCTTGGCTCGGCCGACCCCCTTGAGGGTCCTTGGACCCCAAGGCAAGGCCCCCTCCCTCCCACCTATATATACGGAGGTTTTAGGGCTGATTTGAGACGACTTTTCCACGGCAGCCCGACCACATACCTCCACGGTTTTTCCTCTAGATCGCGTTTCTGCGGAGCTCGGGCGGAGCCCTGCTGAGACAAGGTCATCACCAACCTCCGGAGCGCCGTCACGCTGCCGGAGACCTCTTCTACCTCTCCGTCTCTCTTGCTGGATCAAGAAGGCCGAGATCATCGTCGAGCTGTACGTGTGCTGAACGCGGAGGTGCCGTCCGTTCGGTACTAGATCGTGGGACTGATCGCGGGATTGTTCGCGGGGCGGATCGAGGGACGTGAGGACGTTCCACTACATCAACCGCGTTTCTTAATGCTTCTGCTATGCGGTCTACAAGGGTACGTAGATCGAACATCCCCTCTCGTAGATGGACATCACCATGATAGGTCTTCGTGCGCGTAGGAAATTTTTTGTTTCCCATGCGACGTTCCCCAACAGTGGTATCCGAGCTAGGTTCATGCGTAGATGTCTTCTCGAGTAGAACACAAAAGTTTTTGTTGGCCGTGATGTGTGTTTTGCTGCCCTCCTTAGTCTTTTCTTGATTCCGCGGTATTGTTGGATTGAAGCGGCTTGGACCGACATTACTCGTACGCTTACGAGAGACTAGTTTCATCGCTACGAGTAACCCCGTTGCTCAAAGATGACTGGCAAGTGACGGTTTCTCCAACTTTAGTTGAATCAGATTTGACCAAGGAGGTCCTTGGATGAGGTTAAATAGCAACTCATATATCTCCGTTGTGGTGTTTGCGTAAGTAAGATGCGATCCTACTAGATACCCTTGGTCACCACGTAAAACATGCAACAACAACATTAAAGGACGTCTAACTTGTTTTTGCAGGGTATGATTGTGATGTGATATGGCCAACGATGTGATGTGATATATTGGATGTATGAGATGATCATGTTGTAATAGAAATATCGACTGGCACGTCGATGGTACGGCAACCGGCAGGAGCCATAGGGTTGTCTTTATACTAACGTTTGTGCTTGCAGATGCGTTTACTATTTTGCTAGGATGTAGCTTTAGTAGTAATAGCATAAGTAGCACGACAACCCCGATGGCAACACGTTGATGGATGATCATGGTGTGGCGCCGGTGACAAGAAGATCGTGCAGGTGCTTAAGTGATGGAGATCAAGAAGCACGTGATGATGGCCATATCATGTCACTTATGAATTGCATGTGATGTTAATCCTTTTATGCACCTTATTTTGCTTAGAACGACGGTAGCATTATGAGGTGATCTCTCACTAAAATTTCAAGACGAAATTGTGTTCTCCCCGACTGTGCACCGTTGCTACAGTTCGTCGTTTCGAGACACCACGTGATGATCGGGTGTGATAGACTCAACGTTCACATACAACGGGTGCAAAACAGTTGCGCACGCGGAACACTCGGGTTAAGCTTGACGAGCCTAGCATGTGCAGACATGGCCTCGGAACACATGAGACCGAAAGGTCGATCATGAATCATATAGTTGATATGATTAGCATAGGGATGCTTACCACTGAAACTATACTCAACTCACGTGATGATCGGACTTGGGATAGTGTAAGTGGATCATGAACCACTCAAATGACTAGAGAGATGTACTTTTTGAGTGGGAGTTTAGCATATAATTTGATTAAGTTGAACTCTAATTATCTTGAACATAGTCTAAGTCCACTTTGAATATATTTGTGTTGTAGATCATGGCTCACGCGACAGTCATCCTGAATTTTAATACGTTCCTGGAGAAAGCTAAGTTGAAAGATGATGGAAGCAACTTTGTAGACTAGGCTCGTAATCTTAAGCTAATCTTACAAGCTGGGAAGAAGGATTATGTCCTTAATGCTGCGCTAGGAGATGAACCACCCGCTACGGCTGATCAGGATGTTAAGAATGCTTGGTTAGCACGTAAGGAGGACTACTCAATAGTTCAATGTGCAGTCTTGTATGGCTTAGAACCGGGACTTCAACGTCGCTTTGAGCGTCATGGAGCATTTGAGATGTTCCAGGAGTTGGAGTTTATCTTTCATAAGAACGCCCGGATCGAGAGGTATGAGACCTCCGATAAATTCTATGCTTGCAAGATGGAGGAAAACTCGTCTGTCAGTGAACATGTGCTCAAAATGTCTGGGTACTCAAACCGTCTAGCTGAGCTGGGGATTGAACTCCCGCAAGAAGCTATCACTGACAGAATCCTTCAATCACTGCCGCCAAGCTATAAAGGCTTTGTGTTGAACTACAACATGCAAGGGATGAACAAGTCTCCCGGCGAGTTGTTTGCGATGCTGAAAGTCGCAGAGTCTGAACTCCGTAAAGAGCATCAAGTGTTGATGGTGAGCAAGACCACTAGTTTCAAGAGAAACGGCAAAGGCAAGAAGGGCAATTCGAAGAAGAGCGGCAAGCCTGTTGCCAATCCGCCGAAGAAACCCAAGGCTGGACCTAAGCCTGAAACAGAGTGCTTCTATTGCAAGGGTATGGGTCACTGGAAGCGCAATTGCCCCAAGTATCTGGCACATAAGAAGGCGGGCAAAGAAAAATCAGGTATATTTGATATACATGTTATTGATGTGTACTTAACCGGCTCTCGTAGTAGTGCCTGGGTATTCGATACCGGTTCTGTTGCTCACATTTGCAACTCAAAGCAGGAACTGCGGAATAGACGAAGGCTGGCGAAAGACGGAGTGACGATGCGCGTAGGAAATGGTTCCAAGGTTGATGCAATCGCCGTCGGCACAGTGTCACTTCAGCTACCATCGGGATTAGTGATGAACTTAAATCGTTGTTATTTAGTGCATGCGTTGAGCATGAACATTATCTCTGGATCTTGTTTATTGCGAGACGGTTACTCTTTTAAGTCTGAGAATAATGGTTGTTCTATTTCTATGAGTAACATCTTTTATGGTCATGCACCGAATGTGAGAGGATTGTTCATATTGAATCTTGATAGCGATACGCATATACATAACATTGAGACCAAAAGAGTTAGAGTAAACAATGATAGCGCCATATTTTTGTGGCACTGCCGCTTGGGTCATATTGGTGTAAAGCGCATGAAGAAACTCCATGTTGATGGACTTTTGGAGTCACTTGACTTTGATTCACTTGACACGTGCGAACCATGCCTCATGGGCAAGATGACTAAGACTCCGTTCTCCGGAACAATGGAGCGTGCAAGTGACTTGTTGGAAATCATACATACCGATGTGTGTGGTCCAATGAGCGTAGAGGCACGCGGCGGATATCGTTATTTTCTCACCTTCACTGACGATTTAAGTAGATATGGTTATGTCTAGTTGATGAAGCACAAGTCTGAAACATTTGAAAAGTTCAAGCAATTTCAGAGTGAAGTGGAAAATCATCGTAACAAGAAGATCAAGTTCCTACGGTCTGATCGTGGGGGTGAATATCTGAGTTTCGAGTTTGGTGCTCACTTAAGACAATGTGGAATTGTTTCGCAGTTAACACCGCCTGGAACACCACAGCGTAATGGTGTGTCCAAACGTCGTAATCGTACTTTGTTAGAGATGGTGCGATCTATGATGTCTCTTACTGATTTGCCGTTATCATTTTGGGGTTATGCATTAGAAATAACTGCATTCACTTTAAATAGGGCACCATCAAAATCCGTTGAGACGACACCATACGAACTGTGGTATGGCAAGAGGCCAAAGTTGTCGTTTCTTAAAGTTTGGGGATGTGATGCTTATGTCAAAAAGCTTCAGCCTGAAAAGCTGGAACCCAAAGAGGAAAAATGCGTCTTCATAGGTTACCCAAAAGAGACAGTTGGGTACACCTTATATCTCAAATCCGAGGGCAAAGTGTTTGTTGCTAAGAACGGAACTTTTCTCGAGAAGGAGTTTCTCTCAAGAGAATTGAGTGGGAGGAAGATAGAACTTGACGAGGTTGTCGAACCTCTCATCCCTCTGGATGGTGGCGCAGGGCAGGGGGAAACCTCTGTCGTTGCGACGCCAGTTGAGGAGGAAGTTAATGATGATGATCATGAAACTCCGGTTCAAGTTTCTGTTAAACCGCGCAGGTCGACGAGATCACGCGCTGCTCCAGAGTGGTACGGTAATCCCGTGTTATCAATCATGTTGTTAGACAACAATGAACCTGCAAATTATGAAGAAGCAATGGTGGGCCCAGATTCCAACAAATGGCTAGAAGCCATGAAATCCGAGATAGGATCCATGTATGAGAACAAAGTGTGGACTTTGGAGATACTACCTGAGGGCCGCAAGGCTATTCAGAACAAAGGGATCTTTAAGAAGAAGACGGACGCTGACGGTAATGTGACCGTTTATAAAGCTCGACTTGTGGCAAAGGGTTTTTCACAAGTTCCAGGAGTTGACTACGATGAGACTTTCTCACCCGTAGCGATGCTTAAGTCCGTCAGAATCATGTTAGCAATAGCTGCATTTTTCGATTATGAATTCTGGCAAATGGATGTCAAAACGGCGTTCCTTAACGGTTACCTTAAGGAAGAGTTGTATATGATGCAACCCGAAGGTTTTGTCGATCCTAAAAATGTAGATAAGGTGTGCAAGCTCCAGCGATCCATTTATGGACTGGTGCAAGCATCTCGGAGTTGGAACAAACGCTTTGATGAGGTGATCAAAGCATTTGGGTTTATACAAGTGGTTGGAGAATCTTGTATTTACAAGAAAGTGAGTGGGAGCTCTGTGGCGTTTCTAATATTATATGTGGATGACATATTACTGATTGGAAACAACGTAGAGCTTTTGGAGAGCATAAAAAGTTACTTGAATAAAAGTTTCTCTATGAAGGACCTAGGAGAAGCTACTTACATTCTAGGCATTAAGATCTATAGGGATAGATCAAAACGCCTGATAGGACTTTCACAAAGCACATACCTTGATAAAGTTTTGAAGAGGTTCAAAATGGAACAGTCCAAGAAAGGGTTCTTGCCAGTTTTACAAGGTACGAGATTGAGTAAGACTCAGTGCCCAGCAACTGATGAAGATAGAGAGCATATGCGCTCCGTCCCCTATGCTTCAGCCATAGGTTCTATCATGTATGCGATGCTGTGCGCTAGACCGGATGTTAGCCTGGCCATAAGTATGGCAGGTAGGTTCCAGAGTAATCCAGGAGTGGATCACTGGACAGCGATCAAGAATATCCTGAAGTACCTGAAAAGGACTAAGGAGATGTTTCTCGTGTATGGAGGTGACGAAGAGCTCGCCGTAAAAGGTTACGTCGATGCAAGCTTTGACCCAGATCCGGACGACTCTAAGTCGCAAACCGGATACGTATTTATTCTTAATGGGGGTGCCGTAAGCTGGTGCAGTTCCAAGCAAAGCGTCGTAGCAGATTCTACATGTGAAGCGGAGTACATGGCTGCCTCGGAGGCGGCTAAGGAGGGTATCTGGATGAAGCAGTTCATGACGGATCTTGGAGTGGTGCCAAGTGCACCGGATCCAATAACCTTGTTCTGTGACAACACTGGTGCCATTGCCTTAGCAAAGGAACCACGGTTTCACAAGAAGACCAGACACATCAAACGACGCTTCAACCTCATCCGCGACTACGTCGAGGAAGATGACGTAAATATATGCAAAGTGCACACGGATCTGAATGTAGCAGACCCGCTGACTAAACCTCTTCCACGGCCAAAACATGATCGACACCAGAACTGTATGGGTGTTAGATTTATTACAATGTAATTCACATGGTGATGTGAGGGCTAGATTATTGACTCTAGTGCAAGTGGGAGACTGTTGGAATTATGCCCTAGAGGCAATAATAAATATGGTTATTATTATAATTCCTGTATCAAGATAATAGTTTATTATCCATGCTATAATTGTATTGAATGAAGACTCATTTACATGTGTGGATACATAGACAAAACACCGTCCCTAGCATGCCTCTAGTTGGCTAGCCAGTTGGTCAATGATAGTCAGTGTCTTCTGATTATGAACAAGGTGTTGTTGCTTGATAACTGGATCACGTCATTGGGAGAATCACGTGATGGACTAGACCCAAACTAATAGACGTAGCATGTTGATTGTGTCATTTTGTTGCTACTGTTTTCTGCGTGTCAAGTATTTGTTCCTATGACCATGAGATCATATAACTCACTGACACCGGAGGAATGCTTTGTGTGTATCAAACGTCGCAACGTAACTGGGTGACTATAAAGATGCTCTACAGGTATCTCCTAAGGTGTTAGTTGAGTTAGTATGGATCAAGACTGGGATTTGTCACTCCGTGTGACGGAGAGGTATCTCGGGGCCCACTCGGTAATACAACATCACACACAAGCCTTGCAAGCAATGTGACTTAGTGTAAGTTGCGGGATCTTGTATTACGGAACGAGTAAAGAGACTTGCCGGTAAACGAGATTGAAATAGGTATGTGGATACTGACGATCGAATCTCGGGCAAGTAACATACCGAAGGACAAAGGGAATGACATACGGGATTATACGAATCCTTGGCACTGAGGTTCAAACGATAAGATCTTCATAGAATATGTAGGATCCAATATGGGCATCCAAGTCCCGCTATTGGATATTGACCGAGGAGTCTCTCGGGTCATGTCTACATAGTTCTCGAACCCGCAGGGTCTGCACACTTAAGGTTCGACGTTGTTTTATGCGTATTTGAGTTATATGGTTGGTTACCGAATGTTGTTCGGAGTCCCGGATGAGATCACGGACGTCACGAGGGTTTCCGGAATGGTCCGGAAACGAAGATTGATATATAGGATGGCCTCATTTGATTACCGGAAGGTTTTCGGAGTTACCGGGAATGTACCGGGAATGACGAATGGGTTCCGGGAGTTCACCGGGGGGGAGGGGGGGCAACCCACCCCGGGGAAGCCCATAGGCCATGAGGGTGGTGCACCAACCCTTAGTGGGCTGGTGGGACAGCCCAAAAGGGCCCTATGCACCAAGGATAAGAAATCAAAGGAAAAAGAAAAAAAAAGGGAGGAGGTGGGAAGGGAAGAGGACTCCCTCCCACCAAACCTAGTCCAACTCGGTTTGGGGGGGGGGAGTCCTCCCCCTTGGCTCGGCCGACCCCCTTGAGGGTATTTGGACCCCAAGGCAAGGCCCCCTCCCTCCCACCTATATATATGGAGGTTTTAGGGCTGATTTGAGACGACTTTTCCACGGCAGCCCGACCACATACCTCCACGGTTTTTCCTCTAGATCGCGTTTCTGCGGAGCTCGGGCGGAGCCCTGCTGAGACAAGGTCATCACCAACCTCCGGAGCGCCGTCACGCTGCCGGAGAACTCTTCTACCTCTCCGTCTCTCTTGCTGGATCAAGAAGGCCGAGATCATCGTCGAGCTGTACGTGTGCTGAACGCGGAGGTGCCGTCCGTTCGGTACTAGATCGTGGGACTGATCGCGGGATTGTTCGCGGGGCGGATCGAGGGACGTGAGGACATTCCACTACATCAACCGCGTTCTCTAACGCTTCTGCTGTACGGTCTACAAGGGTACGTAGATCACTCATCCCCTCTCGTAGATGGACATCACCATGATAGGTCTTCGTGCGCGTAGGAAATTTTTTGTTTCCCTTGCGACGTTCCCCAACAAGTCTATCGTTTTGTCACCACCATATAGCTGTGGGAAATTTTCATTATATAACTTGGCTTGTATATTCCAATGATAGGTTTCCTCAAAATTGCCTTAGGTCTTCGTGAGCAAGCAAGTTGGATGCACACCCACTAGTTTTATTTAAGAGCTTTCACATACTCTTAGCTCTAGTGCATCATTTGTATGGCAATCCCTACTCATTCATGTTGATATCTATTGATGAGCATCTCCATAGCTCATTGATATGCCTAGTCAATGTGACCATCTTCTCCTTGTTTGCCTTGCAACCTCCACCACACTCCACGTCACTTATAGTGCTAAAACCATGGCTCACGCTCATGTATTGTGTGAGAGTCGAAAAAGTTTGACAAAGTAAAGGTGTGAAAACAATTACTTGGCCAATACCAGGGTTGTGCATGATTTAAATTTGTTGTGCAAGGATGATAGAGCATAGCCAGACTATATGATTTTGTAGGGATAACTTTCTTTTGGCCTTGTTATTTTGAAAGTTCATGATTACCTTGGTAGTTTGCTTTAAGTATTATTGTCTCCACATCAATAGCAAACTATTGTTTTGAATCTAACGGATCTGAACATTCATGTCACATAAGAGGAGTTACAAAGGACATCTATGCTGGGTAGCATGAAAGCATCAAATATTCATTCTTTATCACTTCCCTACTCGAGGACGAGCACGAGTTAAGCTTGGGGATGCTTGATACGTCTCCAACGTATCTACAATTTTTGATGGTTTCATGCTGTTATCTTGTCAAACTTTGGATGTTTTATATGCCTTTTATATATTTTTTGGGACTAACCTATTAATTCAGTGCCAAGTGCGAGTTCCTCTTCTTTCCCTGTTTTTTACACTTTTTCAGGCGGAGTCCAAACGGAATAATTCTTTCGCGATGATTTTTTATGGAAAATATCAAAAATACCGGAAGAAAAAGATACCGGAGAGGGGTCCCGAGGAAGCCACAAGCCCTGTCGGCGCCCCCCCAGGCCGCACCAACCAAGCTTGTGGGCCCCTCAGGGGCCCACTTGTCGCAACTCCACCGCCATCTGGTCCTATAAATCTAGAAACCTCCAGAAAGAAACCTAGATCGGGAGTTCCGCCGCCGCAGGCCTCTGTAGCCACTAAAAACCAATCTAGAGCCCATTCCGGCACCCTGCCAGAGGGGGAATCCATCTCTGGTGGCCATCTTCATCATCCCGGCGATCTCCATGATGAGGAGGGAGTAGTTCTCCCTCGGGGCTGAGGGTATGTACCAGTAGCTATGTGTTTGATCTCTCTCTCTCTCATGTTCTTGAGATGTCTTGATCTTGATGTACCGTGGGCTTTGCTACTATAGTTGGATCTTATGATGTTCTTCCCCCTCTCCCTTCTTGTAATGAATTGAGTTTCCTCTTTGGAGTTATCTTATCGGATTGAGTCTTTGAGAACACTTGATGTATGTCTTGCACGTGTCTATCTGTGGTGATCAACTTGCGGGTTTGTGACATTGGGAACCTATGCATATGGGTTGGCACACGTTTGGATATTCATGTGAGTACTCGATGTATGTTTTGGTGATCAACTTGCGGGTTTCGTGACATTGGGAACCTATGCATATGGGTTGGCACACGTTTTGACTCTCCGGTTGAAACTTCAGGGCACTCTTTGAAGTTCTATGTGTTGGTTGAATAGATGATTCTGAGATTGTGTGATGCATATCGTATAATCATGCCCACGGATACTTGAGGTGACAATGGAGTATCTAGGTGACATTAGGGTCTTGGTTGATATGTATCTTAAGGTGTTATTCTAGTACGAACTCTATGAAAGATTGAATGGAAAGAATAGCTTCGTGCTATTTTACTACAAACTCTTGAATAGATCGATCATAAAGAATAACTTTGTGGTGGTTTCGTACCCGACAATAATCTCTTCGTTTGATCTCCGCTATTAGTGACTTTTGAGTGACTCTTTGTTGCATGTTGAGGGCTAGTTATATGATCCAATTATGTTATCATTGTTGAGAGAACTTCACTAGTGAAAGTATGAACCCTAGGCCTTGTTTCCACGCATTGCAATACCGTTCGTGATCACTTTTGTTACTAGTTACCTTGCTTTTTTTGTAATTTCAGATTACAAAAACCTACATCTACCATCCATATTGCACTTGTTTCACCATCTCTTCGCCGAACTAGTGCACCTATACAACTTACCATTGTATTGGGTGTGTTGGGGACACAAGAGACTCTTTGTTATTTGGTTGCAGGGTTGCTTGAGAGAGACCATCTTCATCCTACGCCTCCTGCGGATTGATAAACCTTAGGTCACCTACTTGAGGGAAAATTGCTACTGTCCTACAACCCTCTGCACTTGGAGGCCCAACAACGTCTACAAGGAGAAGGTTGCGTAGTAGACATCACTCCCACTCACTTTCTTGTAAATACAAGATTCTCCAAGCAATTGTATAAACCCAAATGCTTTGATCACCTCATCAAAGCATTTATTCCAACTCCGAGATGCTTGCACCAGTCCATAAATGGATCGTTGGAGCTTGCACACTTTGTTAGCATTTTTAGGATCGACAAAACCTTCGGGTTGCATCATATACAACTCTTCCTTAAGGAAACCGTTAAGGAACGCCGTTTTGACATCCATCTGCCAGATTTCATAATCGAAAAATGCAGCTATTGCTAACATGATTCTGACGGACTTAAGCATCGCTACGGGTGAGAACGTCTCATCGTAGTCAACTCCTTGAACTTGTGAAAAACCCTTTGCCACAAGTCGAGCTTTATAAACGGTCACATTACCGTCAGCGTTTGTCTTCTTCTTAAAGATCCATTTGTTCTGAATAGCCTTGCGGCCCTCAGGTAGTACTTCCAAAGTCCACACTTTGTTTTCATACATGGATCCTATCTCGGACTTCATGGCCTCCATCCATTTGTTGGAATCTGGGCCCACCATTGCTTCTTCATTATTCGCAGGTTCATTGTTGTCTAACAACATAATTGATAAGACGGGATTACCATACCACTCTGGAGTAGTACGCGGTCTCGTCGACCTGCGAGGTTCGACATGAACTTGATCTGGAGTTTCATGATCGTGATCATCAACTTCCTCCTCAACCGGCGTCGCAACGACAGGGGTTTCCCCTTGCCCTGCGCCACCATCCAGAGGGATGATAGGTTCGATAACCTCATCAAGTTCTATCTTCCTCCCACTCAATTCTCTCGAGAGAAATTCCTTCTCGAGAAAAGCTCCGTTCTTAGCAACAAACACTTTGCCCTCGGATTTGAGATAGAAGGTATACCCAACTGTCTCTTTTGGGTAACCTATGAAGATGCACTTTTCCGCTTTGGGTTCCAGCTTTTCAGGCTGAAGCTTTTTGACATAAGCATCACATCCCCAAACTTTAAGAAACGACAACTTTAGTCTTTTGCCATACCACAGTTCGTATGGTGTCGTCTCAACGGATTTTGATGGTGCCCTATTTAAAGTGAATGCAGCTGTTTCTAATGCATAACCCCAAAACGGTAACGACAAATCGGTAAGAGACATCATAGATCGCACCATCTCTAATAAACTACGATTACGACGTTCAGATACACCATTACGCTGTGGTGTTCCATGCGGTGTCAACTGGAAACAATTCCACATTGTCTTAAGTGAGCACCAAACTCGAAACTCAGATATTCACCCCCACGATCAGACCGTAGGAACTTGATCTTCTTGTTACGATGATTTTCAACTTCACTCTGAAATTGCTTAAACTTTTCAAATGTTTCAGACTTGTGCTTCATCAAGTAGACATAACCATATCTACTCAAATCGTCAGTAAAGGTGACAAAATAACGATATTCGACGCGTGCCTCCACGCTCATCGGACCACACACATCGGTATGTATGATTTCCAACAAGTCACTTGCACACTCCATTTTCCGGAGAACGGAGTTTTAGTCATCTTGCCCATGAGGCATGGTTCGCACGTGTCAAGTGAATCGAAGTCAAGTGACTCCAAAAGTCCATCGGTATGGAGTTTCTTCATGCGCTTTACACCAATATGACCTAAGCGACAGTGCCACAAAAATATGGCGCTATCATTGCAATAATAACACTCCGTTTCAGGCTTAGGTCCAGCTTTGGGTTTCTTCGTCGGATTGGCAACAGGCTTGCCGCTCTTCTTTGAATTACCCTTCTTTCCTTTGCCGTTTCTCTTGAAACTAGTGGTATTATTCACCATCAACACTTGATGCTCTTTACGGAGTTCTGACTCTGCGACTTTCAGCATCGCGAACAACTCGCCGGGTGACTTGTTCATCCCTTGCATGTTGTAGTTCAACACAAAGCCCTTATAGCTTGGCGGCAGTGATTGAAGAATTCTGTCAGTGATAGCCTCTTGCGGGAGTTCTATCCCGAGCTCAGCCAGACGGTTTGAGTACCCAGACATTTTGAGCACATGTTCAGTGACAGACGAATTCTCCTCCATCTTGCAATCATAGAATTTATCGGAGGTCTCATACCTCTTGATCCGGGCGTTCTTCTGAAAGATAAACTTCAATTCCTGGAACATCTCATATGCTCCATGACGCTCAAAGCGACGTTGAAGTCCCGGCTCTAAGCCATACAAGACTGCACATTGAACTACTGAGAAGTCCTCCTTACGTGTTAACCAAGCATTCTTAACATCTTGGTCAGCCGTAGCGGGTGGTTCATCTGCTAGCGCAGCATTAAGGACATAATCCTTCTTCCTAGCTTGCAGGAGCAACTTAAGATTACGAGCCGAGTCTACAAAGTTGCTTCCATCATCTTTCAACTTAGCTTTCTCTAGGAACGTATTAAAATTCAGGGTGACTGTCGCGTGAGTCATGATCTACAACACAAATATATTCAAAGTGGACTTAGACTATGTTCAAGATAATTAGAGTTTAACTTAATCAAACTACTTGCTAAACTCCCACTCAAAAAGTACATCTCTCTAGTCATTTGAGTGGTTCATGATCCAATTCCACTAGCTCAAGTCCGATCATCACGTGAGTTGAGGATAGTTTCAGTGGTAAGCATCCCTATGCTAATCATATCAACTATATGATTCATGATCGACCTTTCAGTCTCATGTGTTCCGAGGCCATGTCTGCACATGCT
Source organism: Hordeum vulgare subsp. vulgare (assembly GCF_904849725.1). Classification (NCBI taxonomy): domain Eukaryota; kingdom Viridiplantae; phylum Streptophyta; class Magnoliopsida; order Poales; family Poaceae; genus Hordeum; species Hordeum vulgare. Next base: position 463,616,743 of record NC_058523.1, read on the forward strand.
AGGCTCGTCAAGGTTAACCCGAGTGTTCCGCGTGTGCAACTGTTTTGCACCCGTTGTATGTGAATGTTGAGTCTATCACACCCGATCATCACGTGGTGTCTCAAAACGACGAACTGTAGCAACGGTGCACAGTCGGGGAGAACACAATTTCGTCTTGAAATTTTAGTGAGAGATCATCTCATAATGCTACCGTCGTTCTAAGAAAAATAAGGTGCATAAAAGGATTAACATCACATGCAATTCATAAGTGACATGATATGGCCATCATCACGTGCTTCTTGATCTCCATCACCAAAGCACCGACACGATCTTCTGTCACCGGCGCCACACCATGATCTCCATCAACGTGTCGCCATCGGGGTTGTCATGCTACTCATGCTATTACTACTAAAGCTACATCCTAGTAATATAGTAAACGCATATGCAAGCACAAACGTTAGTTTAAAGACAACCCTATGGCTCCTGCCGGTTGCCTTACAATCGACGTGCAAGTCGATATTAACTATTACAACATGATCATCTCATACATCCAATATATCACATCACATCGTTGGCCATATCACATCACAGGCATACCCTGCAAAAACAAGTTAGACGTCCTCTAATTGTTGTTGCATGTTTTACGTGGTGACCATGGGTATCTAGTAGGATCGCATCTTACTTACGCAAACACCACAACGGGGATATATGAATTGCTATTTAATCTCATCCAAGGACCTCCTCGGTCAAATCCGATTCAACTAAAGTTGGAGAAACCGACACTCGCCAGTCATCTTTGAGCAACGGAGTTGCTCGTAGCAATGAAACCAGTCTCTCGTAAGCGTACGAGTAATGTCGGTCCGAGCCGGTTCGATCCAACAATACCGCAGAATTAAGAAAAGAGTAAGGAGGGCAGCAAATCGCACATCACCGCCCACAAAAAAATTTGTGTTCTACTCGAGGTGACATCTACGCATGAACCTAGCTTATGATGCCACTGTTGGAGAACGTCGCATGGGAAACAAAAAATTTCCTACGCGCACGAAGACCTATCATGGGGATGTCCATCTACGAGGGGGATTTCAGATATACGTACCCTTGTAGATCGCACAACAGAAGCATTAATAAACGCGGTTGATGTAGTGGAACGTCCTCACGTCTCTCGATCCGCCCCGCGAACCGTCCCACGAACCGTCCCGCGATCCGTCCCATGATCCGCTCCGATCTAGTGCCGAACGGACGGCACCTCCGCGTTCAGCACACATACAGCTCGACGATCTAGAGGAAAAACCGTGGAGGTATGTGGTCGGGCTGTCGTGGAAAAGTTGTCTCAAATCAGCCCTAAAACCTCCGTATATATAGGTGGGAGGGGAGGGGCCTTGCCTTGAGGCTCAAGGAGCCCCAAGGGGGTCGGCCGAAGGGGGGGAGGAGGATTCCTCCTCCAATCCTAGTCCAACTAGGATTGGAAGGTGGAGTCCTTCCCTTCCTCCCCACTTCCCCTTTTTTTCTCTTTGATTTTCTTATCTCCTGCGCAGGGGCCTCTTTGGGCTTGCCCACCAGCCCACTAAGGGCTGGTGCGGCACCCCTAAGGCCTATGGGCTTCCCCGGGGTGGGCTGCCCCCCCGGTGAACATCCCGAACTCATTCGTCATTCCCGGTACATTCCCGGTAATTTTGAAAACCTTCCGGCAATCAAATGAGGTCATCCTATATATCAATCTTCGTCTCCGGACCATTCCGGAAACCCTCGTGACGTCCATGATCTCATCCGGGACTCCGAACAACATTCGGTAACCAACCATATAACTCAAATACGCATAAAACAACGTCGAACCTTAAGTGTGCACACCCTGCGGGTTCGAGAACTATGTAGACATGACCCGAGGGACTCCTCAGTCAATATCCAATAGCGGGACCTGGATGCCCATATTGGATCCTACACATTCTACGAAGATCTTATCGTTTGAACCTCAGTGCCAAGGATTCATATAATCCCGTATGTCATTTCCTTTGTCCTTCGGTATGTTACTTGCCCGAGATTCGATCGTCAGTATCCACATACCTATTTCAATCTAGTTTACCGGCAAGTCTCTTTACTCGTTCCGTAATACAAGATCCCGCAACTTACACTAAGTCACATTGCTTGCAAGGCTTGTGTGTGATGTTGTATTACCGAGTGGGCCCCGAGATACCTCTCCGTCACACGAAGTGACAAATCCTAGTCTTGATCCATACTAACTCAACGAACATCTTCGGAAATACCTGTAGAGCATCTTTATAGTCACCCAATTACGTTGCGACGTTTGATACACACAAAGCATTCCTCCGGTGTTAGTGAGTTATATGATCTCACGGTCATAGGAATAAATACTTGACACGCAGAAAACAGTAGCAACAAAATGACACAATCAACATGCTACGTCTATTAGTTTGGGTCTAGTCCATCACATGATTCTCCCAATGACGTGATCCAGTTATCAAGCAACAACACCTTGTACATAGTCAGAAGACCCTGACTATCCTTGATCAACTGGCTAGCCAACTAGAGGCTTGCTAGGGACAGTGTTTTGTCTATGTATCCACACATGTATCTAAGTCTTCATTCAATACAATTATAGCATGGATAATAAACGATTATCTTGATACAGGAATTATAATAATAACTTATTTATCATTGCCTCTAAGGCATAATTCCAACAATCAGTTCATCATCTTCCATCATTTCCATCTCTTTCAACAAGTTGAATCCAACAACATCTGCTTGAGTAGAGTTCAGCAAGAGCTCCAGGTCTTTCAATCTGGAGGTGTATTGAGATTCAGGGAGTTGGTCTTTCAGGAGGGAAGTGGGAATAGAGCCTCCAATGGAGTGATTCCTAGTGTGTGACTAGGACATGTTTGCAGCTACAGACCCAGTAGCAGACCCATGGTGAGACCCAACTCTAGAACTTTTGTGTGATGCAGCATCTTCAGATATGTTATCTCTAGCATAAGAGTTTGTGGATATTTGATCACCAGATGTAGGGTTGGTAGAGGAAGCGTGATCTCTTCTAGTAGCAGGTGGTTCTACTTCAATTAGTAATTTCTAGATTTTACCATCAATCCCAAATAGCCTTTCTTCTGGAATTCTCGAATGATCGTTACATGATATATTCACCCTCACAGATTCATAGAATTTCTTGAAGTTGTGTTGCCAGTCTACATCAACCAGCACTCCAAGTGTTGAGGTGATTTGTTCCAGCATGGACCACTCACACCACTTGCTTCTTCTTCTCCACATGCTTGGGCTGATTTTTGCTGTTAATTTGATTCCATGAGGAGGAAGGATGGGATTCCCCTGACCCCCCGTGTCCACTTTGCCCTGATTGACCTTGGAGGGGGGAGTCTGACCAAACCATGGCTGCTGCTGAGCATGCCAAGCTTATGGGGTATGAAGAGGGGAATTGCCCGGGGTATCCCCGTGGAGGTGGAACTCCTTGGAAGCCATACCCCAAGAATTGAGGAGGAGGAAGGCTGCTGCCCTTGATCTATCTGCCAATTGTTGGGGTTCTCTCCTCTCCCCCTTTGTTTTTTCCTCTCCAACAACCCCCGTTCCCTTCTGCCATCACCGGGAGCTTGATGGTGTTGGTGGTGCTAGGGGGTGGGAAGGAGGAAAACTGATTTCCCCTAGGGTTAGATCTTGCCGAGCCTTTTATAGGGAGCCATAGCTGACTATAGAAGCCCTCAACCAGGTCACCATGGCAGCTAAGCAAGTCGCTAGACAAGGTGGCGTCCTGAGCCACCTTACTTTTTTGCTGCTTTTTGGTGCGATCACTTTGTTGTAGAAATTTGAATCCTCCCGCATGCTGCATAATCAACATTGCCAGGGGGTGATCCATGTCCATAACAGCAATAGCTGATTGGGGATTTGAAATCGACCCCGGATCATCTTCAGCGAGATCACAAGGGGCATGTTCAACTAAATAATCATAGAAATTACTGGATTCAGTATCGCTTCTATCACGCAACTACCCATGATCAGAGTGCACTTCTGCTTCTAGATTGATATGAGCAAAAGAAACATCGGGATATCTCTCTGGATAGTAATTGCTCAAATTATTCTCGCAAGCACCTTGTTCACCATGAATTTTTAGGACAGTTTCAAAGCCAGGATTAAAATACAGGTTGCTCAAAACCATGCGCACAGTGATGGTATTTATGGTAGGCAGAGAATTTTTTCCAGAAATAGGATCGGCCCAAGGAACATAAGACCAAATGTTGGTGTCGAAATTTCCACTCCCTGGTGGGCATCAACCCCATAACACATCCCCATCTCGCAGCACGCCATGGATCCTCTGATTTCCACTCCCGACGCACCGAGTGGACAAACACCATGGGCGGCTCGGAAGGATGAGCCATCCCGCGCTTCTATTCTGCAGTCCCCTCGAAGTAGATCCGCCATGTTAGATTAAGCAGCTCTTTGTCGGATTGATCCTTGCAAACCTGGGCCCATCGTCGCTCGTAGGAGAGTGGATCTGACCCCTCTTTCACCTCGATTCCGCTTCCCTCCAATCCTTCGTGCATAGTGACCACGAGAGAGCATCGTCACGGATCCGCTCTGTGCGTTCTCGACAGCGCTCCCCCTTGTCTACCTCAAGGTCGCTGACGGGATTGAATCGATCTGCCACAACATCTCCGGGAAAGCTTCGTAGATATGCGGGAGCGGCATTCAGAATCCTTCCCTTCCTTCTAGCCGTACTCCAGTGGAGGTGTGGTGGCTCACCATTAGGGAGGGGATAGGGGATTGTGAGGGAGGCGACGCCGGAGCTCGTCGACGGTGGTAGGTGGGAGGAGCGAGTCACAAGAGAGGTCGCAGGAGCGGTCATACTATGTTCACTCATCCTGCGCCACACACGTTCAAGCTTCGAACCGATAACTTGTTAAAGTCTGAAATACCCCATTTCAGTTTCACAATGGTGTTTAAAAGTAAGAACCAACTTTGCAAAGTTATGAGAAGATATGAAATAGTCACAAAAATGAGTGTTGAGTTCTTAAAATCAGAGTCACGTAGAGTGAAGGCCAACTGTGGATGGCATCGAACTTCTCTAACAGGACATCGCGAGGAGCGCTCCCGTGGGGCATGAACTAGGGAGCCCCTCCACTCCCCTCCGCGCCGCGGGCCGCTCCGACCGCGGCGGCCACCCACCAGCCTTCATGGCCCCGAGCCGCGCGCCAAGATCCGCCGGTCACTCGCCTGCCCGCGCTGTCGTCTCGCGTGGGGCGGGATCCGCGGGACGGGCCGCGTCTCCTCCAGCTTCTCCGGCATCTAAGTCTCCGCGCGATCCCCCCGCGCCGCCGCGAATCCTGCTGCGGGGTGAATGCTCCTCCTCGGCGCAGGGAGGCTCACCCCCTTTCCACCCCGGACCTAGCGCGGCACCCTCTTCTGCGCTCCTGCATCCGACGGTCCGGCCGATGCCGCGCTCCCCAGGGCCCGCCGTCAATGCGCCGCGCCCGGACCCCGCGGTCGCTGCGGCGCCCTTACCGTCCCGTCGCCTCAGGTCCATAGTCGTCGCTCCTCCGCTTCCCATTTCAGGGCAGGTTGGGCAATGGTCAAAGGTGGTTCGCCGGAGGGGACGCGTCGCCCCGGCAGACCCGTTGGTCACCGGGCAGCGCCGTGCGGATTCGAGGCAGAACCGCCCCTCGGGCAGAGCTGCAGCTCCGCCCGCCTTCTTAAGTCAGTTCAGAGGAAGGTGTTTTCGGTGCCTCAGTAGCAAGCACCGCAGGGCAGAGTGCAGAGACCCGATACACTGCGTACTCTGCAGAAGAGCTGGCCACATAGCTAGGAGTTGCCCTCGTCGCCACCTCCATCCGGGGGCGCCGGTCTCGGCTCGCAGCCGGCTAGGCCCGCCTGCTCCTGGCCAGCCGCTACAAGCGCGCGTCTGCTTCCCTCCGCCCCCGGTCGCTTCTCTCATGTCGCCGCTGAGGCCTGCAATGCTACACCACATCGACCCTGCGAGGCGGCCCAGGGACAGCCGCTCGGTGGCTGTTCCCTCGCCGGCAGTAGACCATGCCATTTTCTTCCTCAGAAGCCACGCCGTCACCCTGTCCGCCGCCGACGGCGTCAACGCATCGTCCCCCATGGCGGTGGGAAGGGCCCTGGAGGTGCAGCTCGCAGTGCCCGAGCACTCGCTGCGCGTCACGGCGCACCACCCGGAGCACTACCTGGTGATGTTCACCCAGCCGACACAGCAGGTCAATGCACTGCGCCGGGCCTCCATCCGGGTTGACGGAGCCGTCTTCAACGTAGCCTCCTGGCACGAGCACCGCCACGCCTCGTTCGGCTCACTGCTGCTCCATGTCCGAGTCGTCATCGAGGGCGTCCCCATGCACTTCTGGTCTGTCGAGGGGGCGGAGGAGATCCTCGGGAGGAGGGTCAGAGTGGATCGCCTTGACAGCAGGACGCTCGAGCGAGGCCACACGAAGACGTTTGCGTGCTGGGTTTGGACCGACGACGTCGGAAACATCCCCACCAAACACTGCCTCGGACTCCGAGTGGAGCGGACTCCCGTCCTCCGATTCGGAAGGCGACGCCGCCCCCTTCCCGGCGGTCGCGCCTGCGTCCTGGGCAATGGGGACAGAGGACGGCCAAAATGGGGGAAGAAAGAAGCCGGCTGCCGGGGTATGGCTCGCAGCGGCCGAGAGCAAGACGGCGACGGGGACGGTGACCCGAGGGGGGAGAACACCGCTCCTGGAAGGACGTTCTTCTCCGCCGTAGCCGCGCTCCGGCAGTCCCCACACAACCACCGGCTCCACGGCAGCGCAGCCGCTCTCCAGCGCCAAGACGCCGGTCACAGGACTCCTCTGGCCGACGCCGCGGCGAGAGGAGGGTCTCGGTCGGGAGGCGGCATCACGCACAACGGGGCAGGTCTAGGCCTCTGCCACCCCCCTGTCAGACCAGCACAGCCGCGAGAGGCTCACGCCGAGACCACGGGAAAGGACCCGGTGGACGAGTTCTTCAAAACAGCAAGCAAGCAGCCGATGACCTCCTCCGTAGTCGACGGCATGGCGGCCGACGTTCAGGCGGCGGCAGACGCTATACTGGCCGAGCCGCTGCACTTCGACGAAGGATCCCTGCTCGAGGCAGCAGGGGAGGCGCTGCAGCTAGACGCCTTCAGTCCCACGCTGTCAGACTACGGCCACTTCAACAGGGCGACTCCCTCCTCCGCGCGCACGATGGAGGTCCAGCTGGGAGCTGTGACCAGCCGTGTGAGCCAGCTCGAGCTCGTCGAGGCAAGCGGCAGCAAGGAGCCTTGCCTCTTCCGCGAGTGCAGGCCTCCTCTGCTGGCCGCGCCACCCACCAGAAGGTCTGTGCCGCCGCCGAAGAGCAGAGTGCAGGCTACCCCGACCAGGCACAGCGCGCGGCAGGCAGCAAACACGTCCATCGTCCCGGTTGCGTAGCGTGCCTCCCTCCATCTCGTCGAGGAGCTAGGGCTGCTAGGACCGAAGGAAAAGATGACTGAGGACGTAGCAAAGGCACTCATTCGACGCTTCGATGAGCCTCTCTCGGACAACGACATCGCGGTCATCGCTAAGCTCACCCGCCTCGACGGGGAGGCCCTCACAGCCATGGCTCGCATGGCCGACCCCGACGTAGTGGCCGAGAAGGCCGTAGTCTAGTTATGATAAGAGTAAACTTCGAATTTGTCCGGTGGCGACCGGCGGGCATCCGGTTAGAGCTAGGTTTCTTTCCCTTGTGTAAGGTTAGCGAGGTCGTATCCTATCGCCGTCGTAGCTTGGGGCCTATTGGTGGGCGACGGCGATCCCCGGTTATGTTGGAGGTGTTTGTTCTGGGCCCAAGGCCAACGAAATTTAGTCACCGGAGATTTGTTAGTTTCCCCCATGAGTGACAAGCTACCACCGATCATGTGTTGGAACGTTAGAGGTCTAAACCAACCAGCAAAGAGGGCATCAGTGTGTGAGATGGCAAAATCATTGCGAGCAGCAATTTTGTGCCTACAAGAGACGAAGATAGACGCATGGACTCCACAACTAGTGCAGGAGATAGGAGGAACCCAACTCACATAATGCATCGCACTACCCGCGATCGACACGAGCGGCGGGGCGGCAATCCTATGGAATAGAGAGCTCGCTACAATAGTTTCGCATGCGGTAGGGATTTTTGCAATCACTACCAAGGTCACCCTGCTAGGACAGAGCCAGCCTTTCTGGCTATCCTCGGTCTATGGACCAGCGGACGACGCCAGGAAGGAGGCGTTCCTCCGCGAGCTATCTTTCTCTACGCCACCGCCTGCGGAGCCGTGGTTGATAAACGGCGATTTCAACCTATTTTACGAGGCTAGGGACAAAAATAACCTTAACCTCAATAGGAGGCTCATGGGCAGGTTCAGGCAGGCCATCGACACTGCCGGGTTGAAGGAAATTAGATGTACAAACCGCCGCTACACGTGGAGCAACGAGCGACAAAACCCGACGCTAGTTAGCATCGACAAGTTCTTCTGCAACCTTCAATGGGAATGCCAATTCCCCTCGGCGTCACTGCACGCGGCATCCACGGCCACCTCCGACCACTGCCCGCTAGTACTCACTGACACATCAGCAACTACACGCCCTCCCATGTTCAAATTTGAAAACTTCTGGCCTGGGTTCCCACGGTTCCACGACACGGTTGAACGGGCTTCGAATAGACCAGTGCAGTCTACCTGCGCTTTCCGCCGTCTCCTCACCAAAATGACGCGAACTGCACGGGACCTGAAGATTTGGAGCAAATCCTTTTTCAGCGATACAAAATTGCAATTCCACCTGGCGGCAGAATTAGTCCTTAGGTTCGATGTACCGCAAGAAAGCAGGCGTCTCTCAGACGCAGAGTTTGATCTTCGAAAACTCCTCAAGCTACGTATGCTCGGCCTCGCTGCGGTCGAGCGTGCACGACGGCGACAGGCATCTAGACTTACATGGCTTAGGTTGGGCGACGCGGGAACAAAATTCTTCCACATCAAGAGGAGAGCAAGGAGGCGAAAAAACTTCATCCACACTTTAAAAGCTGGCGACGGCATAGCTACGACACACCAACACAAAGAAGAAGTCATCTATAGGCATTTCAACGAAGGGTTAGGAAAAACAGCTACCCACACCGTCACAATAGACTGGGCTTTCTTAGAACTACCATCAGTTCATGGGAGAGGTTTGGACAACCCTTTCATAGAAGGGGAAGTATGGGATGCAGTCAAGGCATCACCTTCGGGGAAGGCACCGGGACCGGATGGTTTCACGGGGACTTTCTTCAAAACGAGCTGGGCTCTAATTAAGGAGGACGTGATGCAGGCTTTTCACATCTTCTACCACCTAACTAGAGGAGACTTCTCCAAGCTTAACTCTGCCACGATAGTACTACTGCCAAAAAAGGAAGGAGCCTCCGAGGTGCAGGACTACAGACCGATAAGTCTAATTCATTCGATCTCCAAGCTTATAGCTAAGGTTCTATCCAGAAGACTAGCTACGGTCATCGACAGCATAATCTCGCCAGCACAATCAGCTTTCTTATGTGCCAAGTCAACGCAAGATAGCTTCCTCTACGTACAAAATGCCGTTAGAACTCTACACCGAAAGAAGACCCCCGCGCTACTGCTGAAGCTAGACATCGCAAGAGCCTTCGACAACGTCTCCTGGGAACACCTACTAGAACTACTGCAGCATCTAGGGTTTCCAGCAAGATGGCGAGATTGGATATCACTACTCCTTAGCTCTGCATCGTCTATGGTAACGCTAAATGGCGCCGCGGGCAGACCTATCTGGCACAAAAGGGGTCTGCGACAGGGAGACCCGCTGTCCCCACTCCTTTTCATCCTAGCCATCGACACCATGCACAGGCTCCTGTGTAGGGCCACTGAGATGAACAGGTTCCAGCCACTGCCGGACAGAGACATCTCGCTACGGCTTAGCCTTTATGCGGATGATGCCGTCATCTTCGCAAACCCCATACAGGAAGAAATTGAAGCGATTATGGGCATTCTAGGAGACTTCGGAAATGCCACGGATCTGCACATTAACCCTCCCAAGTCTACTGTCTCGGCAATACGCTGTGAAGGCATAGACCTCGACGCTCTGCTCGCAGCCTTCGGAGGGGAGGGGGTAAGCTTCCCAATAAAATACCTGGGACTACCTCTCACCCTTAACAGGATTCGTTTGGTACACATTCAATTCATCCTAGATAGGATTAGAGCTAAGCTAGCAGGATGGAAAGGGAAGCTAATGAACATCGCAGGGAGACGGGTCCTGGTTTGCAGCGTACTCATCGCGCTGCCAACTTTCGCCCTAGCCGTCCTGAGAGCGCCCAAAAAATTCCTCGACGAGATAGACAAGGTTAGGCGCCGCTTCCTATGGGCACATGAAGAAGATATCAATGGAGGGAAATGCAAGGTTAGTTGGCCAATAGTATGCTCCCCAATGGAGAGCGGTGGCCTAGGGGTGCTGGATCTGCATTGCTTCTCCAGAGCGCTCCGGCTGAGATGGCTATGGCTGTCATGGACAAGTCCACAAAGGCCATGGAACGGCATGCAGCTGCCATGCGATGACGATGACCGAGCACTTTTTAGCGCCTCCACGTCAGTCACCCTGGGGGATGGAACAACGGCCTCCTTCTGGAAATGCCCCTGGATGGGTGCGGGGACACTAAAGACGGTATACCCATCGCTGTTCAGGCACTCACGTAGGAAAAATAGGACTGTGAAAGAGGCGCTACAAGGCAACACATGGATAGCCGACCTTGCGCACGGAGATACAACGCACCTTTGGGTGGACGTCCTCCGTCTGCATAGATGGATCCAGGAAGCGGACATCCAGCTGATAGAGCAATCAAGCGACCAAATCAAATGGAGACATGAGGCCTCGGGGACTTACACTGCCAACTCAGCATATAAAGCTCAATTCCTAGGAAGGACAACGTCGGAAATCAGCAACTTTACATGGAAAACTTGGGCACCGCAAAGGCTCAAGATATTCATATGGCTGCTGACAAAAAATAGGCTCTGGTGCAACGACAGATTGCAGAGAAGGGACTGGCAAAACAACTATTTCTGCCAGCTATGCCTCATAAATCTAGAATCAACAAATCATCTTTTCTGGAAATGCAACATCGCAACAGCAGTATGGGTGGAGGCGACATCTCGCACAGGATGCGCCTCACTCAGCCCAACAATTTGGGCTCACAAAAAAACAACCAGAGAGATCATCTCCAAGATGATATGCAAGGCAAGACCAGAGTACAAAAAAGGAACCAGAACAATGATCGTGCTCATTCTGTCAGAAATCTGGAAAGAAAGAAACGAGTGCACTTTTAGAAACAAAACAGCAAGAGCCGCAAGCATATCCACCTCCATCACAACAACTCTTCAGTTTTGGAGGCAAGCAGGAGTTGTTTTTCTAGAGCACCCGTTTGGGGAAATTACGTGAGGAGTCCGGCGCCTGTGCCAGGCTACCTTTTTTTCACCCTCTTTTTAGGAGGCTTCTTCCTGTTATGTCTTTTTGATCCATTGATCAACCCCACCTTTTGTATTCCCGCCATGCTACCTGCTATCTAAATATATGCCAGCCATCAGCTGGATCTTTCAAAAAAAAATTGTGGATGGCCTGGTTGTCCTTGGCTATTATATGCAGCAAAAAATTCAAGAACTTCAAGAATGCAATTGGTTACCTTCAATGATGAGCATCACTGTACTCAGAAAGGCAAAACAAATTGTGTCTGCAAAAGTGACTGCACAAATATATGAACACTTCATACTAGCTAACCCAATGTGGAAGATTTACATGATGAAAGCAACAGTTTTCCAAGATATGTTTGCTGATGTGTCGACATCTAAGTGTAAGCATGCAAAAAATCTTGTCATGGACTGATTGATGTGTGGTATGAAGAACAAATACACTCGAGTGTTTGATTACCAGTTGGAACTATTGAGGAGCAATCCTGGAAGCACTATTGCAGTATGTTTGGACCCAACAAACAGGAACAAAACATATTTTAGAATTTTTATGTTTGCTTTAATGTAATGAAACTTGGTTTCAAAGCTATCTGCAGGAAAGTAATAGGGCTCCATGGTTGTTTCTTCGAAGGAATAGTGAAGGGGGAGTTATTGCGTGCATTTGCAAGAGATGCCAACAGCTAGATGTATCAAGTGGCTTGGGCTGTAGTTGAGAAGGAAACAAATGAAAGTTGGTTGGGCTGCTTATAAAAGATCTGGATATCAATGACAATGGAGCTGGCTGGGATTTTATTCCAGGTCAACAAAAGGGATTAATTAATGCAATGCAAGAATATCTTCCAAATGCTGAACAAATGATGTGTGCTAGGCACATATATGCTAACTGGAGAAAGAAGCATGGATCTCATGAGTGGCAGATTTTTTTTGGGACATTGCAAAAGCTTCTATCAAGCAAGACTTCAACTATCACAAAGCAAAACTTGCTCAAGAGACACCTGATGGAGTGAAGGACATTATGAGGATAGAGACCATGTACTGGCCAAGGGCATTTTTTCAGCAAGGCTCAAATTGTGAGTGTGTTGACAATAACCTTTGTGAGTCATTCAATCACTCAATAGTAGGTGCAAGGTTTTATCCAATAATTTCGTGGCAAGAGAGAACCATGAAGAATATATTTGTTGGAGTGCAAGAACAAAGGGCAAAGAGTGAGAAGTGGAATGGGAAAACATGTACTAGCATTTTAAAACGTTGAAGGCAAGTATTGCAAGGACACAGTTTGTTGAAGTGCTTTGGATTGGTACAAATTGATTTAAAGTGAAGTAAATGTTGATAAAAGGACATGCTCATGTGGATACTTCCAGTTGGCAGGTCTTCCTTGCTGCCATGCAATTAGTGCTATCTACAAGTGTGAAAAAATAGTAGATGATTTTATCCATCCTTTCTATTCAGTTGATGTGCAGAAACAAATATATGGCCACTTCTTGCGGCCTGTTGATGATGAGCACATGTGGCTAGTTTCTCCAAATCTAGGCCACAAATACCAGAATATGTGAAAATACCAGACCTGCCTTCTAATAATGAAAGGAAGAGGGAAGAAACACACAAGCCGAAGGGTAAGAAAATGAGTAAACATGGAACCGTGATCAAGTGTTCATTGTGTGGTAGCATTGGACACAACAAGGCTGGTTGCAACAAGAATCCATAGAGAGGAAAGAAAAAGAAGGCACACCTAGTTAAGAGCAACAAAACACGTGTATGTTTCCTGCATTTGGATGAATATTAGAGTATTTAAATGATTTAGATGAACACTACATAATTTAGATGATATTACAGAATTTCAAATGAATATTTGAGTTCATTTTGTATTTTACTTATTTCATAGCAAGCATAAGGTAGTACTTTTCAACCTGCTGCCCCAGCTGCACCAAGTTCTCAACCCGCTGCCCAGTTGCACCAAGAACTCATACAGTTGCCCCATCTGCACCAAGAACTGCTCAAGCTGCAGCCCCGACAAACAAGTCTAAACCTCCAAGAAAAAGGTCTGCACCCACTCAGCCTGGAGCATCTTCAGTACGTGCTGGAACATCTTCATCTTTATGCTTGGAACAAATGCTTCTAGAACTGGAGCAAAAAGGGGCAGAGGAAAATCTGCATCTTCAGTGCCAAGTTATGCATATTTCACTTGCAGTGGCAACTACTAGTGCGAAAGTCATGTGTCATGTGTCCCTGATATTTTGTTGATTATGTTACAAGCACTGCCAAGTTTATTTTAATGTCGCAAACATTTATTGTTTACGCACTACCAAGCGTTACAGAATATTGCCAACATTGGTGTAATGTCCTAGGTTTATGAATCATGAATGCCAAATATTCGTTCCATATTGCAATTCATATTTCTGTTGTGTATATGTACCAAAAGTCACATGTTTATTTCTAGAGTGTATATGTACCCAACGTTCGAGGTTTATTTCTGCAGTTTATATGTACACGATGTCCTAGATTTATTCCTTGCAATTAGTCTCAGATTTATGCTACATATTTGTCCCATGTCTGAGTCGATATCTTGTATGCGGTTCATTTCTTGTAGTGTAGTTTATTTCTGTAGTTTATATGCATCAAATGCACACCCCGCCCCTGTGTCGCTCCTCCCATAGGGGCGACATGGGCGGTTCCCCATCTCACCTCCGTCGGCGCTCCCCTCCTCTCCATTCACCCTCCTCACCGCCGCCAGAGGATGCGGCCGGGCTAAGCCCATGCCGCGGACGGAGGAGGCAAGGCTTCCTCTCCCCTCAGCGGTGGGGTTAGAGCTTTTCTCACGGTGGCGGCGACGGCCGGGCTTGTCTCGGGCGGTGTTGCTCTCGTCGCGGTGGTGGGGCTTGGCGGCGGTGCACGAGGTCGTGCCTCGGGTGGTGGTGGCGGTTGCAGCGGCGTCCGTGCTCGGCAAGGCATAGATCCGGGGCTGCTCTGCCCGGATCTGGCGTGTGGTGGGCGGGGTGGCGACTCTTTGAGGGGTCGGGATCGCGACGGTGGTGGTGCGGTCCGGCCATTGCTGGCCCGTGAGTGGTGGTGCGCTAACCCGGGGATGCGCAGGGTGAAGGGTCCAACGGCTCTGGCCGAGGCCAGGTTTGGAGCTTCTACTCTCGCCTTTCCTGGCCAGAGGCGGCCTACTTGGTCGGACCGACGCCTTTTCCTATCGAGGTTTGTGGTGTGCTCCGATCGGCATGGTGTTGGTTGAAGCTGCTAGTCTCCATGGTGCAGTGGCCTCTACGTGGTTTAGGAGGTCCTGCCGGTGGTATGTCTGGCGGTGCCACCCTTTCATAGATCTGGTTCATTGTGGATGGTGGTGGTGGTCAGGTTGTGTTGTTCATCGACGTTTGCTCGTCTTCTTGGTGATGTGTGGCTCGATCGACGATTCCTGGGTCCAACATCTTTGGTCTGCTTCTGTTGGAGATTTCTCTCTGTTGGTAGTGGCTGAGCTCCTTCCCCGGTTCTTGTATAGGTGGAGAGGCTTAGGGCTCTGGGCGAAAGCCTTGGTTCGATGGGGATCGAAGGATACCGACGACATTGCTCTTGAAGTTGTCGTCGAAGAGTTCCCCCTCTTCACTAGACAGTGGTTTGTTGGTTCCAGGGTTGCTGTGGAGGCTATTTGGTGTGGCTGAACTTTCCGTCATAAGGCGGGGTTGTTGTGGATGACTCTAGGCGAAAGCCTTGGTTCGATGAGGGTCGAAGGATACCGGCGACGATACTTCTTGAGGGTGTCACCGAAGAGTCCCAACACTTCTTAAGGTTGTGGGCATGTTGGCGGTGGAGTTTGAGTTCTCGATGTCGGCAAGGGTTGGGTTGTTGCACGATTGTCCTATGTTCAACGTGTGTTGTAAGGTTTTTCGGCCTAGTTTCCCTTATAAACAAGGCTACTTTGTTTTCTATTTTCCCCCTCTTAATGAAAAGTGGCCTCCTCCTGCCTTGCACGTCAAAAAATATGTATCAAATGGTACCAAATGTTCCTCCGAGATTTATGCCGAGTATTTGTCCCAGGTTTATGTCAATTATGATTTTCTCTGGATTAAAACCTCATCGTTTTGTTGGCCCACCATTAAGAATCCTGGTCAAGCGTTGCCATGTAAGGGTTTTGGCAGCAAACGGATGTAAGGTTCGATTTAGACTGGGAATTATTAGTTCATGGTCCTAATTTCAGGGATTAAGAGTTGCGGGTATGATTTACCTAACCCTTACAAAATTAATGTTTAAAACGGACTTCTTCCTTTCATGAACGTTTAAAAAAAGGATACTCTCTCCGTGTACAACTTTGAAAGTTGTACTAAAGCTACCATCCTACGAGTCTTTTGGTGTGCGTTTGGTTCCCCGCATGCAGCCCAACCAGGCCCGCGCGGGATGTGCATGGCCTGTTTGGTTGGCTGGGCTGCATGCAATTAGTGGCCCGCATGAACCTTAAAGAAGGCATGAGCCTGGCCCGGCGGAAAATGTTGAATCGTCAGTTTCTCGCGAGCCTGGCTCAGCACGGGAGACGGAGAGGACGTCTCGTCAAGTTTAACCCGAGTGTTCCGCGTGTGCAACTGTTTTGCACCTGTTGTATGTGAACGTTGAGTCTATCACACCCGATCATCACGTGGTGTCTCGAAACGACGAACTCTCGCAACGGTGCATAGTCGGGTAGAACACAATTTTATCTTGAAATTTTAGTGAGGGATCACCTTATAATGATACCGTCGTTCTAAGCAAAATAAGGTGCATAAAAGGATTAACATCACATGCAAATCATTACTGACATGATATGGACATGATCTTGTGCTTCTTGATCTCCATCATCAAAGCACCGGCATGATCTTCATCGTCACCGGCGCCCCACCATGATCTCCATCATTGTGCCGCCATCGATGTTGTCGTGCCATCTATGCTATTACTACTAAAGCTACTACCTAGCAATATAGTAAACGCATCTGCAAGCACACACGTTAGTTTAAAGACAACCCTATGGCTCCTGTCGGTTGCCGTAGCATCGACGCGCAAGTCGATATTTAACTATTGCAACATGATCATCTCATACATCCAATATATCATATCATGTCTTTGGCCATATCACATCACATGCATACCGTTCAAAAACAAGTTAGATGTCCTCTAATTTGTTGTTGCATGTTTTACGTGGCTGCTATGGGTATCTAGTTGTTAGAAATATGCCCTAGAGGCAATAATAAATTGGTTATTATTATCTAATTCATGATAATTGTCTATTGTTCATGCTATAATTGTATTAACCGGAAACTGTAATACATGTGTGAATATATAGATCACAATGTGTCCCTAGTAAGCCTCCAGTATCTAGCTCGTTGATCAATAGATGATCATGGTTTCCTGATCATGGAAATTGGATGTCATTGATAACGGGATCACATCATTAGGAGAATGATGTGATGGACAAGACCCAATTCTAAGCATAGAACTAGATCGTGTTGTTCGTATGCTAAAGCTTTTCTAATGTCAAGTGTCTTTTCCTTCGACCGTGAGATTGTGCAACTCCCGGATACCATGGGAGTGCTTTGGGTGTATCAAACGTCACAACGTAACTGGGTGACTATAAAGGTGCACTATGGGTATCTCCGAAAGTATCCGTTGGGTTGGCATGAATCGAGATCGGGATTTGTCACTCCGTGTGACGGAGAGGTATCTCTGGGCCCACTCAATAGAACATCATCATGAGCTCAATGTAACTAAGGAGTTAGTTGATACGTCTTCGTCGTATCTAGTTTTCCAAACTCTTTTGCCCTTGTTTTGGACTCTAATTTGCATGATTTGAATGGAACTAACCCGGACTAACGCTGTTTTCAGCAGAATTGCCATGGTGTTGTTTTTGCGCAGAAATAAAAGTTCTTGGAATGACCTGGAAATTTGCGGAGATTTTTTGTGGAATATATAAAAAATACTAGCGGAAGAATCAACGGAGGAAGTGGAGCGTGGAGCCCACAAGCCCACCAGGCGCGGGCCCCCCTGGCTGCGCCTGGCAGGCTTGTGGGGCCCACAAAGCTCCACCGCCTCCAATCTTAGCTCTATTTAGCCTCTTTCGTCCAGAAAAAAAAATCAAAGGAGAAGAGTTCATCGCGTTTTACTATACGGAGGCACCGCCACCTCCTGTTCTTCCTCTGGTGGGCAGATCTGGAGTCTCTTCTGGGCTCCGGAGAGGGGAGATCGTCACCATCATCATCACCAACCTTCCTTCATCGCCAATTCCATGATGCTCTTCACGTTCGTGAGTAATCTCATTGTAGGCTTGCTGGACGGTGATGGGTTGGATGAGATCTATCATGTAATCGAGTTAGTTTTGACGGGGATTGATCCCTAGTATCCACTATGTTGTGAGATTGATGTTGCTACTACTTTCCCATGCTTAATGCTTGTCACTAGGGCCCGAGTGCCATGATTTCAGATCTGAACCTATTATGTTGTCGCCAATATATGTGTGTTCTTGATCCTATCTTGCAAGTTGTAGTCACCTACTATGTGTTATGACCCGGCAACCCCGGAGTGACAATAGCCGGAACCACTCCCGAAGATGACCATAGTATGAGGCGTTCATGTATTCACCAAGTGTTAATGCGTTGGTCCGGTTCTTTATTAAAAGGAGAACCTTAATATCCCGTAGTTTCCATTAGTACCCCGCTGCCACGGGAGGGATGGACAATAGATGTCATGCAAGTTCTTTTCTGGAAGCACGTATGACTACATACGGAATAACTACATTACATTGACGAACTGGAGCTAGTTACATATCTCTCCGTGTTATAACTGTTGCGTGATGAATAACATCTGACATGATCATCCATCACCGATCCAATGCCTACAAGTTTTTCCTACTGGTCCTTGCTACGTTACTTTGCTGCTACTGCTGTCACTGCTGCTACTGTTACTCTGTTGCTACTGTTGTTACTTTGCTGCTACTGTTGTCACTTTGCTGCTACTGGTTACTGTTGCTACTGCTGCTATCACACTACTCTGCTACTGATACTTTGCTGCAGATACTAAATCCTTCACGTCTGGTTGAATTGACAACTCAACTGCTAATACTTGAGAATATTCTTTGGCTTCCCCTTGTGTCGAATCAATAAATTTGGGTTGAATACTCTACCCTCGAAAACTGTTGCGATCCCCTATACTTGTGGGTTATCATTAGTCACAGGATGACATGCTACGGCACGAGTAAAGAGACTTACCGTTAATGAGATTGAACAAGGTACAGGTATACCGACGAACGAATCTCGGGCAAGTTCTATACCGACAGACAAAGGGAATTGTATACGGGATTGATTGAATCCTTGACAACGTAGTTCATTGATACGTCTCCAACGTATCTACTTTTCCAAACTCTTTTGCCCTTGTTTTGGACTATAATTTGCATGATTTGAATGGAACTAACCTAGACTGACTCTGTTTTCAGCAGAATTGCTTTGGTGTTATTTTTGTGCAGAAATCAAAGTTCTCCAAACGTCCTGAAAATTTACGGGGAGCAGTTTTGGAAAATATCAAAAATACCTGCGCCAAGTTCCACCTCACGGGGTGGGCCAGTGGGCCACAAGCCCCTGCTCCGCCACCACCCCCCTGGTGGCGGTGGGTAGGCTTGTACGGCCCACAGGCACCTGCCGCCCCCAACTCCAGCTCTATAAGTTGTCTTTCGTCCCAAAAAAAATAAAAAGAGAAGTTTTCGTCGCGTTTTTGATACGGAGGCGCCGCCACCACCTGTTCTTCATCTCGAGGGTAGACCTGGAGTCCGTTTTGGGCTCCGGAGAGGGGAGATCGTCGCCATCGTCATCATCAACCTTCTTCCCTCTCCAATTCCATGAAGCTCTTCGTCGTTCGTGAGTAATCTATTCGTAGCCTCGCTGGGCGGTGATGAGTAGGCTGAGATCTATCATGTAATCGAGTTAGTTTTGATGGGGATTGATCCCTAGTATCCACTACGTTCTGAGATTGATGTTGCTACTACTTTGCCATGCTTAATGCTTGTCACTAGGGCCCGAGTGCCATGATTTCAGATCTGAAATTATTATGTTGTCACCAATATATGTGTGTTTTAGATCCGATCTTGAAAGTTGTAGTTACCTACTATGTGTTATGATCCGGCAACCCCGGAGTGACAACAACCAGAACCACTCCCGGTGATGACCATAGTTTGAGGAGTTCATGTGTTCACCAAGTGCTAATGCGTTGGTTCGGTTCTTTATTAAAAGGAGAACCTTAATATCCCGTAGTTTCCTTTTGGACCCCGCTGCCACGGGAGGGATGGACAATAGATGTCATGCAAGTTCTTTTCCCTAAGCACGTATGACGACACACGGAATGCATGCCTACATCACATTGACGAACGGGAGCTAGCCACATATCTCTCCGTGTTATAGCTGTTGCATGATGAATATCATCCAAACAAATCACCAACCCTTTGCCTACGAGTTTGTCCTACTACTGTTGTTACTTGTCTTGCTCTGCTGCTGCTACTACTATTGTTGCTACTGCTCTTACTTGTCTTGCTCTGCTGCTGCTACTACTGTTGCTACTGCTATTACTTGTTTTGCTCTGCTGCTACTGTTGCTATTACTGTCGCTTGCTACTGTTTCTACTTGCTACTGCTGTCACTACGGCCGTTCCTTGCCACTGGTATTGCTCATTACACTGTCGTTACTCGCTACTTTGCTGTTACTACTTTGCTTGCAGATACTAATCTTTCAGGTGTGGTTGAATCTGACAAATTCAGCTGCTAATACTTGAGAGTATTCTCTCACCTCCCGTCATGCGAACCAACAAATTTGGGTCGAATACTCTACCCTCGAAAACTGTTGCGAACCCACGCGCTGGTGGGCCATCAACAACATTCTTCCAGTTTCATTACCGGGGAGTGCTATCAGCATTCTTCTCGCGCCGTTACAGGAGAAGGTTCGTTGTCATAAGCATTCGTCTAGCTAAAACTAGAGATTGCAGGATCAGCACTTTTTGGCACTATTGCTGGGGAAGCACAACTGACGTCAGCATTTTTCTGGCGCCTTTGCCGCGGAGGTATTGCTATATTCTCTGAGTCACTTGTGATTTATATCTGCTGATCACTATGAAGAATCTGAAGGATCCGAAGACCAAAGTCTTGCCCTCAACTACGAGAGGAGGTAAGGAATTACCATCTAGCTCTGCACTTGATTCACCTTCAGTTATGAGTAAGTTTGCGACTTCACCTCCTGCTAGAAATCTTGATTTGTCGCCTGTGCTTGATGATGCTTGTGATACTACTGCTAGAGATGCTATGCTTGATACTATGCCTGATGATGCTATGCTTGATACTACTGCTAGAGATACCATGCTTGATACTATGCCTGATGATGCTATGCTTGATACTATGCTTGATACTGCTTTGCCTGATGATGCTAGAGATGCTATTTTTCCTGATGATGCTATGCTTGATACTGCTAGAGATACTCCTTTGCCTGATGTTCCACTAGGAGTGTTCCTTGATGCTCATATTGCTAGAGTTACTGCCAATGCTCGTGATGCTTCTGAAACTACCGATACTATTGAGATAGAACCTGCTTTTGCTCCTGCTAGATCTAGCTCTCCTAGATATGAATTGCTTGATATACCTGAGGGTTACGTTATGGAGGGAGAGATAGATGAGGATTTTTTTGCGTGTAAGGATGCCTATGACGCTGAGAAATTAATGCTCAAGTGGAAGGAAAAATCTCGGGAAGTTAGGATGAAAAATGATCCGAAGTTTGCTACTTCGCCTATCTTTGTCACCGATAAGGATTATGAATTCTCTGTCGACCCTGAGATAATCTCTCTAGTCGAATCTGATCCTTTTCACGGTTATGAGTCTGAGACGGTCATAGCCCATCTTGCCAAACTATCCGAAATAGCCAACCTTTTCACTAACGAGGAGAAGATCTGCCACTACTATATCCTTAAGCTGCTTCCTTTCTCTCTAAAGGATGATGCTAAAGTCTGGTTCACCTCTCTTGCTCCTGGATGTGTGCGTAGTCCCCAGGGATGGTCTATTACTTCTGTGAGAAATATTTCCCTGCCCATAAGAAGTGAGCTGCCTTGCAGGAAATATACAACTTTGCTCAACTCCAAGAAGAGAGTCTTCCACAAGCTTGGGGGAGGCTTGTCCAGCTACAGAATGTTTTGCCTGATCACCCTCTTTAGAAGAACGAGATACTTGATATCCTCTATAACAGACTTACCGATACCTCTAGAGACTACCTAGATAGTTGTGCCGGTTGTGTTTTTAGGGAACGAACTGTAGAACAAGCTGAGACCCTACTGAATAACCTCTTGATCAAGGATAATGCCTAGACTATTCCCAAACCACCTCCTAAGCCAACTCCTAAGAGAAGAGGTATTCTATTCCTCAATCCCGAAGATATGCAAGAAGCCAAGAAATCTATGCAAGAGAAAGGCATTAGATCTAAAGATGTCAAAAATCTACCACCTATCGAAGAGATCCATGGTCTCGATAACCCGATACAGGTAGTAGAAGTGAATTCTCTGCGTAGGTTTGACGAGAGTGATATTCCTTTTGATAAACCTGCTAGCCTATGCTTTGACGAATTGACAACTTTGTTGCCAAACAACAGAGTTTCAATGATTATGTTAGCAGACATTTGGAACAAAGTACTCGTATGCTTAGCCATTTAAGTGCTTGTGTAGACAGAAATGTCAATGCTCTGAAGCTTCTGAGTAAACATGCCTCTATGATTACTACTCAGGTAGAACAAGTACTTAAAGCTCAGAATGACCTGCTCAATGAATTAAATGACAACTCTGTGAGAGTCATTACTAGAGGAGGCAAAATGACTTAGGAACCTTTGTATCCTAAAGGTCATCCTAAGAGAATTGATCAAGATTCTCAAGGAATCAATGCTGATACACCTAGTCATCCTAAGGAGAAGAAGAAGGATGATAGAAACCTGCATACCAGTTCACCAAATACCGTCACACCTGATGAACCTAATGATATTTCTGCGTCTGATGCAGAAACACAATCTGGTGATGAACATGAACCTGGTGACAATATGGACAGTGATGTTCGTAATAATGCTCAACCTAGCAATGATGAGGATGTGGAGATTAAACCTACGGTTAATCCTGATAATCCACAACCTAAGAGATACGACAAGAATGACTTTACTACTAGGAAGCATGGTAAAGAAAGAGAGCCATGGGTTCAGAGACCTATGCCCTTTCCTCCTAAGCCATCCAAGAAAAAGGATGATGAGGATTTTGAGCGCTTCGTTGAGATGATAAGACCCGTCTTTCTGCAGATGCGGTTAACTGATATGCTCAAGATGTGTCCGTATGCCAAGTACATGAAAGATATCGTGACTAATAAACGGAAGATACCAGATCTTGAGATCTCCCCCATTCTTGCCAATTACACTTTCAAAGGTGGAACTCCTAAGAAACTTGGTGATCCCGGAGTGCCCACTATACCTTGCTCCATTAAAGGAAACTACGTAAGAACTGCCTTATGTGACCCTGGAGCCGGTGTTAGTGTTATGCCGCTCTCTATTTATCATAGACTTGAGTTCGATAAGTAGACACCCACTGAAATTTCTCTGCAAATGGCCGACAAATCAACTGCTTTCCCTATCGGCATTTGCGAGGATGTGCCTGTTGTGGTTGCTAATACCACTATCTTAACAGACTTTGTTATCTTGGATATTCCCGAGGACGATGCCATGGCTATCATCCTCGGAAGACCCTTTTTAAACACTGCAGGGGCTGTTATAGTTTGCAACAAAGGCAATGTCACTTTCCATGTCAACGGTAATGAGCACATAGTGCACTTTCCGAAGAAACGATATCAAGTACATTGCATCAATGCTATCGAAAAGACTTCATCAATTCTCATTGGGAGCTTTGAATGCCCTATTCCTCGTGTCAAGATGAAGTATGATTTTCTTGTTGGGGAGATCCATATCCCCATTGAGGTGACTTAGTGGCTATTCGAAAATTCTCCGTTCTCTCTTGCGATTCGATAAGGTTTTGTCATAAGGACTTGATCAACCCCATTGACGGATTTCTTTTGATGACCATGAAACAGATGAATCAGAGAGTCACATACCTCTGCTTTGAGTTTTCCTTTTTTGTTGCTTAGAAGAAAAATGATGGAATTAGTTTAGCTTTTCCTGTTTTCTGTTTTAGCGTCCCGGAGAAAAATACCTCGAAAATAAAAGTTCTTCGATGGTCCTGAAAATTTAGTATGATTTTTTCTGGAATTTATGAAAATTTCTGGGCCTAAGAGCTGGCCTGGGCCCCTGACCAATGGGCCACAAGCCCTTGCTCCGCCACCCCCCTGGTGGCGTGGTGCAAGCTTGTGGGGCCCACAGGCACCCCCTCCACTCATTCCAGCTCCTAGCCTCTTCTTCCGCCTCCAGAAAAAATTGTTTCGCAGCTCAAACCCGTGTTCTTGCTCATTTGGCTGTGATTTTCGATCTCCTTGCTCAAAGCACCATTCTCCGAACCATTTTGGAGAAATTACTCCTTGGTAAGTGACTCCTCCATTGGTCCAATTAGTTTTTTCTCTAGTGCTTTATCCTTCGCGAATTCTTGCTACCTTGGTGACCCTGTTCTTGAGCTAGAAAAGTTGATTTTAGCTGGTCCCAAGTAGTTTTAGTGCGTGATACGGTCTCTAGGCACTAGTAGGAGTAGTTGCTACAAGGTATGGTTGGTCCTCATTCACTTTTCTCTTGAACTTCAAAAATTTCAGCATAAGGAAATTATGTTTAGGAGGAAGTTTCATGGTGGTTCCTCAAGTAAGAAGGGCCCTTGTCTCTCCTTTTGGGAGCCCGAACCTTTTCAACTAAGGGACGCACCGGTGCAACAATGTGAATGGCCTTCCGATGAGTTGATGATCGAAGCAGGCTTCAAGGATGAGTTTGATGCACTTGTCCGCAATGCCGGGTTAGAAGAATTCCTCCCAGATAAATGTGAACAGTATGCTATGCTCACTGCCTCTTTCGTGCGTAGATTTAAATTTTTAGCTGGGCATGAATCATCCATACTGTTTGATCTGTACGATAAATCCTATACCGTGGGTCTGGAGGATTTCAATAGGATTTGCAAGATACCCGATGGAGGTAGTGTTATTGATCCTCCTAAGTCTTCGGTCATAGACTTTGTCTCCAGTATAACTGTTGGAGAAATCAGAGATATCACGCAAGCCACCATAGGAAGCATCCATTTCCCTGCCTTGCACTACCTTGCCCTCTTCATAGGTAGGTGCATTAACGACAAGGGTGCACATTGTCACCTATGCACTTCCGACCTCAGTATCCTTAAGAGCGCAGTAACAGGTGACAGGAGCTTCAATATGGGAGCTATTATAGCAAGGAGGCTGAATAAAAATGCCAGTGAGGGGGATTTATTTGGTGGAGTTTATGCTACATGCTTAGCAAATTTTCTTGGGGTATCCATCCGTCCAGAAGACCCTCCTCTCCGTACAGCCTACCTTGATTGTGTCGCTCTAACACGTTACCAGTTCCTTGAGAGAGATCATGGATTTCTCCTATACCGCTTGATATTTAACCGGCATCATGTTTTCCATATTACCCTTCCTGCTCGTGCTTTATTTGACTTTCAGGTTAAACAAAGACACTACATAACCATAGGAGAGGCAGAGGAGTATGAGAGGGAGGCGACTGCTGCTCGACTTCGTGAGGCAGCTATTCAGGCAGTGGCTGCAGCACTCCTGTATAATACCCATTATGACTTTGGGTATCGCCAGGACCCACCATGGGAGTAGACCAAGCTAGGCCAAAAGCCTAAGCTTGGGGGAGTACGTGTTCTCACCGACTTTACATTCATGCTTATGCTTTCGCTTTGTTAGCCGGTGTTTACACTTTGCCACTGTATTATCCATGCTAGTTTCTTTTCATTTTCTTGTTTTCTTGTTTTGTGTCCTTTTGAGAAAACCCCAAAAAGATTTTTCTTTCTTCTTTTGCTTGTTGGGAGCTTTCCCGTGTAAATAGCTTTTTTTCTTTGTGTCAAGGTAGAAGATATTGGTTACAATGTTTATTGGTTCTTGCATGCTTACCTGTTTAGCTTTCAAAGAGCCATATTATTTTGTCTTCTCCTTTGTGTTTGTGTGCAGATTCAGCTTAGTCCAATGCGCTTATTATCGTTTTCATCGTTCGATCGTGCAAATGAAAGGCAACAATGATGATATATGACGAAGTGACTAAGACTAAAAAGCTGGTATGAACTCTATCTATTTTGTTTTTGTAAATATGACTAACTTGTCGACCCAGATTTAGCTTTGTTGTGAGAGAACCATGTTTGCAATGACAACTTAGAGATCATAGTTTCTGATGCCATGCTTATTTAGCTGAGAGCTTATAATGGTTTGTCTTGATTGCCAATATAGATTTTGAGATGACTATGATGTAGTATGATAGGATGGTATTCTCCTTTGAATGTTTCAAGTGGCTTGACTTGGCGCATGTTCATGCATGTAGTTGAAACAAAATCAACATAGCCTCTATGATGTTCGTGTTCATGGTGATTTATATCATGTTCATGCTTGCATTCAATGTTAGTCAAACTCATTGCATCTTGATGACCGTTGTCGCTCTCTAGTTGGTCGCTTCCCAGTCTTTTGCTAGCCTTCACTTGTACTAAGCGGGAATACTGCTTGTGCATCCACTTCCATAAACCCAAAAGTTTTTCCATGAGAGTCCACCATACCTACCTATTTGCGGTATCTACCTGCCGTTCCAAGTAAATTTGCATGTGCCACTCTCTAAACCTTCAAGAAATAAATCTATTTTGCATGCCCGAACCGCTCATGTGGTGACAGAGGGCTATTGGTATCTTCCATGCTAGGAGTGTTATCCTCGAAATGTGTTTATTCACAATCCTTCACGAGAAAGGGGTCGGTATTTGGGATGCCCAGTTCCATGCTTAAATCGAAAACATAACTATAAAACAAGACTCCCCTCGGATTGATGTTAGTATGGACGGTACCCGAGGATTCGGCTAGCCATGGAGTGTGATTGATTGGTGGTGGGGGAGTTAAAACTTTACTTTTCTGTTTGGGATCCGCCTATAGCATGAGTAGCATGGAAGATATTGAGAACTCTTGGTCATTGCGTTGACAATGAAAGCATGTCACCCAAAATTATTATCTCTGTTTTCAAAGCTTTAGCTCTGGCACCTCTGCAAATCAATGCTTCCCTCTGCGAAGGGCTTGTCTATTTATTTTCCTGTCGAGTCATCCTCCTCTTATATAAGCACCAATTAGAGAGCACCTCTGTCATTTTTATGCTTTGCTTTTGATTGATATTGGGTATGAATATGACTGGATCTTCGTTGCTATGAATTACAATGTTTAGTCAGCCCTTGATCTTTGAAAGTGCTCTGCATTTATGTTTTGCGGTCTCAGATAGAGCTAGCGAGATACCACCTATTCATATTGCTTCATGCTTGCTTTGATTCAAGTGTTGGTATTTGAAACTCATTATTATTTGCTCGTTAGTTGATTATGCCATTGATATTAGTTTACCGTGAGACCTTTGTGTCATTTGCTTATGTGGTTAACTTGTGATCTTGCTAAAATTCTGGTTATGAGTTAGACATAGTTGCAACAACAAGATCAAACAGAGTTTGTCAAAGTTTTTTTCTTTCTCTCTCAGTTTGTCAACTGAGTTGCTTGAGGACAAGCAAGGTTTTAAGCTTGGGGAGTTGATACGTCTCCAACATATCTACTTTTCCTCTCTCTTTTGCCCTTGTTTTGGACTATAATTTGCATGATTTGAATGGAACTAACCTGGACTGACGCTGTTTTCAGCAGAATTGCCTTGGTGTTATTTTTGTGCAGAAATCAAAGTTCTCCAAACGTCCTGAAAATTTACGGGGAGCAGTTTTGGAAAATATCAAAAATACATGCGCCAAGTTCCACCTCAGGGGGTGGGCCAGTGGGCCACAAGCCCCTGCTCCGCCACCACCCCCTGGTGGCGGTGGGCAGGCTTGTGGGGCCCAGAGGCACCTGCCGCCCCCAACTCCAGCTCTATAAGTTTCTTTCGTCCCAGAAATAATAAAAAGAGAAGTTCTCGTCGCGTTTTCGATACGGAGGCGCCGCCACCACCTGTTCTTCATCTGGAGGGCAGATCTGGAGTCCGTCTTGGGCTCCGGAGAGGGGAAATCGTCGCCATCGTCATCATCAACCTTCTTCCCTCTCCAATTCCATGAAGCTCTTCGTCGTTCGTGAGTTATCTATTTGTAGGCTCTCTGGGCGGTGATGAGTAGGATGAGATCTATCATGTAATCGAGTTAGTTTTGATGGGGATTGATCCCTAGTATCCACTATGTTCTGAGATTGATGTTGCTACTACTTTGCCATGCTTAATGCTTGTCACTAGGGCCCGAGTGCCATGATTTCAGATCTGAAATTATTATGTTGTCACCAATATATGTGTGTTTTAGATCCGATCTTGCAAGTTGTAGTTACCTACTATGTGTTATGATCCGACAACCCCGGAGTGACAATAACCAGAACCACTCCCGGTGATGACCATAGTTTGAGGAGTTCATGTGTTCACCAAGTGCTAATGCGTTGGTTCGGTTCTTTATTAAAAGGAGAACCTTAATATCACGTAGTTTCCTTTTGGACCCCGCTGCCACGGGAGGGATGGACCATAGATGTCATGCAAGTTCTTTTCCCTAAGCACGTATGACGACACACGGAATGCATGCCTACATCACATTAACGAATGGGAGCTAGCCACATATCTCTCCGTGTTATAGCTGTTGCATGATGAATATCATCCAAACAAATCACCGACCCATTGCCTACGAGTTTGTCCTACTACTGATGTTACTTGTCTTGCTCTGCTGCTGCTGCTACTACTGTTGCTACTGATGTTACTTGTCTTGCTCTGCTGCTGCTACTACTGTTGCTACTGTTGTTACTTGTTTTGCTCTGCTGCTACTGTTGCTATTACTGTCGCTTGCTACTGTTGCTACTTGCTACTGCTGTCACTACTGTTGTTCCTTGCCACTGGTATTGCTTGTTATACTGCCGTTACTCGCTAATTTGTTGTTACTACTTTGCTTGCAGCTACTAATCTTTCAGGTGTGTGTGAATCTGACAAATTCAGCTGGTAATACTTGAGAGTATTCTTTGACTCCCATCGTGCGAACCAACAAATTTGGGTCGAATACTCTATCCTCGAAAACTGCTGCGAACCCACGCACTGGTGGGCCATCAACAACATTCTTCCAGTTTCATTACCGGGGAGTGCTATCAGCATTCTTCTCGCGCCGTTACAAGAGAAGATTCGTTGTCATAAGTATTCGTCTAGCTAAAACTAGAGATTGTAGGATCAACACTTTTCTGGCACTATTGCTGGGGAAGCACAGCTGACGTCATTCATCCGATGAGATCATCGTGGAACATGTGGGAGCCACCATGGGTATCCAGACCCCGCTGATGGTTATTGGCCGGAGAGAAGTCTCGGTCATGTCTACATGCCTCCCGAACCCGTAGGGTCTACACACTTAAGGTTCGATTGCCCTAGGGTTATAGGGAATTGTTATACGAGGTTACCGAAGGTTGTTCGGAGTCCCGGATGAGATCCCGGACGTCACAAGGAGCTCCGGAATGGTCTAGAGGTAAATATTGATATATAGGATGGATGGGTTTGGACGCCGGAAATGTTTCGGGCACCACCGTCAAAGTACCAGGACCATCGGAAGGGTTCCGGAGGCCCACCGGGAGAGGCCACCAGCCCGAGGAGGCTACATGAGCCAAGTGTGAGAGGGAAACAACCCTTGGGTGGGTTGGTGCGCCCCCACACCTGGCCCATGGCGCCTAAGAGGGGGAAGGGGGAACCCTAGCGCAGGTCGGCCTAAGGCCCACCAGGGGGTGCACCACCCCCCTCCTCCCCTCCTGGCCGCCACCCCTTTCCCCATCTTGGCTGCCCCCCCTTCAAGCGGAAACCCTAAAGGGGGCGCCACCCTCCCTTCCCCCTATATATAGCGGGGGTTTTGGCCATTGGAGACACGGGTTTTCCATCTCTCTCTCGGTGCAGCCCTGCTCTTCTTCTTCCTCCTCTCCCACGGTGCTTAGCGAAGCCCTGCCGGGAGACCTCGTCTCTCCATCGACACCACGCCGTCGTGCTGCCGGAGCTCTTCCCCAACCTCTCCCTCCTCCTTGTTGGATCAGGGTGCGGGAGACATCACCAGGCTGCACGTGTGTTGAACACAGAGGTGTCGTGGTTCGGCACTAGATCGGAATCAAACCGCGATCTGATTCGCAGCGAGTACGACTCCATCAACAGCGTTCATAGTAATGCTTCCACTTAGCGATCTTCAAAGGTATGAAGAAGCTCTTCCCTCTTGCTCGTTGCTGGTTTCTCCATAGATAGATCCTTGTATGGCGTAGGAAAATTTTGAATTTACTATGTTCCCCAACAGTGGTATCAGAGCCAAGGTTCTATGCGTAGATTCTATGCACGAGTAGAACACAAAATTTGTGGGTGCTGATTTTGTCAATTGCTTGCCGTTACTAGTCTTATCTTGATTCGGCGGCATCGTGGGATGAAGCGTCCTGGACCAACTTTACACGTACTCTTACATGAGAATGGTTCCACCGACAGACATGCACTAGTTGCATAAGGTGGCTAGCGGGTGCCTGTCTCTCCCACTTTAGTCGGATCAGATTCGATGAAGAGGGTCCTTATGAAGGGTAAATAGCATTGGGATATCAACATGTGGTTGTCACGTAGGTAAGAAACGTTCTTGCTAGAAACCCAAATCAGCCACGTAAAACTTGCAACAACAATTAGAGGACGTCTAACTTGTTTTTGCAGGGTATGCTATGTGATGTGATATGGCCAAAAGGATGTGATGTTGCATATGTGATGTATGAGATTGATCATGTTCTTGTAATAGGATTCACGACTTGCATGTCGATGAGTATGACAATCGGCAAGAGCCATAGGAGTTGTCTTAATTTATTGTATGAGATGCAACGCCATGTTGATTACTTTACTTTGTTGCTAAACGTTAGCTATAGTAGTAGAAGTAATAGATTGGCGTGACGACTTCACGGAGACACAATTATGGAGATCATGATGATGGAGATCATGATGATGGAGATCATGGTGTCATGCCGGTGACGATGACGATCATGGTGCCCCGAAGATGGCGATCAAAGGAGCAAGATGATAATGGCCATATCATGTCACTATATGATTGCATGTGATGTTTATCATGTTTTACATCTTATTGCTTAGAACGACGGTAGCAAAGATAAGATGACCCCTCATGAAAATTTCGAGAAAGTATTCCCCTAAGTGTGCACCGTTGTGAAGGATCGTTGTCTCGAAGCACCACATGATGATCGGGTGTGATAGATTCTAACGTTCGCATACAACGAGTGTAAGCCAGTTTACACACGCAGAACACTTAGGTTGACTCGACGAGCCTAGCATGTACATACATGGCCTCGAATACAGGAGACCAAAAGGTCGAACATGAGTCGTATGGTTGATACGATCAGCATGGAGATGCTCACCATTGATGACTAGCCCGTCTCACGTGATGATCGGACATGGGCTAGTCGACGTGGATCGTGTAACACTTGGATGACTAGAGGGATGTCGATCTAAGTGGGAGTTCATCAGATGAACTTAAATATCATGAGCATAGTCAAATAGGTCTTTGTAAATTTTGTTGTAACTTAGGCTATACCTCTACGGTATTTGATACGTTCCTAGAGAAAATATGGTTGAAATATAGAAGTAGCAATTGTGCGGACTCGGTCCATTAACTCAGGATTGTCCTCATTACTAAACAGAAGGCTTATGTCCTTAACGCACCGCTCGGTCTGCTGAACCCCAAGCGTGATCTATGGATGTTGCGAACATCCGACATACACGTTTTTTGATAACTACATGATAGTTCAGTGCATATTGCTTGAACAACTTAGAATTAAGGCGTTAAAGACGTTTCGAACGTCGCAGGACATACATGATGATCCAAGAGATGAAATTAGGATTTCATGCTCGTGCCCTTGTTGAGAGGTATGAGACCTCCAACAAGATTCTTTGTCTACAAAAGTAAAGGAGAAGAGCTCAATCATTGAGCATGTGCTCAGATTGTCTGAGTACTACAATCGCTTGAATCGAGTGGGAGTTGATCTTCCACATGAGACAGTGATAGTTCTCCAAAGTCATTGACACCAAGTTGCTAGAGCTTCGTGATGAACTATAACATATCAAGGGTGGATATGATGATCCTTGAGCTATTCGCGATGTTTCACACCGCGGAAGTAGAAATCGAAAAGGAGCATCAATTGTTGATGGTTTTTGAAACTGCTAGTTTCAAGAAGGGAAAGGGCATGAAGGGATACTTCATTAAATGCAAACCAGTTGCTGCTCTAGTGAAGAGACTCAAGGTTGAACCCAAACCCGATACTAAGTGCTTCTGTAATGAGGGGAACAATCACTGAAGAGGAACTACCCTAGACACTTGGTAGATGAGAAGGCTGGCAAAGTTGACAAAAGTATATTGGATATACATGATATTGATGTGTACTTTACTAGTACTCCTAGTAGCACCAGGGGTATTAGATACCGGTTCGGTTGCTAAGTGTTAGTAACTCGAAATAAAAGCTACGAAATAAACAAAGACTAGCTAAAGGCGAGGTGACGATGTGTGTTGGAAGTGTTTCCAAGGTTGATATGATCACACATCGCACGCTCCCTCTACCATCGAGATTAGTGTTAGACCTAAATAATTGTTAGTTGGTGTTTGCGTTGAGCATAAACATGATTGGATTATGTTAATGGCAAATACGATTATTCATCTAAAGAGAATAATGGTCATTTTGCTTACTTGAATGATACCTTAAATGGTCTTGCACCTAGAATGAATGGTTTATTGAATCTCGATCGTAGTGATACACATGTCCATAATATTGTTGCCAAAAGATACAAAGTAGCAATGATAGTGCAACTTACTTGTGGCACTGTTGCTTGAGTCATATTGGTATAAAATGCATGAAGAAGCTCCATGCTGATGGATCTTTGTACTCACTCATTTTTGAAACGTTTGAGGCATGCAAACCATGCCTGTTGGTATAAACGCATGAAGCAATCCATGCGGATGGATCGTTTGACTCACTTGATTTTTGAATCATTTGAGACATGCAAATCACACAACATGGGCAAGATGACTGAATACCTCTTTTTCCAGTGAAATGGAACAAGAATGTAACTTGGTGGAAGTAATACATTTTGATGTGTGCAGTCCGATGAGTATTGAGGCACGCAGTGGATATCATTATGTTCATACTTCACAAATGATTTGAGTAGATACTAGTGTATTTACTTGATGAAACACATGTCTGAATTATTGAAAAAGGTTCAAGAATTTTAGAGTGAAGTTGAAGATCATCGTGACAAGATGATAATATGTCTACGATGTGATCGTGGAGGTAATCATATATATCTGAGTTACGAGTTTGGTAAACGTTTAAGACAAGGTGAAAATTGTTTCACGTGAAAAATGTTTCACAACTCATGCCACCTGGAACACCATAGTGTGATGGTTTGTCCGTATGTCATAATCGTGCACTATTAGATATAGTGCATACTATGATATTTCTTATCAAATTACCACTATCGTTTATGGGTTAGGCATTAGAGACAACCGCATTTACTTTAAATAGGACACCACTCAATTCCGTTGAGATGACACCATATGAACTATTGTTTAGAGAAACCTTAGCTGTCATTTCTTAAGAATTTGGGGCTGCGATGCTTATGTGAAAGAGTTTCAGTCGGATAAGCTCGAACCAAAAGCGGATAAATGCATCTTCATAGGACACCAAAAATAGTTGGGTATACCTCCTATCTCAAATCCGGAAGCAAAAGTGTTTGCTTCTAGAAATGGGTCCTTTCTCGAGGAAAGATTTCTCTTGAAAGAGTTGAGTGGGAGTATGGTGGATACTTGATGAGGTTATTGAACCATCACTTCAACCAGTGTATGGCAGGGCGCAGGAAATTGTTCCTGTGGCGCCTACACCAATTGAAGTGGAAGCTTATGATGGTGATCATGAAGTTTCGGATCAAGTCACCGCCAAAACCCTTGTAGGAGGACAAGGATGCGTACTACTACGGAGTTGGTATGGTAAACCTGTCTTAGAGGTCATGTTGTTGGACAACTATGAACCTACGAGATATGGAGAAGCGATGTGGGCCCGGATTCCAACAAATGGGTGGAGGCCATGAAATCCGAGAGAGGATCCATGTATTAAAAACAAAGTATAGACTTTGGAGGAACCACTTGATGGTCATAAGACTATTAACTATGAATGGATCTTTAAAAGGAAGACATACGATGATGGTGAAAAGTCAACATTAAGAAAGCTCGACTTGTCGCAAAGGTGTTTTCGACAAAGTTCAAAGAGTTGACTACGATGAGACTTTCTCACTCGTAGCCATGTTGAAAGTATTTTGAAATTATGTTAGCAGTTTCTGCATCATTTATGAAATCTTGCAGATAGGATGTCAAAATAACGTTTCCTCGACGGTTTCCTTGAGGAAAGGTTGTATGTGATACAACCAGAAGACATAGTCGATCCTAAATGGTGCTAACAAGTATGCAAAGCTCCAGCGATCCTTCTATGGACTAGAGTAAGCATCTTGGAGTTGGAATATACACTTTGATGAGATGATCAAAGTTTTTGGTTCTATACAATGTTTATGAGAAACTTGTATTTCGAAAGAAGTGAGTGGGAGCACTATAGAATTTCTGATGAATATATGTGGTTGACATATTGTTGATCGGAAATAATGTAGAATTTCTGCAAAGCATAAAGGGTTTTTTGAAAGGAGTTTTTTCAAAGGAAAACGTATATGTAGCTACTTGAGAGTTGATCATCAAGATCTATAAAGATAGATCAAAGTGCTTAATGGAACTTTCAACGAAATACATGCCTTGACAAGTTTTTGAAGGAGTTCAAAATAGATCAGTAAAGAAGGAGTTCTTGGCTATATTGTAAGGTGTAAATTTGAGTAGGACTCAAAGCCCGACCATGACAGAAGAAAGAGAAAGGACGAATGTCGTCCCCTATACATCAGCCGTAGGCTCTATAAGTATGCTATGTTGTGTACCGCACCTAAAGCGTGCCTTGCCATGAGTGAGCCATGGGGTACAAGAGTGATCCAGGAATGGATCACTGGACAACAGTCGAAGTTATCCTTAGTAACTAATGGACTAAGGAATTTTTCTCAATTATGAAGGTGATTAAAGAGTTCGTCGTAAAGGAGTTACGTCGATGCAAGCTTTGTCACTAATCCGGATGACTATGAGTAGTAAACCGGATTCGTATAGTGGAGCAATCATTTGGAATGGTTCCAAATGAGGCGTAGTAGTATCTACAGGATGACGTAGAGATTTGTAAAGCACACACGGATCTGAAAGGTTCAGACCCGTTGACTATAAACCTCTCTCACAAACAAGACATGATCAAACCCCAGAACTGTATGGGTGTTGGATTCATTGCAATCACATAGTGATGTGAACTAGATTATTGACTCTAGTGCAAGTGGGAGACTGTTGGAAATATGCCCTAGAGGCAATAATAAATTGGTTATTATTATATTTCCTAGTTCATGATAATTGTCTATTGTTCATTCTATAATTGTATTAACCGGAAACTGTAATACATGTGTGAATATATAAATCACAATGTGTCCCTAGTAACCCTCTAGTTGGCTAGCTCGTTGATCAATAGATGATCATGGTTTCCTGATCATGGACATTGGATGTCATTGATAACGGGATCACATCATTAGGAGAATGATGTGATGGACAAGACCCAATCCTAAGCATAGCACTAGATCGTGTTGTTCGTATGCTAAAGCTTTTCTAATGTCAAGTGTCTTTTCCTTCGATCGTGAGATTGTGCAACTCCCGGATACCGTAGGAGTGCTTTGGGTGTATCAAATGTCACAACGTAACTGGGTGACTATAAAGGTGCACTACGGGTATCTCCGAAAGTATGTGTTGGGTAGGCATGAATCGAGATCGGGAATTGTCACTCCGTGTGACGGAGAGGTATCTCTGGGCCCACTCGGAAGAACATCATCATGAGCTCAATGTAACTAAGGAGTTAGTCACAGGATGACGTGCTACGGAACGAGTAAAGAGACTTACTGGTAACGATATTGAACAAGGTATAGGTATACCGACAATCGAATCTCGGGCAAGTTCTATACCGATAGACAAAGGGAATTGTATACGGGATTGATTGAATCCTTGACATCGTGGTTCATCCGATGAGATCATCGTGGAACATGTGGGAGCCACCATGGGTATCCAGACCCCGCTGATGGTTATTGGCCGGAGAGAAGTCTCGGTCATGTCTACATGCCTCCCGAACCCGTAGGGTCTACACACTTAAGGTTCGATGACGCTAGGGTTATAGGGAATTGTTATACGAGGTTACCGAAGGTTGTTCGGAGTCCCGGATGAGATCCCGGACATCACGAGGAGCTATGGAATGGCCCGGAGGTAAAGATTGATATATAGGATAGATGCGTTTGGACGCCGGAAATGTTTCGGGCACCACTGGCAAAGTACCGGGACCACTGGAAGGGTTTGGGAGGCCCACCGGGTGAGGCCACCAGCCCTAGGAGGCTACATGGGCCAAGTGTGAGAGGGAGCCAGCCCCTGGGTGGGCTAGTGCGCCCCCACACCTGGCCCATGGCACCTAAGAGGGGAAGGGGGGACCCCTAGCGCAGGTGGGCCTAAGGCCCACCAGGGGGTGCGCCACCCCCCTCCCTCCTGGCCGCCACCCCTTTCCTCATCTAGGGTTGTCGCCGCCCTTCAAGGGGAAACCCTAAAGGGGGCGCCACCCTCCCTGCCCCCTATATATAGCGGGGGTTTTGGCCATTGGAGAGACGGGTTTTCCATCTCTCTCTCGGCGCAACCCTGCTCTTCTTCTTCCTCCTCTCCCACGGTGCTTGGCGAAGCCCTGCAGGGAGACCTCGTCTCTCCGTCGACACCACGCTGTCGTGCTGCCGGAGCTCTTCCCCAAACTCTCCCTCCTCCTTGCTGGATCAAGGTGCGGGAGACGTCACCGGGCTGCACGTGTGTTGAACGCGGAGGTGCCGTGGTTTGGCACTAGATCGGAATCAAACCGCGATGTGAATCGCAGCGAGTACGACTCCATCAACCGCGTTCATAGTAACGCTTCCGCTTAGCAATCTTCAAAGGTATGAAGATGCTCTTCCCTCTTGCTCGTTGCTGGTTTCTCCATAGATAGATCCTTGTATGGCATAGGAAAATTTTGAATTTACTACGTTCCCCAACACTAGTATGATCGCATCTTACTTACGCAAAGCCACAACGGTGATATGCAATTTTCTATTTAACCTTCTCCAAGGACCGCCTCGGTCAAATACGATTCAACTAAAGTTGAAGAAACATACACCCGCCAGTCATCTTTATGCAACAAGTTGCATGTTAGTCGATGAAACCGGTCTCTCGTAAGCGTACGAGTAAGGTTGGTCCGGGTCGCTTCAATCCAACAATACCGCCGAATCGAGAAAAGACCAAGGAGGGCAGAAAATTGAACATCAACGCCCACAAAATCTTTTGTGTTCTACTCGAGATATCATCTACGCATGAACCTAGCTCATGATGCCACTATTGGGAAACGTTGCATGGGAAACAAAAAATTTCCTACGCACACGCAATACCAATCCATGGTGATGATCATCTACGAGAGGGGAGAGTGAATCTACATACCCTTTTAGATCGCTAAGCGGAAGCGTATATAACGTGGTTGATGTAGTGGAACATCTTCGCGATTCAAATTGCAGCCCGTCCCACGATCTCATCACGATCCGTCCCGCGGTCCCATCACGATCCATCTCGATCTAGTGCCGAACGGACGGCACCTCCGCGTTCAGCACACGTACAGCTCGATGAAGACCCCCGCCTTCTCGATCCAGCAAGAGAGACGTGGAAGTAGATGAGTTCTCTGACAGCGTGACAATGCGCCATCGATGGTGGTGATCTATTCCTGCAGGGCTTCGCCTAAGCACCGCAGAAATCCGATCTAGAGGAAGAACTACAAACTAGAGGAGGGGGTAGCACGTGGTTGAAATTGTGTGTCTCAAAAACCCTCAATACCTCTAGTATATATAGGAGGGAGGGAGGGGAGGAGGCAGCCTCAAACCCTCAAGGTTTGACCGAAATTGGAGGTGGAGGAGTCCTACTCCAATCCTACTAGGAGTAGGATTCCTCCTTTCCACTTGGAAACCCTTTCCACCTTTTCAACCTTTGGGTTTTTGCCTCCCAAACCTCATAGGCCTTAGTGGGAGCTTATGTCAGCCCACTAGGGGCTGGCTTGTATCCTCCACAGCCCATAAGGCCCCTCGGGGCGTGACACCCCTCCCGATGGTCCCAGGTACCCTCCCGACACTCCCGGTACACTACCGATGAGCCCGAAACTTTTCCGGTGACCAAAACAGGACCTCCTATATATCAATATTTATCTCCGGACCATTCCGGAGCTCCTCGTGACCTCCAGGATCTCATCCGGGACTCCGAACAACTTTCGGTTACCAACACCTATAACTCAACTATACTGAAACGTCACTGAACCTTAAGTGTGCAGACCCTACGGTTCGAGAACTATGCAGACATGCCCCGAGACATTCTCCGGTCAATAACCAATAGCGGGACCTAGATGTCCATGTTAGGTCCTACATATTCTACGAAGATCTCTATCGGTTGAACCTCTATGTCAAGAATTCAGTTAATCCCGTATGATGTTCCCTTTGTCCTTCGGTATGTTACTTGCCTGAGATTCGATCGACAGTTTCTCCATACCTAGTTCAATCTCATTACCGTCAAATCTCTTTACTCGTTACATAATACAAGATCCCGTAACTAACTCCTTAGTCACATTGCTTGCAAGGCTTGTTGTGATGTTGTATTATCGAGTGGGCCCCGAGATACCTCTCCGTCACACGGAGTGACAAATCCCAGTCTCGATCCATACTAACTCAACTAACACCTTCGGAGATACCTGTAGAGCATCTTTATAGTCACCCAGTTACGTTCCGACGTTTGATAAACACAAAGCATTCCTCCGGTGTCAGTGAGTTATATGATCTCATGGTCATAGGAACAGATACATTGACATGCAGAAAAACAGTAGCAATAAACTGACACGGTCATATGCTACGTTTATAGCTTGGGTCTTGTCCATCACATCATTCGCCTAATGATGTGATCCCGTTATCAAGTGACAACACTTTCCTATGGCCATGAAACCTTGACCATCTTTGATCAACGAGCTAGTCAACTAGAGGCTCACTAGGGACAGTTGAAAGGACGTGGATGTCGCCTAGAGGGGGGGTGAATAGGCGCTTTAAAATAATTAAGGATTAGGCTTGAACAAATGCGGAATAAAACTAACGTTTAATATGTCAAGCATAAAACCTACAAACAACTAGGCTCACCTATGTGCACCAACAACTTATGCTAAGCAAGATAAACAACTAAGTGATAGCAAGATATATTACAATAAACAATATGTCTATCACAAAGTAAAGTGCATAAGTAAAGGGTTCGGGTAAGAGATAACCGAGGCACGGGGAGACGATGATGTATCCCAAAGTTCACACCCTTGCGGATGCTAATCTCCGTTAGAGTGGTGTGGAGGCACAATGCTCCCCAAGATGCCACTAAGGCCACCGTAATCTCCTCACGCCCTCGCACAATGCAAGATGCCGTGATTCCACTAAGGGACCCTTGAGGGCGGTCACTGAACCCGTACAAATGGCAAACCTTGGGGGCGGTCACCGAACCCGTACACGTGGCAACCCTTGGGGGCGGTTACCGGTACCCGTACAAATTGCTCGGGGCTATCTCCACAACCTAATTGGAGGCCCCGACGCTTGCCCGGAGCTTCACACCACAATGATTGAGCTCCGAGACACCATCAAGCTTCTAGGATGCCAAAGCATCCACGAAGAACAATATCTAGGGTACTAAGTACCAAAGGTAGTAAGCTTCTCAACTTCTCACTTCCACGTATCACCGTGGAGAACTCAAACCGATGCAACTAATGCAATGGCAAGAACACACGAAGTGGTCAAGTCCCTCACACTCAAATCCCTCCACAACAACAAAAGCTATGGAGAAATATGAGAGGAAGAACAAGGAGCTCACAAAGAACTCCAAGATCTAGATCCAAGGGGTTCCCCTCACATAGAGGAGAAAGTGATTGGTGGAGATGTGGATCTAGATCTCCTCTCTCTTTTCCCTCAAGAACAAGCAAGAATCATTGGAGGGATTGAGAGTTAGCAAGCTCTAAGAATGTCAACAATGGAGGTAGAACAAGAGCTCAACAGATAGATAAGGCCAAGGGGGAAGAAGACCCCCTTTATATAGTGGGGGAAGGAATCAGACCGTTACCCCCTCTCTCTACCCGAGCTCCAGCGGTACTACCGCTGGCTGCAGCGGTACTACCGCTGGCACTCTAGCGGTACTACCGCTGACTGCAGCGGTACTACCGCCAGCTAGCGGTACCACCGCTGGCTGCAGCGGTACCACCGCCAGCCCCAGCGGTACTACCGCTGGGCCCCTGGTAGTGCAAAGGCACTACCACCGCCAAGAAAGTCTTCGCAAAAAGGTCCGTCCACGAACAACCGCTAGGCAGGCGGTACTAAGCTCCTGGAGCGGTACTACCGCTGACCAGTGGCGGTACTACCGCCAGCCAGCTGTACTACCGCTAGGGCTAGCGGTACTACCGCCAACTCTAGCGGTACTACCGCTAGGTCCAGCGGTACTACCGCTCGCCACTGAAACAGCCACAACTTTCGCATACGAGCTCCGAATCAAACAAACCCAAGCTTGTTGGATTCAGGACGACAAGAGCTATCCAAACAGCGATGGACTCGATATGAAAATGCCAATGATATAGAGATGTGAGATCTCTATGAATGAAGAACCGACAAAAACTCCAACATCGAAAACATCATAGTAGATGCATATGGACTCCGTTTTCGATGAACTCAAGCTTGTCACGAAGATGACCATAAGCTCTAAAACTCACAAAGAGAAACACCAAACAAGAACCAAGAAGTATGATGCAAGGATGCAAATGGTTTGAGCTCTCAACGAACTATACGTACAAGCTACTCACTTGAGAGCCCCCCTTGATAGTACAACAATCTATCCTAACCAGAAAACCTATCAAGGGCAAACCTATACCTTGCACCTCGTCCTCTTGAGCTAGATGATGATGATCTTGGCTTCCTCAAGATGGACCACATTTCTTGATTGTGTTGGCTTGATGAAGACTAGTTGATTGCTCCCCCATACTCACTATGGGTGAGCCACTCTTCAGCATATCTTCACAAGTCCATTGCCACCACAATGGACGGCAAGCTTCAAGCATGCTATCTTCGTGCTGATCCACTTGAACTTGCACATCGCAATCTTGATGACGATCACAACTTGACGTCATACTCCATGGGTTGTATGAGATCTTCCCTTTGACGCAAGCCCATGGAAACACACCTAACCCCCACATAGAACTCTCACGAAGACCATGGGTTAGTACACAAACACGTAATGGACAATGCTTACCATACCATGGGATCACTTGATCCCTCTCGGTACATCTTGTACGCTTTGTGTGTTGATCATCTTGAT
Source organism: Hordeum vulgare subsp. vulgare (assembly GCF_904849725.1). Lineage (NCBI taxonomy): Eukaryota > Viridiplantae > Streptophyta > Magnoliopsida > Poales > Poaceae > Hordeum > Hordeum vulgare. The sequence continues at coordinate 463,657,931 of NC_058523.1, forward strand.
TTACTCTTTGTCTGAGATCTTGATCAACCATTGATGATGATCACAACTTGACGTCATACTCCATGGGTTGTATGAGATCTTCCCTTTGACGCAAGCCCATGGAAACACACCTAACCCCCACATAGAACTCTCACGAAGACCATGGGTTAGTACACAAACACGTAATGAACAATGCTTACCATACCATGGGATCACTTGATCCCTCTCGGTACATCTTGTACGCTTTGTGTGTTGATCATCTTGATTTACTCTTTGTCTGAGATCTTGATCAACCATGTGTCTCTATGACCATTCTTTGGATAATACCTTGAATACCATCTTGGTCATCATATAAACTCCTTGAACCCAACAGATGGACTTCAAGAAGTGCCTATGGACAAATCCTATAAATGTAACTTAAGGCAACCATTAGTCCATAGGAATTGTCATCAAGTACCAAAACCACATATGGAGATATATGCTCTAACAACAGTGTGTTGTCTATATATCCACACATGTATTTGAGTTTCCAATCAATACAATTCTAGCATGGATAATAAACGATTATCATGAACAAGGAAATATAATAATAACCAATTTATTATTGCCTCTAGGGCATATTTCCAACAAATTGTGAGTCATTAGGCCTAGCAGTAACGTGTGCCAATGTCTTAGACCGTAGGTACTTATTCCTCAAGATTTGTACCCTCATCCCTTCGGTCTCAGTAGATAACCTGTAAAGCCATTTGCTAAGTAGGCATTTATTTTTTACTTCTAAATTCTCAATGCCGAGACCCCCTTGATCTTTGGGTCTGCAAATAATGTCCCATCTTGCCAGTCTGTATTTCTTATTAGCCTCGTCACATTGCCAAAAGAAACGAGATCGATAAAAGTCTAGTCTTTTCCGTACCCCTACCGGTACTTCAAAGAAAGATAGAAGGAACATCGGCAAGCTTGTTAAAACCGAGTTTATCAACACAAGCCGACCTCCATAAGACATAAGCTTGCCCTTCCAGCAACTTAGTCTTTTTCGAATCTATCTTCAATACATTTCCATTCCCTATTCGTCAAACGTCTATGATGAATTGGAATCCCTAGGTAACTAAATGGTAATGATCCCATTTCACATCCGAATAGTTGCTTGTAAGAATCTTGTTCCTCCTTTGCTCTCCCAAAGCAGACCAATTCGCTTTTGTTAAAATTAATTTTTAATCCAGAAAATTGTTTAAATAGGCAAAGAACAAGCTTCATATTCCTAGCTTTTGCGATATCGTGTTTCATGAATATGATTGTGTCATCCGCGTATTGTAGTATGGACACTCCCCCCTCTACAAGGTGTGGGACAAGTCCTCCTACTTGATCATTCTCTTTAGTCGGACCAATAAGGACTGCCAACATATCCGCTACTATGTTGAATAACACAGGAGACATGGAATCTCCCTGTCTGAGTCCCTTATGTGTTTGAAAGTAATGACCTATGTCATCATTAACTTTAATTCTAACACTACCTTTCTGAATGAAAGCACCCACCCGGTCTCTTCAGGATTCGTTGAACCCCTTCATACGTAAGGCCTTTTGAAGGAACGACCATTTAACCTTATCATATGCCTTTTCAAAATTCACTTTAAAGATAACCCCATCAAGTTTCTTTGTATGTATTTCGTGCAACGTTTCATGCAAGTCGATGACCCTTTCTAGGTTGTGTCTCGCAGGCATGAACGTTGTGTGCGTTGGTTGGACTACCGAATGGCCAATCTGCGTCAACCTATTCCTGCCAATCTGCGTCAACCTACAAACTTGCATCCCTATGAAGTATGAACACCATGTCTCTAGTTGTTAAGCCACACTTGCGGCTCATCTACATGTTTGCCCCAAATTAACCTTCAAATGTAACAGAATGAGTACTTACACTTCTCGATTTACTCTGTCCCTAATATCGCTACAAGCTAAACGCTCAGATTTAAGCTAGTACTGTAGTATACATCCTCACGATCCTCGCTATGTTCCGTCCGGTTGGTGGTGCAAGCACAAGAATCAGACGACCTGGAGGCTGGGCTCGGCCGGCTTGTCGCCGGCCTCCTCCTCCAGTGACGCGAGCCACTGGAGCAGCGCCGCGTTGAACTGCTCCGGCGCCTCGTCGTGCGGGCAGTGCCCGGCCTGCAGGTTGACGACGGTGGAGTTGGCGTAGAACTCGTGGATCCGCGCCGCCTTGGCCGGGCCGACCCACGGGTCCAGGTCCCCCCACAGCAGCAGCAGCGGGCACGTCAGCTTCCCCAGCAGCTTGTCCAGCGTGTACCGGCTCTGGTTCGCCATGAACCGCGACATGAGCCTGTAGTACACCTCGCCGGCGTTCGGGTCGGCCGTCGGCGCCGTGATCGAGCTTATCAGGTACTCGTCCACGTTGCTCGGATCTTTGTACACCTGCACGCATTGGCAACAAATGAAGAATGGATGAGACGTTCATCCGTCGATCAGGTGTCTGTGGGTGGCTTTCGGCTGAGTTGCGTACGCTTTTGAGGACTTTCTCGACCCTGGCCGGCTGCTTGGCCTGCCAGAAGAGGAACCCGAGCACGACCCGCTGGAACGCCTCCTTGAGCGGCTTCACGATGAGCCTCGTCACCGCGCTCACCTCCTCCTCCGCCGCCTCTTCAGCCTTGGGTGGTGCGTTGGGGTCTCCGAACTGGCCGGCGGAGTTGAGCAGCACGACGCCCCGGACCAGCTCCGGCACCTCCGTCGCCGCGAACAACGTCGTGAAGCCACCTAAGCTGAACGCGAGTACGCGACCAACCATGCAACACCCGTGTCAGCGGGATGTTTGTGAAGAACTGTGTGTTCCTGAACTCTGAAGAATGATGTCCAGGACTCTAGGTACCTGTTGCCGACGACGACGGATGGCGACTGGACGACCTCCCTGAGGAAGTCGGAGACCTGCTCCATCCAGATGGTGGCGTCGTACTCCACCAGCGCCTTCTCGCTCCAGCCAAAGCCCAGCAGGTCCACGGCGTACACCTTGTACTTCTTGGCCAGCTCCGGGATGTTGTACCTGATCACCCAGTTCACAGTTGTTCAGACAACACCAACCAATCGGTTCAAGCACTTGTCAGCTCGCATTTCCCAATAACGGTTTCCCGCCACACAGGCCACGGAGAGCAGATAAGGTGATGATCGAGCTGAGCCGACGGCTGACCTCCAATGGAACGCCGACGCGCCGAAGCCGTGGATGAGCACGATGGGCTGGCCGGACCCTTGCTCCACGTAGTGTATCCTGCGGCCCCTCCACGTCCAGAAGCTGTACCCGTCCGCCTTGAACGGCAGCCTCTCCAATGCTGCAAGCAAACGAGATGAAGAACATGGATCTATCGATGTCTCGACTCTGAACTCTGAAGAAATAGCTAAGCTGAGGCTGACCTTGAGCAGCGGCGCCGTCGGAGGAGGTGGAGGAGGCGAGCAGCGAGGAGGAGACGGAGAGCGCTACCCCCTTGGTCAATAGGTCCCTCCTCTGCATCATCAGAAACTTGTTGCCTCCTGCCAACAACCGAAGAATCACAGGGTAATCAGTTCACGAGGAGTCCGACCGAATCACCCACGCATGTCTGTGAAAAGCAGAGAGAAGAACCAACCGTTGAGGCCAGTCCCGACGCCGCAGCGGCGGCCGGACGAGGACCGGAGGGCGGCCGCGGAAGCGGACGCGACGGACATCGGGGTACCAGCTGCCGTACTACGTGGCCGAAGGAAGGCTTGTGGAGAAGAAGCAACCTCGGCTCGCCTGAAAAAAGAAGCTCGGTAATTCGTGGGGACAGGCGGAGAGAGTTTTACTTGTAGGTTTGCGCCGGTGTTGGTGTGTGTGGGTGGCGAGCAATCGGGCAGCCGTGGCAGCGCCCGAGCCAAAAGTTCGAAAGGGAGGGATTCATCGACGCGACGTCGGGTCGGCCGTGAGGCCCACGGCAATCTACATGGCGAAGCCGGATAGTCGGACTTGCACACGGAAAGATACAGTATGCTTCTTGTGTAAGAGTACAAAGGAGAAGGGAAGTTAGCACATGTAATGAACAAATTTGACCCCCTAAATGACCGCGGACGCATCCGATTAGTGTCACTTTCTATTTGTTCGTCTACGCAATCATGTCCCTTACTTGCATTGGGGGTTAAAAAAATCCAGCCGTCCCCACCCCAGCCGGACACATGCAGAGAGAGAGGGGAGAGATTCCTTTTCTACATCCACATGATGGACCTAGCAGAAAAAAAGAAGAGGGAGAGAGGAGAGAGGCTGACATGTGTGATTTATGCATGTAAAAATAGCGTCGGACACCCCCCAAGCGCGCCAGAGGGGCTGGGTTCGGTCTGGGGTCGTTGGGCTAGTTTTGATTAGATCCGACGCAAAACGACGTTCTGGGGTATGGTTGGGACCTTTTTCTCCGTCGGTGCTAAAAAAGGTACTTCGAAGGGCGTCGTGGGAGCACGGCTCGAGATGCCCTTATAGGTCGGGTCACATGCATGTTTGTAGAAGGAAAGGACAAACAACAAGGGAGAATGAGTATCAACCCTAATAAGTGAAAAACAAAAGGAAAAAAGTTCTACTAGGAACAGGGGCACATAAGACTTCGGGGGACGAGGACGAACAATTCCAGAATACATAACATATTAGAGCCAATTAGAGAGACCTCCAAGGGAGATCATCCCGAGGTAGCCACCACCCTTGCTCCCGCATCTTCCAAGTTCACGGACAGAGCCCCAATGTACCTCATCCACTTCTCTTTCTGCTTCAACCTCGCTCTCGCCAAATCAATAGGGTAGATTTTCTACCAGCATCCCACAAAGAGGGTATGATCATTTCAACGCGCTCTCTTGCCTCTCCGGAGCACATAATCTTCCACTGGAAGCAGGTCAAGGCTATGCCCCTCAATATCATCTGCAATCCAAGCCAAATCTTATTATTAAAACATATATCATTTCTGCACCTTTAGATAGCCCAGAGAATAGCACCATGAATCAAGTTGTTGGGAGGTTCCTTTTATTGATCATCTACATGTGATCCACCTTTTCATAAATAGCATGGGTCCTAAGACTAGTGATGGAGCAATAATGTTCCCAATCTCAGAAGCAATTGTACACTAAAAAAAGTGGTTACACGATTCATTCTCACAACAAAATAAACATGAGACTCACCTAATTGTTGTCTCTTGCTCGAGTTACTCCTAGTCAGGAGCTTGTTATGAGATAACAATCACAAAAATATATGAATTCTAGGTGGTACTTTACAACAGAAGTATGAACAGGTTGAATACCTCTAAAATTCACAAAGGCATACTAGACGTGACATAATATATTCTATTTGATTCTAATTTCCAAAAAATGGCATCCTCTTCATTATTAAGAGAGATGGACTGGACAATACTGACCAGGTCCTACCATAAAGGGAGGAGCCTTTCATCAATACACCTTCTAAAGGTAATCATCAAGTGCTCACCATCCCAAACATTAGCAATGGGAACATTATGCTCATTATAAATTGTATATAGCCCCCAAAAATGAGTAGCCAAACTATAGTTACCAAACCAGTGATCCTCCCAAAACTTAAATTTCCTCCCACTCCCTACTTTCCAATGAAACTCCATTTTGGCTGCCTTAGTAGCCCACAAGACCCCTTTCCAAAAGGGAGAGGATCCAGTGTCCCGAGAGGATAAAGTATTAGGTTATTGGGTATTATACTTAGCATTAATAATATGTTTCCAGATTTTATCTCCCCCAATTGGTATTTTCTAACCCACGAGGCTAATAGACCGAGCTTCATATCAGCCAAGTTAGTATTACCTAAGCCCCCAAATTATTTCTTCTCGATGACTAGGTCCCAATTAGCAAGACGATGTTTATGGCGTCCCTCCTAATTATCCAAGAACCAGTGAGCCATTTGGGAATTAACTGTAGAGACAACCAACTTAGGGAATTTTATCATGCTCATAAGATAAGAAGGAATACTAGCCAGGTAAGACTAAACTAGCCCTAACTTACTGACATACCCCAATAGTATCCCCTTCCATCCAACATCTCTTTTGAGGATTTTATCAATGAGAGGCATCAAATCCTATTTTCTAAGCTTGGAGTGACGGAGGGGGAAGCCATATTTAATAAGAAAAGAGACAAGCCCATAGGTCAAGGCTTGAGCAATAGAGTTAGCCCCTTCCTAACCAATGTTAATGGGCACAAGGTCACACTTTTGAAACTTGATCCTCATCACTTACATTTGTTCAAAGCAAGAGAGTATCCACTTTAAATTATTAGCATACTCTATGCTATTATCCATAAACAGTAGAGTGTCATCTGCATATTGCAGACTCACTATTCTATAAGGAGAGACCTTCTTCATCATACCGGTAAGCATGTTCTTTTTAGCTCCTCTAACTAGCATTCTACTAAAGACATCTGCCACCAAGTTAAAGAGGAGGGGAGAGTTCGGTCTCATTGCCTTACCCCCCTTGGAAGTTTCAAAGAAGTCAATATTGAAATTATTGATCCTAACACCAACATATCCCTTTAATAAGAGAGACTCAACTTTGTTCATCCACTTAGGGATAAATCCCATGTGATACATCATCTTAAGGAGGAATTCTCTACTAACTCTCTCATATGCTTTCTCATATTCCAGTTAAAAAAAACCCTCCTTACTTTTAGTTACAACATCATGAATAATTAAATGTGGTGCAACCACACTTTCTACAATAAATCTACCTTTTATAAAGGCAATTTGACTATGAGAGATAATATCATCACAAATTTGTGCCAACTGATTTGTGACACACTTAGCAAAAATCTTACAATTACTAAGTGCAATGGGTTTACATTTGTGAATGACATTCACGTCATTATTTAGGAATAAGATTCAAAAGGATGTTTAATCGGTAAAGATCAAGCTCATTTCTATTTCAGGCTTCATTGATGAGCATAAGGTCATTTTTAACCACATACCAAAAAAGTTGATAGAATAAAAAAGGAAAGCCATCAAGGCGAGGATAACCTTGACTATAAGAGCCAACGATGGCAGCCCTAACATCTTTTTAAGTAATATCAGCCTCAAACAGGGCATTATGTTCTTTAGAAACTTTTTGAGAGGGGTCCCAAAAATCATCATTAAAGAAAATACCCATTGTATCTTCCCTACTGAATAATTCCTTATAGTAATCATCAACCACCTTAATGATATCTTTAGTATCATCCACATGGCCATTAGGACCAATGGGCACATGAATATGTTTTTTTTCCTTCTTTGATTAGCCCAATCATGGAAATAAGAAGTGTTCCTCCCTCCCTCCAGAACATATCTATCTATAGATTTGTGCCTAGACTTAATCTCCTCCAACCTCCAAATCTACTATAGCTCACTAGTTATATCATTCACGTGAGCTTTAGATTGAGGGGATAAAGATTGAGTCTTAGCAGCTATAGCTAACATATCATACTCAGCCACCAACTATTGCTTGGCCCTATTTTGAGCAGTTTCATAGTTGTCATTCCACCCTTTACACATTTTCCTAAGCCTCCTGATCTTAAACTGCCACATATCTAGTGGATCGGCTAGAGAGTAGGGGGCATTCCAATTATTCTTAACTAAATCCTCAAGACCATCTACCTCCAACCACCATTTTTCAAATCTAAATTGCTTGTCTTTAGGAGGTTGGAGAGCTCCACTATGCAAGCACCATAGGTGCATGATCACTACCAACCCTAGGCAATGCCTTGAGTTGTATAGTAGGGAACATGGCCTCCCAATAGGTGGTCATGAAAACTTATCTATACAAGCCATCACCATATTATCCTGATTGTTGGCCCAAGTAAACTTCTTTACATCATTCTTCCATTCAATAAGGTCATACTTATTTATCCAGTCACATGCATGTCATTAGTGGACAAGGGAAGCGACAAAGAAAAGAAATAATAAAGAGGCCCGGGCAATTCTCTATGGTGGGCCTAATCCTATGTGGCACACGCAGGACCACTGACCTGACATGCTCGGGCAATCCTCATACTCATCTTGTGTGGTTAGTGGTCTTGTGTCCGTCCGATGAATTTGGGGAGTCCGATTTTAGATGCTCTTAGGGATCTTGTGAAGTTAAAATAAATACTTTGAAAAATTAAAAATGAGTTTTTGAAAAATTGAAATGAGTCTCTAAAATTGAAACCGGTACATCAGAAATGGAAATCAATCTTTAAAAAATCAAAGAGTAATGTTCATGGGAGCGAATTGAAGTTAGGTTATTGTAGCTTACATGTCTTCTCTTTGTAAGTCGGGAGGATCCAACTCTCTACACGGCTACATGGTGCATATTTCTTTGTGTGTGGTTTTGGTAACTGATGACAATCTGTGTGGACTAATGGTTGCCTTGAGTTACATTCGAAGGATTTGTCCATAAGCACTTCTTGAAGTCCATCTGTTGGTTTTAAGGAGTTTATATGGTCACCAAGGTGGTATTCAAGGTTTTATCCAAAGACTAGTCATGTGAGAATTGAGCTTATTACAACCATGTATTGAAGAAGAATATCGTATGAACATTCATGTTTACTTTCAACACATCATCTTTATGAAGAGAGAAGATACGATACAAGGTTGATCAAGACTAAGTCAAAGAGTGAATCAAGTTGATCAACACACAAAGCATACAAAATATACCAAGAGGGATCAAGTGATCCCATGGTATGGTAAGTATTGTCCATTTGCTTTGTGTACTAACCCATAGTCTACTTGAGAGTTCTATGTGGGGTTAGGTATGTTTCCATGGGCTTGCATCAAGAGGAAGATCTCATACAACCCATGGAGGATGACATTAAGTGTTGATGGTCATCAAGATTATGATGTGCAAGTTCAAGTGGAGCATCACGAAGAGATCATGCTTGAAACTTGTCGTTCATTGTGGTGACAATGGACTTGTGAAGATGTGCCGAAAAATGGCTCATCCATAGTGAAGTATAGGGGAGCAATCTACTAGTCTTCTTCAAGCCGATGCAATCAAGAAAGGTGGTTCATATTGAGGAGGACAAGATCGTCTTAATCTAGCTCTAGTGGACTATGTGCAAGGCAAATGTTTTTTTCCTTGATAGGTTTCCTATTTTACCATTCTCACGGTGTTAGTTGGGAAACCATGTTATAGGATTGATTGTCGTGCTATCAAGGGGGGCTCTCAAGTGAGTAGCTTGACCGTATCATTCGTTTAGATCTCAAACCATAACATTCTTGGCATCATCATATTTCTTGGTTCTTGGTTGGTTTTTCTCTCTGCGGGTACTCGAGCTTAGGGTCATCTTCATGACAAATTCGAGTTCATCAAAAACAGAGTCCATATGAATCTTTTGTGATGTTTTCGATGTTGGAGTTTTTGCCCGTTCTTCATTCATAGAGGTTTCACACCTATATATCATTAGCATTTTTATACTGTCCCTTCTTGTTATAACTCTTGGATAGCTCTTGTCGTCGTGAATCTAACAAGCTTGAGTTTGCTCAATCAGACCTCATTTGCAGAAGTTATGACAATTCTCGTGTTCGCGCATTCATTTGCTTCCTATGTTCTGTTTTGGAAGGAACCAAACAGAAGTACCGCAAAAAGCAGCGGTACTACCTCTTATTGTGGTATTACCGCTCTCGACAGCGGTAGTACCGCTTATGGTCGATGGTGTGATTGCCAGTACCACGCGATGTACCACCGGCTTTGGTATCTGCACTTTTCATGATGGACTAAGCGGTTTCCGTCCGCGTGTTACTACCATGCCACTATCGCCCTTCTTTTTGGGCCTCAAACCCTCAGCAAACTATGAGCGGTAGTAGGGCGCGATACTACCTTTTATATGTGGTAGTACCACTCCCACGAGCGGTAGTACCGCTTAGGCGAAACTACCTCCGCTCCTATCAGCTCTCTACTTGCACAGTTGTTGTGCTACAATCCAAATGGTAGTACCGCTTGGGCGAGCGGTAGTATGCTCCGGCAGCACTACCGCCTCATGGCCTCGTGTCATTGTCGTGTGCGGCTGGCTCAACAGCCCAAGCGGTAGTACTACTCCCATGAGCGGTAGTACCGCTTGTGTGCGGGCTGAGGGGCTAACGGTTGGATTTTCCCCCTCCTATAAAAAGGAGTCTTCTTCCCCGATGGACCTTATCTCTTGAGCTCGTGTTTTTCCCCCATTGTTGACCTTCTACGAGCTTGCTAGCTCTCAATCCCTACAATGATTCTTTCTAGTTCTTGAGGGAAAAGAGAGAGGAGATGTAGATCCATGTTTCCACCAATCACTTTCTCCTCTATGTGAGGGGATCCCCTTGGATCTAGATCTTGGAGTTCTTTGTGAGATCCTTGTTCTTCCTCTCATATTTCTCCGTAGATTTTGTTGTTCTGGTGGGATTTGAGTGTGAGGTACTTAACCACTTCGTGTGTTCTTGTCATTGCATTAGTTTCATCGGTTTGTGTTCTTCACAGTGATACATGAAAGTGAAGTTTGAGAAGCTTATCATTCTTGGGTGTTTGGGCACCCTAGAGTTTGTGCCTCTTGGGTGCTTTGGTGCCCTAGACGGTTGGTGGTGCCTCGGAGCTCAATCATTGTGGTATAAAGCTCCAAGCAAGCATCGAGGTCTCTAATTAGGTTGTGGAGATTGCCCCGAGCAATTTGCACCTCGGAGCCATAATCCCTTGTGGTGAAGCTTCGTGGTGGTGTTGGGAGCCTCTAATTAAGTTGTGGAGATTCTCCCAACCTTGTTGTATGGGGTTGGTGGTCGTCCTCAAGGGTCCTTTAATGGAATCACGGCATCTTGCATTGTGCAAGGGCAGGAGGATATTACGGTGGCCCTAGCGACTTCTTAGGAATCATTTTACCTCCACACCGCTCCAAACGGAGATTAGCATCCACAAAGGTGTGAATTTCAGGATACATCGTCGTCTCCGCGTGCCTCGGTTATCTTTTATCCGAGCCATTTACTTATGCACTTTACTTTGCGATAGTCATATTGTTTCTTTGTTATATATCATGCTATCACTTAGTTATTTATCTTGCCTAACATAAGTTGTTGGTGCACATAGGTGAGTCTAGTTTTTTTAGGCTTTGTGCTTAACTAATTAAACGTTAGTTTTATTCCATACTTGTTCAAGCCTAAAACGTTATTAGTTGAAAGCGCCTATTCACCCTTCCTCAAGGTGACATCCACATCCTCTCATATGGAGAGCAACTATTTAACGGTAATTTTTTGCAGCGGTCACTCTCATGCAAGTGCTCCCTGTGTGCCCCATGGAGCACCCCTCGCTGTCATGTGTCACAACGCTGGACGCACCCCAAAATAGAATATATTTTTTGGTTTTTGCATGGATTTTTGGTTTCTATTTGTATTCGAATCTTCAGTATTTGTTTGGTTTTCCTTAGGTTTTCTTGAAAACTGTTTTTTCTTCCTTCGGAAAAGCGGTGTTTTTCTCCTAAAAATGCAAAATGTATTCCGCGAGAGGCACAACTATGCTTCTACAAAGAACGAAAACATAACTTGTATTTCTGTGAAAAAGGGCACTTATGCTTTCTGAAGAAGCACAACTTGTGTTTTTCAAAAAATGAGAAACACAACATGTGCTTCTCGAAAAATCAAGAGAAGCACAAATGTGATTCCACTGTACTTCTTGTGAAATCACAACCTATGCTTCCCAAAAAAGAAAAATTACAACATGTACTTCATAAAAAAAGGTTAAAAAAAAAGCGTACCATGTGCTTCTACTAGAAGCACAACCGTGCTTCCTAAAAAGGGAAATGTTTTTGTAAGACAACTAAAAAGGAAAAAGACACCAAGTGCTTCATGAAAAGGAAAAGTACAACCCATGTGAAGGATGTGGCTGAAATTGACAGCTTTAGGGCCTAGATGGAACGGATAAATGGCGAGAAGGCTAGCGTGAAAGCCAACTTTGAACTCGCCCTAGGAGGATCTCAACCTCCTTCTTCACACTAATTTAATTCTTTTTTGGATGCAGTTGTTCTTATCCCAAGCTCATGTGAGCTCGAGTGAATAGTAAAATAAAAAAAATCAAACAATTCTGATTTTTTGTGTGAAAAATCAACAAGAAATTTGTTAGCTTGGGAAATATTATCACTACACGACATTCATGGAAATCATGGCAAAAAAATGATGCTCTAAAAATTTATTTTCAAACGCATTTTGGAGCATCAATTTTTTTTACCATATTTATCACGAATGTCATTTCGTGATGAGAATTTCCAAGCTATGAAAAACGCTTGTCAATGTTTTAGAAAAAATCGATTGTTGTAATTCTTTTTCTACTTTATGCGATTTTACTCTTCACCTAAGCTCACATGACCTCGGGATTAGAACATCACTTTCGTTCTTTTTTCTCTTTTTGTTCTTCGGACTTGTTAAGGTGTAATACATTCTCATGATCTCTTTCTCATTCGTAAAAGTTTATGTTAGATCATACATAGAGGAGAACTGATTCCCTAGTACACACGCAACATCGCAAACTATTACTTGCTAGCTCGGTTGACCGTTGATCGGCTAGACGACCATTGACTTTCAAGAAAAGCACGTGCTTGAAAAAGTTCATGAAATTTGAAGAAATCATGAATTAAAAAAATGTTAATGAGTTTGAAAATAGTTTGTATTTAAAAAAAATCATGAATTAGAAAAAAGTTCATGGATTAAAAACATGTATTTTAAAAGTAGTTAGAATATTTTAAATAAATGTTCACAAATTTTAGAAAAACATACATTTTGAAAAAAAATCATGAATTTGAGAAAGTTCAGGGATTTGTAAAAAGTTCAGAAAATTTTAAAAGTTCACATATGAAAAGAAAACCCTAAAAATAAGTATATCAAAATATATAGGAAAAATTGGTTAAACAAAGACAAAAAACGAGCAGAAATAAGAGTAAAGGCAGTCAGAAGCTTCCCAAAACCGAAACAAATCAACTACTATTCTTTTCCATGGGCCGGTCCGTTAGTACCGCCACTTACAAAATTGGCTATAAGTGGCGCCTTGAGCGCCGAATACGAATTAGCGTGGAAATGATGCACCTACTGAGGTCTGGGGTAGAGAGTTAATCCAAGCCCGACTGTTAGTGACAGTGTGGGGGGTGGTGAGCACGCTTACCCAATTACTCCCTCCGTTCCTAAATATAAGTCTTTTAAGATATTTCACTAGGTGACTACATACAAAGCAAAATGAGTGAATATACACTCTAAACTATGTCTACATACATCCGTAGGTAGTCCTTTAGTAGAATCTCTAAAAAGACTTATATTTAGGAACGGAGGGAGTAGTTTATTACACGGAGCGAGGTGTTCCGCAACTCATGTCGGCAAGTCCGGTCCAAGGTTGCGGAACGGAGCAGCGCCGTAGACAATCACACAAGAAGTAGAAGAATACAAAAAGTCAAGATGAAACAATCTTTATTATATGATGGTCTCTGTTACAATGATTACTCCTCCTCTCTTTATATAGGGGTAGGGGGGTCAAGGGATAAGAACCCAGTTAACGAGAAAAGGAAAAAATGATAGGGACTCGCTTCGTGCCTCACACGGAAGCGAGCCGTCGCTACCGCGTCGATGGGCTGGGCCCAGGTTTCCCAACACCCCCCTTGGGTAATTATCCGTATGTCCATGTTTCAAAACTTGGAAAAACCCAGTGGAAAAAATATGAAGAAAGAGCACATAGTATACGTTGTTGTATTGCACGAATTGCCTCATCATAAACCTTAGGTGAGAAACATCAGGAAAACTCACTCAAGGGAAAACAAATTACAATCCACTCAACCACCCGGTTGAGTACTCAATCATTAGGATCGAGATTTTAGCGACAAGTTTGTGAAGTTTCTCCCACTGAACCTTGCATCTCTTTAAGTCTCGTCATATCAATTCCACGCACACACCTCTCACAGGATGATGCCGGTAATGATTTAGTGAACATATCAGCAAGATTGTCACACGATTTAGTATGCAAAACTCTCACCTCGTTCAACTGTTGCAGTTCGTATGCATAGAAGAACTTCGGACTAATATGCTTCGTGAGGTTACTCTTCACATAACCCATATGAACTTGTGTAATGATAACCCACAAGTATAGGGGATCAATTGTAGCCTTTCTCGATATGTAAGAGTGTCGAATCCAATGAGGAGCTAAAGGTAGGACAAATATTCCCTCAAGTTCTATCGACCACCGATACAACTCTACGCACACTTCACGTTCGCTTTACCTAGAACGAGTATGAAACTAGAAGCACTTTGTAGGTGTGAGGATAGGTTTGCAAGAAAAGAAAGAACACATAAATAAAAACTAGGGGCTCGTTAGATAAAGAAACAATTACGTTAGTTTAACGAGTGTGGAAAAGTGGTGGTATGAGTTGTGGAATTGTCCCTACGCAATTGACTACGTTACTAGACCGATAGCAAGTTTTATGTGGGAGAGGCCACTGCTAGCATGTTATCCCTTACTTGGATTTCTATGCACTTATGATTGGAACTATTAGCAAGCATCCGCAACTACTAACGTTCATTAAGGTAAAACCCAACCATAGCAATAAGATATATTGGTCCCCCTTCAATCCCATATGCATCAATTTCTATGCTAGGCTGGAGCTTCTGTCACCCTTGCCCTCCAATACATAGTCCTATCAACATACTACTAACCCTATGGTGTGATCCACGCGCGCGCTCATATGATGGGCACCAAAGGACAGCAACATAACCACAAGCAAATTAAACCAATCATAGCAATTCATCAATCACCGATAGGACAACGTAAATCTACTCAGACATCATAGGATGGCAACACATCATTGGATAATAATATGAAGCATAAAGCACCATGTTAAAGTAGAGGGTACAACGGGTTGAGGGAGAGTGGACAACTGAATATAGATGGGGGAAGATGATGGAGGTGTTGGTGAAGATGACGGAGGTGTTGGTGTAGATCGTCGTCACACGATGATGACCCGGGCGGCGTTCCGGCACCGCCGGGAGAGAGGGGGAGAGATCCTCCCTTCTTCTTCTTCCTTGACATCCTCCCTGGATGGGAGAAGGGTTTCCCCTCTGGTCCATGGTCTCCATGGCGGCGGAGGGGCGAGAGCCCCTCCGGGATTGGATCTCTCTTTGTGTGTCCTTCTGTTTCTGCGCTCCCAGATTCTGGCTTTCACCGTTTCTTAAATTCCCGGAGATCCATAACTCCGATTGGGCTGAAATTTTAACACGATTTTCTTCCGGATATTATCTTTCTTGCGGCGAAAGAAGGGCCCCAACTGTCTTAGGGATTGGTCACAAGCCTGCCAGCCGCGCCCTAGGGGGGCGCGCCTCCTCGGCTTGTGACCTTCTCGGGCATCGTTTCGTGTAGATTCTTCTTCCCAAAAATCATAAATATTCCAAAAAAATCCCCGTAGGTTTTTTTGTTGCGTTTGGACTTCGTTTGGTATGGATAATCTGCAAAACAAAAAACATGCAACAAACAGGAACTGGCACTGGGCACTGGATCAATATGTTAGTCCCAAAAATAGTATAAAAAGTTGACAAAAGTATATGAAAGTTGTAGAATATTGGCATGAAATAATCAAAAATTATAGATACGACGGAGACGTATCAACATCCCCAAGCTTAATTCCTGCTCGTCCTCGAGTAGGTAAATGATAAAAAGATAATTTTTGATGTGGAATGCTACCTAGCATAATCTTGATCATATAATCTAATCATGGCATGAATACTAAAACACGAGTGATTCGAAGAATAGTCTATCATTTGACATAAAGACAATAATATTTCAAGCATACTAACAAAGCAATCATGTCTTCTCAAAATATCATGGCCAAAGAAAGTTATCCCTACAAAATCATATAGTCTGGCTATGCTCCATCTTCCCCACACAACGTATTTAAATCATGCACAACCCCGGTTTTAGCCAAGCAATTGTTTCATACTTTAGTGTTCTCAAACTTTTTCAACTTTCACGCAATACATGAGAGTGAGCCATGGACATATCACTATAGGTGGAATAGAATGTGGTGGTTGTGGAGAAGACAAAAAGGAGGAGATAGTCTCACATCAACTAGGCGTATCAACGGGCTATGGATATGCCCATCAATAGATATCAATGTGAGTGAGTAGGGATTGTCATGCAACAGATGCACAAGAGCTATAAGTGTATGAAAGCTCAAAAAGAAACTAGGGGGTGTGCATCCAACTCGCTTGCTCACGAAGACCTAGGGCAATTTGAGGAAGCCCATCATTGGAATATAGAAGCCAAGTTCTATAATGAAAATTTCCCACTAGTATATGAAAGTGGCAAAATAGGAGACTCTCTATCATGAAGATCATGGTGCTACTTTGAAGCACAAGTGTGGTAAAGGATAGTAGCATTGTCCCTTCTCTCTTTTCTCTCATTTTTTTTTGGTGGGCTTCTTTGGCCTCTTTTTTTTATTTGGGCTTCATCGGCCTCTTTTATTACTTCCTCACATGGGACAATGCTCTAATAATGATGATCATCACACTTTTATTTACTTACAACTCGATAATTAGAACAAAATATGACTCTATATGAATGCCTCCGGCGGTGTACCGGGATGTGCAATGATCTAGCGTAGCAATGACATCAAAAAACGGACAAGCCATGAAAACATCATGCTAGCTATCTTACGATCATGCAAAGCAATACGATAATGATGGTGCATGTCATAATAAACGGAACAATGGAAGTTGCATGGCAATATATCTCGGAATGGCTATGGAAATGCCATAATAGATAGGTATGGTGGCTGTTTTGAGGAATGGTATATGGTGGGTGTAATGCACCGGCGAAAGTTGCGCGGTACTAGAGAGGCTAGCAATGGTGGAAGGATGAGAGTGTGTATAATCCATGGACTCAACATTAGTCATAAAGAACTCACATACTTATTGCAAAAGTCTATTAGTCATCGAAACAAGGTACTACTCGCATGCTCCTAGGGGAAGGGTTGGTAGGAGTTAACCATCGCGCGATCCCGACCTCCACACAAAGGATGACAATCAATAAATAAATCATGCTCCGACTTCGTCACATAACGGTTCACCATACGTGCATGCTACGGGAATCACAAACCTTAACACAATTATTTCTACGAATACACAATTACTCACTAGCATGACTCTAATATCACATCTTCATGTCGCAAAACTATTGCAAGGAATCAAACATATCATATTCAGTGATCTACAAGTTTTATGTAGGATTTTATGACTAACCACGTGAATGACCAACTCCTGTTAACACTCTAAATAGGTATAAGTGAAGCATGAGAGTTTAATTCTTTATACAAAATATATGCCCAGCTCTAACAAATATAAGTGAAGAAAAAGAGCATTCTACAAATGGCGGTTTTCTATGTGTAGGGAAACATGCAATCCAAACTTCAAATGATATAAGTGAAGCAGATGAAGCATTCTATAAAGCCATACTCAAAAGATATAAGTGAAGTGCAAAGAGCATTCTATAAATCAACCAAGGACTATCTCATACCAGCATGGTGCATAAAATAAAAAGGAAAAATAAACACAAAAGACGCTCCAAGCATTTGCACATATCATGTGACGAATAAAAATATAGCTCCGAGTAAAATTATCGATAGATTGTAGACGAAAGAGGGGATGCCTTCCGGGGCATCCCCAAGCTTAGAGGCTTGAGTATTCCTTGAATATTACCTTGGGGTGCCTCGGACATCCCCAAGCTTAGGCTCTTGCCTCTCCTTATTCCTTCATCCATCGTGGTCTCACCCAAAACTTGAAAACTTCAATCACACAAAACTCAACAAAACCTTCGTGAGATCGGTTGGTATAATAAAGTAAATCACCACTTTAAGTACTATATTTAACTCATTCAAAATTCATATTAGCATTATATCTACTGTAATGCAACTTCACCATGGTTCATACCCCCCGTTAGTACCCATAGATTCATCAAAATAAGAGAACAATGCATAGAAAACAGAATCTGTCAAAAACAGAACATTCTGTAGTAATCTGAACTTACACCATACTTATGATACTCCAAAAATTATGAACAATTATGAAAAAATTAGGGCAATATGCATATCAATCAGCAGCAAAAAGAATCAACTCAAAAGCTCTTTATGGATAGGAATTAAAAATAATTTCGTGAGCACAAAGTTTCTGTCTTTTTTTCAGCATGATCAAACAACTATCACCCAAACTAATCATAAAGGCTTTACTTGTCACATTATTTTTATAATACAATGGAATTGTACAAGGGGATAATTAATTTTGCGAGAAACTTCCATGAAAAATTCTACATTGTTTCCATGAGCATGAACACAAGTGTTCAAGGTCGACCCTCACTTCCGCAATGCATCACCTTTCAATCGCTTCTCTTTTTGAAAAAGTTTTAAGTTCCCCTCTATATATTTTTGTTTTAAAACTATATAAAAGAACTCAACAGAAATAAATGACCCTCTAAAACTCTCGGGTTGTCTCCCAGGCAGCGCTTTCTTTAAAGCCATTAAGCTAGGCATAAAGTGCTCAAGTAATGGATCCACCCGGATCCCAAGGTATATCAAAGCCAATTTTAATTAACAATGATTTGTAATTTAGTAGTGAGCACAAGGTAACATATATCATGCAATGACGAAGTCTAACTCTTTTCTTATGCATTGGCATGTCATAAAAGAACAATTCATGCACATCAAGTAAAGGCCAATACATAGCATAGACAGTTTCTTGCAATTTTATCGTATTGGAAACATAGAGAGGTGGAGATGTAGTTCCTCTCTCATAATAATTGTAAGTAGGAGCAGCAAGCACATGCATATTATATTCATAAAAATCATCATGTGTAATAGTAGAAGGCAACCCATCTATGTAATATCTAATAAGAGCAAACTTCTTCGATATAGTGTAATTGGGAGAGTTCAAAAGATAATAGGACTGTCATAAGTGGGTGCGATAGAAACAATTTCATGTTTAACATAAGGAACTATAGCAAGTTCATCTTCATAAGCATCATTCATATTGGCATCATGGCCACAAGCATAGCAAGCATCAAGTTCATCAAAAAGGGATATTTCAAACGAATCCAAGGGATCATCGCAATCAACATAGCATTCATCCTTCGGTAAGAACGAAGGGAAATTAAACAATGTATGAGTTGAAGAGTTACTCTCATTAGAAGGTCGGCACGGGTAGCTAGTCCGCTCTTCCTCCTTTTGTTCTTCGCTCTCCTCGTCATCTTTTTCATCTAATGAGCTCATAGTTTCAGCATTTTCTTCTTCCATAGTTTCCTGCAAAATATTAGTCTCTTCTTGGGCAGCGTGGAATTTCTCCATAAATAGATAAATATGGGCATTATATTCATAATTAGTATAACAAGAACGAAGCATAACCAAATTTTCAGATCGGTAAGCAGCAGCATCATTATCATCACACCTTTTAAACAGAGCTTCAATTTCATAAGCACCCATAAAAGCGACAAACTTTTCTATTTGTTCCACATCATAGTAATCATATATACCATTAGCATAAGAAGCAATGGTTTCATTAGCATTAAATTTTCAAGAAAAGGGAAGGTGTTTAGCCTTCATCCTAGAGCAACAAGTAATATCATATCTCGAGCATAGCTCCCAAGCATACCATTTCAACATATGAATTCGATCCCATAATAGTTTCCCTTTTTGAGTCAAGCAATAATCCCTAAAGTATTCACGTTGATCCAACGTGTATCCCATTATATAATTTAATGGGGTTTTCTCGGGATTATTAAAGAAGTGCATAATATGTTCCACATAGCGAGCATCGAGGGTTTTAGGAGGTTCCCCATCTCCATGAGTAGAAAGTACACCTATTTTTTTTGGTATTTCGTGTTCCATATACATAACTAAAGATAGAGAAAAACTTAGAACAACAAATAAATCTACTTAGTGATAAAGCAAACAAGCACACACGAGAATATTCACCCCACGCTATTGCTCCACGGCAACGGCGCCAGAAAAAGGTCTTGATAACCCACAAGTATAGGGGATCAATTGTATCCTTTCTCGATAAGTAAGAGTGTCGAACCCAACGAGGAGCTAAAGGTAGGACAAATATTCCCTCAAGTTCTATGGACCACCAACACAACTCTACGCACACTTCACGTTCGCTTTACCTAGAACAAGTATGAAACTAGAAGTACTTTGTAGGTGTGAGGATAGGTTTGCAAGAAAAGAAAGAACATGTAAATAAAAACTAGGGGTTGGTTAGATAAAGAAACAATTAAGTTAGTTTAACGAGTGTGGAAAAGTGGTGGTAGGAGTTGTGGAATTGTCCCTAAGCAATTGACTATGTTACTAGACCGATAACAAGTTTTATGTGGGAGAGGCCACTTCTAGCATGTCATCCCTTACTTGGAATTCTATGCACTTATAATTGGAACTATTAGTAAGCATCCGCAACTACTAACATTCATTAAGGTAAAACCCAACCATAGCAATAAGATATATTGGTCCCCCTTCAATCCCATATGCATCAATTTCTATGCTAGGCTGAAGCTTCTGTCATCCTTGCCCTCCAATACATAGTCCTATCAACATACTACTAACCCTATGATGTGATCCACGTGTGCGCTCATATGATGGGCACCAAAGGACAGCAACATAACCACGAGAAAATTAAACCAATCATATCAATTCATCAATCACCGATAGGACAATGTAAATCTACTCAGACATTATAGGATGGCAACACATCATTGGATAATAATATGAAGCATAAAGCACCATGTTCAAGTAGAGGGTACAACGGGTTGCGGGAGAGTGGACCGCTGAATATAGATGGGGGGAGATGATGGAAGTGTTGGCGAAGATGACAGAGGTGTTGGTGTAGATCATCTTCACATGATGATGACCCGGGCGGCGTTCCGGCACCGTCGGGAGAGAGGGGAGAGAGCCCCCCTTCTTCTTCTTCTTCCTTGACCTCCTCCCTAGATGGGAGAAGGGTTTCCCCTCTGGTCCATGGTCTCCATGGCGGCGGAGGGGCGAGAGCCCCTCCGAGATTGGATCTCTCTCTCTCTCTCTCTCTCTCTCTCTCTCTCTCTCTCTCTCTCTCTCTCTCTCTCTCTCTCTCTCTCTCTCTCTCTCTCTCTCTCTCTCTCTCTCTCCGTCCTTCTGTTTTTGCGCTCCCAGATTCTGGCTTTCACTGTTTCTTAATTTCCCGGAGATCCGTAAATCCGTTTGGGCTGAAATTTTAACACGATTTTCTTCTGGATATTATCTTTCTTGCGGCGAAAGAAGGGCCCCAGCCGCCTTAGGGATTGGTCACAAGCCTGCCAGCCGCGCCCTAGGGGGGCGCGCCTCCTGGGCTTGTGACCTCCTCGGGCATCGTTTTGCGTAGATTCTTCTTCCCAAAAATCATAAATATTCCAAAAAAATACCCGTATATTTTTATTGCGTTTGGACTTTGTTTGGTATGGATAATTTGCGAAACAAAAAACATGCAACAAACAGGAACTGACACTGGGCACTGGATCAATATGTTAGTTCCAAAAATAGTATAAAACTTGCCAAAAGTATATGAAAGTTGTAGAATATTGGCATGAAACAATCAAAAATTATAGATACGAGGGAGACGTATCATGCAACACAAGCAACATTATCTTCATAGATAATGGTAGGGGTTTGTATGGTGTTCAGCCCACACGTGTGTTGAATGTGGCTGATCATCCGCCGAAGCGATACACATTCTTTTGATGCTTCGAATAGTGCCATGATTTCCGAGTGATTCGTGGAGGTCGACACAAGAGTTTGCTTGGTTTATATCTAGGAGAACGCAGTTCCACCACAAAGGAAAACATATCGAGTTTGTGATTTGCAACCATGCGGGTCTGATCGGTACCGAGCATCGGCATAGCCTATAAGGGATAGGTCTTGATTTCTTTTATAAAATAGGCCAAGATCTTTGGTCCCTTGCAGGTAACGGAAGACGTCCTTGATACCTTTCCAATGTCTCTTGGTAGGTTCAGAATTGTACCCAGCGAGCAAACTGACGGCGAAAGCAATGTCTGGCCATGTACAATTTGCGAGATACATGAGTGCTCCAACTGCACTCAGGTAAGGAACCACTGGTCCCAGAGTTTCCTCCCCCTCTTCCTTAGGCTTGAACGTGTCCTTGTCTGGATGTAAAGATCTCTCGACCATCGGGGTGTTAGAAGGATATGCCTTATCAAGTCCAAATCTTTCCAAGACCTTCTCGGCATAGGCTGACTAGTGCACTAGAATCCCATCAGGGGAATGTTCAAGTTGCAGACCTAGACAGAACTTGGTTTTACCCAAATCCTTCATCTTGAATTCCGACATCAGGTAGGAACTCGCTTCCTCAATATCCTCAGGTGTACCGATTATGTTTAAATCGTCCAAATACACCGAGATTATACATAATCCATCTTGGGATCGCCGTATAAAAACACATGGGCAATATTCATTGCTCGTGTAGCCCTTCTAATGAAGGAAATCGCTTAGGAGATTATACCACATTCTACCAGACTGTCTAAGTCTGTACAATGCCTTTTGAAGTTCAACACTGTATAGACTCTTGTTTGCTCTATTATGGTTCGGAATAGGGATACCTTCAGGAACCTTCATGTATATGTTCGAATCCAAGTTATCATACAGGTAAGCACTAACAACATCCATTAATTTCATTTTCAAGCCCATGTTTACTGCCATTGATATCAAGTATCTAAAGGTAACTCCATCCATGACCAAGGAATAGGTCTCCTCAAAATCGACACCAGGTCGTTGAGTGAACCCTTGAGCAACGAGCCTTGCTTTGTACCATGCTACCTTATTATTTTCATCTCTCTTTCGAACAAAAACCCACCTATGGCCAACATGGCGAATGTGGGGAGGAGTTCGACAAACTGGTCCGAACACCTTCCTTTTGTTGAGAGATAATAATTCAGCGGTAATTGCCTTTTGCCAATCTTTCCAATACGACCTTTTCTTGCAATCAGCGAGTGTTTTAGGCTCGGGGTCAAGATCTATGATTGAGGCAATTTTTGTAGCAAAGTTAATGTCAACAATCAACGTTTCTCAGTTCAGAGACTCCCCCATATAAATATAATCTATGGCCATTTCATCATGGGGCGCATTTGGTGCTAACACTTGCTCTACCAAATTTCCCATTCTGGGAGCAAGGTCGTTTAGATTTCCCGCGTCGGTGTGTGCGCGCACATCTCTGCTCGCTGTTTCCCCTAAGGGAAAGTTTAAGTCTGGAATTTCGTGCACTGAATTTTCCGTACTTGTGTCAGGTCTCGAATGGCTCCCCGTTTCACTTTGGGGTACTCTGGTGACATGCTGTAATAAATCTCTCTTATCTTTTTTTGTTAGGCGTCCTCAAGTACTTGGGATTTGAGAAGCCGAATCTCTCGTCCTCTTAGGCCTTTGGACGGGAGCATGTATACTATCATTTTTCTTTGTATTTCGACCCTTTCCGGTGCATTGCGCATGCACATGCAATTTTGTCATAGTCTTTAAGTCACTAAAGTGGTGAGGGAGTTGATTTACTATTGACTGCAAACTATTATCTTTTGGGATTTTCTCTCAATCTCAGCAGTGCGCGGGTCATGAGCATGGATTCCCGTGGCATGCCACGTGATTTCCCGACTTTTAGCATCAAGGGGTTGATTCTCTCCCCATAAACTCGGAAAAAATCATCGTCAAAAATGCAATCAGCAAAACGAGTCGTGTGACAGTCACCTCTCATGGGGTCCAGATACCTGATTATGGACACAGTCTCATAACCAACGCATATCCTCGATTTATGGAGCAGTCCCATTGCTGATCGCTTGGGTGGTGGTATTGGTATATATACCTCGCCACCAAACCGGTGGGAAATTTTCAGTGCCGACCCTTGCGCAAGCTGAATAGGAGAGTGGATGTTGTAGGCCGACGGTCTAAAGTTGATGAGATTGGACGCATGTAACATTGTGTGGCCCCAACATGTAGTTGGTAAATTAGAACCCTGGAGGAGCGGTCGGGCAATGCGTTTAATTCTTTTAATCAATGCTTCGGCAAGTCCATTTTGTGTATGAACATGCGGTACCGAGTGCTCAACTTTGATTCCCATTGCCATGCAATAATCATCGAATGCCTTTGAAGTAAATTCTCTCGCTTTGTCCATTAGAATAGACTTTATACGATGATCAGGGAAATTATTCCTCATTTGTATAATCTGAGAGATCAACTTTGCAAAGGCATGGTTCTATGTCAGCAGGCAAACATTGGACCATTTAGAGGAACCATCAATGAGCACCATGAAGTACCTAAATGGCCGCGTGAGGGGCTGAATTGGACCGCATATTTCCCCTTGGATACGTTCCAAGAACGTGGGGATTTCGTCCCTAACCTTGAGAGGCGATGGCCTAATGGGTAACTTCCCCATTGCGCATGCGAACCATAAAAAATCATCGGGATTCGGAAAGTTTTTCACGTTAACATTATGACCATGCGAGCTGTTAATAATATTTTGCATCATCCTAAGTCCGGGGTGGCCTAACCTATCATGCGAGAGGCAGAAAAGTTCAGAGCTTCTAAAAACAGTCTTAAGGGTAGTGTACATGGGCGGGCTACTATCTTGGTGTAATATAGCCCTTTGTCGAATGAAGGAAGCCTTTCAATAACATGTTTACCATTTGCATCTCGCTTTGTGATGAGGAGGCACTCCTTGCCGTTGTCATCGTCGGTCTCAATACAGAAACCATTAACGCGGATATCTTTAAAGCTCAAAAGAGTATGAGTCGACTCCGAGTACAACAACGCATCATGAATGATCAAAGTTGTTCCCATTTAGGACAGTAAAATTGAGCCTAATCCTAGCCTTCTCACGCATCCACACTTTATAGCCATCATATCATGTGTCTAATTGATTTTTAGCCGCCGATCGCTGTGTAATCACGGGCTTACCGGCGAATGGGCCAGCTGTCCTAGAGGGCAGCTGCTCTGGTGGGAAAATCCGACTTATGTGGTTAATTGGGCCATTTGCATCCGTAGGCAGCCCGTCGAGCGTCGGGTAAGCCCACTCCATTTGGCCCTTCACCCTTCTCTCACACAATCTAACCCGTTTAGCTGCCTCTAGCATCTCCTCAACCACATCCATTCTCTCCACGACCGGGAAACCCTGCTGCGCCGCCGCCCCACCAAGGCACCACTTCTAGATCCCGACCGGCGGTCCACGAGCGTAAAATCATGGACCCGATCCTACCGAGATAGAGGCAAAGCGATCGGTCGCTATGATACCCTCAATAAGAAAACAATACATCCGACATGACGCGGGGATCCATCGCTGAAATTTGAAAGCGATCACGATGATGTGGGGCTCTCGCCGATGGGGATTATTGGTTGATTTTCTCTCTGTTTTTGCATCCTTCGCTGCCTCTGTACAGGTACGTGATTATGTGAAATCTTCCATGGGTGAGTTGATTTTAATGTTTGGTCTCCCAAATTTCCAAAGAATTTCATAGAAAGAATTCAATAGATGCAAGGAGATATATACCACGACTCTTCAATAGATTTTTGATTATGATTTTGGGTTCATGAAAATAAGGTTGGGAACATAATCTCTGCACTTCAATCTGGTTTGCATGAATATAGTTGAACCCTTAGCTGGTTTATGTGGATTCACGATGCATAGAGCTTCTCCTTATGTTGTGTGGCCTTGTGTGATTGCTGATTACCCATCATGTTTTGTCTCCCAATTTAACCGGTTTCAATTCTTTATTATTTGTTTTTTTCAACCCTAGGTTCCCAGTTCCTGCCCATGATCTGCTCCTTCCTGCTCAACGTCCTCGGCGTGAACAGGAATTGGTAATGATGATATTGTTACCTCAGCCACCAGATAATATCGATAGTTAAATAAAGTCTTCAACAATCCCTGTAAGAAGATGGTACTTTGCAAAGTTCAAGTTTGTCTTTCTGATGCTACACTGGCGATGAGACTTTGTTTTACCATACTCTTCTACAAAAGTGCAGCAAACGCATCCATCTACTCAAGATGTAATACAAGATCTAAGATGTTTGCACTCCTAACTTATTAAGCATATTGTGGTGAAAGTTTTTTTCTCTGAACTCCTTATAATTTTTGTCAAGAAAACTATGAACTGACATGTGTTGTTGATGTCAGACGATTAATTTATCAACCAGATTACCATACAGTATTTTCTATTCAGAAATGTATATATCGGTATGCAAGCTAATTTGAGAGTCCATTAATGCCCACAAGGGATATGCAAATGCTGTTGCCGAGAAATGGACCTTCTTTCGAGGAACTGGCCTTCAAATTGCATTAATCCTCACAAGGGATATGTGAATGCTGCACGCGGGTAGGTACCATCGTAGTTTACTATGGGCGCATATATTAGGCTCAATTTAAGCAATTGCAGAAGAGTGGGCCTACATATATTTCCCTAGATTCAAAGGTTTGGTGAGGATGCTTTTAACTTTTCACAGCCATACCCAATTCTCGATTTTCAAATCTTATTTGATATTATCTAGGTGTGGAAGGTGACATTATTATACGGATTTTCTTCGTCAACATTCACCATAGTGTTTGCTTAATACGGAGCAACTATAAAGTGTTTTATCTGGGACCCAATTTCTGTATTATTGACCTTGGTTGACTACACCAATTTAAGACATTATGTTGCTTCACTGTGAGTAGGTTGTCTTGTAAGTTCTACTTGAGCGATTATTTGACCAGCTACTACAATTTGATCGTGTGTTTGAAGATGATTTTCCTGTTAGGAAAATTTCCTTATTGTAGTTCATATGTAATTAACCACAGAAGAGCACCTCAAATCTGAGTCCGCATTCAATCTAACTAATTTGATTGTGCATTTGGTGATGATTTTTAGCTTAAGAAACCATTTTCTTTCTATTGTAGGACATATGGATTCCTCAATCCGAGAACAACACCTCAAATCTGAGTTGGCATACATCAATCTAACTCATAGACAAATCTAAAGAAAGCTAGACATGGTCAATGAGAAAATATATTCACTTTCTACAGTCTACCAGGAAACGCTGCAATTGCTCATCTTCAATTTCTATGAATATGACCGACATATTTTTTTAAGACTTTCCTTTCGATTTGAAGTATTTGTAATTACTTGATCAGATTAACACTTTCTTTAACTTAACTCATGTAACCTATATTTTTGCTTGTTCTTGGCAAATATTATAGACATGTTGAAAAGGTATGCTATTTTGATAAGTGAGGCCTCTTTTTTCTTTAGTGACGAATGATGCATTGATACAATTTTGACATGGAAAATTATATCGCTTGTAAACATAACACTTCACCGGCAAACACAACACTTCTTTCCAATTCAGTCATCAAGTACTTGTGACATACTTTTGGACATTTACTAGCATTATATTCCAAAATAGACACGCACGGCAACTCACCATCTTGGGTAAGTACATATGCTCATTTTCTGCCAGTTCGATTTGGATGTGTTTTTCTTTCTATTTTAACTTGAATCAAACAATAATACCCCTCCAATACAAATTAATTGATGCACAATTAGTTAAACTTTAGTACAAAGTTG
The DNA here is from genome assembly GCF_904849725.1 of Hordeum vulgare subsp. vulgare. Lineage (NCBI taxonomy): Eukaryota > Viridiplantae > Streptophyta > Magnoliopsida > Poales > Poaceae > Hordeum > Hordeum vulgare. The sequence continues at coordinate 463,685,479 of NC_058523.1, forward strand.
TACTAAGTGTGCGTCACTTAATATGGATGAGAGGGAATAGTAGATTCTGCCTTCAGATTTTGAAGATTCAGTGTTCCACATGGTACTGTCTAGCACACCGACCATTTCTATATATCATATGTTAGATGAGAAATATACGCTATGTATATCCGTTTTGCACTCCTCATATTTTGTAACAAATATTGCCAAATCTATCTTCCCAACTATATACATTGTTTTCTTCAAAAACTGCATTGTTCTTCAAACTAAATAATCGTTTCGTTCTTTAAAATGACACATACATGTGCAACAATGCCTTTCTAACTCTATATAGTTGTTGAAGTTACTACTATCCTATTGGAGTAACTGGATGGGCTACCATTGTGCACCATCAGGTTCCCTGTGCTTCTCTGTGGAAAACAAATGTAAACGACAAGAAATCAGAGAAAATCTTATTTTTATGAAAATCAGGCAACATCTAAAACAATAAAGAAAGAAACCAGAGAAGAGATAAGACTTGAGGTGGGGTCCATGCCAATGCCAAAGAAACATGATGATCATAATAAAAATGGTTGAACAATCATTCAGCGTTCTCACGTTTGATAAAAACTTGAAGTTCATGCTTTTGGATAAATTTCTAAGACTATTCTATCTCATTCAAAATAGAAGGGCGCGGCAACGCGTGCCAGCCACGATCTAGTAGAAAGTATGACAGTAGCTCGTCTGGAGCCAACTATTTCCGAACCGCAGCCGGCGATTGTCATGATGCTTCCCGAAGATTTTTTAATAGACTCAAAGTACTTAGTTTCTCGTAAAATGGTATGTGTAGTGGCGCTATCGACAAGGCACATTTCCTCCATTCGGGGGCCACACGCATTCTAAAATATGACATCTAATTAATGTAATAAGGAAGAAGCTACATTAATAATAAATGCACACATTTCAGAACATCACATATTATCATGTATAAATAATGAAATAAATGAATGATATAAATGTCATCCAAGCGTCAAAAATTAAAGAATAAGTTTGTGCTATCATAGAGCTTACAACCAAATCGAATTTATTCGTATGCATTGTATCAAATCACGGAATCATGATAACTAACGAGGTAGGCTAAGTAGACTCGACAAAGAAGCCATTGTGTAACATCCCAAAATTATATATAATTAGAATCTTTTTTGTTTGAACGATATGTGATTGATTGTTTGAAATTGAGTGGAATTTGAAACTTTAAAAAAAATAATGAGAGGGAATAAAATGACTTTCCCAAAATTTTCTATTTTGAATCCCTATTCAATTTTGAGTTTGAATATTTTCAAAACCCTCTGGTAAAAAGAAAATCAAATGAGAGGAGGAAAATGACACTCCAAAAATCAGAGACAATGTCTTGATTCAAATTTTAAGTATTTGCAATTTATTTGAAATTTAATTTTCTTTTCGTTTTAAAGTTATTATAAAAGAATATTTTAAAAAAATATATTTATTTGGTCTTGAAAATATGTTCATGTTATAGCAAATTTTATTTTAAAACTTTTGATATATAATATGTCTATATAAATATTCTCTTAATTTCGTTTATATTGTTTTTTGTTGTTTATTTTTTTTAAAACACTATTCACCACGAACACTATTCATTCGAAACTAAAAAAAGAAAAACACCGCTCGCCCAAATTGCCTCGTGTGGCCGGCCGAAGCTTACCTACGCATAGAATCGCTTAGTCTTTTCTTTTTCTGCAAATTACGTATATATTTAGTCCCATATTGTCTATCCATTGATCTTTAGACCTTTCTTCCATCTATAAATATAGATCCATAGAAGCATCCAAAAAATCATATATTCCGGGTTAAATCAATCTTTTGGTTTAACTAGATTTATTAAATAAAAATATTTTCTTTTCTTCGACGGGATTTCTGAAAGTGGTCTCCTCTTTGGAATTTATTCTTACTCTGCAATCTAAAGGTATTTCTCTTCGTATTTTTTATACTCCCGTAGTTTATTATTTCTAGACTAGTATACGGTAGAGTAATTAGATTTATCAATTAGTCTCTGTATTTACACATTAGTCCTAGAGTTCTTTTAGACATAGCAATTTTCTTCTGTAAAACAGCTTGGCCCTGATTTTTTAAATAGCCATAACTTTTTACTCGTTTATTCGAATTAGATGAAACCAACGCCTAGTGTTTCGTCTTGATCCCACCTATCCGGTGAACCTACCATATCAGCTTTTTAAATTTTTCAAATTTCAAAATTTGTTCACACTCATATTCAAACATCTTTTGATCACACCTTTTTATCCGTAGCTCCGTTCTAGATGAATCCAATTGCATCGGATTCGTATCAAAGTAATCTTTCCGTTTGTATCATTAGTTTTAAGTTTTCAACTTATAATTTTGATCAAATCAGATTTATCTATTAGTGCCCAAAAGTGTTCACATCGTTCTAAGCTGATTCAATGTTATATTGAAGTATTTGTATCTTTTGATCCGCTATTTCAAATCTAGCAATTATTTTTTTCTCTACATGTTCATCTTGATCTATTATATCCAGTAGCATCATTAGTTTCGACCTTTGAACCTTACAAATTTGAGCGATTCAAATTTGTATTCGAACATTCATTTGATCTTACCTTGCAAATAGTAGCACCTTTTTCCATTGATTTCTTTTGCCCCTAAACACTCGTGTTATGTACTTTCTATTCATAATAACCATGCTCCAATTCAAATACTTTTGACCTTTATGGAATTCAAATTCTATTCATACTTCAATTCGCTATAACTAGCGTTGTAGTGCTCCATTTCAATTAATTTTTATTTTGCAACTGAATTCTTATGCCCTATGCTATTTGTCATTCATGTTGTTCTCCGCATACTTGGGATCGTATTTCATAGTATCTCCATCCTAAGTGTATATATAAATAGTTCATCGTCCATTAACTCTTTTGATCTCATTCCTGCACCTTCACTTTACAACACACTTAGAACCTATTTTTTTTATTAAACCTTAGTATGTTGTTATTTTGCACAAATACATGTTTTGTTCTTATGTTCTTTTGGTTCTACCTTTTCGCATGGATGTTTATTGAATGTTATTCGTTTACGATAGATTGCTCGGAGTGTGACTAGTAGAATTATCAGGATTATGAGAGCGACTATCTTCATCAAGTAATACCAGGCAAGTTCACATTGATCATTTTTTACCTATGGTTTTATTGCATTAGTTTCAACCTTCTCACCCATTGCATGCAAGTAGGTACTTGGAAACTTTGGTTATTGAATAGTATGTTATGATAGGCACCCCTAAACCCTTTTTACTTTGGCCGGGACGTTATTTTGCTATGCTCATAGTAGACGGGGTTTGGTTGAGTGTTTACCATGAGTGTTGTGAGAAACCTAATAATCAAGACCTGAATACTCCAAGACTTGCAAGACCTCAGAACAAAATATACCTCTGGGTGAAGGACGGTTCAGATGGGCTCCCTCGGAAAACCAGCGGAGGACCCGGGATGCATGGAGAAGCGCCATGAAATCTTGCAGCAAGCTTCACTCAGGCTCAGAGAGATGGATGGATATTTCAAGACCCAGTGCTTACCTGCACAGCCACAAGTCATTATGGGCTCTGGCTTGGTTGGACAACGTGGTGACTCTGGACGGGCGGTGCTACGAGATGTAGAAGAACGGTAGGATTGGATGGGCACCGACAGTGTTTCAGAGGAACCCGTTGAAAGACCATGTTTTCATCATCCAGTTCTTAAACAACCTGAAGTGCGAGGACTTCGACGGAGGCGATCAAATCTTGTGGGAACGTGTGCAAAACTCTACAAAGTACTCAAACCTAATCGATTAGCCGTGTCCACGGTCATGGACAACTTGAGCCAAAGGAACTGGAACTATCAGGAATTCTTAACATCATTTACTATTGATGTGGGTAATATTGATAACTTCGGTATGAGAAATGGTTGGTGGAACCTTCTCATTAACAACCAACAACGTAGTAAATTTTGCTTTTACCTCTCTCTTGTCTTAGGAAAAAATTGCTTTACTCAAAACTTAAATTTCAACCCCACCTGCCATCTATGCATATAGTATAGATGATATTTTCACCCCTCTCTTTTGTGACTTGCTGGCATATTCAATATGCTGACCTAAACGGCTGCAACGTCTTATGTTGCAGATACTTTCTTCGAGGAGTAAGAGTACAATTCAGGGTTACGGTCTGCACTCAACCTGCCGTTGGTGTTTATTGGGACTCCACTCCCTTGACTGTTTCCGCTGAGATTTTGAGGTATATATCAGTTTTACGTTATTTACATGTGATTGCACTTTGATATATACATTGATGTACTGTGTGTGCCAGCATACTAATCCAGGGATGGCACAGATACACATAGGCTTGACTCTTTTTGAGTCGGGTCGCTACACATTGACTTCAGCCTAAATCTCCAGACTGGTGATCCCATCCTCGATAGACATCATCTTGGTAGCAGAATCAACATCAAGTGGCGGCACCATAGGGGCGACCATGTGTTCAACCTCCATGGCAACATCGGCGTCGTTAGAGACCGCCAAGGTTCCTGCTATGGGCACAGCTGAGGTCGCCACTGTGGATGCAGGAGGAGGCTTAGGGATCATCACTGGTGCCCCTGGGGACGTCAGTGGTGATTCCTCCTGAACCAAGGCAAGGTGCGTCTCACGTGCCTTTCGAGCTTTGTACGCATCAACCACCTCCTATGGTGCGCGACACTGGCGGGAGAAATGCTCCAACGATCCACACCGGAAGCAGTCTTGTGGCCTGTGCCCCCCTTGCTCGGCTTTTGCTGCTTAGCCGGAGCGGGGGGGGGGGGGTGAGGGCCCTTCTTCTTGCCCTTGCGTCTCCTCTTCTTCTCGAGAGGCTTGCGGACCTTGAGAGCGTAAACCTCCTCACGATAACTCCCCCAAATGGTTGCGCGACAAAGTTCTTCTTTTGAACCTCGTCATGCGCGTCTACTACCTGGAGGACGTCGATCAGCTCTGAATACCTCGTGTAGTTTCCCTCGCGGTAGTTCTGCGAGGACTGGACCGCGTCAGGGTGGAAAGTGGATAGGCTTTTCTCAATCTTTTGGCTGTCGGTAACCTTAGTACCACACAGTTGAAGAGTTGTATAAATCCGGTGCAGCATTGAATTGTACTCCCCAACCGTCTTGAAGTCTGCGAACCTCACACGAATCCACTCCACCTCTGCACGCAGCTTAACGGTGTGCTTCAGCCTTTCAAACCGCTGCTTAAGAGCGGTCCCAAGGCCAGAAGCACTCCGCTCAGCCATATACTCGACTTTCAGAGTAGGGCAGAGGTGATGGCGGAGGAAATGTAGAGCTTTGGAATTTTAGGGTGCGAACTTGGGGTCGGTGGGGGCCAGCAGGGTCCGTGTTGGGGAACGTTGCATGGGAAACAAAAATTTCCTACGCGCATACAAGATCCATCCATAGTGATGAGCATCTACGAGAGGAGAGACCGGATCCACATACCCTTGTACATCGCTAAGCGGAAGCATTAAAATATGTGGTTGATGTAGTGGTACGTCTTCGTGATCCAATCACGATCCATCCCATGAACTCCCGATAAACTGCCAAACGGACGACACCCTCTACAACGTACACATCGATGACGTCTCCGCCTCCTCAATCCAGCAAGTGATGGCGGAGTAGTAGATGAGTTCTCTGGCAACACGACGGCGTGTTGGCGGTTGTGGTGGTGCTATCCCGGTAGGGCTACGCCTAGCGCTACCGAAACCGCAAACGGAGGAGAAAATGGTCTAGGGAGAGAGAGGGGTGCCAAGGGCTTCGTGTGTGCTCTTGGGGCGCCCCCTCCTCTCTATATATAGGTGGACGGACGTTGGGAACAGCCCTCGCGCAGCCAAGGGGGAGGAGGTGGAATCCTAGTCCCCTTCCTTCCCTTCCATACAAAGGTGGACTTTCCACCTTTCCCAACTTTATGGGCCTTGAGGGACTTGTGCGCTTGGCCCAATAAGGCCACGACATCTCCCTTCAGCCCATGCAAACCCTTGGGACGTGGTGGAACTCTTGGTGGACTTCTAGACTCCTCCAGAAGTTTTTGGAACCTTTTAGAAGCTTCCCGGTACAATATCGGAAAAACCTGAAATTTTTTCGGTAGCCAAAATATGACTTCCCATATATAAATCTTTACCTCTGGACCATTCCGGAGCGCCTCGTGATGTCCGGGATCTCATCCGGGACTACGAACAACTTTCGGTAACTGCCACACATAACTCATTAATACCAAATCGTCACCAAACCTTAAGTATGCAGACCCTGCAGGTTCGAGAACTATGCATACATGACCGAGACACTCTTCGGCCAATAACCAATAGCAGGACCTGGATGTCCATATTGGCTCCTACATATTCTACGAAGATCTTTATTAGTTGAACCACGATGTCAAGCATTCAATCAATCTCATATACTATTCCCTTTGTTTATCGGTATGTTACTTGCCCGAGATTCGATCGTCGGTATCTCTATACCTAGTTCGATCTCGTTACCGGAAAGTCTCTTTACTCGTTCTGTAATACAAGATCTCGTGACTAACTCCTTAGTCACATTGCTTGCAAGGCTTGTTGTGATGTTGCATTACCAAGTGGGCCCCGAGATACCTCTCCGTCACACGGAGTGACAAATCCCAGTCTTGATCCATGCCAACCCAACAAACGCCTTCGGAGATACCTGTAGAGCACCTTTATAGTCACCCAATTACGTTATGATGTTTGATACACACAAGGTATTCCTCTGGTGTCCGGGAGATGCATGATCTCATGGTCATAGGAATAAATACTTTGACATGCAGAATACAGTAGCAATAAACTGACACGATCGTATGCTGCGTTCATAATTTGGGTCTTGTCCATTACATCATTCTCCTAATGATGTGATCTTGTTATCAAACGACTTCTCATGTCTATGTCCAGAAAACCTTGACCATCTTTGATCAACGAGCTAGTCCTTTGAGAGACTCACTAGGGATAGTGTGTTGCCTATGTATCCACACATGTATTTGAGTTTCCAATCAATACAATTCTAGCATGGATAACTATTATCACGAACAAGGAAAAATAATAATAACAAATTTATTATCGCCTCTAGGATAATAAACTATTATCATGAGATTACAGTAGGTAATCTTTTGCATAAATGCGATGTAGATAAACTTATTCAATAAAAAATGACGTTTTGTTATTTAATACATTTTATTATATGATTTATCTAATGATTAAAGTGCTAAACAATTAATCTACAACAGTAAAAACATATAATAAAATCATGTTGCACGAGATAGCATGTTAAGCACATCTAGTGCATAGAAACTAGGCTAAAAATGAATTCCCGAGACATATTTTAAGCCTAAAGTGTTGTTTCAAGCCCAAAATGGGATGCCAGCCCGATGCACCCACGAGCTTGCCCGACACCCCCTCTTTTTTACTTTTTTTAGAGAGGGAAAAGGGCCCAAACTGCATGGCCCAGCCGTTACGTCCCATGAGGCCGGCCTGGCCAGCCAACGCTCGGTCCACCGGGACGCTAGGTTTTCCTAGCGCCAGAGTGGCGGCGGCTGCACCTGGCCGAGGCCGAGGTGAGCGGCTAGTAGGTCGCGGTGGGGCAAGCGGATAGGCGGCTGGAGCGGCTCTGGGGAAGGCCGGCCAGGCCAGCGTGTGGCTGGGGAAGGCCGGCCAGCAGGGCGCAGCGAGCGGCGAGCGGCTGGGGAGGGCCGGCCAACAGGGCGCGGCGAGCGCGACGGCGAGCACGGCAGCGCGCGTGCGGCGAGCGTGGATGCCAGCAGGGCAGCGCACGCGAGTGGCGAGCACGGCGGCCAGCAGGGCAGCTTGCGCGGGTGGCCAGGGCAAGCGCGACCAACGTTGGGGGCGCGGCCGGGCACGGCCAGGCGCGACCGATGCAGCGAGCATGGCGTGGTGCGGCCGGGGCAGCGGACGCGGTGGCGGCTCGGGCGACTAGTGGTGTCAGGGCCTGGCGCGGCTGAGCGCGTGTGCACGCGGCGGTCGGTGCCAGCACAGCCATGTCGACAGCAGCGATTACTGTAGCTACGCGAAAAAATGGTTCGTGCGTCAGCGGGACGTGACGACGTGTGTACATCCGGTACATCACGGCGGTGTCGTTCTCATATGGAGTACGTGTAATCACTGTCTCCCTCGGATGTAGTCAACAAGTCTCTCTTGATCAAAGAACATCAACATTGGTCAGCGACGTGTTTGTCAGGTAGTTTTTAGAAGAGAAACTCACACCGTAGGTAGATTAAATCCGAAAAAATAAACTAATCATAAAAACTGAATCGTGATAGCATGATGAATCCATTTTTGCAAAGAGAGAGATCGTATCATATACCTCTGCGGGAACGATGAGAGGATTCTTGGGGCAGGCTTGACGCACGCTCGATGAAGAGGTGATAGAGCAAAGTGTGCTGATAACGTGTTCCGCAACTCCTGTCGAGGAGTCCGGTCCAAGATTGCGGTGCGGAGGAGCGTCGTAGACAATCGCAGAAAAAGTAGAAGAACACATGCAGTAAAGAGGAAACAATCTTTATTATATGATAGTCTTTGTTACCATGATTGTTCCTACTTTCTTTATATAGGGGTAGGGGTCAAGGGATAAGAACCCACTTAACGAAAAAAAGGGAAATGATAGAGACTCGCTTTGTGCCTCACACAGAAGCCGGTCGTTTCTATTGCGCTGATGGGCTGGGCCCAGGTTTCCCAACACGAACCAAGTCTCTCCATGACGCCTTTTCCTGCTAGTAACAGCACAAACACATCGATCAAGTTATGGGGCGTAAGAGCATCTCGACTTAACAAATATGACCCTCTCAATGATCACAAACGCGTTGGCCGGTCGAATTTCCTATTTATTCGTTCATGTAGCTATATTTTTTATTTTATTTTTCATATGTCGGGTCATTTGCATGTGATTCATAAATAAGAAGAGAAAGAAAAAAAAATAATAAATGAAGAAAAAGAAAAGCTGGTCCGGGTTAGAGTCACGTCCTACGAGGCAGACTCACCTCGTGCGCACGGGCGCGTCCGCATGCCCCTCGTATCCTTCCTATATTTGTCCTCAATACGAGGGTTCTATTGAGTAATAGGAAAATTTTCAAGTGTATTAAAACAATAATAAATCACGAGCATGATGTAAACACTACTAAACTTATACTGATATTTTATCATATTCAATCCAATAATAAATCATGATCATGATGTAAACATTACTAAACTCATACTAATATTTGATCATATTGTTGCCTACTAGACACATAGTAGAAACATCTACACACATCATTATTACGACTAACACAGAGATAAACGTGTTATACCCTTCAATAGGCAAGTTGGTCGTAGCCACAACAGTGGCCGCGGCAGCCTCCTCGACCGCCTTCTTGTCGACTTTGAGCTTCTCGGTGGTGAGAAGGTCGACGTCGGTTGATGAAGACGTGGTGATGATGAAGGTGACGCAAAAATAAAGGGGGTGGTTGGAACAAGGCGAGTAGCAGCGTAGTCGCTCCCTAAAAAACTAATCACCCCTTTCCCGTAAAGGATCCGGAGAGGCGAGGTTTGAGAGGCATGCTTACCCGTCAATCGTACACACGGTAAATGGACGGACTGGCCAGCGACAGCAGCATCAAAAGGGAAGACAAGGCGGTGCGCGTGAAGCATAGGGGATGTGATCTCATGGTGGATAGGGTTGGCCGATGCCTCGCATGTATATGCGCGTCCGGGTGGAGAGACTTGGGATGGACCCACGTCCGAGTAGGCAACAACCCACAATCCGACGGCTCAGATCGTGGCACGTCTATTACGGACTCTCCATTCCAGACAGGGAAAAATAAGCGCGTAGGTATGATCGCAGCTCGGCTCAATCCTGCAACGTGCGACACATCGTGATGAGGCGTGGCATGGCGATGCGGGCGGCGGAAGAGGAGTGCGCGAGGGTCTCTTCTTTTCTCGATCTCCAACATCATGTGGAAGAGAAACCCTTGTTGGGGAACATTGCATGGGAAACAAAAAAAATCCTACACACACGAAGACCTGTCGTGATGATTTTCATCTACGAGAGGGAGATCGATCCACATACCCTTGTAGATCACTAAGCGGAAGCATTATTAACGCGGTTGATGTAGTGGTACGTCTTCACGATCCGTCCCACGAACCGTCTCGCGATCCGTTCCACGATCCGTCCCGATCAAGTGCCGAACGGACGACACCTCCGCGTCCCGCACACGTACAGCTCGATGACGATCTCCGCCTTCTTGATCCAGCAAGAGGGGCGGGGAAGTATATGGGTTCTCGATCAGCATGACGGCACGCCGGTGATGGTGATGATCTATTCCTGCACGGCTCCGCCCGAGCTCCGCAGAAAACCGATCTAGAGGAAGAACTACGATCTAGAGGAGAGGGCAACACGTGGCAAAGTTGTGTCTCAAAAGCCCTAAACCTCTAGTATATATAGGAGGAGGGGAGGGGCAGCCTTGGCGCGCCAAGGAAGGCCTCCTTGGGTCGGCCGAAGTGGGGAAGGGAGCAGTCCTCCTCCAATCCCACTTGGATTAGGACTCCTTCCTTATTTTCCCACCTCTTTTGGATGTTCCACCTTTTCCTCATGGGCTTTCCTCCGATGACTTTGTCAGCCCATTATACCTAATTGTGCATCCAATAAACCCACATGGACCCCTTGGGGCGTGGTGGGCCCACCCAGTGGGCCCCCGGAACCCATTCGTCACTCCCGGTACACTGCCAGCAATGCCCGAAAACCTTCCGGAATCCAAATACCAACTTCCTATATATCAATCTTCGTTTCCGGACCATTCAGGAAACCCTCGTGACGTCCCGTATCTCATCCGGGACTCCGAACAAAACTTCGGTCACCAACACATATAACTCAACTATACCGAAACGTCACCGAACCTTAAGTGCGCGGGCCCTGCGGGTTCGAGAACTATGCAGACATGACCTGAGACACTCCCCGGTCAATAAACAACACCGGGACCTGGATGTCCATATTGGCTCCTACATATTCTACGAAGATCTCTATTGGTTGAACCTCTATGTCAAGGATTCAGTTAATCTCGTATACTATTCCCTTTGTCCTTCGGTATGTTACTTGCCTGAGATTCGATCGTCGTTATCCCCATACCTAGTTCAATCTCGTTACCAGCAAGTCTCTTTACTCGTTCTGTAATACAAGATCACATGACTAACTTCTTAGTCACATTTCTTGCAAGGCTTATTGTGATGTTGTATTACCGAGTGGGCCCTGAGATACCTCTCTGTCACATGGAGTGACAAATCCCAGTCTTGATCCATGCCAACCCAACATACACCTTTGGAGATACCTGTAGAGCATCTTGATAGTCACCCAGTTACGTTGCGACGTTTCATACACACAAGGTATTCCTTCGGTGTCCGGGAGTTGCATGATCTCATGGTCATAGGAACAGATACATTGACATGCAGAAAACAGTAGCAATAAACTGACACGGTCATGTACTACGTTTATAGTTTGGGTCTTCTCCATCACATCATTCTCCCAATGATGTGATCCCGTTATCAAGTGACAACACTTGTCTATGGTCAGGAAACCATTACCATCTTTGATCAACGAGCTAGTCAACTAGAGGCTTAGTAGGAACAGTGTTTTGTCTATGTATCCACACATGTATTTGTGTTTCCAATCAATACAATTCTAGCATGGATAATAAACGATTATTATGAACAAGGAAATATAATAATAACTAATTTATTATTGCCTCTAGGGCATATTTCCAACAGTCTCCCACTTGCACTAGAGTCAATAATCTAGTTCACATCACTATGTGATTGTAATGAATCTAACACCCATACAGTTCTGGGGTTCGATCATGTCTTGCTTGTGAGAGAGGTTTTAGTCAACGGTTCTGAACCTTTCAGATCCGTGTGTGCTTTACAAATCTTTATGTCATCCTATAGATGCTGCTACTACGTGCTATTTGGAAATATTCCAAATGACTGCTCCACTATACGAATCCGGTTTACTACTCAGAGTTATTCGGATTAGTGTCAAAGCTTGCATCGACGTAACCCTTTACGACGAACTCTTTAGTCACCTCCATAATCGAGAAAAAATTCCTTAGTCCACTAGTTACTAAGGATAACTTTGACTGATGTTCTGTGATTCAATCCTGGATCACTCTTTGTACCCCTTGACAGACTCATGGCAAGGCACACATCAGGTGCGGTACACAGCATGGCATACTTTAGAGTCTACGACTAAGGCATAGGGGACGACCTTCATCCTTTCTCTTTCTTCTGTCGTGGTCGGGCTTTGAGTCTTACTCAAATTCACACCTTACAACACAGCCAAGAACTCCTTCTTTGCTGATCTAATTTGAACTCCTTCAAAAACCTGTTAAGGCATGCACTTTATTGAAAGTTCTATTTAGCATTTTGATCCATCTCTATAGATCTTGATGCTCAATGTTCAAGTAGCTCTATCCAGGTCTTCCTTTGAAAAACTCCTTTCAAACAACCCTTTATGCTTTCCAGAAATTCTATATTACTTCCGATCAACAATATGTCAACTACATATACTTATCAGAAATTCTATAGTGCTCCCACTCACTTCTTTGGAAACACAAGTTTCTCATAAACCTTGTATAAACCCAAAAGCTTTTATCATCATATCAAAGTATATATTCCAACTCCGAGATGCTTGCACCAGTCCATAGAAGGATCGCTGGAGCTTGCATACTTGTTAGCATCCTTAGGACCGACAAAACCTTTTGGTTGTATCACATACAACCTTTCCTCAAGGAAACAATGTTTTGACATCCTATGTGCAATATTTCATAAAGAATGCAGCAACTACTAACATAATTCCAACATACCTTTAGCATCGCTACGAGTGAGAAAGTCTCATCATAGTCAACTCTTTGAACTTGTCGTAAACATCTTTGCGATAAGTCGAGCTTTTCTTAATGGTGACTTTTCACCATCATCGTCTGTCTTCCTTTTAAAGATACATATGTACTTAATAGTCTTACGACCATCAAGTAGTTATTCCAAAGTATACAATTTGTTTTAACACGGATCCTCTCTCGGATTTCATGGCCTCCAGCCATTTGTCGGAATCCGGGGCCATCATTGCTTCTCCATAGCTCGTAGGTTCATTGTTGTTCACCAACAGGACCTCCAAGATAGGGTTACCATACCACTCTGTAGTAGTATGCGTCCTTGTCGGCCTACGAGGTTTGTAGTAACTTATCCGAAGCTTAATGATCACCATCATCAGTTTCCACTTCAATTGGCATAGGCGCCACAGGAACAACTTCCTGCACCCTGCTACACACTGGTTGAAGTGACGGTTCAATAACCTTATCAAGTTCCACCACCCTCCCACTCATTTCTTTCGAGAGAAACCTTTCCTCGAGAAAGGACCCGTTTCTAGAAACAAACACTTTGCTTCCGGATCTGAGATAGGAGATGTACCCAACTGTTTTGGATATCCTACAAAGATTCATTTATCCGCTTTGGGTTCGAGCTTATTAGACTAAAAAAATTCACATAAGCGTCGCACCCCCAAACTTTCAAGAAATGACAGCTTAGGTTTCTCCAGACCATACTTCATACAGTGTCATCTCAATGGAAATACGTGGTGCCCTATTTAAAGTGAATGCGGTTATCTCTAATGTATAACCCATAAACGATAGTGGTATATCGATACGAGACATCATAGTATGCACCATATCAAATAGGGTGTGGCTATGATGTTCGGACACACCATCACACTATGGTGTTCTAGGTGGCATGAATTGCGAAACAATTTCCACATTGTCTTAACTGTGTACCAAAAACTCGCAACTTAGATATTCATCTCTATGATCATATCGTAGACAGTTTATCCTCTTGTCATGACGATATTCATTCTGAAATAGCCTTGAACTTTTCAGTATTTTAGACTTGTGATTCATCAAGTAAATACTCTTGTATCTACTCAAATCGTCAATGAAGTAAGAACATAATGATATCCACTGCGTGCCTCAGCACTCATTGGACTACACACGTCAAAAATGTATTACTTCCAACAAGTTACTTTCTTGTTCCATGTGGTATGATTTGCATGCCTCAAGTGATTCAAAATCAAGTGAGTCCAAACGATCCATCTGCATGGAGTTTCTTCATGCGTTTGTACCAATAGGTATGGTTTGCATTCCCAAACGTTTCAAAAATGAGTGAGTACAAAGATCCATCAGCATGGAGCTTCTTCATGCATTTTACACCAACATGACTCAAGCGGCAGTTCCACAAGTAAGTGGTACTATCATTACTACTTTGTATCTTTTGGCATCAATATTATGAACATGTGTATCACTACAATCGAGATTCAATAAACCATAGAAGGTATTTATTCAAGCAAATAAAATAACCATTATTCTCTTTAAATGAATAATCGTATTGCAATATACATGATTTAATCATGTTCATGCTCAACGCAAACACCAAAAAACAATTATTTCGGTTTAACACTAATCCCGTTGGTAGAGGGAGTGTGCGATGTTTGATCCCATCAACCTTGGAAACATTTCCAACACATATCGTCACCTCACCTTTAGCCAATCTCCGTTTATTCCGTAGCTTTTATTTCGAGTTACTAACACTTAGCAACTGAACCAGTATCTAATACCCTCATCCTACTAGGAGTACTAGTAAAGTACACATAATTATCATGTATATCAAATATACTTCTGTCGACTTCGCGGGCCTTCTCATCTACCAAGTATCTAGGGTAGCTCCGCCTCAGTGACCGTTCCCCTCATAACAGAAGCACTTAGTCTCGGGTTTGGGTTCAACCTTGGGTTTCTTCATTAGAGAAGCAACCGGTTTGCCATTTCATGAAGTATCCCTTCTAGCCCTTGCCCTTCTTGAAACTAGTGGCTTTACTAACCATCAACAATTGATGCTCCTACTTGATTTCTACTTTCCCAGTGTCAAACATTGCGAATCGCTCAAGGATAATCATATATATCCTTGATATGTTATAGTTCATCACAAAGATCTTAGCGGCTTGGTGGCAGTGACTTTGGAGAACCATCACTATCTCATGTGGAAGATCAACTCCCACTTGATTCAAGCGACTGTTGCACTTAGACGATCTGAGCACATGCTCAACGACTGAGCTTTTCTCCTTTTACTTTGTAGACAAAGAATCTTGTCAGAGGTCTCATACCTCTCAACAAGGGCACGAGCATGAAATCCCAATTTCATCTCTTAGAACATCTCATATGTCCCGTGACGTTAAAAACGTTTTCAGCGCCTCAATTCTAAGCCGTTAGGTATTACGCACTGAACTATCACGTAGCCATCAAAAACGTGTATGTTAGATGTTCGCAACATCCATAGACGACGCTCGAGGTGCAGCACACCGAGCGGTGCATTAAGGACATAAGCCTTCTGCGCAGCAATGAGGACAATCCTCAGTTCACGGACTCAGTCCGCAAAGTTGCTACTATCATCTTTGAACTAAATTATCTTTAGGAACATATAAAAACAGTGGAGCTACAACGCAAGCTACAACGTAATTTGCAAAGACCTTTTGACTATGTTCATGATAATTAGTTCAATTAATCATATTACTTAAGAAATCCCACTCAAATAGACATCCCTCTAGTCATTCGAGTGGCGCATGATCCAAATCTACTAACTCAAATCCGATCATCACGTGAGTTGAGTGTAGTTTCAGTGGTAAACATCTCTATGCTAATCATATCAACTATACGATTCATGCTCGACCTTTCGGTCTCTTGCGTTCCAAGGCCATGTCTGCACATGCTAGGCTCGTCAAGTTTAACCCGAGTGTTCCGTGTGTGCAACTGTTTTGCACCCGTTGTACCTAAACGTTGAGTCTATCACACCCGATCATCACTTGGTGTCTTGAAACGACGAACTGTCGCAACGGTGCACAGTAAGGGAGAACACAATTTTATCTTGAAATTTACTAAAGGATCACCTTATAATGCTACCTTCGTTCTAAGCAAGATAAGGTGCATAAAAGGATTAACATCACATGTAATTCATAATTGACATGATATGGCCATGATCTTGTGCTTCTTGATCTCCATCACCAAAGCACCGGCATGATCTTCATCGTCACCGGCGCCACACCATGATCTCCATCATCGTGGCGCCATTGAGGTTGTCGTGCTATCTATGCTATTACTACTAAAGCTACAACGTAGCAATATAGTAAACGCATAGGCAAACACAAACGTTAGTTTAAAGACAACCCTATGGCTCCTGTCGGTTGCTATAGCATCGACGTGCAAGTCGATATTTAACTATTACAACATGATCATCTCATACATCCAACATATCACATCATGTCTTTGTCCATATCACATCACATGCATACCCTGCAAAAACAAGTTAGACGTCCTCTAATTTGTTGTTGCATGTTTTACGTGGCTGCGATGGGTATCTAGTATGATCGCATCTTACTTACGCAAAACCACAACGGTGATGTGCAAATTGCTATTTAACCTCTCTCCAAGGACCGCCTCGGTCAAATCCCATTCAACTAAAGTTGAAGAAACAGACACCGGCCAGTCATCTTTATGCAACAAGTTGCATGTTAGTCGGTGAAACCGGTCATCTTGCTGGACGGTGATGAGTTGGATGATATCTATCATGTAATCGAGTTAGTTTTGACGGGGATTGATCCCTAGTATCCACTATGTTCTGAGATTGATGTTGCTACTACTTTGCCATGCTTAATGCTTGTCACTGGGGCCCGAGTGCCATGATTTCAGATCTGAACCTATTATGTTGTCGCCAATATATGTGTGTTCTTGATCCTATCTTGCAAGTTGTAGTCACCTACTATGTGTTATGACCCGGCAACCCCGGAGTGACAATAGCCGGAACCACTCCCGGAGATAACCATAGTATGAGGAGTTCATGTATTCACCAAGTGTTAATGCGTTGGTCCGGTTCTTTATTAAAAAGAGAACCCTAATATCCCGTAGTTTCCATTAGGACCCCGCTGCCACGGGAGGGACGGACAATAGATGTCATGCAAGTTCTTTTCCCTAAGCACGTATGACTACATACGGAATACATGCCTACATTAGATTGACGAACGAGAGCTAGTTACTTATCTCTCCATGTTATAGCTGTTACATGATGAATCACATCTGGCATAATCATCCATCACCGATCCAATGCCTATGAGTCTTTTACTACTGGTCCTTGCTCTATTACTTTGCTGCTGCTACTGTTACTCTGTTGCTACTGTTGTTACTTTGCTGCTACTGGTTACTGTTGCTACTGCTGCTATCATACCACCTTGCTACTGATACTTGCCTGCAGACACTAAATCTTTTAGGTGTGGTTGAATTGACAACTCAGTTGCTAATACTTGAGAATATTCTTTCGCTTCCCCTTGAGTCGAATCAATAAATTTGGGTTGAATACTCTACCCTCGAAAACTGTTGCGATCCCCTATACTTGTGGGTTATCAAGACATTTTTCTGGCGCCGTTGCCGGGGAAGCACAACTATATTCTGTGAGTCACTTGGGATTTTCATCTGCTGGTCACTATGAGGTATCCGATAGATCCAAGAACTAAAGTCTTGCCCTCAACTACGAGGACAGGTAAGGAACTGCCATCTAGCTCTGCACTTGATTCACCTTTAGTTATGAGTAAGTTTGCGACACCACCTCCTGCTAGAAATCTTGATATGTCGCCTGTGCTTGATGATGCTACTTCTGCTACCCATGATGCTTATGATGATGCTATGCTTGATACTGCTTTGCCTGATGATGCTATGCCTAATACTGCTTTGCCACTAGGTGCATTCCTTGATGCACAAATTGCTAGAGTTGTTGCTAGATGTGATGATACTTCTGAAACTGCTGATGCTATTGAAGTAGAACCTGCTATTATGCGTGAATTGCCTGTTATGCCTGAGCGTTATGTTATGGAGGGAGATATAGCTGAGGACTTTATTGCATGTAAGGATAGCTATGATGTTGAGAAATTACTGCGCAAGTGGAAAGAAAAATCTCTGAACGCTAGGATGAAATACGACCCGAAGTTTGCTACTTCGCCTATCTTTGTGACCGATAAGGATTATGAATTCTTTGTCGACCCTGAGTTAATTACTCTAGTCGAATCTGATCCTTTTCACGATTATGAGTGTGAAATGGTTGTAGCCCATCTTACCAAACTGCACGATATAGCCACCCTATTCACTAGTGAGGAAAAGATCCGCCACTACTATATCCTCAAGCTGTTTCCTTTCTTGCTAAAGGATGATGCTAAGACTTGGTTCACTTCTCTTGCTCCTGGTTGTGTGCGTAGCCCCCAAGATATGGTCTACTACTTCTCTGAAAAATATTTCCCTGCCCATAAGAAGCAAGCTGCCTTGCAGGAAATATACAACTTTGCTCAAGCTGATGAAGAGAGTCTCCCACAAGCTTGGGGGAGGCTCGTCCAACTACTGAATGCTTTGCCTGATCACCCTATTGAGAAGAATGAAATACTTGATATCTTCTATAATGGACTTACCGATGCTTCTAGAGACCACCTACATAGTTGTGTTGGTTGTGTTTTTAGGGAACAAATTGTAGAACAAGCTGAGATCCTATTGATTAATATCTTCTGCAATGAGAATGCTTGGACTATTCCCGAACCACCTCCTAAGCCAACTCCGAAGAAAAGAGGTATTCTATTCCTCAGTCCTAAAGATATGCAAGAAGCTAAGAAATCTATGAAAGAGAAAGGCATTAAAGCTAAAGATGTCAAAAATCTACCACCTATCGAAGAGATCCATGGTCTTGATAACCCGATACAGGTAGTAGAAGTAAATTCTCTGCGTAGGTTTGATGAGAGTGATATTCCTTTTGATAAACCTGCTAGCTTATGCCTGGATGGATTTGATAACTTTGTTGCCAAACAACAAAGTTTCAATGATTATGTTAGCACACAATTGGAACAGAATGCTCGTATGCTTAGTCATTTAAGTGCTTGTGTGGACAAAAATGTCAATGATCTTAAGCTTCTGAGTAAGCATGCCTCTATGGTTACTACTCAGGTAGAACAAGTACTTAAGGCTCAAAATGACTTTCTCAATGAGTTGAATGAAAATTCCGTCAGAGTCGTTACTAGAGGCGGTAGAATGACCCAGGAACCTTCATATCCCGAGGGTCACCCGAAGAGGATTGAACAAGATTCTCAAGGAGTTAGCACTGATGCACCTAGTCATCATAGAAAGAAGAAGAAAGATGATAGGGATTTGCACACCAGCAACCCTGTTGCTGCTACCCCTGAGAGTCCAAACGATGTCTCTGTCTCTAATGCTCAAACACAATCTGGTGATGAACATGAGCCTAATGAGAATATCAATAGTGATGTTCATGATGATGCTCAACCGAGCAATGAAAGGGATGTGGAGATTGAACCTGTTGGTCTTGATAATCCACAGCCTAAGAATAAGAGATACAATAAGAATGACTTCGCTGCTAGGAAGCATGGTAAAGAAAGGGAACCATGGGTTCAGAAACCCATGCCCTTTCCTCCCAAACCATCCAAGAAAAAGGATGATGAGGATTTTGAGCGCTTCGTTGAAATGATCAGACCTGTCTTTCTGCAAATGCGTTTGACAGATATGCTCAAAATGTCTCTGTATGCTAAGTACATGAAATATATTGTAACTAATAAGAGGAGGATACCTGAGGTTGAGATTTCCACCATGCTTGCTAACTATACCTTCAAGGGTGGAACTCCCAAGAAACTAGGCGATCCCGGTGTGCCCACTATACCTTGCTCCATTAAAGGCAACTACGTTAGAACTGCTTTATGCGACCTTGGAGCCGGTGTTAGTGTTATGCCTCTCTCTCTTTCTCGTAGGCTTGAACTGGATAAGTTGACACCCACTGAAATCTCTCTGCAAATGGCCGACAAATCAACTGATTTCCCTATCGGCATTTGTGAGGATGTGCCTGTTTTGGTTGCCAACGTCACCATCTTAACAGACTTTGTTATTTTGGATATTCCTAAGGACGATGCCATGGCGGTCATCCTCGGAAGACCCTTTTTAAACACTACAGGGGCTGTTATAGATTGCAACATAGGCAATGTCACTTTCCATGTCAACGGTAATGAGCATACGGTGCACTTTCCGAAGAAACAATATCGAGTACATTGCATCAATGCTATCGAAAAAACTTCATCGATTCTTATTGGAAGCTTTGAATGCCCTACTCCTACTGTCAAGAGGAAGTATGATTTGCTTGTTGGGGAGATACACATCCCCATTGAGGTGACCTAGTGACTATTCGAAAATTCTCCGTTCTCTTTTGCGATTCGAAAAGGTTTGTCGAGGAGACTTGATCAACCTCATTGACGGATTTTCTTTCGATGACCATGAGATGGATGAATCGAGGAGTCACAAACCTGTCTTCCAAGCTTTCACCTTCGGTTGCTTAGAAGAAAAATGATAGATTTAGTTTAGTTTTCCCTGTTTTCTGTTTCAGCGTCCGGTAGAAAAGTACCCCGAAAATAAAAGTTCTCCGAACGCCGTGAAAATCAAGTATGATTTTTTCTGGAATTTTTGAAAAATACTGAGACAACGAGCTTGCCCGGGGGCTGCACCAGTGGGCCACAAGCCCTGGAGGCGCGGGCACCCCTTGGCCACGCCTACCTGGCTTGTGGGGCCCACGTGCACCCCCTCCACTCATTCTTGCTCTCATCTGGTTCTCCTACCTCCAGAAAAAATCGTTTCGCAGCTCAAACCCGTGTTCTTGCTGGGATTTTCGATCTCTTTGCTCAAAGCACCATTCCCCGAACTGTTTTGGAGAAATTACTCCTTGGTAAGTGACTCCTCCATTGGTCCAATTAGTTTTTGCTCTGGTGCCTTATACTTCGCGTATTTTTGCTGCCTTGGTGACCATGTTCTTGAGCTTTGCATGCTAATTTTAGCTGGTCCCAAGTAGTTTTGATGCGTAATATGGCCTCTAGGCACTTGTGGGAGTAGTTGCTACAAGTTTTGTTGAGACTTGTTCACTTTTCCTTAGAGTCACTAAAAATTTCAGAAATTTTCAGAGATAGAAAAGGGAACAGATGAGGAGGTTCTTAAGAGGCTCTTCAAGCCGTGACCCCAAGGATGATGGAAGTGACAAGAAGCCCAAGTATTTGGTCCCTCGAGTCGCAGAAGTTTGAGCGTGCGAGTGGCCAAGCGACGTGTTCTTACGCGCCACTGGACTTTATGAGGACTTTTATCACTTGGTGGAGAACGCAGGCCTTACCGCCTTCGTTGAAGATAAGTGTTCGCAATACCTCCTCCTCACTAATATCTTCGTAGAAAGCTTTAACTTCTACCCGAGGAAGAATCCTCCTATGGTTGAGTTCAAACTTTATGATATCCCCCAGCGCATGTCACTCCAGGATTTTTGCAATGTTTGCAAATTACCTTACATTGGGGATATTCATGAACCTCGTCCACGTGACTTGGAGGCTTTCATTGATACAATTGTTGTAGGAGAGGAGAGAGGAGTGTCTTGAGCTAGAGCTGCTAGCATTCATTTTCCCGTGCTTCGGTACTTCTCATTATTTGTGGGAAAATGCTTGATTGGCCGTGGGAAAGTTGGGTCACTTAGTTCCCCAGATCTTGCGGTCTTGCGCGAAGCCCTTTATAATGATAAAACTTATAGCTTGGGCGCTATAGTAGCTCAACGGTTGAACACGAACCGTTCTAAAGGCATTGTCTATGGAGGTATCTATGCTACTCATCTTGCTAGACACTTTGAGATACCTATTAGACTCGAAGAGGAAGAAGAGATTCTTCTTCCCGAGAAATATCTAGATTATGATAGCATGGTTCTCCATGACTTTCTTGATAGAGATATAAATAGAAGGATGATTTATAACTTGGTATTTAGTCAGGGTACTCGTGAGACTATTACTTTGCCTGCTCCTTCTTTGTTCAATCTTCATGCATGCAGGTACATTATTATGCCCTCGGACATCTACGCATATTGGGGCTTAGCCCAACCACAGGTGCCCGTTCCCGAGCCACTAGTCGAGTACCAGACGCGAGTTTATCAGTGGGAGCCAGAGGAGCTCACACAGCAGTGGCATCCTCAGTCCACTCCGGAGTACCCCGGAGCTGGTTATTTCCCTCCTTGGGAGTAGACCAACTTAGGCCAAAAGCCTAAGCTTGGGGGAGTACGTGTTCTCACCGACTTTACATTCTTGCTTATGCTTTCACTTTGTTTGTCGGTGTTCACACTTTGCCAGTGTATCATCCATGCTAGTTTATTTTCTTTTTCTCGTTTTCTTTTCGTGTGTCTGTCTAGTTTGAGAAAACCCAAAAAGATTTTCTTTTTCTTCTTTTGCTTGTTGGGAGCTTTCCCGTTTAAGTAGTTTTCTTTTTCTTTGGGTCAAGGTAGAAGATAATGTTTACAATGTTTAGTGGCTCTCGCATGCATACCTGTTTACCTGTTAAAGAGCCATATTACTTTGTCTTCTCCTTTGTGTCTGCCTGCAGATTCCAGCTTAGTCCAATGCACGAGCATGCTTATTATTGTTCACATCATTTGGTCGTGCAAGTGAAAGGCAATAATGACGATATATGATGAAGTGACTGAGCCTGGAAAAGCTGGTATGAACTCGATCTATTTTGTTTTTGTAAATATGACTAGCTCATCATGCCCGATTCAGCTTTGTTGTGAGAGAAACATGTTTGCAATGACAACTTAGAGATCATAGTTGCTTATGCCATGCTTACTTAGCTAGGAGCTTATAATGGTTTGTCTTGGATGCCCACATGAATTTTGAGATGACTATGATGTAGTATGATAGGATGGTATCCTCCTTTGAATGATTCAAGTGGCTTGACTTGGCGCATATTCACACATGCAGTTGAAACAAAATCAACATAGCCTCTATGATATTCATGTTCATGGTGATTTATGTCCTACCCATGCTTGCACTCAATGTTAGTTAATCTCGATGCATTTTGATGACTGTTGTCGCTCCCTAGTTGGTCGCTTCCCAGTCTTTTGCTAGCCCTCACTTGTACTAAGAGGGAATACTGCTTGTGCATCCATTTCCATAAACCCAAAGTTGTTCCATATGAGTCCACCATACCTACCTATATGCGGTATCTACCTGCCGTTCCAAGTAAATTTGCATGTGCCACTCTCTAAACCTTCAAGAATAATCTGTTTTGCATGCCCGAACCGCCCATGTGGTGACAGGGGGCTATCAGTATCTTCCATGCTAGGCGTGTTATCCTCGATATGTGTTTATTCACTATCATTCACGAGAAAGGGGCCGGTAATTGGAATTCCCTGTTCCATGCTCAAATCAAAAAGATAATTACAAACAAAACTCCCCCAGGATTGATGTTTGTATGGACGGTACCCGAGGATTCAGCTAGCCGTGGAGTGTGATTGATTGGTGGTGGGGGAGTCAAAACTTTACTTTTCTGTTTGGGAATCGCCTATAGCATGTGTAGCTTGGAAGATGATGAGAACTCTTAGTCATTGCATTGACAATGAAGGCATGCCACCCAAAATTATTATCTCTGTTTTCAAAGCTTGAGCTGTGGCACCTCTGCAAATCAATGCTTCCCTCTGCGAAGGGCCTGTCTATTTATGTTCTTGTCGAGTCATCCTGTTCTTATAAAAGCACCAATTAGAGAGCACCTTTGTCATTTTAATGCTTTGCTTTTAACAGTGTTGAGTATGACTGTGACTGGATCTTCTTTGCCATGAATTACAATGCTTAGTCATCCGTTGGTCTTTGAAGGTGCTCTGCATTTATGTTTTGCGGTCTCAGAAAGAGCTAGCGAGATACCATCTGTTTGTATTGCTTCATGTTGTTTTGATTGAAGTGTTGACGTTTGAGACTTATTATTATTTGCTTGCTAGTTGATTATGCCATTGATATGAGTTTACCGTGAGACCTAGATGTCATTTGCTTATGTGGTTAGCTTGTGATCTTGCTGAAATTCTGGTTATGAGTTAGACATAGTTGCAACAACAAGATCAAACACAGTTCGTCAAAGTTTTTATTTTGTCTCTTTCAGTTTGTCAACTGAATTGCTTGAGGACAAACAAGGCTTTAAGCTTGGGGGAGTTGATACGCCTCCGTCGTATCTACTTTTCCGAACTCTTTTTCCCTTGTTTTGGACTCTAATTTGCATGATTTGAATGGAACTAACCCAGACTAACGTTGTTTTCACCAGAATTGCCATGGTGTTGTTTTTGTGCAGAAATAAAAGTTCTCGGAATGACCTGAAAATTTACGGAGAATTTTTCTGGAATTAATCAAAAATACATGCACAAAGATCCACCGGAGGAGGTGAGCCAGTGGGGCACAAGCCCAGGAGGCGCGGCCACCCCCCAGGCCGCACCTACCAGGCTTGTGGGGCCCACGGAGTTCCATCGCCTCCAAACTCAGCTCTATTTAGTCCGTCTCGCCCGGAAAAAATCAAGGAGAAGGATTCATCGCGTTTTATGATACGGAGGCGCCGCCACCTCCTGTTCTTCATTTGGAGGGCAGATCTGGAGTTCGTTTTGGGCTCCGGAGAGGGGAAATCGTCGCCATCGTCATCACCAACCTTCCTTCATCGCCAATTCCATGATGCTCTTCACCGTTCGTGAGTAATCTCATCGTAGGCTTGCTGGACGGTGATGAGTTGGATGAGATCTATCATGTAATCGAGTTAGTTTTGACGGGGATTGATCCCTAGTATCCACTATGTTCTGAGATTGATGTTGCTACTACTTTGCCATGCTTAATGCTTGTCACTAGGGCCCGAGTGCGATGATTTCAGATCTGAACCTATTATGTTGTCGCCAATATATGTGTGTTTTAGATCCTATCTTGCAAGTTGTAGTCACCTACTATGTGTTATGACCCGGCAACCCCGGAGTGACAATAGCCGGAACCACTCCCGGAGATGACCATAGTATGAGGAGTTCATGTATTCACCAAGTGTTAATGCGTTGATCCGGTTCTTTATTAAAAGGAGAACCTCAATATCTCGTAGTTTCCATTAGGACCCCGCTGCCACGGGAGGGATGGACAATAGATGTCATGCAAGTTCTTTTCCCTAAGCACGTATGACTACATACGGAATACATGCCTACATTAGATTGACGAACGGGAGCTAGTTACTTATCTCTCCGTGTTATAGCTGTTACATGATGAATCACATCCGGCATAATCATCCATCACCGATCCAATGCCTACGAGTCCTTTACTACTGGTCCTTGCTCTGTTACTTTGCTGCTACTACTATTGCTGCTGCTACAGTTACTCTGTTGCTACTCCTGTTACTTTGCTACCACTGGTTACTGTTGCTACTGCTGCTATCATACCACCTTGCTACTGATACTTGCGTGCAGGCACTAAATCTTTCAGGTGTGGTTGAATTGACAACTCAGCTGCTAATACTTGAGAATACTCTTTCGCTTCCCCTTGAGTTGAATCAATAAATTTGGGTTGAATACACTACCCTCGAAAACTGTTGCGATCCCCTATACTTGTGGGTTACCAATGATCTATTCCTGCATGGCTCCGCCCGAGCTCCGCAAAAAATAGATCTAGAGGAAGAACTACGATCTAGAGGAGAGGGCAGCATGTGGCAAAGTTGTGTGTCAAAAGCCCTAACCCTCTAGTATATATAGGAGGAGGGGAGGGGCAACCTTGGCGCGCCAAGGAAGGCCTCCTTGGGTCGGCCGAAGTGGGGAAGGGAGGACTCCTCCTCCAATCCCACTTGGATTAGGACTCCTTCCTTATTTTCCCACCTCTTTCGGATTTTCCACTTTTTTCCCCATTATACCTTAATGAGTATCCAATAAACCCACGTGGACCCCTTGGGGCATGGTGGGATCACCCAGTGGGCCCCCGGAACCCATTCGTCACTCCCGGTACACTGCCGGCAATGCCCGAAAACCTTTCGGAATCCAAATACCAACTTCCTATATATCAATCTTCGTTTCCGGACCATATAGGAAACCCTCGTGACGTCCGAGATCTCATCCGGGACTCTGAAGAAAACTTCGGTCACCAACACATTTAACTCAACTATACCGAAACGTCACCGAACCTTAAGTGTGCAGACCCTGCGGGTTCGAGAACTATGCAGACATGACCTGAGACACCCCCGATCAATAACCAATAGCGGGACCTGGATATCCATATTGGCTCCTACATATTCTACAAAGATCTCTATCGGTTGAACCTCTATGTCAAGGATTCAGTTAATCCCGTATACTATTCCCTTTGTCCTTCGGTATGTTACTTGCCCGAGATTCGATCATCGGTATCCCTATACCTAGTTCAATCTCGTTATCGGCAAGTCTCTTTACTCGTTTCGTAATACAAGATCCCATGACTAACTTCTTAGTCACATTGCTTGCAAGGCTTATTGTGATGTTGTATTACCGAGTGGGCCCCAAGATACCTCTCCGTCACATAGAGTGACAAATCCCAATCTTGATCCATGCCAACCCAACAGACACCTTTGGAGATACTTGTAGAGCATCTTTATAGTCACCCAGTTATGCTACGACATTTGATACACACAAGGTATTCCTCCGGTGTCCGGGAGTTGCATGATCGCATAGTCATAGGAACAGATACATTGACATGCACAAAACAGTAGCAATAAACCGACACAATCATATACTACAATTATAGTTTGGGTCTTGTCCATCACATCATTCTCCCAATGATGTGATCTTGTTATCAAGTGACAACATTTGTCTATGGTCAGGAAACCTTGACCATCTTTGATCAACGAGCTAGTTAACTAGAGGCTTACTAGGGACAGTGTTTTGTCTATGTATCCACACATGTATTTGTGTTTCCAATCAATACAATTTTAGCATGGATAATAAACGATTATTATGAACAAGGAAATATAATAATAACTATTTTATTATTGCCTCTAGGGCATATTTCCAACAACCCTTATAAGGAGTTCCAACTCCTTCTCCACTAACAAGGTGGGACTAAACTTTCCACAACTCCTTGCCATGCCACCTACATGGGCCCTTAGAGATTTGTATAAATTGTCATATGGGCTCTAGGACCATCTAACATTTCAACAACCCCCCACTAGATGTCAAGGGCCCATTATGTCCTCTTGTCCAATAACTGTTTTGTATACCAACATTTCAGTGAATACCTATTAATGTTGAGCTTCACCTAGAGTACGTAGCTACACTCTTCCACAACTGAATAATATACTATTCCTTGAATTGTCATATTGGCATAAAGTAGTTTCACCATATGTCTTACTAGTACTAGGCTGCCGAAGGTTGACCCCTCGGTGAAGCATATTAGTCACACTGATGGCCTACTCATGATCTTACTAGAGATCACCCCAATCTCACAAACTGTGACTAGCACTCGATGTCATATAGGTGTGATCCTCCAAAGATCGCTTTGTAGGATAGCATCTTGCTTACATATAAGCTTTAGAACACATTAAGATAGTAGTCATCCTACCATACAATATCCGAGAGTATTGCATCTCCAACGGTGTGGGCGAGTAAAGTTACTCACCTCGGTTCACCACTGGCTTGTTTTCCTAGGTCCTATTTCACGGGATCTCCAATCACATAGGTTGGGTTACTACCATGAAAACTCATGTGGGTCTCATACCCACCTCCCTCGATGCACCATCTATCACAACACGTAATTGCCCTTTAGTAAAGGGATCTGTCAGATTCTTAGCTGTTTGGATATAATCCAACACTATCACTCCGGAGTTTCTACTCCGGAGTTTCTTAAACATTTGACAACCTTCAATCTCATTCTTATATGCCTGTTGGACTTTATGTTGTCCTTTGAACTCTTCACTTTGACAAGGAATGTCTCATTATCGCAGTTCATAAGGATAGCCGGAACCGGATTCTCAACCACTCGCAAGTCAATCAAAAGATCTCTAAGAAATTCTGCTTTGACACCACATGTGTCTAATGTTGTTAATTCTACTTTCGTTGTCGATCTCGTTAAGATCATTTGCTTGCCGGACTTCCAGGAAATAGCACCGCCTCCAAGGTAAACATATAGCTGCTTACTCTCGCTGATGCATTGGTTTCCCTCCAATCTTAAAGGGTGATGTAGCACAGCGAAGACAAGTATTTCCCTCACTTAAGAAACCAAGGTATCAATCCATTAGGTAGATCCACAAGACTATGTAAGCAGCACCAGCACACAAATAGCAAATCCTCGCAACCCAACGCGTGGAGGGGTTGTTAATCCCTCATGGGTGAAGTAAAGATAGATTGATAGATGCAAACAAGAGTGAGAGCAATAGAATGCACCAAGGTATTTTTTTGTTTTTTTGATAATATAGACAAGAAAACAGAAGAGAAAATAAAGTAGAAACGCAAATAGCAAAGTAGAAATTGAAAATAGATGATGTGAAGTAGAGCCGGGGGCCATAGTTTTCATTAGCGGCTTCTCTCGGGAAATAGCAAACTGTGGGTAAACAAATTACTATTGGGAAATTGATACAAGATAAAACAGTTATGATGATATTCAAGACAATGATCATGTATATAGGCATAACGTCCAATACAAGTAGACCAACTTCTGCTTGCATCTATTTCTAATACTCCACACATCGATCGCTATCCAGCATGCATCTAGTGTATTGAGTTCATGGAGAAATGATGTAATGCCTTAAAAACGATGACATGATGTAGACTAGTTCTATTCATGTAGGAATAGACCCCATCATTTTATCCTTGATAGCAACGATACATGCGTGTCATGTCTCTTTCTGTAACTAAGATTGAGCACCGCAAGATCGAACCCATCACAAAGCACACCTTCACATTGCAGATAAAAGATCAAGTTGGTTGGACAAAAACCAAATATCAAAGAATAAATACGAGACCTTAATAATCAAGCATGAATATGTTTCCATAGATCTGATCATAAACTCACAATTCATCGGATCCCAACAAACACACCGCAAAAGAAAGAGTTACATGATGTGGATATCCAAGAGACCATTGTATTGAGAAAAAAATGAGAGAGAAAGCCATCTAGCTACTACCTACGGACCCGTAGGTCTGATATGAACTATTCACGCATCATCGGAGGAGCACCAATGAGGATGGTGAACCTCTCCGTGATCGTGTTCCTCTCCGGAACGGGTTCTAGATTGGATTTCGTGGCTTTGGAACTTGCGGCGGATGAAACGATTTTTCGTCCACTCCTCTAGAGTTTTTTGAATATTGGGATATTTATAGAGCTCAGAGGTGGTGGAGGAGGTGCCCGAGGGCTCCACTTGACACCAGGCCGCGCTAGGGGCCTCTCGCTCACCCTGATGTCTAGTGGCCCCTTTGGGCCTCGTCTGGTTCTCATTCTTGGCTCTCAAGTTTCCTTCTGGTCCAAAAACAAAATGTTCGTAAAGTTTTGGTGGCAATTGGACCTCGTCTGGTATGGAATTTCTGCGAAGGAAAAAATAACAACTGGCACTAGTCACTATGTCAATAGGTTAGCCCCAAAAAATGGTATAAAGTTGCTATAAAATGATCATAAAACATCCAAGAATGATAATATAACAGCATGGAATAATAAAAAAATATAGATACGTTGGAGACGTATCAGCATCCCCAAGCTTAATTCCTCCTCGTCCTCGAGTAGGTAAATGATAAAAACAATTTTTTTGGTGTGGAATGCCGCCTCTCATGTTCATCATATTCCTTTTGTTTTCAGCATGGTCATATGGACTTGTAGATGATATAAAGCAATAGTCTATAATTTGACATGAAAATCTCAATACTCATGCATATCAACAAGCAACCAAGCCTTTGAAAATATCAACGCTAAAGAAAGTTATCCCTGGCCCATCATGCTCTATCATTGACCATTCATGTAATACACTCAAATATTAACTACATCAAATGCTCAAATATGATAATGCTGTACCTTAGTTGGTGCTTTATAAGAGAAGGTGGAGACTCAAATTCAAAATAAAAATTGCATAAAGTAAATAGATAGGCGCTTCGCACACAGAAGCAGGGATTTGTAGGGGTGCGAGGGCTCAAAATGAAAAACTTAGAGATAATTTTTTAGGGTGGCATGCTTTTCTAGTTAACGAGAATGACTAAGAGTTTCCAATATCCTCGATGCCAAACAAATTATAGGCAGTTGCCAAACTGGAAACAAAGTTTACTCCTTTTTCCACAATTCTTTCACATTCCACGGCTAGCCGTATCCACGGGTAACATCCATATCAACACTTCCCAAGGAATTTATTATTTGACAACATACTATATTTTTTTGGCATTTTGGGACTAGGCATCCCTATTACTGCCATACTCTCGTGCAATAATAAGTGAATAAACACTCATCTTGAGAATAACCTATTTAACATGGAAGATACCGTCCACCCCTTGCTGCTTCATGAGACGTACGAGCACACAAAACAGAAATTTATTTTGAACATTAGAGTTGGCACTTGCAAATTTACTTGGATCGGCGTTGAAATACCGCATATAGGTAGGTATGGTGGACTCATTTGGCACATCTTTTGGTTTAGGATTTGGATCCATAAGTAGTATTCCCGCTTAGTACAAGTGAAGGCTAGTAATAGATTGAGAGCTGCCAACCAAGGAACGAAAATCATCATAAGTGAACATTAAACATAACTAACACCGAATAATGCAACACAAGTAGGATGTAATTTCACAGCACAATTATTGACTTCATGTGTATGCATAGGGAATCACAAACCGTAACACCAATATTCTTAATAGAGCATAATTACTCATCAACATAACTCACATATTACTATCTTCATATCGCAAAACTATTGCAAAGAATCAAGTTTAATATCCATTGATCTTCGTGAAAGTTTTTATTATATCTTTCCTGGACATTTATCACCTTGGAACTAATTTCATTTAAAGCTAATTTACATAGAAAATAACAAGCTCTCAAACAAAATAATTGAAGAGCGAGAGCATAAGTTTCTTTAAAATTTTCAACTCCTAAAATTATATAAGTGAAGCAAGAGAGGATTTCTTTAAAATCTCAGAAACTCTAAAAATAATCTAAGTGAAGCATGAGAGCAAAATTTTCAAAATAACAGCACCATCATGCTCAAAAAGATATAGGTGAAGTACTTGAGAAAATCCATGGCTCAAAAAAATTTAAGTGAAGCATAGCGAGCGATTCTAACAAATCATATCATGATTTAGATCTCTCAAATGGATGTGTCCAGCAATGTTTATTATGACAAACTAACCAGAAAAGAAATCAAATACACAAATGATACAAGACGCTCCAAGCTAAACTCGTGATATGTGACGAATAAAAATATAGCTCCAAGTAAAATTACCGATGGTCTTTAGAAGAAAGAGGGGATGCCTTCCGGGGTATCCCCAAGCTTACCTGCTTGGTACTCCTTAGATATTGCCTTGGGGTGCCATGGGGAATCCTCAACCTTAGGATTTTATCACTCTTTATTCCTTCATCCATCGTGATCTCACTCAAAACTTGAAAACTTCAATCACACAAAACTCAACAAAATTTCCGTGAGATCCGTAAGAATAAGAAAACCAAACTTTACTATAGGTACCATTGAAAACCTATTCCAATTTTGTTTTTGCATTATAACGACTCTATTCTAACTTTACCATGGCTTATGCCCCCCGATATAATCCATAGAATCATTAAAATAAGCACATAATCCAAAGAAAATAGAATCTATTAAAAACAGAACATTGTGTAAAGATTCGAGATTTACTTATACTTCTATAATTCCAAAAATTCTAAAAAATTAGGAGAACGTAGGGAATTTGTATATTAATCTTGTGTAGAACAATTCACACATTTTTGACATTTCTGTGATTTTTAGGATTTTTCTACTCGACGAAAAAGTTTCTATTTTTCAACAAGATTAAAACAACTAACACCCCACATGATCCCAATGGATTTACTTGGCACAAACACTAAATAAAACAAAAACAAAATTATAACAGTATCATAATTGTGCAAACACTCAATAATAGAAAGCAAAAGTGAAAATAAATTTTATTTGTTGGGTTGCCTCCCAACAAGCGATATTGTTTTACGCCCCTAGCTAGGCATATATTGTTTTTTTTAAGTGATATCATCCTTAGCAATTGATCCATAGGTTTCCCCCATGATTGATTCATATGGTAATTTAATTTTAGTTCTAGGTAAGTTTTCCATGCCTTCTCTTAGTGGAAATTGAAATTTAATATTCCCTTGTTTCATATTAATCATGGCTTCTATATTACGTAAGAACGGTCTACCAAGAATTATTGGACAAGACAGATTGCACTTAATATCAAGAACAATAAAATCTATGGGCACATAATTCCTATTTGCAAGAATAAGAACATCATTAATACTTACCATAGGATTTTTAATAGTAGAATCCCCCAAGTGCAATCTGAGAGAACATTCTTCAATATTGGTAAGACCAATCACATCACAAAGAGATTTCAGAATTGTGGAAACACTAGCACACAAATCACATAAAGCATAGCACTCAAAATTCATGATTTTGATCTTAATGGTGGGTTCCCATTCATCATGTAATTTTCTAGGAATTTAAATCTCTATCTCTAAGTTTACTTCCAAAGCTTTTATTACCGCATCCGAAATATGTTTAGTAAAAGCTTTATTTTGTTCATAGGCATAGGATGAATTTATCATGGATAACAGTGTAGAAATATACTCAATCACACAGAGGCTATAAAAATTAAAGTTTTTGCAATCCAAAAGAGTCGGTGCATCACGGCTACTGCAACAAAAGACCTTGCAATGGCGCCAGAAACGTGGTGACGGGAGAGTGTTCTTGTCTTGATACTCCTCAGCAACGGCACCAGGAATCCTTCTGCTACGGCTATACCTTAAGGGACTTCCTAGGAAAATATGCAAAGGATTTCCCCCGTGGCCTTGGAGCCTTGCGTTGGTGTTCCCTCGAAGTGGAAAGGGTGATGTAGCGCAGCGGTGGTAAGTATTTCCCTCAGTTTGAGAACCAAGGTATCGATCCAGTGAAGGAGTATCTCAAGTGCCTGCACAAACACAAAAAGCTTGCTCCCAACGCTATGAAGGGGTTGTCAATCCCTTATAGATTGTTCGCCAAATAAGAGCTTGTAAGGCAAACCCACATACTCAATCGTCTCTTTTGTTTTCCACAATTGTTACAATTCACGTGGTACTCATGGTGTCAAAGTTTCAGCTGGACACATAGGAATATAGGGGCTTATAGTTTTGCCTCCCAACGGTTTAACTCAAGGGTAAAGTCAACAACAATAAAGCATAAGTACTCAACTCCAAGTTGATATATGAATATAGATCTTTCCCAAGCATGCGACGGTAGCCAAGACAAAGGCAAAAAGGGAATTGGTGAAGATTACCATGACTCTTACAAGGGTAAAAAGTAAAGGTACAAGATAGGCCCTTCGCAGAGGGAAGCAGAGGTTGTAATGCGCTTTTGAGGTTTGAATGCGTGTCCTCTTGGTGCGGAGGAACGTCACTTTATATTGCCTCCTGTGATAAAGAACTTTATTATGCAGTCTGTCGCTTTTATGTCTTCTTCATCACAGGTTCGTACAAAGCTTATTTTCCACACACTAATAGATCATACATATTAGAGAGCAATTTTTATTGCTTGCACCGATGACAACTTACTTGAAGGATCTTATTCAATCCATAGGTAGGTATTGTTAGGTAACGTAGCATAAATTCAAAATTTTCCTACGCATATTTAGATCTTCCTATGGAGAGACCAGCAACGAGAGAGGGGTAAGAGCATATTCATACCTTTGAAGATCGCTAAGCGGAAGCGTTGCTAGAACGCGGTTGATGGAGTCCTACTCGCAGCGATTCCGATCTAGTGCCGAACTACGGCACCTCCGCGTTCAACACACGTGCAGCCCGGTGACGTCTCCCGCACCTTGATCCAACAAGGAGGAGGGAGAGGTTGGGGAAGAACTCCAGCAGCACGACGACGTGGTGTCAATGGAGAGAAGAGGTCTCTTGGCAGGGCTTCGCCAAGCACTGGCAGAGAGGAGGAGGAAGAAGGGCAGGGTTGCGCTGAGGGAGAGGGAGAAGTCTGCCTCCCAATGGCAAAAGTGCCCGATATATATATAGGGGAAGGGAGGGGCTGCGCCCCCTTGAGGGTTTCCCCCTCCTGGGGTGGGCGGCAGCCCTAGATGGGGGCTGGTGCGGCGACCAAGGGGGGAGGAGGGGTGTGGCGCACCCTTGGTGGGCCTTAGGCCCACCTAGCTTAGGGTTTGCCCCCCCCTTTTCTCTCCCCTGCGCATTGGGCTGAGTGGGGAGGCGCACTAGCCCACCTAGGGGCTGTTTCCCTCCCCCACTTGGCCCATCTTACCTCCCGGGGTCGTTGCCCCCCTTCGGTGGACCCCCGGGGCCACCACCGGTGGTCCCGGTACGTTACCGGTGATGCCCAAAACACTTCCGGTGTCCGAAACCATCCGTCATATATTTCAATCTTTACCTCCGGACCATTCCGGAGCTCCTCGTGACGTCCGGGATCTCATCCGGGACTCCAAACAACTTTCGGTAACCTCGTATAACAATTCCCTATAACCCTAGCGTCACCGAACCTTAAGTGTGTAGACCCTACGGGTTCGGGAGACAGGCAGACATGACCTAGACATCTCTCTGGCCAATAACCATCAGCGGGGTCTGGATACCCATGGTGGCTCCCACTTGCTCCACGATGATCTCATCGGATGAACCACGATGTCAAGGATTCAATCAATCCCGTATACAATTCCCTTTGTCTATCGGTATAGAACTTGCCTGAGATTCGATCGTCGGTATACCAATACCTTGTTCAATCTCGTTACCGGTAAGTCTCTTTACTCCTTCCGTAGCACGTCATCGTGTGACTAACTCCTTAGTCACATTGAGCTCATGATGATGTTCTACCGAGTGGGACCAGAGATACCTCTCTGTCACACGGAGTGACAAATCCCGATCTCGATTCGTACCAACCCAACAGACACTTTCGGAGGTACCCGTAGTCCACCTTTATAGTCACCCAGTTACGTTGTGACGTTTGATACACCCAAAGCACTCCCACGGTATCCGGGAGTTGCACAGTCTCATGGTCGAAGGAAAAGATACTTGACATTAGAAAAGCTTTAGCATACGAACAATACGATCTAGTGCTATGCTTAGGATTGGGTCTTGTCCATCACATCATTCTCCCAATGATGTGATCCCGTTATCAATGACATCTAATGCCCATGATCAGGAAACCATGATCATCTATTGACTAACGAGCTAGCCAACTAGAGGCTTGCTAGGAACACATTGTGATCTATTTGTTCACACATGTATTACTATTTCCTGTTAATACAATTATAGCATGAACAATAGACGATTATCATGAACAAGGAAATATGATAATAACCATTTTATTATTGCCTCTAGGGCATATTTCCAACAGTCTCCCACTTGCACTAGAGTCAATAATCTAGTTACATTGTGATGTATCGAACACCCATAACATTATGGTGTTGATCATGTTTTGCTCGTGGAAGAGGTTTAGTCAACGGGTCTGCAACATTTAGATCCTTGTGTACTTTACAAATATCTATCACTCCACTCTGGACATGGTCCTGGATGGAGTTGCAGCGGCGTTTGATGTGCTTCGTCTTCCGGTGAAACTTGGGCTCCTTGGCTATGGCAATGGCCCCAGTGTTATCACAGAAGAGTGTCATTGGACCCGACGCGCTTGGAACCACTCCAAGGTCGGTGATGAGCTCCTTCATCCAAATTCCTTCATGAGCTGCTTCTGAAGCAGCTATGTACTCCGCTTCACATGTAGATGCTGCCACGACTTCTTGCTTGCTGCTGCACCAGCTCACTGCCCCACCATTCAACACATATACTTATCCGGTCTGTGACTTAGAGTCATCCGAATCTGTGTCGAAGCTAGCGTTGACGTAACCCTTTACGACGAGCTCTTCGTCACCTCCATAAACGAGAAACATTTCCTTAGTCCTTTTCAGGTACTTAAGGATATTCTTGACCATTGTCCAGTGTTCCATACCGGGATCACTTTGGTACCTCCCTACCAAACTTATGGCAAGGTTTATATCAGGTCTGGTACACAGCATGGCATACATTAGAGAGCCCACGGCTGAAGCGTACGGGACATAACTCATCTTCTCTCTTTCTGCTGCCATGGTCGGCGACTAAGTCTTACTCAATCTCATACCTTGCAAAACTGGCAAGAACCCTTTCTTTGAGTTTTCCATATTGAACTTCTTCAATATCTTGTCAAGGTATGTACTTTACGAAAGACCTATGAGGCGTCTTGATCTATCTCTATAGATCTTGATGCCTAATATGTATGCAGCTTCTCCAAGGTCCTTCATTGAAAAACTCTTGTTCAAATAGGCCTTTATGCTCTCCAACATTTCTGTATTGTTCCCGATCAATAATATGTCATCCACATACAGTATGAGGAAAGCTACAGAGCTCCCACTCACTTTCTTGTACAGACAGGCTTCTCCGTAAACCTGTATGAACCCAAACGCTTTAATCACCTCATTAAAGCGAATGTTCCAACTCCGAGATGCTTGCACCAGCCCATAGATGGAGCGCTGGAGCTTGCACACTTTGTTAGCACCCTTAGGGTCGACAAAACCTTCTGGTTGCATCATATACAGCTCTTCCTTAAGGTTCCCGTTAAGGAACGCTGTTTTGACGTTCATTTGCCAAATTTCATAATCATAAAAGGCGGCAATTGCTAA
The DNA here is from genome assembly GCF_904849725.1 of Hordeum vulgare subsp. vulgare. Classification (NCBI taxonomy): domain Eukaryota; kingdom Viridiplantae; phylum Streptophyta; class Magnoliopsida; order Poales; family Poaceae; genus Hordeum; species Hordeum vulgare. The sequence goes on from NC_058523.1 coordinate 463,722,287, forward strand.
CATGATTCGGATTGATTTTAGCTTTGCTACGGGAGATAAAGTCTCTTCGTAGTCAACTCCTTGAATTTGTCGAAAACCCTTTGCGACAAGTCGAGCTTTGTAAACGGTTACATTACCGTTTGCATCAGTCTTCTTGTTGAAGATCCATTTATTTTCTATGGCTCGCCGGTCATCGGGCAAGTCCACCAAAGTCCATACTTTGTTCTCATACATGGATCCTATCTCGGATTTCATAGCTTCAAACCATTTGTTGGAATCCGGGCCCGCCATCGTTTCTTCATAGTTCGAAGGTTCACCGTTGTCTAACAACATGTTTTCCATCACAGGGTCGCCGTACCACTGTGGTGCGGAGCGTGCCCTTGTGGACCTTCGTGGTTCAGTAGTAACTTGATCCGAAGCTTCATGATCATCATCATTAACTTCCTCTTCAGTTGGTGTAGGCGCCACAGGAACAACTTCCCGCGCTGTGCTACTATCCTGTTCGAGAGGGGGTGTAATTACCTCATCAAGTTCTACCTTCCTCCCACTTACTTCTTTCGAGAGAAACTCTTTCTCTAGAAAGGATCCGTTCTTGGCAACAAAGGTTTTACCTTCGGATCTAAGATAGAAGGTATACCCAATAGTTTCTTTAGGGTATCCTATGAATACGCATTTATCCGCTTTGGGTTCGAGCTTTTCTGGTTGAAGTTTCTTCACATAAGCATCGCAGCCCCAAACTTTAAGAAACGACAACTTAGGTTTCTTGCCAAACCATAGTTCATACGGTGTCGTCTCAACAGATTTAGACGGTGCCCTATTTAAAGTGAATGCTGCAGTTTCTAATGCGTATCCCCAAAATGATAGCGGTAGGTCGGTAAGAGAAATCATAGATCATACCATATCTAATAAAGTGCGATTACGACGTTTAGACACTCCGTTGCGTTGCGGTGTGCCACGCGGCGTCAGTTGTGAAACGATTCCACGCTTTCTTAGGTGTGTGCCAAACTCGTGACTCAAATATTCTCCTCCACGATCAGATCGTAGACACTTAATTTTTCGGTCACGTTGATTCTCGACTTCACTCTGAAATTCCTTGAACTTTTCAAATGTCTCAGATTTGTGCTTCATCAAGTAGATATACCCATACCTACTCAAATCATCGGTGAGAGTGAGAACATAACGATAGCCACCGCGAGCTTCAACATTCATTGGACCACACACATCAGTATGTATTATTTCCAATAAATCGGTTGCTCTCTCCATTATTCCTAAGAATGGAGTCTTAGTCATCTTGCCCATGAGGCACGGTTCGCATGTGTCAAATGATTCAAAGTCAAGAGACTCTAATAGTCCATCAGTATGGAGCTTCTTCATGTGCTTAACGCCGATATGACCAAGGCGGCAGTGCTAGAGGTATGTGGGACTATCATTATCAACTTTACATCTTTTGGTACTCACACTATGAATATGTGTAACATCATGATCGAGATTCATCAGGAATAAACCATTCACCAGCGGAGCATGACCATAAAACATATCACTCATATAAATAGAACAACCATTATTCTCTGACTTAAATGAGTAGCCGTCTCGCATTAAGCAAGACCCTGATACAATATTCATGCTCAAAGCTTGTACTAAATAACAATTATTAAGGTTTAAAACTAATCCCGACGGTAGATATAAAGGCAGCGTGCCGACGGCGATCACATCGATTTTGGAACCATTCCCCACGCGCATCGTCACCTCGTCCTTGGCCAGTCTCCGCTTATTCCATAGTTCCTGCTTTGAGTTGCAAATGTGAGCAACAACACCGGTATCAAATACCCAGGAGCTACTACGAGCACTGGTAAGGTACACATCAATAACATGTATATCACATATACCTTTAACGTTGCCGGCCTACTTGTCCGCTAAGTATTTGGGGCAGTTCCGCTTCCAGTGACCCTTTCCCTTGCAATAGAAGCACTCAGTCTCAGACTTGGGTCCATTCTTTTTCTTCTTCCCGGCATCTGGCTTACCGGGCGCGGCAACAGCTTTGCCGTCTTTCTTGAAGTTCTTCTTACCCTTGCCTTTCTTGAGACTAGTGGTCTTGTTGACCATCAACACTTGATGCTCTTTCTTGATTTCTACTTCTGCAGACTTGAGCACCGAGTACAACTCGGGAATGGTCTTTTCCATCCCTTGCATGTTGTAGTTAAGCACAAAGCCTTTGTAGCTTGGTGGGAGAGACTGGAGGATTCTGTCAATTATAGCATCATCCGGAAGTTCGACTCCAAGTGAAGTCAGACGACCGTGTAACCCAGACATTTTGAGTATGTGCTCAATGACAGAACTGTTCTCCTCCATCTTACAGCTAAACAACTTGTCGGAGACTTCATATCTTTCGACACGGGCATGATCTTGAAAAACTAGCTTCAGCTCCTGGAACATCTCATATGCTCCGTGTTGCTCAAAACGCCTTTGGAGCCCCGTTTCTAAACTGTATAACATGGCACACCTAACCAGAGAGTAGTCATCACTTCGCGTTTGCCAGACGTTCAGAATGTCCTGGGCTGCTGTGGGAGCGGGAGGGTCACCTAGCGGCGCATCAAGGACATAAGCCTTTTTAGCTGCTTCAAGGATGAGCTTCAAGTTGCGAACCCAGTCCGCATAGTTGCTACCATCATCTTTCAGCTTGTTTTTCTCTAGGAATGCGTTGAAATTGAGGTTGACGTTGGCCATCTACAATATTTATAATGACAACTTTTAGACTAAGTTCATGACAATTAAGTTCATTTAATCAACTTAAGTATGAACTCCCACTTAAATCGACATCCCTCTAGTCATCTAAGTGATACATGATCCATGTTGACTAACCCGTGTACGATCATCACGTGAGACGGACTAGTCACCATGGTGAGCAACTTTATGCTGATCGTATTCAACCATACGACTCATGTTCGACCTCTCGGTCTCTTGTAATCGAGGTCATGTCTGCACATGCTAAGCTCGTCGAGTCAACCTAGGTGTTTCGCGTGTGTAAATCTGGCTTACACCCGTTGTATGCGAACGTTAGAATCTATCACACCCGATCATCACGTGGTGCTTCGAGACAACGAACCTTCGCAACGGTGCACACTTAGGGGAATACGTTCTCGAAATTATAAGAGGGATCATCTTATTATGCTACCGTCGTTCTAAGCAATAAGATGTAAAACATGATAAACATCACAATGCAATCATATAGTGACATGATATGACCATTATCATCTTTGCTCTTTCGATCTCCATCTTCAGGCATCGCATGATCATCATCGTCACCGGCGTGACACCATGATCTCCATCATCGTGTCTCCGTGAAGTCGTCACGCCAACTACTACTATCACTACTACTATAGCTAACCGTTAGCAATGAAGTAAAAGTAGTAAGCACATGGCGTTGCATCTCATACAATAAATTAAGACAACTCCTATGGCTCCTGCCGGTTGTCATACTCATCGACATGCAAGTCGTGAAACTTATTACAATAACATGATCATCTCATACATCATACATGCAACATCACAACTTTGGCCATATCACATCACATGTCAAACCCTGCAAAAACAAGTTAGACATCCTCTAATTGTTGTTGCAAGTTTTACGTGGCTGATTTGGGTTTCTAGCAAGAACGCCTTCTTACCTACGTGACAGCCACAACAATGATATGACAAAGCTATTTACCCTTCATAAGGACCCTTTTCATAAAATTCAATCCGACTAGAGTAGGAGAGACAGACACCCGCTAGCCACCTTTATGCACGGTGTGCACGTCTGTCGGTGGAACCAGTCTCACGTAAGCGTACGTGTAAAGTCGGTCCGAGCCGCTTCATCCAACAATACCGCCGGAAAAGAATAAGACTAGTAGCGGCAAGAAAATTGACAAATCATCGCCCACAACTTTTTTGTTCTACTCGTGCATAGAATCTACGCATAGAAAACCTGGCTCTGATACCACTTTTGGGTAACGTAGCATAAATTCAAAATTTTCCTACGCATATTCAGATCTTCCTATGGAGAGACTAGAAATGAGAGAGGGGTAAGAGCATCTTCATATCTTTGAAGATCGCTAAGCGGAAGCGTTGCTAGAACGCGGTTGATGGAGTCGTACTCGAAGCGATTCCGATCTAGTGCCGAACTACGGCACCTCCGCGTTCAACACACGTGCAGCCCGATGACGTCTCCCGCACCTTGATCCAGCAAGGAGGAGGGAGAGGTTGGGGAAGAACTCCAGTAGCACAACGGCGTGGTGTCGATGGAGAGACGAGGTCTCCCGGCAGGGCTTCGCCAAGCACCGGCAGAGAGGAGGAGGAAGAAGGGCAGGGGTGCGCCGAGGGAGAGGGAGAAGTCTGTCTCCCAATGGCCAAAAGTGCCCGGTATATATAGGGGAAGGGAGGGGCTGTGCCCCCTTGAGGGTTTCCCCCTCCTGGGGTGGGCGGCAGCCCTAGATGGGGGCTGGTACGGCGGCCAAGGGGGGGAGGAGGGGTGTGGCGCACCCCTGGTGGGCCTTAGGCCCACCTGGCTTAGGGTTTGCCCCCCCCTTTTCTCTCCCCTGCGCATTGGGCTGAGTGGGGAGGCGCACCAGCCCACCTAGGGGCTGGTTCCCTCCCCCACTTGGCCCATCTTACCTCCCGGGGTCGTTGCCCCCCTTCGGCGGACCCCCGGGGACACCTCCGGTGGTCCCGGTACGTTACCGGTGATGCCCGAAACACTTCCGGTGTCCGAAACCATCCATCCTATATATCAATCTTTACCTCCGGACCAATCTGGAGCTCCTCGTGACGTCCGGGATCTCATCCGGGACTCCAAACAACTTTCGGTAACCTCGTATAACAATTCCCTATAACCCTAGCGTCACCGAACCTTAAGTGTGTAGACCCTACGGGTTTGGGAGACAGGCAGACATGACCGAGACATCTCTCTGGCCAATAACCATCAGTGGGGTCTGGATACCCATGGTGTCTCCCACTTGCTCCACGATGATCTCATCGGATGAACCACGATGTCAAGGATTCAATCAATCCCGTATACAATTCCCTTTGTCTGTCGGTATAGAACTTGCCCGAGATTCGATCGTCGGTATACCAATACCTTGTTCAATCTCGTTACCGGTAAGTCTCTTTACTCGTTCCATAGCACGTCATCGTGTGACTAACTCCTTAGTCACATTGAGCTCATGATGATGTTCTACCGAGTGGGCCTAGAGATACCTCTCCGTCACGCGGAGTGACAAATCCCGATCTCGATTCGTACCAACCCAACAGACACTTTCGGAGGTACCCGTAGTGCACCTTTATAGTCACCGAGTTACGTTGTGACGTTTGATACACCCAAAGCACTCCTACGGTATCCGGGAGTTGCACAATCTCACGGTCGAAGGAAAAGATACTTGACATTAGAAAAGCTTTAGCATATGAACAATACGATCTAGTGCTATGCTTAGGATTGGGTCTTGTCCATCACATCATTGTCCCAATGATGTGATCCCGTTATCAATGACATCTAATGCCGATGATCAAGAAACCATGATCATCTATTGACTAGCGAGCTAGCCAACTAGAGGCTTGCTAGGGACACATTGTGATCTATTTGTTCACACATGTATTACTGTTTCCTGTTAATACAATTATAGCATGAACAATAGACGATTATCATGAACAAGGAAATATGATAATAACCATTTTATTATTGCCTCTAGGGCATATTTCCAACAGGTATGGTGGACTCCCATGGCAAAACTGGGTTGGAGGTTTATGGATGCACAAGTAGTATCTCTACTTGGTGCGGGAGTTTTGGCTAATATGAGGTGGAAGCAATCGTCACATGCTAAGGGATCTCTAATCATATAACATTGTTTGGAACCAAGCAAACACAATTCATTATGTTGTCTTCCTTGTCCAACATCTACTCCTAAGCATGTAATAGTTTGGTGAGTGCCCACAATTGTAAAAAGTGTCTAAGATGATATATTTATATGTGAACCTCACTTTCCTTATTACTTCTTATTAATTGCAACAATGACTAATGTCTATGTTGATTTATTCTCAACAAGTTTCAATCATCATACGTGTCATAAGTGAAGTTATCACTTTCCATAAGATCGTCTCATGATCTTTCATGCTATCGTTCTTTTCGTACTTTTTGATCATGGCAGAAAGCAAAGCCCTTAACTAAGACACTCTTTATTATATAGCTCGTAAGCTCGAATACAACGGGGGAGAGACAAAAGCAAACGACTCAAACTAAAAACTAAAGACTTATTCCTCTAAAAGAAGAAATAAAAACTGAAAAAGGAAAGAACTAAAACAAAGGTAAAAGCAAAAAAAATAAAGGTGATACGATACCAGGGCAACTCCCCCAAGCTTGGCAGAAGCCAAGGGGATTGCCCATACCAATGCTTAGTTGCCTTCCTTCGGTGGTGATGATGGTGTTGTTGTCGCTTTGAGTCCAAGAGAGCTATCTATCTTTTATTTATACCTTTGAGATCTGTGACATGGTTTTCCAGCAAAACAACTTCACGAGAAAGAGAAATATTGCGAGCACGAGTTGTTTTGCAAAACCTCAAGAGTCCAATCAAGGATGGGGACAACACGTGGAGGAAGGGTTGGAGAAAATCTACTCCTTCAACGTCTTCAATGTTGAACATAGGTTGAACTTCCTCCCTAGCTTGGGTTTTCTCCTTAGCTTGGTCCCTGGCTTCCGTGACTTCTACTCTTTTCAGATCAGCATCTACTTCATCATGAACTTGGTGAAGATCATTCTCCCCAACAGATTCCTGAGACATCTTTGCTCTAAATCTGCGGCAGACAACAAGCTCGAAACGAAAACATAGGAAAACTACGCGATACGGAGATCAAAACCTTCGGGCGACTATATATTGATTTTTTCTGGGCCAGAAGGAGTCCTCCGGAAGAAAACGGAGTCTGGGAGGCACACGAGGTGCCCACAAGCTTGCCCTCCGCCACCAGGGGGTAGGGGGCGGTGGCAGGGCTTGTGGCTGCCTCGTTCGCTCTCCGGACTGCTTTTTATTTTTCTAATTTTCCAAAAAATCCAAAACGGAAGAAATTTCCTATTGGAAGAGTATCGGAGTCCAATTTCTTGCCGAAGCAGATACATCTTCGTTTTCAAGGTTTGAAGCAGGCTGATAAACATCCCTTATGTACTCCTCTGGAGTTATGACATTGATGATATTGGTCTCAACATTTATGGGAGTACCAGAGATGTAATGCTTGATTCTTTGCCCATTTACCACTCTAGGAAAATTTCCTTCCGTGTTATTGATTTTGATGGCACCGGAACGATATACTTCCTCGATAACATAGGGACCTTCCCATTTAGAGAGAAGCTTGCCTGCAAAGAATCTCAAACGAGAATTGTATAGCAAGACATAATCATCTACATTGAAATCTCGTTTCTGTATCCGTTTGTCGTGCCATCTCTTAACCTTTTCCTTGAACAACCTGGCATTCTCGTATGCCCGGGCTCTCCATTCATCTAACGAGCTGATATCAAACAACCGCTTCTCACCGGCAAGTTTGAAATCAAAGTTGAGCACTTTGATTGCCCAATAAGCTTTGTGTTCCAGCTCAAGTGGTAAATGACAGGCCTTACCGTAAACCATTTTGTACGGTGACATGCCCATGGGATTCTCATAAGCGGTCCTATAAGCCCATAGTGCATCGTCTAGTTTGCTAGACCAGTTCTTTCGAGATCTATTGACGGTCTTTTGTAGGATCAACTTGATCTCCCTATTACTCAACTCCACTTGACCACTAGACTGAGGATGATAAGGAGATGCAACTCTATGGTTGACATCATACTTAGCTAGCATCTTGCGGAAAACACCATGAATGAAGTGTTAACCGCCATCAGTCATCAAGTATCTAGGGACTCCAAATCTTGGGAATATGACTTCTTTAAGCATCTTAATAGAGGTGTGGTGATCAGCATTTTTAGTGGGGATAGCTTCTACCCACTTAGTAACGCAATCCACATCAACTAAGATGTGAGTGTACCCATTGGAACTCGGGAAGGGTCCCATATAATCAAAGCCTGTGACAGCCCGATGCCGACGTTCCAGAAGATTCCCCCTTCTTTCCGTTTTCGTCGTGTGTCTGTTTTATTTTGTCGTGTCATCATCGCATCATGCGCATCATCTGCATTGCATCGGCATCTCCGTTGCCGCTAGTTTCAAAACTTGCAACCGCTAGTAGTTGCCGGTCCTCGTCGTTGTCCGTTCTAAGTCCGACCGCACACGCACGCGCCCGCGGCACCGTCGAAACCCTGTTTTTAAAGTGCGTTTAAAACTTTCTGTCATCGAGGTGAAACTTGGCACGCGGTCGCGATTAGTTATAGCTAGGCCGCCTGTCGAATTTCGTCGCGATCGGAGACCGTCTGGTACCCGAACGGTCGACCGTAGCGGCACCGTATTTGGTTTACCGTCGGACGTGTTCCGGTGTTTAAAACTGTGTCGCCGCGCCGCCCGTTCTCCCTCTCGTCTCCGGTTATCCCCTCCACGGCCGCGTACCCATACCCGCGTTCGGAATCGTCCGAATCCGACCCCGCGGTTGGATCCGGAGCGCGATTCCGGTTAACCGAGCCCCCCCGTTTGCCTATTTATAGACCCCTTCTAATTTTCGGACAGCCTCCCCCTAAACCTGCCTCGTTTTCCGGGCCCGAAACCCTAGCCGTAGCCTCTCTCCTCCCCCAGCCGCCGCGGGCCCGCAAGCCCATCCGAGGCCCGTCCCGGCCCAGATCCACCGCCGCCCCCGCGAGCTTCCCCGAGCTCCCTGCTCATGGTCGCGCCCCCTCGCGACCTAGCCTGCGCGCCGCCGTCCCAAGTCGCCTCCCCGTCTGAGCTCGCGCAGGACCCGAGCCGGCCGCCGCCCCGCTCCTCCTCGTGGCGCCGCCGGCAGCCCGAGCCCCCCCTGTCCCTCGTCTCCCGCCGCCAAGGGACCGGCTGCCGTGGTCTTCTTCGCCCCAGCGCTGCCGCCTCTTGTCGCCGGCCGGCTGTAGCCCCGCCGCCGCCCCGGATCCGGCCAGATCCGGCCATCCGCGACGCCCCTCGCGTCCCTCTCCTCGCTGGAGGTCGCCGGCCTCGCCGAGCCCTCCTGTAGCCGCCGCCACGGTCTTTTCCTCGTGCTCCTGGAGAGCACGGGAGGACGAGGAGCTCCATCCCCGTGACCGCCCTTGGGCCGCCTCCAGCTGGGCCTCGCCAGCGCCGGGCCTGCCCCTCCGCTCGTGGGCCGCCTCCTCCAGCAGGCGCCTCGCCCCGGCCCAACACCCCTGCGCGAGCAGGCCACCGAGGCCTCCTGCTCCCCAGGTTGCCCCAGGCCGGCCCGAGCTGGTCCAAGGTGAGCTATTCCCCGCCTTTTTTTTATTTTGTTATTTATCGCTGCCCTTTTGGCCCATTTAGGTTTTTAGGAATTAATAAATTCCAGGAAATAGACGTATATTTAAAAGGTCGTATCTTTTCATCCGTAAGTCGGATCGCGATGTTTTGTATATGCTTTTGGTGTAGATTTTTGCGTAGAATACGGTTACCAAACTTGCATATTTATTTAACGTAGTTTAACGTGCCAAATGCTCTGTTTACCGTGCTGTCCCATTAGGTTAGTGCCCGTATTTATTTTTCGAGCCGATCCGGACTGCCCGTATCCCGTAGTTTAAATGTCCATGTTTTAGGGACTATTTTTCCGTGTATTTTAGTTCAGTCATTTGTATTTTTTCGTGTAGGGTTTTGCCGGTAGTTTATTTTCCCGTATAAAGGTATTATCTCGCATTAATGTGTGGCTTTATTTTGTGTTGCAAACCCCACATATTTTATGTGTATCCGGGGTGTGCAATTAGTTTTAGCTTTTGAGGAAGTTAGTTCGCGCGATATTTTGCCGTGATGCCCTTTTGTTTAATTCGTAGGATTTATTCCATGCCTCGTTTGGATTAGTTGTCAACTAGAGAGTTGATCTTGGATGTTTTGTTTAGGCCCTGGTATTTTTGGTTGCAATAGAAATGCATATTTAGGTGTTGTTTGCTTGCTCTCAAGTTGCTAGAGATAGTGCTGTTTTAGAGGAGCTGAAATATTTCTAAGTCTGGAATCTGTTATCATTTTGTTGCTGTCTTGTCTTGCTTGCAACTTGTGATCTGTAGCTCTTATGAGGTTGGTCCAATGGAGTTAGTTGTACCCCTTATGTTTCTCTAGCATGCTGTTAAGTTTCATTCCATTTGGAGACCTGTAGCTATAGTTTTTTCTGCTGTCAATATTGCTTCAGGCTGAAAACTGCACCTTCTTGAGGTGTTATTTTCACTAAGTCTGAAATAGTGTGTGAGATGTCATTTTGTGACTTCTTTTCCTAGTGCTCCTTGCTGCCATGCTAGTTGTTGTCAGTTGTTCGTAGTAGTGCTTCTTGCTTTCTTCTGTGCCATGCCTTGCTTGAGCATATCGGAGTTGGGTAGCCGAAGTTGTGAGGCGTTGAAAATGCTATGTGGCTGATTTTGGCAGATTGTAGTCATTTCTTGTTTGCTCGTAGTTTTCGAACCGTAGCTCCGTTTTGATCGTGTCCTACATGAAACATGCTTAGAAACTCATGTAGATTCATGTTCTCTTGCTGTTGTATGTGTTGAAGTGCTCGTAGCCGCCGTTGCACACATTTTTGCATTCATGCCATCATATCTTGCGGTGCTTGTATCTTTTGAACCGTAGCTCCGTTGGAGATGTTCTTTATGTGTAGATTGCTTGCCTTGACGCGTATAATCACATGAACCTATTTGTTTTTCTGTTTAACAACTAATTATATGCATTAGTTCAGATCTGGACAGAATCGTAAATTAACATGTGAGGTCGTCTCGGAGATGCTATATGACGTTTCCGACCTCATTTAAAATGCCTAGATAGGTAGTTTAATTGCGCTTCACCTCTTGCCATGTTTAACCACATTTAATATTGCCGTGTATCTAATCGGGATAGAACTAACTAATAAACGTGGAGTTTCGTCAATATGCAACTCGTTGCATATTGAACTTCACTTAATGTGTAGTGTTTGATTGTGTGAATTGTCATGCCGTGACTTGCATGTTTTCAGCTGCTCATGCATCATTTGTGTTGTTCCAACGTGTGGGGAATATCGTGTGTTGATGCTTGTTTCCGTTTCCTCCGTATCGATAGAGTTCCGCAAGCGTGTCGGATGTGAGGACCCGTTCGACTACGTCGGTTCGTCTGCTTCACGGAGGCATTCTTCTTCCAAGCGGGATCTCGGGCAAGATGATCATTTCCCCAGATACCATTACTATCATTGCCATGCTAGTTTTATCGCTTCTATCGATTATGTCTCATTGCCTACCACCTGTTCAATATCAGCCTCTCAACAATACCATGTTAACCTTCAACCTGTTCGACCTAGCAAACCACTGATTGGCTATGTTATCGCTTGCTTAACCCTGTGTAGAGTTGCTAGTTGCAGGTGCAGTCGCTTCCATGTGATTACATGGGTTCCTTGTTATATCACCATATTAAATTTAATTTAATTTAATGCACCTATAAACTTGGTAAAAGGTGGAAGGCTCGGCCTTTCTAGCCTGGTGTTTTGTTCCACCTTTGCCCCCTTTAGTTACCGGCTACCGGTGTTATGTTCCATAATTGAGCGCTCCTAACACGATCGGGGTTGTTATGGGGACCCCCTTGATAATTCGTTTTAGATTAAAGCTGGTCTGGCAAGGCCCAACATTGGTACTACATTTGCCTAATCACCTAATAAAATTGCATAGGGACCCGCCGGCACCCGCGGACTATCTTAATCAACCCCCGGGCCAGTGCTCATCATGAGTGTTGGTCCAAAACAGAGCACTGTGCGGGGCCACCGCGAGGAAACTCGAGGTTTGGCACTTGTACGCGTCGCTTATCCGTCGTGTCCTGAGAACGAGGTACGCGACTCCTATCGGGATCGTCGACACGTCGGGCGGCCTTGCTGGATTAGTTTTACCTTTGACGAGATATCTTGTGCATCGGGATTCCGGTGATGCTTTGGGAAATCTCAGAGTTGAGGTTTTCCACTAGGGAATCCGACGAGATCGTGAGCTTCGTGATTGAGGATTTCTATGCGGCTTGTGGTAATTTGTGATGGACTAGTTGGAGCACCCCTGCAGGGTTAAATCTTTCAGAAAGCCGTGCCCGCGGTTATGTGGCAACGTGGAAACTTTGTTTAACACTGGTTCTAGATAACTTGAAGTTAACTTAATTAAAAGATGCCAACTGTGTGCGTAACCGTGACTGTCTCTTTCGTGAGTTCCTTCTCCGATCGAGGACACGGTGGGGTTATGTCTGACGTAGGTAGGTGTTCAGGATCATTCAGTTGATCATCAGTAGTTTATGTCCGTTATGCGTAGATCTTCCCCCTATTATTTCTTGTACTCGTAAGTTTAGCCACCAAATATATGCTTAGCCGCTGCTGCAACCTCACCACTTAACCATACCTCACCCATTAAGCTTTGCTAGTCTTGATACCTTTGGAAATGAGATTGCTGAGTCCCCTGTGGCTCACAGATTACTACAACACCAGTTGTATGTACAGGTAAAGGTTATTTGACGCGAGCGCGTTGATTGTTCATTTGGAGTTGCTTCTTCTTCTTCTTCTTCATCGATCTAGGATGGGTTCCAGGCCGGCAGCCTAGGATAGCAAGGATGGACGTCGTTCTTCTTTTGTCGTTTATTTTCGTCCGTAGTCGGACCCTGCTCTTACTCTTGATGTTATGTAATGTACTGATGTGACTCTGATGTAGCTTGTGGCGAGTGTAAGCCAACTCTTTATATATCTCTTCTTTTCAGTACATGTACTTGTAATGATATCCATTCTTGCAACACGACGAGATGCGCTTCTATCCCTGACGAGGCCTTCGTGCCAAATTGAGGATAGGGTCGCATTTTGGGCGTGACAAAGCCCCAGACATCAAATGGTTCAATGACAAGTGAATAGTTCATAGGCATTTCCTGACGCTTACTGATGTTCCCTATTCTTTGGCATTCGTCAGAACACAAGACAAACTTACGGGCATCCTTGAAGAGAGTGGGCCAATAGAAACCTGATTCCAATACCTTATGGGCAGTTCTATCTCCAGCGTGGTGTCCTCCGTAGGCTTCGGAATGACACTTCTGCGGGATCTGTCCCTGTTCATGTTCAGGCACACAACGTCTAATAACACCATCTACTCCTTCCTTATAAAGGTGAGGATCATCCCAAAAGTAGTGTCTCAAATCAAAGAAGAATTTCTTCTTTTGTTGATAGGTGAAACTGGGTGGTATGTATTTGGCTACGATATAGTTTGCATAATCGGCATACCACGGTGCACTATGTGAAGTGCGGATGACATTTAGTTGCTCATCAGGAAAGCTGTCATCAATAGGTAGTGGGTCATCAAGGACATTCTCTAGCCTAGACAAGTTATCTGCTACAGGGTTATCAGCACCGTTTCGGTCAACGACGTGCAAATCAAATTCCTGTAGCAGGAGAACCCATCTGATCAGCCTAGGCTTAGCGTCCTTCTTCTCCATGAGGTACTTAATAGCAGCATGATCAGAGTGAATAGTGACTTTGGAGTCAACTATGTAAGATCTGAACTTTTCACATGCAAACACGACTGCTAAAAATTCCTTCTCCGTAGTGGCATAGTTTCTTTGGGCACTGTCTAGAGTTTTACTAGCGTAGTGAATGACATTCAACTTCTTGTCAATTATTTGTCCTAGAACAGCACCAACAGCATAATCACTAGCGTCACACGTGATTTCAAAGGGCAAGTTCCAGTCAGGTGGTTGAACAATAGGTGCGGTTATCAAAGCCTTCTTAAGTATTTCGAAGGCTTCCTCACAATCCTCATCAAAAACAAAAGGAACACCCGTCTGCAAGAGGTTGGTAAGAGGCCTAGAAATCTTAGAGAAGTCTTTAATGAACCTTCTATAGAAACCAACATGACCTAAGAAACTTCGTATACCTCTGATATCTGTGGGGCAAGGCATTTTCTCAATTGCATCAACCTTAGCCTTATTAACTTCAATGCCTCTCTCAGAAATTTTGTGTCCTAAGACGATACCTTCATTAACCATAAAGTGGCACTTCTCCCAATTCAAGACGAGGCTGGTTTCTTCGCATCTCTGTAAGACTCGATCAAGGTTGCTAAGGAAATCATCAAAGGAAGACCCGTAAACGGAGAGGTCATCCATGAAAACCTCAGCAACCTTTTCACAAACGTCGGAGAATATAGCCATCATACATCTTTGAAAGGTGGCAGGTGCATTGCATAAGCCAAAAGGCATACGTCTATAGGCAAAGGTACCGAAAGGGCAGGTGAAAGTGGTTTTCTCTTGATCAGATTGTGCAACAGGTATTTGCGAGAAACCTGAATAACCGTCTAGAAAGCAGAAGTGTGTGTGTTTTGATAGCCTTTCTAGCATTTGGTCGATGAATGACAAAGGATAATGATATTTCCTGGTTGCCTTGTTCATTTTCCGGAAGTCTATCAACATTCTATAGCCGATAATAATCCTTTGTGGGATTAGTTCATCCTTATCATTAGGAACGACGGTGATACCTCCCTTCTTGGGTACGCAATGTACTGGACTTACCCAATCACTATGAGCAACAGGATAAATGATTCCTGCTTCCAGAAGCTTTAATATTTCTTTTCTAACGACCTCTTTCATCTTAGGATTTAATCTCCTTTGATGATCAACAACTGGTTTAAAGTCAGGATCGGTTTTAATCTTGTGCTGACATAGAGTAGGACTAATACCCTTAAGATCATCAAGAGTATATCCAATAGCACCGCGCTGCTTCCTCAGAGTTTTTAGTAACTTCTTCTCTTCGCGCTCTGAGAGGAGAGCACTAATAATGACAGGATACATCTCCTTCTCATCAAGATAGGCATACTTAAGAGTATCAGGCAATTGTTTAAGCTCGAACACAGGATCACCCTTTGGTGGGGGAGGATCCCCAAGCAGTTCAACAGGGAGATTATTCTTGAGAATAGGATATTGTTCTAAGACAATTTTATCTATCTCATCTCTCTCCTCCATATGTATATCATTTTCATGCTCAAGCAGATATTGCTCTAAAGGATCCGTAGGAGGTACGGCAATAGAGGCAAGAGCAATGATTTCATCTCTACCAGACGACTCTCTTTCATGGGTTTGTCTTCCAAACTTGGAGAAGTTAAATTCATGAGACACACCCTCAAAACTTACTGTGACAGTTTGCTTAATGCAATCAACGTGAGCATTGATAGTGTTGAGAAAGGGTCAACCAAATATGATGGGACAAAAGCAATCTTGTGCAGTACCAAGGACGAGGAAATCGGTAGGATACTTCGTCTTACCACACAGGACTTCTACGTCTCTCACAATTCCCAGAGGGCAGATAGTGTCTCTATTAGCTAGAGTAATAGTGACATCAATGGGTTCTAACTCAGGAGGTGCAATCTCATCTTTGATTTCATCATATAGAGAACGGGGTATTGCACTAACACTATCTCCCATATCACATAAACCATGGTAACAGTGATCTCCTATCTTAACAGAAACAATGGGCAGGCCAACTACAGGACTGTGTTTGTCTTCCGCGTGAGGTTTAGCAATTCTAGCGGAGTCCTCACAGAATTTGATAACATGCCCATCTATGTCTTCGGCTAAGAGATCTTTGATAATAGCAACACTAGGTTCAACTCTAATCTCTTCAGGGGGTGCAAGTGGTCTAATGTAACCCCTACGTATCACAGTTGGAGCTTTAGAATAATCCTTTATCCTAGCAGGGTATGGTGGTTTCTCAGTGTAAGCGCAAGGAACAACAGGATCACTAAAAGCAATGACTTTCTCCTCAACTAGATTGGTTTTGGCTATGTTGCTTTCTACAGGAGGATGATATTTAAACCACTTCTCTTTGGGAAGATCAACATGAGCAGCAAAAGATTCACATAGAGAAGCTACTATCTCAGAGTCAAGTCCATACTTAGCGCTAAAATCTCTAGAAGTGTTTGTCTCAACAAAAGATTTAACGCAATCAAACTGGAAATTCATACCTGACTCCTTACCTTCCTCCAGCTCCCAATCTTCGGAGTTGCATTTGATTCTCTCCAATAAATTCCACTTGTGATCAATATCCTTCTTCATAAAAGAACCGGCACAAGAAGTTTCAAGCATGGTACGATCTTCATGAGAAAACCGAGCATAAAAGTTTTGAGTGATGATTTCTCTCGAGAGCTCATGATTGGGGCATGAATATAGCATTGATTTAAGCCTCCCCCAAGCTTGAGCTATGCTTTCCCTATCACGAGGCCAAAAGTTATAAATAAAGTTCCGATCACGATGTACTAAATGCATAGGATAGAACTTTTGATGAAATTCCAATTTCAACCGATTGTAGCCCCATGATCCAGTATCATCACATAGCCTATACCATGTCAACGCCTTATCCTTCAAAGATAAAGGAAATACTTTCTTCTTTACCTCATCCTCGGGCAAACTTGCAAGCTTAAATAAACCACAAACTTCATCTACATAGATTAGATGCAAGTCTGGATGTGAAGATCCATCTCCTCTGAAAGGATTAGCCGGCAGTTTCTCAAGCATACCCGAAGGAATTTCATAAAAGATATTTTCAGTAGGTACCTCAGGTTGAGGAGCAACGCCTCGTCCTTTCGTTCGTGGTGAAGATACCCCGAACGAACTCCTCAAAGAAACAGTTTCCATAGTGACAAGTGATAATAAATTTCAGCACGGTATAAAAATGTTTCCTTACCAATTTCCACTTACCAAAGGCGCTTCACTCCCCCGCAACGGCGCCAGAAAAGAGTCTTGATGACCCACAAGTATAGGGGATCAATCGTAGTCCTTTCGATAAGTAAGAGTGTCGAACCCAACGAGGAGCAGAAGGCTCTGATAAACGGATTTCTGCAAGGTAATAAGTGCAAGCACTGAAAGTAGCGGTAGCAAGTGATTGTGTAGCGAGGTGAAACGTAGCAAGAAAAGAGTAACAAGTAACAAGTAGTAGCAACGGTGCAGCAAGTGGCCCAATCCCTTTTGTAGCAAGGGACAAGCCTGAATAAAGTCTTATAGGAGGAAAAACGCTCTCGAGGACACACAGGAATTTCTGTCATGCTAGTTTCATCATGTTCATATGATTCGCGTTCGTTACTTTGATAGTTTGATATGTGGGTGGACCGACGCTTGGGTACTGACCTTACTTGGACAAGCATCCCACTTATGATTAACCTCTCTTGCAAGCATCCACAACTGCAAAAGAAAAATTAAGACAAAGTCTAACCATAGCATTAAACTAGTGGATCCAAATCAACCCCTTACGAAGCAACGCATAGACTCGGGTTTAAGCTTCTGTCACTCCGGCAACCCATCATCTACTTACTACTTCCCAATGACTTCCTCGAGGCCCAAATATGGTGAAGTGTTATGTAGTCGACGTTCACATAACACCACTAGAGGAAAAGACAACATACATCATATCAAAATACCGAACGAATATCAAATTCACATGACTATTATCAGCATGACTTATCCCATGTCCTCAGGAACAAAAGTAACTACTCACAAAACATAATCATAATCACGATCAGAGGTGTAATGAATAGCATCAAGGATGTGAACATAAACTCTTCCACCAAGTAATCCAACTAGCATCAACTACAAAGAGTAATCAACACTACTAGCAACCTTACAAGTACCAATCGGAGTTGCGAGATGAAGATTGGTTACAAGAGATGAACTAGGGATTAGAGAGGAGATGGTGCTGATGAAGATGTTGATGAATATGCCTCCCCTTCGACGAGGGAACTGTTGGTGATGACGATGGCGACGATTCCCCCCTCCGGGAGGGAAGTTTCCCCGACAGGATCGTCTTGCCGGAGATCTAGATTGGATATGCTCAAGTTCCGCCTCGTGGCGGCGGCGAAACCACGAAAAAGCTCCCGATTGATTTTTTTTGGGACCAAAACCCTTCATATAGCAAAAGAGGGGGGCTAGTGGGCCGTCAGGCAGCCCACAAGCTTGCCCTGCGCCACCAGGGGGGTGGTGGCGGAGTGGGGGCTTGTGGAGCCCTGGTGGCCCCCCTCTGGGAGTTCTTTCGCCCAGTATTTTTTATATAATCCAGAAAAAATCCACGTAACTTTTCAGGGCATTTGGAGATGTGTAGAATAGTGGACTATGATTTGCTCCTTTTCCAGTCCAGAATTCCAGCTGCCTGAATTCTCCCTCTTCAAATAAACCTTGCAAAATAAGTGAGGAAAGACATAAATATGGTACCATAAGTAATATAACAGCCCCAAAAGCAATAAATATTAACATGAAAGCATGATGCAAAATGGACGTATCAACAACCCGACCAGACCTGAGTAGATGGTCAACCGTATCTATGATAGTAATGATGGAAGAACTCATCTTGTGTGAACATCAGAGGATGATGATGACATGATGTGTTAGCCAAGAGAAGGCTATTTGATGAGTGGTCAGAAGACCGTGTAATGTGATCCATTCAGGTTGGATCATGAGTATGTGGAGGGTTGTGGTGCAACCCAGAAGAGAGTAAGTTGATATTCGGTAACAGTAAACTAGTTAAGCACTTGTTGTGATCTTTGCCATGCTAGTGAGGTAAATTACATGTTTAGTCCATAATATGCTATGCTTGATTTATATTTTCGTGTTGATTCCATGCCATGCTTAGGATAGCTATTATATAATTATAGTGCTTGCTTTGTTACATGCTTGTTTGGATGCCATGTATTTGGTTGTCTTGCGAGTACATTCAAAGTACTCACCTGGCCTTGCACGTGGCCAGTTGCAGGAGAAGATTCGTTGTGCTAGATCGTAACCAAGCCAGTCCTACGAGTTATGGAGCCCAGCCAGGGAGGTCGATGCCGCTGTATCAAGACCTCTGCTGCCATTTAGCTAGCCTTGGAGTCATGTAATATTGTTGTAAGCAACAGTATTGTAACACTCCATTATATTAATAAAGCCTTATTTGCCTGACATTTCTGTATCATGCTCCTGACGTGCGTCCGGTCTTATCCTGGGACGGACGTGTGTCGGCCCTCTTTCGGGGTGCCACAGGTTTTTGGATTCTTGAGTAAACACACAATTTTCCGAGTATATTAATCCAAGAATAAATCATGACCATGATGTAAACAGTACTAAAATCATACTGATATTTGATCATATTATCGCGTACTAGACATATAGTAGAAACATCTACACAGATAACTAGTACGAGTAACACATGAATAAACAGGAGCGGGATAAACGTGGTATACCCTCCAATAGGCTAGTTGTCCATAGCCGCAGCAGTGGCTGAGGCAGCCTCCTCATTCGCCTTCTTGTCTGCATCGAGCTTCTCGACGACGAGATGGTCGGCGTCGATTGGTGAAGACATGATGATGACGAAGGCAACACAAACGTAGAGGGAGCAGTCACAGGGAGGCGGGGTTTCGAAGGCTTGCTCTCCCGTCAATCGTGTACGCCGGTGGCACCAGCAGCAAAAGGAACGACAAGGCAGTGCACGTGGAGCAGATGTGATCTGATCTCGTGGCGGCTAGGGTTGGCCGATGCCTTCCATATATATGTGCGTCCAGGTGGAGAGACGTGGGTTGGACCCATGTCCGAGTAGCAACAACCCACGATCCGACATCTCAAATCATGGACTTTCCCTTCCCGACACGCAAAAATAAGCGCATAGGTATAAGCCTGGCTCGGCTCAGCCCCGCAACCCGGCACGGCAAGGCGGACGGTGGAAGAGGACTGTGTGAGCCTCTTCTCTTCTCAATCTTCAATAGCATTGTCGAAGAGAAGCCTATAAGGAGATCCAACTCCTCCACTAGCAAAGGTGCAACTAAACTTTCCACCACTCCTTGTCATGCCACCTTTATGGGCCCTTAGAATTTTTTTCTGAAATTGTCATATTGGCTCTAGGCCCATCTCACATTTCAACAGGTTCGCAAAAAGGCCGGACGTGCAAGAATTATACGAGGGGTTCGACGAAATCATTTTTTCTTCCCTCTCCTGTCTGATGACTGATGAGACGCATCCACAGACGTATGAGAAGTCGTTCGAGGATTGTGATTGTAGATGCTCTAACTAAATTAATTCCTTCGTCCCAAAATAAGTGTCTCAAAATTAATACATTTTTATATTAAAACTAGTATAAAGTTAAGACACTTATTTCAAAATGAAGGAAGTACGATTTTCTAAAGAAAAAACTAAACTACGTGTCAACTTGGTTGTCTCCGTCAGTTTTCAAGGAAAAGGTGAAGCATGGTTGTCCTCACTCATCATCCATTAATCCGCTTCTTCCTGAAGCGGAATTCTGTGGTCACCGTCACGCACAGAATCAAGCATAGTACTAGAGTAGGAGTACTACAGTACCATGGGATTAAGGGCCCGATGGTCCTGCTCCTAACCCTGCCCGCTGCTGAACGGATTAGCTCGTGAGTCCTGATGACTAATCATGGCACCTCACCTGGTCATAGTGGGAGTAATTAAGATATTATCATGTATTTGGGAGTAACAAACATGCTGATGTGACAAACAATTAAAGAAGAGAGATGGTTAGAGTAACATAGGTAGATACCGTAACATGTTAAATGCTATGTTACTATGTGTCATGCATGTCAATAAATAAGGTTATCTATGATACTACTTTATGATACTATGCACTATAAAGATAATATCATACAATAGTATCATATGCATGATATTACTATATGATACTCTCTACTGTGGCAAGCCTTGTAGTACTACAGTATCATTTACTTTCTTTATACCTGAATAATTATAATCAAAGAAGACCAAATCTTAAATAATTATAGTTGGTGAAAACTAGTATAATTTTATACTAGTTTTCACCAACTACAATTATTATGGTACAGAAGAACTAGTATAAGGCTGGTCATAGTTGGAAGTATTATATAGTAGTATCATACAGAGTGCGGACATTTGGAGCTTGGCCTCCATGGAGGTCGAAATTTTTGAATAATTCAAAATTCAAACTTTTCGGTTTCAAAAAAATCTGAAAAAAATATGGAAGTAAAGAAGGATGTTATGTGTATGTGTGCAAAAATTTAGGATGAAATACCTTGAAATACGATCTGCACAAAAAGATAAATTCATGGCCTGAAACGATGAATAATGTCATGTGTAAAAAAGCCTCAGATTTGTCTTTTTTGCACAGCCCTCATTTCAATGTATTTTTTTCTGAAAATTTACACACATGTGTGCTACGCCTTCACTTATCCTTGTATTTTTTTTTCAGAATTCTTTGAAATGTAAAAATATGAATTTTTATGAAATTTGAATTTCAAATTTAAAGGCCTCCATGGAGCTCGGCCACCAAACGCAATTTCCGTATCATGCATATGATACTATTGTATGATACTACCTTCATAATGCATAATATTATAAATTAGTATCATAGAGGACCTCATTTATTGACACGCATGACACATAGGCCCTGTTTGAATCCTCTAACTCGGTTAGAGGTTAGAGTTAGATTCTAACCCTGTACTAACTTTAAATTAGCTCTAATCAAAGAAGTGTTTGGATGACAAGGTTAAATTGTCAATAAATGCATTTTTTCAATCATTTAGCTCCTTTAACTAGGATTTGGTGTGGTGGAGGTAAAGGGAAAAATAATTTTTTTCCTGTGTCACACCTAACTCTAACCCAAATAAGCACGTCTTGGGTGGGTTAGTTCTTTTGAAAACCAACTCTAACCATTTTGTTTGGATGTTTTGAGGCCAGTTCGGTCCAATCTAACCAACTCTAACTCAAATCCATGGATCCAAACAGGTCCACAATAACATAAATTTAACATGTTACGGCATCAAACTATGTTGCTCAAACTTTTTTCCAATTATGTATCACATCAGCATTTTTGCTAGTCTTAAATGTTTGCTAGTCTCAAATAGATACATGATACTACCTAAGTTACCCAGCCTAATCGTTCATTCATGTTACACATACACGATTTCCCCTCGACGATTCGCCCACCGTGCGGCGTGACCACAAAACGTCGCTCGCAGACGCTTCAGCCACGTCATTGTAGTGTACTACCACCGTACCGGTCTTGATTAGTGCTGCGTGCGCGCGTAACGTTGGTTCGGGCAGCATGCACGTATCATTTTTTTTCTCCTGCAAGTAGAGCATCCACCATGACCCGTTGGACACGTTCAAACGAACTTGAACTTCCGAAAGTTACAACCCAACTTTTCTTCTGAACTTCCCTAAGAAAAGGAGGAGCAGACGCTCGCCCGTTTTCGGCCCCCCCTGCCCTCCGTCCACATGGTCCCGAACCCCCAACCTGCATCCATCACGTACTACGCCGCCTGCTCGGTCAAAAAGGGCAGGAAAAAAGAAGGCGGCCATACATGCATTGCACAGGGCATGATTGATCATGATATGCAAACCCCCAAACCACACTCGATGTCATGGACCACGGCGGATTCCGCCCGAAAGAATACTGTCCCCCTAGACGAACTTTCCTCCACGCGAACCGCCGTTGCCGCTCCGGCTAATCACGAAACTCAACACGGCTGATGATCACCACCACCCGTCCACCACCGCATCATTGTTTCCCGCAGAACATTTCCACGGGGACGACCGACGGCCGAACATGGGGGAAGGGAGCCGGCCTCCGGCGTCCAGCGGAGGCGGAGGCGTGCGGTGGTGCGGCAGGTGTGGCCTCCACGCCGGCCCCGGCCCGGCCAGAGCCATGTTGCTGATGACGGCCTGGGTGTGGGTGGCGTGGCCGAGGGAGGGACGCATGCAGGTGCGACGATGCCAATGTGATGCGCCAACGGGAACCAACAAGGCTGTCGCCCTCGTGAGCGTGTCTGCCATTACGCGCAGGGTCAGTGTTATGGCTATAGTTTAATTTAGCGCGACGTGGGAATGTATGTGTGCGTACCTTGCTCAATCTATGAAGCGATGGCTACTCATACGGTAGTAGAATATACGTTATGGTTGCTTTCGAAAAGAAATAGTTTATGCTCTGAGAGGAGTCATGTGAGGAAAAATATATTTATGCAGAGGATAAATTCACTGATCAGCTTTTCGCCAAGATTTTAATTTTTAGACCTGATGAAGCTCCGCTGGCCAGCAAGACCTAGACCGTCCAGCATGGGTCCATGGTTTCTTTTTTATGGCGTGGAACTGCTTGGGTTCTTGTTTCTTTGTCCAGGATATATTCCCCAAGCTGTGGACGTAACTTGCCGGAGCACTCCATGTCTGGAATCTGGAATACAGCATGCGGCCTTTTCTTATCCAGATTTTTTCCTTCTTTTTCTTTCTGAATTCAATCAGATCAATTTTTGACCTTGTAGTTTGGTGATTCCAACGTGTTTCATGCAGTACGCCTCCCCAAAAAACGCGTTCATGCAGTGCTTTGGGTATAATACAAATGATAAAACACTTGTGATTAGTTTTAAGTAAACGCTAGATAGATGTATAGATGTCCCTCTGTTGCAACGGGATATAAATATTCTAATGTGTTAGGCCCTGATTTACCTGCACATATTAATATGATGTGACAATTTTATTTTACCCACTAATTTGCGCACATTCTCATTTCTATCTAAAAATTCCATGTGCTCAATTTTACCCCTCTTTTGTTTGATGCGACTATGAAAATACATTTTCCTATCATTTCCAATCGGTCAAGAAGGTTTAACCGCACATTTCCTAAAAATAGATGGTCGTGTGTGCATATGCCATTCGCATGTGGGACCTATCCTTGGAAAAAAAATCTTTTAGCTCACCCTTCTTTGTGTCAGTTACACATGGGACTCACGCTAGAAAAATAAAATATCTCTCTATCTCTCTCCCTCCCTCCCTCCCTCCCTCCCTCTCAGCGCAAGCAATGGCCGACGGCGGCATCAGTCAGCAATTGCCAAGCACGGCTGATGGGAACCGGATCCTCTAACATGAAGGAGATAAGTCACGTAAGCTACAATGGAGGTAGTGTAAAACGAAGAAGGAGAGTCAGGGTTATTGTAGCGAATATTTTATGGATCTACTATAGCAGGTGATATGTCTCCAACGTATCTATAATTTTAAATTATTTCATGTTTTATATTATCAATCTTGGATGCTTTATATGTATTTATATGTAGTTTTATATCATTTTGAGAACTAATGTATTAACACAATGCCAAGTGTCAATTGTTGTTTTCTGCATGTATTTTAGCTTTCCAAGAAACGAGTATCAAACGGAGTCCAAATGCTACAAAACATTTTGAAGATTTTTTTTCCATGACAAATGAGGACCTGGAAGCTTCGGAAGCAGGTCAGAAGATGCACGAGGAGGCGACAAGGCAACAGGGCACGGCCAGGGGGATAGGTGCGCCATGTTACCTTGTGGGCACCTCGTGGCTCCGTCTCGCCTAATTACATCCCTATAAATCCTCAAATATTGAAAAAACATCTAAGAGCCGCCCGAAACACCTTTTTCGCCACCGTAAGTCTCTGTTCCAACGGGAGGCCATCTAGAGACCTTTTCTGGTGCCCTACCAGAGCACGAATCGATCACAGAGGCCATGTACATCAACCTTCATGCCTCCATGTTGTTGTGTGAGTAGTCCATCGTAGACCTAGAAGTTCATAGCTAGTACTTAGATCGCTTTTCTCTCTCTCTATGATCCTCAATACAAAGTTCATTGTGATTCCCGCGGTGATCTATTTGATGTAATCTTCTTTGCGGTGTGTTTGTTGGGATCCAATGAATCGCGGGCTTATGATGTGATTATTCATGAGTATTAATTGCGTCTTCTTTCAATTATTTTATGCATGATTATTATAACTTTGTATTTCTTTCTGATCTATCAGTTTGGTTTGACCAACTAAATTGATTTATCTTCAGTGAGAGTGGTGCATTGTGATGGGTTCAATCTTGTAGTGCTCATTCCGAGTGGCATAAAGGGACATGACACGAATTTGTATTGCTACCATTAAAGATAAAACGATGTGGTTTATTCATATTGCTTGAGTTTACTTTGTCTATATCATGTCACTCTCTTTCATACTTAATACTCTAGATGCATGCTGGATAGTGGTTGATGAGTGGAGTAATAGTAGTAGATGCATGCAAGAGTCGGTGTGCTTGCTTATGGACGTGACGCCTATATACATGATTGCTTCGTCTCACAGATGCATTGGTTTTCCTCCAAGCTTAAAGTGTGATGTAGCACATCGACGCCAAGTATTTCCCTCAGTTAAGAAACCTAGGTATCAATCCAATAGGAAGATCCACAAGACTATCTAAGCAACACCTGCACAGAAATAGCAAATCATCGCAACCCAATGCGTGGAGGGGTTGTCAATCCCTCGTGGGTAAAGTAAGGATAGATTGATAGATGCAAATAAGAGTGATAGCAAATAGAACACAACAAGGTATTTTTGGGTTTTCTGATAATATAGATCTCAAAACAAAATAGCAAATAAAGCAGAAACGCAAATAACAAAGTAGAGATTGTAAATAGATGATGTGAAGTATAACCGGGGGTCGTATGTTTCACTAGTGACTTCTCTTGAGCAAATAGCAAAAGTGGATAAACAAATTGTTGTTGGGCGATTGATAGAAGAGCAAATAATTATCAAGATATTCAAGACAATGATCATGTATATAGGTATCACGTCCAAGATAAGTAGACCGACTTCTGCCTGCATCTACTTCTATTACTGCGTAAATCGACCGCTATCGAGCATGCATCTAGTGTACTGAGTTCATGGAGAAACGGAGTAATGCCTTAAGAACGATGACATGATGTAGACAAGATCTATTCATGTAGGAATAGTTTCCATCGTTTTATCCTTGGTAGCAACGATACATGTGTGTCATGTCTCTTTCTATCACCGAGATTGATCACCGCAAGATCGAACTTATCACAAAGCACCTCTTCCCATTGCAAGACAAAAGATCAAGTTGGTCACAGAAAAACCAAATATTGGAGAAAAAATATGAGGCTATAATAATCAAGCATGAATATGTTTTCATAGATCTGATCATAAACTCACAATTCATCGAATCTCAACAAACACACCACAAAAGAAAGAATTACATCATATGGATCTCCAAGATACCATCGTATTGAGAAATAAAACGAGTGAGAAAGCCATCTAGCTACTAACTACACACCTGTAGGTCTGATATGAACTACTCACGCATCATCGCAGGAGCACCAATGAGGATGGTGAACCCCTCCATGATTCTGTTCCTCCCTAAAACGGGCTCTAGTTTGGATTTCATGGCTCTGGAACTTGCGGCGACTGATTTTTTTTTTCGCCGACTCCTCTAGGGTTTTCTGAATATTGGGGTATTTATAGAGCTCAGAGGCGATAGAGGTGGTGCCCGAGGGCCCCACTAGACACCAGGCCGCACTAAGGGCCTCTGGCGCGCAGTGATGTCTAGTGGCCCCCTTGGCCTCGTCTGCTGCTCATTCTTGGTTCCCAAGTTTCCTCGTGGGCCAAAAAATATACATGTAAAGTTTCATGGCAATTGGATCTCATATGATATGGAGTTTTTGCGAAGGAAAAAACAGGAAAGAACAACAACTCGCACTAGGCACCATGTCAATAGGTTAGTCCCACATGTCACATCCCTGATCCCTATTAGATTTAGTAAGATGTGCTCATGTTTTCTTTCAGTGCATCCAAGGAAATGAAATGAAAACCCAAAAGCAAAGCAAGAAAACCAAAGCAAAACCCTAGCCACTTCTTATTAAAAAGAATTCCAACAAGTGCCAAATCAATGAATCCAAAATGGCCATTAGAAAAGTTCATCTTTTCTGATAAATATAGAAAATAAGATATCACAGATGAAACCTAATTTCAAAATACTATTGGCATTTTAATTTTAAGTTAAAAGCTACTGAAATCAATTATATATTTGATTTCAAATAATTCAAAGTTTCCAAAAATGTTGAAAATATGAGTGGTTGGAAATATTCCAACTAACACTCTAGTATTTTTCAAACTATTTTTAGGAATAGTTTGGAGCCAAAAATAAAACAAAACAATATGAGAAAGAATAAAACAGAAACAGAAATGAAAAGAAAGGGAAAGAAACTTACCTGTCGCTCACCTGAGGCCCAGCCCACCTTAGCCCTGTCGTCTTCCTCCTTGCCAGCGAGCAGCATGAGGTGGCCGCCGCTCTATCCGGCACGGCCACGCACCTGTGCGTGTGCCTGGCCGCCGCGTCGCGCTGGCGCAACGGGGATAAGCTCCCCGAAGGCCTCCCCGAGCTCATCCCCTCCTCACCCCCCCTGTTCTCTCTCTCTCTCTCGGCCGCCATGACCGAAGCTTGAGCTCGAGCTCGCCGTCGCTCCTGCCCCTCTCCCTCTTACCTGAGCCACGCAACAGCTTCGTCGTGATCCCCTGAAACTCTCCAGCTAGTCGCTCGACGCCGAGAAGCTCTGAAACACCGTGACGCCATCTTCTTCCTCCTCGGGTCACTGGAGCTCGCCGCCGTCGTTCTCCCTCCTCAAGCCATCCCCGC
This sequence comes from Hordeum vulgare subsp. vulgare, assembly GCF_904849725.1. Classification (NCBI taxonomy): domain Eukaryota; kingdom Viridiplantae; phylum Streptophyta; class Magnoliopsida; order Poales; family Poaceae; genus Hordeum; species Hordeum vulgare. Next base: position 463,749,815 of record NC_058523.1, read on the forward strand.
GCCCACTCTCGACACCTCTGCACTCCTCGTGAGCTCAGGGTCCTTTCCCCTAAGTTTTCCCCTTCAATCCCGAGCTCTAGGCCCCGATTCCACCGGAGCCCGACGAGATCCGCCGCGGGACCTCGTCGCCGGTAGCCCTCCGGTGATCGGATGGTCATTCTGAGGCCATCAATGGCTTCAGTGCATCGCATAGGTGCTCTAGGAGCTAAGCCCCGCGCGTGACGCCCTCTGTTTTGATGACCCCGATGATGCCCGAGCTTCGGCCGCCGCCAAGCTCGTCGCTGGCGTCATCTCCGGCCATCTTAGCCTCGGGTCTTTGCAAAAATGGAACTGCGGCTGTGTGCTGGTTCGTTTGGTGCCCTCCGTCGTGCATTTGGTCGTCGGAGATGCAATCCCGAGCCCCTGCGCCATTCTGGTGGTCGCCGGAGGCTCACCACCGGCGAGATCGACCTCGCCGCCGGTGGATCTGACTCCCCTGAGTCACTGGCATGTGGGGCCAACCCCCTGGCTAATTAGGATTAGTCTAATAAAAATAATTAATTAAAAAAACTTAAACAGACACTGACAGGTGGGTCCAACACTGTTAAATACCTAATTAAGTTTAAATTTAAACTAAAACCTGGCTAGAGTCATTGACTAATGGGTCCCACTGGTCAGGTTTGACTTTCAACGGCCAGTTGGACCTGCTGATGTCATGCTGATGCAATAAAATCTTTTCTGTTTAAAAATAATTCTATAATAAGTTCAAAACTTTGGAAATTCATAGAAATTTGAATATAACTCCAAATTTGACAAATAAAATATGTAAATGGATCAGAAAAATCCAAGGAATCCAATGGTGCTATTTTCATGCATGAAAAACAAAGTTATGAAACAGCATCAGGTAAAATCAATTAAAATAATTTGATAAATTATAATTCAAATGATATTTGAATTATGATTTCAAATCAGGATCACCCCAAAGGGTTTTGTTAGTCATTTCAAACCATGCTACATTGCATTTCATGCGTCATTTTGTTGCATATGTTTGATATTGATTGATTGTTGTTATTCTGGTAGGCTCCGCCCCTCCGGATACGTCTGATTATGCGACTCACGGATATCACCCCTCTGCTGAGAAACAAGGCAAGCAACCATTTTTGATCATCCCGATAAATCCCATGTTCTCGCTCCTGCTCTTATTTATTGCATTAGGTCAAATGCTTTCAATGCTTTTACCATGTTAGTTGAACCCACGTCCTTTGCATGACCAGTGTTTGTCACAGTAAATAGCTGAACCTTGCAACCTAGCATACCTGGTAGTTGCTTGAGCCATGTTGTGTCTTATCCTGCTATGCATGCTATGCTTAGAGTTGTGTATGGTCTGTCATCTGGGTGATGAACAAGATCGTGAGAATGTGTACAGTTGGAAAAGGTCGTGTGTTGAACCTGATTTGGTAAAGGTACCGTTGAAAGGCTATGTAGGAGTACATGGCAGGTTGTTTCATTGGAACCGTCCTTAGGAGCTGAGTTCCGTGTATGTAATCCAAGACAAGATACTACCACATGTTGGGCCTTGAAATATGACCCCGCTCGACTTATTAGCCGCTTAGTACTCGGTCCAGGAGTTGCAAGTAGTTTCTGGTGTTTATAGTCATGCCGGAGGCCGTGCGTAGCGCTGACCTTAGAGGTGGGCTATGATGCGGTAGGCAGTGGCACGGTGTACCAAGTGGCACCCGGATGGTGGGCTTGGGAACCCTGCGCATATCGTTTGGGGCCGTGGCAGAAACCTCGGCTGGACTTCCATGCGGGTTACCCTCAGATAGGAGATAGACCTGGACTAAGTATTAGCGTGGTTAACGGTCGTGGCTGACTCCCTCGCTGGGCTTCCGCTTGAAGGTTGCCGAGGTGCAAGACGTGCATATGGCGATAAGTGGCAAGAGCGTGTGTGAAGAAGTACACCCCTGCAGGGTTATGATCTATTCGAATAGCTGCGTCCGCGGATATGGACTACTTGGAAACATATGTTGTTCATAGATAACTATAATGGCTACTCATAAAATTGTCAAAATAAGTGTGAGTGTTGTGGACGGCATTTCCATAGGGAGACGGAATGAGTCCACGATGGAGTATTGTTGTGGTGTTAGTGGACTCGTGTGCGAGGAATATAGTTGTCAAAACTATTTAAAAATGCAAGTTGTCTAGCCATGAGTCAAATGCTGGCATTCTGCATGAAACCCCACAACTCCTTGTTGATACATTACATGAGTAGATAGTTTATCCTAAAGTCATGTTGAGTACTTTTGTACTCATGTTTGCTTAATAAATTGTTGCAGAGGTTGTTAATGACCCTAATGGAGGGTTCTACCTAGATATCGACGACAAAGATTAGCTGTTATCCCAGCTACTATGTGGCCCTAGGTTGGGTCTGTAGATAGTCAGGCCGTGTGCCTTTGTCTTTCCATCTGTCTGTACTCAGACAGTTTTAAATCTTTCGCTGGCTTGTAAGACTTGTGTGTATGAATTATGATGATGGGTCGTGAGGCCCCTATCTGTGTAATATTATGTGTGAAGCTCTTCCGAGCCTTCTAAATAAAGTTTGTATGTTTATGGTTATGTTGTGATGCCATCGATGTATCTATGCATATCGGTATGCCATGCGTACGTGTGTTGTACTTGATATGCACGGGGTTAGAATACCTAGTCGTATGCCTTAGTAGCACTCCTTACTGGGAGATGCCCCTTTGTGATTCCATCGAGCCTTGGTAGTTCGCTACTGCTCAGGACACATTGGTTGACCGGCATGTGTCCTTCTTAGCTGTTGTGTCTGTCCCTTTGGGAAATGTCACGCGTATGTAACGGAGTCCTTGTAGCTTGCTACGACTCGTCTACATTCGTTGATGACCGACACCTGCTTTGCTGGGTCATGTATGCATGTCCCTGTACGGATCTGCCACTTTAGTTTATGACTAGACATGTCGATCCGGGTTCTTTGACATTGGATTTCTAGCGACACAATTGCATACGCGAGTCAAAAGGCGCAAACGGTCCCGGCTAAGGTAAGGCTGCAGCCGTGGGGATAACCGTGCGTGAGACCGCAAAGAGATGTGATGTGTTACAAGCTGGATTCCTATGGCTTGGGATCGGGGTCCCGACAACGTTGGTATCAGAGCCTGACTGACTGTAGGATTACTAAGCCAAACTTGTCGAAGTTGAGTCTATAATTGTTTTAGATATACATAAGGGAATTGTTTGTGGAAGGGAACGTAAGACTCTTGCTTCTCTTCTCAAGTTATTCTATTCTGGTCATCCTCGTCCTTTGTGCGGCGATTAAGGACTAGGTTACTTATCTTTCTCTTAGGCTCGTGTTTTTGATCGGTAGATTATAGGACAACGAGTCGAGAGTTACCTCGGGTTTCTTTTATTCTAAGGAAATGGAAGTAAGTTTTGATGACCATGGAATTGAACATGATAGTTGAGTGGTTATGCTATCCTATTTTTATGGGTTGTCTCAAAATTGTTTTTGAGCATTTACAGCCGTTATGCTACCCAATTTTGTCCTCAGAGCTCTAATGCTTTTTGCATTACCCTCTATTTTTTTAGATGCCTGGCCATCCTTCTCGTCAGGTGGTCCGTCTGACTAGGTGCATTGATGTGCCGGGTCATACGGCCATGCTAGTCAGGATGATGTCAGTATCCGGTTACCGCTGGTACCCAGAGTACACAATGGAGGAGCAGTACGAGGATTTTAATCAGAGCCAGTACCTCTGCACTGTTAGGGTATTCCGAGATTACCCTGGAGTTGAGGAGCTGATCCATTGGTCTTATGGATTGGGGGTCACTGTTGACATGGCAGTACACGATGCTGCCTATTGAATGCTGACCATCATGAGGGCCAGACATGCACTGTTGCAGAATTCAGAGTTCTGCTATGTTCCTGCCTCTCAGCCAGGTGAAGAAGGATATCTCAGTGGGGTCTACTTTGATTCCTCTATGGAGGATCCGCTGCTGCAACCCACTGTTGAGATGCTGGAGAATAGACACAGGGATGCTCGTGCCCTTCGTATGGAGCTCTATGCTACATATGCCCGTCTGTGGACGGCTTTGACACAGCTGGCACCTGTAGTCTAGACAGGGTATGGAGATATGGAGATGCTGAACCCTGTTAGGGCCCATCTTCCGGCTCATGTTGACTGGCCTGCTATAGGAGGAGTCATCCCTCTTCGGGGACCTCTACTACCACCAGTCAGGGGACCAAGGCCACACCCGTGTCCTTACGGTTCCCAGGGGTCTCAGGCTGGAGTATTTCCTGATCCGCGGGATGAGCTTCCAGGCCATGGAGGCAATCTTTATGAGGTGTTCTATGCGGATGCCTGAACCCGTGAGTGGAAGGATAGTATGGTAGTAGTTATACTTCCACAATCCTGTGTGTCTTGTGGAGTATGCTTATGCTGTGAGATGAATTCCGGAGGCATAGATAAATAATGTATAGGGAGCTTGGAAGCCTCTGATGAGTAGTTTCATGTGTTCAGTAGTTTGCTCTTCGGTTAAGGTTGTACTGAACTATGTAATGGTATGTATGAACCATGGTGTATATATAGCAGTTGCTTGTTACCATGTTGTTTGGATGTTCATATCTGCATTCCATGTGTTCAGTGCATTCTTAATCCATAGTTAGTGTTGAGATTGATATTGGTCTAAGCTGTGAGTTTGTTTGTGAGGATGGTGTTCACCAGGTTGAACCGTGCCCCTACTCATGAGCAGGGAGAAGGTAGTCAAGCATCGCAGGAGGAACTGCCTCACCCGCCCTCTCTGGTAGAAGTTATGCTTGAGGCACAGAGAAACAAAAGGGAGACCAACCGTCTGTTAGAGTGTATTGAGCAAAATACGGCTTGTCAGCCTAGGAATGATGCAGTGTCCCTCAATGATTTTGTGAAGCTGAATCCTCCAAAGTTCCATCACTCCGTCGATCCCCTCGATGCTGATGATTGGTTGTGCAGTATATCGCACAAGATTCGCTCTGCAAATGTTTCCGAGGCCGACATGGTGACCTTTGTGGCGTACTTTCTGGAAGGACCCGCCAATCTGTGGTGGGAGAACTTTGAAGCTATGCGTTCTGCCGGACCAGCAGCCACATGGGCAGATTTTATTGCAGCCTTCCGTCTGCACCATATTCCAGAGGGCCTGATGGACAGAAAGAGAGAGGAGTTCTGTGCATTCACCCAGGGAAAATTGACCGTGGATGCCTATAGCCGCGAGTTCGGTAACCTCGCCCGCTACGCAACTGAAGAGGTGTCAACTGACGCCAAGAAGCAAGCAAGATTCCGCAAGGGTCTGAGCCCTGAACTTCGTCGGGATTTGCGCCTCCACGAATGTACAAGCTTTCAAGCTCTTGTCAACAAGGCGACCAGTGCCGAGACTGGTCATACCGACTATGAAGCCACAAAGAAGCACTCCCGTGACTCGGGCTCGTCATCTGGTTCCGCGTTCCCAAAACGCAGGCTGTGGGTCCCAAATAGTTCGGTGCCACAAAGATATACTCCAAGGCCATCCTATGTGGCGCCTCAGACAAATCAGACCAACCCTCCAGCAAAAACCTATGGTGGTCCAGCTAGCAATGCTGCACCATGTGCCAATCAGGTGATCTGTTACATGTGTGGAGAACTAGGGCACTATTCCCGAGAGTGTCCTCAGAATATGGGTGCCAAGCAACCCAGAAAATCCGTTGGGCAAGGCAAGTCGGGCAAAGCTTACAATGTGAAGCCAAGTCCTGCACGAGGCCGTGTGAACTATGTTTCAGCAGAAGAAGCTGCAGAGGATCCCGACGTCATTCTGGGTATGCTCCTTGTTAATCATCACCCAGCGTCTGTTCTTTTTGACACTGGTTCTTCTGATTCCTTCATTTCAGAAAGTTATGCATAGTTGCATAACATGTTTTTCTGTGATATGCCAATCCCATTGGTTGCCCAAACCCCTGGTAGTAAGTGGCAAACCTCCAGGATAACCTATGACAATGAAATTCTAGTAGACATGCTAGTTTTTCTAGCATCTTTGATAGCCCTGACATCTTCGGATATCAATATCATCTTGGGTATGGACTGGATGTCAGCTCATTATGCCAAGATCGATACTCATTCTAGGAATGTTCAGCTTACCCATCCCTCGGGTGAGATAGTTAATGTCTCTACTCGAGTTGCCAAATGCCAACTCTATTCCCTCAATGCCAACCCTCTTCCGGAACTTGAAGACATTCCGGTAGTCCGTGACTTCCCGGATGTTTTTCCACAGGAACTGCCAGGAATTCCACCTGACACGGATGTAGAGTTTGTGATAGACCTTGTTCCGGGAACTGTCCCAATAGCCAGAAGACCTTATAAGATGGCACCCGTGGAGCTAGCCGAACTTAAGAAGCAACTAGATGAGGCCTGGAATAAAGGTTTCATTCGTCCTAGCTCCTCTCCTTGGGCTTGTCCCGTCCTCTTCGTCAAGAAGAAAGACGGAACGGATTGGATGGTTGTAGATGATCGACCAGTTAATCTGGTCACCATAAAGAACAAGTATCCGCTCCCCAGGATCAACGATCTGTATGATCAGCTCGCTGGATCCTCATTCTTCTCAAAAATGGATTTGAAGTTGGGTTACCATCAAATCAAGATCAAGAATGGGGACATTCCAAAAACGGCATTTGTCACTCGTTATGGCCAATACGAGTACACCGTCATGTCCTTCGGTTTAACCAATACCCCAGCCACCTTCTCTCGCTTGATGAATTCAATCTTCATGGAGTATTTGGATAAATTCGTCATAGTATACCTCGATGATATTCTCATCTACTCGAAGAACGAACAAGAACATGCCGAGCATCTAAGGATGGCATTGATGAAACTTCGAGAGCATCGCCCTTATGCCAAGTTTTTGAAATGTGAATTTTGGTTACCAGAAGTGACCTATCTAGGTCACGTAATCTCTGGTAAGGGTATTGCTGTCAATCCCGAGAGAGTTCAAGCTGTCCTGGATTGGACTCAACCTGAATCAGTTAAGCAAGTTAGGAGTTTTCTTGGTCTAGCGAGCTATTGTCGCCGCTTTGTCGAGAATTTCTCCAAGGTTGTAAAGCCTCTAACTGAACTCCTCAAGAAAGATAAAAAGTTCGAGTGGAAACCATAGTGTGAGGATAGTTTTCAGGAACTGAAAAGACGCGTGACTTCCGCACCCTTGTTGTTACCACCAGATTTCTCTAAGGACTTTGTTATCTATTGCGACGCCTCGCGACAAGGATTAGGTTGCATTCTCATGTAGGATCGTCATGTGATTGCATACGCATCTCGACAGTTGCGTCCACATGAGGATAATTATCCCACACATGATCTTGAGCTTGCAGCAGTAGTCCATGCACTTAAAACCTGGCGACATTACCTTCTTGGTAATCGTTGTGAAATATTCACTAATCACCAAAGTCTGAAATATATCTTCACCCAGCCGGATTTGAATCTCAGGAAAAGACGGTGGGTTGAGTTAATCACGGATTACGACTTAGGGATAACTTACACCCTGGGACAGGTCAATGTTATGGCTGATGCACTAAGTCGTAAGTCTTATTGTAACAACCTGATGCTACAAAGAGGTCAACCACATCTCTATGAGGAATTTCGGAAGTTAAATCTTCACATTGTTCCTCAAGGATTCCTTTCTACCCTGGTGGCGAAGCCTACTCTTAAGGATCAAATCATAGCTGGCCAGAAGCGTGATAAGGGTATATCACGGATCAAGGAGAATATTATTAGCGGAAACGCTAAGGAATTCTCCATAAACGATCAAGATGTTGTGTTCTTCCAGAATCGTCTAGTGGTTCCTAAGAATCCACATCTAAGGCAGTTAATCCTTAAGGAAGCTCATGATTCTCCTCTCACCATTCATCCTGGTAGTACTAAGATGTATCAAGACCTACGCGAGAGATTTTGGTGGACTAGGATGAAGAGAGAAATTGCTGAGTTCGTTGCTAACTGCGACGTTCGTCGAGTTAAGGCAGAACATCAAAGGCCTGCTGGCACCCTTCAACCTTTAGCTATACCTGAATGGAAATGCAACAAAGTCAGTATGGATTTCATCACCGGATTTCCCAAGACCAAGCAAGGAAATAATGCTATCTTTGTGTTCATTGACCGTCTTTCCAAAGTAGCTCATTTTCTTCCAGTTCGTGAGAGTATAACAGCTAGCTAGCTAGCAGAGTTATATGTCTCTCGAATAGTGTCTCTTCATGGTGTTCCTCTGGAGATTAACTCAGACCGTGGGAGTATCTTTACCTCTCGCTTCCGGGAGAGTTTTTAGAATGCCATGGGGACTCACTTATCTTTTAGCACTGCTTTCCATCCCCAATCAAGTGGTCAAGTAGAAAGAGTGAATCAAGTCCTAGAAGATATGCTCCGAGCTTGTGTTATATCGTTCGGTATGAATTGGGAGAAGTGCCTTCCATTCGCCGAGTTCGCTTATAACAATAGTTATCAATCAAGCTTGGGCAAAGCTCCTTTTGATGTTCTCTATGGACGAAGATGTCGAACACCTCTTAATTGGTCAGAAACCGGAGAGAGGCAACTTTTTTGTCCGGATATGATCCAGGATGCAGAAGAGCAAGTTCGCATTATTCGTGAAAAGTTGAAAACATCCCAGTCTCATCAAAAGAGCCAATATGATCGTCATCATAAGGCTGTGACCTTTGAAGTTGACGAGAAGGCTTACCTTCGGGTTACACCTTTGAAGGGTACCCATCGATTCGGCATCAAGGGCAAGTTGGCTCCTCGTTACATTGGTCCTTTTCGCATTCTTGCTAAACGAGGAGAAGTTGCCTACCAATTGGAACTTCCTCCGCATCTTTCCAAGGTTCATGATGTATTCCATGTCTCGCAACTCAGACGTTGCTTTTCTGATCCTATCCGTGAAGTGGACCATGAAACGCTTGATCTCCAAGATAACCTTTCATACCGAGAATACCCTGTGCGTATTCTTGATCAAGCTGAGCGTACCACTCGACGTCGAAACCTCAAGTTTCTTAAAGTTCAATGGCCAAATCATTCTGAAAAGGAGGCAACATAGGAAAGAGAGTATCGTCTCCGACTTGAGTACCCCGCGCTATTCCCGACGACTTCCAAATCTCGGGACGAGATTCTTTTGAGTGGGGGTGAGTTGTCACATCCCTGATCCCTATTAGGTTTAGTAAGATGTGCTCATGTTTTCTTTCAATGCATCCAAGGAAATGAAATGAAAACCAAAAAGCAAAGCAAGAAAACCAAAGCAAAACCCAAGCCACTTCTTATTCAAAAGAATTCCAACAAGTGCAAAATCAATGAATCCAAAATGGCCATTAGAGAAGTTCATCTTTTCTGATAAATATAGAAAACAAGATATCACAGATGAAACCTAATTTCAAAATACTATTGACATTTTAATTTAAGTTAAAAGCAACTGAAATCAATTATATATTTGATTTCAAATAATTCAAAGTTCCCAAAAATGTTGAAAACTTTATGAGTGGTAGGAAATATTCCAACTAACAGTCTAGTATTTTTCAAACTATTTTTAGGAATAGTTTGGAGCCTAAAATAAAACAAAACAATATTAGAAAGAATAAAACCGAAACAGAAATGAAAATAAAGGGAAAGAAGCTTACCTGTCGCTCACCTGAGGCCCAGCCCACCTTAGCCCTGTCGTCTTCCTCCTTGCCATCGAGCAGCAGGAGGTGGCCGCCGCTCGATCCGGCGCGGCCATGCACTTGTGCGTGTGGCTGGTCGTCACGTCGCGCTGGCGCAACGGGGATAAGCTCCCCGAAGGTCTCCCCGAGCTCATCCCCTCCTCATTCCCCCTGTTCTCTCTCTCTCTCTCGGCCGCCATGACCGAAGCTTCAGCTCAAGCTCGCCGTAACTCCTGCCCCTCTCCCTCTCACCTGAGCCGCGCAACAGCTTCGTCGTGATCCCTTGAAGCTCTCCAGCTAGTCGCTCGACGTCGAGAAGCTCGGAAACGCCGTGACGCCATCATCTTCCTCCTCGGGTCACCGGAGCTCGCCGCCGTCATTCTCCCTCCTCAGGCCATCCCCTCGCCCACTTTCGACGCCTCTGCACTCCCCGTGAGCTCAGGGTCCTTTCCCCTAAGTTTTCCCCTTCGATCCCGAGATCTAGGCCCTGATTCCACCGGAGCCCGACGAGATCCGCCGTGGGACCTCGTCGTCGGTAGCCCTCCGGTGATCGGCTGGTCATTCTGAGGCCATCAATGGCTTCAGTGCATCGCATAGGTGCTCTAGCAGCTAAGCCCCGCGTGTGATGCCCTCTCTTTCGATGACCCCGATGATGCCCGAGCTTCGGCCGCCGCCAAGCTCGTCACCAGCGTCATCTCCGACCATCATAGCCTTGGGTCTTTGCAAAAATGGAACTGCGGCTGTGTGCTGGTTCGTTTGGTGCCCTCCGCCGTGCATTTGGTCGTCGGAGATGCAATCCCGAGCCCCTTCGCCATTCTGGTGGTCGCCGGAGGCTCACAGCCGGCGAGATCGACCTCGCCGCTGGTGGATTTGACTCCCGTGAGTCACTTGCATGTGGGGCCAGCCCCCTGGCTAATTAGGATTAGTCTAATAGTAATAATTAAATAAATAAAAACTTAAACAGACACTGACAGGTGGGTCCAGCACTGTTAAATACCTAATTAAGTTTAAATTTAAACTAAAACCTGGACAGAGTCACTGACCAGTGGGTCCCATTGGTCAGGTTTGACTTTCAACAGCTAGTTGGACCTCGTGATGTCATGTTGATGCAATAAAAGCTTTTCTGTTTAAAAACAATTCCGGAATAAGTTCAAAACTTTGGAAATTCATAGAAATTTGAATATAACTCCAAATTTGACAAATAATATATGTAAATGGATCAGTAAAATCCAAGGAATCCAATGGTGCTATTTACATGCATGAAAAACAAAGTGATGAAACAGCATCAGGTCAAATCAATTAAAATAATTTGATAAATTATAATTCAAATGATATTTGAATTATGATTTCAAATCAAGATCACCCCAAAGGGTTCTGCTAGTCATTTAAAACCATGCTACATTGCATTTCATGCATCATTTTGTTGCATATGTTTGGTATTGATCGATTGTTGTTATTCCGGTAGGCTTCGCCCCTCCGGATACGTCTGATTATCCGACTGACGGATGTCACCCCTCTGCTGAGAAACAAGGCAAGCAACCATTTTTTATCATCCCGATAAATCCCATGTTCTCGCTCCTCCTCTTATTTATTGCATTAGGTCAAATGCTTTCAATGCTTTTACCACGTTAGTTGAACCCACGTCCTTTGCATGACCTGTCTTTGTCACAGTAAATAGCTGAACGTTACAACCTAGCATACCTGGTAGTTGCTTGAGCCATGATGTGTCTTATCCTGCTATGCATGCTATGCTTAGAGTTGTGTATGGTCTGTCATCTGGGTGATGAACAGGATCGTGAGAATGTGTTCAGTTGGTAAAGGTCGTGTGTTGAACCTGATTTGGTAAAGGTACAGGTGAAAGGCTATGTAGGAGTACATGGCGGATTGTTTCATTGGAACCGTCCTTAGGAACTGAGTTCTATGTATGTAATCCAAGACAAGATACTACCACATGCTGGGCCCTGAAATATGACCCCGCTCGACTTATTAACCGCTTAATACTCGGTCCAGGAGTTGCAAGTAGTTTCTGGTGTTTATAGTCATGCTGGAGGCCGTGCGTAGCGCTGACCTTAGAGGTGGGCTATGATGCGGTAGGCAGTGGCACGGTGTACCAAGTGGGACCCGGATGGTGGGCTTGGGAACCCTACGCACATCGTTTGGGGCTGTGGCGGAAACCTCGGCCGGACATCCGTGCGGGTTACCCTTAGATAGGCGATAGACCTGGACTAAGTATTAGCGTGGTTAACGGTCGTGGCCGACTCCCTCGCTGGGCTTCCGCTTGAAGGTTGCCGAGGTGCATGACGTGCACATGGCGATAAGTGGCGAGAGCGTGTGTGAAGAAGTACACCCCTGCAGGGTTATGATCTATTCGAATAGCTGCGTCCGCGGATATGGACTACTTGGAAACATATGTTGTTCATAGATAACTATAATGGCTACTCATAAAATTGTCAAGATAAGTGTGAGTGTTGTGGACAGCATTTTCGTAGGGAGACGGAATGATTCCACGATGGAGTATTGTTGTGGTGTTAGTGGACTCGTGTGCGAGGAATATAGTTGTCTAAACTATTTAAAAATGCAAGTTGTCTAGCCAAGAGTCAAATGCTGGCTTTTTGCATGAAACCCCACAACTCCTTGTTGATACATTGCATGAGTAGATAGGTTATCCTAAAGTCTTGCTGAGTACTTTTGTACTCACGTTTGCTTAATAAATTTTTGCAGAGGTTGTTAATGACCCTAATGGAGGGTTCTACCTAGACATCGACGACGACGAGTAGCCAGTATCCCAGCTACGATCTGGCCCTAGGTTGGGTCTGTAGATAGTCAGGCCATGTGCCTTTGTCTTTCCATCTGTCTGTACTCAGACAGTTTTAAATCTTCCGCTGGCTCGTAAGACTTGTGTGTATGAATTATGATGATGGGTTGTGAGGCCCCTATATGTGTAATATTATGTGTGAAGCTCTTCCGAGCCTTCTAAATAAAGTTTGTATGTTTATGGTTATGTTGTGATGCCATCGATGTATCTATGCATATCGGTATGCCATGCGTACATGTGTTGTACTTGATATCTATGGGGTTCGAATACCTAGTCGTATGCCTTAGTAGCACTCCTTACTGGGAAATGCCCCTTTGTGATTCCATCGAGCCTTGGTAGTTCGCTACTGCTCCGGACACATTAGTTGACCAGCATGTGTCCTTCTTAGCTGCTGTGTCTGTCCCTTTGGGAAATGTCACGCGGTATGTAATGGAGTCCTTGTAGCATGCTACGACTCGTCTACATTCGTTGATGACCGACACCTGCTTTGCTGGGTCATGTATGCATGTCCCGGTATGGAACTGCCACTTTAGTTTATGACTAGACATGTCGATGCGGGTTCTTTGACATTGGATTGCTAGCGACACGATTGCATACGCGAGTCAAAAGGCGCAAACGGTGCCGGTTAAGGTAAGGCTGCAGCCGTGGGGATAACCGTGCGTGAGATCGCAAAGAGATGCGATGTGTTACAGGCTGGATTCCTATGGCTTAGGATCGGGGTCCCGACACCATAAAAATGATATAAAGTTGTCATAAAATTATCATAAAACATCCAAGAATTATAATAGAACAACATGGAACAATTAAAAGTTATAGATACGTTGGAGACGTATCAACATCCCCAAGCTTAATTCCTACTCGTCATCGAGTAGGTAAATGATAAAAACAGAATTTTTTATGGGGAATGCTGCCTCACATCTTCATCATATACTTTTTCTTTCAGTATGGACATGTAGACTTGTAGATGATGCAAAGTAATAGTCTATAATTTGACATGAAAATTTCAATACTCAAGCATATCAAGAAGCAACCAAGTCTTTCAAAATATCAATGCTAAAGAACGTTATCCCTAGCCCATCATGCTCTTGCATTGATCCATTCATGCAACACACTCAGATATTAACTAAATCCAATGCTCAAGTGTGATAATGGTGTTCCTTAATTGGCGTTTTATAAGAGAAGATGGAGGTTCAAATTAAAAAAATTTGCATAAAGTAAATAGATAGGCCCTTCGCAAAGAGAAGCATGGATTTGTAGAGGTGCGAGAGCTCAAACTGAAAAACTTAGAGATAATTTCTTTAGATTGGCAAGATTTTCTTGTCAACGAGAACGACTAAGAGTTTCCAATATCCTCCATGCTACACAAACTATAGACGGTTCCCAAACTGAAAATAAAGTTTATTCCTTTCTCCGCCATTATTTCACATTCCATGTCTAGCTGTATCCACGGGTACCATCCATACGAAGACTTCCCAAGGAATTTATTATTTGACAACATAATATATATTTTCTCTTGGGGACTCGGCATCCCTATTACCACCATACTCTCGTGCAATGATAAGTGAATAAACACTCATCTTGATAATAACCTATTTAACATGGAAGATACCAGCCACCCATCACCACTTCATGAGCGGTACGGGCACACAAAACTGAATTTTATTTTAAACATTATAGTTGGAACTTACAAATTTACTTGGAACGACATTGAAATACCGCTTATTTCTAGGTATAATGGACTCATTTCGCACAACTTTGGGTTTATGATTTGTATGCACAAGCAGTATTCCTGCTTAGGACAAGTGAAGTATAGCAAATAGATTGAGAAGCGTCCAACCAAGGAACGAAAATCGTCATAAGTGAACATTAAACATAACTAATATCAAATAATGCAACACAAGTAGGATGTAATTTCATATCATTATTACTGATTTCATGTGCATGCATAGGGAATCACAAACCTTAACACCAATATTCTTACTAGAGCACAATTACTCATCAACATAACTCACATATTACTATCTTCATATCCCAAAACTATTGCAAAGTATAAAGCTTGATATCCAATGATCTTCATGAAAGTTTTTATTATATATTTCCTGGACATTCATCACTATGGGACTAATTTGCATTTAAAGAAAAATGCCAATGCAAATAACAAGCTCTCAAACAAATATAAGTGAAGAATGAGAGCACAAGTTTCTTTAAAATTTTCAAATCTCAAAATTATATAAGTGAAGCAGAGGATTTCTTAAAAATTTCAGCAAATCTAAAAATAATCTAAGTGAAGCATGAGAGCAAATTTCTTCAAAATAACAACACCACCATGCTCAAAATGATATAAGTTAAGTACTTGAGCAATTCCACGACTCAATTTTTTTAGCATAAAGAGCGATTCTAACAAATCTTAGCATAATTTGGCTCTCTGAAATGGGTGTGTCCAGCAAGGTTTATTATGAAAAACTAACCAGTAAGGAAAGCAAAGTCACAAATGATACAAGACGCTCCAAGAAAATCTCATGATATGTGAGGAATAAAAATATAGCTCCAAGTAAAATTACCGATGGTTTTTGGAAGAAAGAGGGGGAGCCTTCCGGGGCATTGATACGTCTCCAACGTATCTTTAATTTTTGATAGTTTCATGCTATTATCTTGTCAAACTTTGGATGTTTTGCATGCCTTTTATTTATTTTCTGGGACTAACTTATTAACTCAGTGCCAAGTGCCAGTTCGTGTTTTTCCATGTTTTTGACCCCTTTCAGAGGAGATTTTGAAACGGAGTCCAAACGGAAGAAAATCCCCGAAAAGTTTTTTTCGGGAACGGAAGAAGATCGGAGGACTTGGGAGCTAAGCTAGAAGAGCCCCAGGGGCCACACAAGCCCCCACCCCTCGGCTAGGGGGGCCGGGCCATCCAGGATTGTGGGCCCCCTAGAGGTCCCCTGACCTAGATCTTGCGCCTATATATTCCCAAATATTCCCAAAATATCAAGAGACGATCGGAATTACTTTTCCGCCACCGCAAGCTTCTGTCTCCGCAAGATCCCATCTGGGGCACGTCCTGCTGCCCTGCCGGAGGGGGGATTCGTACACGGAGGGCTTCTTCATCAACAGCATGACCTCTCCGATGATGCGTGAGTAGTTCACCATAGACCTACGGGTCCATAGCTAGTAACTAGATGGCTTCTTCTCTCTCTTGGATCTTCAATACAAAGTTCTCCATGATCTTCATGGAGATCTATCTGATGTAATCTTCTTTTGCAGTGTGTTTGTCGAGATCCGATGAATTGTGGATTTATGATCAGATTATCTATGAATCGTATTTGAGTTTCTTCTGATCTCTCTTATGCATGATTTCATATCCTTGTAATTCTCTTCGAGTTTTGGGTTTTGTTTGGCCAACTAGATCTATGATTCTTGCAATGGGAGAAGTGCTTTGTTTTGGGTTTATACCGTGCAGTGACCTCACCCAGTGACAAAAGGGGTAGCGAGGCACGTATTGTGTTGTTGCCATCAAGGGTAAAAATATGGGGTTTTCATCATTGGTTTGAGATTATCCCTCTACATCATGTCATCTTGCTTAAAGCGTTACTGTGTTCGTCATGAACCTAATACACTAGATGCATGCTGGACAGCGGTTGATGTGTGGAGTAATAGTAGTAGATGCAGAAAGTATCGGTCTACTTGTCTCGGACGTGATGCCTATATGCATGATTATTGCCTTAGATGTCGTCATGACTTTGCGCGGTTCTATGAATTGCTCGACAGTAATTTGTTCACCCACCGTGACATTTTCTATTATGAGAGAAGCCTCTAGTGAACAGTATGGCCCCCAGGGTCTACTCCACACCATATTTTCAGCCTTACACCTTTTACTTTGTTGCACTTTCGCCTTCAGATCTCACTTTGCAAACAATCTTGACGGGATTGACAACCCCTTTGAAGCGTTGGGTGCAAGCTTGTTTGTGTTTGCGCAGGTACTTTGGACTTGACGAGGCCCTCCTTCTGGATCGATACCTTGGTTCTCAAACTGAGGGAAATACTTACTGCTCCTGTGCTGCATCACCCTTTCCTCTTCAAGGGAAAAACCGACGCAAATCAGAGAAGTAACACGAAGAATTCCTACGCGCCAGGGAAGGACTTTTGTTGCCGCAGCAGAAGAATTTCTGGCACCGTTGCCGGGGAGGAAGATCAACTCAAGAACTCATCCAAGTAGGTGTCGCAAACTCATCTCTTGCATTTACTTTGTTTGCCAGGCGCCTCTCTTATTCCTCTCCCCCACTTCACAATTTGCCTTTTTCGTTTGCCTTTCCTTTGCTTGTGTGCTATGTGCCTTCAAAATGCTTGCATCTTCGCTTGCTAAGAATCTAGTGACATGGATCCTCATCCACTTGCTAATCTTTTCAAGAGGTCCAACTATGTTGAACCAATTGCTAGTGAGCTTTTCTCACTAGATTATCTTTATGGAGTTTTGCTTGAGATGCGTGAATCCGAAAATCGTGATGAAGAAATTCATGAAGTTATTCACGAGGGCTCCTTGGATGAAAAGCATGATTGCAATGGTTTCACTATAAATTCTATTAGTCACAATCAGGCTAAAATTATGCAAAACCCTAAGCTTGGGGATGCTAGTCTTGCTATGTCCACTACTTGTTGCAAAGATCATGATTGGGGTGATGATTTTTCTTTTGATCTTGAAAATTTGTTCAAGCCTCAAGATGAATATGATATTTGCAATATTATTGAAAGTGGGTTTGGAGAAGTCATGACTTTAGATGATAATCCCACTATTTTGGAAGAGCGTCAACTTTGCATGCATGTGGGTCATGAAAATAGTATCCTATGTGAGAGCTATATCGTTGAATTAGAATATGATCCCAAATGTAATGAGAGAGGAAAATATTGTGGTAGAAACTTTCATGTTAATAAATCACCTCTCGTGATGTTGAGATTGCTATTGTCTCTTTCTTCTTCCTTGCATTTGGTAACTATTAGTAGTCTTGCCAATTTGTTCTCCTATAAAATGCCTATGCATAGGAAGTATGTTAGACTTAGATGTGATTTTCACATGCTTTATGATGCTCTCGTTGTGCTTCAATTCTTGTCTTTTATGTGAGCATCATTGAAATCCTTATGCCTAGCTAAGGGCGTTAAACAATAGCGCTTGTTGGGAGGCAACCCAATGAATTTATCTTTTTCTTTCTGTTTTGTTGCGTGCACACTTTCATAATTCTGTTGTGATTGTGTTTTTTGTGTTTCTTTTTGTGTTTGAGCCAAGCAAAACGTGTATGACTAGTCTTGGTAATGGTTGTTTGATCATGCTGGAAAAAGATAGAAACTTTTCGCTCACGAGATGATTTTTCATTTTTATTCAGAAAGAGCTTTTGAGTTGATTCTTTTGCTGCTGATTGATATAATTTTTCCCCAGACCGTCGTAATTTTCAGATTTTTTGAGGTACTAGAATTATACGAAGTATACAGATTGCTACAGACTGGTCTGTTTTTTGACAGATTCTGTTTTCGTTGAGTTGGTTGCTTGTTTTGATGAAACTATGGTTAGTATCGGGGGTTACTAGCCATGGAAAAGTGAGAATATAGTAGCCCATCATCAATATAGATGGAATTCAAGTTTTCTACAGTACCAAAAGAAGTGGTAGTTTGTTTTCTTGTACTAATGTTATCACAAGTTTGTGTTTAAGTTTTGTGTTGTGAAGTTTTCAAGTTTTGGGTGACGTTCTCATGGACAAAGAGATAAGGAGTGGAAAGAGCTCAAGCTTGGGGATGCCCAAGGCACCCCAAGCCAAATTCAAGGACACCAAAAAAGCCTAACCTTGGGGATGCCCCGGGAAGGCATCCCCTCTTTCGTCTTCAATCCATCGATAACATTACTTTGAGCTATATTTTTATTCACCACATGATATGTGTTTTGCTTGGAGCGTCTTGTATCTTAGGAGACTTTTCTTTTCGTTGTGTCACAATCGTCCTTGCTGCACACCTTTTTGAGAGAGAGAGAGAGACATGCACTCATCGTGATTTTGCTAGAATGCTCATAGTGCTTCACTTATATCTTTTGAGCTAGATACTTTTGCTCTAGTGCTTCTCTTATATCTTTTGAGCTAGATACTTTTGCTCTAGTGCTTCACTTATATCTTTAGAGCACGGCGGTGCGTGATTTGGTAGTTGGCTTATGCTATGAAAGTAGTCCCAAATGTGCTAGGTACCCAAAGAGGATGCAAAAACCTCCATCTTCATGTGCATTGAATAGAAAGAGAAGTTTTGATTCCTCTCAATTAGTTTTGAGACGTTGATTTGGTAATATTGAGAGTTATGTTAGTAGGGTGTTGTGAATCTAGAAATACTTGTGTTGGAGTTAGTGATTCCCGTAGCATGCACGTATGGTGAACCACTATGTTAGGAAGTCGGAGCATAATTGATCTATTGATTGTCATCCTTTGTGTTGAGGTCGGGATCGCGCGATGGTTAACACCTACCAACCCTTCCCCTCGGAGTATGCGTTTAGTACTTTGTTTTGATTATTAATAAAAACTTTTGCAATAAGTATATGAGTTCTTCATGACTAATGTGAGCCCATGGTATAGATGCACTTTCACCCTTCCACCATTGCTAGCTTCTCTAGTACCGCGCAACTCTCGCCGGTGCACAAACCCACCAAATTCCTTCCTCAAAACAGCCACCATACCTACATACTATGGCATTTTCATAGCCATTCTGAGGTATATTGCCATGCAACTCCCACCGTTCCGTCTCATGACTTGTGCCGTCACTCTCATATTGCCATTGCATGATCATACTAGATCGTTGCACATCCCGGTACACTGCCGGAGGCATTTCCTATGGAGTCATCATCATTGTGATCTTTGAGCTTTGAGTAACTAAAAAGTATGATGATCATCATTATTAGAGCATTGTCCCATGTGAGGAAATAAAAAAAGAGGCCAAAGAGCCCAAAAACAAAAAAAAGGAAGAGAGAAAAGAAAAAAAGAGAGGCCTAAGAGCCCAAATAAAAAAAGAGAAATGAGAGAAAAAGAGAGAAGGGACAATGCTACTATCTTTTTCCACACTTGTGCTTCATATTAGCACCATGTTCTTCATGATTGAGAGCTTATTGCTTTGTCACTACCATATGCTAGTGGGAATCTTCGTTTTATAACTTGGCTTGTATATTCCAATGATGGGCTTCCTCAAAATTTCCCTAGGTCTTCGTGAGCAAGCAAGTTGGATGCACACCCACTAGTTTTTCTCTATAGCTTTCACATACTTATAGCTCTAGTGCATCTCTTGTATGGCAATCCCTACTCATTCACATTGATATCTATTAATGGGCATCTTCATAGACTATTGATACGTCGAGTCAGTGTGACCATCTCCTCCTTTTTGTCTCACAACCACCACCACACTCTATTCCACCTATAGTGCTATATCCATTGCTCGCTCTCATGTATTGTGTGATAGTTATAAAAGTTTTGAGAAAGTAAGAGTGCGAAAACAATTACTTGGCCAATTCCGGGGTTGTGCATGATTTACATTAGTTGTGTGAGGATGATGGAGCATAGCCAGACTATATGATTTTGTAGGGATAACTTTCTTTGGCCTTGTTATTTTGAAAGTTCATGATTACCTTGCTAGTTTGCTTGAAGTATTATTGTTTTCATGTCAATAGCAAACTATTGTTTTGAATCTTACGGATCAGAACGTTCATGCCACGTGAAAGAAGTTGCAAAGGACAACTATGCTAGGTAGCATTCCACATCAAAAATTCATTCTTTATCACTTCCCTACTCGAGGACGAGCAGGAGTTAAGCTTGGGGATGCTTGATACGTCTCCAACGTATCTATAATTTTTGATTGTTTCATGCTATTATCTTGTCAAACTTTGGATGTTTTGCATGCCTTTTATTTATTTTCTCGGACTAACTTATTAACTCAGTGCCAAGTGCCAGTTCCTATTTTTTTCCATGTTTTTGACCCCTTTCAGAGGAGATTTTGAAACGGAGTCCAAACGGAAGACAATCCCCGAAAAGATTTTTTCTAGAACGGAAGAAGATCGGAGGACTTGGGAGCCAAGCGAGAAGAGCTCCAGGGGCCCCACAAGCCCCCACCCCGCGGCCAGGGGGGCACGCCATCCAGGCTTGTGGGCCCCCTGGAGGTCCCCTGACCTAGATCTTGCGCCTATATATTTCCAAATATCCCTAAAAAAATCAAGAGACGATCGCAATTACTTTTCCGCCGCCGCAAGCTTCTGTCTCCGCAAGATCCCATCTGGGGCACGTCCTGCTGCCCTGCCGGAGGGGGGATTCGGACACGGAGGGCTTCTTCATCAACACCATGACCTCTCCGATGATGTGTGAGTAGTTCACCATAGACCTACGGGTCCATAGCTAGTAACTAGATGGCTTCTTCTCTCCCTTGGATCTTCAATACAAAGTTCTCCATGATCTTCATGGAGATCTATCCGATGTAATCTTATTTTGCGGTGTGTTTGTCGAGATCCGATGAATTGTGGATTTATGATCAGATTATCTATGAATCTTTTTTGAGTTTCATCTGATCTGGCTTATGCATGATTTCATATCCTTGTAATTCTCTTCGAGTTGTGGGTTTTGTTTGGCCAACTAGATCTATGATTCTTGCAATGGGAGAAGTGCTTGGTTTTGGGTTCATACCATGCGGTGACCTCACCCAGTGACAGAAGGGGTAGCGAGGCATGTATCGTGTTGTTGCCGTCAAGGGTAAAAAGATGGGGTTTTCATCATTGGTTTGAGATTATCCCTCTAAATCATGTCATCTTGCTTGAAGGGCTACTCTGTTTGTCATGAACTCAATACACTAGATGCATGCTGGATAGCGGTCGATGTGTGGAGTAATAGTAGTAGATGCAGAAAGTATCGGTCTACTTGTCTCGGACGTGATGCCTATATGCATGATCATTGCCTTAGATATCATCATGACTTTGCGCGGTTCTATGAATTGCTCGACAGTAATTTGTTCGCCCACCGTGATATTTTCTATTATGAGAGAAGCCTCTAGTGAACACTATGGCCCCGAGGGTCTACTCCACACCATATTTTCAGCCTTACACTTTTTTTACTTCGTTGCACTTTCCGCCTTCAGATCTCACTTTGCAAACAATCTTGAAGGGATTGACAACCCCTTTGAAGCGTTGGGTGCAAGCTTGTTTGTGTTTGCGCAGGTACTTTGGACTTGACGAGGCCCTCCTTCTGGATCGATACCTTGGTTCTCAAACTGAGGGAAATACTTACTGCACCTGTGTTGCATCACCCTTTCCTCTTCAAGGGAAAACCAACGTAAACCAGAGAAGTAACAAGAAGAATTCCTACGCGCCAGGGAAGGACTTTTGTTGCCGCAACAGGCATCCCCAAGCTTAGATGCTTGGTACTCCTTAGATATTTCCTTGGGATGCCATGGGGCATCCACAAACGTAGGCTTTTATCACTCCTTATTCCTTCATCCATCGTGATCTCACTCACAACTTGAAAACTTCAATCACACAAAACTCAACAAAATTTTCGTGAGATCAATTAGTATAGCAAAACTAAACTTTACTATAAGTACCGTTGAAAACTATTCCTATTTTGTTTTTGCATTATACCTACTGCATTCTAAATTTACCATGGCTGATGCCCCCGATACAAACCATGGAATCATTACAATAAGCACATAATGCAAAGAAAACAGAATCTGTTAAAAACAAAACAGTGTGTAAAGATTCAAAATTTACTTACACTTCTCTAACTCCAAAAATTCTGAAAGCGTGGACAACATAGGTAATTTGTATATTAATATGGTGTAAAAAATTCAGATACTTTTGATGTTTCTCTGATTTTTAGGATTTTTCTACTGGATGCAAAAGTTTGCGTTTTTCAACAGGATTAAAACAACTAACACCCCACATGATCCCAAAGGCCTTACTTGGCACAAACACTAAATAAAACACAAAAAACACAATTATAATAGCATCATAAATGTGCAAACACTCAAGAACAGAAAGAAAAAGTGAAAATAAATTTTATTCATTGGGTTGCCTCCCAACAAGCTCTTTCTTTTTAGCCACTAAGATAGGCTTGAGATTTTATTGATGCTCACATGAAAGATAGTAGTTGAAACACAAAGAGAGCATCATGTAGCATAATACAAACACATTTAAGCCTAACATACGTCCTATGCATAGGCATCTCATAAAAGAACAAATTATCAAGACAAGAAATATCTAACATATGCATGGAAGAAGAAAGAATCAATATCATTCTCAACATGAAGAGAGATAATTTAGTAACATGTATATTTCTATAACCATATTTCACTCTCTCATAAAAATTACATGTAGGATCATATTCAAAATTCAACAATATAGCTATCACATAAAATATTCTCTTCACGATCCATATGCATAAAGGTCTTACAATCTTCCAAGATAATGGGATTAACATTAAATAAAGTCACGATGTCTCCAAACCCACTTTTATCAAAAAATTCACGAGATAGACGATTCTTCAAAATAGTGGGATCATTATTACCTAAGATTGACACTCTGCCCAACCCACTTTCAATACTGTTGCAAACATTATTATCAATATCATATTCATCATGAGGATTAAATAAATTTTCAAGATCATAAGAAGCATCACCTTAATCATGATCATTAAAATGTGTAGGGGACATGACAAAATTGCCATCCCAAGCTTGTAGTTTTGCATATTATTAGCACAATTGACATTAATAGAATTTATAATAACATCATCGCAATCAGGCTTTTCATTCAAGGAGATATCATGAATCACTTTATAATTTTCATCTTTGAACACTTCATCACAATATTCTGATTCACGATTTCAAGAAAAACTTCACAAAAGTAATCAAGAGCACTCGAGTCATTAGAAATTGGTTGAACATAATTAGATCTTTTAAAAAGATTAGAAAGTGGATGAAGATCCATATGTATTTACGTTTCCTGTTTATTTTTATGTTTCCAAGTGTTGACATGAAGACAATAGAAGCAAGCAAGCAAGAAAAAGGAAAACAGAAAGAAGGCAAATAAAAGGGTAAAATTTTGTGAACTGGGGGATAGGAAAAGGAGAGGCAAATGATAAATAATGTAATTACAAGGAGATGAGAGTTGTGTGTAGAAACTTGATAGATCTTGACTTGATCTTCCCCGGCAACGGTGCTAGAAATCTTGCTTAGTCTCACAGATGCATTGGTTTCTCTCCAAGCTTAAAGGGTGATGTAGCACAGCGACGTCAAGTATTTCCCTCTGTTAAGAAACCAAGGTATCAACCGAGTAGGAAGATCCACAAGACTATGTGAAATGACGTGGATGTCGCCTAGAGGGGGAGTGAATAGGCACTTTAAAATAATTACGGTTTAGGCTTGAACAAAAGCGGAATAAAACTAACATTTAATTTGTCAAGCAGAAAACCTAAAACAACTAGGCTCGCCTATGCGCACCAATAACTTATGCTAAGCAAGAAAAACAACTAAGTGATAGCAAGATATATAACAAGAAACAATACGGCTATCACAAAGTAAAGTGCATAAGTAAAGGGCTTGGGTAAGAAATAATTGAGGCATGTGGAGACGACGATGAATCCCAAAGTTCACACCCTTGCGAATGCTAATCTCCGTTTGGAGAGGTGTGGAGGTACAATGCTCCCCAAGAAGCCACTAAGGCCACCATAATCTTCTCACGCCCTCGCACAATGCAAGATGCCATGATTCCACTAAGGGACCCTTGAGGGCGGTCACCGAACCCATACAAACAAGGTTGGGGCAATCTCCACAACTTAATTGGAGGCTCCCAACAACACCACGAAGCTTCATCACAATGGACTCTGGCTCCATGATGACCTCAAATGCTCGGGGCAATCTCCACAACTTAATTAGAGACCCCTACGCTTGCCCGAAGCTTTACACCACAATGATTAAGCTCGAAGGCATCACCAAGCTTCTAGGACGCCAAAGTGTCCACGAAGAACAATCTCTAGGGGTACCAAGCACCCAAGGGTAATAGGCTTCTCAACTTCTCACGTCCACGTGTCACCGTGGAGAACTCAAACCGATGCAACTAATGCTATGGCAAGAACACAAGAAGTGGTCAAGTCCCTCACACTCAAATCCCCCCCCCCCCCAACAACAAAAGCTATGGAGGAATAAGAGAGGAAGAATAAGGAGCTCACAAAGAACTACAAATCAAGATCCAAGGGTTTCCCCTCACATAGAGGAGAAAGTGATTGGTGGAGATGTGGATCTAGATCTCCTCTCTCTTTTCCCTCAAGAACTAGCAAGAATCATTGGAGGATTTGAGAGTTAGCAAGCTCTAAGAAGGTCAACAATGGGGGGAGAACACGAGCTCAACAGATAGAAAGCCATTGTGGAAGAAGACCCCCTTTTATAGGAGGGAAGGAATCTACTTGTTATCCATCCCCTCAGTACAAGCCAGAGCGGTACTACCATTCGTGGGAGCGGTACTACCGATGATAAGCGGTACTACCGCTCAGGGGAGCGGTACTACAGCACAGGGGAGCGGTACTACAGCAAAGGGGAGCGGTACTACCGCTCAGACAGAGCGAGACCAAGCCAGAGCCGTTAGTACTGCTCAGAGCAGTAGTAACAAGTGGCACTACCGCCCAATACTACCGCAAAGTACGCTCACAAAAGCGTTTGCACTTTCGAGCAGCAGTACACGCGAGCGGCACCGGCAGAGCACTACCGCTCTGAGCGGTACTACCACCGGCCCGGGCGGTACTGATGACCCACAAGTGTAGGGGGTCTATCGTAGCGTTTTCGATAAGTAAGAGTGTCGAACCCAACGAGGAGCAAAAGGTATTGACCAGAGATCTTGAGCAAGGAACAACTGCAAGTACTGAAAGGTAACTTTATATGGGTTTTCTAGTATAAGCAACAAGGAAATAAATTCACGTAAAGTAAATCATGCCGAGGCGCAGAAAGTGTCTCAATCCTTTTGAACACAAAGGATAAGCCGAGGGACTAAACTTATAAAGACTAAGGTGTTCCCGAGGACACAAGGGAGTGATAGTCAAGTGCTTTCGCCATATTCTGTCTAGTACTATGTTTTGTATCGATAAGTGTTATGTGGGTGGATCTTAATTAGTGCACCGTCTAGGCTAAGACAATTACACTCTTATGATTAATTCCTCTTGCAAGCATCCACAAATACAAGAGATAAATTAAGGCAAAACCTAACAATAGCAATAAGCTTTACAATCCAATACTCCCTCATGCAAAAGTTTGTGAACTGGGGTTCAGGTTTCTGTCACTCCAACAACCCACCATAAGCATTCTTTATACACGATGCATTCCCCTAGGTCCTTAAAAAGGCGAAGTGTTATGTATTCGACGTTCACATAACACCACTAGAAGAATAACACCGTAACATAAATATCAATCAACATATATTACTTCAACATCATATGACTACTAACATCTAGACTTTTACCATGTCCTCAAGAACTAATGAAACTACTCACCAGACATAAAAACAGATGATGATTAGAGGTGATGAAAATATGATTAACAATCTCGTCATAACAATAATCCTCCAACAAAACTCAATAGAATTCACCACAAAAGAGTAATCAGCACCGGTAGAGTAGAGGGGATGAATAGTGCAAGGTACAACTCCGATTGCAATGGTGAAGTAGATGGGATGAAGGTGGAGATGTTGCTGGTGTTGGTGATGATGATCTCGATGATGCTGATGATGATGGTGATGATGCTGAGGACGATCTCCCCTTCCGGCAGGAGTTCTCCCCGGCGGAATCTGCCCGTCGGAAGGTCTTTTCTTCTCTGTAGGTTTCCGCCGCGGAGCGGCGACGCGATCGCGAAAACTCTTCTGTTCCCAATATTTTTAGGTCAAGAGGGACATATAGGACAAAAGAGAGCGCCTGGGGCTGGGCCCATCACCCAGGCGGCCTCCCGATGCGGCCTAGGGGGGCGCCAGCAGGTCGCGTGGGTGACTTGTGGCCCTCCTCCGGCTCTTCTTTGGCTTGTCTTCGGGACCTGTTTGGAAACTTCTTCCCTCAAAATTTCAGCGCAGTTGGAGATGTTCTGATATTGCAACTCTTCGTGCTATTTTCTCCGCTGAATCCTGTGTTTGCTGTTTCGGCACCGGAAAGTTGTAAACTGTGTAAAATAAGCCAAAACACTATAAGTACATCATCATAAGGTGAAATATATCGATTAATGGAGACAAATTATGATACAAAATAGTGATGCATTTTGGATGTATCAACTCTCCCAAGCTTAGACTTTGCTTGTCCCCAAGAGAATACTGAGCTCGGTAAACCTGTCCACAAGTTTAGAGAGTGAAGTGTCGATAAATAAGAATACGGACAAGAAGCATCATAATTTCTCTACTAAAGTCAACCATCCTCAACAACAATCTTAACTCATAAGGCCCTTATGAAATAGTAATATTAATTACAATCAAAAGTAGATCTAAGAAAACTCATCAAACCATGGCAAACATGTCCTTGGTCAAAGAACAACTAATAACTTTTAACTTTTGCTCTTCCTCTTATATTTTGATGGGATCAATTGAAGCCTTTTGAAAGAACATGTTATTAGTCAAGAAGTGAAAATGCTAACACGAAGGAAGATGTTTGCTTAGCTAGGCTTAACAAACAACTCACTTATCTTAATGATAACATCAACAAAGGTGTGATATGACAACTCTCAATGAAATGATATAAATGCATGCATCTTTGTCAACATAAGGTGTCTGCTCTTTTCAAGATAGAAAGAAGTGGGTTCATTGACTCAACATAAAAGTAAAAGATTGGCCCTTCGTAGAGGGAAGTAGGGAAAACTCATGTGCTAGAGCTTTTTAGATAACAACAAGATTGTAAAACAAGCTTTTGAGAGGTGCATGCTTTGTCAACGAATGCTAGTAGATAGCCCAATACATCTCATGATGGACAAGTTTTGAGGAATGGCTCCCAAAGTGGGGACGATCACATCCCCTTAGTCTCCTTTGTTTATCACTACCAACGTTTTCTGATTTCTCATCAACAAAGCGTGAAGGAGGTTTAGTTCATTGTTATTATCTTTTACGAGCTGGGCGCGCTCATGCCAGTCCCTCCTCGTATTAGGGGTTTGCAGATAACATGCAAACCCAAGATAAAACTTGTCCAGTATGAGAAGATCATGAATTATCTACTACTTCCTCATGAGCTAAAACAGAGGCATAAAACAGGGAGTAATATTTGAAGGTTTAAAGATAGCTGATAACCCACAAGTATAGGGGATCTATCGTAGTCCTTTTGATAAGTAAGAGTGTCGAACCCAACGAGGAGGAGAAGGATCTGACAAGTGGTTTTCAGCAAGGTAATATCTGCAAGCACTGAAATTACCGCTAACAAGTAGTTGCGTGATAAGATGATTCGTAGCAAGTAGCAAGTAACAAAAGTAACAACGGTGCAACAAAGTGGCCCAATCCCTTTTTTAACAAGGGACAAGCGTGAACAAACTCTTATAGGAGGTAAAGCACTCCCGAGGACACATGGGAATTTCTGTCAAGCTAGTTTTCATCATGTTCATATGATTCGCGTTAGCTACTTTGATAGTTTGATATGTGGGTGGACCGACACTTGGGTACTGCCCTTACTTGGACAAGCATCCCACTTATGATTAACCCCTCTCGCAAGCATCCGCAACTACGAAAGAAGAAATAAGACAAAGTCTAACCATAGCATTACACTAGTGGATCCAAATCAGCCCCTTACGAAGCAACACATAAACTAGGGTTTAAGCTTGTGTCACTCTAGCAACCCATCATCTACTTATTACTTCCCAATTCCTTCCTCTAGGCCCAAATAACGGTGAAGTGTTATGTAGTCGACGTTCACATGACACCACTAGAGGAAAAACAACATACAACACATCAAAATATCGAACGAATACCAAATTCACATGACTACTTATAGCATGACTTATCCCAATCCTCAGGAACAAAAGTGACTACTCACAAAGCATAATCATATTCATGACCAGAGAGGTAATGAGTAGCATCAAAGATCTGAACATATAATCCTCCACCAAGTAATCAAACTAGCATCAACTACAAAGAGTAATTAACACTACTAGCAACCATACAAGTACCAATCGGAGTCGCGAGACGGAGATTGGTTACAAGAGATGAACTAGGGTTTGCAGATGAGATGGTGCTGATGAAGATGTTGATGGCGATGAGTCCCCTCCGATGAGAGGAGTGTTGGTGATGACGATGGCGACGATTTCTGCCTCCGGGAGGGAAGTTTCCCCGACAGGATCGTCCTGTCGGAGCTCTAGATTGGTTCTGCTCAAGTTCCGCCTCGTGGTGGCGGCGATTCCTCCCGAAAGCCTCCTCTAGATTTTTTCTGGAATGAAACCCTTCTTGTAGCAAAAGAGGGGAGCCAGAGGGACAGCTGGGAGCCCACAAGCCCCCTAGGCGCGGCCAGGGGGAGGCCGCGCCTAGCAGGCTTGTGGCCTCCTGCCGGCGCCCCTCTGGTACTTCTTCGGCCCAGTATTTTTTATAAAATCCAAAATAAATCCTCGTTGATTTTCATGGCTTTTGGAGTTGCGCAGAATAGGTATCTCAAACTTGCTCCTTTTTCAGGCCAGAATTCCAGCTGCCGGCATTCTCCCTCTTCATGTAAACCTTGCAAAATAAGAGAAAAAAGACATAAGTATTGTACCGTGAAGTGTAATAACAGCGCAAAAAGCGATAAATATCAACATGAAAGCATGATGCAAAATGGACGTATCAACTCCCCCAAGCTTAGACCTCGCTTGTCCTCAAGCGAAAGCTGAGATCAATAAATATGCCCACATGTTTAGAGAGAGATGTGTCGACAAAACAAGATACGGACATACAGGCATCATGATCATAATCAGAACAGCAATACCATCATATGAACTCTTATGCTAAAGTGACAATTCCTTCACAAGGTAAAGTATGGGTCAAGAGCCTCAGCGAGAATCAACAACCGATAGACTTTAGTCATTGAAGCAATTGCAATTTATCACAACATCGAAAAGAGTCAAATAAGAGATTGTAAAGCAAATCCACATACTCAATCATATTTTCGTCTTCTACAATTGCTAAAACTCACGTGGTATTCATGAGATCAAAGTTTCAGTCGGACACAGAGAAAGATAGGGGCTTATAGTTTCATCTCCCAACTATTTACCTCAAGGGTAATGTCAGCAATAATAATTCATGAATACTTACTTCCAAGCTGACATATGAATATAGATCTTTCCCTAGCATATGACGTTAGCCAAGATAAAGGCGAAATAAGGAATTGGTGTAGATCACCATGACTCTTTCAGGGGCAAAAAGTAAAGGTACAAGATAGGCCCTTCGCAGAGGGAAGCAGAGGTTGCGATGCGCTTTTGAGGTTTGGATATGTGTCCTCTTAGTGTGAAGGAACATCACTTTATATTGCCTCCTGTGATAAAGAACTTTATTATGCAGTTTGTCACTTTTATGTCTTCCTTATCACACGTTCGTACAAAGCTTATTTTCCAATACTAAGAGATCATACATATCAGGGAGCAATTTTTATTGCTTGCACCGATGACAACTTACTTGAGGGATCTTATTCAATCCATAGGTAGGTATGGTGGACTCTCATGGCAAAACTGGGTTGAAGGTTTATGGATGCACAAGTAGTATCTCTACTTGGTGCGGGAGTTTTGGCTAATATGAGGTGGAAGCAATCCTCACATGCTAAGGGATCTCTAGTCATATAACATTGTTCGGAACCAACCAAACACAATTCATTATGTTGTCTTCCTTGTCCAACATCTACTTCTAAGCATGTAATAGTTTAGTGAGTGTTCACAATCATAGATGGTGTTAAAGATGATATATTTATATGTGAACCTCTCCTTTATCCCTTCCTATTAATTGCAACAATGACCAAGGTCTACGTTTGTCTATCCTCAACAAGTTTCAATCAACATTCTTTTTATATGTGAAGCCATCACTTCCCATAAGATCATTACATGATCTTTCATGCTTTTGTTCTTTTCTCATTCTCTTGATCATGGCATGAGGCAAGGCCCTTAACTAAGACACTATTATATGGCTCACGAGCTCGAATACATCGGGGTGACATAAAGAAAAACTCAAGCCTAAAACACTAAGAACTTTATTCTACTAGAGAAAGAGAAAACTGAAAAGGAACAAACTAAAACAAAGGTAGAGGCAAAAGATGCGATGGTGATATGATACCGGGGCAACTCCCCCAAGCTTGGCACAAGCCAAGGGGATTGCCCATACCCATGCTTAGTTGTCTTCCTTTGGAGCTGATGGTGGTGGAGTTGTTTTGTCCTTTGATTCCAAGAGGGCCATCAATCTTTGATTTATACCTTGGAGCTCTATGAATATGTTTCTCCAGCAAAACAACTTCACGAGTGAGAAAAGTATTGCGAACACGAGTTGTTTCACAAAACCTTAAGAGTTCAATCAAGTATGGAGACAGTAGGTGGAGGTAGGGTTGAAGGAAATCCACTTCTTCAACTTCTTCCTTGTTGAACACAGATTGCCCTTCGTCACACGCCTCATTCTCCTCCTTAGTTTTGCCCTTAGTTTCTTTAGGTAGCCTTTTCTTGGCCTCCATGACCTCCATTCTTTTCAGATCAGCATTTACTTCTCCATAGACTTGAGGGAGATCGTTCTCCCCCAAAGATTTCTGAGACAACATCTTTCTCTAAATCTGCGGCAGAAAACAGACTCGAAACAAAAACATAGGAAATTTGCACGATACGAGGGTTAGACCTTTCAGGAGAATATATAATGATTTTTTCTCGACCAGAAGGAGTACTTCGCAAGAAAACGGAGTCCGGGAGGCACACGAGGTGGTCACAAGCCCCCAGGCGCGGTCAGGGGGGTGGCCCGAGCCTGGCAGGCTTGTCGCCTCCTCGTGCGATTTCCGGACTACTTTAAAATTTTCTATTTTTTCAAAAATTCCAAAACGGAGAAAAATTCCTACTAGAAAAGTTTTGGAGTCTGTTTACTTACCGAATCACATACCTCTTCGTTTTCGGAGTCTGAAACAGGCTGATAAATATCTCTTATGTACTCCTCCGGAGTTATGGTATTGATAATATTGCTTTCAACATTTATGGGAGTACCTGAGATATAATGCTTGATTCTTTGCCCATTTACCACTCTCGGAAATTTACCTTCCGTGTTGTTAATCTTGATGGCACCGGAACAATATACTTCCTCGACAATGTAAGGACCTTCCCATTTAGAGAGAAGCTTGCCTGCAAAAAATCTTAAACGAGAATTATATATCAAGACATAATCACCTACATTGAACTCACGCTTTTGTATCCTTTTATCATCCCACCTCTTAACCTTCTCTTTGAACAACTTGGCATTTTCATATGCCTGAGTTCTCCATTCATCAAGTGAGCTAATATCAAATAACCTCTTCTCACCGGCAAACTTGAAATCAAAGTTGAGCTCTTTGATTGCCCAATAAGCCTTATGCTCTAGCTCAAGAGGTAAATGACGTGCTTTACCGTAAACCATTTTGTACGGAGACATGCCCATGTGATTCTTATAGGCAGTTCTATAAGCCCACAGTGCATCATCGAGCATCTTAGACCAATTATTTCTAGACCTATTGACACTCTTTTGCAGAATTAGTTTAATCTCTCTATTATTTAGCTCTACTTGACCAGTGGACTGAGGGTGATAGGGAGATGCAATTATATGATTGACATCATACTTAGCAAGCGTTTTACGGAAAGCACCATGAATGAAATACGAACCACTGTCGGTTATCAGATATCTAGGGACTCCAAATCTAGGGAAAATAACTTCTTTAAGCATCCTGGTAGAGGTGTTGTGATCAGCACTACTAGTCGGGATAGCTTCTACCCACTTGGTAACGTAATAAAAAACAACTAGGATATGAGTATACCCGTTGGATTTTGGAAAAGGTCCCATATAATCAAAGCCCCAAACATCAAATGGTTCAATGACTAGTGAGTAATTCATAGGCATTTCCTGACGTTTACCGATATTACCTATTCTTTGACATTCGTCACAAGACAAGGCAAACTTACTGGCATCTTTGAAGAGAGTGGGCCAATAGAAACCTGATTGCAATACCTTGTGTGCAGTTCTATCTCCCGCATGGTGTCCTCCGTAGGCCTCGGAGTGACAGTTCTGTAGGATCTGTCCATGTTCATGTTCAGGTACACAACGTCTAATAACACCATCTACTCCTTCCTTATAAAGGCGAGGATCATCCCAGAAGTAATGTCTCAAATCAAAGAAGAATTTCTTCTTTTGCTGGTATGTGAATCTAGGTGGTATATATTTGGCAACAATATCATTTGCATAATCATCATACCACGGTGTACTACGTGAAGCATTGACGACATTCATTTTCTCATCAGGAAAGCTATCATAAATAGGTTGTGGGTCATCAAGAACATTCTCCAACCTAGATAAGTTATCTGCTACTGGATTCTTAGCACCCTTCCTATCGACGACATGCAAATGAAATTCTTGTAGCAAGAGAACCCATCTGATAAGTCTAGGTTTAGCGTCTTTCTTCTCCATGAGGTAATTAATAGCAGCGTGATCAGTGTGAATATTGACTTTGGAATCAACTATATAAGACCTGAACTTTTCACATGCAAACACGACGGCTAAAAATTCCTTTTCAGTAGTAGCATATTTTCTTTGGGCACTGTCTAGAGTTTTACTAGCATAGTGAATAACATTCAACTTCTTATCAACTATTTTCCCTAGGACAACACCAACAGCATAATCACTAGCATCACACATGATTTCAAAAGGTAAGTTCCAATCAGGTGGTTGAACAATAGGCACAGTTATCAAGGCCTTCTTAAGTATTTCGAAGGCTTTCTCACAATCATCGTCAAAAAAAAGGAATACCCTTTTGCAAGAGATTGGTAAGAGGCCTAGAAATCTTAGAGAAGTCTTTAATGAACCTTCTATAGAAACCAGCATGACCAAGGAAACTTCTTATACCTTTGATATCTATGGGGCATGGCATTTTCTCGATTGCATCAGCCTTAGCCTTATCGACTTCAATACCTCTTTCAGAAATTTATGTCCTAAGACGATGCCTTCATTAACCATAAAGTGGCACTTCTCACAATTCAAGATAAGGTTGGTGTATCTACATCTCTGCAAGACTCGATCAAGGTTGCTGAGGAAATCATCAAAAGAAGACCCGTAAACAGAGAAGTCATCCATGAAAACCTCAACAATCTTTTCACAAAAGTCAGAGAATATAGCCATCATACATCTTTGAAAGGTGGCAGGTGCGTTACATAAGCCAAAAGGCATACCTCTATAAGCAAAGGTACCGAAAGGGCAGGTGAAAGTGGGTTTCTCCTCGTCAGATTGTGCAACAGGTATTTGGGAGAAACCATAATAACCGTCTAGAAAGCAGAAGTCCGTGTGTTTAGACAGTCTCTCTAGCATTTGGTCGATAAAAGGCAAAGGGTAATGATCTTTCCTAGTGGACTTATTCAATTTCCTAAAATCGATCACCATCATATAGCCAGTAATAATCCTCTGTGGGATCAATTCATCCTTATCATTAGGGACAACGGTAATACCTCCCTTCTTAGGGACGCAATGCACCGGACTTACCCAATCACTATGAGCAACATGATAAATAATACCTGCTTCCAGGAGCTTTATTATTTCTTTTCTTACAACCTCTTTCATCTTAGGATTTAATCTCCTTTGATGATCAGCAACTGGTTTGGAATCAAGGTTGGTTTTAATCTTGTGCTGGCACAGAGTGGGACTAATGCCCTTAAGATCATCAAGAGTGTATCCAATAGCAGCACGGTGCTTCCTCAGAGTTTTTAGTAACTTCTTTTCTTCATGCTCTGAGAGGCTAGCACTAATTATAATAGGATATATTTCTTTTTCATCAAGATAAGCATACTTAAGAGTATCAGGCAACTATTTAAGCTCGAACACAGGATCACCCTTTGGTGGGGGTGGATCTCCAAGCAGTTGAACATGCAAGTTATTCTTAAGGATAGGATATTCTTCTAAGACAACTCTATCTATCTCATCCCTTTCATCCATATGCATATCATTTTCATGTTCAAGCAAGTATTGCTCTAAGGGGTCAGTAGGAGGTACGGCAATAGAAGCTAGGGCAATAATTTTATCCTTACTAGACAACTCTTTTTCATGAGGTTGTCTACATTACTTGGAGAAATTGAACTCATGTGACACACCTTCAAAGACAACAGTGACAGTTTGCTTCTCACAGTCAATATGAGCATTGACGGTATTGAGGAAGAGTCTGCCAAATATGATGGGACAAAAGCCATATTGTGTGGTAGCAAGAACGAGGAAATCAACAGGATACTTCGTTTTACCACACAAGACTTCAACATCCCTAACAATTCCCACAGGGCATATAATATCTCTATTGGCAAGCTGAATAGTGACATCAATGGGTTCTATCTCAACAGGTGCAATCTCGTCTTTGATTTCATCATATAAGGATCGAGGTATTGCACTAAAACTAGCACCCACGTCACATAAACCATGATAACAATGATCTCCTATCTTAGCATAAACAACAGGCGTGCCAACAACAGGCCTATGTTTGTCTCTAGCATGTGGTTTACCAATTCTAGCAGCATCTTCACAGAAGTGAATATCATGGCCATCAACATTGTCGGATAGGAGATCTTTGATAATAGCAATGCTAGGTTAAACTCTAATTTGCTCAGGGGGTGTAGGTGTTCTAATGTAGCCCCTACGTATCACAGTTGAAGCTTTATAATGATCCTTTATCCTAACAGGGAAAGGTGGTTTCTCAATGTAAGCACTAGGAACAATAGGATCATTATAGGCAATGACTTTCACTTCAACTGGATTGGGTTTGACTACATTGAATTCTAAGGGAGGATGATATTTAAACCACTTCTCTTTGGGGAGATCAATATGAGCAGCAAATGATTCACACAATGAAGCTACTATCTCAGAGTCAAGTCCATACTTAGCGCTAAAATCACAAAAAGTATTTGTTTCAACAAAGGGTTTAACGCAATCAAACTTGAAATTCATACGTGAATCCTTACGTTCATCAAGCTCCCAATCTTCAGAGTTGCATTTAATTCTTTCCAATAAATTCCATTTGAAGTCAATATCTCTCTTCATAAAAGAACCGGTACAAGAAGTGTCAAGCATGGTGCGATCATCATGAGAAAGCCGAGCATAGAAGTTTTGAATGATAGTTTCTCTTGAGAGCTCATGGTTTGGGCATGAATATAACATTGATTTAAGACTCCCCCAAGCTTGATCGATGCTTTCTCTGTCATGAGGCCAAAAATTATAAATATAATTCCGATCACGATGTACTAGATGCACAGGATAAAACTTTTGATGAATATCCAATTTCAACCGATTGTAGTTCCATGATTCAGTATCATCACATAGCCTATACCATGTCAAGGCTTTATCCCTCAAAGATAAGGGAAATACCTTCTTATTGACCTCATCCTCGGGCAAACCTGCAAGCTTAAATAAACCACAAACTTCATCTACATAGATTAGATGCAAGTCTGGATGTGATGTTCCATCTCCTGTAAAAGGATTAGCCAGCAGTTTCTCAAGCATACC
This sequence comes from Hordeum vulgare subsp. vulgare, assembly GCF_904849725.1. NCBI lineage: Eukaryota > Viridiplantae > Streptophyta > Magnoliopsida > Poales > Poaceae > Hordeum > Hordeum vulgare. The sequence goes on from NC_058523.1 coordinate 463,785,980, forward strand.
CGACGGAAATTCATAGAAAATATTTTCAGTAGGTACGGAAAGTTGAGGAGCAACTCTTTGTGCTTCCGTTCGAGGTGAATATACCCCAAACAAGCTCCTCAAAGGATTAGTTTCCATAGTGACAAGTGACAATAAATTTCAGCACACTATATAAATGTTTCCTTACCAATATCGACTTACCAAAGGCGCTTGACTCCCCGGCAACGGCGCTAGAAAATTGTCTTGATGACCCACAAGTATAGGGGATCTATCGTAGTCCTTTCGATAAGTAAGAGTGTTGAACCCAACAAGGAGAAGAAGGATCTGACAAGTGGTTTTCAGCAAGGTAATATCTGCAAGCACTGAAATTATCGGTAACAAGTAGTTGTATGATAAGATGATTCGTAGCAAGTAGCAAGTAACAAAAGTAACAACGGTGCAGCAAAGTGGCCTAATCCATTTTGTGGCAAGGGACAAGCCTGAACAAACTCTTATAGGAGGTAAAGTGCTCCCGAGGACACATGGGAATTTCTGTCAAGCTAGTTTTCATCATGTTCATATGATTCACGTTCGCTACTTTGATAGTTTGATATGTGGGTGGACCGGCGCTTGGGTACTGCCCTTACTTGGACAAGAATCCCACTTATGATTAACCCCTCTCAAAAGCATCTGCAACTATGAAAGAAGAGTTAAGACAAAGTCTAACCATAACATTAAACTAGTGGATCCAAATTAGCCCCTTACGAAGCAACGCTTAAACTAGGGTTTAAGCTTCTATCACTCTAGCAACCCATCATCTACTTATTACTTCCCAATGCTTTCCTCTAGGCCCAAATAACAGTGAAGTGTTATGTAGTCGACGTTCACATAACACCACTAGAGGAAAAACAACATACAACACATAAAATATCGAACGAATACCAAATTCACATGACTACTTATAGCATGACTTATCCCATGTCCTCGGGAACAAAAGTGACTACTCACAAAGCATAATCATATTCATGACCAGAGAGGTAATGAGTAGCATCAAAGATCTGAACATATAATCTTCCACCAAGTAATCCAACTAGCATCAACTACAAAGAGTAATTAACACTACTAGGAACCTTACAAGTACCAATCGGAGTCGCGAGAGGGAGATTGGTTACAAGAGATGAACTAGGGTTTGGAGATGAGATGGTGCTGACGAAGATGTTGATGGTGATGAGTCCCCTCCGATGAGAGGAGTGTTGGTGATGACGATGGTGACGATTTCCCCCTGTGGGAGGGAAGTTTCCCCGATAGGATCGTCCTGCCGGAGCTCTAGATTGGTTCTGCTCAAATTCCGCCTCGTGGCGGCGGCGATTCCTCCCGAAAGCCTCCTCTTGATTTTTTATGGAACGAAACCCTTCTTGTAGAAAAAGAGGGGAGCCAGAGGGCCAGCTGGGAGCCCACAAGCCCCCTAGGCGCGGCCAGGGGGAGGCCGCGCCTAGCAGGCTTGTGGCCTTCTGCTCGCACCCCTCTTGTACTAAACAAAGTGCTAAACGAATACTCCTAGGGGAAGGGTTGATAGGTTTAAACCATCGTGTGATCCCGACCTCAACACAAAGGATGACAATCAATAGATGAATTATGCTCTGACTTCCTAACATAGCGGTTCACCATACGTGCATGCTACGGGAATCACTAACTTCAACACAAGTATTTCTAGATTCACAACACCCTACTAACATAGATATTAATATTACCGAATCCACATCTCAAAACTATTTGAGAGGAATCAAAACTTCTCTTTCTATTCAATGCACATGAAGATGGAGGTTTTTGCATCTTCTTTGGGTATCTATCACCTTTGGGGCTACTTTCATAGCATAAGCCAACTACCAAATCACGCACCGCCGTGCTCTAAAATATATAAGTGAAGCACATAGAGCAAAAGTGTCTAGCTCAAAAGATATAAGTGAAGCACAATGAGCATTCTAGCAAAATCACGATGAGTGCATGTCTCTCTCTCTCAAAAAGGTGTGCAGCAAGGATGAGTTTGACACAACAAAAAGAAAAGACTCCTAAGATTAAAGACGCTCCAAGCAAAGCACATATCATGTGGTGAATAAAAATATAGCTCCAAGTAATGTTACCGATGGATTGAAGACGAAAGAGGAGATCCCTTCCCGGGGCATCCCCAAGCTTAGGCTTTTTGGTGTCCTTGAATTTGGCTTGGGATTCCTTGGGAATCCCCAAGCTTGAGCTCTTTCCACTCCTTATCTCATCGTCCATGAGAACATCACCCAAAACTTGAAAACTTCACAACACAAAACTTAATTAGAAACTCGTGATAACATTAGCACAAGAAAACAAACTACCACTTCTTTTGGTACTGTGGGGCTTGTGGAGCCCGTGAGGCTCCCCTGCCTTGGCTCTCAAGCTTCCCGATCTTCTTCCGCTCCAGAAAAAAATCTTTTTGGGGATTTTCTTCCGTTTGGACTCCGTTTCAAAATCTTCTCTGAAAGGGTTAAAAAACATGGAAAAAACAGGAACTGGCACTGGGCAATGAGTTAATAAGTTAGTCCCAAAAAATATATAAATGGCATGCATAAAATCCAAAGTTTGACAAGATAATAGCATGAAACCATAAAAAATTATAGATACGTTGGAGACGTATCAAGCATCCCCAAGCTTAACTCCTGCTCGTCCTCGAGTAGGGAAGTGATAAAGAATGAATTTTTGATGTGGAATGCTACCTAGCATAGTTGTCCTTTGCAACTTCTTTCACGTGACATGAATGTTCAAATGAATTAGATTCGAAGCAATAGTTTGCTATTGACATGAAAACAATAATACTTCAAGCAAACTAGCAAAGTAATCATGAACTTTCAAAATAACAAGGCCAATGAAAGTTATCCCTACAAAATCATATAGTCTGGCTATGCTCCATAATCCTCACACAACTAATGTAAATCATGCACAACCCCGGTATTGGCCAGGTAATTGTTTTCACACTCTTACTTTCTCAAACTTTTTATAACTATCACGCAATACATGAGCGCGAGCCATGGATATAGCACTATAGGTGTAATAGAGTGTGGTGGTGGTTGTGAGACAAAAAAGGAGGAGATGGTCACAGTCACTCGGCATATCAAAGGATTATGAAGATGCCCATTAATAGATATCAATGTGAATGAGTAGGGATTGCCATACAAGAGATGCACTGGAGCTATAAGTATGTGAAAGCTCAAAAGGAAAACTAGTGGGTGTGCATCCAACTTGCTTGCTCATGAAGACCTAGGGCAATTTTGAGGAAGCCCATCATTGGAATATACAAGCCAAGTTATATAATGAAGATTCCCACTAGCATATGGTAGTGACAAAGCAAGAAGCTCTCAATAATGAAGAACATGGTGCTATTATGAAGCACAAGTGTGGAAAAAGATAGTAGCATTGTCCTTTCTCTCTTTTTCTCTCTTTTCTTTTTTTTTCATTTGGGCTCTTAGGCCTCTTTTTTTTCTCTTCTTCTCTTTTTTTTGTTTTTTGGCTCTTTGGCCTCTTTTTTTCCTCACATGGGACAATGCTATAATAATGATGATCATCACACTTTTATTTACTCACAGCTCAAAAATCACAATGATGACTCCATAGGAAATGCCTCCGGTAGTGTACCGGGATGTGCAACGATCTAGCATGGCGTATGACATTGAAACATCTCGCTAGCTATCTTACGATCATGCAATGGCAATATGAGAGTTACGACACAAGTCATGAGACGGAACGGTGGGAGTTGCATGGCAATATATCTCGGAATGGCTATGAAAATGCCATAGTAGGTAGGTATGGTGGTTGTTTTGAGGAAGGAATTTTGCTGGGTTTGTGCACCGGCGAGAATTGCGCGGCACTAGAGAGGCTAGAAGTGGTGGAAGGTGAAAGTGCATCTATACCATGGACTCTCATTAGTCATGAAGAACTCACATACTTGTTGCGAAAGTTTTTATTAGTAATCGAAACTAAGTGCTAAACGCATACTCCTAGGGGAGGGTTGGTAGGTGTAAACCATCGCGTGATCCCGACCTCAACACAAAGGATGACCATCAATAGATCAATTATGCTCCGACTTCCTAACATAGCGGTTCACCATACGTGCATGCTACGGGAATCACTAACTTCAACACAAGTATTTCTAGATTCACAACACCCTACTAACATAGCTCTTAATATTACCGAATCCACGTCTCAAAACTATTTGAGAGGAATCAAAACTTCTCTTTCTATTCAATGCACATGAAGATGGAGGTTTTTGCATCCTCTTTGGGTATCTATCACCTTTGGGACTACTTTCATAGCATAAGCCAACTACCAAATCACGCACCGCCGTGCTCTAAAAGATATAAGTGAAGCACATAGAGCAAAAGTGTCTAGCTAAAAAGATATAAGTGAAGCACTATGAGCATTCTAGCGAAATCACGATGAGTGCATGTCTCTCTCTCTCTCTCAAAAAGGTGTGCATCAAGGATAATTGTGACACAACAAAAAGAAAAGACTCCTAAGATACAAGACGCTCCAGGCAAAACACATATCATGTGGTGAATAAAAATATAGCTCCAAGTAATGTTACCGATGGATTGAAGACGAAAGAGGAGATGCCTTCCCGGGGCATCCCCAAGCTTAGGATTTTTTGTGTCCTTGAATTTGGCTTGGGATGCCTTGGGAATCCCCAAGCTTGAGCTCTTTCCACTCCTTATCTCATCGTCCATGAGAACATCACCCAAAACTTGAAAACTTCACAACACAAAAGTTAAACAGAAACTCGTGATAACATTAGCACAAGAAAACAAACTACCACTTCTTTTGTTACTGTAGCAAACTTGAATTCTATCTATATTGGTGTTGAGCTACTGTATTCTAACTTTTCCATGGCTAGTACCCCCCCCCCCGGATACTAACCATAGTTTCATCAAAAAAAGCAACCAACTCAACAAAAACAAAATCTTTCAAAAACAGACCAGTCTGTAGCAATCTGTATACTTCGTATACTTTTGGTACCTCAAAAAATCTGAAGCCTTACGACGGCCTGGGCAAAAAGCATATCTACCAGCAGCAAAAAGAATGAACTCAAAATCTCTTTCTGAATAAAAATGAAAAATCATCTTGTGAGCAAAAAGTTTCTGTCTTTTTCCAGCAGGATCAAACAACCATTACCAAGACTAGTCGTAAAGGTTTTGCTTGGCTCAAACACAAAAAGAAACACAAAAAACACAATCACAACAGAATTATGAAAGTGTGGACACAACAAAACAAAAAGAAAAAGCTAAATTCATTGGGTTGCCTCCCAACAAGCGCTATTGTTTAACGCCCCTAGCTAGGCATAAAAGCGATAGAATCACGTATCGTCGTCTTTGGTGCTCAAACCATAAGTGGCCCTCATCATGGATTCATAAGAAAATCTTATGTTCATTCTAGGAAAGTGTTCCATGCCCTTCCCTAAAGGAAATTGAAATCTAATATTCCCTTCCTTCATATCGATGCTAGCACCGATAGTCCTTAGGAAAGGTCTACCAAGAATAATAGGGCATGTAGGATTGCAATCAATGTCAAGCACAATGAAATCCACGGGTACATAGTTCCTATTTGCAATAATAAGAACATCATTGATCCTTCCCATGGGTTTCTTGACAGTAGAATCAGCAAGATGTAAATTAAGAGAACACTCTTCAATCTCATTAAAACCCAAAACATCACATAAAGACTTTGGAATCACAGAAACACTAGCCCCCAAATCACACAAAGCATTACACTCATAGTTTTTTATTCTGATTTTGATGGTAGGTTCCCACTGATCATGAAGCTTTCTAGGGATAGAGACTTCCAATTCTAGTTTCTCTTCAAGAGATTTTAGCATAGCTTCGACGATATGATCGGTAAAGGCCTTGTTTTGGCTATAAGCGTGTGGAGAGTTCAACATGGATTGCATCAAAGAAATGCATTCAATCAAGGAGCAAGTATCATAATTGAATTCCTTGAAATCCACAGTAGTAATTTCATTACTACTCAAAATTTTAACATCTTCTACTCCACTTTTAATGCTTTTAGCATCAAGATAGATGGACTCCGAATCATTTGGGCAGTTTTCAACCAAAGTGGATTCATATCCAGCCCCATAATCATTAGGTTTGACACAAGAAAACAAAGATTCAATGGGAGTCACACCAAGCACTTTAAGATCTTCGTGCTTCTCATCACGAGAACATGCCTTTTTAAGCCATTCATGTCTAGCACGAATTTGGGCGGTTCTTTCTTGGCTCTCAATCATGGAAACACGCATAGCTTTCAAAGTTTCATCCATGTTGATTTTGGGAGGAGCACATCTAACTTTCAAAGCATCAACATCACTAGATATTCTATCAACGCTCTTAGCCGAATCGTCAATTTTGAGTAGCTTTTCCTCTATGGACGCATTGAAAATCTTTTGAGAGTTGATGAACTCTTTGATATTACTCTCTAGATCAGAGGGTAATCTATTGTAATTTCCATGAGTATTGTTGTAGGAGTTGCCAAAGTTATTAGAGGAGTTACTAGGAAAAGGCCTAGGAACATAGTTTCCTCTAAAAGCATTGTTGTTGCCAAAGTTGTTCCTACCAACAAAATTAACGTCCAAGCTAGCGTTGCTACTCTCAATCAAAGAAGACAAGGGCATATCATTAGGATCCAAAGGAGCACTTCTACTAGCAACCAAATTCATTAACTCATCCATCTTAGCACTCAACGAGTTCATTTCTTCTATAGCGTGTACCTTCTTACTAGTAGGTGACCTTTCAGTGTGCCACTGAGAGTAGTTTGTCATGATGTTGTCTAAGAGCTTTGTGGCTTCCCCTAACGTGATTTCCATGAACGTTCCACCTGAGGCGGAGTCCAAGATATTTCTAGAAGCAAAATTCAAGCCAGCGTAAAAGATTTGAATAATCATCCAAAGACTCAAGCCATGAGCGGGACAATTTCTAATCATTAATTTCATTCTCTCCCAAGATTGTGCAACATGTTCATGATCAAGTTGCTTGAAATTCATGATATCATTACGGAGAGAGATGATCTTAGCCGGCGGAAAATACTTGGATATATAAGCATCTTTGCACTCCCAAGAATCGATACTATTTTTGGGCAAAGAAGAAAACCAAGTTTTTGCGCGATCTCGCAACGAGAAAGGAAAAAGCTTCAATTTAATCACGTCATTATCCACATCTTTTATCTTTTGCATACCGCAAAGCTCAATGAAGGTATTGAGATGGGATGCGACATCTTCACTAGGAAGGCCAGAGAATTGCTCTTTCATAAGAAGATTCAGCAAAGCGACATTGATTTCATATGACTCCGCACTAGTGGAGGGAGCAATCGGAGTACTAATAAAATCATTATTATTAGTATTCGAGAAGTCACAAAGTTTGGTGTTTTCGTTCATGGTGACTTCAGCAAGCAAGCAAGCACACAAGCAAACAAAGAGCACGCGAACGAAAAGGCGAATGAAAAAGGAAAACGAAAATGGCAAATTGGTGAAGTGGCGGAGAGGAAAACGAGAGGCAACTGGCAAACAAAGTAAATGCAAGAGATGAGTTTGCGACACCTACTTGGATAAGTTCTTGACTTGATCTTCCTCCCCAGCAACGGCGCCAGAAATCCTTCTACTACTTCTCAAACAACAACGCCAAAGATTGACACGTTGACGGAGACTCGGCTTGCGTTGGTTTTTCCCTTGAAGAGGAAAGGGTGATGCAGCACATTAGCAGTAAGTATTTCCCTCAGTTTCATAACCAAGGTATCAATCCAGAAGCAGGGTCTCGTCAAGTCCAGAGTACCTACGCAAACACAAACGAGCTTGCACCTAACGCTTCAAAGGGGTTGTCAATCCCTTCCAGATTGTTTGCAAAGTGAGATCTGAAGGCAGAAAGTGCAACGAAGTAAAAAGTGTAAGGCTGAAAATATGGTGTGGAGTAGACCCGGGGGCCATAGTGTTCACTAGAGGCTTCTCTCAAAATAGAAAATATCACGGTGGGTGAACAAATTACTGTCGAGCAATTGATAGAACCGCGCAAAGTCATGACGATATCTAAGGCAATGATCATACATATAGGCATCACGTCCGAGACAAGTAGACCGATACTTTCTGCATCTACTACTATTACTCCACACATCGACTGCTATCTAGCATACATCTAGTGTATTGAGTTCATGACGAACAGAGTAACGCCTTAAGCAAGATGACATGATGTAGAGGGATAATCTCAAACCAATGATGAAAACCCCATATTTTTACCCTTGATGGCAACAACACGATGTGTGCCTCGCTACCCCTTCTGTCACTCGGTGAGGTCACCGCACGGTATGAACCCAAAACCAAGCACTTCTCCCATTGCAAGAATCATAGATCTAGTTGGCCAGACAAAACCCACAACTCGAAGAGAATTACAAGGATATGAAATCATGCATAAGAGAGATTAGAAGAAACTCAAATAAGATTCATAGATAATCTGATCATAAATCTACAATTCATCGGATCTCGACAAACACACCGCAAAAGAAGATTACATCAGATAGATCTCCATGAAGATCATGGAGAACTTTGTATTGAAGATCCAAGAGAGAGAAGAAGCCATGTAGTTACTAGCTATGGACCTGTAGGTCTATGGTAAACTACTCACGCATCATCGGAGAGGTCATGGTGTTGCTGAAGAAGCCCTCCGTATCCGAATCTCCCCTCCGGCAGGGCACCAGAACGTGCCCCAGATGGGATCTTGCGGAGACAGAAGCTTGCGGTGGCAGAAAAGTAATTTCGATGATCTCCTGATTTTTTGGGATTTTTAGGGAATTTATAGGCACAACCCCTAGGGCAGAGGGCGCCCAGGGGGCCCACAAGCCTGTGGGTCGCGGCCTCCCCCTGGCCGCGTGGTGGGGGCTTGTGGGGCCCCTGAGGCTCCCCTGCCTTGGCTGTCAAGCTTCCTGATCTTCTTCCGTTCCGGAAAAAATCTTTTCGGGGATTTTCTTCCGTTTGGACTCCATTTCAAAATCTCCTGTGAAAGGGGTCAAAAGCATGGAAAAAATAGGAACTGGCACTGGGCACTGAGTTAATAAGTTAGTCCAAAAAAAATATAAAAGGCATGCATAACATCCAAAGTTTGACAAGATAATAGCATGAAACCATCAAAAATTATAGATACGTTGGAGACGTATCACCGGCATTCTCCCTCTTCATGTAAACCTTGCAAAATAAGAGAGAAAAGGCATAAGTATTGTACCGTGAAGTGTAATAACAGCCCAAAAAGCGATAAATATCAACATGAAAGCATGATGCAAAATGGACGTACCAATAGCACATGAGTAATATACTTTAGGAGTGGCGGTGAAATACCACGTATAGGGAAGGTATAATGTACTCTTGGGAAGGTTTGAGATTTCATGGTATGGATGCACAAGCAGTATTCCCGCTTAGTGCAAGGGTTGGCTAGCAAAAGCTTTTAAGAGAAGACAAATAATGTTGACTTGGATGCAAAACAATATAAAGTTTAACATAAAGAATTGGCATAAAACTTCAAGTTGTCTTCCTTGTCAGCATAACAATTCAAGCATAAGAACATAAAGGTTTTGGCTATGTCGCTACAAGAAAAACTCATGCTTGTTGTTGTGACCAATGCTATGTTTGCCAAGATTAAATAAAGTTTTCAAAGCCATACCTAATGTGTAAGATCAATACTCCCATAAGAATCGTCATATTAGATCAATTGCATGAACAGAATACCAAATGCAGCAAAGAAACCAATAGACTTCTCATTAATATTCCATCATAGACACTGCATGCTCACGGATACAAACTCTCCACAAAGGAGTTATAGACCTCAATGCAAAACACCTATTTCATAAGATAACTTCCCTAGACATGATACGACACTAAACTTGACCAAAAGAGGTAAAATATAAAAATAAAGATACCAAGCACTCCCCCAAGCTTGGAACAAGCTAAGGGATTGCCATTACCCATGAAGATTTCACTCTTCATCCTTGTTCTTTTCGTTCTTCAAGTACACTATTATGCGCCGAAGGGTTTTGTTTTCAGTTTCCAATATGGCCACTTGTACTTTAAGCACACGGAAGTCTTCACGGAATTGGTTAGAGATTATGTAAGCTTCTGATAAAGTAGACGACACAGGTGGAGCTCCTGGTAGAGGGGCAGTTTCTGGAAGGTGCAGAGAAAGATCATGTTGAGGGTTAATAAACCCTACGAGGATGGGGTTGTTGGAGCTGGATCCCCGTGATGAAGGATCTCCTTCTTGCTGGGTTGTGACCATCTTGACTTCCTCTCTCACGAAGCACTCCATCTCCACTTGTCTTGCTTGTATCTCTTCATTGGTGGCCCATCTGGTGACCTTTAATTGGTTGATATCCTACTGGACACAGCGGAGACGACAACCTATGTAGTCTTCCCCGCTTGAGTCGCAAGAAGACATCTCGAATAATAGCTGCTTAGCCTGGCAGAACAAGATCGAAAGAGAAAACACACGGAATCGCAAGATACTAAGCCGGGACGATCCGGGAAAATATATAGGAAAGATTTCTGCACAAAAAGGAAGGTAACAAGCCAAAGTGGAGTCGGAGACGGACTCCATGTTGTCCAGGCGGCCTCCTGGCGCGGCCAGGGCATAGCCCGCTCTAGCAGGTCGCCTGGGTGACCTGGTGTAACGACCAAGGTGCGGTCCTTTCCGATCTGGGGATCGAGGCCCCGAATAGGAAAGAAGCGCATCTAAGCGTTTCGCAAACAGGTAACACAACAGATACATAATAATAAAGACAGACAATCAGGGATTCAATTGCCTTCTCATAAATATCTCAGAGTACATCACACATACAACCAAGGTAGTTCCGCTACGGACTACAAAACATAGAAATGCTATGCTACCCTGCCTGCAGGCCCACGATCTCGACCACGCCTCACTCTTCTGGATAGTTCACGTAAAGGCGGTCTGTCTCCTCGTCGTACTGCCACGCCACCTGAGTGCCGTCGGGATCATCTGTCTCTGGGGTACCTGTACCTGTTGGGATTTTTGGAGGAATCCGTGAGGCACGGGGACTCAGCTATCTAAGACCTTGGTGCCAGAACTAGTCAAGTTATTAGGTAGGGTAAGATGAAGTGTTTAAGGTTGCAACATCCTAAGCTTGATTTAGTGGCTAACTTACGTAAAGCGTATATGAAGGTGGTCTATTCTAGCGGACGTGATTAATTGATCACTAAGTGATCCTGAACACCTACCTATGACATTCATAACCCCACCGTGTTCCCGATCGAAGAGAGATCTTGGAGGGGACAGTCACGGTTACGCACATAGTTGGCAATTTTATTAGCTTTTGTTTAAATTGTCTAATACCGGATGTTAACAAAATATTCCAAGTTGCCACATAACCGCGGGCACGGCTTTCCGAAAGATTAAACCCTGCAGGGGTGCTCCAACTAGTCCATCAAAAACGTACACAGGCCGCAAAGTAATCCTCTATCACGAATCTCGTGATCTCGTCGGATTCCTTAGAGGAAAACCTCAACTCTGGGGGAAACCAAAGCTTCACTGGGACTCCTATACGCAAGATATATCGCTAAGGTAAAGCAAGACTAGCAGGACCTCCCGATGTGTCGACGACCCCGATAAGAGCTGAGTATCTCAGTCTCAGGACACGACGGATGGAAAAGCCTACAAGAGCCAAACCTCAAGTTTCCATGTGGTGGCCCCCGCAGTCTGTCCATGTTGGACCAACACTCATGAGGAGCACTGGCCCGGGTTGTTGATTAAATTCCTCGGGGTAGCTACTCCCTATGCAGATTATTAATAAGTGATTAGCAAATTAACACCAATGTTGGGTCCTGCTGGACAAGCCTTAGCACTACGCGATTTATCAAGGGGGTCCCCATAACAACCCCGAACGTGTTAGGATCGATCGTTATGGAATCAAACACTGGTAACCGGTAACTAAGGCGGCAATAACAGAACAAAGCACCCGGCAAAAGGCTAGGCCTTCCGTCATTTACCAAGTATATAGGTGCATTAATTAAATAACAGAATTTAAGATGGTGATATCAAGCTCATGTTATCACATGAGTCAAAGCACCTCCATCTAGCAACGCTAACATTAGTAGCTGAGCAAAGCCTACTTAGCCATACAAGTTTTGCTAGGAAGGGATCAGTGTTTGGGTTCATGGCATATCAAGAGGCAATTTAATTCAGTGGTAGGCAGCGATCAATATGACATGGAAACGCAAACTAGCATAACAACTCTAGAGATGGAATCAAGGTCATATCATCTTGCCTGTGATATCCTCGGCTTGGAATGGTTCTGGTTCGTCCTGCACGTACTCTCCCAAATCCACGTACTCGTTCTCCGATCCCGGTGCTACCCAACATAATAATAACATCCAATGAACAACAGCACCTCAAGATGCAACAAGCACATGATGCATGAGATGAAAGATGAGCATGCATCACTATTTCTATCACTAGCACAAGCAAAAGAAGCTACTACAAGTTTCTGGACAGAACTGTACCCTAAGCTATTTTTACATGCATGAGAATGACATTATCAGATGCGTCTCGTGAAAACGATGCAAAACCATATAAAGAACAATACAATCGGAGCTACGGATCAACAGGAATCAACGAAGCAAGATATGAAGCCCTACGTGTCAAAATCTACACCACACACTCAAATGGCACAAATATGGTATTCCCAGGTTGCCAAGACATATAGCAACCCAACATGAATGGATTAGATCAAGGAAGAACACCACAACAACAACTAAGCACTCACAATCATCAATATGACAAAACTACATAATCTGCCATAATCTGCATCTTAGCACTTTGTGAGCTACATGCAACATAGCTACAACCCTCCAAATATGACAAATAATATATGTGGCTGTAGCAAACCAAGAATACTACAAGCACAAGCAAGAATCACACCAAAAGGAATTAAACACAGGAAGACACAAGGCTGCAAACTTTCCTAAAACCATCAGATCTCAGGGACTTAGTGAAAATTCCAGCGCCTGACTTTCTATCTTTGTTCTGAAGCTTTTTGACAGCAACCAAAACATAACCTACAGAACTCCAAATGATATGCAATTTTACAGGGAGCTTCACAAACATATCAGGTACAAATTCCTAGCACTGAACTAAGGCTAGATCACAACACACTGACCAGCACAACCTCATCTACAGGAGAACAAAATGTTTCCAGATTCCCAGACTTAGTGAAATTCCAGATTTCACTAAGCTGGAATTTCCAGCCACATGCCCACTTTGTCTAGGCATAACTTGCACACAAGTAACACCAAGTGATAAATGACACCACCATGGTGTAAAGCAAAACCCCTACTACTACCACACAAAAGCTCATGCCCTTGGGCTCCACCTATTCCATGGAAACAAAGAGCAAACTTGTAACACATCTGAATATGTCGACTCCATAAAGTATCCTAATGGTAGAACTAACTTCACCACTGCATTCCTTGGGATATTCCACCCCAAAATCATATATAACATGTGGGCACTTACTTGGAACAAGTGACCACAAATTAAGGAAGAGGAAACTACTCCAAATCAGGCCTAGTGAATAGGGCATCATTTCATGTAGTTTCACTATATCAACTACTACATGGTTGAGCTCATGTGCACAATTACAAAGTGACATGGGGGTTTGAACCCCATGTTTGTGTCATGCACATCAATTTCACAACCACTTCTACCAAGCTATCCACACAAACAAATCACCATGCCCTCTCACATATGGACATGTGAAGGTGCATAGTTTTGCTTGCAAAGGTGGGGTGTCCCACAACCACTCCACTACACACATCAAACATGTTCTTGATCAAAACACAAGAAGTAGGTCTCTAAATAAGTAACACAAGATGGGAACACCATATCACATACACATGCTCACAACTAGGGAGTTCATGAACTATGTTCATGTGGGTGTGTTCTTCACACCATAAGCACCCCATGACATGCACACAATCATATCACCTATTCCACATAAGCAAGACACTAGTGCATCTACACACACACTTGGGCTAGCTTCACCACACATTCACATACATGCCACCATGGATACACACATATGATCACAGACACCACACTCACATAAACACACACATGCTTCACATCATATGACACTTATATAGCAGCAAAAGGAAAATAAAATGCCATTGCCACCTATGGATTTGGCACAAGAACAACAACAAGCAAAGAAGGGAATACAAATTACAGCAAGAAGGAAAAATAAAAGGGGGGCACCCTGGGATTCGAACCCCAATGCCCCTGGTATACCATAGTTCAGACTACCACTCTGCTACTGTCATTGTTTTGACAGAGAGAGGGGATCTAACAAGGTAAGGGCTACCCCTGCGGCTATTGTGCTGAGGCTCCATGCAAAAAACAAAAGGGGACGCCCTGGGGATCGAACCCAAGATCCCCGTGGTGGAGGCGAGACGCTCGCACCACTCGGCTAGGAAGGGGGATACTGCTCTAAGGGTGGTTCTACGCTAGATAAGAAGCAAAATAAAAAGTGCACCTTCTCTACAAACAGAGAGGCGCCGGTGCACTCGCTGGTGCAGAACTGCGCGCACTGCGGGGAAAGAAACCAGCACTGCGCTCGGCTACTGCTGCTGGTATCTGCCTGCACTACCGAAGGACCCAACTACTGCTGCTGCTCGGCGGCTACGCGGGGAGGGATCCCCTGCTACTCTGCAATGACGAGACCACCACAACATCAACTACACGATCTGTTGTTGCTGCTCGGCAGAGAGAACGCACACGCACCATCGGATCCGAGCTGAACTACGGAGGACGAAGGAAGGGGGAGGTGCGGCCTCACCTTGGGAAGGAAGGGGGGGCGATCTGTGGAGGAAGAAGCGCTGGTGGCGTAGAAGAACGACGACGCGGAAGATCTGCTGGTGCTGAAGTAGAGGAAGGAGGGCACCGTGGCCGCGGCGAAGACGTGGTCGGGGTCGTCGGTGCAGTCGTTCCCTGGGGCTCCTAGCGCCGGGAATGGAGCGCGGACATCTTTCCCGAGCTCCCGGACATGGTGGACGGCGCCGGAGACGACGATGACGGCGGGGTAGACGCGAGCACCTTCTCTGGCCTAACTACAGAACTTACCAGAGGAGGGAGGAAGAATATGAGATGGAGATGGGGAGAAGAGAGGTGGCGGCGGCAGGAGGGATGGAGAGGAACCCTAGGCCGAGGGGGGAGGCACGGACGCCACGTTATATGGGGGGGACCTCGACGTTTGTGCATGGCGTTACTGCTCTCTCTCGGCACTGACAGAAAGAAGCAGAGGGAGAGGGTGTAGACGGCGTCAGGTGGAAGAACGAGAGGGGGAACAGGCCCTGCTACGCGAGAGAAAGGAAGTGGGCCAGCCAAGTAGGAGCAAGCCCCCAGGGTGGTGACAAATAAGAGAGAAACATACTCCCTGGCCTTCCTATTTACAGAAAAGAACATGGAAGGAAAGAAAAGCACAAGGAAAAATACTGGGGATAAAAATACAACAAAAATGCCCGTGTGCTTGGAAAAATCTAACCTATTTGAATTAAATGCAAAAGATTATTAGGGGCAAATGAATATTTACAAAACAACAATATGTGGGCTGTTTTGTAATTATTTTGCACCTCTTAAAACCCCTTTTAAAACAGCAACTCCACATCTCTCATCCACCACAATTCAAAGCTAACACATGAGCATTTTTAATAGGGAAAGGAAGAATTGCATCTTGACATAGAGTAGGAATTAGAGAGAGAGGGAGGATGGTTTGAAACCTATGCAAATACTATCACAAGCATCACCCCACACAAGCTATACACCACATGCAACATCATCACAAGGCAACACATGAAATCACAAGAACACAATGCAACAACAAGAACACATGGCATGATATGGAATGCACGCATGCAAAGGAAGAGTAATTAATAAGGTGACATCACATGACATAATGAGCATGGGATCTCTCATAGCATGACAAGGTGGACCCACATGAGATAGGTTCCAAATGTGGCAAGGTTTACATCTGGGGCACTACACCTGGAGATCCTCTCCGGCTCCGCTTCGGCTCGGAATTTTCCTAATTTTGCAAAAACACATAAAACAAAACTTTTATTGATGTTCGCGAAGTTTCCTTACCGTATTTCATACCTTTTCTTATTCTGCTTCTGCCGATGTCTGATACAGTGTTGCAATATGCTCTTCGTGAGTGGTTAGCTGTATCACATCCACCTCTACATTGATGGTGTCTCCAGCCATGTAATGATTGAGTCTTTGCCCATTCACAACATGTGGTTTTGTGCCTCCAACATTATTAATATTGATTGCACCAGAGCGGTAGACTTCTTTGATATGGTACGGTCCTTCCTATTTGGAAAGTAATTTACCTGGAGAAAACCTGAAACGAGATCTATACAACAAAACTTTGTCACCAACATTAAATTCACGTTTCAAAATTCTCTTGTCATGCCACTTCTTTACCTTTTCTTTGAACATTTTTGGGCTCTCATAAGCTTCACTTCTCCGCTCATCTAGAGAAGTCAAGTTCATGAGACGCTTTTCACCAGGAAGCTTCGGATCAACATTAAACTCTCTAACAGCCCAGAAAGCTTTGTGTTCTAACTCTAGAGGTAGATGGCATGCCTTGCTATAAACCATCTTATACGGAGACATCCCCATGGGATTTTTGCAAGCAGTTCTATATGCCCACAAGGCATCTCCTAGCTTATTGGACCAGTCCTTTCTAGAACTGTTCACTGTCTTTTGCAAGATCAACTTGATCTCTCTATTTGTGAGCTCAACTTGCCCACTTGTTTGAGGGTGGTAATGTGAAGCAATTCTATGATTAACATCATATTTGGCTAGAGCTTTTCTAAAAGCATTGTGTGTAAAATGTGATCCTCCCTCCATCATGAGGTACCTAGGTACACCAAACCTGGGGAAGATTACATCCTTGAGCATTTTCAAAGATGTCTTATGATGAGCACTTTCAGTGGGGATTGCTTCAACCCACTTGGTCACATAATCTATAGCTACTAAGATGTGAGTGTATTTGTGTTAAGGAGGGAAAGGACCCATAAAATCAAAACCCCATCAATCAAAAGGCTCAATGACTAGCGAATAATTCATAGGCATCTCATTCCTCCTACTAATATTACCAACTCTCTAGCACTTATCACAGGATAAAACGTAATTTCTTGCATCTTTAAAGAGAGTACGCCAATAAAAACCTGATTAGAGAACCTTGTGTGCGGTCCTCTCACCGGCACGATGTACTCCATAAGGACTGCTATGACATTGTCTCAAGATATCCTTCTGCTCATGCTCCGGTATGCATCTCCACACAATTCCATCCGTACCTTCTCTAAAAAGATGTGGGTCATCCCAAAAGTAATACCTCAAGTCGTGGAAGAACTTCTTCTGATGCTGGAATGTTAAACGTGCAGGCAAAAACTTTGCAACAATAAAGTTAGCATAATCTGCATACCATGGATCTGAATTAGATTTCACGTGTAAAACAGCTAACTGTTCGTGAGGAAAACTATCGTTGACTGGAATAGGATCATGTGGTATGTCCTCCATCTTGGAAAGGTTGTCTGCTACAGGGTTGTCTACTCCTTTCCTATCAACAATCTGCAAATCAAATTCTTCAAGAAGAAGAAGGACCCATCGGATAAGCCTTGGTTTGGCATCCTTCTTTTCCATAAGATACTTAATAGCAGCATGATCAGTATCAATAATAACTTTATAATCAACAATGTAAGTCCTAAACTTATCACAAGCAAACACTACCGCTAAAAAATCTTCCTTAGTAGTAGCGTAGTTCTTTTGAGCGGTGTCAAGGGTTTTGCTAGCATAATGGATAACATTCAATTTCTTATCAACCCTTTGTCCTAACACAACTCCAACAGCAAAATAACTAGCATCACACATGATTTCAAAAGGCAAATTTCAATCAGGTGGCTGGACTATAGGGGCAGTTATCAAGGCTTTCTTAAGAACCTCGAAGGCTTCCTTACAATCTTCATCAAACACAAAAGGAATATCCTTCTTGAGAAGATTAGTAAGGGGTTTCGAAGTTTTAGAAAAGTATTTAATAAATCTCCTATAGAAACTAGCATGACCTAGGAAACTACGAATACCTCTGATTTATTTTGGATAAGGCATTCTCTCTATTGCTTCAACCCTTGCCTTGTCCACCTCGATTCCTCTTTCAGAAATCTTGTGACCAAGAACAATTCCCTCGTTGGCTATGAACTGGCACTTCTCCTAGTTGAGTACCAAGTTGGTCTCCTCACATCTCTGCAAAACTTTATTAAGATTGTGGAGACAATGGTCAAAAGAGGTTCCATAGACGGAGAAATCGTCCATGAAGACCTCCACAATTTCCTCACAAAAACCATGAAAGATAGCAGACATACACCTTTGAAAAGTAGCAGGAGCATTGCATAAACCAAAAGGCATACGTTTATAAGCATAAGTACCAAAGGGACAAGTAAAAGTGGTCTTCTCTTGATAAACAGTGTTAAATTGAATTTGAGAGAAGCCAGAGTACCCATCAAGATAGCAAAAGTGAGTGTTTTTAGATAACCTTTCAAGGATTTGGTCGATGAACGGCACCGGGTAGTGGTCCTTCCTGGTTGCCTTGTTCAGCTTCCTGTAGTCAATACACATTCTATATCCAATAATAATCCTTTGAGGTATTAGTTCATTCTTATTATTAGGAACCACAGTCGTACCTCCTTTCTTGGGAACACAATGTACTGGACTTACCCACTTACTATCAGCTATAGGGTAGATAATACCTGCTGCTAGAAGCTTGAGGATTTCGGTCCTCACAACATCCTTCATCTTCGGGTTCAACTGCCGTTGATGATCAACAACCGGTTTAGCATCAGGCTCAAGATTGATAGTATGTTGACAAATAGATGGACTAATCCCTTTAAGATCATCAAGGGTATAGCCAATAGCGCCTCGGTGTTTACGAAGGACTTCCAATAATAGCTCTTCTTCATATCCTGAAAGGTTAGAATTGACAATAACAAGATATACTTTCTTTTCATCTAAGTAAGCATACTTGAGCATACTGGGAACAGGTTTAATATCAAACACCGGGTCTTCTTTTGGTTTCGATAAAATTCCCAAAGGATGAACCGGAAAGTTATGCTTCAGGATAGCAGGTTGTCTAGATCATTCCTTTCCTGCATATGCATATCATTCTCGTGGTCTTCCATAAATTGCTGCAAAGGATCGTTAGGAGGAATAGCAATAGAAGCAATCTCTTCAATAATTTTATCGTTACTAGGCATACTAGTACCACGAGTTTGCTTTGAGAATTTAGAAAAGTTAAATTCATATGTCTCACCATTAAATTCAACATATACTTTTCCTTTCCTGCAATCTATAATAGCTCCACAAGTTTTGAGAAAAGGCCTACCAAAGATAATAGGGCAAAAACTATCTTGCACTGAACCAAGTACTAGAAACTCGGTAGGATATTTTACCTTTCCACATAAAACTTCAACATCTTACACAATTCCAATAGGAGAGATAGTTTCTTTGTTTGCAAGATGAATAGTAACATCGACTCATTCAATTTCACATGGTAGAATCTCATTCATGATCTCTTGATAAAGTGAAAAAGGAATAGCACTAGCACTGGATCCCAAATCACATAGCCCATAATAATTATGATCTCCTATTCTGACAGATACAACTGGAGTACCTGACATTGGGCCTTTATTCTTGGCTGTAACAAGGTTAG
The DNA here is from genome assembly GCF_904849725.1 of Hordeum vulgare subsp. vulgare. Lineage (NCBI taxonomy): Eukaryota > Viridiplantae > Streptophyta > Magnoliopsida > Poales > Poaceae > Hordeum > Hordeum vulgare. Next base: position 463,805,765 of record NC_058523.1, read on the forward strand.
TAGAAACGACACAAAAAATTATATTGAAATCCTCAATATTACTACTAACACGATCCTTGACTAATGTAACTTGAGGATTGACTTTAATCAGGTCCTCATGCTCATGAGTCGTACTTTCACTTTTATTCAGGATGTATGTGACAAAATAATGTTTCCTCATCCTTGCGGGGAAAGGGGGCTTTTCATATTCAACTGCAGGCAATATAGGGTCAACAACATTAATATCAACAGGTAAATCCTTAAATGGTTTATGGTGTTGATCCTTCTTCTACTTAGAAGAGTCAATATGAGAGGCAAAGTCTTTGCAAAAATCAATTAGAAGTTGGGAATCAAGACCAATCTTATCACAAAAGGTATTGAAGTAATCATTTTTCACACAACTCTCAATATAATCACGCTCATAGTTTATAACGGGTTCAATACCTTTATCAATCTCCAAGTCTTCAGTGTTCTTGTGGATCCTTTCAATAAGATCCCACTTAGCTTCAGTGCTTTTGTTGGAGAATGCCCCACTAGAGGAAGCATCAAACATCTCTTTATCTTGACGAGAAAGCCTTGCATAAAAATTTGTGAGAATAATTTCTTTGGAGAACTCATGATTGGGACATTTGAGCATTAAGGATTTCAATCTCCCTCAAGCTTGAGCGGTGCTTTCTCCGTCATGAGACCAAAAGTTATAAATATAATTCCTGTCTCGATGTATTTCATGAAGAGGATAAAACTTTATATAGAAGAGAGGCATAAGATCTTGCCAATTTAATAAATGAGAGTCATCAAGAAGCCTATACCAATCCCAAGCCTTATCTTTTAATGATAGAGAGAATAACTTTCTCATAACAAAATCCATCAATATGCGTGCAAGCTTAAATAAGGAGCATAGTTGTGAAAGATATATCAAGTGTTCACCTCGAAGTCTATCGCCTGCATATCGATTAGCCAAAATACAATCAATAATACCAGTTTGTATTTTAAAAGGCACAATTTCAGTAGGTGGGGAAGGCTTCTCCAGCACAATAGCGTTGGGGCAGTTCCCCACAAGCAACAAACCAAGAGCACACTGGTCCATAGGGACAAAAGGCGGGAACAGTAAAACAAAAACAACACGTAAATTGTAAAGATTTCCTTACCAATTTCACTCACCAATAGCGCTACACTCCCCGGCAATGGCGCCAGAAAATGGTCTTGATGACCCACAAGTGTAGGGGATCTATCATAGCCTTTTCAATAAGTAAGAGTGTCGAACCCAACGAGGAGCAGAAGGTATTGACAAGAGATTTTGAGCAAGGAATAACTGCAAGTACTAAAAGGTAACTTTTTATGGGTTTTCTAGTATAAGCAACAAGGAAATAAATGCAAGTAAAGTAAATCGTGCCGAGGTGCAGCAAGTGGCCCAATCCTTTTGAACACAAAGGATAAGACGAGGGACTAAACTTATAAAGACTAAGCCATTCCCAGGACACAAGGGAGAGATAGTCAAGTGCTTTCGCCATATTTTGTCTAGTACTATGTTTTGTATCGATAAGTGTTATTTGGGTGGATCTTAACTAGTGCACCGTCTAGGCTAAGACAAGTACACTCTTATGATTAATCCCTCTTGGAAGCATCCGCAAATACAAGAGATAAATCATGGCAAAGCCTAACCATAGTAATAAGCTTTAGGATCCAATACTCCCTCATGCAAAAGTATGCAAACTGGGGTTCAGGTTTCTGTCACTCCAGCAACCCACCATAAGCATTCTTTATACACAATGCATTCCCCTAGGTCCTTAAAAAGGCAAAGTGTTATGTAGTCGACATTCATATGACACCACTAGAAGAATAACACCATAACTTAAATATCAATCAACACATATTACTTCAACATCATATGACTACTAACATCTAGACTTTTCCCATGTCCTCGAGAACTAATGGAATTACTCACAAGACATAAAAGAGATCATGATCAGAGGTGATGAAAATATGATTAACAATCTGGTCATAACAATAATCCTCCAACAAAACTCAATAGCATTCACCACAAAAGAGTAATCAACACCGGTAGAGTAGAGGGGATGAATAGTGCAAGGTACAACTCCGATTGCAATGGTGAAGTAGATGGGACGAAGGTGGAGATGGTGCTGGTGTTGGTGATGATGGTGATGATGATCTGGATGATGCCAGTGACGATGGTGATGACGATGAGGAGATCTCCCCTTCCGGAAGGAGTTCTCCCCGAAGGAATCTGCCCGCCGGAAAGGTATTTTCTTCTCTGTAGGTTTCCGCCGCGGAGCGGCGGCGCAATCACGAAAATCTTCTGTTCCCAGATTTTTTAGGTCAAGAGGGACATATAAACCAAAGGAGAGCACAAGGGGCTGGGCCCATCACCTAGACTGCCTCTAACGACCCACAAGTATAGGGGATCAATCGTAGTCCTTTCGATAAGTAAGAGTGTCGAACCCAACGAGGAGCAGAAGGATCTGACAAGTGGTTTTCACCAAGGAAATATCTGCAAGCACTGAAATTATCGGTAACAAGTGATTGTGTGGTGAGATGATCCGTAGCAAGCAACAAGTAACAAAAGTAGCAACGGTGCAGCAAAGTGGCCCAATCCCTTTTGTAGCAAGGGACAATCCTGGACAAAGTCTTATAGGAGGAAAAACGCTCCCGAGGACACACGGGAATTTCTGTCATGCTGGTTTTCATCATGTTCATATGATTCGCGTTCGTTACTTTGATAGTTTGATATGTGGGTGGACCGGCGCTTGGGTACTGCCCTTACTTGGACAAGCATCCCACTTAGGATTAACCCCTCTCGCAAGCATCCGCAACTACGAAAGAAGAATTAAGACAAAGTCTAACCATAGCATTAAACTAGTGGATCCAAATCCGCCCCTTACGAAGCAACGCCTAAACTAGGGTCTAAGCTTTTGTCACTCTAGCAACCCATCATCTACTGACTACTTCCCAATGCCTTCCTCTAGGCCCAGATAATGGTGAAGTGTTATGTAGTCAACGTTCACATAACACCACTAGAGGAAAAACAACATACAACATATCAAATTACCGAATGAATACCAAATTCACATGACTACTATTAGCATGCCTTATCCCATGTCCTGAGGAACAAAAGTAACTACTCACAAAGCATAATCATATTCATGATCAGAGTGGTAATGAGTAGCATCAAGGATCTGAACATAAACTCTTCCACCAGTAATCCAACTAGCATCAACTACAAAGAGTAATCAACACTACTAGCAACCTTACAAGTACCAATCGGAGTCGCGAGACGGAGATTGGTTACAAGTGAAGAACTAGGGTTTGGAGATGAGATGGTGCTGATGAAGATGTTGATGGTGATGAGTCCCCTCCGATGAGAGGAGTGTTGATGATGACGATGGCGATGATTTCCCCCTCCGGGGGGGGGGGGGGAGTTTCACCGGCAGGATCGTCATGCCGGAGCTCTAGATTGGTTCTGCTCAAGTTCCGCCTCATGGCGGCGGCGAAACCACGAAAAAGCTCCTCCTTGAGTTTTTCCTGGATGAAACCCTTCATATAGCAAAAGAGGGGGCAAGTGGGCCTGCAGGGTGCCCACAAGCCCTCATCGCGCGGCCTGGGGGGTGGTCGCGCTGTGCAGGCTTGTGGCCAACCCGTGGCGCCCCTCTGGCACTTCTTCGGCCCAGTTTTTTGATAAATCAGGAAAAAATTCCTTGTTGACTTTTACGGCGTTTGGAGTTGCGCAGAATAGGTATCTCAACTTTGCTCCACTTTCAGGCCAGAATTACAGTTGCCGGCATTCTCCCTCTTCATGTAAACCTTGTAAAATAAGAGAGAAAAGGCATAAGAATTGTACTGTGAAGTGAAATGACAACCAAAGAAGCGATAAATATCAACATGAAAACATGATGCAAAATGGATGTATTAGTGACCTGTGGCCCCCTCCGGCTTTTCTTTCCCTTGTCTTTAGGACCTGTTCGGAAACTTATTCCCTCAAAATTTCATGGAGATGTTCTGATATTGCAACTCTTCATGCTATTTTCTCCGCTGAATCCTGCGTCTGTTGTTTCGGCACCGGAAAGTTGTAAACTGCGTAAAATAAGCCAAAACACTATAAGTATATCATCATAAGGTGAAATATATCGATGAATAGAGACAAATTATGATACAAAAGAGTGATGCATTTTGGACGTATCAGGTACTACCGGTGATAAGAGGTAGTGTCGCTCGTGGGAGCGGTACTACCACTTGGAAATTTCAGGGCAGACCACATGCAATAGAACAAAACCAGAACTGCCATTACTTTTGTATACGAGCTCCGAATGGAGCAAAATCAAGCTTGTTGGATTCACAACGACAAGAGCTATCCAAACAGCTTGTTGGAAATCTTAAGAACATGCAGTTATGAAAGTGCCAATGATATATAGACGTGATACCTCTATGAATGAAGACCAACAAAAACTTTCAACATTGAAAACATCATAGAAGATGCATATGGACTCCGTTTCCGATGAACTCGAGCTTGTCATGAAGATGACTATAAGCTCTAATACTCACAAAGAGAAACACCAAACAAGAACCAAGAAATATGATGCAAGGATGCAAATCATTTGAGCTCTCAACGAACGATACGATCAAGCTAGTCACTTGAGAGCCCCCCTTGACAGTACGACAATCTATCCTAAAATAGAAAAACCTATCAAGGGAAAACCTATACCTTGCACCTAGTCCTCTTGAGCTAGATGATGATGATCTTGGCTTCCTCAAGATGGACCACCTTTCTTGATTGCGTTGGTTTGATGAAGACTAGTTCATTGCTCCCCCATACTCACTATGGGCGAGCCACTCTTCAGCACATCTTGACAAGTCCATTGCCACCGTAATGGATGACAAGCTTCACGCATGATATCGCCGTGCTGCTCCACTTGAACTTGCACACCGCAATCTTGATGACGATCACCACTAGATGTCATCCTTCATAGGTTGAATTAGATCTTTCTCTTGACACGAACCCATGGAAACACACCTAACCCCACATAGAACTCTCACGAAGACCATGGGTTAGTACACAAAAGCGTTATGGACAATGCTTAACATACCATGGGATCACTTGCTTGTGTAATGATCATACTGATTTACTCTTTGTCTTATTCTTGATAAACCTTGTGTTTTTATGACCATTCTTTGGATAATACCTTGAATACCACCTTGGTCATCATATAAACTCCTTGAAACCAACACATGAACTTCAAGAAGTGCCTATGGACAAATCCTTCGAATATAACTTAAGGCAACCATTGGTCCATAGGGATTGCCATCAATTACCAAAACCACATATGGAGAAATATGCTCTAATACTATGTAAGCAGCACCTGCACACAAATATCAAAACCTCGCAACCCAACGCATGGAGGGCTTGTCAATCCCTCATGGGTAATTTAAGGATAGATTGATAGATGCAAATAAGAGTTATAGAAAATAGAACACATCAAAGTATTTCTGGATTTTTTGATAATATAGATCTGGAAACAAAAGAGAAAATAAATTAGAAACGCAAATAGCAAAGTAGAGATTGCAAATAGATGATGTGAAGTAGACCCGGGGGCTGTAGGTTTCACTAGTGGCTTCTCTCGAGAAATAGCAAACGGTGGGTAGACAAATTACTATTGGGCAATTGATAGAAGAGCAAATAATTATGACAATATTCAAGACAATGATGATGTATATAGGCATCACGTCCAAGATAAGTAGATCGACTTTTGTCTGCATCTAATTCTATTACTCCACACATCGACCGCTATCTAGCATGCATCTAGTGTATCGAGTTCATGGCGAAACGGAGTAATGCCTTAAGAACGATGACATGATGTATACAAGATCTATTCATGTAGCAATAAACCCCGTCGTTTTATGCTTTATAGAAACGATACATGGGTGCCATGTTTCTTTCTGCCACTGAGATTGAGCACCGGAAAATCGAACCCATCACAAAGCACCTCTACCTAGTGAAAGATAAAAGATCAAGTTGGCCAGATAAAATCCAAATATCAGAGAAGAAATACGATGCTATAATAATCAAGCATGAATATGTTTTCATAGATCTGATAATAAACTCACAATTCATCGTATCCCAACAAACACACCGCAAAAGAAAGAGTTACATCATATGGATATCCAATAGACCATTGTATTGAGAAAAAACGAGAGACAAAGCCATCTAGCTACTACCTACGGACCCGGAGGTCTGATATGAACTACGCACACATCATCGTAGGAGCACCTATGAGGATGGTGAACTCCTTTGGGATCGTGTTCCTCTCGATAACGGACTGTAGATTGGATTTTGTGGCTCTGGAACTTGTGGCAGCTTAAACGATTTTTCGTCGACTCCTCTAGGGTTTTCTGAATATTGGGGTATTTATAGAGCTCACATGCGGTGAAGAAGCTTCCCCACGGCCCAAATATACACCAGGCCACGCGAGGGGCCTCTCGCGTGCCCTAATGTCTAGTGGCCCCCCTGGACCTCGTCTGCTGTTAATTCTTGATTCCCAAGTTTCCTTGTGTCCCAAAAAAAATCTCCATAAAGTTCCATGGCAATTGGACCTCATCCGATATGGATTTTCTATGAAGAAAAAAAGATCAAAGAACATCAACTGGCACTACGCACTATGTCAATAGGTTAGTCACAAACAAATGATATAAAGTTCCTATAAAATGATCGTAAAACATCAAAGAATGATAATGTAACACATGGAGCAATAAAAAATTATACGTACATTGGAGACGTATCAGCATCCCCAAGCTTAATTCGTGCTCGTGCTCGAGTAGGTAAATGATAAAAACAGAATTTTTGATGTGGAATGCTGCCGCACATGTTCATCATATAATTTATTCTTTCAGCATGGACATATGGAGTTATAGATGCTGCAATGCAATAGTCTATAATTTGACACAAAGATTTCAATACTCAAGCATAGAACAAGTAACCAAGTCTTTCAAAATATCAACGCTAAAGAACGTTATCCCTAGTCCATCATGCTCTATCATTGATCCATTCATACAGCACTCTCAAAGGTTAACTACATCCAATGCTCAAGTGTGATAATGGTGTTCCTTAGTTGGTGCTTTATAAGAGAAGATGGTGACTCAAATTCAAGATAAAAATACATAAATTAAATAGATAGGCCCTTCATAGGGGTAAGTAGGTATTTGTAGAGGTGCCAGAGCTCAAAGTGAAAAACTTAGAGATAAATATTTTGGGGTGACATACTTTTCGTGTCAATAAGAACAACTAAGAGTTTCCAATATCCTCCGCGCTAAACAAATTATAGGCGGTTCCCAAACTTAAAATAAAGTTTATTCCTTTTCCACCATTCTTTCACATTCTACGGCTAGCAGTATCCACGGGTGTCGTCCATACCAACACTTTCCAAGGAACTTATTATTTCACAACATAAAATATATTTTTTCTTTTTGGGACTAGGCATCCTTATTACCGCCATACTCTCGTGCAATGACAAGTGAATAAACACACATTTTGAGAATAACCTATTAAACATGGAAGATACCAGACACCCCTCGCTGCTTCATGAGCGGTATGGGCATAGAAAACAAAATTTTATTTTGAATGTTAGAGTTGGCACTTTGCAAATTTACTTGGAATGATGTTGAAATTCCGCATATAGGTAGATATGGTGGACTCATTTGGAACAAATTGGTTTTAGGATTTGGATGCACAAGTAGTATTCCCGCTAAGTATAAGTGAAGGCTAGCAATAGATTGAGAAGCGTCCAATCAAGGAACAAAAATCATCATAAGTGAACCTTAAACATAACTAACATCGAATAATGCAATACAAGTAGGATGTAATTTCATAGCATAAGTATTGACTTCATGTGCATGCATAGGGAATCACAAACCTTAACACCAATATTCTTACTAGAGCATAATTACTCATAACCGTAACTCACATATTACTATCTTCATATCACAAAACTATTGCAAAGAATCAAGCTTAATATCCAATCATCTTCATGAAAGTTTTTGTTATATCTTTCCTGGACATGCATGACTTCGGGACTAATTTTCATTTAAAGCAATTGCCAATGTAAATAACAAGCTCTCAAACAAGTATAAGTGAAACACGAGAACACAATTTTTTTTAAAATTTTCAACTCAAAAACTTATATAAGTGAAGCAAGACAGGGTTTATTCAAAATTTCAATAACTCTCAAAATAATAAAAGTGAAGCATGAGAGTAAATTTCTTCAAAATAACAGCACCACCGTGCTCAAAAAGATATAAGTGAAGTACTTGAGCCATTCCATGGCTCAAAAAATTTAAGTGAAGCATAAAGAGCAATTCTAACAAATCATAGCATAATTTAGCTCTCTCAAATGGGTGTGTACAGAAAGGTTTATTATGAAACACTAACGATCAAATAAAGCAAAGACACATATTATACAAGATGGTCCAAGAAAAACTCATCATATGTGACGAATAAAAGTATAGCTCCAAGTAAAATTACCGATGGTTTCTAGAAGAAAGAGGGGATGCCTTCCGAGGCATCCCCAAGCTTAGCTGCTTGGTAATCCTTAGATATTGCCTTGGGTTTCCATGGGGCATCGCCAACCTTAGGCTTTTATCACTCCTTATTCATCCATCGTGATCTCACTCAAAACTTGAAAACTTCAATTACTTAGAACTCAACAAAATGTCATGAGATCCGTTAGTATAAGAAAGCCAAACTTTACTATAGGTAGTGTCGAAAACCCAGTCCAATTTTATTTTTGCATTATACCTACTATATTCTCACTTTATCATGGCTTATGCACCCCGATATAAACCATAGAATAATTAAATAAGCACATAACGCAAAGAAAACAGAATCTGTTAAGAACATAATAGTTTGTAAAGAATCGAAATTTACTTATACTTATGTAACTCCAAAAATTCTAAACAGTTATGAAACATAGGGAATTGGATATAAATCTTGTTTAAAAAGTTCGTACACTTTTGATGTTTTTGTGATATTTACGATTTTTTCTATTGGACGCAAAAGTTTCTGTTTTTAACTCGATTAAAGCAACTAATACCCCACATGATCCCAAAGGATTTACTTGGCACAAACACTAAATAAAACACAAAAACACAATTATAACAATATCATAATTTTGGAAACACTCAAGAACAGAATACAAAAGTGAAAATAAATTGTATTCATTGGGTTGCCTCCCAACAAGCGCTATCGTTTATGCCCCTAACTAGTCATATAGTTTAGATTCATGTATTGTCATCCTTAGTTTACAACTCCTCAATCACACATCCCTGATTTGTCAGAGATTTGGCATGCATATTCTCAAAAATCACATTCCTGGAGATAAAGTTAAAGAATTCATTCATATGACGAGGTTCATTCGAGTTGAAGCGAGCCTAATCATCTTAAGATCTACATTGTTGCTAGAAGAGGCGCCCTTGTTCTTGGGAGTTTGGGTAGTTTTCTTGCCAAGAAGAGTTTTTTTCAATATTTTCAATGGAAGAAAAAGTTGTGATCAAGTTACTGAATATTTCCTATAATTTATCAATTCAAGTGGGACTCTCTACTGCCCTTTCATTAGTTATGGTTCTTTTTTCTCTTTTAGCATCTTAATAACGTCTCCCAACCTTGAGCAAATGCGTTTAACAAGATCTTGCACATTTTTCCAAATTTTCAACATGTTCTTTGGTAAGATTTTTCTTTTCAATAGCATCTATCCTTTGCATAACATGATCAAGCGTTAAAAATGTTTCATTTATAATGATAGGTGGATAGCCCAATAGACTTCCCATGGCATTGAGAGCACCGGAGGGTGGATAACATAACAAATTTCCCCTGGTGATAGTATCAAGAACAAATCTATACCAAGTAGTAATTCCCACATAAATTTTTTGAAGAATAATGATAGTAGATTTCTTGTGGATAGATCTATCGGGAGCATTGCAAATCCTATTCCAAGCATCTTTCAAACTTTCTCCTCCCCTTTGCTTAAAATTGAGAACTTCAATCTCATGGGTACTCATAGTGAGGGAGGAGTTTGCCATAGCAATAAGTAAACAAAAGATCCGGCAAGAAAACAACAAGGGAAAGATATCAATTAAAAAGTGATTTTTTTGTGAAGTGGGGGACACTACTCGAATCAGGGAATTTGCCATCAGCTAGTTCTTTGCCGTTTGCTAGCTCATGGCAAAGAGCCTCTTTGCCGTCAGCTGTCATAAAAAAGATGGCAAAGATTTGGCTGAGGGCAAAGACAGTGTTTACCATCAGCCAAGTTTTCATCGTCTGCCACCAGACGACACAGAAGGAGAAGGCAGACGACAAAGAGCCCAGGCCCCACCCCTCCACTTTGTCGCCTGTCAGCACACGACACAAAAGAAGCACGCACATGACAAAGGGCATGGCCCATAACGGCCGACGCCACCCCCACCCCCTCTCTTTGCCGCCTGCCGCCTTTTCTTTGCCATCTGCTAGCAGCCGGCAAAGGGGAGGGCCGCATAACGGTCGGCGCCACCCTCACCCAACCCTCCCTCTCTCTTTCTCCGTGTCTATCTCTCCCTCCCGAGCGCCCGATCGTCGCCCCGCCCCCACCGATCGCCGCCCCCACCCACCAGCCACCCGTGCCGCCTAGTGGTGAGCCCCCTACCTTCGCCCCCTCTACCCCCTCTCCTGCGACGCCTCACCTCCCCACGGCTCCCACCTCCTCCCTCACCGCGACGGCGCCCCCCTGCTACCTCCCACCATGGCAGGGCCCCACGGTCGGAGCGTGGCCCTCCCCCACGGTGAGCACCCCCTCCCTGCGGAGCCCCATCTCCTCCCTCCCACCGCGACGAGCCCCCTCCCCTGAGCCGGCCCTCCTCCACCGGCCTCCTCCGGTGAGTATTTGCATTTTTTTTCTTTTTGTCATTTCATTGCGTTGTTCGTAGTTACTATTAGTTTAGGTTGCAAGTACGTCTTTTTATATTATATTAGATTAGTGATAGGTTTTAGTTAATTAGATTAGATTAACTAAATTAGATTCAATTAGATTAGTGATATGTTTTAGTTAATTAGTCATAAGTAGAAGAAATAAAAAAGATGAAGAGGAAAAAAAGAATAAGTAGAAGAAGGAAGAAGAAGAAGAAGAAGAGGAGGAGGAGGAGGAGGATAAGAGGATAAGAAAGAAGAGGAAAAAGGAAAAGAAGGAAGAAGAAGAAGAAGAAGAAGAAGAGGAGAAGGAAAGAAGAAGAACAAGAATTAGAAGAAGAGGAGGAGAAGAAGAAGAGGATGAGGAGAAGGAAAGAAGAAGAAGAAGAAGAAGAAGAAGAAGAAGAAGAAGAAGAAGAAGAAGAAGAAGAAGAAGAAGAAGAAGAAGAAGAAGAAGAAGAAGAAGAAGAAGAAGAAGAAGAAGAGAAGAGGGGAGAAGAAGAAGAAGAGGAGGAGGAGGAGGAGAAGAGGAGAAGAAAGAAGGGGAAAAGGGAAAAGAAGGAAGAAGAAGAAGAAAAAGAAGAAAAAAGAAAAAGAGGAGAAGGAAAGAAGAAGAAGAAGAAGAAGAAGAAGAAGAAGAAGAAGAAGAAGAAGAAGAAGAAGAAGAAGAAGAAGAAGAAGAAGAAGAAGAAGAAGAAGAAGAAGAAGAAGAAGTAGAAGAAGAGGAGGAGAAGAAGAAGAAGAGGATAAGGAAAGAAGAAGAAGAATAAGAAGAAGAAGAAGAAGAAGAAGAGGAGGAGGAGGAGGAGAAGAGGAGATGTCATTAGCAATATGATTTTTTTCATAGTTTGAACTTTCAATGCTTTATGTGATGTGATGTCCTAAAAAATTTCAATAGGTAAATTTTTTCAGCTTTGTGCTATTTCTACTCCTTGGAGTAATCGTCATCAAAGTTTTTGGTTCGTGATCCCGCTGTTGTTCGACTACTTCCTCTACATTTGAGGGTGAGCTATGAATCTACCTTCACCTCCTATGCGCTTTTAACCATGTTAGATGATTTCGTTTTCATGCTAAGTCGCGTAACCTAGGCGTTTCCCGTCCAAAAGGGTTGCATCGGTAACTGTGCATTCAGTTGCATATTTATCACCGTAACTCATTCGCATTGTTCAGCGATTTCTATGGATAGCCCGAGGATGTGTAGATTGGGTACGTTCTCCATGCTCTACCCCATTCCAAGACAAAAGTTCATCAGCGCCTCCCCGTTGTTCTCCGGATGCACATTCTCTCGGCTTTTTGCTGAGACGTATATTTGGAGAACAGCGGGGAAGTGTTGCCGAAATTTTGTCTCGGAATGGAGTAGAACATGGAGAATGTACTCACTCTACACATATTCGGGTGGGATTAGGACCTATCTTTAACTATTAGCGTGTCGGTTGCATGGATGTAATAGAATTGACAAACTAGATGAACTGATGAATATACATGCTGAATTTTCTATATATATATGGTATCTTTAGCAGCTAGGCAAGATGAATGATTGTGCGTGGATGTACACCGGTCACACTAGTCAGAAAGAGATGACCAAAGAATGATTTATAAAATCCAAGGGCTTTGTGAAAGCCGCATTTGCAAATGGACAGGAAACAAACTCGTGCCCGTGTCCTGGGTGCGACAACTATAAAAAGAGGACAGAGGTTGTAATGATTAAACACCTACAGAGGAGGGGTTTTCAGCCTAATTATACACTGTGGACATTTCGTGGTGTGCCTAGACAACGCACGCAAGCTAAGGTGGTTCCTCGTCGCACCGACGAGCATGGTATCGGGATCAAAGACATGGTGCAAGACTGTGATGATGCTCGGGATTCAGACGATGTGATGGAGGAATCTGCAAAGGCCTTCTATGAAATGTTGGAGTCTTCAAAACGTTCACTCCATGAGCACACTGAGCTTTGTGAGCTAGATGCCATTGCACAAGTAATGGCTCTGAAGGCTTAGTTGAACTTGGAAAGGGAATGCTACGACGCGATGATGACACTAATTGGATTGTCATGCGTGCAAACTTGTACCAGTCGAACAAACTACTTCGTGTACTTAAGATGCCCTATGAGAAGATACATGCGTGTGAGGAAGCATGTGCCTTATTTAGGCTTGAGTATGCGTACTTGAACTATTGCCCCATTTGCAAGTCTTCCAGGTATGTTGTGGTATACAACGGTATGGGTGAAAAGAGCCACACCCAAATCCCAGTTAATGTTCTTCAGTATATGCCAATCATACCAAGGCTTCAACGTATTTTCATGGTCGAAGAGATGGCCAGATAGATGACATGGCACAAATTGGGCAAAAGAACTGAACTAGATGTAGATGGGAATAAGATGATGGTACACACATCGGATGGGGAAGCGTGGAAAGACTTCGATGCATTACATCCAGATAAAGCGGCGGATCCAAGGCATCCTCGAGTCTGTGTTGGCACGGATGGGTTCAATCCCTTCGGTATGACGGCAACCCAATACAGTTGTTGGCCTGTATTTGTCATTACACAAAATCACCCCCGGACAGATTATGCAAAGAAAGAACATATTCGTGATGTTGATAATTCCAGGACCCAACTATCTGGGGAATAATATGAATGTGTAGATGCAGCCGCTTAAGAATGAATTGCAAGAAGCTTGGGATAATGGGGTCAAGACATACGACGCCACTAGAATAGAAAACTTCAAAATGCATGTCTGGTACATGTACTCGATGCATGACTTGCTAGCGTATGTACTATTCTATGGCTGGTGTGTGCATGGAAGGTTCCCGTGCCCCACATGCAAGGCAACTCTTCAGTTTCATTGGTTGCAGGAGGGTCAGAAGTATTCTTGCTTTTACTTGCATAGACAGTTCCTGGATCCTCAGCATCAGTTCAGAAAAGACAAGAAGAACTTTACCAAAGGTAAAGTTGTCAAAACCTCAGCACCACCTGCGTTGACGGACCAACAGACCCTGGATGAGTTAAACGATCTCGAGCCTAATCTATAGCGTCCATGGTATTTCAAGGGGTATAATTCAGAACACGCGTGGACTCACAAGCCATGCTTGTGGGATCTTCCTTACTTGAAAGACCTCCTTGTTCCACATAACAACAACATGATGCACATTGAAAAGAATATCGGAGAGGCCATTTCTGGTACATTGTTCGGCATAGAGGGGAATTCAAAGGATAATGCTAATTCTAGATTCGATAAAGAGACTCTATGTTGTAGACCTTTATCAAACATGCAACAATCGAAAGGAAAGCAGAACTCGTCAAAGACAAAGGCCTGGTTCAATCTTGGAGGGCCAGATATGAGGAAAATTATCTTGTGGGAAAAAATGCACTTGATGTTCCCCGATGGGTATGCACTGAATATAAAGAAGGGAGCGAGTCTTAAAAAAATGAAAACATTTGGTCTCAAGAGTCATGATTGGCATATATGGCTTGAGAGGGTAATGCCGGTGATGTTACGTGGCTTTATAAGTGAGAATGAATGACTAGTACTGGCAGAGCTGAGCAATTTCTTCCGCATTCTTTGTGTGAAAGAACTATTGCGTGGCGTGGAAGATGACATGGAGGAGTTGGCGCTGGAGTTTCTCTGCAAGTCAGAGAAGATCTTTCCACCGGGCTTCTTTAATCCAATGCAACATTTGATTTTTCATCACCCCACCGAGGTAAGATTGGTGGGCCCATGAAAAATCGTTGGAGCTTTGCAAATCAGAGGATGTAGAAGACGCTTCGAGTTAAATGTAAAAATAAACATAGAATTGAAGCATCGATGGCCGAGGCATTCATAATTGAGGAGGTGGCAAACTTCGTGACAGCACATGACGAAGCCAACAATCGTCATTTGCATAATCCGAAGCTTCAGTACAATGATGGCGACCCTAAAAAAGGTCGATCCAACCTCAACCTCTTCAAAGGGAGGCTCGCACCAGCCAGTGCTTCGAAACCAATAACGTTGGATGTCAAAGAATGACGGACCATTTTGTTGTATATCTTCAACAACCTAACACAAGTGCGACCGTACATCGAGTAAGTTCTCGGTACATTTTTCTGCAATTTCTAATTCCTTTGAACTTCCCTTATTCCCGGATATTTGATACAGTCGATACGTCGCCAAATTCTTGAATGGTGAGGTCATCCAAATTGATTCCGTCAAAGAGTATGAGCTTCTGGCAAAGCATGGAGGCAGCTATCCTGGTTTCATCTCTGGGTTTAAACAAACGGTAATTATTAATAATGGACAATTTCATTTCTTGGTATAATTTGTGGCTAAAGCAACAATCATTTCAGAGTCTATGGACGTCGAATTAAACTTGTAGGCTAATTCAGAGTCTATGGACGTCGAATTGAGACAAGCCACTAATGGTTTTGACAATAAGGTCCGTTCATTTGAGAAATACAACATCAACACGTATCGCTTTTGTACCTTTGGCAAAGAGCTATCTATGCTGGACCGGAAATCTACAAAGTGTGGTGTCTCTACTATCGGCGAAGAAGGTATTGAGTATTATGGAAGAGTTGAAGCAATTTATGAACTTAAATTCTCTGGTGAAAACCCACCAAACATCGTAGTCTTCAAATGTTATTGGTTCGAGCCAGATGAGAGTAGAAGGACTCATGAACATATAGGGCTAGTCGAAATCAATCAAAGCACCCATTTGGATGTTCCCGATGTCTATATTACGGCTCAACACGTGACCGAAGTTTTCTATCTATCGTGGTCCTCCCAAACTACTAAGAATCTGAATGGTTGGGATGTTGTTTATGAAGTGTCGCCACATGTTAGACCAACTTCCCTAGATGAAGAGGATTATGAACCTCACATTAACCCAGACACATATGACGAAGAATTCTTCCAAGAAACACGTCTTTCGAAGAAATCTTTCAAGAACCATTTTACTTCATCCCAGAACATGGAAGTAGACAGTGATAGTGAATCCGACTTCACCCGTGAGCCGGAACCAGCAGAGCTGGAAGTAGAAGAGCTTACTGCTGCGGATGACCTGTGAATGCTTGACCGATTACAAAAGGCCTTCCACAAGTTGATGTCGGTTAATCTGATGAGCATGTCATTCATGAAGACACGTGTGATAGTGATGATGATGATGCATTTATTGATCCAGACTATTATTAGTTTGTATGCATCCCAACTTAAATTATATATGTACATTTTATTATTCATGTCAGGTATTCAATTTTTTTTATGTTGTACTAATTTCCTTTACTCTTTATCCTGGTAGGTGTTGAAAGATGGTGGGCACGGGTCTAGATCGCTCGGCGGCCCGTGCGAGGGGTACTTCCATTCCACCCCAGTCTCTCCGTAGAGTCTTGGCACATAGTGTGGGGACACCCGCAGGTGCTTCTTCGTCAGCGTCGTTGCCCACCGGGAGAGGAGGTCGGCTAGGGAAGAAGGTGAAGGGTACAAGACATGGGCGCATGAAAGGTAGGCGGACTGCTACGCCGTCCTCGCCTCACCCCCGAGTTGATTCACCCGAGTACACTACTACTATGGTGGAACCCTTAGAGGTGGAGGCTATGGGGACTCCGGTCTAGGAGCCTCGGGTCGACGGGGATTGGACCGATGAGACTTCGGTTCATAAGGCTTTGGCCCACGAGACTCCTGTACCTGGGGCTACGTCCTAGGAGACTCCCGCCCGAGAGGCTTCGGCTAACACAGAGATGTCCGGATGGGATACTTGGCCGGATCAGAACGAGGGGCCAGGTGGCCATTCTGATGGTGGCGGGGAGGCCGGTGATGAGTTTACTGATAGTGAGGGCGACGTGGTTGAGGGGTCACCATGTACGAGCGTGGTAGTACACGTCTCCCGGTCGTGTCGGCGACCCGCGAGCAGAGGCTGGTCATTAGGCATGAAGGGGAGAAGTAAGTGCATTTACTCTTTTTATACCTTTTGCCTTCAAGTTTCTTCAAATATCTAATGTGTTGACCTTGTCATACCGTAGGGGTTGGAGTCACCCCCTTGGAGTCCGCAAGCCAAACACCATCCTTGATGTGGTTTGCCAGGAAAATTTCCTGGGGTTTGTCATGTTGCCCGGTGAGGGTGAGCTTCCTACACTAAGATTTATTTGGGAGCACTACCAGGCTACCCAGGCCCCGCCCGAGGATATTATCGATGGTGTCTTGTGCCACACAAGGGCCGAGATGGTGATCAAGACATTTTGGGTAATTTATTCTTTTACACAATCTAAAATTAACAATATAGCTAGTTATTGTACTAATACGTGTTGTATCGTTTGATTGCAGACCTTCTACAGGTGTGAGAAGGGATATGAGGAGGCGGCGGCCAATGTTATCGAGGCCGAGTGCAAGCGGCTACTACAGAACTTTTGCCACGAGGCTCGGCCACAGGCTATTCGAGACTACTATGCCATGCGTGGTATTAAGAAGGACAAGAAGTTGTGCCGCGGAAAGTATGTAAAGAAGGAGCAGTACATGAAGGTAATTACCTATTCTTAAGGCCTTGTAGTTTTCTTGATTTGATTCATAGGCGTAGCGCTCAAATTTCTCCTTACTAAATTATATGTGCCCCCGAGATGGTGTGCGGATTAGGTGGATGAGTGGTGCACACACCAATGGCGAGCCGTCCACGACAATGTGAAGGATCGGCGTGCCCAAATTGTTGATGTGCCACACCATCAAGGGAGTGCCAACTTATTTCAGTTCGGACAGAACTAGGTATGTGGTTTTCTTCATGATTCATGTAATTTATTCTTCATGCTAGCTTGAGCCCTTTAATAATACTTTGTTCCTCTATTTTAGGCGCATCACAATAAGACGGAGGTGCTAGAGTTGTACGACCTCTATGGCATGGCTCATACTGCCTCCTACAAGAAGGACAAGGCATTCTCTCAGTCTGACCTCAATCATCCAGAGAAGTTCACCAACATCTCCTCCCACAACAAGCTCGTGAGATACAAGGATGAGGGGAGGACTTCAGCCCGAGCCAGGAACCTTTGGATCCAGAGCTGGTGATGATATCTGGTGGAGGGAGGCCCCATGGCTCGATAGCCAATGGAGATGGGCTAATACATTGTCCTCTCACTCTCTCGGGGATCAAGGCGCGACAAACGAGCTCATGTCCTGAGATAAGGCCTCGTCCACGACTAGTCGATCTCGCCATCGAGGTTAGATATACGGACTCAGAAAACTTTCATCCATTACATTGTGTGTGTGTGTCCATCAATGATTACAATGCTAACGAGGAGTGGTGTTACACACTGCTCTTCAGAAATGGAGAAAGGCAACCCAGGCGCTTCTGGAGGAGAGGGATCGGGCCACGAAGGAGAACATGACTCGGTTGTTGGAGGACGAGAGGGCACGGAATGAGGCGGCTAACTCGGCCATGTACTATCTCCTTGTGGTAAGTTTCCTTTTCACATTAGCCAAATCATGCATGTAATGTATGTTTCATTACTAACCGATATGACTGACCCTTAAAAACCAAATGTGCAGTCTATGTGCTTCCAGAACGGTCAGGCCCCTCCGCCGATGTCACACATTTCTGGCGTTGGAATGGTAAGTTTCACTTAAATGGTCATTAGTTACTAGTATTAACATTTGAGTGTCATCATGCTAACGAGACATTGCAAAATATCTTTGGTGCAGAATAACTTCCGAGCCACATCGCACAACGCTTCTCCAGGAAACCTTCTACAAGTGAACCCGCCCCTAGCAACCCCCATGATTCACATCCTTGATGACGACGACGGTAAGTTTCCCCTAGTGTTCTTAGGCATACTTAGCTTATTTTCTCCAAAATCAAACAATTAGCTTCGTTAGGTCAAAATTAGCACAAGAAACTTGGTTATCTCATAACTTAGCATATCTTCCTCTAAAATGACATAACAAGCTCAAAATAAGATAAGTAATCATCTTCTCCTTCTTTTTCTCCTCCTTCTTTTTCTCCTTCTTCTTCTTCTTCTTCTTCTCCTTCTCCTTCTTCTAGTTTTATTCTCCCAAATGACATATTTAGCTAATTATCCTCCAAAATGACATAATTAGCTTATTTATTTCATTTATGACATAATTAGCTTAGTTAGGTCCAAAAAAACCACAAGAACCTTGGTTATCTCATAACTTAGTGTATCTTCCTCCAAAATGACATAATAAGCTCAAATAAGATAAGTGATCATCTTCACCTTCTTCTTGTTCTTCTCCTTCTTCTTCTAGTTTTCTTCTTCTTCTTCTTCTTCTTTCTCTAGTTGGTCGCTACCCAACATATTTTCTAGCCTTCGCCTCTACTAAGCGAGAATATTGCTTGTGCATCAAAATCCTTGAAACAAAATTATTCTAGATGAGTACACTATATCAACCAATATGCGGTATTACCCTGCCGTTCCAAGTAATATTTTGTGTGACTGAAACTCTCATGGAGCGACAAGGGGCGGTCATTATCTTCCATGCTAAGGGGGTTATTCTCATGATGAATGTTTATTCACTCATCCTTGCACGGCTGGTAAAAAGGGACTCCCAATCCCGAAATCATAAATCGCAAATAATTAAATAAACCCCCCTAGATTGTTGTTGGTATGGATGACACACGTGGATTCGGCTAGCCGTGGAGTGTATTTGTTGGTGGGGGGAGTAAACCTTTACTTTTACCGCTTGGGAACCGCTGCTAATTTGTTTAGCATGGAAGATATCGATAACTCTTGGTTGTGACGTTGACAGGAGTGGTGTACCTCCCAAAATAATTTATCTCTAATTTTTGCTTCAAACTCTGGCACCACTACAAATCCCTACTTCCCTATGCAAAGGGACTTTCTATTCACTCTCATGTTATTTTATTTGTACTTTGAATCATCACCGTCTCAAATAAGCACCAGACGTAAGATCACTTCTACCATCCTCATGCTTTGTGTCAATTAGACATTGTTTGCAGCATGACTGGATCTCTTCTACAATGAATTACAATGTCTAGTCGCTGCTTGAACTTTGGAATTGCTCTGCATTTATGTTTTGCGGTCTCAGAAAAGGCTAGCAAGATACCATTGTTTTCATATTATATAATGCTTGTTTTGACCAAGTGTTGGTGTTTGAGTTATCTTATTATTGCTTGCTAGTTGATTATGACATTGATATGAACTAATATAGCTTCTAAGGGTTATTGCCGATATGATTAGTCATGATTTATGCTGAAAACCAGGGTGCTCTCTAAGCATGTATATGTAAACAAGAAAAAAAGAGTTTGTAAAAGTTTTTCTTTTTCACTTTCAGTTTGTTAACTTAATTGCTTGAGGACAAGCAATGGGGTAAGCTTGGGGGAGTTGATGCGTCTCCATCGTATTCCCTTTGTCCCAAAATAATTGTCTCAACTTTATACTAAATCTAGTATAAATTTGTACTAAGCTTAAGACGCTTATTTTGAGACGGAGGGAGTATGTACTTTTCCTAACGCTTTTTCTCTTGTTTTGGACTCTAATTTGCATGCTTTGAATTAGACTAACCCGTACTGACGTTGTTTTCAGCAGAATTACCATGGTGTTGTTTTTGTGTAGAAATAGAAGTTCTCGGAATGGAACAAAACTTTTTGGAGATTTTTTATGGAATAAAATAAAAATAGTAAAACCAAGACCCCCTAGAGGGGAAGCCCCAGGCGCCCACTAGGCACCAGGGCGCGTCAGCCCCCTTGGCACGTCTTGATGGCTCGTGGGGCTCACGGGGTTCCGTTGGCCCTATTCTAGCGCTATAAAATCCTATTTTTGGAGATAAAATTAGGGAGGAAGTTTCATCGCGTTTCATGATATGCAGCCGCCGCCACCTTCTGTTCTTCATCAGGAGGCAAAATCTGGAGTCCGTTTGGGGCTCCGGAAAGGGGAATCTTTGATCTTCGTCATCACCAACCCTCCTTCATCGCCAATTCCATGATGCTCTCCACCGCGAGTGATTAATCCCTCCGTGGAATCGAGTTAGTTTTGTTAGAAGTAGATCCCTAGTATCCACTATGTTCAGAGATTGATGTTGTTATGACTTTGCCATGCTTAATGCTTGTCACTAGGGCCCGAGTGCCATGATTTTAGATCTGAACCGTTTATGTTTTCACCATATCTATATTCTTGATACGATCTTGCAAGTTATATGCGCCTACTACGTATTAGGATATGCATACCCCAAAGTGATAATAATTGGGATTATTTCTGGTGATTACCATAGTATGAGGAGTTCATGTATTCCCTATGTGTTAATGCTTTGTTCCGGTTATCTATTAAAAGGATTCCTTAATATCCCTTAGTCTTCTTATGGACCCGCTGACACGGGAGGGTAGGAAAAAAGATGTCATGCAGGTTCTTTTCCATAAGCACGTATGACTATTTACGGAATACCTGCCTACATTATATCGATGAATGGGAGCTAGTTCTATGTCGCCCTATGTTATGACTGATACATGATGAATATTATCCAGCAATATCACTGATCCAGTGCCTACGAGTTTTTCACCTATTGTTCTTGCTAAGTTACTACTTGTTGCTAATGTTGTTACAACTACTACAAAACTGTTATCACTGTTACCATTGCTATTGCTACTGTTACCACTCCTATCCAAACTATCATGTTACTATGCTATGATCATTGTGCTGCAGATACTGAATCTCCAAGTGTGGTTGAATTGACAACTTAGCTGCTAATACCTGCAAATATTATTTGGCTCCCCTTATGTCGAATCTATAAATTTGGGTTGAATACTCTACCCTCGAAAACTATTGCAATCCCATATACTTCTGGGTTATCACAAGGCTTTGTTCCGCCGTGTGCCCATGTGGAGCCCTGTTCCCGTGCCCTCTCGGAGGGGGATCAATCACACAGGGCCTCTACATCAACCTTGCCGCTCCCGTGGTGATGTTTGAGTAGTTTAACACAAACCTATGGGTCTGTAGTTAGTACCTATATGGTATCTCTCTCTATCTTCTTCATTGCCATGATCACCGCGATTCTTGCGGTGATCAATCTTATGTAATCACTTTGTGCGGTGCATTTCTTGGGATCCAATGAATCGTGGGTTTATGTTCACATTATTCATGAAATATATTCGAGTCTTCTCTGAATTCTTATATGCATGATTGTGATAGCTTTCTAATTCTCTCTGATCTATTGATTTGGTTTGGCCAACTAGATTGATCTATCTTCAGCAAGAGGGGTGCGTTGTAGTGGATTAAATCTTGCGAGCTCTATATCCCAGTGACAAAGTAGCGGCCAAGACACGTATTTGTATTGGTGCCACTAAGGATAAAATACGAGGTTGATTCATATTAATTAGATTTTCTTTGTCTACATCATGTCACTGTTCTCCAAGCAATACTCTGTTTTACTTAATACTCTAGATGCATGCTATATAATGGTTGATGGGTGGAGTAATAGTAGTAGATGCACACAGGAGTTGGACTACTTGCTTACAGACGTGATGCCTTTATGTAATGATCATTGCCATGAATAGATATTGCATAACTATGCGCTTTTCTTCTTGATATTTATGTTATTCTTGTCCATTATTCCTCATTATGATACAATTCTTATGCCTTTTCCTTATGAATGTGCAAGGTACACCACGAAGAGGGAAACTGGCGGAAACTAGAATTATGTACCTCAAAACCAAGAAAAGGGTGAAAAATCAATGGAATCCAAATGACCGAAATTTCATGAAGAATTTTTATGGAATATATAAGAACTATTGAGACAAAAATATACGAGAGGGGGCCACCTGCTCGCCACGAGCCAACAGGGCGTGGCTACCCCCTAGCGGTGCCATGTTGCCTCGTGGTGGTCCAGCAGGTCTCCGCCCTCTTATCCTATATGGTGTGTGTTGACCTATAAAAATTATAAGCATACTTTGAGAACGAAGCTCCACAGTATCGAGGCCGAAACCTGGGTAGAGCCTCTTTTGCTCTCCGACAGAGAGATTCTGTCGGGGGAATTCCTCTCCGGGAGGGGGAGATCAAAGCCATCATCATCACCAACACTTGCTCCTTCGTGAGAGGACCAATCTTCATCAGAATCATCTCATCTCCAACCCTACTTCATCTCTTGTATTCAATCTTTGTCTCAAAACCTCAGATTGGTACCTCTAGGTTAGTAGTAGTGTTGATTACATCTCGTAGTTGATGCTTGTTGGATTACTTGGTGGGACATATTATGTTAAGATCCTTGATCGCCATTACTATACCAATGATCTTGAACATGTTGATGAGGTGTGAGTTGTTAATATTGTTCCCAAGGACATGGGAGAAGTCTTGTTACAAGTAATCACGTGAAGTTGGTATCCGTTTGATATTTTGATGATGAGTATGTTGTTGCTTCTCTTAGTGGTGTCATGTGAATATCGACTACAAGACACATAACCATGTTATGGGCCTAATGGAAGTCACTGTGGAGTAACAAGTAGATGATGGGTTGTGAGAGTGATAGAAGCTTAAACCCCAGTTTATGTGTTGCTGCATAAGGGGTTGATTTGGATCGACATGTTTCATGCTATGGTTAAATTTATCTTAATTCTTCTTTCGTAGTTACGGATACTTGCGAGAGGAGGTAATCATAAGTGGGTTGCATGTTCAAGTAAGAATAGAACCTTAGCACCATTCCACCCACATATCAAATTATCAAAGTAACAAATGTGAATCAACTTAACATGATAAACATGACTAGACAATAATTCCCATGTATCCGCGGGAGCGTTTGGTTTATATAAGAGTATTTTTAGGCATGTCCTTTGCTATAAAAGGACTTTGATATCTTATTGCACACTTGCTACTATTTTTACTTGTCACTTGTTACCAATTATCTTGCTACAAAACTATGTATCACTGTAACTCATAGCACTTGCAGATAATACCTTGTTGAAACAACTTATCATTTCCTTGTGCTCCTCGTTGGGTTCGACGCTCTTACTTATCAAAAGGACCGCGATTGATCCCCTATACTTGTGGGTCATTGTAACATCCCAAATTTTGGAATGTTAATATAATTATTATATTGTTTGTTTGTTTGCTTGAGTGATTGGTGTGAAATTTGAAACTTTTCAAAAACTTTTGAATGAGAGGGAATAAAATGACTTTCCCCTTCTCCAGTAAATTCAAATTCATCCATTTAAAAGCAATGAGAGAAGATGACATGACTTATTCAACTATAAAGAATTTGAATGGAGTTTGCATTTGAATTCTTTCAAATTTTTTCTTTTGCATTTTTCTATTTTTCTTCCCACAAGAAATACCCCGCAAATAATTCTTGCAAGCAAGAAAGAGTGGAGGAATATGGCCCTCCCAAATCAGGAGTATTTTTGAAAATATTTGACCCAAGAAAAACCAAAGTTTTATGGAGAAAATAATTGCAAAAAGGGAATAAAGCATTTAGGGGATTTTCCGAAAAAGACATGTTTTTGAAGTATTTATTTTGGCCGTGGAAAAATGTCCATCTTTTTGAATTTATTTTTGTGAAAATTTTAATATATTATACCCCTATATTCCAAGGATATTCTATTTCCTTTTAATCGTATTAATTCCTGTTTTAATAAAAAGGGAAAGAGATCTCTTATTTTAGGAATGTATTTGGGCCACGTTAGAAACCAATCTGGCCCAATCCCACCTTCTTCTTCCTCCTCACGAGCTTTCTTCTCTGGCCATGGCACAAGCTTCCCACGAAGCTTCCCTCCCCCGATTCGCGGGCTACACTTCCTTACCGAGCCTCCCACCACCCCTATAAGAACGCCCCTCCTCTCCTCATTCCGTTTTCCCCATCACCTCGTCTCCTCCCTGCCCGTAGCCACCTCGTCACCATCTCCATCTTCCTGCCAAGAACGAAGCCTACATGAGCTCCCTACCCTCACCCCACCCCTCCTGCCCCCCCCCACTCCCTGCCACGCCCTCCACGCCAACTCCCCCTCACCACGTCACCCCCTGCAGGTCACCTCCCCGCCGACAACCCCCTGCCAAGATCCCGTAGAAGCCGCCAGGAGTACGCCGACACAAACGCCCAGGACGCCCCTCCTCGCCTCCAGGACGCCCTGAAGCCCCTCCCCACCAGCGTCGGGACCCCCTCCGCCGTTACCCCTCCCGGCCGGCGACCTCCCCTTGCCGTAGCAAGCCCCACCTCGCCGGCCAACCTCCCAGCCATGGCCAACCTTCCATCCATGGTGAGCTTCAAAGAAATCCCGTCACAGTTTTTTTTCAGAAAAAGAGCAAACTTATAAAATTCATATCTACTAGTGTGTAACTCCAAATTAGGTGATTCTTTTTGCGTTAGATCACAAATTTTTTGTAGTTTCCGAAAATATATAATTTGTCTATGTTTGGAATTATAAATTTTGAATTAGTAAAAATTTAGTTTAAGCCTTGTTTTGCTTATTCTGGGAGTTTAAAAATAGCTTTTAATTTCATTCTTTTTGCTACTGATCACTAGTGATCTTATTTATCAGTGGTAAGATTTTCAAAATTGGTTGAGCATTTTAACTCATTATTTAAAGTGAAACAGTTTCTGTTTCACTTCTTTTTAGGATTTTGACTATAACTCTCTCTTTAGTTGTTTTTAAAGTATTTTATTTTTGTTTCAAAAAGATTATGTTTTGTTTCTGTTAGTTAACAGTAGATTTGCAACAAGTTTTTATTTTTATTTTTATTTGTTATCAAGAAAATCAATTCTAGTTCCCTAATAACTTGCAATTGATTTCTCTACTGTTTGAACTCCCGTTTGTAAATACTTTCAAATAGTTTTGTGAAAAATACTCTATTTTATCTTGCTTAAATTTATATCTTAGTTCTCTGTTATTTAATGTTTTATTTTCAGTTAGAACAAAAAAAACTATTTAGTGTTTTATGTAGTAGAAGACTCCTAGTTTTAGTTGAAGTTTCTTTCGGATTCTTATTCGCTCTCTCTTTTGTTTTGATTGCTAGAATGATTGCTAGTATGAGTGCTTATGTGAATGATATGTTTGTTATATAGATTTCATCGGAGAGTGACGAATAGTCTATCAAGTTATTTCTCGAGAACGATAATTCTTCTTCATCAACCTCACCAGGCAAGTCATTTGATCATGTATCACCTATGTTTTATGCATCGTAGTTCTACCATCCTATACCCAATTGCATGCTGAGTAGGTACTTGGAAATTATGGTTACATATTGTAGTATCATGTGGTAGGCACCCAACAACCCCGTTACTTGGCCTGGGAGGACAAATTTCATATTGCTATGCTTGAGTAGACGGGATTCTGGTTGAGTGCATATCACGAGTGATGCGAGAATAATTTAATAACCAAGACCGGTTAAGTCAAGATTTTCAAGACCTCGTGATGCAATGCAACTCTGGGTGAAGGACGGTTGATCGGCTCCCTGGAGAAACCAGTGGATGACCCGGGATGCATGGAGACGTGCCATGACATCTTGCGGAAAGCTTCACCCAGGATCGAAGAGATGGACGGAGGCTTCAAGACCCAAGGCTTACCTACACAGCCACAAGTCATTATGGGCTCTGGCTTGGTTGAACAACGCAGCAACTCTAGACAGGCGGTGCTAGCAGATGTAGAAGAACGGTAGGATTGGATGGGCACCGATAGGGATTCAGAGGGACCCGTTGAAATACCATGTTTTGATCATCCGGTCTTCAAACACCCTGAAGTGCGAGGACATACACGGAGGCGATCAAATCTTGTGGGGAACGTGTGCAAAACTCTACAGAGTACACAAACCTAATCGATTAGCCGTGTCCACGGTCATGGACAACTTGAGCCAAAGGAACTGAAGTTATCAGGAATTCTCAACACCATTACATATATTTGATGTGGGTAATATTGATAACTAGGGTATGAGAACTGGTTGGTGGAACCATTTCATTAACAACCAACTACGTAGTAATATTTTGCTTTTAGCCCCTCTCTTGATGTAGGAGAAAACTTTGCTTTTCGCTAAAAACTTACAGCCCCACCAGCCATATATGCATATAGTATAGATGATATTTTACCCCTCTCTTTTGTGACTTGCCGGCATATTCAATATGCTGACCTACACGGTTGCAACGTCTTATGTTGCAGATATTTTCCTCGACGAGTAAGAGTACGATTCATGGTTACGGTCCGCACTCAACCTGCCGTTGGTGTTATTTGGGACTCCACTCCCTTGACTGTTTCCGTTGAGATATTTAAGGTATATATCAGTTTTACGCTATTTACATGTGATTGCACTTTGATATATACATTGATGTACTGTGTGTGCCAGCATACTGATCCGGGGATGGCACAGATACACGGAGGCTTGACTCGTTTTGAGTCGGGTCGCTACAGAAATGGTATCACAGCACATGTTGACTATAGGACGTGACCCTAGAAACTGGAAATCCCTTAGGAAAGGATCTCTCAAAAAATTTATTTTCAAGAACATCCTTTACTTCTCATCCCTTCTGATTTCATCGAATGTTCTCTCTCGCCTCAAATAGTTAGACAATACCCTTTCCTATTCGAAAACATGAAGGATCAATTGAGTTCTACTTCAAGTAAAGAGGATTTCAACATGCATTTGAAGAATAGAAGTTGCACCAATTGAAGGCTCTCAAGGCTCGAAGAACTCGAAGACCCTGAAGTGTTTGAATATTTATATGACCATTAGAAGTCCAAACCCCTGTTATATACCCACGTTAGATATGGTGATTTGTGAGCCGTCATTGGTGTGTGTTTTCCGACGGCCACAAATAAAACCTATTCTCAAAAAATATTGTTTGTATTGTGTGTATCTTCCTCTCTCTCTTACCCATCCCATCCCCAAAACCTCAACCCTACCAGATGGAGTATGAAGCTGGACTTGTAATCTCTGGACCAATGACCCAGCTGGAGGCTGATATATGGATTCAGAACATGGAGAACCACTTCGGGAACAATTTGATTTCAAGGAAATATGAAGGGGCACACGCTCTTCAGTACTTTACCCAAGGTGCTGCTATTTGGTGGAAAATGCACCATGCTAAACAAGGATTTAGTGGAGCAGAAACTTGGGACGAATTCAAGGACACTCTGTTAAGATCCCGTCTCATTCATAAGTGCTATGATAATCTGAAGGAGAAGACTTGTGCATGCAAGATCTATGGAGAAATAGGACACACCCAGGAAGAACACAAGGATGGATGCACTCATTGTGAAGAAAATCACCCAGCTGAGGAGTGCCCAAGTAGTCAGGTGACTTGTTTCCTTTATGAAGGAACCACCCACTACCCAGCTCAATGTCACATTTACCCCAAGGTGCACAAGTTGTCAAGCAGCAGAAAGATGCAATGAAGGAAACCCTCAAGAAGAAGATTCTAGAAGAACCTGTGATGAATGTAAATATAGAAGACCCTGATGAACAAGGTCCGAGCAGATTTTTCTCCAATGCATGCTACTCATGTGGAGAAGAAGGACATTATTCACAGGATTGCACGAAGGGAAGCCAAGAGTATCTGGGAAACTTCCCGACGGAAAAAGTGGAGTTTGATCCACTTGAAATAGAAGAACTGGCCAAAATGAAGGAGTCCAGAAAGAAGAAAAAGTACCCTCGGAAGAGCCAAATCTCTACAGATATAGACCTGAGTCATGTCAGATGTTACAAGTGCATTGAATTTGGCCACCACAAATACATGTGCTCAGGAAGGAAGCCGGAAACCCAAGGAGCAAAAGCAAACACTAAGAAGCCTCGAGACTTGTCAGAACTCATTTGCTTTCGTTCCAAGGAAGCAGGACACATTATGCTAATGATTGTCCACATGGGAAGAAAGCTAGAATGGAGTAGTTAAGTTTTGACCGCGGGAATTAGTGTAATCTGAAGCACCCTTGTTTTTCATGAGATCATGGAGTTGAATTTTTTGTAACACAAGTCCCTGAGATTGTAGTAACATCATGAATAAATGGAATTTATTGTCTCATGATTGCCTATGTTGAAACTGTATGCGTTGTTTCTCTACGAACAAAGATCTCTGAACATTTATGAGGATATGAGAAAAATATGGTCTATGCACGCATGAGTATATTTCATTTTAAGTGTGGTAGTAATCGGTGAACCCACAGGATCCAATAAGTACAAATGTACCATGCATACCAAGGAGACACATACATTTCTGTGAGTACTCGTTTTCTGACACCTGCAGATGACAACTCTCTACGAGTCATTCCTCAAGGGCCCCGAAACGATCATGACCCTGACCAGTGATCATGATTACCCGAAAATCCTGAAGGACATGATGAAGCACATTCATCTTGAAGGATATGCAGTCTACAAAGGCTACCCATTCATGGAAAGTGGAGTAGAACTTTGGTATGTGGAAGTACACCTCCACCATGTGAAAGGAGTTTGTCCAAAGACTATGGGGCAATACTTTTTCATTTCACGTGTGCCACGAGCAATTTTCTTTGATGCTGTTCGTGAAGCTGCCATGGAAGCCATACGTCAGATTGGAGAAATACTTGAAGCAAGACTCCGTCATACCCAGAAATACTTGAGTGAGGTACGTGCGGAGATGATGGAGATGAAGCTCATGGCCACCATGATGAAGCAAAAGATGGATGATTTCAAGGAGCACCTCGGAAAGTTCCAGTGGAACTAAAGTACCTCCAAGAGAGACAAATGAATAAAGTTGACGGAAATGCTCGACCATACCGAACAATGTGGATGGCAGCATTTGTAATAAAGTACCTCTGAATTGGAGTTTTTGAGCAGAAATTAAGGATATAATAAAGGATTGATTATGAAATGAATATGATTTATGGATGAACCAATACCTTTTCATGGTAAACACACCAATGGAAAGTATCCCACAGAGTGGAGTGTGTACCAAAAATAAGTCCGAGGATTATTATTATATGATGGTTACCCCAAGAGTATGATGGAATGAAACACTATATGATTTAAAGGCAGAGTAACCCCAAGTATGCCTGAAACCCACAGACCCCGGGACTAATAAGGATCAAGTACTATCTTTTTGGAGAAGGAAACTTGTATCAGCAAACGTTTTCTTAGGAGCATACGACAACCCGAGAGTGGTGAAGAAACGATAGATGTTTTGTTCAGCTTGCAGAACCAATGGTTTATCCGAACTTCGTTCGTGGACAAGAGAAACTCTGCAACACTTGTGAGGATGCCCGAGTGTTAGAATACGAGATTCGCTAAACCTTATACAGAGAAATGATTTGGGTGCGGAATGGATTGATCACCATGACGACTTACTCTTATCATTTATCTTGCTATTCGGAATGGTAAATTTGAGAGACTTACCCATAGAGAGAGATGACGTTCTTTGAAGCTTTTGTTTAAGCCTTAGAATGCTATGATGAAAGCCCCATGTACATGGCATTTGTTGTCACGCATAGGAAATTTTTACGGTGAGGATGAAGCCAAGACCCCTGTCTCTGCAGGATAGCCACAAATGGTAGACCACCATGAGAATCATCGATTGGTTATTTAGAATTGATCACGAGACTGTTAGTTAAGAAGACCCAGTAAAGGAAGAAGCTTATATCAATAGAAGGACCCTCGTTTTAAATGGAAACGTTATGAATATAACGGAAGAACATCACCAAAGGAGTTAGTACGAAGACTGTGAGGAGTCAGATGCCAAAACCCCAGAGGATTGTTAAAATCTTAAGGGACCAGTAGCCCTCATTTTAAGTGTGGTAGCATCCCGCTTTCCCGGAGGTTGGATTTGTTAGAAGACCCCAAACCCTAACCTTTCTTTCTAGCCCCTCCGAATCTCGAGGACGAGATTCATTTTAAGTGTGGTAGGTTTGTAACATCCCAAATTTTGGAATGTTAATATAATTATTATATTGTTTGTTTGTTTGCTTGAGTGATTGAAACTTGAGTGAAATTTGAAACTTTTCAAAAACTTTTGAATGAGAGGAAATAAAATGACTTTCCCCTTCTCCGGTAAATTCAAATTCATCCATTTAAAAGCAATGAGAGAAGATGACATGACTTCTTCAACTATAAAGAATTTGAATGGAGTTCGCATTCGAATTCTTTCAAATTTTTGATTTCGCATTTTTCTATTTTTCTTCCCACAAGAAATACCCCGCAAATAATTCTTGCAAGAAAGAAAGAGTGGAGGAATATGACCCTCCCAAATCAGGGGTATTTTTGAAAATATTTGAGCCAGGAAAAACCAAAGTTTTATGGAGAAAATAATTGCAAAAAGGGAATAAAGCATTTAGGGGATTTTCTAGAAAAAAACATGTTTTTGAAGTATTTATTTTGGCCGTGGAAAAATGTCCATCTTTTTGAATTTATTTTTCTGAAAATTTTAATATATTATACCCCTATATTCCAAGGATATTCTGTTTCCTTTTAATCGTATTAATTCCTATTTTAATAAAAAGGGAAAGAGATCTCTTATTTTAGGAATGTATTTGGGCCACGTTAGGAAACCAATCTGGCCCAATCCCACCTTCTTCTTCCTCCTCAAGAGCTTCCTTCTGTGGCCATGGCACAAGCTTCCGAGGAAGCTTCCCTCCCCCGATTCGCGGGCTACACTTCCTTCCCGAGCCTCCCACCACCCTATAAGAACGCCCCTCCTCTCCTCGTTCCATTTTCCCCATCACCTCGTTTCCTCCCTGCCCGTAGCCACCTCGTCACCATCTCCATCTTCCTGCCAAGAACGAAGCCTACATGAGCTCCCTACCCTCACCCCACCCCTCCTGCGCCCCCCCCACTCCCTGCCGCGCCTCCCACGCCAACTCCCCCTCACCACGTCGCCCCCTGCAGGTAACCTCCCCGCCGACATCCCCCTGCCAAGATCCCGTAGAAGCCGCCATGAGTACGCCGACACAGACGCCCAGGACGCCCCTCCTCGCCTCCAGGACGCCCTGAAGCCCCTCCCCACCAGCGCCGGGACCCCCTCCGCCGTTCCCCCTCCCCGCCGACGACCTCACCTCACCGGAGCAAGCCCCACATAGCTGTCCAACCTCCCAGGCACGGCCAACCTTCCATCCATGGTGAGCTTCAAAGAAATCCCATCACAGTTTTTTTCAGAAAAAGAGCAAACTTATAAAATTCATATCTATTAGTGTGTATCTCCAAATTAGGTGATTTGTTTTGCGTTAGATCACAAATTTCTTGTAGTTTCCGAAAATATATAATTTGTCTATGTTCGGAATTAGAAAATTTGAATTAGATCAGATTTAGTATAAACCTTATTTTGCTTATTATGGGAGTTTAAAAATAGCTTTTAATTTAATTATTTTTGCTACTGATCACTAGTGATCTTATCTATCAGTGGTAAAAATTTCAAAATTGTTTGAGCATTTCAACTCATTATTTCAAGTGAAACAGTTTCTATTTCACTTCTTTTTAGTATTTTGACTATAGCTCTCTCTTTAGTTGTTTTTAAAGTGTTTTATTTTTGTTTCAAAATATTACGTTTTGTTTTTGTTAGTTAACAGTAGATTTGCAACAAGTTTTTATTTTTATTTTTATTTGTTATCAAGAAAATCAATTCTAGGTCCCTAATAACTTGCAATTGATTTCTCTACTGTTTGAACTCCTGTTTGGAAATACTTTCAAATAGTTTTGTGCAAAATACTCTATTTTATCTTGGTTAAATTTATATCTTAGTTCTCTGTTATTTAATGTTTTATTTTCAGTTAGAACAAAGAAAACTATTTAGTGTTTGATGTAGTAGAAGACTCCTAGTTTTAGTTGAAGTTTCTTTAGGATTCTTGTTTGCTCTCTCTTTTGTTTTGATAGCTAGAATGATTGCTACTATGAGTGCTTATGTGAATGATATGTTTGTTATATAGACTTCATAGGAGAGTGACGAATAGTCTATCAAGTTATTTCTCGAGAACGATAATTCTTCTTCATCGACCTCACCAGGCAAGTCATTTGATCATGTATCACCTATGTTTTATGCATCGTAGTTCTACCATCCTATACGCAATTGCATGCTGAGTAAGTACTTGGAAATTATGGCTACATATTGTAGTATCATGTGGTAGGCACCCAACAACCCCGTTACTTGGCCCGGGACGACAAATTTCATATTGCTGTGCTTGAGTAGACGGGATTCTGGTTGAGTGCATATCACGAGTGATGCGAGAATAATTTAATAACCAAGATCGGTTAAGTCAAGATTTTCAAGACCTCGTGATGCAATGCAACTCTGCATGAAGGACGGTTGATCGGCTCCCTGGAGAAACCAGTGGATGACCCGGGATGCATGGAGACGTGCCATGACATCTTGCGGAAAGCTTCACCCAGGCTCGAAGAGATGGACGGAGGCTTCAAGACCCAAGGCTTACCTGCACAGCCACAAGTCATTATGGGCTCTGGCTTGGTTGGACAACGCGGTGACTCTGGACTGGCGGTGCTAGCAGATGTAGAAGAACGGTAGGATTGGATGGGCACCGACAGGGATTCAGAGGGACCCGTTGAAAGACCATGTTTTGATCATCCGGTCTTCAAACACCCTGAAGTGCGAGGACATACACGAAGGCGATCAAATCTTGTGGGGAACGTGTGCAAAACTCTGCAGAGTACTCAAACCTAATCGATTAGCCGTGTCCACGGTCATGGACAACTTGAGCCAAAGGAACTGAAGTTATCAGGAATTCTCAACACCATTATATATATTTGATGTGGGTAATATTGATAACTTGGGTATGAGAACTGGTTGGCGGAACCATCTCATTAACAACCAACTACATAGTAATATTTTGCTTTTAGCCCCTCTCTTGATGTAGGAGAAAACTTTGCTTTTCGCTAAAAACTTACAGCCCCACCTGCCATATATGCATATAGTATAGATGATATTTTACCCCTCTCTTTTGTGACTTGCCGGCATATTCAATATGCTGACCTACATGGCTGCAACGTATTATGTTGCAGATATTTTCCTCGACGAGTAAGAGTACGATTCAGGGTTACGGTCCGCACTCAACCTGTCGTTGGTGTTATTTGGGACTCCACTCCCTTGACTGTTTCCGCTGAGATATTTAAGGTATATATCAGTTTTACGCTATTTACATGTGATTGCACTTTGATATATACATTGATGTACTGTGTGTGCCAGCATACTGATCCGGGGATGACACAGATACACGGAGGCTTGACTCGTTTTGAGTCGGGTCGCTACAGTCATCAAGACTCTTTTCTGACGTCGTTGCCCGGGAGTGAAGCGCCTTTGGTAAGTGGAAATTGTTAAGGAAACACTTTTCGTATGTGCTAAAATTTACTGTTGCTTGTTACTATGGACGATCACCCTTTGAGTGGCTTTTTTGGGGCATATTCGTCTCAAACGAAAGTTGAAAAGGTTGCTCCTCAACCTACCGAACCTACTGAAAATATTTATTATGAGATTCCTTTGGATATGTGCTACGGCAACAAAAGTCCTTCCCGGGTAACGGCGCGAGACATCCTTCCGCTACTTCTCAAACAAGATCGCCAAAATTTGACACGTTGACGGACACTTGCTTGCGTTGGTTTTTTCCCTTGAAGAGGAAAGGGTGATGCAGCAAAGGAGCAGTCAGTATTTCTCTCAGTTTGAGAACCAAGGTATCAATCCAGTAGGAGAATTTCGTCAAGTCCAGAGTACCTGCACAAACACAAAAGAGCTTGCACCCAACGCTATAAAGGTGTTGTCAATCACTTCAAGATTGTTTGCAAAGTGAGATCTAAAGGCGAAAAGTGCAACGAAGTAAAAAGTGTAAGTCTGAAAATATGGTGTGGAGTAGACCCGGGGGCCATAGTGTTCACTAGAGGCGTGATGGGGTTATAGTCCTAGGGTAGGGTCATAGGCCTGCCCTATAGGTCCTACCCAAGGACTACCCTTCATAAGGGACAAGGCCCTTAGTCAGTTCCGACTGAATTAAGGACTTCCCACCATCCAGTCGGTGACGATTCCTCCATCATCCACTCGGAGATGAGCATTCGGAGCGTATCAAACTTACCGACTGGAAACCTAAGCCTCCGCAGAGCTGGAGGAGATGAGTTTTGTCGTCCGACTGGCTAAGTCTTTTGATGGTTTGGGATCTAGCGGAGAAGGTGTGCTTAAAGAGCCCCCAATGAGGAGGACAACCGATAAAACACTCGCAAAGCACGACGAAGGCAGAGAGATGAGCTATTGCGTTGGGACGAAAATGGTGGAGCTGCGCCCCAAAGTGGTTCATTATACCTCTGAAGAAGGGATGAGGAGGCAGAGAGAAGCCTCGGTACACGTAACTGAGCAGCAAGACGCGCTCCCCCTCCTGGGGCGCCGGCTCCGTCTCGCCCTCCGCCGGCAGCCTCCACGTCTTGTTCTCGATCAGGCCTTGCTCCACCAGCTCCAGCATGTCGCTCTTCGTCACCGTGGAGGGGAGGAAATCCCCCTGGATCCAACCCGCCAGCATTGCCCGCTGTCGCCGTTGAGCGGGAGCCGTCGTCTTCTTCTTCTTCCGCGCCTCGAGCTTGCTCGTCTGCCCCTTCGTCATGGTGGAGGTTGCAGATCCGCGGAGGAGGAGAAGAAGGAAGGAGCTTGGGATGCGCAGGAAGTCACGGGAGAAGCGGGGCGAGTGCGAGTTATCAGGCGAGTGCAACGAGAAACCCTCGCTCGAGAGGTTTAAATAAGGTTCCGACTGGGTCACTAGCAGGTGGCCCCGAAATCTTATCCCCCGACCGGTTGCTGCGATATTAGTGGAGGATATGAAGGCGCAGAAATCGAGGCGGCAGATACTACTCGATGATGATGTCGTCATCCCCGCTGAGCGCGCGGCAACCGAAATTTGAGGATCCCAGAAAATCCGCCGCTGTCAGTTGACCGGTCACGTCAAAAGATTCCATGGAAGCACTCGGTCTCTAACGGTTCGTTTCATAGATATATCCACTCGGATCACTGGTCAAGAGGATAAAATGGATCGAGGCAAACAACGCTGAAGTCGCATCCATACCAGTCGGATCCGTACTCCAAGCATCGCTTCGTCGTTCCAACCCCGATCCATTCGGGGACTAATGATGGGGTTATAGTCCTAGGGTAGGGTCATAGGCCTGCCCTATAGGTCCTACCCAAGGACTACCCTTCATAAGGGACAAGGCCCTTAGTCAGTTCCGACTGAATTAAGGACTTCCCACCATCCAGTCGGTGACGATTCCTCCATCATCCACTCAGAGATGAGCATTCGGAGCGTATCAAACTTACCGACTGGATTCCACTGTGTACATCGTAACCTCCCCTGGAGGGCAACGGTCGTACGTTTTCATGTACCTTTATTAGCATTTAAGGCATACGTTACGTGTAACATAGACATTTAATCGCCACTACTCCACCCCTGTGCACCGAACCGTTGTGAAGGGCAGCGCACTCTATATAAGTCGCCCTTCCTCACTGGTGCAGGGGTTGGCAATTCACTGTAATCCATATTCCACTCGACATCAAGCTCCCAAGAGCACTGAGACATAGGGCTTTTACCTCCACCGTAGAGGGGCCTGAACTCATAAAACCTCGCCGTAGCTAAGGCTCTGCCCATCCTTTCGTACCCTACACATCTACTGTCAGACTTGTACCCACGACAGTTGGCGCCCACCGTGGGGCAGGCGTCTAAGCGACTTTCGGCGAGTTTGCGACTACATCTTTTCATCATGTCGTCCGGTGGAGATTTTTGCATGGGTCATGAGATCCTCTTCGGCGCTCTCTCCTTCATCGTCGACGATTCGACATGGCTTCGGGATGCTCCTCTCGACGTCGAGGCGCTCCCCAGTCGCGGGGCTACGCACTTCCGTGCCGGCGCCCGCGGCATCCTTCTTCTCCAGCAGTCGGCTCCGGTGTCGACCTTTGCCCCCGTCACGTGCCGCAACAAGCGGTCTCGCCGTCCGCGGCTCCAGCGTTGGGTGCAACACGCCCAGGCGCGCCAGAGCGCGTCTTCACAAGTGGCGGTCCTCGAGTCGGTTGTAGTTGCGCCGCCGTCCCAGCGCTCGGACTCAGTTCCGACTGAGTTTCCTTCCGAGTACTTGGGTCGCGGGCCTGCAGCCGAAGTGCACATGGCCAACTCCCATGAAAGTCCCCGCCAAACCGGCCGGAACGAGCACGAGGTCGGCGAAACATCCGGCGCTCGCCGTCAGCCCCGCTGTTCTGCCAGTCGGCACACTCGTCAGAGCAACGTGGAGGTGTTCCGCACACCCGTCCTCAACCTGGCTGCCGCCGCCAAGATAGCCGATTCCCTCCAGCCAACTGATTCAGAGGCTGTCAGAGGGATCGAGCAGATCCGTGCCCTGGTGCACACGGCGCAGCAGCAAAATTCGGCGGTCTCCCAGTCGCACAACAGGATCCACAATAGTTCTGTTCGCGTGAACATGCATCGGTCAGTTCACAGCCCCGATTCTCATCAGCGACACAGGGGAGGCAGCCGTTCCATGAATCCTGAAGATCGTCGCCGTGCACGCACCCCTCCATGGGGTGGGCCTACGGGCCCCGACATCTTGATGATCGGCGTTTGGTCGGTGACACTTTTGATCCAAGGCCCGACGCAAGAGGATACATCGCCTAGAGGAGGGTCGACAGGGGCCGAGCCCACCGTGATGGTCATGATGGAGACCGTCCGAGTGGAAGCAGGAGCACCGTCTCTAGCCCCGAGTGTTTCAGTCGGGCCATTCGTTCAGCTGACATCCCTCCCAACTTCCGATTGGTGGCGGGGATCAGCAAGTTTACAGGAGAATCCAAGCCAGAAACGTGGCTGGACGACTACCGAGTGGCAGTCCAGATCGAAGGTGGAGACGACCATCTCGCCATGAAACATCTCCCCCTGATGCTCGATGGCTCGGCACGAGCGTGGCTGAACCAGTTGTCTCCTTCAAGCATCTACAGCTGGGCAGATCTGGCCCGAGTCTTCATCAGGACCTTCGAGGGGACGTGCAAACGCCCTGCTCGTCTCGTGGAGCTCCAGCACTGTGTCCAGAAGCAGAATGAGCCCGTGTGCGATTTCATCCAGCGTTGGACAACCCTCTACCACACGGTGGAGAACGTCACAGAGCACCAAGTAGTCTGCGCCTTCAAGGCAGGTGTGCGGTACAGAGATCTGTACCTGAAGTTTGATCGAACAGGCGACATCTCCATGAGCAACATGATGGAGATAGCGGCACGCTATGCAAATGGCAAAGAAGAGGACCGCATTCGTAGCGGCAAGCACAAAGCAGTCACCGATGGAGATGGGAACAGCACTCGAAAGCAGAAGCAGAAAGCTCCGTCCACTCCGCAGGCAGAGGCCGCAGCCGTTACCAATGCCAAGTTCAGGGGCAAGGGGAGGGCTCAGTTCACCCCCAAGAAGAAGTTGTTCGAAAACCACATCCTGGACCAGCCATGTCCAATCCACACGAAGATGGATGAAGAGGGCAACACCATATTTCCGAAGCATACCACTCGGCAATGTCACCTCCTGATCCAGAGGTTCTGCGAAGGGCGGCCGAATGAAAAGGACAATGAACAGGATGAGGAGGACAAGGAGGATCCGTTCCCCCAAGTCCATGCAACACTGATGATTTTTGCTGACGTTGAAAGCAAGAGTCGACTGAAGCTGGTGAACAGGGAGGTGAACATGGCCACCCCGACCAATCCCAAGTTCCTCAAATGGTCTCAGACTGCGATCACCTTTGACCAGTCGGATCATCCAGCACACGTACCCACCCCAGGGAGGCAGGCCTTGGTCGTCGACCCGGTGGTGGAAGGAGTCCGACTACGCAAAGTCCTCATGGGCGGCAGCAGCGGCTTGAACATCATGTATGCTGACACTCTCAAGGGGATGGGCATTCCGATGTCCAAACTTAGCGAGAGCATCATGCAGTTCCATGGAGTCGTCCCTGGGCGAAAGGCCAAGTCACTCGGCCAGATCGCGTTGGACGTCGTCTTCGGCTCCGACAAGAACTTCCGCAAGGAAAAACTAACGTTCGAGGTGGTGGACTACCAGAGTGCGTACCACGCGATTCTGGGCCGCCTGGCGTATGCGCGTTTTATGGCCCGTCCATGTTACGTGTACCTGAAGCTGAAGATGCCAGGCCCAAAAGGTGTGATCACTATCACAGGCAATCGGCAACGGGCCGAGGATTGTCTGCAGCAGGGATCGAGGATCGCCGATCAGCAGATGGCCGTCCTCGAGCTTGACGAGTACAAGAAGACAGTCGACCCCGCTGACTTGATGCGTTCGAAGAAGCCAGCTTCGGAATTCGCATTCCAGTCGGTGGGAGAAACGAAGAAGGTCAGCATCCACCCGACAGACGATGCCGCTGCCCCGACGAACATATCCACCACCCTAGATCCTAGATAGGAAACTGGGCTCATCCAATTCCTCCGTGAGAACTGGGACATTTTCGTATGGAAGTCCGCTGACATGCCAGGTGTACCCACGGAGTTGGCTGAGCACCGACTGCATGTGGATCCTGCTGCTTGGCCTGTCCGAGAACACCTGCGTCGGTCCGCCGCGCACAAGAGGAAGGCAATCGGAGAAGAGGTGGCTAAGCTCTTGGCAGCCAACTTCATTCACGAGGTACACCACTCCGAGTGGCTCGCCAATGTTCTCATGGTGCCCAAGAAGGACAAGTCTCTCCGAATGTGCATCGACTTCAAGCATCTCAATAAGGTCTGCCTGAAAGACCATTTCCCGCTCCCCCGCATCAATCAAATTGTCGATTCGACTGCGGGTTGCGAGCGTTTATCATTCCTTGATGCCTACTCGGGCTATCATCAGATCCGTCTGTATGGCCCCGATGAATTAAAAACAGCCTTCATCACCCCATTCGGGTGCTTCTACTTCATCACTATGCCATTTGGTTTGAAGAATGCAGGAGCAACCTTTATGCGCATGATCCAAAAATGCCTCCTTGACCAGATCGGTCGAAATGTGGAGGCGTATATGGATGATATCGTAGTCAAGTCACGCAAAGGTTCCGACCTACTAACTGACTTGGCAGAAACCTTCGTCAACCTTCGTAGGTACGATATCAAGCTCAACCCAGCCAAGTGTTCATTTGGTGTTCCCAGCGGAAAGTTACTCGGTTTCTTCGTTTCCGAACGAGGGATCGATGTCAACCCCAAAAAGATCGGTACCATCGTCCGAATGGAGCGGCCGGTCAGAATACACGATGTTCAAAGCTCACAAGTTGCCTAGCGGCTTTGAGCAGGTTTATCAGTCGACTCGGCGAGAAGGCACTTCCTCTGTACCGACTCATGAAGAAATCACATACTTTCGAGTGGAAGGACGAAGCCCAAATCGCATTCGACGGCCTCAAAGTCCTACTTTCCACCCAGTCGGTTCTTACTGCTCCGCTCAGTAAAGAACCCCTTCTTCTGTACATCGCGGCTACAAATCAAGTCGTCAGCACTGTTCTCACAGTCGAACGCGAAGAAGAAGGCAAAGCATACAATGTTCAGCGGCCAGTGTATTATGTCTCCGAAGTCCTGACTCCTTCCAAGCAGAGGTATCCCCACTATCAAAAACTTATTTACGGGATTTACATGACTGCGAAGAAGGTGGCTCATTATTTCCAAGACCACTCGGTGTCTGTCGTTTCCGACGCTCCGTTGTCGGAAATCCTCCACAATCGAGACGGATCGGGCCGAGTGGCGAAGTGGGCAATGGAGATGTTATACTGCGACATCAAGTTCGAGGCCAAGAAAGCTATAAATCTCAAGCTCTGGCTGACTTCATAGCAGAATGGGTAGAACAACAACAACCGACCCACATCTACTCGGCTCATTGGACAATGTTCTTCGATCGGTCCAAGATGTTGAATGGCTCCGGCGCTGGCGTTGTGATCATATCGCCAAAGGGTGACAAACTCAAGTATGTGTTGCAGATACACTTCGATTCCTCCAACAATGAGGCAGAGTATGAGGCTCTCCTTTATGGATTGCGCATGGCCATCGCACTCGGCGTCCGTCGCCTGATGGTCTACGGCGATTCCGATTTGGTAGTTAATCAAGTGATGAAGGAGTGGGACGTAAGAAACCCCACCATGACCACATACTGCAATACAGTGAGGAAGCTCGAGAAAAAGTTTGAAGGTCTGGAACTCCACCATGTCCCGTGACTGAAAAATCAAGCAGCTGATGAATTGGCGAAACTTGGATCCACTCGGAGACCAGTCCCGAGTGACGTCTGCCTCGAGCACCTTCACCTTCCCTTAGTTAAAGAAGATCCTTTCACAGAGGAACCAGTACAACCAAAGAGCTCGACAGATCCGACTAAAGTCGAAGTCCCTGTTGTGGTTGATTTGATCATGGAGATTCTTGCTATCATCCCCGATTGGACTGTGTCGTTCATTACATACATCCTGAGGCAAGAATTACCAAAAGACGAAGTCCAAGCCAGACAGATCGTCCGCAGGTCAAAGTCGTACACTGTCATTGATGGCCAGTTGTACAAGGAAAGCGTTTCAGGCGTCCTTCAACGTTGCATCTCCCCTGAGGAGGGACAGTTAATCCTGGAAGAAATTCACTCGGGAACCTGCGGTCATCACGCCTCCTCAAGGGCAATCGTCGCCAAAGCATTCAGAGCTGGCTTCTTCTGGTTGCAGGCGAATGAAATGGCAAAGGATATGGTCGACCGATGCGAAGGCTGTCAGTTCTACTCTAACAAGTCCCACAAGCCAACATCCACGTTGAAGACAATCCCTCTTGTTTGGCCGTTTGCAGTGTGGGGATTAGATACAGTCGGTCCATTCAGGACAGACCAAGGGGGATGCACACATCTGTTGGTGGCAGTCGACAAGTTCACAAAGTGGATTGAAGCCAAGCCCATCAAGAAGCTCGACGCCCTTACATCCATCAAGTTTGCCAGGGACATCATCTCCAGATTTGGGGTACCGCACAGCATAATCACTGACAATGGCACGAACTTTGACTCGGACAGATTCAAAGGTTTCTGTACATGCCAAGGTATCCGAGTGGATTTTGCATCTGTGGCGCATCCCCAAACAAACGGGCAAGCAGAGCGCGCGAATGGACTTATTCTGCAAGGTTTGAAGCCTCGGCTCCTGCGAGAAGTGGGACATGCTGCCGGCGCATGGGTCACCGAGCTGCCTTCGGTGTTGTGGGGTCTCCGCACAACCCCAAATAGATCTACAGGGCAATCCCCGTTCTTCCTCGTTTACGGAGAAGAGGCAGTCCTTCCGAGTGACTTGCTTCACAACGCTCCACGAGTTGAACTCTTCTCCGAAGCTGAAGCAGAACAAGCAAGGCAAGACGGAGTGGATCTTCTAGAGGAGGAGCGCGAGATGGCATTGACTCGCTCAACCATTTATCAACAAGATCTGCGGCGTTTTCACGCGCGACACGTCAGGAGTCGTACATTCGAAGCAGGCGACCTGGTGCTCCGAGTGGATCAGCAGAGACCTCACAAGTTAGCTCCCGCCTGGGAAGGACCCTTCATCATCTCCAAGGTGCTGAACAACGGAGCATATCGACTCTACAACCTCGACAGGGAAACGGACGAGCCGCGAGCATGGAACGGAGATCTCCCGCAGCGCTTCTACACGTGACCGTCGACTGAAGCAATGTAAAGAACAAGTATCGTTGAAGTAATGCAAAGCAAATTGAGTTTTTGCAGATTCAAAATTCTTCCGCGTTCGCACACTCCGGTCTCAAAAAAAAATTAGCAGCGATCCAGAATCGCCTAAGTACAATCTTTCTCCGAGTGTGCACTAAACGTCGCACTCGGGGACTTAGCTGCGATCAAGAATCGCCTAAGTACAAACTTTCTCCGAGTGTGCCCTAACCGTCGCACTCGGGGACTTAGCTGCGATCCAGAATCGCCTAAGTACAATCTTTCTCCGAGTGTCCACTAACCGTCGCACTCGGGGACTTAGTTGCGATCAAGAATCGCCTAAGTACAAACTTTCTCCGAGTGTGCACTA
This sequence comes from Hordeum vulgare subsp. vulgare, assembly GCF_904849725.1. Classification (NCBI taxonomy): domain Eukaryota; kingdom Viridiplantae; phylum Streptophyta; class Magnoliopsida; order Poales; family Poaceae; genus Hordeum; species Hordeum vulgare. Next base: position 463,848,537 of record NC_058523.1, read on the forward strand.
ACCGTCGCACTCGGGGAATTAGCTGCGATCAAGAATCGCCTAATACCAACTTTATCCGAGTGTGCACTACACGTCGCACTCGGGGACTTAGCTGCGATCAAGAATCACCTAAGTACCAACTTTCTCCGAGTGTGCACTAACTGTCACACTCGGGGACTTAGCTGCGATCAAGAATCGCCTAAGTACAAACTTTCTCCGAGTGTGCACTACACGTCGCACTCGGGGACTTAGCTGCGATCAAGAATCGCCTAAGTACCAACTTTATCCGAGTGTGCACTACACGTCGCACTCGGCGACTTAGCTGCGATCAAGAATCGCCTAAGTACAAACTTTCTCCGAGTGTGCACTAACCGTCGCACTCGAGGACTTAGCTGCGATCAAGAATCGCCTAAGTACCAACTTTATCCGAGTGTGCACTACACATCGCACTCGGGGACTTAGCTGCGATCAAGAATCGCCTAAGCACCAACTTTCTCCGAGTGTGCACTAACCGTCGCACTCGGGGACTTAGCTGCGATCAAGAATCGCCTAAGTACAAACGTTTCCCGAGTGTGCACTAAAACGTCACACTCGGTGACTTAGCTGCAATCCAGAATCGCCTAAGCAACAACTTTCCCCGAGTGTGCTCTAAACATCGCACTCGGAGACTTGTCTGCGATCAAGAATCGCCTAAGTAAAAAGCTCCCTTCGAGTGTATCTTAGAGATCCACTCAGAGGCTTAGCAGACCCTCATTGAGGCTCATGTAGATGTCAAGACAACTGACAATTACATGAGTAGCAGACCCTCATTGAGGCTCATGTAAATGTCAAGACAACTGACAATTACATGAGTAGCAACTCACTCCGAGTGCGACCTTACGGTCGCGCTTTAAGACTTAGTTGCGATAACGAATCGCCTAAGTAAAGAACTCCCTTCGAGTGTATCCTAGAGATCCACTCGGAGGCTTAGCAGACCCTCATTGAGGCTTATGCAGATGTCAAGACAACTGACAATTACATGCTCCGCATGTTTTCCATTGGCTTCACCAAGAAACGCCAAACAAAAACCACGAGCAAAAATCGTGTCAACAATTCTTTGGCAAAGGAAGAGCAAAATATTCGGTTCCAATTCAAAGTTGGTTTAAAGATAGTCGGTTCGGTGTAGATCAAGCTTATCCACACCGAACCACGAATGTGACGGACAACAGCAGTGGACAAAGTTTGATACAAGTAACACTCGGCATACCGAGGTAAAGTTTTCTCAAGCGTCGTCAGGACTGGCACTGGGACTGGCAGGCTCCACGAAAGTGTCGAGGTCGATCCCGTCTGCGATGCGAGTGGCGCTCTCAAGGAAGGTCTCCATGAAATCTTCAAATCGAAGCTTGTTGGTGTTGGCGACCTGCAACGCCTTCAGCTTCTCCTCGCGAGCCTCCTTGCAGTGCACTCGGACCAGCGACAGCGCCACGTCCGCACCACAGCGAGCAGCAGACTTCTTCCACGCATGCACTCGGTTCGAGACGTCCTCCAGCCGAATCATCAACCCTTCCATCTCTTGCGGGACTCGTCTTCGGGCCACAGCTCCTTGTCGATTCGGCCAACGACCTCTCTCAGTCGACCGATGAAAGGTCCCACTTTGCCCAGGTGAATGTGCGCTCGGAGCATGTCTCGATTGGCATCCTCGCCGAGTGGAACGTTCGGAATAACCGACCGCTCAACGTCAGCTGCTTCAGCCTCAGCGTCCATACAAAAATCTGCAAAGACAAGACGAGCAGAAAGTAAGCGCAGAATGAAGTACACAGTCAAGAAGCACTCGGAAAAACAGAACTTACCATCGAGAAGCGCAATCATCTTCCTTGCCCAGTCACTAACGTACTTCTCCTGTGATATGCACCGCCTATTCATCACCTTCATCTGTCCCATCACCTCGGTTCTTTGTTTCCCCATTTTCTCCATTTCGGCCACCAATGCCTTGTTTGCCTCACGGGACTCCTCCAAGGACTTCTCTCGTTCAGCCAGAGCGCCCTTCACACCAGCCAAGTCATGAACAACTGCCTCCAGTTCCGCAGCAAGCTGAATTTTTTCAGCCTTCAGAGCGTTGTACGCTGATCCCATCTCGCAAGTCTTCCACAAATCAGCGCGAAGAGAAGATCAGACAAATTCAACAAGGAAAACAATAAAAGCTCGAAGATTCTTCAGACCCCTGCCGACGCAAGAAGTCAACAGCGGCCTCGGGGACTACACCCAGTGGGTTCACTAAGAGTGACCCCACTGACATGAAGCTCAAACAGGTCCGCCCTATTGAGCTACATAACAAAAACAAGCCTATGAGGCTACTACTACCTGACCTGAGTAAAATTACTCTCGGGGACTACTTCCAGTAGGTACACTCGGAGTGCCCCCACCGGTAACATTCGAACAGATTAGTTTTGATCTGATCAAGTTAAATAAAATGTATATAAAGACAACTGCCGGTGCAAGCACTCGATAGAAGTCTCGGGGACTACACCCACTGGGTTCACTAAGAGTGAACCCACTTCAAAATAATCATACTACATCCGAGTATATTGCTTAAACTGTTGGAATTATGCCCTAGAGGCAATAATAAATATAGTTATTATTATAATTCCTGTATCAAGATAATCATTTATTATTCGTGCTATAATTGTATTGAATGAAGACTCATTTACATGTGTGGATAAATAGACAAAACACTGTCCCTAGCAAGCCTCTAGTTGGCTAGCCAGTTGATCAAAGATAGTCGGTGTCTTCTGATTATGAACGAGGTGTTGTTACTTGATAACTGGATCACGTCATTAGGAGAATCACGTGATGGACAAGACCCAAACTAATAGACGTAGCATGTTGATCGTGTCATTTTGTTGCTACTGTTTTCTGCGTGTCAAGTATTTGTTCCTATGACCATGAGATCATATAACTCACTGACACCGGAGGAATACTTTGTGTGTATCAAACGTCGCAACGTAACTGGGTGACTATAAAGATGCTCTACAGGTATCTTCGAAGGTGTTAGTTGAGTTAGTATGGATCAAGATTGGGATTTGTCACTCCGTGTGATGGAGAGGTATCTCGGGGCCCACTCGGTAATACAACATCACACACAAGTCTTGCAAGCAATGTGACTTAGTGTAAGTTGCGGGATCTTATATTACGGAACGAGTAAAGAGACTTGCCGGTAAACGAGATTGAAATAGGTATGCGGATACTGACGATCGAATCTCGGGCAAGTAACATACCGAAGGACAAAGGGAATGACATACGGGATTATATGAATCCTTGACACTGAGGTTCAAACGATAAGATCTTCGTAGAATATGTAGGATCCAATATGGGCATCCAGGTCTCGCTATTGGATATTGATCGAGAAGTCTCTCGGGTCATGTCTACATAGTTCTCGAACCCGCAGGGTCTGCACACTTAAGGTTCGACGTTGTTTTATGCGTATTTGAGTTATATGGTTGGTTACCGAATGTTGTTCGGAGTCCCGAATGATATCACGGACGTCACGAGGGTTTCCGGAATGGTCCGGAAATGAAGATTGATATATAGGATGACCTCATTTGATTACCGGAAGGTTTTCGGAGTTACCGGGAATGTAGCGGGAATGACGAATGGGTTCCGGGAGTTCACCGGGGGGGAACCCACCCCGGGGAAGCCCATAGGCCTTGAGGGTGGCGCACCAGCCCTTAGTGGGCTGGTGGGACAGCCCAAAAGGACCCTATGCACATTGGAAGAAAAATCAAAGAGAAAAAAAAGGAGGAGGTGGGAAGGGAAGGAAGGACTCCCACCAACCAAACCAAGTCCAACTCGGTTTGGGGGGGTGACCTTCCCCCCTTGGCTCGGCCGACCCCCTTGGGGCTCCTTGAGCCCCAAGGCAAGGACCCCCCTCTCGCACCTATATATACGGAGGTTTTAGGGCTGATTTGAGACGACTTTTCCACAGCAGCCCGACCACATACCTCCACGGTTTTTCCTCTAGATCGCGTTTCTGCGGAGCTCGGGCGGAGCCCTGCTGAGACAAGGTCATCACCAACCTCCGGAGCACCGTCACGCTGCCGGAGAACTCTTCTACCTCTCTGTCTCTCTTGCTGGATCAAGAAGGCCGAGATCATCGTCGAGCTGTACGTGTGCTGGACGCGGAGGTGCCGTCCGTTCGGTACTAGATCGTGGGACTGATCGCGGGATTGTTCGCGGGGCGGATCGAGGGACGTGAGGACGTTCCACTACATCAACCGCGTTCACTAACGCTTCTGCTGTACGGTCTACAAGGGTACGTAGATCACTCATCCCCTCTCGTAGATGGACATCACCATGATAGGTCTTCGTGCGCGTAGGAAAAATTTTGTTTCCCATGCGACGTTCCCCAACAGTGGCATCATGAGCTAGGTTCATGCGTAGATGTCTTCTCGAGTAGAACACAAAAGTTTTTGTGGGCGGTGATGTGCGTTTTGCTGCCCTCCTTAGTTTTTTCTTGATTCCGCGGTATTGTTGGATTGAAGCGGCTTGGACCGACATTACTCGTACGGTTACGAGAGACTGGTTTCATCGCTACGAGTAACCCCGTTGCTCAAAGATGACTGGCAAGTGTTGGTTTCTCCAACTTTAGTTGAATCGGATTTGACCGAGGAGGTCCTTGGATGAGGTTAAATAGCAACTCATATATCTCCGTTGTGGTGTTTGCGTAAGTAAGATGCGATCCTACTAGATACCCATGGTCACCACGTAAAACATGGCAACCGGCAGGAGCCATAGGGTTGTATTTATACTAATGTTTGTGCTTGAAGATGCGTTTACTATTTTGCTAGGATGTAGCTTTAGTAGTAATAGCATGAGTAGCACAACAACCCCGATGGCGACACGTTGATGGAGATCATGACGTGGCGCCGGTGACAAGAAGATCGTGTCGGTGCTTTGGTGATGGAGATCAAGAAGCACGTGATGATGGCCATATCATGTCACTTATGAATTGCATGTGATGTTAATCCTTTTATGCACCTTATTTTGCTTAGAACGACGGTAGCATTATGAGGTGATCTCTCACTAAAATTTCAAGACGAAATTGTGTTCTCCCCGACTGTGCACCATTGCTACAGTTCGTCGTTTCAAGACACCACGTGATGATCGGGTGTGATAGACTCAACGTTCACATACAACGGGTGCAAAACAGTTGCGCACGCGGAACACTCGGGTTAAGCTTGACGAGCCTAGCATGTGCAGACATGGCCTCGGAACACATGAGACCGAAAGGTCAATCATGAATCATATAGATGATATGATTAGCATAGGGATGCTTACCACTGAAACTATACTCAACTCACGTGATGATCGGACTTGAGCTAGTGTAAGTGGATCATGAACCACTAAATGACTAGAGAGATGTACTTTTTGAGTGGGAGTTTAGCGAATAATTTGATTAAGTTAAACTCTAATTATCTTGAACATAGTCTAAGTCCACTTTGAATATATTTGGGTTGTAGATCATGGCTCACGCGACAGTCACCCTGAATTTTAATACGTTCCTAGAGAAAGCTAAATTGAAAGATGATGGAAGCAACTTTGTAGACTGGGCTCGTAATCTTAAGCTAATCTTACAAGCTGGGAAGAAGGATTATGTCCTTAATGCTGTGCTAGGAGATGAACCACCCGCTACGGCTGATCAGGATGTTAAGAACGCTTGGTTGGCACGTAAGGAGGACTACTTAGTAGTTCAATGTGCAGTCTTGTATGGCTTAGAACCGGGACTTCAACGTCGCTTTGAGCGTCATGGAGCATTTGAGATGTTCCAGGAGTTGAAGTTTATCTTTTAGAAGAACGCCCGGATCGAGAGGTATGAGACCTCCGATAAATTCTATGCTTGCAAGATGGAGGAAAACTCGTCTGTCAGTGAACATGTGCTCAAAATGTCTAGGTACTCAAACCGTCTAGCTGAGCTGGGGATTGAACTCCCACAAGAGGCTATCACTGACAGAATCCTTCAATCACTGCCGCCAAGCTATAAAAGCTTTGTGTTGAACTACAACATGCAAGGGATGAACAAGTCTCCCGGCGAGTTGTTTGCGATGCTGAAAGTCGCAGAGTCTGAACTCCGTAAAGAGCATCAAGTGTTGATGGTGAATAAGACCACTAGTTTCAAGAGAAACGGCAAAGGCAAGAAGGGTAATTCAAAGAAGAGCGGCAAGCCTATTGCCAATCCGACGAAGAAACCCAAAGCTGGACCTAAGCCTGAAATGGAGTGTTACTATTGCAAGGGTATGGGTCACTGGAAGCGCAATTGCCCCAAGTATCTGGCAGATAAGAAGGCGGCCAAAGAAAAATCAGGTATATTTGATATACAAGTTATTGATGTGTACTTAACCGGCTCTCATAGTAGTGCCTGGGTATTCGATACCGGTTCTGTTGCTCATATTTGCAACTCGAAACAGGAACTGCGGAATAGACGAAGGCTGGCGAAAGATGAAGTGACGATGCGCGTAGGAAATGGTTCCAAGGTTGATGCAATCGCCGTCGGCACAGTTTCACTTCATTTACCATCAGGATTAGTTATGAACTTAAATCAGTGTTATTTAGTGCCTGCGTTGAGCATGAACATTATATCTGGATCTTGTTTATTGCGAGACGGTTACTCTTTTAAGTCAGAGAATAATGGTTGTACTATTTCTATGAGTAACATCTTTTATGGTCATGCACCCAATGTGAGAGGATTGTTCATATTGAATCTTGATAGCGATACACACATACATAACATTGAGACCAAAAGAGTTAGAGTTAACAATGATAGCGCCATATTTTTGTGGCACTGCCGCTTAGGTCATATTGGTGTAAAGCGCATGAAGAAACTCCATGCTGATGGACTTTTGGAGTCACTTGACTTTGATTCACTTGACACGTGCGAACCATGCCTCATGGGCAAGATGACTAAGACTCTGTTCTCCAGAACAATGGAGCGTGCAAGTGACTTGTTGGAAATCATACATACCGATGTGTGTGGTCCGATGAGCGTGGAGGCACGCGGCGGATATCGTTATTTTCTCACCTTCACTGACGATTTGAGTAGATATGGTTATGTCTACTTGATGAAGCACAAGTCTGAAACATTTGAAAAGTTCAAGCAATTTCAGAGTGAAGTTGAAAATCATCATAACAAGAAGATCAAGTTCCTACGGTCTGATCGTGGGGGTGAATATCTGAGTTTCGAGTTTGGTGCTCACTTAAGACAATGTGGAATTGTTTCACAGTTGACACTGCCTGGAACACCACAGCGTAATGGTGTGTCCGAACGTCGTAATCGTACTTTATTAGAAATGGTGCGATCTATGATGTCTCTTACCGATTTTCCGTTATCGTTTTGGGGTTATGCATTAGAAGCAGCTGCATTCACTTTAAATAGGGCACCATCAAAATCCGTTGAGACGACACCATACGAATTGTGGTATGGCAAAAGGCCAAAGTTGTCATTTCTTAAAGTTTGGGGATGTTATGCTTATGTCAAAAAGCTTCATCCTGAAAAGCTGGAACCCAAAGCGGAAAAGTGCGTCTTCATAGGTTACCCAAAAGAGACAGTTGGGTACACCTTCTATCTCAAATCCGAGGGCAAAGTGTTTGTTGCTAAAAAGGGAGCTTTTCTCGAGAAGGAGTTTCTCTCGAGAGAATTGAGTGGGAGGAAGATAGAACTTGACGAGGTTGTCGAACCTCTCATCCCTCTGGATGGTGGCGCAGGGCAAGGGCAAACCTCTGTCATTGCGACACCGGTTGAGGAGGAAGTTGATGATGATGATCATGAAACTCCGGTTCAAGTTTCTGTCGAACCACGCAGGTCGACGACACCACGTACTGCTCCAGAGTGGTACGGTAATCCCGTCTTATCAATCATGTTGTTCGACAACAATGAACCTGCAAATTATGAAGAAGCAATGGTGGGCCCAAATTCCAACAAATGTCTAGAAGCCATGAAGTCCGAGATAGGATCCATGTATGAGAACAAAGTGTGGACTTTGGAGGTACTGCCCGAGGGCCGCAAGGCTATTCAGAACAAATGGATCTTTAAGAGGAAGACGGACGCTGACAGCAATGTGACCGTTTATAAAGCTCGACTTGTGGCAAAGGGTTTTTCACAAGTTCAAGGAGTTGACTATGATGAGACATTCTCACCCGTAGCATGCTTAAGTCCGTCAGAATCATGTTAGCAATAGCTGCATTTTTCGATTATGAAATCTGGCAGATGGATGTCAAAACGGCGTTCCTTAACGGTTTCCTTAAGGAAGAATTGTATATGATGCAACCCGAAGGTTTTGTCGATCCTAAGAATGCTAACAAGGTGTGCAAGCTCCAGCGATCCATTTATGGACTGGTGCAAGCATCTCGGAGTTGGAACAAACGTTTTGATGAGGTGATCAAAGCATTTGGGTTTATACAAGTGGTTGGAGAATCTTGTATTTACAAGAAAGTGAGTGGGAGCTCTGTGGCGTTTCTAATATTATATGTGGATGACATATTGCTGATTGGAAACAACGTAGAGTTTTTGGAGAGCATAAAGGATTACTTGAATAAAAGTTTCTCTATGAAGGACCTAGGAGAAGCTGCTTACATTCTAGGCATTAAGATCTATAGGGATAGATCAAAACGCCTGATAGGACTTTCACAAAGCACATACCTTGATAAAGTTTTGAAGAGGTTCAAAATGGAACAGTCCAAGAAGGGGTTCTTGCCAGTTTTACAAGGTACGAGATTGAGTAAGACTCAGTGCCCAGCAACTGATGAGGATAGAGAGAATATGCGCTCCATCCCCTATGCTTTAGCCATAGGCTCTATCATGTATGCAATGTTGTGCACTAGACCAGACGTTAGCCTGGCCATAAGTATGGCAGGTAGGTTCCAGAGTAAACCAGGAGTGGATCACTGGACAGCGGTCAAGAATATCCTGAAGTACCTGAAAAGGACTAAGGATATGTTTCTCGTGTATGGAGGTGAGAAAGAGCTCACCGTAAAAGGTTACGTCGATGCAAGCTTTGACACAGATCCGGACGACTCTAAGTCGCAAACCGGATACATATTTATTCTTAATGGGGGTGCGGTAAGCTGGTGCAGTTCCAAGCAAAGCGTCGTAGTAGATTCTACATGTGAAGCGGAGTACATGGCTGCCTCGGAGGCGGCTAAGGAGGGTGTCTGGATGAAGCAGTTCATGACGGATCTTGGAGTGGTGCCAAGCACACTGAATCCAATAACCTTGTTCTGTGACAACACGGGTGTCATTGCCTTAGCAAAGGAACCACGGTTTCACATGAAGTCCAGACACATCAAACGACGCTTCAACCTCATCCGCGACTACGTCGAAGGGGAGGACGTAAATATATGCAAAGTGCACACGGATCTGAATGTAGCAGACCCGCTGACTAAACCTCTTCCACGGCCAAAGCATGATCAACACCAGAACTGTATGGGTGTTAGATTTATTACAATGTAATTCGCATGATGATGTGAGGGCTAGATTATTGACTCTAGTGCAAGTGGGAGACTATTGGAATTATGCCCTAGAGGCAATAATAAATATAGTTATTATTATAATTCATGTATCAAGATAATCGTTTATTATCCGTGCTATAATTGTATTGAATGAAGACTCATTTACATGTGTGGATACATAGACAAAACACTGTCCCTAGCAAGCCTCTAGTTGGCTAGCCAGTTGATCAAAGATAGTCAGTCTCTTCTGATTATGAACAAGGTGTTGTTGCTTGATAACTGTATCACGTCATTAGGAGAATCACGTGATGGACTAGACCCAAACTAATAGACGTAGCATGTTGATCGTGTCATTTTGTTGCTACTGTTTTCTGCGTGTCAAGTATTTGTTCCTATGACCATGAGATCATATAACTCACTGACACCGGAGGAATACTTTGTGTGTATCAAACGTCGCAACGTAACTGGGTGACTATAAAGATTCTCTACAGGTATCTCCGAAGGTGTTAGTTGAGTTAGTATGGATCAAGACTGGGATTTGTCACTCCGTGTGACGGAGAGGTATCTCGGGGCCCACTCGGTAATACAACATCACACACAAGCCTTGCAAGCAATGTGACTTAGTGTAAGTTGCGGGATCTTGTATTTCGGAACGAGTAAAGAGACTTGCCGGTAAACGAGATTGAAATAGGTATGCGGATACTGACGATCGAATCTCGGGCAAGTAACATACCGAAGGACAAAGGGAAAGACATACGGGATTATATGAATCCTTGACGCTGAGGTTCAAACGATAAGATCTTCGTAGAATATGTAGGATCCAATATGGGCATCCAGGTCCCGCTATTGGATATTGACCGAGAAGTCTCTCGGGTCATGTCTACATAGTTCTCGAACCCGCAGGGTCTGCACACTTAAGGTTCGACGTTGTTTTATGCGTATTTGAGTTATATGGTTGGTTACCGAATGTTGTTCGCAGTCCCGGATGAGATCACAGACGTCACGAGGGTTTCCGGAATGGTCCGGAAACGAATATTGATATATAGGATGACCTCATTTGATTACCGGAAGGTTTTCGGAGTTACCGGGAATGTACCGGGAATGACGAATGGGTTGCGGGAGTTCACCGGGGGGGCAACCCACCCCGGGGAAGCCCATAGGCCTTGAGGGTGGCGCACCAGCCCTTATTGGGCTGGTGGGACAGCCCAAAAGGACCCTATGCGAATTGGAAGAAAAATCAAAGAGAAAAAAAAAGGAGGAGGTGGGAAGGGAAGGAAGGACTCCCACCCACCAAACCAAGTCCAAATCGGTTTGGGGGGGGACCTTCCCCCCTTGGCTCGGCCGACCCCCTTGGGGATCCTTGAGCCCCAAGGCAAGGCCCCCCCTCTCCCAGCTATATATACGGAGGTTTTAGGGCTGATTTGAGACGACTTTTCCACGGCAGCACGACCACATACCTCCACAGTTTTTCCTCTAGATCGCGTTTCTGCGGAGCTCGGGCGGAGCCCTGCTGAGACAAGGTCATCACCAACCTCTGGAGCGCCATCACGCTGCCGGAGAACGCTTCTACCTCTCCGTCTCTCTTGCTGGATCAAGAAGGCCGAGATCATCCTCGAGCTGTACGTGTGTTGAACGCGGAGGTGCCGTCCGTTCGGTACTAGATCGTGGGACTGATCGCAGGATTGTTCGCGGGGCGGATCGAGGGACCTGAGGACGTTCCACTACATCAACCGCGTTCACTAACGCTTCTGATGTACGGTCTACAAGGGTACGTAGATCACTCATCCCCTCTCGTAGATGGACATCACCATGATAGGTCTTCGTGCGCGTACGAAAATTTTTGTTTCCCATGCGACGTTCCCCAACATAAACACCTAGTGGGTTACAAGAGGAAAGTAAATACTTACTAGCCCACTTACTCGGATATCGTCCCGGAGTTCCAAGCTTCGCTTGTACACACACGCAATGGAGTCGTACGCACTCTTGGCAGCACCCGCCATCAACTCCGCCTGCACCATGGCCCCCTTGGCAGCTCCCACCTGATCTTCCGGGAGGCGTTGGGCGTCGTACTGGACGGTTGACGGACCTGGCACCACAAGAGACTCCTCGGGCATCCCAAGTCCTGCTCCAGTCAATTCAGCAGCGATGAGCGCCGTTTCAGTCGACGGCATCGTCTCGGTTGGCGGCGCGTCCATGGCGGGAGTAGTAGCAGATGGAACAGCCTCAAGGATAGGCACCGCAGCTTGCTCGGACCTCTTCTGGTCGTCCTCCTCCACATGAATCACCTCTGAAGGAAGCCCGACCGAACGACGTGAGACCACAGGAAAAAGGGCAAGATCAAAGACAGAATTCGCGAAACAATAATTTGAGCTGTCGGAGTCGTCACGACGTACCTTGCTGGGATGTGGCAACGTTGTCCGTATCCATGGGATCGTCTTCCTGGCATGGCGAAGAAGTGGCGGAGGTAGCAGCTCTGTCGAGTAAAATCCACTCGACCAATAAACATGAGTTCAATCAAATAGTGAAAGAAGATAGTAGAACAAGACACTTACGCTGAGGCAACGGGAACGGCAATCCTCATCCGAGGAAAAGCCTTCCAAGGCTTGGATCCACTCGGTTTAGCCACCTTGGGAGGTTGGCCCGCGGGCTCAGCAGCAGCGTCCCTAGTCCTCTTTCTGCTCCTAGCACTCGGCGCCACGGGAGTAGTTGGCAAGGCGCTCGGAGCCATGAGAGTAGCTGGCAAGGCGTCCGAAACCACAGGAGGAGCTCGCGGGGCACTCGGAGCCGCTGGGGGAGCACTCGGAGCCGCGGGCGGGGCACTCGGAGCCGCTGGGGGAACAGGTTCGTGGGGGCGCTTAGTTCGAGGCTCTGGTGGTGGCGGGGGCGAGCTCTGCTCCTCATCTTCCCCCTCCTCCTCTTCGGACTCCTCCTCCGTCTCCCCACTGTCGGAGACGTACTCGGCACTCTCCACGCTGCCCTCCTGGCTGCCTTCCTCTTCCTCAGCTGGATTCCCGTTCGAGACGGGAGAAAACCAGTTAGTCTACGCCTGCACGAGATACAGTCGACAACATCAGACGTCAGACAGTGATACAAGAAAAAGCGATAAATCTAAGACAATTGTGAGCACTCGACAAGTTATACTCACCTCATTCGGTGGAGGGTTGTCCGTGCGGAAGGGCTTCACTCGCCGGGCTCCTCTGGGGTTATCGCAGGCGCCTGTGATGCTGCGGACCCACGCCGTCACAACCTCCCCGGTAACGCACTCGGGGTGAGGCCGAGTGGAGTCCTCAGGCCCCGTGTAGTGCCACATGGCGTGGTGTCGAGCTTGCAAAGGCTGGATACGCCGACCCAGGAAAATCTCCAGCAAATCTATGCCGGTGACTCCCTTGCGGACAACATCTACCAGCGCGTCGACCAGAGGCTGAATCTGGATCTTTTCCATCTTCGTGAGCGCAAGCTGCCTAGGCGGAGCTGGTCGGTCTAGGCTAAAAGGTGGCAGTCCAGTTGCGGCATTCGGACAAGCGATGTCCTGGCAGTAGAACCAAGTCGACTGCCAGTTCCTAACGGATTCAGACAACTCAAGAGCTGGATAGCTACTTTTGCTTTTCTTCTGGAAACCTAAGCCTCCGCAGAGCTGGAGGAGATGAGTTTTCTCGTCCGACTGGCTGAGTCTTTTGATGGTTTGGGATCTAGCGGAGAAGATGTGCTTAAAGAGCCCCCAATGAGGAGGACAACCGATAAAACACTCGCAAAGCACGACGAAGGCAGAGAGATGAGCTATTGCGTTGGGAGGAAAATGGTGGAGCTGCGCCCCAAAGTGGTTCATTATACCTCTGAAGAAGGGATGAGAAGGCAGAGAGAAGCCTCGGTACACGTGAGTGAGCAGCAAGACGCGCTCCCCCTCCTGGGGCGCCGGCTCCGTCTCGCCCTCCGCCGACAGCCTCCACGTCTTGTTCTCGATCAGGCCTTGCTCCACCAGCTCCAACATGTCGCTCTTCGTCACCGTGGAGGGGAGGAAATCCCCCTGGATCCAACCCGTCGGCATTGCCCGCTGTCGCCGTTGAGCGGGAGCCGCCGTCTTCTTCTTCTTCCGCGCCTCGAGCTTGCTCGTCTGCCCCTTCGTCATGGTGGAGGCTGCAGATCCGCGGAGGAGGAGAAGAAGGAAGGAGCTTGGGATGCGCAGGAAGTCACGGGAGAAGCGGGGCGAGTGCGAGTTATCAGGCGAGTGCAACGAGAAACCCTCGCTGGAGAGGTTTAAATAAGGTTCCGACTGGGTCACTAGCAGGTGGCCCCGAAATCTTATCCCCCAACCAGTTGCTGCGATATTAGTGGAGGAGATGAAGGCGCAGAAATCGAGGCGGCAGATACTACTCGATGACGATGTCGTCATCCCCGCTGAGCGTGCGGCAACCGAAATTTGAGGATCCCAGAAAATCCGCCGCTGTCAGTTGACCAGTCACGTCAAAAGATTCCACGGAAGCGCTCGGTCTCTGACGGTTCGTTTCACAGATATATCCACTCGGATCCCTGGTCAAGAGGATAAAATGGATCGAAGCAAACAACGCTGAAGTCGCATCCATACCAGTCGGATCCGTACTCCAAGCATCGCTTCGTCGTTCCAACCCCGATCCATTCGGGGACTAATGATGGGGTTATAGTCCTAGGGTAGGGTCATAGGCCTGCCTTATAGGTCCTACCCAAGGACTACCCTTCATAAGGGACAAGGCCCTTAGTCAGTTCCGACTGAATTAAGGACTTCCCACCATCCAGTCGGTGACGATTCCTCCATCATCCACTCAGAGATGAGCATTCGGAGCGTATCAAACTTACCGACAGGATTCCACTCTGTACATCGTAACCTCCCCTGGAGGGCAACGGTCATACGTTTTCATGTACCTTTATTAGCATTTAAGGCATACGTTATGTGTAACATAGACATTTAATCGCCACTACTCCACTCCTGTGCACCGAACCATTGTGAAGGGCAGCGCACTCTATATAAGCCGCCCTTCCCCACTGGTGCAGGGGTTGGCAATTCACTGTAATCCATATTCCACTCGACATCAAGCTCCCAAGAGCACTGAGAGGTAGGGCTTTTACCTCCACCGTAGAGGGGCCTGAACTCATACAACCTCGCCGTAGCTAAGGCTCTGCCCATCCTTTCGTACCCTACACATCTACTGTCAGACTTATACCCACGACAAGGCGTCTCTCAAAATAGCAAGTATTACGGTGGGTGAACAAATTACTGTCGAGCAATTCATAGAACCGCGCAAAGTCATGACGATATCTAAGGCAATGATCATACATATAGGCATCACGTCCGAGACAAGTAGACCGATACTTTCTACATCTACTACTATTACTCCACACATCAACCGCTATCCAGCATGCATCTAGTGTATTGAGTTCATGACGAACAGAGTAATGCCTTAAGCAAGATGACATGATGTAGAGGGATAATCTCAAACCAATGATGAAAACCCCATCTTTTTACCCTTGATGGCAACAAGACGATGCGTGCCTCGCTACCCCTTCTGTCACTGGGTGAGGTCACTGATACGTCTCCAACGTATCTATAATTTTTTATGGTTTCATGCTATTATCTTGTCAAACTTTGGATGTTTTGCATGCCTTTTATATATTTTTTGGGACTAACTTATTAACTCACTGCCAAGTGCCAGTTCTTGTTTTTTCCATGTTTTTGACCCCTTTCAGAGGACATTTTGAAACGGAGTCCAAACGGAAGAAAATCCCCGAAAAGATTTTTTTTGGAACGGAAGAAGATCGGGGAACTTGGGAGCCAAGGCAGGGGAGCCCCAGGGGCCCCACAAGCCCCCACCCCGTGGCCAGGGGGCGCGCCATCCAGGCTTGTGGGCCCCCTGGAAGTCCCTTGACCTAGGTCTTTCGTCTATATATTCCAATAAAATCCAGAAAAAAACAGGAGATCATCGCAATCGATTTTCCGCCGCCGCAAGTTTCTGTCTCCACAAGATCCCATCTGGGGCACGTCCTGGTGCCCTGCCGGAGGGGGGATTCGGACACGGAGGGCTTCTCCATCAACACCATGACCTCTCCGATGATGCGTGAGTAGTTCACCATAGACCTACGGGTCCATAGCTAGTAACTAGATGGCTTCTTCTCTCTCTTGGATCTTCAATACAAAGTTCTCCATGATCTTCATGGAGATCTATCCGATGTAATCTTATTTTGCGGTGTGTTTGTCGAGATCCGATGAATTGTGGATTTATGATCATATTATCTATGAATCTTATTTGAATTTCTTATGATCTCTCTTATGCATGATTTCATATCGTTGTAATTCTCTTCGAGTTGTGGGTTTTCTCTGGCCAACTAGATCTATGATTCTTGCAATGGGAGAAGTGCTTCGTTTTGGGTTCATACCGTGCGGTGACCTCACCTAGTGACAGAAGGGGTAGCGAGGCACGCATCCTGTTGTTGCCATCAAGGGTAAAAAGATGGGGTTTTCATCATTGATTTGAGATTATCCCTCTACATCATGTCATCTTGCTTAAAGCGTTACTCTGTTCGTCATGAACTCAATACACTAGATGCATGTTGGATAGCGGTTGATGTGTGGAGTACTAGTAGTAGATGCAGAAAGTATCGGTCTACTTGTCTCCGATGTGATGCATATATGCATGATCATTGCCTTAGATATCGTCATGACTTTGCGCGGTTCTATCAATTGCTCGACAGTAATTTGTTCACCCACCATGATATTTGCTATTTTGATAGAAGCATCTAGTGAACACTATGGCCCCTAGGGTCTGCTCCACACCATATTTTCAGCCTTACACTTTTTACTTCGTTGCACTTTCCGCCTTCAGATCTCACTTTGCAAACAATCCTGAAGGGATTGACAACCCCTTTGAAGCGTTGGGTGCAAGCTTGTTTGCATTTGCGCAGGTACTCTGGACTTGACGAGACCCTCCTTCTGGATCGATACCTTGATTCTCAAACTGAGGGAAATACTTACTGCTCCTGCGCTGCATCACCCTTTCCTCTTCAAGGGAAGAACCAACGCAAGCCCAGCCTCTGTCAACGGGTCAATTTCTGGCGCTATTGCCTGTGGGATAGCAGAAGAATTCTGGCGCTGTTGCCGGGGAGGAAGATCAAGTCAATAACTCATCCAAGTAGGTGTCACAAACTCATCTCTTGCATTTACTTTGTTTGCCAGTTGCCTCTCGTTTTCCTCTCCCCCACTTCACCAATTTGCCTTTTTCGTTCGCCCTTTGCTCTCGCTTGCTTTCTGTTCGCTTGTCTGCCATGTACCTTCAATATGCTTGCATCTTCGCTTGCTGAAAATCTAGTGATATGGATCCTCATCCACTTGCTAATCTCTTTAAGAAATCCAATTATGTGGAACCAATTGCTAGTAAGTTTTGTGCACTAGATTATCTTTATGGAGTTTTGCTTGAGATGCGTGAATCTGAAAATCATGATGAAGAAATTTATGAAGTGATTCACGAGGGCTCCTTGAATGAAAAGCATGATTGCAATGGTTTCACTATGAATTCTATTAGTGACAATCATGCTAAAAATATGCAAAACCCTAAGCTTGGAGATGCTAGTTTTGCTATGTCCTCTACTTGTTGCCATGATCATGATTGGGGTAATGATTTTTCTTGTGATCTTGAAAATTTGTTTAAGCCTCATGATGAATATGATATTTGCAATAATATTGAAAGTGGGTTTGGAGAAGTCATGACTTTAGTTGATGATAATCCCACTATTTTTGAAGAGCATCAACTTTGCATGCATGTGAATCATGAAAAGAATATCCTATGTGATAGTTACATTGTTGAATTTGAATATGATCCCACATGTAATTGCTATGAGAGAGGAAAATATTGTGGTAGAAACTTTCATGTTACCAAATTACCTCTCGTTATGTGGAGATTGCTATTGTCTCTTTCTTCTTCCTTGCATATGGTAACTATTGGTTGTCTTGACAATCTGTTTTCCTATAAAATGCCTATGCATAGGAAGTATGTTAGACTTAGATATGTTTGTCACATGTTTCATGATGCTCTCTTCGTGTCCGATTGCTATCTTTTATGTGAGCATCATTGAATTATCAATGCCTAGCTAAGGGCGTTAAACAATAACGCTTGTTGGGAGGCAACCCAATGAATTTATTTCTTTTTCTTTCTTTTTTGTTGCGTCCACACCATCATAATTCTGTTATGGTTGTGTTTTTTGTGTTTCTTTTTGTGTTTGATCCAAGCAAAACCTTTATGACTAGTCTTGGTGATGGTTGGTTAATCCTGCTTGAAAAAGACAGAAACTTTTCGCTGACGAGATTACTTTTCATTTTTATTCAGAAAGATCTTTTGAGTTGATTCCTTTTGCTGCTGGTCGATATGCCTTTTTCCCACACATTCGAAATTTCTCAGAATTTTTGAGATACGAGAAGTATACGAAATCTACAAATTGCTACAGACTGGTCTGTTTTTGATAGATTCTGTTTTCTGTTGAGTTGGTTGCTTGTTTTGATGAAACTATGGTTAGTATCGGGGGTACTAGACATGGAAAAGTGATAATATAGTAGCCCAACACCAATATAGATAGAATTCAAGTTTTCTACAGTACCAAAAGAGGTGGTAGTTTGTTTTCTTGTGCTAATGTTATCACGAGTTTCTGTTTAAGTTTTCTGTTGTGAAGTTATCAAGTTTTTGGTGATGTTCTCATGGACAAAGAGATAAGGAGTGCAAAGAGCTCAAGCTTGAGGATGCCCAAGGCATCCCAAGCCAAATTCAAGGACACCAAAAAGCCTAAGCTTGGGGATGCCCCGGGAAGGCATCCCCTCTTTCGTCTTCAATCCGTCGGTAACATTACTTGGAGCTATATTTTTATTCACCACATGATATGTGTTTTGCTTGGAGCGTCTTGAATCTTAGGAGTCTTTTCTTTTTGTTGTAGCACAATCATCCTTGCTGCACACCTTTTTGAGAGAGAGAGACATGCACTCATCGTGATTTTGCTAGAATGCTCATAGTGCTTCACTTATATCTTTTGAGCTAGGTACTTTTGCTCTAGTACTTCATTTATATCTTTTGAGCTAGATACTTTTGCTCTTGTGCTTCACTTATATCTTTAGAGCACGGCTGTGCATGACTTGGTAGTTGGCTTATGCTATGAAAGTAGTCCCAAATGTGCTAGGTACCCAAAGAGGATGCAAAAACCTGCATCTTCATGTGCATTGAGTAGTAAGAGAAGTTTTGATTCCTCTCAATTAGTTTTGAGACGTGGAGTCGGTAATATTGAGAGTTATGTTAGTAGGGTGTTGTGAATCTAGAAATACTTGTGTTGAAGTTAGTGATTCCCGTAGCATGCACGAATGGTGAACGACTATGTTAGGAAGTCGGAGCATAATTGATCTATTGATTGTCATCCTTTGTGTTGAGGTCGGGATCGCGCGATGGTTTACACCTACCAACCCTTACCCTCAGAGTATGTGTTTAGCACTTTGTTTCGATTACTAATGAAAACTTTCGCAATAAGTATGTGAGTTCTTCATGACTAATGTGAGCCCATGGTATAGATGCACTCTCACCTTCCACCATTGCTAGCCTCTCTAGTGTCGCGCAATTCTCACCGGTGCACAAACCCACCAAATTCCTTCCTCAAAACAGCCACCATACCTACCTACTATGGCATTTTCATAGCCATTCCGAGATATATTGCCATCCAACTCCCACCGTTCCGTCTCATGACTTGTGCCGTCACTCTCAGATTGCCATTGCATGATCGTAAGATAGCTAGTGAGATGTTTCAACGTCATACGCCATGCTAGATCGTTGCACATCCCGGTACACTTGCGGAGGCATTTCCTATGGAGTCATCATCATTGTGATCTTGGAGCCATGAATAAATAAAAGTGTGATGATCATCATTATAAGAGCATTGTCCCATGTGAGGAAATAAAAAAAAGAGGACAAAGAGCCCAAAAACAAACAAAAAAAGAGAAAAAAGAGAGGCCTAAGAGCCCAAATGAAAAAAAAGATAGAAAAAGAGAGAAGGGACAATGGTACTATCTTTTTCCACACTTGTGCTTCATGTTAGCACCATGTTCTTCATGATTGAGAGCTTCTTGCTTTGTCACTACCATATGCTAGTGGGAATCTTCGTTTTATAACTTGGCTTGTATATTCCAATGATGGGCTTCCTAAAATTGCCCTAGGTCTTCGTGAGCAAGCAAGTTGGATGCACACCCACTAGTTTTCCTCTTGAGCTTTCACATACTTATAGCTCTAGTGCATCTCTTGTATGGCAATCCCTACTCATTCACATTGATATCTATTAATGGGCATCTCCATAGCCTATTGATACGCCGAGTCAGTGTGACCATCTCCTCCTTTTGTCTCACAACCACCACCACACTCTATTCCACCTATAGTGCTATATCCATGGCTCGCGCTCATGTATTGCATGATAGTTATAAAAGGTTTGAGAAAGTAAGAGTGTGAAAACAATTACTTGGCCAATTCCGGGGTTGTGCATGATTTACATTAGTTGTGTGAGGATGATGGAGCATAGCGAGACTATATGATTTTGTAGGGATAACTTTCTTTGGCCTTGTTATTTTGAAAGTTCATGATTACTTTGCTAGTTTGCTTGAAGTATTACTATTTTCATGTCAATAGCAAACTATTGTTTTGATTCTTACAGATCTGAACATTCATGTCACGTGAAAGAAGTTGCAAAGGACAACTATGCTAGGTAGCATTCCACATCAAAAATTCATTCTTTATCACTTCCCTACTCGAGGACGAGCAGGAGTTAAGCTTGGGGATGCTTGATACATCTCCAACGTATCTATAATTTTTGATTGTTTCATGCTATTATCTTGTCAATATTTTGATGTTTTGCATGCCTTTTATATATTTTTTGGGACTAACTTATTAACTCAGTGCCAAGTGCTACTTCCTGTTTTTTCCATGTTTTTGACCCCTTTCAAAGGAGATTTTGAAACGGAGTCCAAACAGAAGAAAATCCGTGAAAAGATTTTTTTGGAACGGAAGATGATCGGGGAACTTGGGAGGGCCGCGCCATCCAGGCTTGTGGGTCCCCTGGACGTCCCCTGACCTAGGTCTTTCGCATATCATCGCAATCGCTTTTCCGCCGCCGCAAGCTTCTGTCTCCGCAAGATCCCATCTGGGGCACGTCCTGGTGCCCTGTCGGAGGGGGATTCGGAAACGGAGGGCTTCTCCATCAACACCATGACCTCTCCGATGATGCATGAGTAGTTCACCATAGACCTACGGGTCCATAGCTAGTAATTAGATGGCTTCTTCTCTCTCTTGGATCTTCAATACAAAGTTCTCCATGATCTTCATGGAGACCTATCCGATGTAATCTTCTTTTGCGTTGTGTTTGTCGAGATCCGATGAATTGTGGATTTATGATCATATTATCTATGAATCTTATTTGAGTTTCTTGTGATCTCTCTTATGCATGATTTCATATCCTTGTAATTCTCTTTGAGTTGTGGGTTTTGCGTGGCCAACTAGATCTATCATTCTTGCAATGGGAGAAGTGCTTGGTTTTGGGTTCCTATAGTGCAGTGACCTCACCCAGTGACAGAAGGGGTAGCAAGGCACGCATCATGTTGTTGCCATCAAGGGTAAAAATATGGGGTTTTCATCATTGGTTTGAGATTATCCCTCTACATCATGTCATCTTGCTTAAAGCGTTACTCTGTTCGTCATGAACTCAATACACTAGATGCATGCTGGATAGTGGTCGATGTGCGGAGTAATAGTAGTAGATGCATAAAGTATCGGTCTACTTGTCTCGGACGTGATGCCTATATGCATGATCATTGCGTTAGATATCGTCATGACTTTGCGCGGTTCTATCAATTGCTCGACAGTAATTTGTTCACCCACTGTGATATTTGCTATTTTGAGAGAAGCCTCTAGTGAACACTATGGCCCCCAGGGTCTACTCCACACTATATTTTCAGCCTTACACTTTTTACTTCGTTGCACTTTCCGCCTTCAGATCTCACTTTGCAAACAATCTTGAAGGGATTGACAACCCCTTTGAAGCGTTGGGTGCAAGCTTGTTTGTGTTTGCGCAGGTACTCTTGTCGCGACCCGACTCAAGACGAGTCAAGCCTTTGTGTATCTGTGCCATCCCTGGATCAGTATGCTGGCACTCACAGTACATCAATGTATATATAAAAGTGCAATCACATGTAAATAGCGTAAAACTGATATATACCTTGAATATCTCAGCGGAAGCAGTCAAGGGAGTGGAGTCCCAATAAACACCAACGGCAAGTTGAGTGTAGACGGTAACCCTGAATCGTACTCTTACTCGTCGAAGAAAAATATCTGCAACATGAGACGTTGCAGCCATGTAGGTCAGCATATTGAATATGCCGGCAAGTCACATAAGATAGGGGTGAAAAGTAATCATCTATACTATATGCATATATGGCAGGTGGGGCTATAAGTTTTTAGCGAAAAGCAAGTTTTCTCCTACATCAAGAGGGGGCTAAAAGCAAAATATTACAACGTAGTTGGTTGTTAATGAGATGGTTCCGCCAACCAGTTCTCATACCCAAGTTATCAATAATACCCACATCAATATTGTTATTTGTGTTGACAATTTCAGATAACTTCAGTTCCTTTGGCTCAAGTTGTCCATGACCGTGGACACGGCTAATCGATTAGGTTTGAGTACTCTGCAGAGTTTTGCACACGTTCCCCACAAGATTTGACCGCCTCCGAGTATGTCCTCGCACTTCAGGGTGTTTGAAGACCGGATGATCAAAACATGGTCTTTCAATGGGTCCCTCTGAATCCCTGTCGGTGCCCATCCATTCCTACCGTTCGTCTACATCTGCTAGCACCGCCTGTCCAGAGTCGCCGCGTTGTCCGACCAAGCCAGAGCCCATAATGACTTGTGGCTGTGCAGGTAAGCCTTGGGTCTTGAAAATATCCGTCCGTCTCTTTGAGCCTGGGTGAAGCTTTCCGCAGGATGTCATGGCCGTCCCCAGCATCCCGGGTCATCCACTGGGTTCTCCAGGGAGCCGATCAACCGTCCTTCACCCAGAGTTGCATTGCGTCCGAGGTCTTAAAAATCTTGTCTTAACCGGTCTTGATTATTAATCAACCTCGCATCACTCGTGTTATGCACTCAACCGAAATCCCGTCTACTCAAGCATAGCAATATGAACTTTGTCGTCCCGGGGCCAAGTATCGGGGTTGTTGTGTGCCTACCACATGATACTACAATCTATACTAAAATTTCCAAGTACCTAAGCAGCATGCAATTGGGCATAGGATGGTAGAACTACGATGCATAAAACATAGGTGATAGTACGATCAAAGTGACTTGCCTGGTGATGTTGACGAAGAAGAATTTCTCGAGAAATAACTTGATAGACTACTCGTCACTCTCCGATGAAATCTATATAACAAACATATCATTCACATAAGCACTCATACTAGCAATCATTCTAACAATCAAAACCAAAGAGAGAGCGAATAGGAATCCGAAGGAAACTTCAAATAAGACTAGAGAGTCCTCTACTACATCAAACACTAAATGATTTTTGTCCAACAGAAAATAATAACAAGGATCTAAGATATAAATCTAACTAAGATAAAATAAAGTATTTTTCACAAAACTTTTTGAAAGTATTCCCAAACGGGATTTGAAACAGTGGAGAAACCAATTGCAAGTTACTAAGGAAGTAGAATTGATTTCATGAAAACAAATAAAAATAAAATAAAAAATTGTTGCAAAACTACTGTTTACTAACATAAACAAAACAATAATCTTTATGAAATAATAAAGAAAATATTTTAAAACAAAGATAGAAAAGAAATTAGCCGAAATCCTAAAAGAGGTGAAACAGAAATTGTTTTACATGAAACAGTGAGCTAAAATACTCAAACAAATCTGAAATTTTTACCACTGATAAATAAGATCACTAGCGATCAGTACCAAAAGGAATCAAATTAAAAGCTATTTTTAAACTCCTGGAATAGGCAAAACAAGGTTTAAACTAAATCTGATCTAACTCAAATTTTAAAACTTCAAACATAGACAAATTATATGTTTTTAAAAACTACAGGCAATTGGCGAGCTACTGGAAAAAGAATCAATATCATCGGACTTCGGTATCAAAAGTTATGGGCCAAACAAGATTGGAACTTTTCTGTTTTTGAACTAAATCTGAAAAAACAGAATAAAAGCATACTAACTATGTGGCAGTCCGTGATTGGCTGCGGGGCTGTGCGCTGCGTAGGCTAACCAGCGAATGGCCGCTAAATAAGAAAAAATTCTCTGGCTAAAAGTTAAGTGAATAAAAACCGGCGGTTTTTGTTTAAAAACCGAAAGGTTATCCTATTCTAATCTACACCGTGGGATCTAGATCTAACGGTAATACAAAAAAAACAAAACAAGTAAAAGAAAAAGAAAAAGGAGGGAGCCTTACCATGATGGAACGCAACAGGAGGTGGCTGGAGCCTTCTCCGGCGAGGTGGGGGGGCAACTCCGGCGGGGGTGGGGGTCGCCGGCGAGGGGGTAGGGTGGCAGGGGGGCGGTGGAGGGGGGGCGGTGGAGGCTCCTGGGGGAGGGAGTGCGGCGAGGTGGAGGACCTGCAGGGGGGGAGGGACCGAAGTGGTGGAGTTCGTGGCGAGCTCTCTGGTCGGGGCGATGGGGAGGGGTGCAGCGAGGTGGGGTGGTGGAGGAGGGGTGGCCGAAGGGGTGGGGAGGGCTCGGCAGGGAGGATGCGGAGTGCAGGGGCGATGGGGGCTCGTGCAGGTGCTGCTGGCTCGTCTTGGCAGTGGCTCTGGCGAGGTTTGGGCGGGGCGACGCGGCAGGGGAGATGGGGTTGGGAAAGGGGAAAACGGAGAGAGGAGGACGGTGGGAATTTATAGGCGGTCTCGGATGGCGTCCGGAAGGAAAGAAGAGGGAGATCGGGAAGGAGAGAATTCCTTCCTCCATGGATGGAAAGTTCTCTCACGTGAGAGGAAACACAGGTAGGAGATGATCTCCTGTTGGGCTAGAATAGGAAAGTGCTTAATGGGCCAGCAGGTTTTTCCTAATAAAAACGATTCCTTTCCTATTTTTAAAACTAGGAAACTAAAACGATAAAACGGAAATCAAATCAATTCGAAATAAAGAGTTTCTATATACTAAAAATATCAGAAAAATAAAATATAGATGATGGGCATTTTTCCACGGCAAAAATAAAAACTTCAGAAAAAAATATTTTCACAAATTGCCTAAAAAGTTTATTTTCTTTTGCAAATAATCTTCAAATGACCCTCTAAGTTTGAGGGTTCAAATAACTTTCAAAATGCCCGTGGGTTCGAGGGTCATGTTCCTCCTCTCTAGAATGTATTTCCCGGCATTTTGTTGCACGAAGAAAACGAATGGCAACGCAAAAGAATTCAATGCAAATATCTCCGTTCAAATCCTTTATAGTTGAAGAAGTCATGTCATCTTCTCTCTTTGCTTTTTAAATGATTGAATTTGAATTCACCGGAGAAGGGGAAAGTCATTTTATTCCCTCTCATTCAAAAGTTTCGAAAAGTTTCAAATTTCACAAAAGTTTCAATCACTCACGCAACCAACAAACAAGCAATCTAATAATTATATTAACATTCCAAAATTTATAAATTTTGGGATGTTACAACTCTGGACTTGACGAGACACTCCTTGTGGATCGATACCTTGGTTCTCAAACTGAGGGAAATACTTACTCCTCCTAAGCAGCATCACCCTTTCCTCTTCAAGGGAAGAACCAACGCAAGATCAGCCTCTGTCAACGTGTCAATTTCTGGCGCTGTTGTCTGTGGGATAGCAGTCACCGCACGGTATGAACCCAAAACCAAGCACTTCTCCCATTGCAAGAATCATAGATCTAGTTGGCCAGACAAAACCCACAACTCAAAGAGAATTACAAGGATATCAAATCATGCATAAGAGAGATCAGAAGAAACTCAAATAAGATTCATAGATAATCTAATCCTAAATCCACAATTCATCGAATCTCGACAAAACACACCGCAAAAGAAGATTACATCGGATAGATCTCCATGAAGATCATGGAGAACTTTGTATTGAAGATCCAAGAGAGAGAAGAAGCCATCTAGTTACTAGCTATGGACCCGTAGGTCTATGGTGAACTACTCACGCATCATCGGAGAGGTCATGGTGTTGATGAAGAAGCCCTCCGTGTCTGAATCCCCCCTCCGGCAGGGCACCAGAACGTGCCCCAGATGGGATCTTGCGGAGACAGAAGCTTGCGGCGGCGGAAAAGTACTTTGGATGATCTCCTGATTTTTTCTGGGATTTTAGGAAATATATAGGCACAAAACCTAGGGCAGAGGTGGCCCACGGAGCCCACAAGCTTGGGTGGCGCGGGCCCCCTGGCTGCGCCATGAGGGCTTGTGGGGTCCCTGCACGCCCCCTCCCTGATTCTCCGGCTTCCCGATCTTTTTCTGTTTCGGAAAAAATCTTTTTGGCAGTTTCATTCCGTTTGGACTCCGTTCAAAATCTCCTCTGAAAGGGGTCAATAACATGGAAAAAACTGGAACTGGTACTTGGCATAGGT
Organism: Hordeum vulgare subsp. vulgare; assembly: GCF_904849725.1. NCBI lineage: Eukaryota > Viridiplantae > Streptophyta > Magnoliopsida > Poales > Poaceae > Hordeum > Hordeum vulgare. The sequence goes on from NC_058523.1 coordinate 463,874,599, forward strand.
TAGTCCCAAAAATTATATAAAAGGCATACAAAACATCCAAAGTTTGACAAGATAATAGCATGAAACCATCAAAAATTATAGATACGTTGGAGACGTATCAATATGCTAGAGAAACTGATAGCTAATCATTATGATGGTACAACTCATCCTGATTACCACTTGATATATGTCTATGTTGTTTGTGGATTATTTAAACATGCAGGTCTTCCTAGAGAGAAAGTTAAGAAGAAAGTTTTCCTTTTATATTTGGAGGGAAAAACATTGAGGTCGTACATGTTATTGCATGATATTGGATTATGGAACTGGAATCGCTTGAAGTTGGAATTTCATCATAAGTTTTATCCTATGCATCTAGTTCATCATGATGAGAATTTTATTTATAATTGTTGGCCTCGTGAAGGAGAAAGTGTAGCTTAAGCTTGGGGGAGGCTTAAATTTATGAAGCACACCTCACCCAATCACGATCTCTCGAGAGAAATGATTATACATAATTTTTATGCTCGACTTTCTCATAATGATCAAGTACAACTCGATTCTTCTTCTACTGGTTCTTATATGAAGAAGACTATTGAATTCAAATGGGATATGTTTGAAAGAATTAAACACAACTCTAAAGATAGGATTTCGACAAAGGTAAAACTCCAATTCTGAAACTTAAGTTTGATTGTGTTAATTCCTTTATGGAAACTGATACTTTTCATAAGTTTAGCAATAAATACGGGCTTGACTCGAAGATAGTAGCTACTTTCTCTGCATCATTTGCTACTCATGTTTATATCCCTAAGGAGAAGTGGTTTAAATATCATCCAACTATTGAAAAATTATTATATAAACCCATTAAACTTAAATAGGAAGCAATTGTTTATCATGTTGATCCAGTTTTACCTACTGCGTATATCGAGAAACCTCCTTTTCCTATTAGGATGAGGGAACATCCTAAAGCTACAACTATGGTTAATAAAAGTTATGTTAGAACCTTATGAACAAATAAATTGGGAGCCCAATAATGTTGTAGTTAAAGATCTCTTGGTTGACAATATTAATCGGCATGTTATTTACTTCTGTATTGAAGCTGCTAGAATCACAAAACCTATTAGAAATGAGGAGGACAAACTAGATAAAAACAATTGAGTTGTTGGCATGCATGTTGTTTCTGTTATGATTTGAGATCATCGCTATCATGGTTTACATGTCATGGTGATGACCCACAACTATAGGGGATCAATCATAGTCCTTTTGATAAGTAAGAGTGTCAAACCCAACGAGGAGCAAAAGGAAATGACAAGCGGTTTTCAGCAAGGTAATTTGTGCAAGCACTCAAATAGTGGTAACAAGTTGTTTGATAGCAAGATAATTGTAACAAGTAACAAGTAGCAATAGTAGCAATAAGTGCAGCAAGGTACCCAATTCTTCTGTGGCAAAGGACAGGCCAGAACAGTTTCTTATAATAGGCAAAGCGTTCTTCAGGGCACACGGGAATTTCATCTAGTCACTTTCATCATGTCGGGTTAATTTGCCTTCGGTATTTCGATAATTTGATATGTGGGTGGACCGATGCTTGGGTGCTATTCTTACTTGAACATGCCTCCCACTTATGATTAACCCTCCCGCAAGCATCCGCAACTACGAGAAAAGTATTAAGAATAAATTGTAACCATAGCATTAAACATAGGGATCCAAATGAGCCCCTTAAGAAATAGGGAATAAACTAGGGTTTGAGTTTGTGTCACTCTCACAACCCAATATCTAATAACTACTCCAGAATGCATTCCCTTAGGACCAAACATGGTGAAGTGTTATGTAGCCGACATTCACATAACACCACTAAGGGAATCACAACATTCATATCATCAAAACGGAACGAATATCAACTTCACGTGACTACTTGCAACATAACTTTTCCTGTGGCCTCAAGAACAAAAGTAACTAATCACAAGTGGTAAACATGCTCATGATCACACTGGTATTAAGTAGCATATTGGATCTGAACATATGATCTTCCACCAAATAAACCTTAAAGCATCATCTACAAGATGTAATCACCACTACTAGTCACCCCCAGGTACCAATTTGAGGTTCTGGTACAAGATTGAGCATAAGAGAAGAACTAGGGTTTTGAGAGGAGATGGTGTTGTTGAAGATGTTTATGAACATTGTCCCTCCCAATGAGAGGGTTTTTAGTAATGACGATGGCCTCGATTTCCCCCTCTGGGAGGGAAGTTCCCCCGACAGAATCGCTCCGCCGGAGGGCAAAAGTGCTCATGCCCAACTTTCGCCTCGAGACGGCGGCGCTCCGTCCCGAAAGTCCTCTCCTTATTTTTTTCTAGGTCAAAAGTGAATATATACGAGAAGATGGTTGCCAGAAGTGTGTTGGGTGGCCCACTACCCACCAGGCCACGCCAGGGATACTAGCGCGCCCCGGTGACTACTGGCCACCTCGTAGCCCCCCTATGGTACTTATTTCCTCCAATATTTTTTTATTTATTACATACAAATTCATCGTGAAGTTTCAGCCCATTTGGAGATATGCAGGATAGGTATCTCTGAGGTAGCTTTTTCAGGTCCAGAATTCCATCTACCGGCATTCACTCTCTTGGTGTAAACCTTGCATATTATAAGAGAAAAGGCATTAGAATTAATCAATAAAGTGGTATAATGCATAAAAACACTATAAATAACAGTAGCAAAACATGATGCAAAATGGACGTGTCAACTCCCCCAAGCTTAGACCTCGCTTGTCCTCAAGTGAAAGCCAATAACGAAAATCATGACCACATGCTTTCAGAGAGGTGACGATAAAAACAAAATACGAACATAATAGCATCATGCTCATTATTATAATAGCAAATAAAAATTTATAAAATATTTCATCGCAGCATTTTCATCATAAGAAATTCTCATAAACAATTAAAAATTCATCACAACATCAAAGTATGAAGCATAAACTCTATTGAAAACTAACAAACTATGTTTTGAGTCAACTTTGCAACACAATTCATAACATTTTCTGGAAGGGTCACATATCAAAGCTTTTAAGCAAGTCTACATACTAAACTACCATTTAGTCTTCTATGATTGCTAACACTCACTTCATACATATGAGGAAACGATTTCAACCCGACACATAGAAAGATAGGGGCTTACAGTGTCACCTCCCAACGTGTTCACCTCAAGGGTGATGTCCACAATAATAACTCATGACCACTCACATTCAACTCTATATATATGTCTAGATCTTTCCCCACCACATGATGCTTGCAAGAGAGAAAATAAAAAGGAGCACAGAAGAATACTTTGACTCTTGCATAAAAGTAAATACATAAAAGTAAAATATGGGCCCTTTGGAGAGAGAAGCACAAGTTGTATGCCAAACCCCTTAGTGCAAAGGAACGTTATGTTATATTGCCCCTTATGGTGCAGCATTTATTATGTGTTTCTTCGCTTTTATTATCACCATCACAAGTTCATACAACGCTTAATTTCCCTTACACTAAATGATCGAACACGTTTAGAAGCAATTTTTATTGTCGTATGCACCGATGACAACTTACTTGAAGGATCTTACTCAATCCATAGGTAGGTATGGTGGACTCTTAAAACACGGATTTGGGTTTAATGTTTTGGATGCATGCTGCGGCAACAAAAGTCCTTCCCTGGCGCTTAGGAATCCTTCTTGTTACTTCCCTGGTTTGCATCGGTTTTTCCCTTGAAGAGGAAAGGGTGATGCAGCACAGGAGCAGTAAGTATTTCCCTAAGTTTGAGAACCAAGGTATCGATCCAGAAGGAGGGCCTCGTCAAGTTCAAAGTACCTGCGCAAACACAAACAAGCTTGCACCCAACGCTTCAAAGGGGTTGTCAATCCCTTCAAGATTGTTTGCAAAGTGAGATCTGAAGGCGGAAAGTGCAACGAAGTAAAAAGTGTAAGGCTGAAAATATGGTGTGGAGTAGACCCTGGGGCCATAGTGTTCACTAGAGGCTTCTCCCAAAATAGCAAATATCACGGTGGGTGAACACATTACTGTCGAGCAATTGATAGAACCGCGCAAAGTCATGACGATATCTACGGCAATGATCATACATATAGGAATCACGTCCGAGACAAGTAGACCGATACTTTCTGCATCTACTACTATTACTCCACACATAGACCGCTATCCAGCATGCATCTAGTGTATTGAGTTCATGTCGAATAGAGTAACGCTTTAAGCAAGATGACATGATGTAGAGGGATAATCTCAAACCAATGATGAAAACCCCATCTTTTTACCCTTGATGGCAACAACATGATACGTGCCTCGGTACCCCTTCTGTCACTGGGTGAGGTCACCGCACGGTATGAACCCAAAACCAAGCACTTCTCCCATTGCAAGAATCATAGATCTAGTTGGCCAAACAAAACCCACAACTCGAAGAGAATTACAAGGATATGAAATCATGCATAAGAGAGATCAGAAGAAACTCAAATAAGATTCATAGATAATGTGATCATAAATCCACAATTCATCGGATCTCGACAAACACAACGCAAAAGAAGATTACATCGGATAGATCTCCATGAAGATCATGGAGAACTTTGTATTGAAGATCCAAGAGAGAGAAGAAGCCATCTAATTACTAGCTATGGACCCGTAGGTCTATGGTGAACTACTCCCGCATCATCGGAGAGATCATGGTGTTGATGGAGAAGCCTTCCGTGTCCGAATCCCCCCTCCGGCAGGGCACCAGGATGTGTCCCAGATGGGATCTTGCGGAGACAGAAGCTTGCGGCGGCAGAAAAGTGATTACGATGCTCCCCTGATTTTTTGGGAATATTTGGGAATTTATAGGCGCAAGATCTAGGTCAGGGGACCTCCAGGGGGCCCACAAGCCTGCATGGCGCGGCCCCCCTGGCCGTGGGGTGGGGGCTTGTGGGGCCCCTGGGGCTCTTCTGGCTTGGCCCCCAAGCTCTCCAATCTTCTTCCGTTTCACAAAAAATCTTTTTGGGGATTTTCTTCCGTTTGGACTCCATTTCAAAATCTCCTCTGAAAGTAGTCAAAAACATGGAAAAAACAAGAACTGGCACTTGGCACTGAGTTAATAGGTTAGTCCCAGAAAACAAATAAAAGGCATGCAAAACATCCAAAGTTTGACAATATAATAGCATGAAACCATCAAAAATTATAGATACGTTGGAGACGTATCAAGCATCCCCAAATTGAAGTCCTGCTCGTCCTCGAGTAGGGAAGTGATAAAGAACGATTTTTTTATGTGGAATCCTTTGCAACTGCTTTCACGTGGCATGAATGTTCAGATCCGTATGATTCAAAACAAAACTTTGCTATTGACATGAAAACAATAATACTTCAAGCAAACTAGCAAAGTAATCATGAACTTTCAAAATAACAAGGCCAAAGAAGGTTATCCCTACAAAATCATATAGTCTGGCTATGCTCCATCATCCTCACACAACTAATGTAAATCATGCACAACCCCGGAATTGGCCAAGTAATTGTTTTCGCACTCTTACTTTCTCAAACTTTTTATAACTATCACGCAATACATGAGCGCGAGCCATGGATATAGCACTATATGTGGAATACAGTGTGGTGGTGGTTGTGAGACAAAAAGGAGGAGATGGTTACATTGACTCGGTGTATCAATAGGCTATGGATATGCCCATCAATAGATATCAATGTGAATGAGTAGGGATTGCCATACAAGATGCAATGGAGCTATAAGTATGTGAAAGCTCAAGGGAAAACTAGTGGGTGTGCATCCAACTTGCTTGCTCACGAAGACCTAGGGCAATTTTGAGGAAGCCCGTGGAATATACAAGCCAAGTTATAAAACGAAGATTCCCACTAGCATATGGTAGTGACAAAGCAAGAAGCTCTCAATCATGAAGAACATGGTGCTATTATGAAGCACAGTTGTGGAAAAAGATAGTAGCATTGTCCCTTCTCTCTTTTTCTCTCATTTTTTTTATTTGGGCTCATAGGCCTCTCTTTTTTTCTTTTCTCTCCTTTTTTTTGTTTTTGGGCTCTTTGGCCTTTTTTTGTTTTTGGGCTCTTTGGCCTTTTTTTATTTCCTCACATGGGACAATGCTCTAATAATGATGATCATCACACTTTTTAGTTACTCAAAGCTCAAAGATTACAATGATGATGACTCCACGGGAAATGCCTCCCGCAGTGTACCGGTATGTGCAACGATCTAGTATGATCATGCAATGGCAATATGAAAGTGACGGCACAAGTCATTAGACGGAATGGTGGTAGTTGCATGGCAATATATCTCGGAATGGCTATGAAAATGCCATAGTAGGTAGGTATGGTGGCTGTTTTGAGGAAGGAATTTGGTGGGTTTGTGCACCGACGAGAATTGCGCAGCGCTAGAGAGGCTGGCAATGGTGGAAGGCGAAAGTGCATCTATACCATGGACTCAACATTAGTCATAAAGAACTCACATACTTGTTGCAAAAGTTTTTATTAATAATCGAAACAAAGTGCTAAACGCATACTCCGAGGGGAAGGGTTGATGGGTGTAAACCATCGCGCGATCCCGACCTCAACACAAAGGATGACAATCAATAGATCAATTATGCTCCGACTTCCTAACATAGCGGTTCACCATACGTGCATGCTACGGGAGTCACTAACTTCAACAGAAGTATTTCTAGATTCACAACACCGTACTAACATAACTCTCAGTATTACCGAATCCGTGTCTCAAAACTAATTGAGAGGAATCGAAACTTCTCTTTCTACTCAATGCACATGAAGATGAAGGTTTTTGCATCCTTTTTGGGTACCTAGCACATGGGACTACTTTCATAGCATAAGCCAACTACCAAATCACGCACCATCATGCTCTGAAGATATAAGTGAAGCACAAGAGCAAAAGTATCTATCTCAAAAGATATAAGTGAAGCACTAGAGCAAAAGTATCTAGCTCAAAAGATATAAGTGAAGCACTATGAGCATTCTAGCAAAATCACGATGAGTGCATGTCTCTCTCTCTCAAAAAGGTGTGCAGCAAGGATGATTGTGACACATCAAAAAGAAAAGACTCCTAAGATACAAGATGCTCCAAGCAAAACACATATCATGTGGTGAATAAAAATATAGCTCCGAGTAATGTTACCGATGGATTGAAGACGAAAGAGGGGATGCCTTCCCGGGGCATCCCCAAGCTTAGGCTTTTTGGTGTCCTTGAATTTGTCTTGGGGGCCTTGGGCATCCCCAAGCTTGAGCTCTTTCCACTCCTTATCTCTTTGTCCATGAGAACGTCACCCAAAACTTGAAAACTTCACAACAGAAAACTTAAACAGAAACTTGTGATAACATTAGTACAAGAAAACAAACTACCACTTCTTTGGTACCGTAGCAAACTTTAATTCCATCTATATTGATGATGGGATACTGTATTCTCACTTTTCCATGGCTAGTACCCCCCGATACTAACCATAGTTTCATCAAAACAAGCAACCAACTCAACAAAAACAGAATCTGTCAAAAATAGACCAGTCTGTAGCAATCTGTATACTTCGTATACTTCTGGTACCTCAAAAAATCTGAGAAATTACTAAAGTCTAGGGAAAAAGCATATCAATCAGCAGAAAAATGAATCAACTCAAAATCTCCTTCTGAATAAAAACGAAAAATCATCTCGTGAGCGAAAAGTTTCTGTATTTTTCCAGCAAGATCAAACAACCATTACCAAGACTAGTCATAAAGGCTTTGCTTGGCTCAAACCCAAAAAGAACACAAAAAACACAATCACAACAGAATTATAAAAGTGTGGAAGCAACAAAACAGAAATAAAAATATAAATTCATTGGGTTGCCTCCCAACAAGCGCTATTGTTTAACGCCCTTAGCTAGGCATAGTAGCGATAGAATCACGTATCGTCGTCTTTGGTGCTCAAACCATAAGTAGCCCTCATCATGGATTCATAAGGCAATCTTATTTTCTTTCTAGGAAAGTGTTACATGCCCTTCCTTAAAGGAAATTGAAATCTAATATTCCCTTCCTTCATAAAGATGATAGCACTGATAGTCCTTAGGAAAGGTCTACCAAGAATAATAGGGCATGTAGGATTGCAATCAATGTCAAGCACAATGAAATCCACGGGTACATAGTTACTATTTGCAATAATAAGAACATCATTGATCCCTCCCATGGGTTTCTTGATAGTAGAATCAGCAAGATGCAAATTAAGAGAACACTCTTCAATCTCATTAAAACCCAGAATATCACACAAAGACTTTGGAATCGCAGAAACACTAGCACCCAAATCACACAAAGCATTACACTCATAGTTTTTGATTTTGATTTTGACGGTAGGTTCCCACTCATCATGAAGCTTTCTAGGGATAGAGACTTCCAATTCAAGTTTCTCTTCAAGAGCTTTTATCATAGCTTCGACGATATGATCGGTAAAGGCTTCGTTTTGGCTATAAGCGTGCGGAGAGTTTAACATGGATTGCATCAAAGAAATGCATTCAATCAAGGAGCAACTATCATAATTGAATTCCTTGAAATCCATGGTACTAACTTCATTACTATTCAAAGTTTTAACGTCTTCTACTCCACTTTTAATGCTTTTAGCCTCAAGATAGATGGACTCCAAATCATTGGGGCACTTTTCAACCAAAGTGGATTCATATCCAGACCGATAATTATTAGGTTTGACACAAGAAAACAAAGATTCAATGGGAGTCACACCAAGCACTTTAAGATCTTCGTGATTCTCATCACGAGAACACGCCTTTTTAAGCCATTCATGTCTAGCACGGATTTGGGCGGTTCTTTCTTGGCTCTCAATCATGGAAACACGCATAGCTTTCAAAGTTTTATCCATGTTGATTTTGGGAGGAGCACATCTAACTTTCAAAGCATCAACATCACAAGATATCCTATCAACACTCTTAGCCAAATCGTCAATTTTGAGTAGTTTTTCCTCTATGGACGCATTGAAAATCTTTTGAGAGTTGATGAACTCTCTGATATTACTCTCTAGATCAGAGGGTAATCTATTGTAATTTCCATGGGTATTGTTGTGGGAGTTGCCAAAATTATTAGAGGAGTTACTAGGAAAAGGCCTAGGAACATAGTTTCCTCTAAAAGCGTTGTTGTTGCCAAAGTTATTCCTACAAACAAAATTTACGTCCAAGCTAGCGTTGCTACTCTCAATCAAAGAATACAAAGGAAAATCATTAGGATCCAAAGGAGCACTTCTACTAGCAACCAAATTCATTAACTCATCCATCTTAGCACTCAACGAGTTAATTTCTTCTATACCTTCTTACTAGTAGGTGACCTTTCAGTGTGCCACTGAGAGTAGTTTGTCATGATGTTGTCTAAGATCTTTGTGGCTTATCCTAACGTGATTTCCATGAACGTTCCACCTGAGGCAGAGTCCAAGATATTTCTAGAAGTGAAATTCAAGCCAGCGTAAAAGATTTGAATAATCATCCAAAGGCTCAAGCCATGAGCGGGACAATTTCTAATCATTAATTTCATTCTCTCCCAGGCTTGTGCAACATGCTCATGATCAAGTTGCTTGAAATTCATGATATCATTATGGAGAGAGATGATCTTAGCTGGCGGAAAATACTTGGATATATAAGCATCTTTGCACTTATCCCAAGAATCGATACTATTTTTGGGCAAAGAAGAAAACCAATTTTTTGCGCGATCTCGCAACAAGAAAGGAAAAAAGCTTCAATTTAATCACGTCATTATCCACATCTCTTTTCTTTTGCATATCGCAAAGCTCAATGAAGGTATTGAGATGGGATGCGGCATCTTCACTAGGAAGGCCAAAGAATTGCTCTTTCATAACAAGAATCAGCAAAGCGGCATTGATTTCGTATGACTCCGCACTAGTGGCGGGAGCAATCGGAGTACTAATAAAATCATTATTATTAGTATTCGAGAAGTCACAAAGCTTGGTGTTTCCGTTCATGGTGACTTCAGCAAGCAAGCAAGCACACGAGCAAACAAAAAGCGGGCGAGAAAAAGGGTGAACGAAAAAGGCGAACGATAAGGCGAACGAAAAAGGCAAATTGCTGAAGTGGGGGAGAGGAAAATGAGAGGCAACTGGCAAACAAAGTAAATGCAAGATATGAGTTTGTGACACCTACTTGGATGAATTCTTGACTTGATCTTCCTCCCCGGCAACGGCGCCAGAAATTCTTCTGCTGCGGCAACAAAAGTCCTTCCCTGGCGCTTAGGAATTCTTCTTGTTACTTCTCTGGTTTGTGTTGGTTTTTTACTTGAAGAGGAAAGGGTGATGCAGCACAGGAGTAGTAAGTATTTCCCTCATTTTGAGAACCAAGGTATCGGTCCAGAAGGAGGGCCTCGTCAAGTCCAAAGTACCTGCGCAAACACAAGCAAGCTTGCACCCAACGCTTCAAAGGGGTTGTCAATCCCTTCAAGATTGTTTCCAAAGTGAGATCTGAAGGCGGAAAGTGCAACGAAGTAAAAAAGTGTAAGGCTGAAAATATGGTGTGGAGTAGACCCCGGGGCCATAGTTTTCACTAGAGGCTTCTCTCAAAATAGCATATATCACGGTGGGTGAACAAATTACTGTCAAGCAATTGATAGAACCGCGCAAAGTCATGACGATATCTAAGGCAATGATCATACATATAGGCATCACGTCCGAGACAAGTAGACCGATACTTTCTGCATCTACTACTATTACTCCACACATCGACCGCTATCCAGCACGCATCTAGTGTATTGAGTTCATGGCGAATAGAATAACGCTTTAAGAAAGATGACATGATGTAGAGGGATAATCTCAAACCAATGATGAAAACCCCATCTTTTTACCCTTGATGGCAACAACATGATGAAAACCAAGCACTTCTCCCATTGCAAGAATCATAGACCTAGTTGGCCAAATAAAACCCACAACTCGAAGAGATTTACAAGGATAAGAAATCATGCATAAGAGAGATCAGAAGAAACTCAAATAATATTCATAGATAATCTGATCATAAATCCACAATTCATTGGATCTCGAGAAACACACCACAAAAGAAGATTACATCGGATAGATCTCCATGAAGATCATGGAGAACTTTGTATTGAAGATCCAAGAGAGAGAAGAAGCCATCTAGTTACTAGCTATGGACACGTAGGTCTATGGTGAACTACTCACGCATCATCGAAGAGGTCATGGTGTTGATGGAGAAGCCTTCCGTGTCTGAATCCCCCTCCGGCAGGGCACCAGGACATGCCCCAGATGTGATCTTGCGGAGACAAAAGCTTGTGGCGGCGAAAAAGTGATTACGATGCTCCCGTGATTTTTTTGGGAATATTTGGGAATTTATAGGCGCAAGATCTAGGTCAGGGGACCTCCAGGGGGCCCACAAGCCTGCATGGCGCGCCCCCCTGGCCGCGGGGTGGGGGCTTGTGGGGCCCCTGGGGTTCTTTTGGCTTTGCCCCCAAGCTCTCCGATCTTCTTTCGTTCCAGAAAAATATTTTCAGGGATTTTCTTCCATTTGGAATCTGTTTCAAAATCTCCTCTGAAAGGGGTCAAAAACATGGAAAAAACAGGAACTGGCACTTGGCATTGAGTTAATAGGTTAGTCCTAGAAAATAAATAAAAGGCATGCAAAACATCCAAAGTTTGACAAGATAATAGCATGAAACCATCAAAAATTATAGATACATTGGAGACGTATCAATGCACAAGTAGTATCTCTATTTAGTGTGGAGTATTGTCTAACAAAGATATTGGGCAAGCACCACATGTTAGAGGATCTATAACAATATAACTTCTATGTGAATGTGAACAAACATAAATCATTACGTTGTCTTCCTTGTCTAACGTCAACAGTTTTGGCACACTATAATTAATGGGGGCTCACAATCACAAAAGATGTCAAGGATAGTGTATTAGTATGTAAATATTCTCTTCTCTTATTAATTATTTCATGTGCTACATCACCGACCAATGATATGTTTGTCAACCTTCAACAAATTTTACCACTTATACTTTTCCTTATGTGATGTCACTATTTACTATAAGATTAGCATTTGATCTTTTTCATTATTTTCCTTTATTTTTATTGCAGGATGAAAGTAAAGAAGCAAAACTAGCACTCAAAAAGATGCATCGAACTAAACTTTTATTTGATTAAATCATGAAATAACTAACGATAAAACTAAGATGGATAAAGATAATAAGAGCGATAGTGATACGATACAGGGGCACCTCCTCCAAGCTGGGCACAAGCCAAGGGGTGCCTATACACGTGTACTCAAGTCTCCTTCTTTCGTGATGAAGATGAAGGTGGTGTAGTAGCATCACAATGTAGCCTCCAGAGGTTCTCTAGTCGTTGAATAATGCTCCATGGGCCGATGATTTGGTCCTTTAACAAAAAAACTCACGACTAAGATATTTATTCTGAACACGAACCGATTCGAAGGCTCGAAAGGTTTCGATTTCAGTAGGGTGAGATGCTCATAGTAGGGTTGGAGGTAATCTTCTTCCTCCTCTTCCATTGTCGGCATGGCCTGACCCTCTTCTCGATCTCGATCCCCCTTGACTTCCTCGCCCTTGTTCTCCTGGGTGTCTTCTATTGGTTCCTCCTTCTTCAGTTCCATCTTCATTAGCCAAGAATCCTCTTCTACGCGGTTGGAGGAAGGAGAAGACATGATGCCCGGCTTGATAGTTTTGACAGAAAATAGCACTAAACAAGAGCAGAGCATTTATCTGTGGTACTAGGGTCAAATCATCGGGATATATATATGAATAATTTTTATACACGAGAATACTTGTCCTACAAGAAAACAGAGCCACGAAGGTGCCCGAGGGGCCCACTACCCACCAGGGCGCGCCAGGGGGCTGGCGTGCCCGGGTGTCTAGTGGGCACCTCGGTTGCCTTCCCGTGTGTTTATCAATTTCCTAATTTTTGTAATATTCCAAAACAAACAGAAAATATTTTTTCATATTTTTTGGGTCCGTTTACTTATTGTACAACATACCTCTTACTTTTAAGGATTCTGGAGTATTTTGGAAGGTCTCCTTCATGTATTCATCTGATGTCATGGTTTGAATAATATTTATTTCAACATTAATAGGTGTACCTGAAATATAGTGCTTTACTGTTTGTCCATTTACCACCTTCGGGTTAGTTCCTTCGGGATTATTGATCTTAATATCTCCATACCGATAAACTTCTTTGATGATATATGGTCCTTCCCATTTGGGAGAAGTTTTCTGACAAAAAACCTAAGACGAGAATTGTACAATAGAACTTATTCACCAACTTCTAAATCTCGTATTTGGATTCTTTTGCCCCATTCATCTAATGAGCTAATTTCAAATAACATGTTTTCACCAGCAAATTTGAAATCATAGTTCAGTTCTTTAATTGCCCAATAAGATTTATGTTCTAACTCAAGAGGTAAATGATATGCTTTTCCATAAACCCTTTTATAATGAGACATACCCATAGGATTTTTATATGTTGTTGTGTAGGCCGACAATGCATCATCTAATTTCTTAGACCAATTCTTTTGGTACCTATTGATACTCTTTTGCAATATTAATTTTGTTTCTCTGTTGGTTAATTCTACTTGACCACTAGATTGAGGATGATAGGGAGATGCAATTCTATGGTTAACATCATATCTAGCAAGCAACTTACGAAAAGCACCAAGAGTAAAATGTGAACCACCATTAGTCATTAAGTATCTAGGGACTCCAAAACGTGGGAAAATAACTTCCTTAAGCATTTTAATAGAGGTGTTATGATCAGCACTACTGGTTGGAATAGCTTCAACCCACTTAGTGACATAATCAACGGTGACCAAAATATGTGTATACCCATTAGAGGAAGGAAATGATCACATATAGTCAAATCCCCAAACATCAAATGGTTCAATAACAAGTGAATAATTCATAGGCATTTCTTGACCTCTACCAATATTACCAATTCTTTGACATTCATCACAAGCGAGGACAAACTTACGAGCATCTTGGAAAAGAGTAGGCCAATAAAATCCAGACTGTAATACCTTCTGTGGAGTTCTATCTCTCGCATGGTGTCCTCCATAAGCCTCAGAGTGACACTTCCGAAGGATTTGTTCCTGTTGATGCTCAAGAAAACAACGTGTAATAATACCATCTACTCCCTCTTTATAAAGATGTGGGTCATCCGAAAAATAATTTCTTAAATCAAAGAAGAATTGTTTTCTTTTGCTGATAGGCGAAACTAGGTGGTATGTATTTAGCAACAATGTAATTAGCATAATCAGCAAACCATAGTGTGTTATGAAAAATATTGACCACATCTAGTTGTTCATTAGGGAAGCTATCATAAATAGGTAGTGGGTCATCAAGAATATTTTCTAACCTAGACAAGTTATCAGCTACGGGGTTCTCAACTCCTTTCCTATCAATGATATGCAAATCAAATTGTTGTAGCAAAAGAACCAACCTAATAAGTCTAGGCTTAGCATGTTTCTTTTCCATAAGATATTTAATAGCAGCATGATGAGTGTGAACAATCACTTTAGAATCAACAATGTAAGATCTTAATTTATCATAAGCAAATACAATTGCTAAGATTTTTTTCAGTGGTAGCATAATTTCTCTTGGCACTATATAGAGTTTTACTAGCATAATGGATAACATTTAACTTCATATCAACTCTTTGTCCTAGAACAACACCAACAGCATAATCACCAGCATCACACATAATTTTAAAAGGCAAGTTCCAATGAGGTGGTTGAACAATAGGTGCAGAAGTTAAGGCTTTCTTAAGTGTTTCAAAGGCTCCTACACAATCATCATAAGAACGAAAGGAACATCCTTCTGTAATAAAATTGGTAAGGGGGATAGAAATTTTAGAGAAGTCTTTAATAAACCCCCAATAGAAACCAACATGGCCAAGGAAACTACAAATACCTTTAATATCTTTAGGACATGGCACCTTCTCAATTGCATCAACTTTAGCCTTATCCACCTCAATACCTCGTTCGGAAATTTTATGATCTAAGACTATACCTTCATTAACCATAAAGTGTCACTTCTCCCAATTCAATACAAGATTAGTTTTCTCACATCTCTATAAAACTCGATCAAGGTTGCTTAAGGAGTCATCAAAAGAAGTTCCATAAAAGGAAAAATCATCCAAGAAAACCTCAACAATCTTTTCACAAAAATCAGAGAATATAGCAGTCATGCATCTTTCAAAGGTAGCACGTTCATTGCATATCCAAAAGGCATACGTCTATAAGCATAGGTTCCAAAACAAAAAGTAAAGGTGGTTTTTTCTTGATCAGGTTGTGACACAGGTATTTGAGAAAAAATAGAATACCCATCTTGAAAGCAAAAATGTGTGTGCTTCGATAATCTTTATTGCATTTGGTCTATGAAAGGTAAAGGATAATGATCTTTTCTAGTAGCTTTGTTTAATTTTCTAAAATCAATTACCATTCTATAGCCAGTCACAATGCTTTCTGGAACGAGTTCATTTTTGTCATTAGGAACAATAGTCATACCTCCTTTCTTAGGAACATAATGAACGAGACTTACCCAACTACTATCAGCTATGGGATAAATTATATCTCATTCCAGAAGCTTTAATATTTCATTTCTCACCACTTCTTTCATTTTGGGATTCGGTCTTTGTTGGTGATCAACAACAGCTTTAGCATCTGGTTCCATATTAATCTTGTGCTAACAGAGAGTGGGACTAATGCCCTTCAGACTATCAAGAGTATACCCAATAGCAACTCGGTGCTTCCTTAAAGTTTCTAACAATCTTTCTTCTTCATGCTCTATAAGGTTAGCACTGATACTAACAGGATATATCTTCTTCTCATCAAGATAAGCATATTTCAAAGTGTTAGGTAATTGCTTTAATTCAAACACAGGATCACCCTTGGTTGGAGAAAGACCTCCTAGAGTTTCAACATGCAAGTTGTGTTTAAGGATAGGTGTTGTTCAAAGAACATTTTATCCATTTCATTTCTTTCATTCATATGCATATCATTTTCATGGTCTAGCAAATATTGTTCTAATGGATCAGTAGGAGGAATGGCAATAGAAGCAAGACCAATTACTTCATCTTTACTAGGAAATTCTTTGTCATGGGATTTCTTACCGAACTTGGAGAAATTAAACTCAAGAGACATACCACCAAAATTAACACCGACAGTTTCCTTTTTGCAATCTATTTGAGCGTTGACAGTGTTTAACAAGGGTCTACCAAATATTATGGGACACAATTCATCTTGTAGTGAGACACTAGAAAATTAGTAGGGTATTTTACTTTTCCACACAAGACTTCGACATCTCTAACAATCCCAAGTGGTGTGATGGTGTCTCTATTATCAAGATCAATAGTAGCATCAATGTATTCTATTTCAGCGTGTGCTATCTCATGCATAATTTCTTGATATAAGATAAAAGGAATAGAACTAAAACTAGCACCCATATCACATAAACCATGATTGCAATGATCTCCTATTTTGACTGAGACAACAGGCATGCCAACGACGGGTCTATTTTTATCTTCAGTATCAGGTTTGGCAATTCTAGCAGCTTCATCATAGAAATAAATAGCATGCCCATCAATATTATCGACCAAGAGAACTTTAATCATAAAAATACTATGTCATACCTTGATTTGCTCAGAGGGTTTGGTTGTTCTAACATAACTTTTGTTAACCATGGTTGAAGCTTTAGCATGTTCCTTTATCCTAACAGGGAAAGGTGGTTTCTCAATATATCCAGTAGGCACAACTGGGTCAACATTGTAAATGATAGTTTCATCCTCAGCTTTTTCTTAATAGGTGGATGATATTTAAACCATTTCTATTCAGAGATCAACATGAGTAGCAAAGGTTTCACAAAATGAGGCTACTATCTCAAAATCAAGTCCATATTTAGTGTTAAAATCATTGAAAGTATCAGTATTCATAAAAGATTTAACACAATCAAACTCAAGTATTATACCTCACTCTTTACCTTCCTCGAGTTACCAATCTTTAGAGATGCATTTAATTCTTTCCAAAAGATCCCGCCTGAATCCAATAGTATTCTTCATAAAAGAACTAGAACAAGAAGTATCGAGCATGGTTTGATCATTACGAAAAAGCCAAGCATAAAAATTATGAATAATAATTTCTTGAGGAAGCTCATCATTGGAGCATGAATATAACATTTACTTCATCTTCCCCCAATCTAAGGCGATACTTTCTCCTTCACGAGGCCAAACATTTTAGATAAAATTCCGATCATGATGAACAAGATGCATAGGATATTTTTTTTGGTGAAACTCCAATTGCAACCGATTCCAGTTCCAAGATCCTGTATCATCACATAGCCTATACCATGTGAATGCTTTCCCCCCAAAGATAAAGGGAAAACCTTCTACTTAACTTCATCTTTGGATAAACCTGTAAGCTTAAATAATCCACAAACTTCATCCACATAGATTAGTTGCATATCAGGATATTTTGTTTCGTCTCCTGCATAAGGATTACTAGCAGTTTCTCTATCATAACCGAAGGAATTTCATTAAAAATATTTTCAGCAGGTTCAGTAGGTTGTGGGACAACTCTTGGTGTTTCTAGTTGAGGTGAAGATACCCCAAACAAACCCCTCAAAAGATTACTTTCCATAGTGACAAGTGACAGTAAATTTTAGCACGTAATATAAATTTTGCTTACCAAAGGCGCTTCACTCCCCGGCAACGACGTCAGAAAAGAGTCTTGATGATCCCCAAGTATAGGGGATCAATCATAGTCCTTTTGATAAGTAAGAGTGTTGAACCCAACGAGGAGCACAAGGAAATGACAAGCGGTTTTCAGCAAGGTAATTTCTGCAAGCACTAAAATAACGGTAACAAGTTATTTGATAGCAAGATAATTTTAACAAGAAACGAGTAGCAATAGTAACAATAATTGCAGCAAGGTAGCGCAATCCTTTTGTGGCAAAGGATAGACCGGAACAGTTTCTTGTAATAGGCAAAGCGTTCTTGAGGGCACACGGGAATTTCATCTAGTCACTTTTGTCATGTCGGGTTAATTCGTGTTTGGTACTTTGATAATTTGGTATGTCGGTGGATCGGTGCTTGGATGTTGTTATTACTTGAACAAGCCTCTCACTTATGATTAACCCTCCCACAAGCATCCACAACTACGAGAAAAGTATTAAGAATAAATTCTGACCATAACATTAAACATAGGGATCCAAATCAGCCCCTTAAGGAATAGCGCATAGAATGGGGTTTAAGTTTCTGTCAATCTCGCAACCCACCATCTAATAACTACTCCACAATGCATTCCATTAGGACCAAGAAGGTGAAGTGTTATATAGTCGATGTTCACATAACACCACTAAGGGAATCACAACATTCATATCATCAAAATATTGAACGAATATCAACTTCACATGACTACTTGCAACATGACTTCTCCCATGGCCTCAAGAACAAAAGTAACTACTCACAACTGATAAATATGCTCATGGTAAAAGAGGTATTAAATAGCATATTGTATTTTAAGATATGATCTTCCACCAAATAAACCATAAAGCATCAACTACAAGATGTAATCAACAGTACTAGTCACCCCCCGGTACCAATATGAGGTTCCGGTACAAGATTGACAAGAGATGAACTAGGGTTTTAAGAGGAAATTGTGATGTTCAAGATGTTGATGAAGATTGGCCTCCCCAAGATGAGAGGGTTGTTGGTGATGACGAGGTCCTCGATTTCCCCCTCCGGGAGGAAAGTTCCCTCGACGAAATCGCTCCGCCGGAGGGCAAAAGTGCTCCTCCCCAAGGTCCGCCTAGATACAGTGGCGCTCCGCCCTGAACGTCCTCTCCTTATTTTTCCAGGTCAAAAGCAAATATATACGAGAAGATGGCCGCCATAAGTGGGTTGGGTGGCCTACTACCCACCAGGCTGCGCCAGGGGGGCTGGCGGCCCATGTGCCTAGTGGCCACCTCGCATCCCCCCTGTGGTACTTCTTTCCTCCAATATTTCTTATTTATTCCATAAATTCCTCGTAAAGTTTCAGCCCGTTTGCAGTTGTGTAGAATAGGTATCTCTGACGTAGCTTTTCCATGTCCAGATTTCCAACTGTTAGCATTCTCCCTCTTGGTGTAAACCTTGCATATTATGAGAGAAAGGGCATTAGAATTACTCAATAAAGTGGTATAATGCATAAAAAACTATAAATAACAGTAGCAAAACATGATGCAAAATGGACGTGTCAAGTCCCCCAAGCTTAGACCTCGCTTGTCCTCAAGCGAAAGCCGATAACGAAAATCATGACCACATGCTTTGAGAGAGGTGTCGATAAAAACAAAATACGGACATAGTAGCATCATACGTCCTTTTCTCTCATAAAGTGGAATAAATAAGAAGAGTTATGTGACATAGTAGCAACTAATATGTCACATATTATGCTACTATGTCACATATTATGAGTGGTAAACCTTGATAACTACTCCATAAAGTGGTATAATGCATAAAAACACTATAAATAATAGTAGCAAAACATGATGCAAAATGGACGTATCACATGGGTGCTAGTATTAGTGCTATAACTTTTACCTTATATGAAGAAATTATGAATGATATAACACCCTCTGAGATTGAAAATATTTATGACACTGTTAAACTTGCAAACCGCGATACTATCTAACCGCTTGGGATTGTTAGAGATGTTGAAGTCTTGTGTGGAAAAGTCAATTACCCCAGTAACTTCCTAGTACTTGGTTTTAAAAAGGTAACTTTTGTCCCATTATATTGGTAGACCTTTCTTGAATATTGTTGATGTTGGAATTATTTGTGTCATAGAGAAAGTTAGAGTAAGTTTTGTTAATGTGTCTCTTGAATTTATTTTCTCTAAAATTGGTAGACAACCACATGAGAAGGAGTTATCTAGTAAAGATGGAATTATTGGTCTTGCTTCTATTGTTGTGCCTCCTACAGATCCTTTAGAACAATATTTGCTAGACCATGACAATGATATGCATATGAATGAAAGAAATGATATAGATGATATATTCCTTATACAAGCACATATCCTCGAACACAACTTGCATATTAATATCTTAGGGGATCCTCCTCCACCAAAAGGAGATCCCATGTTTGACTTAAAGACATTACTTGATACTTTGAAATATGCTTATATTGATGAAAAGAAGAAATATCTTGTTATTATTAGTGCTAACCCTTTAGAGCATGAAGAAAAGAGGTTACTCAAACTCTGAAGAAGCACAGGGCTATTATTGGATATACTCTTAATGATCTTAAGGGCATAAGCCCCACTCTATGTCAGCACAAGATTAATATGGAACCGGATGCTAAACCTGTTGTTGATCATCAGTGCCACTTACATGCTAAGATGAAGGAAGTGGTGAGAACTGAAATACTAAATCTTTTGGAGGCACGTATAATTTATCTTATTGCTGATAGTAGATGGGTACGTCATGCTCACTGTGTTCCTAAGAAAGGAGGTATAATTGTTGTTCCTAATAATAAAAATGAACTTATACCACAAAGAATAGTGGCTGGTCATAGTATTGTAATTGATTTTGGGAAATTGAATAAAGCTATTAGGGAAGATCTTTACCCCTTTCCTTTTATCGATCAAATGTTAGAAATATTATCTAAGCACACACACCTTTGTTTTCTTGATGGATATTCTGGTTTCTCTCAAATACATGTGTCAAAGAGGACCAAGCGAAAACTACTTTCACATGCCCTTTTGGAACCTATGCTTATAGACGTATGCCTTTTGGTTTATGCAATGCACCTCCTACCTTTCAAAGATGCATGACTACTATATTCTCTGACTTTTGTGAAAAGATTGTTGAGGATTTCATGGATGATTTTTTCATTCATGGGACTTCTTTCGATGATTGCTTGAGAAACCTTGATCGAGTTTTGTAGAGATGTGAAGAAACTATTCTGATCTTGAATTGGGAGAAGTGACACTTTATGGTGAATGAAGGTATAGTACTCTGGCATAAAATTTTTGAATGAGGCATCAAAGTAGACAAAGCTAAAGTTTGCAATAGAGAAAATTACATGTCCAAAAGATATAAAAAGGTATAAGAAGTTTCCCCGATCATGCTGGTTTTTATAGGCATTTCATTAAAGATTTCTAGGCCACTAAATAATGTCACTATGGGTGTTAGAGCATATTTATCCATATGTTGTTTTGGTAATTGATGACAATCCCTATGGACTAATGGTTGCCTTATGTTATATTCGAAGTATTTGTCCATATGCACTTCTTGAAGTCCATCTCAAAGTTTCAAGGAGTTTATATGATGACCAAAGTGGTGATCAAGGTTTTATCCAAAGATTGGTCATAAAGACAGAAGGTTGATCAAGACTAAATCAAAGAGTGAATCAATTTGATCAACACAGAAAGCGTACAATATGTACCGAGAGGGATCAAGTGATCTCATGGTATGGTAAGCATTGTCCATTATGCTTTGTGTACTAACCCATGGTCTTCGTGTGAGTTCTATGTGGGGTTAGGTGTGTTTCCATGGGCTTGCGTAAAGAGGAAGATGTCATTCAACCCATGGAAGTTTTTGGTGTGCAAGCTCAAGTGGATCATCATGAAGAGATCAAGCTTGAAGCTTGTCGTCCATTGTGGTGGCAATTGACTTGTGAAGATGTGGTGAAGAGTGGCTCACCCATAGTGGAGTATGAGGGAGCAATCTACTAGTCTTCATCGAGCCGGCGCAATCAAGAAAGGTGGGCCATCTTTAGGAGGACAATATCGTCATAATCTAGCTCAAGTGGACTATGCACAAGGTATAGGTTTGTCCTTGACACGTCTCCATCGTATCTACTTTTCCAAACTAT
The DNA here is from genome assembly GCF_904849725.1 of Hordeum vulgare subsp. vulgare. Taxonomy (NCBI): domain Eukaryota; kingdom Viridiplantae; phylum Streptophyta; class Magnoliopsida; order Poales; family Poaceae; genus Hordeum; species Hordeum vulgare. Next base: position 463,896,446 of record NC_058523.1, read on the forward strand.
TTTGCCCTTGTATTGGACTCTAATTTGCAAGATTTGAATGGAACTAACCCGGACTAACGTTGTTTTCAGCAGAATTGCCATGGTGTTGTTTTTGCGCAGAAATAAAAGTTCTTGGAATGACCTGAAAATTTACGGGGATTTTTCGTGGAATATATAAAAAATACTGGCACAAGAATCAACGGAGGAAGTGGAGCGTGGAGCCCATAAGCCCACCAGGCGCGGGCCCCCCTGGCCGAGCCTGGAAGGCTTGTGAGGCCCACAAAGCTCCACCGCCTCCAATCTCAGCTCTATTTAGCCTCTTTCGTCCAGAAAAAAATCAAGGAGAAGAGTTCATCGTGTTTTACGATACCGAGGCGCCGCCACCTCCTGTTCTTCCTCTGGAGGGCAGATCTGGAGTCCGTTCTCGGCTCCAGAGAGGGGAGATCGTCGCCATCGTCATCACCAACCTTCCTTCATCGCCAATTCCATGATGCTCTTCACCGTTCGTGAGTAATCTCATCGTAGGCTTGGTGGACGGTGATGGTTTGGATGAGATCTATCATGTAATCGAGTTAGTTTTGACGAGGATTGATCCCTAGTATCCACTATGTTCTGATATTGATGTTGCTACTACTTTGCCATGCTTAATGCTTGTCACTAGGGCCCGAGTGCCATGATTTCAGATCTGAACCTATTATGTTGTCGCCAATATATGTGTGTTCTTGATCCTATCTTGCAAGTTGTAGTCACCTACTATGTGTTATGACCCGGCAACCCCAGAGTGACAATAGCCGGAACCACTCCCGGAGATGACCATAGTATGAGGAGTTCATGTATTCACCAAGTGTTAATGCGTTGGTCCGGTTCTTTATTAAAAGGAGAACCTTAATATCACGTAGTTTCCATTAGGACCCCGCTGCCGCGGGAGGGATGGACAATAGATGTCATGCAAGTTCTTTTCCCTAAGCACGTATGACTACATACGGAATACATGCCTACATTACATTGCCGATATGGAGCTAGTTACATATATCTCCGTGTTATAACTGTTACATGATGAATATCATCCAAACAAATCACCGACCCATTGCCTACGAGTTTGTCCTACTGCTGTTGTTACTTGTCTTGCTCAGCTGCTGTTACTTGTCTGGCTCTGCTGCTGTTACTTGTTTTGCTCGGCTGCTACTGTTGCTACTACTGTCGCTTGCCACCATTGCTATCATACTACTTTGTTGTCACTACTTTGCTTTCAGATACTAATCTTTCAGGTGTGGTTGAATCTGACACATTCAGCTGCTAATACTCGAGAGTTCCCCATCAAAACTAACTCGATTACATGATAGATCTCATCCTACTCATCACCGCCGAGTGAGCCTACGAATAGATTACTCACGAACGACGAAGAGCTTCATGGAGTTGGAGAGGGAAGAAGGTTGATGATGACGATGGTGATGATTTCGCCTCTCCGGAACCCAAAACGGATTCCAGATCTGCCCTCCAGATGAAGAATAGGTTGTGGCGGCGCCTCCGTATCGCAAACGCGACGAAATCTTCTCTCTTGCTTTTTTCTGGGACGAAAGTGAACTTATAGAGCTGAGATTGGGGCGGCAGAGCCGTGTGGGCCCCACAAGCTTGCCATCCGCCACCAGGGGGTGGCGTTGGCAGGGCTTGTGGCCCACTGGCCCACCCCCTCAGGTGGATCTTTGCGCAGGTATTTTTCGTATTTTCCAAAAATAATCTCCGTAAATTTTCAGGACGTTCTGAGAACTTTGATTTCTGCACAAAAATAACACCAAGGCAATTCTGCTGAAAATAGCGTGAGTCCAGGTTAGTTCCATTCAAATCATGCAAATTAGAGTAAAAAACAAGGGCAAAAGAGTTTGGAAAAGTAGATACGATGGAGACGTATCAACCCCCCCCCCCCAAGCTTAAAACATTGCTTGTCCTCAAGCAACTCAGTTGACAAACTGAGAGAGAAAGAAAAACTTTGACAAACTCAGTTTGATCTTGTTGTTGCAACTATGTCTAACTCATAACCAGAATTTCAGCAACATCACAAGTTAACCATATAAGCAAGTGACACAAAGGTCTCACGGTAAACTAATATCAATGGCATAATCAGCTAACGAGCAAATAATAATGAGTTTCAAATACCAACACTTCAATCAAAACAAGCATGAAGCAATATGAATAGGTGGTATCTTGCTAGCTCTTTCTGAGACCGCAAAACATAAATGCAGAGCACTTTCAAAGATCAAGGGCTAACTAAACATTGTAATTCATAGCAACGAAGATCCAGTCATAGTCATACTTAATATCAATAAAAAGCAAAGCATAAAAATGACATAGGTGCTCTCTAATTGGTGCTTATATAAGAGGAGAATGACTCAACAGGAAAATAAATAGACAAGCCCTTCGCGGAGGTAAGCATTGATTTGCAGAGGTGCCAGCGCTCAAGCTTTGAAAACAGAGATAATAATTCTGGGTGGCATGCTTTCATTGTCAACGCAATGACCAAGAGTTCTCAATATCTTCCATGCTACTCATGCTATAGGCGGTTCCCAAACATAAAAGTAAAGTTTTAACTCCCCCACCACCAATCAATCACACTCCACGGCTAGCCGAATCCTCAGGTACCGTCCATACTAACATCAATCCGGGGGGAGTCTTGTTTTACAGTTATGTTTTCGATTTAAGCGTGGCACTGAGCATTCCAGTTACCGGCCCCTTTCTCGTGAATGACCGTGAATAAACACATGTCGAGGATAACACTCCTAGCATGGAAGATACCAATAGCCCCCTGTCACCACATGAGCGGTTCGGGCATGCAAAACAGTTTATTTCTTGAAGATTTAGAGAGTGGCACATGCAAATTTACTTGGAACGGCAGGTAGATACCGCAAATAGGTCGGTATGGTGGACTCTCATGGAAAAACTTTTGGGTTTATGGAAGTGGATGCACAAGCAGTATTCCGCTTAGTACAAGTGAAGGCTAGCAGAAGACTGGGAAGCGACCAACTAGAGAGCGGCAACAGTCATCAAGATGCAATGAGTTTGACTAACATTGAATGCAAGCATGAACAGGATATAAATCACCATGAACACGAACATCATAGAGGCTATGTTGATTTTGTTTCAACTACATGCATGAACATGCGCCAAGTCAAGCCACTTGAATCATTCAAAGGAGAATATCATCCTATCATACTACATCATAGTCATCTCAAAATCTATGTTGGCATTCAAGACAAACCATTATAAGCTCTCAGCTAAATAAGCATGGCATCAGAAACTATGATCTCGAAGTTGTCATTGCAAACATGGTTCTTTCACAACAAAGCTGAATCTGGGTCGACAAGCTAGTCATATTTACAAAAACAAAATAGATAGAGTTCATACCAGCTTTTCAGTCTCAGTCACTTCATCTATATCATCATTATTGCCTTTCACTTGCACGATCGAACGATGTGAACAATAATAAGAGTGCTCGTGCATTAGACTAAGCTGAATCTACAGACAAACACAAAGGTGAAGACAAAGTAATATGGCTCTTTGAAAGCTAAACAGGTATGCATGCAAGAGCCACTAAACATTGTAACCAATATCTTCTACCTTGACCCAAAGAAGAAGAAAACTATTTACACGGGAAAGATCCCAACAAGCAAAAGAAGAAAGAAAAATCTTTTTGGGTTTTCTCAAAAGGACACAAAACAAGAAAATGAAAATAAACTAGCATGGATAATACAGTGGCAAAGTGTGAACACCGGCTAACAAAGTGAAAGCATAAGCATGAATGTAAAGTCGGTGAGAACACGTACTCCCCCAAGCTTAGACTTTTGGCCTAGCTTGGTCTACTCCCATGGATGGTCCTTGCGAAACCCAAAATCATAATGGGTGTTATACGGGAGTGATGTAGCCACTGCCTGAATAGCTGCCTCACGAAGTCGAGCAGCCGTCGCCTCCCTCTCATACTCCTCTGCCTCTCTTATGGTTATGTAGTATCTTTGTTTTACCTGAAAGTCAAAGAAAGCAGGAGCAGGAAGGGTAATATGGAAAACACGCTGTCGGTTAAATATCAAGCGGTATAGGAGGGATTCATGATCTCTCTCAAGGAACTGGTAGCGTGTTAGAGCGACACGATCAAGGTAGGTTGTACGGATAGGAGGGTCTTCTGAACGGATGGATACTCCAAGAAAATTTGCTAAGCGTGTAGCATAAACTCCACCAAAGAAATCCCCCTCACTGGCATTATTATTCAACCTCCTCGCTATTATAGCTCCCATATTGAAGCTCCTGTCACCTGTTACTGCGCTCTTAAGGATACTAAGGTCGGAAGCGCATAGGTGACAATGTGCACCCTTGCCGTTAATGCACCTACCTATGAAGAGGGCAAAGTAGTGCAAGGCAGGGAAATGGATGCTTCCTATGGTGGCTTGCGTGATATCTCTGGTTTCTCCAACAGTTATACTGGAGACAAAATCTCTGACCGAAGACTTAGAAGGATCATTAATACTACCCCCATCAGGTATCTTGCAAATCCTATTGAAATCCTCCAAATCCATGGCGTAGGATTTATCGTACAGATCAAACAGTATGGATGAGTCACGGCCAACTAAAAATTTAAATCTACGCACGAAAGAGGCAGTGAGCATAGCATACTGTTCACATTTATCCGAGAGGAATTCTTCTAACCCGGCATTGCAGACAAGTGTATCAAACTCATCCTTGAAACCTGCTTCGATCATGGACTCACCGGAAGGCCATTAACATGGTTGTACTGGTGCGTCCCTTAGTTGAAAAGGTTCGGGCTCCCGAAAAGAAAGACGGGGACCCTTCTTACTTGAGGAACCACCATGAAACTTCCTCCTGAACATAATTTCCTTTTGGTGAAATTTTTGAAGTTCAAGAGAAAAATGAATGAAGTCCGACCACACCTTGTAGCAACTACTCCGACTAGCGACTAGAGACTGTATCACGCGCTAAAACTACTTGGGGATCAACATTTCTACCTCAAGAACAGGGTCACCAAGGTAGCAAGAATACGCGAAGGATAAAGCACTAGAGCAAAAACTAATTGGACCAATGGAGGAGTCACTTACCAAGGAGTAATTTCCACAAAACGGTTCAGAGAATGGTGCTTTGAGCAAGGAGATCGAAAATCACAGCCAAATGAGCAAGAACACGGGTTTGAGTTGCGAAACAATTTTTTCTGGAGGTGGAAGAAGAGGCTGGGAGCTGGAATGAGTGGAGGGGGTCCTTGTGGGCCCCACAAGCTTGCAAGCCGCCACCAAGGGGGGGTGGCGGTGGCAGGGCTTGTGGCCCACTGGTGTGGCCCCCAGGCCAGCTCTTAGGCCCAGTAATTTTCAAATAATCTAGAAAAAATCATACTATATTTTCAGGACCATCGGAGAACTATTATTTTCGAGGTATTTTTCTTCGGGACGCTAGAACAGAAAACAGGAAAAACTAAACTAAATCTATCATTTTTCTTCTAAGCAACAGAAAATGAAAAGCTCAAAACAGAGGTATGTGACTCTTTGATTCATCCATTTCATGGTCATCGAAAGAAATCCGTCAATGGGGTTGATCAAGTCCTCATGACAAAACCTTCTCGAATCGCAAGAGAGAACGGAGAATTTTCGAGTAGCCACTAAGTCACCTCAATGGGGATATGTATCTCCCCAACAAGCAAATCATACTTCATCTTGACACGAGGAATAGGGCATTCAAAGCTCCCAATAAGAATCGATGAAGTCTTTTCAATAGCATTGATGCAATGTACTTGATATCGTTTCTTCCGAAAGTGCACTGTGTGCTCCTTACCGTTGACATGGAAAGTGACATTGCCTTTGTTGCAATCTATAATAGCCCCTCAGTGTTTAAAAAGGGTCTTCCGAGGATGACAGCCATGGCATCGTCCTCGGGAATATCCAAGATAACAAAGTCTGTTAAGATAGTGGTGTTAGCAACCACAACAAGCACATCCTCGCAAATGCCGATAGGGAAAGCATTTGATTTGTCGGCCATTTGCAGAGAAATTTCAGTGGGTGTCAACTTATCCAACTCAAGTCTACGATAAAGAGAGAGCGGCATAACACTAACACCGGCTCCAAGGTCACATAAGGCAGTTCTTACGTGGTTTCCTTTAATGGAACAAGGTATAGTGGGCACTCCGTGATCACCAAGTTTCTTAGGAGTTCCACCTTTGAAAGTGTAGTTGGCAAGCATGGTGGAGATCTCAAGATCTGGTATCTTCCGTTTATTAGTCACGATATCTTTCATGTACTTGGCATATGGAGACATCTTGAGCATATCAGTTAACCGCATCTGCAGAAAGATGGGTCTTATCATCTCAACGAAGCGCTCAAAATCCTCATCATCCTTTTTCTTGGATGGCTTAGGAGGAAAGGGCATAGATCTCTGAACCCATGGCTCCCTTTCTTTACCATGCTTCCTAGCAGTGAAGTCATTCTTATCGTATCTCTTAGGTTGTGGGTTATCAGGATTAACCGAAGGTTCAATCTCCACATCCTCATCATTGCTAGGTTGAGCATTATTATGAACATCACTGTCCATATTGTCACCAGGTTCATGTTCATCATCTGATTGTGTTTCTGCATCAGATGCAGAAATATCATTAGGTTCTTCAGGTGTGATAGTATTTGGTGAACTGGCATGTAGGTTTCTATCATCCTTCTTCCTCTCCTTAGGATGACTGGGTGTATCAGCATTGATTCCTTGAGAATCTTGATCGATTCTCTTAGGATGACCTTCAGGATACAAAGGTTCCTGAGTCATTTTGCCTCCTCTAGTAATGACTCTGACAGAGTTGTCATTTAATTCATTGAGCAAGTCATTCTGAGCTTTAAGTACTTGTTCTACCTGAGTAGTAATCATAGAGGCATGTTTAATCATTGACATTTATGTCTACACAAGCACTTAAATGGCTAAGCATACGAGTACTTTGTTCCAAGTGTCTGCTAACATAATCATTGAAACTCTGATGTTTGGCAACAAAGTTGTCAAATTCATCAAAGCATAGGCTAGCAGGTTTATCAAAAGGAATATCACTCTCATCAAACCTACGCAGAGAATTTACTTCCACTACCTGTATCGGGTTATCGAGACCATGGATCTCTTCGATAGGTGGTAGGTTTTTGACATCTTCAGATCTAATGCCTTTCTCTTGCATAGATTTCTTGGCTTCTTGCATATCTTCGCGACTGTGGAATAGAATACCTCTTTTCTTTGGAGTCGGCTTAGGAGGTGGTTCGGGAATAGTCCAAGCATTATCGTTGATCAAGATGTTATTTAGTAGGGTCTCAGCTTGTTCTACAGTTCGTTCCCTAAAAACACAACCGGCACAACTATCTAGGTGGTCTCTAGAGGCATCGGTAAGTCCGTTATAGAGGATATCAAGTATCTCGTTCTTCTTAAGAGGGTGATCAAGCAAATCATTCTGTAGCTCGACGAGCCTCCCCCAAGCTTGTGGGAGACTCTCTTCTTGGAGTTGAGCAAAGTTGTATATTTCCTGCAAGGCAGCTTGCTTCTTATGGGCAGGGAAATATTTCTCACAGAAGTAACAGACCATATCCTGGGGACTACTCACACATCCAGGAGCAAGAGAGGTGAACCAGGCTTTAGCGTCATCCTTTAGAGAGAAAGGAAACAACTTAAGGATATAGTAGTGGCGGATCTTCTCCTCATTAGTGAAAAGGGTGGCTATATCGTGTAGTTTGGAAAGATGGGCTACGACCGTCTCAGACTCATAACCGTGAAAAGGATCAGATTCGACTAGAGAGATTATCTCAGGATCGACACAGAATTCATAATCCTTATCGGTGATAAAGATAGGTGAAGTGGCAAACTTCGGGTCGTATTTCATCCTAGCTTTCAGAAATTTTTCCTTCCACTTGAGAAGTAATTTCTCAGCGTCATAGGCATCCTTACACGCAAGAAAATCCTCAGCTATCTCTCCCTCCATAACGTAACCCTCAGGTATATCAGGCAATTCATATCTAGGAGAGCTAGATCTAGCAGGAGCAAAAGCAGGTTCTATCTCAATAGTATCGACAGTTTCAGAAGCATCACGAGCATTGGCAGTAACTCTAGCAATATGAGCATCAAGGAATACCCCTAGTGGAACATCAGGCAAAGTAGTGTTTCTAGCAGTATCAAGCATAGCATCATCAGGCAAAATAGCATCTCTAGCATCATCAGGCAAAGCAGTATCAGGCATAGCATCTCTAGGAGTATCAGGCAAAGCAGTATCAGGCATAGTATCTCTAGCAATATCAAACATAGAATCATCAGGCATAGTATCAAGCATAGCATGTCTAGCAGTAGCATCATAAGCATCATCAAGCATAGGCGACATATCAAGATTTCTAGCACGAGGTGATATCGCAAACTTACTCATAACTGAAGGTGAATCAAGTGCAGAGCTAGATGGCAGTTCCTTACCTCCCCTCGTAGTTGAGGGCAAGACTTTGGTTTTCGGATCCTTCAGATTCTTCATAGTGATCAGTAGATATAAATCCCAAGTGACTCAGAGAATATAGCAATACCTCCCCGGCAACGGCACTAGAAAAATGTTGATTCCGTGACAGCAGACCTTCCCCTACAACGGCACCAGAAGAATGCTGCTAGCACTCTTCGGCAATCGAAACTAGAATAATGTTGTTGATGGCCCACCAACGCATGGGATCGCAGCAGTTTTCGAGGGTAGAGTATTCGACCCAAATTTGTTGATCGCCAAACAGGAGGTGAGAGAATACTCTCGAGTATTAGCAGCTGAATGTGTTACATTCAACCACACCTGAAAGATTAGTATCTGCAAGCACAGTAGTGACATCAAAGTAGTATGATAGCAACGGTGGCAAGCGACAGTAGTAGCAACAGTAGCAGCAGAGCAAAACAAGTAACAGCAGCAGAGCAAGACAAGTAACAGCAGCAGAGCAAGACAAGTAACAGCAACAGTAGGACAAACTCGTAGGCAATGGGTCGGTGATTTGTTTGGATGATATTCATCATGCAACAGTTATAACACGGAGAGATATGTGGCTAGCTCTCGTTCGTCAATGTGATGTAGGCATGCATTCCGTGTGTCGTCATACGTGCTTAGGGAAAATAACTTGCATGACATCTATTGTCCATCCCTCCCGTGGCAGCGGGGTCCAAAAGGAAACTACGGGATATTAAGGTTCTCCTTTTAATAAAGAATCGGACCAGCGCATTAGCACTTGGTGAACACATGAACTCCTCAAACTATGGTCATCACCGGGAGTGGTTCCGGTTATTGTCACTCCGGGGTTGCCGGATCATAACACATAGTAGGTAACTACAACTTGCAAGATCGGATCTAAAACACACATATATTGGTGACAACATAATAATTTCAGATCTTAAATCATGGCACTCGGGCCCTATTGACAAGCATTAAGCATGGCAAAGTAGTAGCAACATCAATCTCAGAACATAGTGGATACTAGGGATCAATCCCCATCAAAACTAACTCGATTACATCATAGATATCATCCTACTCATCACCGCCCAACGAGCCTACGAATAGATTACTCACGAATGATGAAGAGCTTCATGGAATTGGAGAGGGAAGAAGGTTGATGATGACGATGGCGACGATTTCCCCTCTCCGGAACCCAAAACGGACTCCAGATCTGCCCTCCAGATGAAGAACAGGTTGTGGCGGCGCCTCCGTATCGCAAACGCGACGAAATCTTCTCTCTTGCTTTTTTCTGGGACGAAAGTGAACTAATAGAGTTGAGATTGGGGGCGGCAGAGCCGTGTGGGCCCCACAAGCTTGCCATCCGCCACCAAGGGGTGGCGGTGGCAGGTCTTGTGGCCCACTGGCCCACCCCCTCAGGTGGATCTTTGCGCAGGTATTTTTCATATTTTCCAAAAATAATCTCCATAAATTTTCAGGACGTTCTGAGAACTTTGATTTCTGCAAAAAAATAACACCAAGGCAGTTCTGCTGAAAACAGCGTCAGTCCAGGTTAGTTCCATTCAAATCATGCAAATTAGAGTCCAAAACAAGGGCAAAAAAGTTTGGAAAAGTAGATACGATGGAGACGTATCCATGGCAACAACACGATGCGTGCCTCGCTATCCCTTCTGTCACTGGGTGAGGTCACCACACGGTATGAACCCAGAACCATGCACTTCTCCCATTGCAAGAATCATAGATCAAGCTGGCCAAACAAAACGCACAACTCGAAGAGAATTACAAGGATATGAAATCATGCATAAGAGAGATCATAAGAAACTCAAATAAGATTCATAGATAATCTGATCATAAATCCACAATTCATCGGATCTCGACAAACACACCGCAAAAGAAGATTACATCACATAGATCTCCATGAAGATCATGGAGAACTTTGTATTGAAGATCCAAGAGAGAGAAGAAGCGATCTAGCTACTAGCTATGGACCCGTAGGTCTATGGTGAACTACTCACGCATCATCGGAGAGGTCATGGTGTTGATGAAGAAGCCCTCTGTATCCGAATGCCCCCTCCGGCAGGGCACCAGAACGTGCCCCAAATGGGATCTTGCGGACACAGAAGCTTGCGGCGGCGGAAAAGTACTTTCGATGATCTCCTGTTTTTTCTAGAATTATTGGGAATATATAGGCGAAAGACCTAGGGCAGAGGTGGCCCAAGGAGCCCACAAGCCTGGGAGGCGCGGGCTACCCTGGCCGCGGCTAGGGGGCTTGTGGGGTCCCTGGTGGCCCCTGCCTTGGTTCTCAGGCTTCCCGATCTTCTTCTGTTTCGGAAAAAATATTTTTGGAAGTTTCATTCTGTTTGGACTCCGTTTAAAATCCTCCTCTGAAAGGGGTCAAAAACACGGAAAAAACAGGAACTCGAACTTGGCACTGAGTTAATAAGTTAGTCCCAAAAAGATATAAAAGGCATACAAAACATACAAAGTTCGACACGATAATAGCATGAAACCATCAAAAATTATAGATACGTTGGAGACGTATCAATCCCCTATACTCGTGGGTTATCAAGACCATTTTCTGGCACCGTTGCCGGGGAGGCACAGTTATTTTCTCTGAGTCACTTGGGATTTACGTCTGCTGGTCATTATGAGGAATCAGAAAGATCCAAGAACTAAAGTCTTGCCCTCAACTACGTGGACAGGTAAGGAACTGCCATCTAGCTCTGCACTTGATTCACCTTCAGTTATGAGTAAGTTTGCGACACCACCTCCTGCTAGAAATTTTATGTGTCGCATGTGCTTGATGATGCTACCTCTGCTATCCATGATGCTTGTGATGATGCTATGCTTGATACTACTTTGCCACTAGGTGCATTCCTTGATGCACAAATTGCTAGAATTGCTGCTAAATGTGATGATACTTCTGAAACTGCTGATACTATTGAAGTAGAACCTGCTATTTTTCCTGTTAGAATTAGCTCTCCTAGATATGAATTGCCTGATATGCCTGAGTGTTATGTTATGGAGGGAGAGATAGCTGAGGATTTTCTTGCGTGTAAGGATAGCTATGATGTTGAGAATTTACTGCGCAAGTGGAAAGAAAAATCTCTGAACGCTAGGATGAAATACGACCCGAAGTTTGCTACTTCGCCTATCTTTGTGACCGATAAGGATTATGAATTCTCTGTTGACCCTGAGTTAATCACTCTGGTCGAATCTGATCCTTTTCACGGTTATGAGTCTGAAACGGTTGTAGCCCATCTTACCAAACTACACGATATAGCCACCCTATTCACGAGTGAGGAAAAGATCCGCCACTACTATATCCTTAAGATGTTTCCTTTCTCACTAAAGGATGATGCTAAGACTTGGTTCACTTCTCTTCCTCCTGGTTGTGCGCGTAGCCCCCAGGATATGATCTACTACTTCTGTGAGAAATATATCCCTGCCCATAAGAAGCAAGCTGCCTTGCAGGAAATATATAACTTTGCGCAAGTTGAAGAAGAGAGTCTCCCACAAGCTTGGGGGAGGCTCGTCCAGCAACTGAATGCTTTTCCACATCACCCTCTTGAGAAGAATGAAATACTTGATATCTTCTATAATGGACTTACCGATGCTTCTAAAGACCACCTTCATATTTGTGTCGGTTGTGTTTTTAGGGAACGAACCGTAGAACAAGCTGAGATCCTATTGAATAATATCTTGTGCAATGAGAATGCTTGGACTATTCCCGAACCACCTCCTAAGCCAACTCCGAAGAAAAGAGGTATTCTATTCCTCAGTCCCGAAGATATGCAAGAAGCTAAGAAATCTATGAAAGAGAAAGGCATTAAATGTGAAGTTGTCAAAAATCTACCACCTATCGAAGAGATCCATGGTCTTGATAACCCGATACAGGTAGTAGAGGTAAATTCTCTTCGTAGATTCGATGAGAGTGATATTCCTTTTGATAAAACTGCTAGCTTATGCCTGGATGAATTTGATAACTTTGTTGCCAAACAACAGAGTTTCAATGATTATGTTAGCAGACAATTGGAACAGAATGCTCGTATGCTTAGTCATTTAAGTACTTGTGTGGACAGAAATGTCAATGATCTTAAGCTCTTGAGTAAACATGCCTCTATGGTTACTACTCAAGTAGAACAAGTACTTAAGGCTCGGAATGACTTGCTCAATGAGTTGAATGACAATTCTGTCAGAGTCGTCACTAGAGGCGGTAGAATGACTCAGGAACCTTTGTATCCTCAGGGTCATCCTAAGAGAATTGAACAAGATTCTCAAGGAGTTAGCACTGATGCACCTAGTCATCCTAGAAAGAAGAAGAAAGATGATAGGAACTTGCACGCTAGCAACCATGTTGCTGTTACACCTAAGAGTCCAAACGATGTCTCTGTTTCTGATGCTGAAACACAATCTGGTGATGAACATGAGCCTAATGATAATATCAATAGTGATGTTCATGATGATGCTCAACCTAGCAATGATAAGGATGTGGAGATTGAACCTGTTGATCTTGATAACCCACAGCCTAAGAATAAAAGATACGATAAGAATGACTTCGCTGCTAGGAAGCATGGTAAAGAAAGGGAACCATGGGTTCAGAAACCCATGCCCTTTCCTCCCAAACCGTCCAAGAAAAAGGATGATGAGGATTTTGAGTGCTTTGTTGAGATAATTAGACCTATCTTTCTGCAAATACGTTTGACAGATATGCTCAAAATGTCTCTGTATGCTAAGTACATGAAGGATATTGTGACTAATAAGAGGAGGATACCTGAGGTTGAGATTTCCACCATGCTCGCTAACTATACCTTCAAGGGTGGAACTCCTAAGAAACTAGGTGATCCCGGAGTGCCCACTATACCTTGCTCCATTAAAGGAAACTACATTAGAACTGCTTTATGCGACCTTGGAGCCGGTGTTAGTGTTATGCCTCTCTCTCTCTCTCTTTATCGTAGGCTTGAACTGGATAAGTTGACACCCACTAAAATCTCTCTGCAAATGGCCGACAAATCAACTGCTTTCCCTATCGGCATTTGCGAGGATGTACATGTTGTGGTTACTAACGTCACTATCTTAACAGACTTTGTTATCCTGGATATTCCCGAGGATGATGCCATGGCGGTCATCCTTGGAAGACCCTTTTTAAACACCGCAAGGGCTGTTATAGATTGCAACAAAGGCAATGTCACTTTCCATGTCAACGGTAATGAGCATACGGTGCACTTTCTGAAGAAACAATATCGAGTACATTACATCAATGCTATCGAAAAAACTTCATCGATTCTTATTGGGAGCTTTGAATGCCCTATACCTACTGTTAAGATGAAGTATGATTTGCTTGTTGGGGAGATGCATGATACGTCTCCAACGTATCTATAATTTTTGATGGTTTCATGCTATTATCTTGTCAAACTTTGGATGTTTTGCATGCCTTTTATTTATTTTCTGGGACTAACTTATTAACTCAGTGCCAAGTGCCAGTTCCTGTTTTTTCCATGTTTTTGACCCCTTTTAGAGGAGATTTTGAAACGGACTCCAAACGGGAGAAAATCCCCGAAAAGATTTTTTCTAGAACGGAAGAAGATCGGAGGACTTGGGAGCTAAGCCAGAAGAGCCCCAGGGGCCCCACAAGGCCGCACCCAGCGGCCAGGGGGTCGCGCCATCCAGGCTTGTGGGCCCCCTTGAGGTCCCCTGACCTAGATCTTGCGCCTATAAATTCCCAAATATTCCCAAAAAAATCAAGGGACGATCGCAATTACTTTTCCACCGCCGCAAGCTTCTGTTTTCGCAAGATCCCATCTGGGGCATGTCCTGGTGCCCTGCTGGAGAGGAGATTCGGACACGGAGGGCTTCTTCATCAACACCATGACCTCTCTGATGATGCGTGAGTAGTTCACCATAGACCTACGGGTCCATAGCTGGTAACTAGATGGCTTCTTCTCTCTCTTGGATCTTCAATACAAAGTTCTCCATGATCTTCATGGAGATCTATCCGATGCAATCTTGTTTTGCGGTGTGTTTGTCGAGATCCGATGAATTGTGGATTTATGATCATATCATCTATGAATCTTATTTGAGTTTCTTCTGATCTCTCTTATGCATGATTTCATATCCTTGTAATTCTCTTCGAGTTGTGGTTTTGTTTGGCCAACTAGATCTATGATTCTTGCGTTGGGAGAAGTGCTTGGTTTTGGGTTCATACCGTGCGGTGACCTCACCCAGTGACAGAAGGGGTAGCGAGGCACGTATTGTGTTGTTGCCATCAAGGGTAAAAAGATGGGGTTTTCATCATTGGTTTGAGATTATCCCTCTACATCATGTCATCTTGCTTAAAGCGTTACTCTGTTCTTCAAGAACTCAATACACTAGATGCATGCTGGATAGCGGTCGATGTGTGGAGTAATAGTAGTAGATGCAGAAAGTATTGGTCTACTTGTCTCGGACGTGACGCCTATATGCTAGATCATTGCCTTAGATATCGTCATGACTTTGTGCGGTTCTATCAATTGCTCGACAGTAATTTGTTCACGCACCGTGATATTTGCTATTATGAGAGAAGCCTCTAGTGAACACTATGGCCCCCAAGGTCTACTCCACACCATATTTTCAGCCTTACACTTTTTACTTCGTTGCACTTTCCGCCTTCAGTTCTCACTTTGCAACCAATCTTGAAGGGATTGACAACCCCTTTTAAGCGTTGGGTGCAAGCTTGTTTGTGTTTGCGCACGTACTTTGGAATTGACAAGGCCCTCCTTCTGGATCGATACCTTGGTTCTCAAACTGAGGGAAATACTTACTGCTCCTATGCTGCATCACCCTTTCCTCTTCAAGGGAAAAACCGACGCAAACCAGAGAAGTAACAAGAAGAATTCCTACGCACCAGGGAAGGACTTTTGTTGCCGCAGCAGAAGAGTTTCTCGCGCCGTTGCCGGGGAGGAAGATCATGTCAAGAACTCATCCAAGTAGGTGCCGCAAACTCATATCTTGCATTTACTTTGTTTGCCAGTTGCCTCTTGTTTTCCTCTCCCCCACTTCACCAATTTGCCTCTTTCGTTCGCTTTTTCGTTCACCCTTTACGTTCGCCCTTTTTCTGGCCCGCTTTTTGTTTGCTTGTGCGCTTGCTTGCCTGCTAAAGCCCGAATGGCCCCACTAAGGGATTTTGATGCTCGCTTTGTGAAGTAAGAAGAGATTGAAACTAGTGTTAAAGGCTTCATGTCTACACAGTTTGAATATAATAGTTACTTCCGTAGAGAGCTGAAGGAGCAAAATTATTTTTTGGCTTTTATGAGTAGAGAAGTTTATGATATGGCCAAAGAATTCCTTGTGCTGAATTCCCAGTTTGCTTGTCTTGAAAAGCTAGTGGGCCAGATTTCTGATAAGCAAGCTACTTTAGTCAATAAAATGGCTGCTAAACCCGAAACCCGTG
This sequence comes from Hordeum vulgare subsp. vulgare, assembly GCF_904849725.1. NCBI lineage: Eukaryota > Viridiplantae > Streptophyta > Magnoliopsida > Poales > Poaceae > Hordeum > Hordeum vulgare. Next base: position 463,912,318 of record NC_058523.1, read on the forward strand.
ATGAGAATCACGATGATCATAAAGTGATTGGTGTGAATCCCATTGAATCTTTGTTTTCTTGTGTCAAACCTAATGATTATGGGGCTGGATATGAATCCACTTTGGTTGAAAAGTGCCCCAATGATTCGGAGTCCATCTATCTTGATGCTAAAAGCATTGAAAGTGGAATAGAAGACGTTAAAACTTTGAGTAGTAATGAAATTACTACTGTGGATTTCGAAGAATTCAATTATGATAGTTTCTCCTTGATTGAATGCATTTCTTTGATGCAATCCATGTTGAACTCTCCACACGCTTATAGCCAAAACAAATCCTTTACTGATCATATCGTCGAAGCTATGATAAAAGCGTTTGAAGAGAAACTTGAATTGGAAGTCTCTATCCCTAGAAAACTTCATGATGAGTGGGAACCTACCATCAAAATCAAAATAAAAAACTATGAGTGCAATGCTTTGTGTGATTTCGGTGCTAGTGTTTCTGTGATTCCAAAGTCTTTATGTGATATTCTTGGTTTTAATGATATTGAAGAGTGTTCTCTTAATTTGCATCTTGCTGATTCTACTATCAAGAAACCCATGGGAAGGATGAATGATGTTCTTATTATTGCAAATAGGAATTATGTACCCATGGATTTGATTGTGCTTGACATTGATTGCAATCCTACATGCCCTATTATTCTTGGTAGACCTTTCCTAAGGACTATCGGTGCTATCATCGATATGAAGGAAGGGAATATTAGATTTCAATTTCCTGTAAGGAAGGGCATGGAACACTTTCTTAGAAAGAAAATAAGATTTCCTTATGAATCCATGATGAGGACTACTTATGGTTTGAGCACCAAAGATGATGATACGTGATGCTATCGCTCCTATGCCTAACTAAGGGCGTTAAACAATAGCGCTTGTTGGGAGGCAACCCAATGAATTTATCTTTTTCATTCTGTTTTGTTCCATCCACATTTTCATAATTCTGTTGGATTGTGTTTTTTGTGTTTCTTTTTGTGTTTGAGCCAAGCAAAACCTTTATGACTAGTCTTGGTAATGGTTGTTTGATCCTGTGGGAAAAAGACAAAACCTTTTCGCTCACGAGATGATTTTTCATTTTTATTCTGAAAGAGATTTTGAGTTGATTCTTTTTGCCGCTGATTGATATGCTTTTTCCCCAGACCGTCATAATGTTTCAGATTTTTTGAGGTACCACAAGTATACGAAGTATACAGATTGCTACAGACTGGTCTGTTTTTGACAGATTCTGTTTTTGTTGAGTTGGTTGCTTGTTTGATGAAACTATGGTTAGTATCGGGGGGTACTAGCCATGGAAAAATGAGAATATAGTAGACCATCATCAATATAGATGGAATTCAAGTTTGCTACAGTACCAAAAGAAGTGGTAGTTTGTTTTCTTGTACTAATGTTATCACAAGTTTCTGTTTAAGTTTTGTGTTGTGAAGTTTTCAAGTTTTGGGTGACGTTCTCAGGGACAAAGAGATAAGGAGTGGAAAGAGATCAAGCTTGGGTATGCCCAAGGCACCCCAAGCCAAATTCAAGGACACCAAAAATCCTAAGCTTGGGGATGCCCCGGGAAGGCATCCCCTCTTTCGTCTTCAATCCATTGGTAACATTACTTGGAGCTATATTTTTATTCACCACATGATATGTGTTTTGCTTGGAGCGTCTTGTATCTTAGGAGTCTTTTCTTTTTGTTGTGTCACAATCATCCTTGCTGCACACCTTTTTGAGGTAGAGAGACATGCACTCATCGTGATTTTGCTAGAATGCTCATAGTGCTTCACTTATATCTTTTGAGCTAGATACTTTTGCTCTTGTGCTTCACTTATATCTTTAGAGCACGGCGGTGCGTGATTTGGTAGTTGGCTTATGCTATGAAAGTAGTCCCAAATGTGCTAGGTACCCAAAGAGGATGCAAAAACCTCCATCTTCATGTGCATTGAATAGAAAGAGAAGTTTTGATTCCTCTCAATTAGTTTTGAGACGTGGATTCGGTAATATTGAGAGTTATGTTAGTAGGATGTTGTGAATCTAGAGATACTTGTGTTGGAGTTTGTGATTCACGTAGAATGCACGTATGGTGAACCGCTATGTTAGAAAGTCGGAGCATAATTGATCTATTGATTGTCATCCTTTGTGTTGAGGTCGGGATCGCGCGATGGTTAACACCTACCAACCCTTCCCCTCGGAGTATGCGTTTATCACTTTGTTTTGATTACTAATAAAAACTTTTGCAATAAGTATATGAGTTCTTCATGACTAATGTGAGCCCATGGTATAGATGCACTTTCACCTTCCACCATTGCTAGCCTCTCTAGTGCCGCGCAATTCTCGGCGGTGCAAAACCCACCAAATTCCTTCCTCAAAACAGCCACCATACCTACCTACTATGGCATTTTCATAGCCATTCCGAGATATATTGCCATGCAACTCCCACCGTTCCGTCTCATGACTTGTGTCGTCACTCTCATATTGTCATTGCATGATCATACTAGATCGTTGCACATCTCGGTACACCGCCGAAGGCATTTCCTATGGAGTCATCATCATTGTGATCTTTGAGCTTTGAGTAACTAAAAAGTGTGATGATCATCATTATTAGAGCATTGTCCCATGTGACGAAATAAAAAAGAGGCCAAAGAGCCCAAAAACAAAAAAAAAAAGAGAAAAGAAAAAAAAGAGGCCTAAGGGCCCAAATAAAAAAAAGAAATGAGAGAAAAAGAGAGAAGGGACAATGCTACTATCTTTTTCCACACTTGTGCTTCATATTAGCACCATGTTCTTCATGATTGAGAGCTTCTTGCTTTGTCACTACCATATGCTAGTGGGAATCTTTGTTTTATAACTTGGCTTGTATGTTCCAATGATGGGTTTCCTCAAAATTGCCATAGGTCTCCGTGAGCAGGCAAGTTGGATGCACACCCACTAGTTTTCCTCTTGAGCTTTTACATACTTATAGCTCTAGTGCATCTCTTGTATGACAATCCCTACTCATTCACATTGATATCTATTAATGGGCATCTTCATAGCCTATTGATACGCCGAGTCAGTGTGACCATCTCCTCCTTTTTGTCTCACAACCACCACCACACTCTATTCCACCTATAGTGCTATATCCATGGCTCGCGCTCATGTATTGCGTGATAGCTATAAAAAGTTTGAGAAAGTAAGAGTGCGAAAACAGTTACTTGGCCAATTCCAGGGTTGTGCATGATTTACATTAGTTGTGTGAGGATGATGGAGCATAGCCAGACTATATGATTTTGTAGGGATAACTTTCTTTGGCCTTGTTATTTTCAAAGTTCATGATTACCTTGCTAGTTTGCTTGAAGTATTATTGTTTTCATGTCAATAGCAAACTATTGTTTTGAATCTTACGGATCTGAACATTCATGCCATGTGAAATAAGTTCCAAAGGACAACTATTCTAGGTAGCATTCCACATCAAAAATTCATTCTTTATCACTTCCCTACTCGAGGACGAGCAGGAGTTAAGCTTGGGGATGCTTCATACGTCTCCAACGTATCTATAACTTTTGATGGTTTCATGCTATTATCTTGTCAAACTTTGGATGTTTTGCATGCCTTTTATTTATTTTCCGGGACTAACTTATTAACTCAGTGCCAAGTGCCAGTTCTTGTTTTTTTCCATGTTTTTGACCCCTTTCAGAGGAGATTTTGAAACGGAGTCCAAACGGAAGAAAATCCCCGAAAAGGTTTTTTCTGGAATGGAAAAAGATCGGAGGACTTGGGAGCCAAGCCAGAAGAGCCCCAAGGGCCCCACAAGCCCCCACCCCGCGGCCAGGGGGCGCGCCATCCAAGCTTGTGGGCCCCCTAGAGGTCCTCTGACCTAGATCTTGCGCCTATAAATTCCCAAATATTCCCCAAAAAAATCAAGGGACGATCGCAATTACTTTTCGTCGCCGCAAGCTTCTATATCCGCAAGATCCCATCTGGGGCACATCCTGGTGCCCAGCCGGAGGGGAGATTCGGACACGGAGGGCTTCTTCATCAACACCATGACCTCTCCGATGATGCGTGAGTAGTTCACCATAGACCTACGGGTCCATAGCTAGTAACTAGATGGCTTCTTCTCTCTCTTGGATCTTCAATACAAAGTTCTCCATGATCTTCATGGAGATTTATCTGATGTAATCTTCTTTTGCGGTGTGTTTGTCGAGATACGATGAATTGTGGATTTATGATCAGATTATCTATGAATATTATTTGAGTTTCTTCTGATCTCTCTTATGCATGATTGCGTATCCTTGTAATTCTCTTCGAGTTGTGGGTTTTGTTTGATCAACTAGATCTATGATTCTTGCATTGGGAGAAGTGTTTGGTTTTGGGTTCATACCGTGCGATGACCTCACCCAGTGACATAAGGGGTAGCGAGGCACGTATCGTGTTGTTGCCATCAAGGGTAAAAAGATGGGGGTTTCATCATTGGTTTGAGATTATCCCTATACATCATGTCATCTTGCTTAAAGCGTAACTCTATTCTTCATGAACTCAATACACTAGATGCATGTTGGATAGCGGTCGATGTGTGGAGTAATAGTAGTAGATGCAGAAAGTATTGATCTACTTGTCTCAGACGTGATGCCTATATGCTAGATCATTGCCTTAGACATCGTCATGACTTTGCGCGGTTCTGTCAATTGCTCGACAGTAATTTGTTCACCCACCGTGATATTTGCTATTATGAGAGAAGCCTCTAGTGAACACTATGGCCCCTAGGGTCTACTCCACACCATATTTTGAGCCTTACACTTTTTACTTCGTTGCACTTTCCGCCTTCAGTTCTCACTTTGCAAACAATCTTGAAGGGATTGACAACCCCTTTGAAGCGTTGGGTGCAAGCTTGTTTGTGTTTGCACAGGTACTTTGGACTTGACGAGGCCCTTCTTCTGGATCGATACCTTGGTTCTCAAACTGAGGGAAATACTTACTGCTCCTGTGTTGCATCAGCCTTTCCTCTTCAAGGGAAAAACCGACGCAAACCAGAGAAGTAACAATAAGAATTCCTACGCGCTAGGGAAGGACTTTTGTTGCTGCAGCAATGCACATCCCCATTGAGGTAACCTAGTGACTATTCGAAAATTCTCCGTCTTCTTTTGCGATTCGAAAAAGTTTGTCAAGGAGACTTGATCAACCTCATTGACGGAATTTCTTTCGATGACCATGAGATGGATGAGGACCAACATAGGTTGACCGTTATTTGTTGAGGAAGAGAGGTGGGATGAGTAGCATCCCCAAGCTTAGATGCTTGATACTTATTATAATGGGTTCCTTGGGCATCCCCAAGCTTGAGCTTTTGTATCTCTTTCAATCTTCTCATATCCCGGTTTCACCGAAGTCTCAAAAACTTCATCCACACAAAAACTTGAAAAGAACTCGTGAGATAGGTTAGTACACATAAGAATGAATCAATACTTCATTTACTCCCAAGACAAGTTGCATAATAATTTTCAAACATTATCTACTATTTACTATCATTTCCACAATTTATATCTGAAAGTGCATTATATCGACTAGAAGGGGTGAATAGGCATTTTTTATGAATTCGTCACTGAGGAAATTCCTCAGTCGCGAATGGCGAGCAACAGATTAAGTACTCAGGCAAGTGGGCAAAACAACAATAGCATAGTCTTCAGAGTGAAATGAAACATTCAGTTTGCACAAGTAGCGTGTTCAGGATATGCAAGTGAAGAACAAGTGAAGTTAAGAATTTGGGGTGGGGAAATTGCAAAAGTCTTCAGTAAAATTCTTCAAATAGTAACGATCAATTTCATCAACATACAACTGAGGAAATGAAAGGGTTGAGGAAATAGAACCGGTACTCGATGAAGAGAGTGGTTTGATGACCCAGTTCCAACTGTTGTGACAGTCGTACGTCTAGTTTGGAGCGGATTGGTATTTAAATCAAAGGACACACTATCCCATGACACATAGTCCTTACTGTATTCTCCTTGAGATAAGGACACATAGTCCTTTCCTAACACTCGTGATAAGACTTCATGGAAGACTACCAAACCCTCACAAACTTGGTCACCCAAAGATGCACAATTGACTGCTGGATGCTCTAGACCATGACGCCTAACCTTCTGAAGAATGCACTGTCCTCAAAGGTAACAAGCGTCGGTTCCACACAGGAACAATCTCTTCAGTGATGCTCAATCACTTTCGAGTTTTTGGGTTTTGGATTTGGTGTTGGTTTTTTTCCTCACAGATGGTTTTCTCTCAAAGTCTTCGAGGAATGTGTTGCTCTCAAATGACAAGTGTCAGTTTCTCCTGCGGAGCAGCCTACCAGCTAGTGGTTATGGGGGCGGCTATTTATAGCCTCGGAACAATCCCGACATGATTTGACATAAATGCCCTAATGATATGATCGTTATGTGGATAAGGTTGGGGACAACTGGCGCACACCGTAGCAACGGTCAAAATGTTTCAACTGTGAAAGTCCTGATGTCTCTCATGTTCCGCACTGATAGGTAATTCGCACTGGTGAAAACCTAACTCCTCAATTAGAGCAAATTCCTCGGATATCATAAGATCTTTGTCATTGTTATTGAAAAATTTGACTAACTTGTAAAAGATTTCTAAAGGCTTCACTCGAAGGATTGGTATATGTAGGCTTTGAGATGAGAATCACTTGGAAACTTTTCCTTCGTATTACGTCAACCCCCTTTAACAGTAGGGTGATCCTATGACTCAAACTACAGGAAATGAAACTATGAAAACAAAAGTCTTCATGCTTCAAAGTCCTCGCATCAAAGTCTTCACACACACCGAAATCCGCAAGTTGATGCCATAACATGTATCAAGTGAATAACTTGAATACCCCAATGTCGCTATGGGTATCCGCATGCAAGAGATGCATCAAGTGTTCTAAACCAAAAAATTCAATCCAACATAACGAGATCTTAAAGGGAAAGATTCAATTCATCGCAACAAGATGGCAAGGGAAGAACACCATATGATCCGACTGTATTAAAAAAGCTCGTGATACATCAAGATCATGTCATCTCAAGAACACGAGAGAGAGAGAGAGAGATTGAACACATAGCTACTGGTACATACCCTTAGCACCGAGGGTGAACTACTCCCTCCTTTTCATGGCCTCCGTCGGAATGATGAAGATGGCCACCGAAGATGATTTCCCCTATCCGATAGGGTACTAGAAAGGATCCATATGGGTTTTTCGTTGATACAGAGAGTTGCGGCGGCTGAGCAGAAGTGCTCCCTTTATTTCTGGGGTTTCTGGTATATATATGATTTTTGGAATCACGCCAAATGAAGCCACGAGGGCCCCACAAGCTAACAGGGCATGACCTAGGGGGCGCCCTGTTGGCTTGTGGCCCACATGCGGCTTCCCTCTTGTGGTTCTTCGCTCCAATATTTATTATTTCCTCCAGAAAAAATTATAAAAAGTTCCCCGCGATTCTGAGAACTTTCGTTTTCTGCACAAAAACAACACCATGGTAATTCTAGTGAAAACGGCATAAGTCCGTGTTAGTTTTAAATAAATCATATAAAGTGCATCAAAACTGTATAAAAATATTGTAAACATAAGTGAATATGGCATGAATACTTTATTAATTATTTGTACATTGGAGACGTATCGGTGCACGTAGGTGAGCCTTGTTGTTTTAGGTTTTAAGCTTGAAAAATTGAACACTAGTTTATTCCACATTTGTTTAAGCTAAACCATAATTATTTTGAAGTACCTATTCACCCTTCCTCTAGGCGACATCCACGTCCTTTCACGCATGAAGAACATGCTAGGGCAGGTGATGAGACTATTGTGTCTGAAGGAATTCCCAGGATGACTGCATTAGTCGTGCCTAAAGAATTTTATACATCTTCACCCTCAACTGCTCCAGTAAATTCTTTAATAGTGAAAAAAATCACACTTTCTTCTGTACTAGAAGTGAAGAAAACCAAGCCGCTGAAAAGAAAGCTACCAAGGCCACTAATATGTTTGTGAGTGTACACAGGAGAAACAATCCGTGAATATTTGGTTTAACCGATGAAAGACGATCCCTAAAAATGTATTTGTTCAAGTGAATAATTTGGTGCAATCTTTGAAGAAATTGAAGTGAAGAGTTGGAAGCTCGAAGACTTTGTTTTTGTAGTTTTCTTCTCTTATTTTGAGTCATAGGAAACATCGTACTGTTAAAGGGGAACTAGATGATCCATAGGCATATTTCCAAGTGACACTCTTCTAAAAAACGTACACCTACCTTTTTTTAGCTGATGACCTTAGAAATCTCTTGTAGTCGGTTTAGTTCTTCAACAATAGAGATGAAGTTCTTCTAGTCGCTAACAAAAATGGTCTGGGTGAGGAGTTAGTATTTCACCCGTGCGATTTGCCTACAAGGAGGAAATTGAGTGCCCTGACGAATTTGAGAGTTTAAATTTCCGACCGTTGTTGCGCTTAGTGCTAGCTGTCGAGTGGATCCTTACCCTGACAACAGTCATATTCGCACGAGCCTTTATGTCTTATCATGTTGGGTTGCCCTGGCTATAAATAGTCGCCCCACATCTAGAAGTTGGTTGGCTGCTTCAAGAGAGAGATTGACAAGTTTCATCTAGAGCAACCCTTCCTCTGACGACTTCGAGAGAATCCTAAGTGAGGAAAAACCCAAACACTCAAAGCCTCAAAGTGATTGAGCATCACCGAGTTTTTTTCATGTGTGGAACCAACGCCTATTACCTTTGAAGACCATGTATCTTCCAAACGGTTAGGCGTCAAGGTTTGGAGCATCCAAGAGTCATTGTGGATTGCCGAGTGACCTAGCGTGTGAAGGTTTTGGAAGTCTACCTTGAAGACTTATCATGAGTGATTGGCCGGAGTCTAATTGACTTTAGCTCAAGAAGAATACGGTGAAGACTTAGTGTCATTTGGTTTCACACCACGCCGTTCCAACCATACATACAACTGTCACATCAGTTGGAACTGGTCAAACAAATCTCAAGTCTTCATCGAGCAACCAAGTTCTATTTCCTCAACCTTTCATTTTCTCATTTATATGTTGATGAAATTGTTCCTTATCATGTGAACACTTTGACTCTAGACTTTATCAATTTGGTCAATCCTAATTCTTTAGTCGCTGTACTTTCTGCCTGCTTATCCTGATTGCTTGCTACTCATTCATCGTGTATGCTCTGTTTCATCAACGATAGAGAGGAAGTTCTTTTGGTTTCTGACAAAATTGACCTGAGTGAGGACTTAGTATTTCACCCGTGCGATTTGCATACCAGGAGGAAATTGAGTGCCCTCATGAATTTTCGATCGTTGCTGCGCTTAGTACCACCTATCGAGTGGATCCTTATCGTGACAACGGTCATATTTGCTGAAGACTTTATCAATTTCGTCAATCCTATTTCTTTAGTCACTGTACTTTTCTCCTGCTCATCCTGATTGCTTGCTACTCATCCCTCGTGTATGCTCTGTTTCATCATGATGACTTTGTTGTTACCATGGTTCACATGCATTTGAGTACTTTATCCGTTACATAACATTTCATCACTATGTATTTTTTCACTAAGTAATTTTTGAGTGACGAATTTGTTATAATCGCCTAATCACCCCCTGTGGCCGATATAACACACTTCCAGGAACACAACAATGTTCCAGCACAAAAGCGCTCCTCCACCAATATTGCTCAACTCCATCAATGTCGAGACAACTTTTTTTTGGCATACCAATGCTCCTTTAGCAGCTTAGTCTATTTCTTAGCCAATGTTGTTCAACTCATGTGCAAGCAAAATCCTCAACCAAAATTGCGCCTAGACAATTTTTTGGGAGGGCAACCTTGTGCATAAATCAAACATACCCTAAGATTACATAACAACAAAACCACATGGACACACATGTGTAGCATCTCTTTTTGGTCTTTAGTTGGTACCAAAGCGACCTAATTTCAAGCATACGGATGTATTTATGTAAAGTACTACTCAGTGAAGGAAAATCAAAACAATAATGTCATACCACTTCCATCCCCATTAAGAAAAAATATATATCCTAATAAAGGCGTGTATGTCTCTTTTCCTCTTTCATGAAAGAACACCACCATAAGCAAAAGAAGTCGTGGTGTGTCCAAACTACCCCCATAACACGACACTACAAAATCAAAGCACAATAAATGCATGCAGAAAATCACAGAGTAAGAACAAAGCGAAAATCAATGTGATCTTTCCGTTATGCTCGCTCACCAATCAGAAAACAGGGGGATATTCGCTATTGAATTGCATGCCGCACATGCGATTGAGAAGAGTAGTTTCGGTGGACTCAAGGGCCCACAACACTGGAGTTTAAAGAGAGACTAATTTCCAATGGTAATTTCTTTTTGGCAGTTTTGATCTCTTTCCATTGCCCTTTGTCTTTTGTGCCGAGGATTTTCCGCTCTCCTTTCAAATACAGGGTGCATACATACTCCCTCCGCCCCATAATATAAGAGCGTAGTAAAAATGTTCTTATATTATGGGACGGAGGGAGTAGATGTCAAAGTGACACATCGATTTTTTCAGGGGTTGAAGCTATGAACCTTAAAATAGACCTTGACATTTCCTTCACCTACATAAAGAGACGTTGGAGCGAGTCATTTTGACAATTTGCTAGATTGGAGCTACGATCCCCCTAAGGCTGCTCATAGTGGAGATTAACATATAGTACTATCATGCATATGTTACTATTGTATGATAGTACCTTCATAGTGCATAGTATCATAAAGTAGTACGTATCATAGGTGATCTCATTTATTGACATGCATGACACATAGTAGCATAGCATTTAACATGTTACGGTATCTACCTATGTTACTATAATCCTCTCTCTCTTCTTTAATTACTTGCCACGTTACCATGTTTGCTAATCCCAAGACTATGTTACTAGCTATGATACCCCACTATGGCCAGCCTAAACCCCAAGACACCACCTTTTCGTTCCATCAACCGTTCATTGTATGCAGAGAGAAAGTCTTCGTAACACAAAAGTGCCTTTTAAGATGCTTTTAACCATGTAACTTGCTCTGCAACCACCTCACCTCACCTCACCTCACCAGAGCAGCCCAACCTCAAGACCAAAGCGTGAGTCCCACAGCGGCGTACACTCCATGTTGATGCATAGGATTCCCGTTGGGCAGCTGTGAGTTTTGGGGAGCCGCGAGGCGCGAGTAGTAGTAGCAGTACCTGCACACCTCGAAAGGTGAAAACTCAACGAGAGAGGAAAAAAGGAGCACCCCACAAAAAAGCCGTCCCCACCCTCCTTAAAAAACCCGCCTCCGTTCATTTTTTATTTCTCCGCGGCCCCTTTTATTATCCTCTCCCTAATACAAACCCACGCCCAAACTACACACACAGGGTTCACAGGAGCTGCAGCGAGCGGAGAGAGAGAGAGAGAGAGAGAGAGGGCGAGAGCGGAGGGAAAGAGGGAGAGGCTCCGTGGAGAAATCCTGAGCTCGGAGGAGGAAGGCAGGCGAGGGGGCGCTCCCTAATCTTGAGCTCTTTGGGGGGGGGGGGGGGGGAAGGAAGGAGCTCTTGGGGATCCAACGGAGGCGGGAATGAGGGAAACGGAGGGAGGGTTCTCGATCCGTTCTTGAGCCGATTCTTTTGATTTCCTGAGCCGCGGAAGCGGGGAAGCTTTGGATCTCGAGGCCACCCGAGCGTGAACCCTCGGTTTCTCCGGGCCCTCCTCGCTGCATTGCCTCCTCCCCAGATCCGGACTGCCGGGCGAGGAAGCGCCGGGTCCTCGCCCTCGCCGCCCACCTCAAATTCGCCCGGAAATTCCAGCTTCTTTAGCTGTCTCCGGAGCCCCGCGCTTCAGATCTTTCTCGAAATGTCCATTATTTTGGTTGGGTTGGACGCGGTGGTGGCGGCGACTACTTTATGAGCTGTCTCCTGCCATTTTTGGAGTAGATTCACCCGCAATGGCGGATCTTGCCATGGAGCTGTAAAGGGGGGCTCTTTCCGCGAGAGCGACAGCAGCTGGTCATAAGTTGCAATGTCTTTGAAGAGCATCGTGCGGGAGCTCAAGGAGATGAGGGACGGCATCGGGAGCATGTCCAGGCGCGGCGGCGTCTCCGACGGGCGCGCCGGCCACGGCCGCGGGGGGTCGCGGCATTCCTGGCCCAGCCTGTGGCCGGAGCCGCAGCCGCAGCCACAGCGGCCAGGCCAGGAGCCGCAGCAGCAGGGGCAGTGGGCGAACCTGCCGCCGGAGCTGCTGATCGACGTGATACAGAGGGTGGAGTCCAGCGAGGTGGCCTGGCCGGCGCGGCGCTATGTCGTGGCCTGCGCAGCCGTCTGCCGGACGTGGCGCGAGGTCACCAAGGATGTGGTGAAGACCCTCGAGGAGTGCAGCAGGATCACCTTCCCCATCTCCCTAAAGCAGGTATCTCCAGTCCCCCCACATCAATGCCTTCTTCCGCCATGATCTGTTTGCTCATCAAATGTGTGAGTCTGGATGCTTAACCTTGGTGGTTTGGCGCAGCCGGGGCCTCGTGATTGTCCCGTGCAGTGCTTTGTGAGGAGGGACAGGGCGACGTCCACCTATCTCCTCTACCTGGGGCTCAGCCCATGTAAGTCAATCTTGTCTGGTTGCTTCATCACATGGTTTATCGTTCCTTCTTGTTCTGGTACCATTGCATCAAGATGTATTGCTTCAGTCATACTTTTATGTTCTGGCACCACACGCAAGAATGCAATCGCAGAATAAGCGGTTTCCTTGTGAGTTAGTATGGCTGACCTATGCAAGGCGATTTGATGCATGATTTATTCCATTCAGTGGAATCTGTATCAGGTAATGCCCAGTTGTTTGTATCATAAAATTCCCCCTTTACATGCGAGATTCATATTAGAGTGCTCTCATGGACGGTTTGTGTATCATGCCTCTCTGTTCGAGTTTGTACTACTACGTTCCTTTGAAAAGAATCCTCAGAATAATGAATAACAATCAATCTAAGGGTTTCCCCACTACTGCAAGAGCTTTATTGATTGCTAGTCCTGAACTCCAAATTGTGAAGGGGGCTAACTGTAACTGGTTAACATTATTGTGGACACTGTAATTAGTTAAGTGAGGGTATACATATAGTAAAACTCCTTCCTTGATGCATCAAATTGGACCTGGGTCACTCATTGCTTAGCAAGTGTAGCAGGACTAGAAGCTGAACTCAACCGTTCATGCGGTGCATTAATTTTGACCAGAATAAGCTAGACATCATATGTGCAGTCCACAGCAAACCTTTTTTAGGATCAGTCCACATCAGACTTGGTAGGCAGTGGAGCAGGGTGCATTTAGAAAGATAGCTTGCACCACATCCTATTTTAAGATCAATTCATTTGCAGAGATTTAGACAGACACAAAAATCTACCAAAGCTCAAATATGCCCAACAATGTCACTGACTACTGTTCTGTATGTAATGCAGCTCTGCATGGGGAAAATGACAAGCTTTTGCTTGCAGCCCGCAAGATCAGACGTGCAGCTAGGACTTCTTTTGTGATATCGCTTATCTCTGATGATTTTTCTCATTCGAGCAGCACCTACGTTGGCAAACTGAAGTAAGCTTATTATTTTGTTGGCTCAGTTATATGCTTACTTTACTTTGCGTTTTTAACCACACGATCTTCTCCTGAATCAGACCAAACTTCCTTGGCACAAAGTTCACAATATTCGATAGCCAACCTCCTTGTGATGCTGCGGTGCTGCCTAACAACAAGCCAAGCAAAAGGCACTCGAAGCAAGTGTCACCAAGACTGCCGCTAGGCAATTACAATGTTGCTACCGTCTCATATGAGCTCACTGTCCTGCGCAACCGAGGACCAAGGAGAATGCAGTGCACCATGCACTCAATACCAGCCGTGTGCATTCAGGAAGGCGGCAAGGCCCCGACCCCTACTGGCATGGTACACTCACTCGACGAACAAGTGTCCACCTTATCAACCAGTAGTAAAGGAAAGGAACCGAACATCGAATTCTCCTCAACAAGCCTCACAGCTGATTTATCAGGACCGATCTCTACTAGCGAAGCACCTCTGCTTCTGAAGAATAAAGCTCCCCGCTGGCATGAGCAGCTGCAGTGCTGGTGCCTCAACTTCCGAGGGCGTGTCACCGTAGCATCGGTCAAGAACTTCCAGCTCGTCGCCTCGGTCGACCCCTCCCTTGGTGTCCCCGCGGCGGAGCAAGAGAAGGTGATCCTCCAGTTCGGGAAGATCGGGAAGGACATATTCACAATGGATTATAGGTACCCGTTGTCGGCGTTCCAGGCCTTTGCGATCTGCCTGACTAGCTTCGACACCAAACCGGCCTGCGAATGACCGAAGAAGGCGGCGTTAACCGGGCCAGCCAGCTTGAGACATTACCTGCCCCTTGGATGGTGTAAATTCTGATATCTTTGCTTCAATTCTCGGACGCTGCCCCTGGGGAGATGGATGGTAGGTGGTAGATTGATGATAGTTTTGCCGGATCAAGATGTGGGAGCAATGATATCTCCGTATCTTGGCAAACCCCCCAGGAAGATTTGGGCGAACTGTTGTAAGCGACTGCTATGTATTATTGTTGTTGTTGTTGGAATGTTTAGCAGTGACATATCACTGCCTTTATGGACATTGTTCATCTTGCCTGCTCTCCTCTGAAATTCTTCAGTGTTTCGTCTCCTGCTAGCTACTGAGATTGATGACCGTCAGCATTTTCATGTCACTTTTTTCGTTTGGTTCCGTGTTTAATCTGTGAGGACTTTGTGTTGAATCGCTTCGAGATTTTTACTGCAAAACACTGTAGCCAGAAATGTATGAAGATCTGAAAATTGACACGTTCTTGAAGGGCAATATATATTGTTTGATACGCGCAAAAGAAAGTTTGAAATAAAACAAATTAGGGCAAAATATATTGTTTGATACTTGCAAAAGAAAGTTTGAAATAAAACAAATTAGGGCAAAATATATTGTTTGATACGTGCAAAAGAAATTTTGAAATAAAACAAATTAAATGCTACAAGGATAAACGGAGTACATATATGCACTAGTAATTACTACCAATGTCATCTTATAACTGGATGTAAACTTTTAAAATACATTTCTAATCAGAGGAAGTATTGCCCAT
The DNA here is from genome assembly GCF_904849725.1 of Hordeum vulgare subsp. vulgare. Taxonomy (NCBI): domain Eukaryota; kingdom Viridiplantae; phylum Streptophyta; class Magnoliopsida; order Poales; family Poaceae; genus Hordeum; species Hordeum vulgare. The sequence goes on from NC_058523.1 coordinate 463,927,427, forward strand.
AATCTCAGCCTCCAATCATTTTTTTCTCATGAACACTGTGACATGTGCCCCACGCGTAGTTTGAAATATTCCGAATAGTAGTCTATCTTGCAAGCCTGCTTCTCTGGACCTTTGCTTGCATATCTTCGTGATCTACGCTGGGCCAGAGAAGAATGCTAATTTTTTAGCCGAATGTTTTTCCCTTTTTCTTTTGAAGGCGCATAGAAGAGCGATAATAGTGGTACTAGAAGGATCCGAGAGTTCATTTAACCATTACGCCAGCAGATAATAACATGGAAGCAGACGAAAATTGCTTCTTTGCTTTGCTTTGCTTTGGTAATCTTGGGTTCCCACGCCCGCGGAGAAGCACCGGGTTTGGGCAGGAAGCATCTCCAACTCCGTCATCGTGGATGTCATGTACCGCCTGGCCTTGGTCCTCGCTTGCGTGGCGTGGTGATCCGCCTCCCCGCTGAATCTTCTCCGCCTTCTAGAAGGTGAGAGCGTCTTCTCAGAAAGAAAAGAAAAAAAGACACGTACTGGTTGGCCCTGGCCGCCTATTTCTTCCTCCGTCTACCCCACTTCACGTGGCGGCGTTACGCCCTTTGACCGTAGCACCGCCCCACTTGCTCCGACGGAACGGAGTACATGGAGGAGGAGGAGGAGGACTGGCCAGCGACCATGCATGTCAAATCGATGGATCCATGACGAAATCTAGATTTACTCCTTGGCCTCTGAATTTACTCCCTCCGTCCCATGACGTAAACACATGAGGAAGATGCACGAAATAAACCAGGACTCCTCCTCTTCGCATTGCTTGAAGTATCCAACTCAAATCCAGACGATGGAGGACGGCTAGTCGGCGAGGGAACCGCGCCAGCACGAAACCCCGGCAGCCGGCAGGCAGAGCCAACGCCATCACCACCAGCCAACATAAATAAATATACTCCTATCCTAATATATACCACCACCGCCACGGTTAACGTGTTTGCTGTTACTACTATACTCGGCTACTAGCAGGGCGTACGTACTGCGGCAGCAAAAGCAATCGAGACAGGGACGAGCGCGCTGTTGAGGTTCGTCGGCGGCACCGAGCACCGAGCAGGCGATGGAGACGGTGGAGGAAGACGTGGAGGAGTACAGCTGGAGGGAGGTGGTGCTGCCGCGCCTCATCCCGGTGGTCCCCCACGCCGCGCCGGAGCTCGAGCGCGAGACCGGGGAGCGCCGCCGCGGCAGGGACCTGCTCGTCGCCATCGACTTCGGCCCAAACTCCAGGCACGCCTTCCGCTGGGCGCTCGCCCACCTCGCGCGCATCGCCGACACCCTCCACCTCGTCCACGCCGTCTCCAGTTGAGCCCTCCGCCGTCCCATCTCGTCTCGTCTCACCCGAATCGCATCTCTCTAGGGTTGGCCGATTTTTTTTTATTTACTTTCGAGGCGATCCAGGTTCCCTCATCAATCATCCTGGAAAATTTGATACGTAACCCGAATTGTTAGATTATTGCGCGTAGTCAGGTCGCTGTCGATCGGTACGTATTTTTTTTCTACTTCCATTTGGCGGCTTGTTAGTTTCGTGTGTGTTCAGCGCCCTGGCTCTACTATGCTATATGTAATTTGGGCATGTAGTTTTGGGTTGGTTCTAAGCGGTACTAGTAATAATAGAACAAAAGACGGTGTTTTGGGCAGTCCGCCCAATATTTTAGTTTCGGTTGGAATATAGTCTCTTATCGTAGTGATAAGGCACCATACTTTGATTAACATTTCGTACCCCACGACCTCATCAGCTTGAATGTTCCCACGAAAGGAAGAACCGCCAATTGGCCGATATATCATGTCCTCACGACCCCACCTTGGTGAACTGCAATCAGGAAAGTTGTTGGCTGGTATCCTGGTTATCATGAATTCATGTTGCTAGAATGATGGGAATGCCATGATAGCATAACAGGGTTGGTTTCAGTCTTAAATAAACCAGGGGCATTCGGTTATACTCTGAATTACTGTGAGACCATCCAAGCATCTGAAATTCTGAACATGCAGGATATCGCTCCACATTCTGTAATCAATTTCGTCTCAATCTATAAATAAATTTTGTGGTCAACTGAAAATGAGGCTGAATGTGATCCAATTTCTGCAGGTGTGCATAATGATCTGGTATACAACAAGAGCCAGGAACTAATGGATGAGTTGGCCGTCGAGGCATTCAAGGAGTCACTGGTATGCTCTGTTAACCCTGTGTCTGTATAATCTCGTTGTGCAAATGAGCACTTTGTGCAACGGATTCATTTGTGTGACTCATGTTTTGGGATGCAGAGGCCGGGGGTGATCCTTCTTTAAAAAAAAATGTTTTGGGATGCAAGCTTAAAATGCAATGCAATGAGCACCTTTTTAGTGAAAGCTGTGCAGACTATTTCTCGTGTAGTGTTCATATTTGTGAATTACTGTGTCCTGTTTTGATTTTCATTAGTTTCCGCAAGGAATTGATACATGTGCCTTTGATTGGGAAACTTACAAGGTCCACACCAAGGCACGGATTATTGAAGGGGATGCTGGAAAGGTTATTTGCCGAGAAGCAGAGCGACTGAACCCAGCAGCCGTCATTATTGGCACACGTGGCCGAAGCCTTATTCAGAGGTATATGTCTTCTAAACCACAGTTCTGTTCCAACTGCGGAAAACCTTGATAACCTGAGGACCTGATGAGTTAGCTCTTTAGTTCATAACCTTGGCCAACACCGAGGCATAATTCTAGTATTATCCCATCAGGATAAGGTTTGCATATGAGAGTCCATCAAAGGTGTATTGCCGAAGCCCTTTTGTTGTTCTTGTTCAGTTTACATATCAACATATCTTCGTTTTAATATTGGCATAGTTACACAGTTCACGTGCACGTCATACTTGATTTGTGAGCATATAAATTTTCTCACCGATTCACCATCTAAAAGCAAGTCTACTAGTTTGTTGTGAAACGAAAACTCCCAAGACCATGATCTAATTCAATGTTTCAAGAATCAGGCCTGATTGTGGATAGGTAGGCTTCACTTAGTGCATGAAAAGAACATTAACTTCAGTGCTCTTTAAGAGAATCCTTTATTACTAAATAGCTACAACCCACTACCTATTTTTCCTAGCCATGCAACTATGAGACATAAGCAAGTATGCATGCAAGACATAAATAACATCTTTTGCATTACTCTATGCATGCAATGGTGCCACATCATCAATTCATGCATATTAGTCATAAATAGCTTTTTTGCATTAGAGTTCATCCTCCATATTTTGTTAAAAATTACATTTTAACTAAAACTTTCACTCTTTTTTTATACGTTTTGTATTTTATTGTTTTTAAGCTTACATTCGCTTTCCATTAGCTTTAGATTTTTTTATAACAACTATTTATCCATATTTTAGCAATGTTTCTGCAGCAACGTGCGGGGCATCATCTAGTATATGTGAGAGCTCGAGTATTTGTTCTGAAACCACAAAGTGCACTAAAAAATGTTCAATGTTGTTTTCTTATTTCTACCATTTGATGTATTGTCATATTTTATTGCGGCCTATGAGCTGAAGATATATTATGAAGTCCACCTTTAACTTTGCCCTTTTACTATAGTGTGTTGCAGGGAAGTGTCAGTGAGTATTGCTTCCACAACTGTAAAGCAGCACCGGTTATCATTGTCCCAGCCAAAGGTTAGTTCGAGTAGTTCTTACTTCATGATAGTCCACAACTTACACGAAATAAAGACTGTCAGATACAAGTGCTAGTGCCAAATCTGGCATGTGCGTCTGTGTATGCCCATATTGGTATGCATTGGTGGATGCATGTGGATAATTTCTAGCAGTTTCTAGTTGTAAAGAATTTTTTGCCACAAGATATTCAAGCAAATGATTCTGCTGTTTCTCTACGAGTCTGCCTTGTGTTCTCCGAGAGTAATTTCTGCTCTTCCTCACATCAAATTTGCGCTCGGTGAAGAAGGCTCATTTTCCTTTTCACACCGATACTGTAATGTTGGTGACGATTCTCCTTCCCTCAAAACAATTCATTAATTCAATGTTGTTTGTGATGGAAAAAATATTCACTTGATAAACAATATTTTAATGTAGCTTTGTTGACGGAGTCACAACGAGAGCAAAGTTATCTTATACTGTTACCTTTTAGTAGCAAAACATATTTGATGGTTTAAGATATATTGAAATTTGAGTAGTACCCATGAAAAGTCTGAAACAATATACCTTGCTCGAAGAGCGGATCTGGGCGCACTTAGATCTTCATCAGAACTTATTGTGAGTGATGGTGTGCACATGAATTATGTTTTACTTTGAGTATAAGTAAGGTTGAATTATGTCTTTGCAGAAGCTGGTGAACAGTCTGTGCTTTAAAGAGGGGACGACAAGTAGGAGACAGCGGTGCACTGGTTTGGTGTTGCACTTTCAGTTTAATGTAATTTAGCTGATAAGATTGTGTGCATGTTGTTGTTCTGAATTTGTTTGTAGTGAGAACATTTATTCTGAGCAAGGTAGCGAGAATATATTGTAAATGCTTTTGCTGTAATCTGAATCCTTCGTGTAGCTCAGTAGTGAAGAACTGCGGATTGCTTATGATATGATTTGGTACACGAGCAATACAAGAATATAACTTCACACAAATGTGCTTCTGTTTTCATTGCTGACAGAATACTGCATTAGTACAGTTGCTATGAATAAAGAATCTTCAGCCACACGTATAGTTGCAGTTAAAACTCCAGGAATGAGAATTAATCCTGCTTACAGTTCCATTTTGAGGTTGTCTAACAAACAGCCACCTGCAAGGGAAAGTAGCAGCCTGATTCAGGGGAAATGTTCTTCTGAAGTTAAAAATAGTACAAAATGGGCACTTGAGTCCTGACACTGCACCGCATACTAAAAATATGAATTTCATATTTGCATTACAGGACCAACATAGCAGCTTATTCAACTTTCGATGTGTTCATGGCACATGCTTCCTGCACTTAACTGACTATACACATGCATCTTCCAAATTTGCACAAGAAGCAAGTACTGTTTGTTTTTGGTCGAGTTCTTTAATCTTCTGTCAGTATAACACCTATATGATGACTACACTAGCCTCAACTTATGTGTAACAACGTCTTATTTTTTCCTTGACTAAACATGTATCTATGTTCTTTCACATGAGTATATCAGTACAAAGTAACCCTGCAAGTGCAAGCTTTGCTTCACAGAAGCAGCTACTCACTTTGAACTGACTGAAACTGTGCATCAAACCCACTGAACAAGTTCTGGGATGCAATGTCCCAAGCGGCAGCTCCGTTCACCTGCAACAAAACGCAACAAAACAGAAGTTCAGAATATCATCATCTATCAGAACCGTACATCATGCAAGGACGGTCGATCTCCGGGCACATACATCGAGGCATGACTCTACCGATGTGGCGGCCGACGCCGACGCCGGCGTGGCAGCCGCCGACCGGAGCGGGTACGGGTGGTTGAGGACCATGTCTAGCCCGAACCCAGCAGCCGGCTGCTGCATCTGCTGCATAGCAGTGTTGCTCATCTGAAGGCAGGACGGGTCCAGCTGCCCATGGTGCATCGGCAGCGTCATGGCGGGCAGGGCCGCCGCGGGGCCGCACGGCTGGCTCATCCTCCTGCCACCGAAGAGGTCGTCGACGATGTTGAAGTTCACCACCGGGTTGGCGGCGGCGATCTTCATGGACAGGAACTGCGCGCGTGCAGCCATGCCCAGAGGTAAGAAGCATGCAACGTGATCTTCACACGAGAGAAGCGGAATCAGGCGGGTGGTTGATGCCGTGATGCGTACCTCGACCTGCTTCTGCAGGGACTGGACGTAGTTTATGATCTCGTCGAGCATGCCGGCCTTGCCGGTGACCTTGTCGCACCCGGGCACCAGCTCCTGCAGGTACCTCATCCGCTCGCTGATCCTCTCCCGCCTCACCTGCACCATGCGCACCAGGATCAAACTGTGCATGCATGCGCAGCGCAGGTTTGATTGTTCTTGTTTCTACGAGTAGCATAGCAATGCGTACCCGCTCGGCGAGGCTGTGGCTGTCCGTGGCCTGCCCGCGCCGGGCTCGGACGTGGATGTAGTCGGTCTTCTGGCCGGCGGCCGCCGCCTCCGGCTTCTTCCTGGCGCACGCCTTGGGCTTCTCCGGCCTCCCCTTCGCCGCCCCTCCGGCCTCGTCAGGATCGCGCAGCTGCTGCTTCCCTCTCGGCCTCTTGCAGCCGTCCTGACAACGGTTTTTTTTTTTTGTCAGTCAAATGCTAGCACACCAAGAAGCAGAGCGCATGCATGAACATCTGACGCACTCACCTTTGCGTCCAGATACGCGTCGGGTTTTCTCTTCGTGGAGCCGCCGCCGCTGCTGGCGCTGCCGCTGCGGGAGAAGGAGTTGCCGGCGCCGTTGCTGGTGCCCGCCGGCGGCGGCGGCGGCGCGCCGAAGGCCGCGTAGCACGCGCCGCTGAGGTCCGGCCACTCCTGCTGCTGCAGGTACCCGAAGGCGCCGCACAATGCGCGGTACTTGTCGTCGTCGTCGAGCAGGCCCTGGAAATGGCTCTCCACGGACGCCGCCGGACCCGGACCGCCGCCGCCGCCGCCGCAGTGCGCCATTAATCACCACCTCGCCAAGAGCGAGCGAGCGACCGATCGATGGATCAAGCCCGGACGAAGCCTTGGCTGATTCTTCTTGGTGAAGTGCAACCAACTATAGGTAAGGTGTGCGAGTGCGAGTGGATCTTGGAAGACAAGCGACGATCGAGGCGGCGTAGGGCTTGTGCCTGAAGCTTGCGTGTCCCTGTCTCGGTGTCTCCCTCCTCTTTTGTGCTTCCTGGAATTTTTCCTAATCCGTATATATAGAGGGGATGATGGGTGGCCGCGTAGGAGCATTTGTGCAAGTAATCGTACTTTTTTCCCTGCGAGATTGGATTGGATTGGATTGGGCCCTGTAGGTGTGATCATGTGAGGTAGGGCTGGGGTAAAGGAGGGGCCGGGTCCCTGTGTTTCAGCTGGCGGGCAGATGCATGCAGTGGCTACCGAGTCCCGCTCAGGCCCCTCCCGCTTGTCTGCAAACTGGTAAGTGGCTCGTTCCTACATTTGCCTTGGTTTGTAAGACTGATGCGCTGTCGACCATTGAGGCTAGGGAGACCAGTTATGATGTGTGAACGATAGCCATTCATCAGAAACGAGCATATGCAAAACTTTTTCCTCGGGCAACCAACAGTATCTCTTGCCTTTTCATGTGGAAGAAGAAAACCGACCTTGAACAAGGAAAACTGACCCAACGCTCCATGGTCTCGAAACGCTCGGCTTTGGTTCAACTCTCGGGGCGATGTTGCGCCCCAAGCGAGCCGACGACTCTGTCACCCAAATGACCATGATCGACACCATTCAATACGATCCATGTTGCCGCTTTGACTTACAAACCTGAACAACACACACTAGCCCTTAGGTTGCGTACCAAACGAGCCGACGACTCTCCTAACCATGTGACAATCGACACCCTACAACACATACGCTCTTCGGCGTCGTCATGACTCCGGCTTCCACATCGCCCCTAAGCCACGTACCCGATGAGTCGAGGACTCTGCCACCCAAGTGATCAAACTCGACACCGGCAACACAAATCCGCTATCCCAAGCTGCCATTCCCACATTCACACCGATCCCGAGGCCGCACAACTCCATAAGAAAATATCTTAGTCTCCAAGGTAAATAGGAAAAATCCGAGTCTCTTGAACAGGATCTTGAATGAGAAGTAGATCATAGTATTATATCTTAGGTTTTCAATATAAGCTGGGAGGTAAGGGACGTGATGTTTTTGCATCCGAGCTCAAATGAGTTTGGGTGAACAGTAAATTCAAAATAAAAATAAAAAAATACTTTTAAAATTTTCAAAAAAATCCGAATTTTCTTATAGCAAACTTTACATTTTTTAGAACATTTGTCAAATTTGTCGTATTTTTTAGATTTTGAACATGTTAAAAGTACTTTTGAAATTTAATGTTTGCCCGAGCTCATTTGAGCTCGGATGTAGAAGGGCACTTTTCGGAGGTAAGTCTATTGTTTGAAGAAATGATAGCACACTAGAAGGATAGTGCGTGCCGCACTGTGTTATATTCTTGAGGTTATACATGTTTCGTGTAATTTTTTTAAAGTTCTAAAAAAATTACGTATTAGTTGATTTGGCGTGTGAGGGATGCAATGAAGTTTTTTTTAATTAGATATGCTACTCCTACGAACATACTTTGTGGAATCATGCTTACAATTTATGGTCACGGATTTAGGAAAAAGTGGGCCAATGGTATAAATCGGGAAAGTATTTAGTGGAACAATATTTAGTATGTACAATCCATAGTAAATTATTCGTGAGTGTACCATTTTTCTTATTATCATTGTGGTGTTTGGGTGGTTTTTTTGACCGTATGATTGAAGAACGTCTTTTAATTAGTACAAAAATATGAGAAAATTATTTACATTGTTGGACGCGTGTGTTATGCTGGTGCTAAACGGCCATGGGCAATATTTTTGTACGTGCCATGGGCAATATTTTTGTTTTTTCACCCATTCATCGAGAGATCTCACCATGAAGCCAGGGTGAACGACTCAATCAATTATGTATCCAAACAAAATTAAATAGTTGAATGAGGGGCTTTAAAACAGGATAGCTCAATGATGTTAGAGATTTCAGTGCCACAACAAAGGATTGAATCAAGGATTGACGGGAGAAGCTTTAATATTAGGGACCATAGTGTATTTAACAATGAATAAGAGAGCTCACTGTGGAATTATTGACTAGGTCAAAATTGGATTACCCAACATCAAAGTGAGACCTCAATTAATTGTGAGGCCTTAAAGAAATAGAAAGCCCAGTGTTATAGAGGGTTAAAACAATTGAATGAGAAATTGTTGACCCGATCAAAATCGATGGCCCAATTTTAAATTGGTGACCTCAATTGAATGGGAGGTCTCCAATTTTAAAGAGTTTAGTGATATAATACATTTCTCAGTTATTGACTACTAATAAAATGTGCCTAATCGTTCACTTCCATAATTTACCGTGTTTGTTGAACTGTGCTGTGATGCGCTGAACTTATTTTATAATTGACCTAAAAGATAATCACCACAGGAAAAAAACAGGCAACCGGACGATAAAATGATTAGAAATAGACCAGGCAAACCAGACTACTCAGGGGAAATGAATAGCTAAGAGCATCTCCAGCCGTTGGAGCCCCTCAAAACATCACCGAACCAAAAAAATGGTGCATTGGGGCGCCAGATGCTTCATTCGACAACAATACGGATGCATCTTTCCAGCCACACCCCGTTCCAATCAAAGTTTGTGAGGGAAATGATGAAGTGGGTCAACAAAAAGGACACATGAAAGACGTAAATCGTTCAAACTTTCACTTACCCCCCCCCCCCCCCCCCCAAAAAAAAGAAAAGCCCCCCAAGGCGTCGAGCCGATGCTATTTTGACGTCCGGATGAGCGTTCAGGACATGGTTGAGACGTTTTTCGGTCAAAAAGCATCACCGAATACCGAACCTAAAAAGATGTCTTATGGACATCTTGGGGACGGGGGTTGAAGATGCTCTAAGCAACGAAGGATCCCTTTATGAATTTTGAAAGGGGAGGCTGCTTTCTGAGTTTTGACTGAGGCTGCCTACAAAAGGACGATTGTTGAGGTGACAGCTGCTCCAATAACCGCATGTACAACCTCTATCGTCTCTGCGCGCACTCGCACACCGGCCCCCATCACCGCGCACCCGCCACGTGTACACTGCATTAAGACGACGAGATCGCCGGATTAATGATAACAACCCTTTGGCCATTACTGTCGGAAAACCGCGCTTTGGGTTGTCGCTAATACGATGATCAGTATGCGTGCGCGTCGGCTTAATTCCTCTGGCACTGTCAGTCCTCTTCTGATACCAGTACCGATGACGATGATGGACAAGACCCGCGACAGTGTAGTTGTTTTTGTCAATTTTCGTGAGGCCGTTCCTTTATTTTTCTTGGACTCATCTGTTGTTTTTTGCTGCCAGAGCGTTTGCAGTATCTTGGGAATGTTGTGTTGTTTGTTTATATGCGAAATTGTTTAAGGTGCTCATGTTTGAACGAACCTATTTCGTTGAGTTGTTCTTCGTTGGTGTTCGCAGATTGGTCCATATATGTTTTTGGGAGTCTGTACATATCGTTGATGCGCTATGCGTTTGCTACCGCCCAGAGCAATTTACTGCTGTGCTATAACTTTATATGTGCAAAGTTTAAGAAAAGTAGCCCATGTTGAATTGCTAACCTGAAGGTTCTGAAGTTTCCTAGTTAGCTAGCGGGGTAGTAGCTAGCCAGCCAGCAGTCACCGTTGACAAGGTCGAATGGCTTCAGCTAAGCAGCTAAAGGTGGGAAGATTCAAAGTACGTCACCACACCTACCCAGCTCCCTGTCTGTCACTGGTTATGCAAGCTACCGTTCATCGTTTCCATTGCTCCGCTCCGGCGTGGTCGCAGTCATGGACGCGTCCAGCGCCCGCACCACACACAGGCCGATCGCGCCACGGCTGGCTGGCTACGTGCGTGCTCTAGCCCCATACGTACATGCATGATGCATCCCGTCGCATGCCCATCATCCGCATAGGCATAGCACCAAGCCAGCCAGGAGCCAAACCTCTCGTCTACCCTTGTCGGCCCTGCAGTCCGCCACTGCTCCGGAGCAGCGAGCGCCAGACGGCGCATGCAGCGTACGTACGTGCTCGAGAACGGGCGGGGTTGCTGACATGCTCGGGAAAGGGCCTCCTCCTCTTGTGGGCAGACACGAAACGGTCAGGGTCAGGTCGACCGGAAATTCAAGGAGATGGATCGATCGATCGGGCAGAGGCATGCGGCATGCCCGTAGTATGTGCATGGCAGGCGCAGGTGCTGGTATCAATTGCAGGTCGATGCATGGATATGGACGGATGGGGGTTCGGTCAGGCCCATGCAGGTCGATGCATGCACTGCGGGGTGGGGGTGGGGTGGTGGGGTGGGAGGGGGTTGTGTGTGGCTTGTCTTGTATTTGTCGCTGCCGGCGGGAGGCGCGGCAGAGGGGATCTCTGCCGGTGCGGCCAACAGGGCCCCTGAAAACCACCGGTGAGCGGACACCCCACATGCACCTCCGCCCGGCCCCCATTGTCCCGTGTGCCAGCGGCCCGGCATTCCTTCCTTCCACAGCATCCACTTCGTTCGTAGGACCTTTAATCTTGATTATCATTAGGAGGTTAGAAAGACAAATGGAACAAAAAACATGTGTATTTTTAAGAGTTTATAACTACTACTAGTAACAAACATGACATGGAAGAACTAGCCGGAGCATCAGGGAGATGGATGCGTCGCACTAGCTGGCTCCACCATCGGCCGATCTGTTTTAATTGTTGCGCGTCTGCGTCACCAGCTCCTCTGGTTAGCTAGCCCTAGCCTATCAATCGCTCAAAAGTGACCAGCGATGTGGAGAGATTGCCATCGCAGATCCAGAAGCAGCAGCAGCAGCGCCATGCTTTTTCTTCTCTCTATGATGGAAACGGGCCGGATTACCGCACGGCACGCAAGCGTCTGCTTCTCTGATCCTCGTCGTCCCCTGTTTGGTGGTGCGGATCACCTTGCCTTCGTTATCGTGGACACTGAAATTAACCTTTTGTCGTGATTTGGCAGCACATTAACATTTGCTTTAGTTCTGTCTGACTAGGATGCGTGTACATGACCGTGAATCAGAGATCTACCGGCATTGTGTTTAAGTGGAGTTACTCATGTTTGAATACTTCACGAAACAAGGTTCCATCCATACAAGAAAATAAAAGCAGGTCTCCTAGGGGCTAGGGCAACATCAACGGGGCATGCCCAAAAGGAAGCCAAAGGAAAGAGACCTACGGCCAACTACTCGAGTCCCGCGTTGGGTAAATAAATCACTAGCCAAAGGTGTCACTATATCTTAGTCGATTGAGATTTAATCAAATCTCAATCAAATGATATAGTATATTTTTTCAAAAGAAAAATGATCGAAAATACTCCTTCCGTTTTAAATGTAAGTCTTTCTAACGATTTCATTACAAACTGATACAAAACAAAATAAATAAATCTACACTCTAAAATATATATTTATATAGATCTGTATGTGGTTTGGAGTGAATTCTTTAAAAAAACTTATATTTAGAAACATAGAAAGTATAAAAATAATATCTATGATGTCTTTATTTCATGGGACATAATCTAAGATGTCTAGAATGTAGCTTCAAGAATAAAGCGGTGACACGGGAGGGACACTTTGGCTCCGGGATCAAAATGCTCTCTATATCTTGGACATTCAGTTGTACATGAGATCTAAGTCAGATATAACTTTTTAAATGAATATTGTTGGTTGGAAAATCTGTTACATGGGCAGATAGTATGCATAGGTAACTTACCGAAGAAAGAGCATGCGACGGATACACCAGTCGATTGGGTGGAAAGGGGGTGTGTTTGATGGCCCGCTAACGTTGAATATGTGTACCAGAGAAGATGATGGAAGCGCACCGCCTATACCGTGTGCCATAATTTTTCTTTGACCCATATGTCTCTTTGGTGGTACAAAATCCGCTATGACATAAGAAGGCATTCCCGACCCTTCGTTGTTCTTTCCTTGTGAAATATACAAACTCACATAACCAATTAATATGCAAAACATTTTTATTACTAAAAATTTACTATTTAAATATCATTAATATTCGACATAATGTACAAAGAAGCATCCTGCAACCATATTAATTAACTGTTTTTGGTTCGGCGCAATTACTCCATACTTTAGCTATGACATCATGTTGACACAAACTTTGTTTAAATTAACTGATTTATCCACATTTATGCTCCATTAAATAAACTTTTTATGAGAGTATTACACTTAACGATGTTTTCTAATTCTTTATAACTCATTCAATTTACATATAGTTGTAACCAGTACGATCTTCTATCACACTTTGCAAAATTTACTACTTTTTTTATTTCTTTATAACTCATTATATCAATATACAATCATCCTCCCTAGCACATTTTTCCATTACACTTAGTAAAATTAATCATGTTTTTTTACTTATTTATAACTTATTTTGTGTGAATGGAGTTGTAGCTAGTCTATTTGCCTTTTACACATAGAAAAATTAATCGCATTTGTTATTTTAATCCGCGCATGATCACAAGTAGTGTATGTTTCTGTTATAAATCAAGATTAACATATCTTTCTATTAGAAAGCAAGATTAACCATGTAACATTGTTGGTGAAAATAAAGGTAAGTTATTATTTGTTACACACTTTAGCGCCTCACATTGCAAGCATGCTTGCACTGAATTTGAATTCTATTTGCAAAGATAGGTACATTATTATTTTATGCCGACACAATGCACTTTAACAACCTTCCACTAACTGGACCCTCTCAAATGTGAGAAAAAGTGAAAAGGGAATAATCATACGACTAAGTGGATTATTTGTTCTACTTAGAGGAATTATAGTTTATATACTCGGATGTGTTAGCATTCACTTCGTGATTTTTATATATCTTGGAAGTGATATTTATATTATGTGGTCTAACAAATACTCTCAATAGTGGTTTCTAGAGTATGGAATTGTGTATCATGTATGTAAATAGGTGGCCGATTCTTGAGATGTCTAAGATGACTTGTTGTCGAAATGTTGTTGTTGCTTCTTTACTGTCTCTTATTTGTTTCCATATATATGTATATTTTTCGCAAACACGTGTCTTCCATGTTATCGCAACACATGCATACTATGAATAGCATCGTGTGTGGTACATATGTTAGAAACAAACCAAATCAAGAAGATAGTCACAATGTGGACTGAGGGTTGAACTCTCTCATATTGAAACCTACACAAAAAGCAAGAACACCACACATGAGTAGGGTATTAACTCCACCGTCGAGGGCCTGAACCTATATAAATCCTTGAGCATGCTTTCATCCGCACTGATAAGTGGATACAACTACCTATACATTTACACCCTCGTAATATTGCCAAGATTATACCCACAATAGAGTAAATCCACCCTAGGGTTGGCCACGCCACCCCTTGTCTGCCTATATATAGAGGGTCGAGTGCATAGTGAGCGTACAAGGAGCCCTAGCCGCACGCCTACATGGGCGCTGCACCCCTCCTGCTGGTCGCTGTCTCCCCGCTCTAGACCAGATCTACTCCAAGCCGATGATTGTTCTCTCGTAAGAGTGGTTGGGTAACCCCAAGTATAAGGATGAAGTAACTTAAAAATATAATTTTCCTCGCTAGAGAATCAAGGTTTATAGAACCATAAGGAATTCTTCCAACAAACCAAGCCATTGGCACCTGCACAAAAAACATAAGACACATTTGTCCCCAACAGGTAAAGAAGGTTGTCAAGCTTCTTGTCTCGCTAGTGACAAGATTAAATTGCATGGTACGGTATGGATTGATAGACAGATAAAAGAAAATAAATGGTACGAAAAAGAAACAATATTTTTGGTAAAGTTTTCAGCATAGCAAGATAGACTCCCGTGGCCATAGGTTCACTAATGGAATATCTCCAAGCATACAAGTGTAGTGTGGTGCACAAATTATAGTCGGGAAGCACTTAAATTGCAATATTTATATTTATGACTATGATCATTCGTGGTATAATATCATATAGGCATAATGTCCGTCATATGTAGACCATTATCCAAATACATCTACAACTAATACTCAACCCAAAGACCGTTATCCATCATGCATCTCGAAGTATTAAGTTCATAAAAAATAGAGCATTACAATAAGCAAGATTAAAAAATGTCAACTGCAAAACTATCATCCAAGTATGATAAAGAAACCATGAGTTTATCCTTAGTGACAACAATACAATATGTGTCTTGTCCCTTTCTATCACTAGGATATAGATCACCGCAAGATATGAACCCATTACAATGTACAACTCCCTGTCAAGAACTACCCATCAAACTTGGCCAAAGAAGACAAATAGATCGGAGAGCATACAAAGCTATTCAATTATACAACAAAGAAACTTCAAAAGATTCTTTTGATTCCAATGAACAATCTGATTATAAAATGACAATTATTAGATACCGACAAACACACCGCCGATTACATCATACAGACCCCATCATGTGTGGCTGGTCACGGAACTTTATATTAAACCACAAGGGAGAGAAGATGCCATCTAGCTACTCGTATGGACGCTACAATCCTAAGTGGAGGCAACAAGGTTGATGAAGAAGCCTTCCGTGGTGGATTGCCCCTCCAGCAAGGTGCTAGAATAGGCCTCCAGATTGGTTCTCCTCTGAATAGAAACTTGTGGCGGTGAAAAAAGTTAGAGAAAATTCTGTTGGAAATATGCCTTAGAGGCAATAATAATTGTATCATTTATTTCCATGCTTATAATTAGATGTTTATATTTTATGCTATAACTACTATGGTTCTTGAATATGTGATTCACACGAAAAACCCATAAGCATGTGTAGAGTAGTAAATAATAAAACCTGATTGCCAATCTCACCTCTAGGACTAGTTAAAGTCTTGCATGATGATTATGTTCTCGTGATCATTGCCATAAGTTAACTTTAACAAGGATCCCGACAACTATGATTATATTGAACTGACCAAAGTTGATTGTTATACTAAGAGATGTTGTCGTCGTATGGATGTCCACGGTTCCATTGTTGATCGTTGAATGAAAGGAAGTTTTGTTCATGCTTATATTTCACGTAACCTACACGGTCACACACTTATGGGACTATGATTTGTTGAGATCTATAGGAGTTAGTAATATGAGTAATTTTCCAAAAAGTTTCAGGAATAAAAGAAATAGTTTTGATACAAACAAAAAACATTTTGGGGGTACCAGAAAGGTTTCAAAGAATACCTAGTGATGGTATATATGCGGAAATAGTTTCTTGGTACCTAATACAAATAAGAGAGGGTTCCGTTAATTATCGGGATGCCCCTAGAATTTATTTAGGTGATGTGGGCTAATATTATTTGCTAAAGGCCTCATATGGAAAAGTTAATTGGCCCAATAAGGTTGGGGCACCTCCTAGGTTGTAGGACAAACATGATGGTGGGGGGATTGGAGTCGAAGTGCCTTCGTTGGCTGACACACCAAGGGGAGAATCCCTCCCCGAGCCAGTGTTCCCTCCTACCTCAACCTATATATACGGGGGGCATCTAGAGATACAATTCCCTTTGTTCTGGGCGCCTCCTCTCTAGTTCTCTCTTCAAGTTCTTGATCTAGACTTGAACTAGTTCGAGTTTTATCTAGTCCACATAATAGAGAAGCCTGATGATCTATATTTTACGCATTTTTAGAACTCATTTGTTGCATGTTCTCTTTATGTATTACGTCCCATTGAATCAAATAGTTGTTCATTATGCATGATTACCGGTATTTACACATTTCCTAGTGAGCATTGCATATTTAGTATTTTATTAGCTTTAATTAGTTTTTCTTGTTTTCTTGCATCCACAGGTGTTTTGTAGCAACATAGGAGCAAACATGATAAGAGGATCAAAGATGGGTTCAATATAGAGTTGCCCATGGGCCAAACCTAGCCATTCCGGAGGTCAGAAAAGGTCAATTTTCCAAAGTGCACCAAATCAAGATCTTGGACCAGGATTGGATCAACGTCGTTCGTACAAATACAACGAGCCCAAGAATGTCAAAGTTTGAGTTGTATGAAGAAATGGCGGCCGTTTTACCGGAGAGGGTCAAAACAAAAGACAATGTTTCATGCAACTGTGGCCGGTGGTTTGGCTAGCCGTATGATGTGCACATAGCTTCGAAAGTTGCCCCTCCAGAAGGGATCCTTCATCAATTCCATCCTCATTTGATGCCACGAGATCCTTGGCTCATAAAGAAGAGCTTGGGAGAGGATTTGGCTCATTTGGAGCCCTTGGATGCAACCCATCAAGGGAGGAGGGTAGGGAATACCTTATATATCATCAACAACCCTAGCCGTTGTGAACACCACACCATTCATCCCCTCAACACATCCATCTCCATCTCCATTCTTGTTGCATCACTACCATAGAGGAAGGGGCAAGCTCAAAGAACGAAGAGAGGGCTTTCAGCGGTGCTCGGGGGCCGACGTGCTTCCCGTGCTTTGCCTTGCGTCCCGGTGCTTCTCGTGGTGTGGTGCGTATGGGCGCAGGGGCTAGGGAATCATACTGCAACGGGTCTGAGTGGTGTGTCTCTGGTACAAGCGACGACATGTCTCGGCACTCGATGGCTTGTGGATCAGCCGCCCCGCGAGACGGTGGTGTGGTACCGTCCCATCCGACTTGCCACGGGACGGTTTGTTTGGCTGCGGCGAGATGGACGGGGAAAGCCATGCTCGGATTATTTTTCGACAACGGCGATGGCGATATATTTCGGCGTCATCAGCTTGTTGAAGATTTCATTGATGTCGTGCTCACATACATGCCTACACTCCGGGGGAAACCCTAGGTCCGGCTAATCTTGGATCCCGCGATGGCGTCAATGGTGTCATATTCTCTCTTGGGGGCATCATCTTAGAGATGCATCGATTAGGTGGACCAGCGGATGATGTAGGGTTTGCGCTGCGATGGATGCTTCCATGTCTCACCATGCTATGTTTTGGGTGGATGTGGCATCGAGGCGGAGTGTGGCGATTGGTGGCTGCGATCCTTCGTGGGGATGTCGCTTACGAAGTTGGTGCGTGCTAATTTGTTGGTGATAATCATGGCTTTTGCACAACAGTGACAACTCGTGGTGTATTGTCTGGGGTATAGTGCCTAGATTTATCACTAACACACACGAGCGATGAAAGTGTGGGATTGCCGGATTGTCTTCAAGGTGGGATATCGATGGTGACGTCTTCTCTGGCCCTGCGATCAGTGGCTCCCGGATGAGCTATTTGCTTGGTGTGTGCTTGGTTTACAACTCATGCGGATATCACATCTAGACTATATAGCATAGCATTGCTCTTTTACGACTTTGTTATTTGCGTGTGTGATATTTTGCATTTATGCATTTATATTAATTGTGTGCATCCTAGCAATGCACAGGCTAGATGTATGTTCATGATGTTTTGTATCTTTTTGATGCTTCAATAAATAAAGAACACACTTTTCCCGTAAAATGGACCTTTTTGGATTTGAGAAATACTGGAAAGATAATGATTATGCCCCTTACATGAATTATAATTTATATATTGATATGTGTTGGCGCCACTTTAAAATTATAGTAAATATTTTATCAGGGAAATCTACAGTGTATAGTCTAAATATACAAGGCAATTATAACATGGCCTCTCTTACTTCCTCTTTTCACATGAGAAAACCTTGATAGTGATTTCTAGAGTATATAGTTTGGGCGTACAAAAGCCTAATTCTATAGAACTCTACCTTGATTTCTTTTTGAATAGTTGGAATTTCATGTTTACCATTTTCTCTTGACAGTGTCCCCCCCTCTTTGTAAATCTGTTTTCTTTTATGCTCTTGCGCATGGTATGGTTAGGTCAATGGTATATACAAACCGTATGTAGGATTATATGTTGTTATAAATCAACTACTTCAAGATGGCCTAGAAATTTTTATTTCTATGTTGAAAATAATTACACATTATGTGATATAGGGTTGGACACAAGATACATTGTTCAACTTTAGATGTGGAAATGTCCAACTATCTACTTGATATTAAAAAAACTGAAGTTCTAAAATGCTAGAATGTGCAACCACCAGTTTTTTGGATAAAATAATCAATGATTGAGCTTATTGACTTAGAAATAAGAATTTCTTCATCAACTTAACAATATAGATTGCATGCGCCAGTCAGTTCACCTAAAAATCTAAAAACAGAAAGGTGAGCAATGCACTTATTCACTCGCCAAAAAAAGCAATGCACTTGTACCTCATTGCTTCTCGATGATTTCTTTATATTTTTAGTTGCAATTGTTGGGTCTTGTGCTTGAGCTAGAAACCTCTCTTATATAATGTGGAATTGTATGCAAGAGTGAGTTCACTCAATAATGAGTTCTCTCACAAATTAGACTTAACATGGTTGAAAGAGATTTTCTACGAGCAAAAACTTTGCTTTTTCATTAATTACGGAGTTATATGGACTAAAGGCCAACAACTGCTACAAGTCGATTACTTTTACGACATGATTTAACCCAAGTGCTTTGCTACCATTATTGATTATAGGGTTGAAGATTTTTTTTGAAAAGACTCATGCAATTTTCTCGTTCCATTTTCCCGAAGATACCAACATGATAATGGAGGTGATATTGATACCTCTTCTAGGTTAATTTGCGATGCCCGTAATGTTAGTCCACTAGCTCTTGATGGTTGTCGGTAAAGTTGACACCTATGGGAACCTCGACTGATCCCTTGATCGTTTGGCGGGGAGTTGGGTGGCGCCAAGAGAAGAGCTAGCGATCAACACCGGCAAGGTTTTTACCCAGGTTCGGGCCGCTCAATGCGTAAAATCCTACTCCTGCTTTGCTTGTTGTATTGGGTGCTTACTGTAGGGTTACTTGCTACAGTAATTGCCTTTCGGCTGGTGATCAAAGAGTATAAAACCCCCAAAGTTCCAACCCCTAGAACTGAGCTTTGGGCCTCCTTTTATAGGCAAAGGGGGTCACCAACAGTGCTCTGTAGTGGGTTCACGAGTCGCATAGTGAACAGGGTTCACCGCTATCTATCTACCGCAGTGTCAGGGGCAGTAAATGCCTTGTCAGACCCCCCTGACCTGCACCAAGGTGGCATCGACACGTACCTAGGTGTTTTGACACCTGGGCTTTGTGCTGGCGCATGAGGGATGCGTTGGAGCATTGGTAGTCGGTGGAACTGTGGCAGGAGGGACACCTGGCGGGCGAAGGGAGCTTGTCGGCCTGGCGTCCTTGCCGGTGGCCTAACCTGCCTTCCCGGCAAGGAGGGCTTGCCGGGGCCTTGTGGGTCTTCCCGGCAAGGAGGGGTTGTCGGGGCATTGTAGCTTGAGCTTGTTCTTCACACCCTTGGAGGGGTGTGACCTTGGTGAGCTTGGGTTCTCTTTTCCGTCAGCCTTCTTCGTGTACTGGCGCCAAGGGTGTTGCCGGCGCCCATGAACAAGTCTGGGACACAGGAGACCCCGGTCTTCAGTGCACCGACAGGAGTCCCCGGGCCTAGGCCACACAAGCGTGTGAGGCGTCGTTCGGCCAGGCCCAAAGTGGTGCACGAGCTTCTGTGATAGGGTATTTGCAGTTTGGAGCCGTTGCAAGTGGCCTTTCCCCATGTCGCGCATCGAGCATTCGAGGTGGAGAGGCGTGCGCATAGTGTCCGTCCCACCTCCCGAAGCATCACTGCCACGCATGAGGCATGTGCAGTAACAGTCAGGCAAGTGGCGATCGTGGCCTTAAAGGTCGCAGTTGTGGTAGGGCCCGCTGTTGGGTAACGTAGCATAAATTCAAAAAATTTCCTACGCAAGTTCAGATCTTCCTATGGAGAGACCAGCAACGAGAGAGGGGTAAGAGCATCTTCGTACCTTTGAAGATTGCTAAGCGGAAGCGTTGCTAGAACGCGGTTGATGGAGTCGTACTCGCGGCGATTCCGATCTAGTGCCGAACAACGGCACCTCCGCGTTCAACACACGTGCAGCCCGGTGACGTCTCCCGCACCTTGATCCAGCAAGGAGGAGGGAGAGGTTGGGGAAGAAGACCAGCAACACGACGGCGTGGTGTTGGTGGAGAGACGAGGTCTCCCGGCAGGGCTTCGCCAAGCGCCGGCAGAGAGAAGGAGGAAGAAGTGCAGGGCTGCGCCGAGGGAGAGGGAAAACTGTGTCCTCCAAAGGCCAAAAGTGCCCACTATATATAGGGGAAGGGGAGAGGGGGTGCCACCCCTAGGGTTCCCACCCTAGGGGGTGCGGCAGCCCTACCAGATGGGGTTTGTGGCGGCCAGATGAGGGAGGAGGGGTGGCGCACCCCTCTGGTGGGCCTAAGGCCCACCTGAGTTAGGGTTCCCCCCCTCTTTTCCTTTCCCCTACGCCATGGGCTGAGTGGGGAGGCGCACCAGCCCAACTAGGGGCTGGTTCCCACCCCCACTTAGCCCATCTTACCTCTTGGGGTCGCAGCCCCCCTTCGGTGGTCCCCCGGGACCACCTCCGGTGGTCCCGGTGGTCCCGGTACGTTACCGGTGATGCCCGAAACACTTCCGGTCTCCGAAACCATCCGTCCTATATATCAATCTTTACCTCCGGACCATTCCGGAGCTCCTCGTGACGTCCTGGATCTCATCCGGGACTCCGAACAACTTTCGGTAATCTCGTATAACAATTCCCTATAACCCTAGCGTCATCGAACCTTAAGTGTGTAGACCCTACGGGTTCGGGAGACAGGCAGACATGACCGAGACACCTCTCTGGCCAATAACCATCAGCGGGGTCTGGATACCCATGGTGGCTCCCACTAGCTCCACGATGATCTCATCGGATGAACCACGATGTCAAGGATTCAATCAATCCCGTATACGATTCCCTTTGTCTGTCGGTATAGAACTTGCCCGAGATTCGATCGTCGGTATACCTATACCTTGTTCAATCTCGTTACCGGTAAGTCTCTTTACTCGTTCCGTAGCACGTCATCGTGTGATTAACTCCTTAGTCACATTGAGCTCATGATGATGTTCTACCGAGTGGGCCCAGAGATACCTCTCCGTCACACGGAGTGACAAATCCCGATCTCGATTCGTGCCAACCCAACAGACACTTTCGGAGGTACCCGCAGTGCACCTTTATAGTCACCCAGTTACGTTGTGACGTTTGATACACCCAAAGCACTCCTACGGTATCCGGGAGTTGCACGATCTCACGGTCGAAGGAAAAGATACTTGACATTAGAAAAGCATTAGCATACGAACAATACGATCTAGTGCTAGGCTTAGGATTGGGTCTTGTCCACCACATCATTCTCCCAATGATGTGATCCCGTTATCAATGACATCCAATGTCCATGATCAGGAAACCATGATCATCTATTGACTAACGAGCTAGCTAACTAGAGGCTTGCTAGGGACACATTGTGATCTATTCATTCACACATGTATTAGTGTTTCCTGTTAATACAATTATAGCATGAACGATAGACGATTATCATGAACAAGGAAATACGATAATAACCATTTTATTATTGCCTCTAGGGCATATTTCCAACAGTCTCCCACTTGCACTAGAGTCAATAATCTAGTTACATTGTGATGTATCGAACACCCATAGCATTATGGTGCTGATCATGTTTTGCTCGTGGAAGAGGTTTAGTCAACGGGTCTGCAATATTCAGATCCGTGTGTACTTTACAAATATCTATCACTCCAGTTTGTACATGGTCCTGGATGGAGTTGTAGCGGCGCTTGATGTGCTTCGTCTTCCGGTGAAACCTGGGCTCCTTGGCTATGGCAATGGCTCCAGTGTTATCACAGAAGAGTGTCATAGGACCCGACGCGCTTGGAACCACTCCAAGGTCGGTGATGAGATCCTTCATCCAAATTCCTTCATGAGCCGCTTCTGAAGCAGCTATGTACTCCGCTTCACATGTAGATGCTGCCACGACTTCTTGCTTGCTGCTGCACCAGCTCACTGCCCCACCATTCAACACATATACGTATCCGGTTTGTGACTTAGAGTCATCCGGATCTGTGTCGAAGCTAGCGTCGACGTAACCCTTTACGACGAGCTCTTCGTCACCTCCATAAACGAGAAACATTTCCTTAGTCCTTTTCAGGTACTTAAGGATATTCTTGACCGCTGTCCAGTGTTCCGCACCGGGATTACTTTGGTACCTCCCTACCAAGCTTATCGCAAGGTTTATATCAGGTCTGGTACACAACATGGCATACATTAGAGAGCCCACGGCTGAAGCGTAGGGGACAGAACTCATCTTCTCTCTATCTGCTGCCGTGGTCGGCGACTGAGTCTTACTCAATCTCATACCTTGCAAAACTGGCAAGAACCCTTTCTTTGAGTTTTCCATATTGAACTTCTTCAGTATCTTGTCAAGGTATGTACTTTGCGAAAGACCTATGAGGCGTCTCGATCTATCTCTATAGATCTTGATGCCTAATATGTATGCAGCTTCTCCAAGGTCCTTCATTGAAAAACTCTTGTTCAAATAGGCCTTTATGCTCTCCAACATCTCTATATCATTCCCCATCAATAATATGTCATCCACATATAGTACGAGGAAAGCTACAGAGCTCCCACTCACTTTCTTGTACAGACAGGCTTCTCCGTAAACCTGTATGAACCCAAACGCCTTAATCACCTCATTAAAGCGAATGTTCCAACTCCGAGATGCTTGCACCAGCCCATAGATGGAGCGCTGGAGCTTGCATACTTTGTTAGCACCTTTAGGATCGACAAAACCTTCTGGTTGCATCATATACAACTCTTCCTTAAGATTCCCGTTAAGGAACGCTGTTTTGACGTCCATTTGCCAAATTTCATAATCATAAAAGGCGGCAATTGCTAACATGATTCGGACTGATTTCAGCTTCTCTACGGGAGAGAAAGTCTCTTCGTAGTCAACTCCTTGAATTTGTCGAAAACCCTTTGCGACAAGTCGAGCTTTGTAAACGGTTACATTACCGTTTGCATCAGTCTTCTTCTTGAAGATCCATTTATTTTCTATGGCTCGCCGTTCATCGGGCAAGTCCACCAAAGTCCATACTTTGTTCTCATACATGGATCCTATCTCGGATTTCATGGCCTCAAGCCATTTGTTGGAATCCGGGCCCGCCATTGCTTCTTCATAGTTCGAAGGTTCACCGTTGTCTAACAACATGATTTCCATCACAGGGTTGCCGTACCACTCTGGTGCGGAGCGTACCCTTGTGGACCTTCGTGGTTCAGTAGTAACTTGATCCGAAGCTTCATGATCATCATCATTAACTTCCTCTTCTGTCGGTGTAGGCACCACAGGAACAACTTCTTGCGCTGCGCTACTTTCCTGCTCGAGAGGGGGTGTAATTACCTCATCAAGTTCTACCTTCCTCCCACTTACTTCTTTCGAGAGAAACTCTTTCTCTAGAAAGGATCCGTTCTTGGCAACAAAGGTTTTACCTTCGGATCTAAGATAGAAGGTATACCCAATAGTTTCCTTAGGGTATCCTATGAATACGCATTTCTCCGCTTTGGGTTCGAGCTTTTCTGGTTGAAGTTTCTTCACATAAGCATCGCAGCCCCAAACTTTAAGAAACGACAACTTAGGTTTCTTGCCAAACCACAGTTCATACGGTGTCGTCTCAACGGATTTAGACGGTGCCCTATTTAAAGTGAATGCTGCAGTTTCTAATGCGTATCCCCAAAATGATAGCGGTAAGTCGGTGAGAGACATCATAGATCGTACCATATCTAATAAGGTGCGATTACGACGTTCAGACACTCCGTTGCGCTGCGGTGTGCCAGGCGGTGTTAGTTGTGAAACGATTCCATACTTCCTTAGGTGTGTGCCAAACTCGTGACTCAAATATTCTCCTCCACGATCAGATCGTAGACATTTAATTTTTTTGTCACGTTGATTCTCAACCTCACTCTGAAATTCCTTGAACTTTTCAAACGTCTCAGATTTGTGCTTCATCAAGTAGATATACCCATACCTACTCAAATCATCGGTGAGAGTGAGAACATAACGATAACCACCGCGAGCTTCAACGTTCATTGGACCACACACATCAGTATGTATTATTTCCAATAAGTCAGTGGCTCTCTCCATTATTCCTGAGAATGGAGTCTTAGTCATCTTGCCCATGAGGCACGGTTCGCATGTGTCAAATGATTCAAAGTCAAGAGACTCTAGCAGTCCATCAGTATGGAGCTTCATGCGCTTAACGCCGATATGACCAAGGCGGCAGTGCCACAAGTATGTGGGACTATCATTATCAACTTTGCATCTTTTGGTACTCACACTATGAATATGTGTAACATCACGATCGAGATTCATCAAGAATAAACCATTCACCAGCGGAGCATGACCATAAAACATATCACTCATATAAATAGAACAACCATTATTCTCTGACTTAAATGAGTAGCCGTCTCGCATTAAGCGAGACCCTGATACAATGTTCATGCTTAAAGCTGGTACTAAATAACAATTATTGAGGTTCAAAACTAATCCCGACGGTAGGTGTTGTAGCGACCCGACTCAATGAGTCAAGCCTCTGGTGTTTCTGTACCATCCCAAGATCATGCTGGTACACACACAGTACATAATGTATATATTCAAGAGTGCAATCACACAGCTTTATTAATCAAAATCTCATAAAGAGTACTTTATTACAATAAAGGAGTACAATAAAGTGGCTGAAGGCCAACTCATGAGATTATCTAACGAAGACTAAGCGGAAGCATCAGGTAGACGAGTCCATCCGACTCCAAGGGCATGTCGCTGAGCGTAGAACGGTAACCTCACTCCTGGTCGGAAAAGTACTCTGTAACATGATACGTTGCAGCCGTGTAGGTCAGCATATTGAATATGCTGGCAAATCATCAAGAGAGGGAGTAAAATAATCACTATCTCTACATGCATATTTGGCCGGTGGAGCTAAGTTTTTTTGCATAAAGCTAGTTTTATCCTACAACAAAAGGGTTTGAAAGCAAAATATTACTACATAGTTTGTTGTTAACGAGATGGTTCCGCCAACCAATTCTCGTACCCGAATAGTTGTTAACACCCACATCATTATTAAGTTGTGTCGAGAGTTCAGGGGAAATTCAATGCCTTCGGCTCAAGTTGTCCATGACCGTGGACACGGCTAATCGATTAGGTTGGGTACTCTGCAGAGTTTTGCACACGTTCCCCACAAGATTTGATCGCCTCCGGGTTTGTCCTCGCACTTCAGGGTGTTTGAAGACCGGATGATCAAAACATGGTCTTTCAACGGGTCCCTCTGAATCCCTGTCGGTGCCCATCCATTCCTACCGTTCGTCTACATCTGCTAGCACCGCCTGTCCAGAGTCGCCGCGTTGTCCAACCAAGCCAGAGCCCATAATGACTTGTGGCTGTGCAGGTAAGCCTTGAGTCTTGAAGTCTCCGTCCGTCCCTTTGAGCCTGGGTGAAGCTTTCCGCAGGATGACATGGCCTCTCCAGCATCCCGGGCATCCACTGGGTTTTCCAGGGAGCCGATCAACCGTCCTTCACCCAGTGTTGCATTGCGTCCGAGGTCTTGAAAATCTTGTCTTAGTCCGGTCTTGATTATTATATCAACCTCGCATCACTCGTGGAATACACTCAACCGATAACCCGTCTACTAGAGCATAGCATATATAACATTGTCGTCCCGGGGCCAAGTATCGGGGTGTTGGTGTTCCTACCACATGATACTACACCTATGACTAAAGTTTCCAAGTACCTAGGCAGCATGCAAATAGGGCAAAGAAGGTGATCTACTATGCATTGAAAACATAGGTAAAATAACATGATCAAAGATGACTTGCCTTGATGATAGTTGTCCTGCTCGAGCGTCTCTAAGTAACACGCTTCGCACTCCAGATGATCTACCGATACAAACACAAAGCACACCATAAGCAATTCAATCATTCCACGAGAAAAAAAAATAACATCACATGCAAAGATTGGCAAACGACTACGCAAAAGAATTTTATCGCACGTCGGTAGGACAGAAACTTGTTTCTGTTGAAAACACTAGTAAAAATACTTGGAAAATTCTGAAAATTCTACTACAGTAAGGTTTTATCACTAGAAAACTGCAGCAAAAAGAATCAACTCAATATCATTTTTCAAACTCCTGGAATAGGCAAAACGGTGTTTAAACTAAATCTGCTCTAACTTATATTTAAAAATTCCAAACACAGAAAAATTATATATTTTTGAAAACTACAGGAAATTTTTGAGCTACTGGAAAAAGAATCAATGTCATTGGACGTAGGGATAAGAAGTTGTGATCAAAACAAGATTGAAAGTTTCTGTTTTTGAAATCTGGACAGAAATTACGAAACTGCTAGTGTTAATGAGAGGCACACGTGGCAAGCTTCTAATGGCTGAGATGGAGTGCAGGAAATAGAGAGAGAGAGGTTGCTACCTGCTGCTGGAGGTGTTGCACTGGCAAGAAAGGAGATGGCCGGCGAGGAAGGAGGGAGTAGCTCCGGGCGGTGGGGCGTCGGGCGGCGGCGGTGAGGTTCCTTCTCCGCGGGGAAGAGGCAGCGGTGGAGAGAGAGTTCGGGGAGGGCTCCTCCTCCGCGGCGAGGCCGAGGTGCAGCAGCTTTCGGGCTGCTGCCGCTGCTCGCGGCGGCGGCTAGGGCAGCGGTGGGGTGAGGCGCCGGCGGCGGCTTGTGGAGGCGGCGGTGGAGAGACGGCGGCTAGGGTTGGGGAGAGGTGGAGGTGGGGGGGGGGTTTATATAGGCTTAGGGGAGGAGAGTAGAAAGGAAGGAGAGGGAGAACTTTGGGAAGGAGATCATGGGAGAGAAAAATAGGAAAGAGAGGGAGGAGAAAGAAGGAAGAGAGAAATAAGGAAAAGGGAGAGAAAATAGGAAGGAGGAGACGTGGGGAGGGAGAGGGATTGGGGACGTGGGGGAGGCTGCATGCAAGGCATGCGTGCATGCATGGGGTGGCTGGGCTGTTTTGTTTTTTTTTTTTTGAAAAAAACAAACAAACAGCAGCAACAAAAAGAAATAAAAAAAAACAAAACAAAACAGAAAAAATATATTTTCCTAGCTAACAAAATACTAGGAAAAAAAGTACTAATATACATATATGCGCTAGAATACTTAGGAAAACAAAATACATATACAACTAATACATATATAATATATATAGGAACCCTAGTTCCACCTAATGCAACTAAAAAAAAGTTTTATGCACTAGGATCACACAACGCGATCGAAAAAAAAACTCGACTAAAATAATTCGGAGTTTGGAAAAATTTGCAAAAATCAAAAATGATGACTTTAACTCACAGGGGAGAAGTCATATTATCTCCGCTCCGATAAATTGCCTGCAGTCACATAACGATAAAAATTTTTAGAGGAACACAATGATGCATAAAATGTGGGATGCAAATGAATGATCTATTAACATCCGAATTTACGAAAATTGGGATGTTACAAACCTACCCACCTTAAGATGAATCTCGCCCTCGAGATTCGGGTTGACTAGAAAATAGGTGCGGCTGGTCTCGACGAAGATCCTCTTCTCGTTCCCAGGTGGCTTCTTCCTCGGTGTGGTGGCTCCACAACACCTTGCAGAACTTGATGATCTTGCTGCGGGTAACTCTGTTGGCGGTCTCGAGAATTCGGACAGGTTTCTCCTCATACGTCAGATCGTTGTCAAGCTGTATGGCCTCTAGGGGCACTGTATCTCTCAACGGAACATCGGCCATCTCAGCGTGGCATTTCTTCAACTGGGAAACATGGAAGACATCATGAACTCCGGACAATCCTTCCGGCAGTTCCAGTTTGTATGCAGCTTCGCCTCTACGTTCAAGAATTTTGTAGGGGCCAATGAAACGTGGTGCTAGTTTTCCTTTCACACCGAATCTCTTGATTCCTCGAAGTGGAGACACCCGAAGATATGCTCGATCTCCCACTTCGTATGTTACTTCCTTGCGTTTGCTGTCGGCATAACTCTTCTGCCTGGACTGAGCTATCTTGAGTCGGTCACGAATAAGCTTGACCTTCTCTTCAGAATCTCGGATGAGGTCGGGACCAAAAAGTTGTCGGTCGCCAACTCCATCCCACGTCAATGGTGTTCTGCACCTCCTTCCGTATAGAGCTTCGAAAGGGGCCATCTTCAGACTGGTCTGGTAGCTGTTGTTGTATGAGAACTCGGCATACGGTAAATTGTCATCCCAACTAGACCCATAGTCTAGTGCGCAAGCTCTCAACATGTCTTCCAGAATTTGATTAACTCTCTCGGTCTGTCCATCTGTCTGCGGGTGAAATGCTGTGCTGAACTCCAATCTTGTTCCCAAGGTTTCGTGCAGTTGGTGCCAAAATTTTGATGTGAACTGAGTCCCTCTGTCAGACACAATGCTCTTTGGTACTCCGTGCAGACATACGATCCTCGTCATATAAATCTTGGCCAGCTTGGCACTAGTGTAGGTAGTCTTCACCGGAATGAAGTGAGCTACCTTGGTCAACCGATCGACCACAACCCAAATAGAATCATAGCCAGAACGGGTCCGAGGTAATCCTGTGATGAAGTCCATACCAAGATTTTCCCATTTCCATTCGGGTATCGGCAGAGGTTGGAGCAAACCTGCTGGCTTCTGATGCTCGGCTTTTACTCGCTGACAAACATCGCATATAGCTACGTACTCGGCAATGTCTTTCTTCAATCCTGTCCACCAGAAACTTTCTTTCAGATCCAGATACATCTTGGTGTTACCAGGGTGTATCGAGTACGGGGAATCATGAGCTTCCTGAAGTATCAACTTCCTGAGTTTGGGATCATTGGGCACATAGATGCGATCCTCAAACCATAAAGTTCCGTGTTCATCCTCACGAAAACCTTTAGCTTTCCCATCTTCCATTTTCTGCTTAATCTCAGCTATCTCTTTGTCAGCTTTCTGTGCTTCACGGATCTTTTCCGTCAAAGTAGACTGAATTTCCAGTGTGGCAACAAATCCTCTTGGAACTATCTCCAATTTGAGATCTCGGAGATCATCGACTAACTCCTGGGGTAATCCTCCCGCTGTGAGCGTGTTCACATAACTCTTGCGGCTCAACGCATCGGCTACAACATTTGCCTTGCCTGGGTGATAATGCAATCTCATGTCGTAGTCCTTGATCAACTCTAGCCATCGCCTCTGTCTGAGGTTCAACTCCTTCTGCGTGAAGATATATTTCAGGCTCTTGTGATTAGTGTAAACATCACAACTATTTCCGATCAGGAAATGTCTCCAGGTCTTGAGAGCGTGCACTACGGCAGCTAGTTCCAAGTCATGTGTGGCATAATTCAACTCATGAGGTCTGAGCTGTCTGGATGCATAGGCTACAACTTTGCCTTCTTGCATGAGCACTCCTCCAAGTCCTTGACGAGAAGCATCACAGTAAACCTGGAAATCCTTCTGAATGTTCGGCAATATCAGCACCGGGGCTGTCACAAGACGTTTCTTCAGCTCTTGAAAACTGGTTTCACAATCCTCAGTCCAAACATACTTGGATTCCTTCTTCAATAACTCTGTCATGGGCTTGGCAATCTTTGAGAAATTCTCAATGAACCTCCGGTAATATCCGGCAAGTCCGAGGAAACTGCGGATCTCCTTGACTGAAGTGGGTGCTACCCATTCGGTGACTGCTGCGACCTTGGCAGGGTCCACTGCTATGCCTTCTCCTGAGATGACATGTCCGAGAAATCCGACTTCCTTCAACCAAAACTCACATTTGCTGAACTTTGCATATAGCTTATGCTCTCGAAGCTTCTCCAGAACTAGACGCAGATGTTCCTTGTGTTCCTCTTCGTTCTTGGAGAATATCAGTATGTCATCGATGAACACCACGACAAACTTGTCCAAGTACTCCATAAATACCTTGTTCATCAGATTCATAAAATATGCCGGAGCATTAGTCAGTCCAAATGACATGACCGTGTACTCATACAAGCCGTACCGAGTGGTAAAGGCTGTCTTGGGTATATCCTGTTCACGAATCTTCAACTGATGATACCCGGATCGAAGATCGATCTTTGAGAATATGCGAGCTCCAACTAACTGATCAAACAGATCATTGATCATCGGCAAGGGGTACTTGTTCTTGATGGTCACATCGTTCAATGCACGATAATCGACAACCATTCTCAGGGACTTGTCCTTCTTTTCAACCAAGAGCACTGGGGCTCCCCAAGGTGAAGAACTTGGGCGAATATACCCTTTGTCCAATAACTCTTTAATTTGCTTCTTGATTTCTATCAAGTCATTTGCGGGCATCCGATAGGGTCTCTTGGATATCGGGGCTGTTCCGGGTAATAGCTCAATCAAGAACTCAATCTCTCTATCGGGTGGCATGCCCGGCAATTCTTCCGGAAATACATCTGGGTACTCCTGTACAATCGGTACTTCCTCCTGGACTACTCCCGTGAGAGAGTTTACTCGCTTACTCCGGGTCGGGCGCTGAGACACGTACTTAATCCGCTTCTGCTCGGGGGTGGTGAGCAAAATAGACTTAAGGGCACAATCGATATTACCTTCATACTTGGCCATCCAATCCATGCCTAGGATTACATCCAATCCCTGGGACTCTAATACGATGAGGTCGGTGGGGAAATTATGGTTCCCGATGTTGAGACTCAAAGCATGGCATCCTATCCCGGTTGTCATCATGCCTCCTGGGGAACTGACCTTAATAGGTTGGCTGAGGGTTCTAGTTGGCAAACTATACTTTTCCACAACTACCCTTGATATGAATGAATGCGTTGCACCAGAATAAAAAAGTACCAATACTGGATGTGAATTTAGCAAAAACATACCAACCACAGTATCGGGGTGATCATAGACCTCTTCCACATCAATGTGGTTCACCTGAGCTCGAGGAAAAGGATTGGGCTTCTTTGCTGCAGAGTTGCCGTTGCCGTTGCCGTTTCCATTTCCCTGCTTGTTCTGGGGACAATCAGTGGCATAGTGTCCCTTCTTCTGACACTTGAAGCAAGTGATGTGAGTCAGATCCTTCTGAGCTGGAGTTGAATTCTGCTGAGTGCCAGTACCGCCATTCTTGAAGTTGTTGTTGTTGCGGTGATTCCCATTTCCTCCATGGTTGTGGCCTCCATGGTTGTGCACAGGGTGGTTATGCTGAACATGTCCACCAAACTTACCGGATCCAGTCCCGGTATTCCCTGAGTAGGGGGTGTAGCGAGGCTTCTGCTGAGTGCCGGAGTTGAACTTTCCAACCCCATACTTTCGCTTGCGGTTCTCCATCTGCTGATGTTTCCCCTCCAAGATGAGGGCCTTATCAACCAGCTCCTGGTAGTTGTTGAAGGTGGCTACCATCAACTGAATGCTCAGCTCATCATTCAGTCCTTCCAAGAACTTTTCCTGCTTGGCCGCATCATCGGCCACATCTCCGGGTGCATAACGGGCGAGCATGCTGAAATCATCAACGTACTGGGCCACAGTGCGACTCCCCTGGCGTAAGTTGCGAAACTCACGCTTCTTCAGACTCATTGCACCAGCTGAGACATGCGCGGTGCGGAAGGCTTGCTTGAATTGCTCCCAAGTGACTCCAGCAATGGGATAAGTGGTGGTGTAGTTCTCCCACCAAGCAGCTGCAGGGCCTTCAAGTTGATGCGCGGCAAAACGCACCTTCTCAGCTTCAGAACAACCAGCGGTGACGAGCTCACGCTCCATCTTGCGAAGCCAATCATCTGCCACAATGGGCTCAATGCTGCTGGAGAAAGTTGGAGGGTTCAACCTCAGAAAACGGGTAAGGTTGTCGGCCTGGGGTGGATGATGGTTGTTGTTGTTCTGGTTCTGGATGATCAGTTGCATCAGGGTGTTTTGTTGCTGGATCAACTGGGTGAGTTCCGGCGGAAAGTTGGAGGTAGGGGCGCGTCTTGGAGGCATCTGATGTTTGTAGAGGGGTGAGATTAGCATAGAACAATGGTCTAGAGGAATTACACTACCCATATGAATGCAACACACAAATATCACACCACACATTTTATTCAAACATCACAAAGGTTCACACGAGGATACAAAATCGATAATCCTAAACATCGGCCTAAAACGTAAAACGATAAAGTAAAAATTGGTGGTCTAGTCTAAGTGTCCTCCTCAAAATAGCATAGTGTCGGGTCCTTCGGTGGAGCTTTCTTCATAGTCCTCGTCGTTGCTGATCACGGGGGCTACGTCTCCTTCGGGATGAAGGTTCTCGCCCATGTCCAGTTCCTCCTCCAGGTATGCAACTCGAGTCTTCAGCTTCTCGATCCGCTCCAGAAAGTCCTTCACTTCCAGCTCATGCTCATAGTGGGCTTCCTGGGCTGCATCTTCAAGCTCAAGCTCGCGGAGTGACAGTTGCTTGATCTTCTTGGCGTCCTTGATCGCGTGATACTCTAGAGTTACGCTGTGCTTCTCCAAGGTCTGGGCATAAGATAAGAGAGCGTCGTTGGTCTTGCTTGAGATGATGTCTCCGTCTTCATTTCTCCAGGATACAACGAATAGGTCTGGAGAAATAGGGCAGCCTTTGTATTTATCCTTGATACGTCCGAGTGCACAATGGATCGCCATGTCCCTTCCGAGAATCCAGCTGGGTGCGATGAACTTGAAATCCATCGGCTCAGTGCGCGGCTCGAATGTCCTTCCGGGAATATGCACCTCGATCCTGTAGCATGAATCCTC
This sequence comes from Hordeum vulgare subsp. vulgare, assembly GCF_904849725.1. NCBI lineage: Eukaryota > Viridiplantae > Streptophyta > Magnoliopsida > Poales > Poaceae > Hordeum > Hordeum vulgare. The sequence continues at coordinate 463,960,721 of NC_058523.1, forward strand.
CGGGTAAGATGAAGTTGGCTTCCCTGTGATAGTCGGCACAACAATCCTCAAGTCTTTGGTGATCTGCACCAGCTCTTTTCCGAACGGCATAGTGGTGTCGGGCTGGCAAAACTCCGTGAACATAACAGGGATGAAGGTGGCCATCTAAACATTGGAAAATCGGAGAGAAGTCAGAAATGATCAGAAGAGGAAATAGAAGATTTTAGAGAAAATAGTTTTCTTCCTAAGGCTTTTCCATTCCTAGAGGTTACGTCCTAAGGTCAGCGTGTGCTCTGATACCATTTCTGTAGCGACCCGACTCAACGAGTCAAGCCTCTGGTGTTTCTGTACCATCCCAAGATCATGCTGGTACACACACAGTACATAATGTATATATTCAAGAGTGCAATCACACAGCTTTATTAATCGAAATCTCATAAAGAGTACTTTATTACAATAAAGGAGTACAATAAAGTGGCTGAAGGCCAACTCATGAGATTATCTAACGAAGACTAAGCGGAAGCATCAGGTAGACGAGTCCATCCGACTCCAAGGGCATGTCGCTGAGCGTAGAACGGTAACCTCACTCCTGGTCGGAAAAGTACTCTGCAACATGATACGTTGCAGCCGTGTAGGTCAGCATATTGAATATGCTGGCAAATCATCAAGAGAGGGAGTAAAATAATCACTATCTCTACATGCATATTTGGCCGGTGGAGCTAAGTTTTTTTTGCATAAAGCTAGTTTTATCCTACAACAAAAGGGTTTGAAAGCAAAATATTACTACATAGTTTGTTGTTAACGAGATGGTTCCGCCAACCAATTCTCGTACCCGAATAGTTGTTAACACCCACATCATTATTAAGTTGTGTCGAGAGTTCAGGGGAAATTCAATGCCTTCGGCTCAAGTTGTCCATGACCGTGGACACGGCTAATCGATTAGGTTGGGTACTCTGCAGAGTTTTGCACACGTTCCCCACAAGATTTGATCGCCTCCGGGTTTGTCCTCGCACTTCAGGGTGTTTGAAGACCGGATGATCAAAACATGGTCTTTCAACGGGTCCCTCTGAATCCCTGTCGGTGCCCATCCATTCCTACCGTTCGTCTACATCTGCTAGCACCGCCTGTCCAGAGTCGCCGCATTGTCCAACCAAGCCAGAGCCCATAATGACTTGTGGCTGTGCAGGTAAGCCTTGAGTCTTGAAGTCTCCGTCCGTCCCTTTGAGCCTGGGTGAAGCTTTCCGCAGGATGACATGGCCTCTCCAGCATCCCGGGCATCCACTGGGTTTTCCAGGGAGCCGATCAACCGTCCTTCACCCAGTGTTGCATTGCGTCCGAGGTCTTGAAAATCTTGTCTTAGTCCGGTCTTGATTATTATATCAACCTCGCATCACTCGTGGAATACACTCAACCGATAACCCGTCTACTAGAGCATAGCATATATAACATTGTCGTCCCGGGGCCAAGTATCGGGGTGTTGGTATTCCTACCACATGATACTACACCTATGACTAAAGTTTCCAAGTACCTAGGCAGCATGCAAATAGGGCAAAGAAGGTGATCTACTATGCATTGAAAACATAGGTAAAATAACATGATCAAAGATGACTTGCCTTGATGATAGTTGTCCTGCTCGAGCGTCTCTAAGTAACACGCTTCGCACTCCGGATGATCTACCGATACAAACACAAAGCACACCATAAGCAATTCAATCATTCCACGAGAAAAAAAAATAACATCACATGCAAAGATTGGCAAACGACTACGCAAAAGAATTTTATCGCACGTCGGTAGGACAGAAACTTGTTTCTGTTGAAAACACTAGTAAAAATACTTGGAAAATTCTGAAAATTCTACTACAGTAAGGTTTTATCACTATAAAACTGCAGCAAAAAGAATCAACTCAATATCATTTTTCAAACTCCTGGAATAGGCAAAACGGTGTTTAAACTAAATCTGCTCTAACTTATATTTAAAAATTCCAAACACAGAACAATTATATATTTTTGAAAACTACAGGAAATTTGTGAGCTACTGGAAAAAGAATCAATGTCATTGGACGTATGGATAAAAAGTTGTGATCAAAACAAGATTGAAAGTTTCTGTTTTTGAAATCTGGACAGAAATTACGAAACTGCTAGTGTTAATGAGAGGCACACGTGGCAAGCTTCTAATGGCTGAGATGGAGTGCAGGAAATAGAGAGAGAGAGGTTGCTACCTGCTGCTGGAGGTGTTGCACTGGCAAGAAAGGAGATGGCCGGCGAGGAAGGAGGGAGTAGCTCCGGGCGGTGGGGCGTCGGGCGGCGGCGGTGAGGTTCCTTCTCCGCGGGGAAGAGGCAGCGGTGGAGAGAGAGTTCGGGGAGGGCTCCTCCTCCGCGGCGAGGCCGAGGTGCAGCAGCTTTCGGGCTGCTGCCGCTGCTCGCGGCGGCGGCTAGGGCGGCGGTGGGGTGAGGCGCCGGCGGCGGCTTGTGGAGGCGGCGGTGGAGAGACGGCGGCTAGGGTTGGGGAGAGGTGGAGGTGGGGGGGGGTTTATATAGGCTTAGGGGAGGAGAGTAGAAAGGAAGGAGAGGGAGAACTTTGGGAAGGAGATCATGGAAGAGAAAAATAGGAAAGAGAGGGAGGAGAAAGAAGGAAGAGAGAAATAAGGAAAAGGGAGAGAAAATAGGAAGGAGGAGACGTGGGGAGGGAGAGGGATTGGGGACGTGGGGGAGGCTGCATGCAAGGCATGCGTGCATGCATGGGGTGGCTGGGCTGTTTTGTTTTTTGTTTTTTTGAAAAAAAAACAAACAAACAGCAGCAACAAAAAGAAATAAAAAAAAACAAAACAAAACAGAAAAAATATATTTTCCTAGCTAACAAAATACTAGGAAAAAAAGTACTAATATACATATATGCGCTAGAATACTTAGGAAAACAAAATACATATACAACTAATACATATATAATATATATAGGAACCCTAGTTCCACCTAATGCAACTAAAAAAAAGTTTTATGCACTAGGATCACACAACGCGATCGAAAAAAAAACTCGACTAAAATAATTCGGAGTTTGGAAAAATTTGCAAAAATCAAAAATGATGACTTTAACTCACAGGGGAGAAGTCATATTATCTCCGCTCCGATAAATTGCCTGCAGTCACATAACGATAAAAATTTTCAGAGGAACACAATGATGCATAAAATGTGGGATGCAAATGAATGATCTATTAACATCCGAATTTACGAAAATTGGGATGTTACAGGTGTAGAGGTAGCGTGCCGACGGCGATCACATCGACTTTTGAACCATTCCCGACGCGCATCGTCACCTCGTCCTTGGCCAGTCTCCGCTTATTCCGCAGTTCCTGCTTTGAGTTGCAAATGTGAGCAACAACACCGGTATCAAATACCCAGGAGCTACTACGAGCGCTGGTAAGGTACACATCAATAACATGTATATCACATATACCTTTAACGTTGCCGGCCTTCTTGTCCGCTAAGTATTTGGGGCAGTTCCGCTTCCAGTGACCCTTTCCCTTGCAGTAGAAGCACTCAGTCTCAGGCTTGGGTCCGTTCTTTTTCTTCTTCCCAGCATCTGGCTTACCGGGCGCGGCAACAGCTTTGCCGTCTTTCTTGAAGTTCTTCTTACCCTTGCCTTTCTTGAAACTAGTGGTCTTGTTGACCATCAACACTTGATGCTCCTTCTTGATTTCTACTTCTGCAGACTTGAGCATCGAGTACAACTCGGGAATGGTTTTCTCCATCCCTTGCATGTTGTAGTTAAGCACAAAGCCTTTGTAGCTTGGTGGGAGAGACTGGAGGATTCTGTCAATGATAGCATCATCCGGAAGTTCGACTCCGAGTGAAGTCAGACGACCGTGTAACCCAGACATTTTGAGTATGTGCTCACTGACAGAACTGTTCTCCTCCATCTTACAGCTGAAGAACTTGTCGGAGACTTCATATCTCTCGACACGGGCATGAGCTTGAAAAACTAGCTTCAGCTCTTGGAACATCTCATATGCCCCGTGTTGCTCAAAACGTCTTTGGAGCCCCGTTTCTAAACTGTATAACATGCCACACCTGACCAGAGAGTAGTCATCACTCCGCGCTTGCCAGACGTTTAGAACGTCCTGGGCTGCTGCAGGAGTGGGAGGGTCACCTAGCGGCGCATTAAGGACATAAGCCTTTTTAGCTGCTTCAAGGATGAGCTTCAGGTTGCGAACCCAGTCCGCATAGTTGCTACCATCATCTTTCAGCTTGTTTTTCTCTAGGAATGCGTTGAAGTTGAGGTTGACGTTGGACATCTACAATATTTATAAAGACAACTTTTAGACTAAGTTCATGACAATTAAGTTCATTTAATCAAATTAAGTATGAACTCCCACTTAAATCGACATCCCTCTAGTCATCTAAGTGGCACATGATCCATGTTGACTAACCCGTGTCCGATCATCACGTGAGACGGACTAGTCACCATGGTGAGCAACTTCATGCTGATCGTATTCAACCATACGACTCATGTTCGACCTTTCGGTCTCTTGTATTCGAGGTCATGTATGTACATGCTAAGCTCGTCGAGTCAACCTAAGTGTTTCGCGTGTGTAAATCTGGCTTACACCCGTTGTATGCGAACGTTAGAATCTATCACACCCGATCATCACGTGGTGCTTCGAGACAACGAACCTTCGCAACGGTGCACACTTAGGGGAATACATTCTCGAATTTTTTTAGGAGGGATCATCTTATTATGCTACCGTCGTTCTAAGCAATAAGATGTAAAACATGATAAACATCACAATGCAATCATATAGTGACATGATATGGCCATTATCATCTTTGCTCTTTCGATCTCCATCTTCAGGCATTGCATGATCATCATCGTCACCGGCGTGACACCATGATCTCCATCATCATGATCTCCATCATCGTGTCTCCGTGAAGTCGTCACGCCAACTACTACTATCACTACTACTATGGCTAACCGTTAGCAATGAAGTAAAAGTAGCAAGCACATGGCGTTGCATCTCATACAATAAATTAAGACAACTCCTATGGCTCCTGCCAGTTGTCATACTCATCGACATGCAAGTCGTGAAACCTATTACAATAACATGATCATCTCATACATCATACATGCAACATCACAACTTTGGCCATATCACATCACATGTCAAACCCTGCAAAAACAAGTTAGACGTCCTCTAATTGTTGTTGCAAGTTTTACGTGGCTGATTTGGGTTTCTAGCAAGAACGCCTTCTTACCTACGTGACAGCCACAACGATGATATGCCAAAGCTATTTACCCTTCATAAGGACCCTTTTCATCAAATCCAATCCGACTAGAGTAGGAGAGACAGACACCCGCTAGCCACCTTTATGCACGATGTGCATGTCTGTCGGTGGAACCAGTCTCACGTAAGCGTACGTGTAAGGTCGGTTCGGGCCGCTTCATCCCACAATACCGCCGGAAAAGAATAAGACTAGTAACGGCAAGCAAATTGACAAACCATCGCCCACAACTTTTGTGTTCTACTCGTGCATAGAATCTACGCATAGAAAACCTGGCTCGGATGCCACTGTTGGGTAACGTAGCATAAATTCAAAAATTTTCCTACGCAAGTTCAGATCTTCCTATGGAGAGACCAGCAACGAGAGAGGGGTAAGAGCATCTTCGTACCTTTGAAGATCGCTAAGCGGAAGCGTTGCTAGAACGCGGTTGATGGAGTCGTACTCGCGGCGATTCCGATCTAGTGCCGAACAACGGCACCTCCGCGTTCAACACACGTGCAGCCCGGTGACGTCTCCCGCACCTTGATCCAGCAAGGAGGAGGGAGAGGTTGGGGAAGAAGACCAGCAACACGATGGCGTGGTGTTGGTGGAGAGACGAGGTCTCCCGGCAGGGCTTCGCCAAGCGCCGGCAGAGAGAAGGAGGAAGAAGTGCAGGGCTGCGCCGAGGGAGAGGGAAAATTGTGTCCTCCAAAGGCCAAAAGTGCCCACTATATATAGGGGAAGGGGAGAGGGGGTGCCACCCCTAGGGTTCCCACCCTAGGGGGTGCGGCAGCCCTCCCAGATGGGGTTTGTGGCGGCCAGATGAGGGAGGAGGGGTGGCGCACCCCTCTGGTGGGCCTAAGGCCCACCTGAGTTAGGGTTCCCCCCCTCTTTTCCTTTCCCCTACGCCATGGGCTGAGTGGGGAGGCGCACCAGCCCAACTAGGGGCTGGTTCCCACCCCCACTTAGCCCATCTTACCTCTTGGGGTCGCAGCCCCCCTTCGGTGGTCCCCCGGGACCACCTCCGGTGGTCCCGGTGGTCCCGGTACGTTACCGGTGATGCCCGAAACACTTCCGGTCTCCGAAACCATCCGTCCTATATATCAATCTTTACCTCCGGACCATTCCGGAGCTCCTCGTGACGTCCTGGATCTCATCCGGGACTCCGAACAACTTTCGGTAATCTCGTATAACAATTCCCTATAACCCTAGCGTCATCGAACCTTAAGTGTGTAGACCCTACGGGTTCGGGAGACAGGCAGACATGACCGAGACACCTCTCTGGCCAATAACCATCAGCGGGGTCTGGATACCCATGGTGGCTCCCACTAGCTCCACGATGATCTCATCGGATGAACCACGATGTCAAGGATTCAATCAATCCCGTATACGATCCCCTTTGTCTGTCGGTATAGAACTTGCCCGAGATTCGATCGTCGGTATACCTATACCTTGTTCAATCTCGTTACCGGTAAGTCTCTTTACTCGTTCCGTAGCACGTCATCGTGTGATTAACTCCTTAGTCACATTGAGCTCATGATGATGTTCTACCGAGTGGGCCCAGAGATACCTCTCCGTCACACGGAGTGACAAATCCCGATCTCGATTCGTGCCAACCCAACAGACACTTTCGGAGGTACCCGCAGTGCACCTTTATAGTCACCCAGTTACGTTGTGACGTTTGATACACCCAAAGCACTCCTACGGTATCCGGGAGTTGCACGATCTCACGGTCGAAGGAAAAGATACTTGACATTAGAAAAGCATTAGCATACGAACAATACGATCTAGTGCTAGGCTTAGGATTGGGTCTTGTCCACCACATCATTCTCCCAATGATGTGATCCCGTTATCAATGACATCCAATGTCCATGATCAGGAAACCATGATCATCTATTGACTAACGAGCTAGCTAACTAGAGGCTTGCTAGGGACACATTGTGATCTATTCATTCACACATGTATTAGTGTTTCCTGTTAATACAATTATAGCATGAACGATAGACGATTATCATGAACAAGGAAATACGATAATAACCATTTTATTATTGCCTCTAGGGCATATTTCCAACACCCGCCCCTGCATGCATTGGTGCAGCAGGGCGGCCCCCTGTTCGCCCGTGATCATGGGTAATTGAGCGAGAGGGGCGACAGTTTCTAGAGCGAGGAGGGCTAGCCACCGCGCCTCGCCCTATAAATTAGGGGGTTTTCGAGGGAGTTTTGCTCAGCCATCCAACTCCTGAAACGCTCAGCACCCCCAGCTTGTTTCTGTAGCATCTTCCTTAGCTTCGGGTGGCGCTCTCCCCTAACCATGGCTAGGGGACGAGGACGACCACCATCGGCCACCAGAGCGGCGAGAGGATCCCGTTCGGATCATGCCACAACTTTAGGGGCCGCAGCTGCGGAGGGTGGCCCGAGGTGGCAGAGGGGCAAGGGGCCGCGGTCGCCGCGGAGGCCGTGGCCGTGGAAGGCGGGATGCTACTCGAGCACCCCCTTCTTCTCCCCCAGCGCCACCTTCTCCCTCATGGGGCGGGCACTCGGACGGGACGGCGCTGGAGTTCATCGTGGAGCTGCACGGTGTTCCTCGAGGCCATCTGCACCTCCCTCGCCCCTTCGCCAGGGCAATGGAGGCCGCCAAGCCTCCCGTCTTGTGGCTGCGGGCATACGACTGCTCACACGGTGCTATGCAGGTGCATGTGGAGTACCCGAAATGCCTCTCCATGCTGCTCGGGCGTGGCTGGAAAGCCTTCGCCCGCGCCCACAATCTCGAGGACGGGCATGTCCTCCGCTTCAAGCTGGCGGAGGATGATATGCCATCCGTCAAGTTTTATGGGCGCTCAGGTGTGCGTCTCGGCTGTTGCGAAGAGAGCTCGAGCAACGTTGAATGTCCCTCCTCGAGCGATAGCAACGAGGAGGACAGCGGTGGTGGTGGCGTTCTCGGCGGGTCAGGATCTCGGGGTGTCAAGTCGGAGCACGACACCCCGAGCTCTAACTGACCGCCGGAAGTGCCACCAGGGCCAGCTCACGCCTCTCCCTCGCCCAACGGGGTTACCTTGTCGGAGCCGGCATCGACGCCTCGTCTTCGAGGAGGCGCGATCGCGGGCTCCGGCTTCTTCATCCCTTCCGGTCGCCGTGTCCTCCGGCCCCGTTCTCCTCTGCGCAGTGCTGGTTCAGGAGGAACCAACCTGGGTTGCACCGGGGGTCGTGCCGCTTTTTGTCTTCTTGAACTTATGTCCGGCAAGCATTGTCCACATGACCCACAAGTATAGGGGATCAATCATAGTCCTTTCGATAAGTAAGAGTGTCGAACCCAACAAGGAGCAGAAGGATCTGACAAATGGTTTTCACCAAGGAAATATCTGCACGCACTGAAATTGTCGGTAACAAGTGATTGTGTGGTGAGATGATTCGTAGCGAGCAACAAGTAACAAAAGTAGCAACGGTGCAGCAAAGTGGCCCAATCCCTTTTGTAGCAAGGGACAAGCCTGGACAAAGTCTTATAGGAGGAAAAACGCTCCCGAGGACACACGGGAATTTCTGTCATGCTAGTTTCATCATGTTCATATGATTCACGTTCGTTACTTTGATAGTTTGATATGTGGGTGGACCAACGCTTGGGTACTGCCCTTACTTGGACAAGCATCCCACTTATGATTAACCCCTCCCGCAAGCATCCGCAACTACGAAAGAAGAATTAAGACAAAGTCTAACCATAGCATTAAACTAGTGGATCCAAATCAGCCCCATACGAAGCAACGCATAAACTAGGGTTTAAGCTTCTGTCACTCTAGCAACCCATCATCTACTTACTACTTCCCAATGCCTACCTCTAGGCCCAAATAATGGTGAAGTGTTATGTAGTCGACGTTCACATAACACCACTAGGAAAAACAACATACAACATATCAAATTACTGAACGAATACCAAATTCACATGACTACTATTAGCATGACTTATCCCATGTCCTCAGGAACAAAAGTAACTACTCACAAAGCATAATCATATTCATGACCAGAGAGGTAATGAGTAGAATCAAGGATCTGAACATAAACTCTTCCACCAAGTAATCCAACTAGCATCAACTACAAAGAGTAATCAACACTACTAGCAACTTTACAAATGCCAATCGGAGTCGCGAGACAGAGATTGGTTACAAGAGCTGAACTAGGGTTTGGAGATGAGATGGTGTTGATGAAGATGTTGATGGTGACGAGTCCCCTCCGATGAGAGGAGTGTTGGTGATGACGATGGCGACGATTTCCCCCTCCGAGAGGGAAGTTTCCCCGGCAGGATCGTCCTGCCGGAGCTCTAGATTGGTTCTGCTCAAGTTCCGCCTCGTGGCGGTGGCGAATCCACAAAAAAGCTCCTCCTTGATTTTTTCCTGGACGAAACCCTTCATATAGTAAAAGAGGGGGGCAAGTGGGCCAGCAGGTTTCCCACAAGCCCTCATGGCGCGGCCTAGGGGGGTGGTCGCGCCGTGCACCCTTGTGGCCAACCCCTGGCGCCCCTCTGGCAGTTCTTCGGCCCAGTATTTTTTATAAATCCGGAAAAAAATCCTCGTTGATTTTTACGGCGTTTGGAGTTGCGCAGAATAGGTATCTCAACTTTGCTCCACTTTCAGGCCAGAATGCCAGTTGCCGACATTCTCCCTCTTCATGTAAACCTTGCAAAATAAGAGAGAAGGCATAAGAATTGTACCGTGAAGTGAAATAACAGCCAAAGAAGCGATAAATACCAACATGAAAACATGATGAAAAATGGACGTATCAACTCCCCCAAGCTTAGACCTCGCTTGTCCTCAAGCGAAAGCCTAGCTCAATAAATATGTTCACATGTTTAGGGAGAGAGGTGTCGACAAAACAAGATACGAACATGCATGCATCATGATCAAGATCAGAAGAGCAATACCAACATATAATCTCTCATGTTAAAGTGATAATTCCTTCAAAAAGTAAAGCATGGATCAAGAACCTTACCGAGAAGTAACAACCGATATCCTTTAGTCATTGAAGCAATTGCAATTTATCACAACATCAGAAAGAGTCAAATAAGAGCTTGTAAAGTAAATCCACATACTCAATCATTCTTTCGTTCTCTACAATTTCTACAACTCACGTGGTACTCATGAGATCAAAGTTTCAGCTGGACACAGAGAAAGATAGGGGCTTATAGTTTTGCCTCCCATCTGCTTACCTCAAGGGTAATGTCAACAATAATAATTCATGAATACTTACCTCCAAGTTGACATATGAATATAGATCTTTCCCTAGCATATGATGTTAGCCAAGACAAAGGCGAAATAGGGAGTTGGTGAAGATCACCATGACTCTTTCAAGGGCCAAAAGTAAAGGTACAAGATAGGCCCTTCGTAGAGGGAAGCAGAGGCTGTCATGCGCTTTTGAGGTTTGGATGCGTGTCCTCTTAGTGCGGAGGAACGTCACTTTATATTGCCTCCTGTGATAAAGAACTTTATTGTGCAGTCTGTCGCTTTTATGTCTTCCTCCTCACAGGTTCGTACAAAGCTTATTTTCCACACACTAATAGATCATACATATTAGAGAGAAATTTTTATTGCTTGCACCGATGACAACTTACTTGAGGGATCTTATTCAATCCATAGGTAGGTATGGTGGACACTCATGGCAAAACTGGTTTGAAGGTTTATGGATGCACAAGTAGTATCTCTACTTGGTGCGGGAGTTTTGGCTAATATGATGTGGAAGCAATCATCACATCCTAAGGGATCTCTAATCATATAACATTGTTCAGAGCCAAGCAAACACAATTCATTACGTTGTCTTCCATGTCCAACATCTACTTCTAGGCATGTAATAGTTTAGTGAGTGTTCACAATCATAGATGGTGTCAGAGATGATATATTTATATGTGAACCTCTCCTTCCTTATCACTTCCTATTAATTGCAACCATGACCAAGGTCTACGTTTGCCTACCCTCAACAAGTTTCAATCCCCATTCTTTTTATATGTGAAGCCATCACTTCCCATAAGATCATCACATGATCTTTCATGCTTTTGTTCTATTCTCACTCTTTTGATCATGGCAAGAGGCAAAGCCCTTCAACTAAGACACTCGTTATTATATGGCTCACGAGCAAGAATACATCGGGGGTGACACAAAGCAAAACTCAAGACTAAAACACTAAGACTTTTAAACTACTAGAGAAAAAGAAAACTCAAAAGGAAAACTAAAACAAAGGTAAAGGCAAAAGATGTGATAGTGATACGATACCGGGGCAACTCCCCCAAGCTTGGCACAAGCCAAGGGGATTTCCCATACCAATGCTTAGTTGTCCTCCTTTGGTGGTGATGGTGGAGGAGTTGTTGCAATCTTTGACTCCAAGAGGGCCATTAATCTTTGATTTATACCTTGGAGATCTGCGATATGTTTTTCCAGCAAAACAACTTCACGAGTGAGCAAGTATTGCGAGCACGAGTTGTTTCACAAAACCTCAAGAGTTCAATCAAAGATGGAGACAGTAGGTGGAGGTAGGGTTGGAGGAAATCCACTTATTCAACTTCTTCCTTGTTGAGCATAGATTGCACTTCGTCCCATGCCTGATCCTTCTCCTTAGCTTTGTCCTTGGTTTCTTTAGGTAGCCTTTCCTTAGCCTCCATGACCTCCATCCTTTTCAGATCAGCATGAACTTCTCCATAGATTTGACGGAGCTTGTTCTCCCCCACAAATTCCTGGGACGACATCTTGCTCTAAATGTGCGGCAGAAAACACGCTCGAAACGAAAAACAGAAGAGATCTGCATGATGCAGGGGTCAGACCAAACGGAAGTATATATAATGATTTTTTCCAGACCAGAAGGAGTACCGTGCACAAAAACGGAGTCCGGGAGGCGCACGAGGTGGCCACAAGCCCTCACGGCGAGGCCAGGGGGTGGGCCCGCGCCGTGCAGGCTTGTCGCCTCCTCGCGCACTTTCCGGACTACTTCCAGTTTTTGTATTTTTTCAAATATTCCAAAACGGAGAAAATTTCCTACTGGAAAAGTTTTGGACTCTGTTTTCTTACCGAATCACATACCTCTTCATTTTCGGAGTCTAAAACAGGCTGATAAATATCCCTTAGGTATTTTTCTGGAATTATGGTATTGATGATATTGCTTTCAACAGTTATGGGAGTACCTGAGATATAATGCTTGATTCTCTGCCCATTTACCACTCTCGGACAATTACCTTATGTGTTGTTGATCTTGATAGCACCGGAACGATATACTTCCTCAACAACATAGGGACCTTCCCATTTAGAGAGAAGCTTGCCTGCAAAGAATCTTAAACGAGAGTTATATAGCAAGACATAATCACCTACATTGAACTCACGCTTTTGTATCCTCTTATCATGCCACCTCTTAACCTTCTCTTTGAACAACTTGGCATTCTCATATGCCTGAGTTCTCCACTCATCAAGCGAGCTAATATCAAATAACCTCTTCTCACCGGCAAGTTTGAAATCAAAGTTGAGATCTTTGATTGCCCAATAAGCTTTATGCTCTAGCTCAAGAGGTAAGTGACATGCTTTCCCATACACCATTTTGTACGGAGACATGCCCATGGGATTCTTATAGGCAGTTCTATAAGCCCACAGTGCATCATCGAGCTTCTTAGACCAATTCTTTCTAGACCTGTTGACAGTCTTTTGCAGAATTAGTTTAATTTCTCTATTGCTTATCTCTACTTGACCACTGGACTGAGGGTGATAGGGAGACACAATTCTATGGTTGACATCATACTTAGCAAGCGTTTTACGGAAAGCACCATGAATGAAGTGTGAACCACCGTCGGTCATTAGATATCTAGGGACTCCAAATCTAGGGAAGATAACTTCTTTCAGCATCTTGATAGAGGTGTTGTGATCAGCACTACTAGTGGGGATAGCTTCTACCCACTTAGTGACGTAATCAACAACAACTAAGATGTGAGTATACCCGTTGGATTTTGGAAAAGGTCCCATATAATCAAAGCCCCAGACATCAAATGGTTCAATGACAAGTGAATATTTCATAGGCATTTCCTGACGTTTGTTAATATTACCTATTCTTTGACATTCGTCACAAGACAAGAAAAACTTACGGGCATCCTTGAAGAGAGTGGGCCAATAGAAACCTGATTGCAATACCTTGTGTGCAGTTCTATCTCCTGCATGGTGTCCTCCGTAGGCCTCGGAGTGACACTTCTGTAGGATATGTCCCTATTCATGTTCAGGTACACAACGTCTAATAACACCATCTACTCCTTCCTTATAAAGGTGAGGATCATCCCAGAAGTAATGTCTCAAGTCAAAGAAGAATTTCTTCTTTTGCTGGTACGTGAAACTAGGTGGTATGTATTTGGCAACGATATAGTTTGCATAATCAGCATACCACGGTGCACTACGTGAAGCATTGATGACATTCAGTTGCTCATCGGGAAAGCTATCATCAATAGGTTGTGGGTCATCAAGAACGTTCTCCAACCTAGACAAGTTATCTCCTACTGGGTTATCAGCACCCTTTCTGTCGACAACATGCAAATCAAATTCGTGTAGCAAGAGAACCCATCTGATAAGTCTAGGTTTAGCGTCTTTCTTCTCCATGAGGTACTTAATAGCAGCATGATCAGTGTGAATAGTGACTTTGAATCAACTATGTAAGACCTAAACTTTTCACATGCGAACACGACTGCTAAAAACTCCTTTTCCGTAGTAGCATAGTTTCTCTGGGCATTGTCTAGAGTTTTACTAGTGTAGTGAATAACATTCAACTTCTTATCGACTCCTTGCCCTAGAAAAATGATGTCCCACAAGCGTATGGGATCGCAACAGTTTTCGAGGGTAGAGTATTCAACCCAAATTTATTGATTCGCTCACAAGGGGAAGCTAAAGAATATTCTCAAGTATTAGCAGATGAGTTATCAATTCAACCACACCTGAAAGATTAGTGTCTGCAAGCAAAGTATCAGTAGCAAGGTAGTATGATAGCAACAACACCAGAAAAAGCTTTGACAATCCCCAGCAACGACGCTAGAAACAGCCTTGTTGACGGGATGTTAGCGCCAACAAAGTCTTGCAACAACTAACAACAGAGTAGCAAGGAACAGTAGTAGCAGAAGCAACAAAGTAACAAGTAACAGCAAAGTGGCAACAACAGCAAAGTGACAGCAGTAGCAAAGTGGCTCAATCCCTCTTGTAGCAAGGGACAAGCCTAGGCAAAGTAACGTAGAGAGAACCAGTAGTAAAAGACTCGTAGGTAGTGCATCGATGATGGATGAGTGTGACGGATGTGATTCATCATGTAACAGCTATAACACGGAGAGATATGTAACTAGCTCCCGTTCATCAATCTAATGTAGGCATGTATTCCGTATGTAGGCATACGTGCTTAGGGAAAAGAACTTGCATGAATTTATTGTCCATCCCTCCCGTGGCAGCGGGGTCCTAATGGAAACTACGGGATATTAAGGTTCTCCTTTTAATAAAGAACCAGACCAATGCATTAACACACGGTGAATACATGAACTCCTCATACTATGGTCATCTCCGGGAGTGGTTCCGGCTATTGTCACTCCAGGGTTGCCGGGTCATAACACATAGTAGGTGACTACAACTTGCAAGATAGGATCTAAAACACACATATATTGGCGACAACATAATAGGTTCAGATCTGAAATCATGGCAGTCAGGCCCTAGTGACAAGCATTAAGCATAGCCAAGTAGTAGCAACATCAATCTAGAACATAGTGGATACTAGGGATCAATCCCCGTCAAGAACTAACTCAATTACATGATAGATCTCATCCCACTCATAACCGTCCAGCAAGCCTACGATGAGATTACTCATGAACGATGAAGTGCATCATGGAATTGTCGATGGAGAAAGGTTGATGATGACGATGGCGACGATTTCCCCTCTCCGGAGCCCAAAACGGACTCCGGATCTGCCCTCCAAATGAAGAACAGGGGGTGGCGGCGCCTCCGTATCGCAAAACGCGATGAATCCTTCTTTCTGATTTTTTTTCCGGGCGAGACGGAAGATATAGAGCTGAATTTGGGGGCGGTGGTGCCACGTGGGCCCCACAAGCCTGCACGGCGCGACCATAGGGGGTGGCCGCGGCCTGTGGGCTTGTGGCCCACTGGCACGCCCCCTCAGGTGGATATTTGCGCAGGTATTTTTCTTTTATTCCAGAAAAAATCTCCGCAAATTTTCAGGACATTCCGAGAACTTTAATTTCCGCACAAAAACAACACCATGGCAATTGTGCTGAAAACATCATGAGTCCGGGTTAGTACCATTCAAATCATGCAAATTAGAGTCCAAAACAAGGGCAAAAGAGTTCGGAAAAGTAGATACGACGGAGGCGTATCAACTCCCCCAAGCTTAAAGCCTTGCTTGTCCTCAAGAAATTTAGTTGACCAATTGAAAGAGACAAAAGAAAAACTTTGACGAACTCTGTTTGATCTTGTTGTTGCAACTATGTCTAACTCATAACCAGAATTTCAGCAACATCACGAGCATACCACATAAGCAAATGACATCTAGGTCTCACAGTAAACTCATACCAATGGCATAATCAACTAGCGAGCAAATAATAATAAGCCTGAAGTGTCAACACTTCAATCAAAACAACACGAAGCAGTACGAATAGATGGTATCTCGCTAGCTCTTCCTGAGACCGCAAAACATAAATGCAGAGCACCTTCAAAGACCAAGGGCTGACTAAACATTGTAATTCATGGCAATGAAGATCCAGTGATAGTCATACTCAACACAGTTAAAAGCAAAGCATAAAAATGACAGAGGTGCTCTCTAATTGGTGCTTTTGTAAGAGGAGGATGACTCAAGAGGAACATAAATAGACAGGCCCTTCGCAGAGGGAAGCATTGATTTGAAGAGGTGCCAGAGCTCAAGCTTTGAAAACAGAGATAATAATTTTGGGTGGCATGCTTTCATTGTCAACGCAATGATTAAGAGTTCTCAACATCTTCCACGCTACACATGCTATAGGCGGTTCCCAAACAGAAAAGTAAAGTTTTGACTCCCCCACCACCAATCAATCACACTCCACGGCTAGCCGAATCCTTGAGTACCGTCCATACCAACATTAATCCTGGGGGAGTTTTGTTTGCAATTATCTTTTCGATTTGAGCATGGAACTGGGAATTCCAATTACCGCCCCTTTCTCGTGAATGATAGTGAATAAACACATATCGAGGATAACACGCCTAGCATGGAAGATACCAATAGCCCCCTGCCACCACATGAGCGGTTCGGGCATGCAAAACATATTATTTCTTGAAGATTTGGAGAGTGGCACATGCAAATTTACTTGGAACGGCAGGTAGATACCGCACATAGGTAGGTATGGTGGACTCATATGGCACAACTTTTGGTTTATGGAAGTGGATGCACAAGCAGTATTCCCGCTTAGTACAAGTGAAGGCTAGCAAAAGACTGGGAAGCGACCAACTAGAGAGCGACAACAGTCATCAAAATGCATTGAGATTAACTAACATTGAGTGCAAGCATGAGTAGGACATAAATCACCATGAACATGAACATCATAGAGGCTATGTTGATTATGTTTCAACTACATGCGTGAACATGCGCCAAGTCAAGCCACTTGAAACATTCAAAGGAGGATACCATCCTATCATACTACATCATAGTCATCTCAACATTCATGTGGGCAACCAAGACAGACCATTATAAGCTCCTAGCTAAGTAAACATGGCATAAGCAACTATGATATCTAAGTTGTCATTGCAAACATGTTTCTCTCACAACAAAGCTGAACTAGGAACAGTGAGCTAGTCATATTTACAAAAACAAAATAGATCGAGTTCATACCAGCTTTTCGAGGTTCAGTCACTTCATCATATATCATCATTACTGCCTTTCACTTGCAGGACCGAATGATGTGAACAATAATAAGAGTGCTCGTGCATTGGACTAAAGCTGGAATGTGCAGGCAAACACAAAGGAGAAGACAAAGTAATATGGCTCTTTGAAAGCTAAACAGGTATGCATGCAAGAGCCACTAAATAGTGTAACCAAAATCTTCTACCTTGACCCAAAGAAAAAAGAAAACTATCTACACGGGAAAGCTCCCAACAAGCAAAAGAAGAAAATAAAATCTTTTTGGTTTTTTCAAACTAGACACACACACGAAAAGAAAACGAGAAAAAATTAATAAACTAGCATGGACGATAAAGTGGCAAAGTGTGAACACTGGCTAACAAAGTGAAAGCATAAGCAAGAATGTAAAGTCGGTTAGAACACGTACTCCCCCAAGCTTAGGCTTTTGGCCTAACTTGGTCTACTCCCAAGGAGGGAAATAACCAGCTCCGGGTACTCCGGAGTGGACTGAGGATGCCAGTACTGTGTGTGCTCCTCCGGCTCCCACTGATAAACTGGCGTCTGGTACTCAACTGGTGGCTCGGGCACGGGCACCTGTGGTTGGGCTAGGCCCCAATATGCGTAGATGTCCGAGGGCATAATAGTGTACCTTCCTGCACGAAGATTGAACAAAGAAGGAGCAGGCAAAGTAATAGTCTCACGAGTACCCTGACTAAATACCAGGTTATAAATCATCCTTCTACTTATATCTCTATCAAGAAAGTCATGGCGAACCATGCTATCGTAATCCAGATATCTCTCGAGAAGAAGAATCTCTTCTTGCTCCTCCAGTCTAATAGGTATCTCAAAGTGTCTAGCAAGATGAGTAGCATAGATACCTCCATAGACAAAACCCTTAGAACGGTTCAGGTTCAACCGTTGAGCTACTATAGCACCCAAGCTATAAGTTTTATCGTTATAAAGGGCTTCGTGCAAGACCGCAAGATCTAGGTAACTAAGTGACCCAGCTTTCCCACGACCAATCAAATATCTTCCCACAAATAATGAGAAGTACCGAAGCACGGGAAAATGTATGCTAGCAGCTCTAGCGCAAGACACTCCTCTCTCCTCTCCTACAACAATTGTACCGATGAAAGCTTCAAAGTCCCATGGACGAGGTTCATGAATATCCCCAACGTAAGGAAATTTGCGAACATTGCAAAAATCCTGGAGTGACATGCGCTGGGGGATATCATAAAGTTTAAACTCAACCATAGGAGGATTCTTCCTCGGATAGAAGTTAAAGCTTTGTACGAAGATATTAGTGAGGAGGAGGTATTGCGGACACTTATCTTCAACGAAGGCGGTAAGGCCTGCGTTCTCCACCAAGTGATAAAAGTCCTCATATATTCCAGCGGCGCGTAAGAACACGTCGCTTGGCCACTCACACGCTCGAACTTCTGCGACTCGAGGGACCAGATACTTGGGCTTCTTCTCACTCCCCTCATCCTTGGGGTCACGGCTTGACGAGCCTCTTAAGAACCTCCTCATCTTTTCCCTTTCTTATCTGTGAAAATTTCTAAATTTTTTAGTGATTCTAAGGAAAGTGAACAAGGCTCAACTAAACTCGTAGCAACTACTCCCACAAGTGCCTAGAGGCCATATTATGCATCAAAACTACTTGGGACCAGCTAGAATTAGCATGCAAAGCTAAAGAACATGGTCACCAAGGCAGCAAAAATACGCGGAGTATAAGACACTAGAGCAAAAACTAATTGGACCAATGGAGGAGTCACTTACCAAGGAGTAATTTCCCCAAAACAGTTCGGAGAACGGTGATTTGAGCAAAGAGATCGAAAATCCCAGCAAGACGAGCAAGAACACGGGTTTGAGCAGCGAAACGATTTTTTCTGGAGGTAGGAGAAACGGATGAGAGCAAGAATGAGTGGAGGGGGTGCCTGTGGGCCCCACAAGCCTGGGTGGCGCGGCCAGGGGGGGTGCTCGCGCCCCTAGGGCTTGTGGCCTACTGGTGTGGCCCCCAGACAGACTCTTTGTCCCAGAATTTTTCAAAAAAAAATCCAGAAAAAATCATACTTGATTTTCACAGCGTTTGGAGAACTTTGATTTTCGGGGTACTTTTCTACCAGACGCTAAAACAGAAAACAGGGAAAACTAAACTAAATCTATCATTTTTCTTCTAAGCAACCTAAAGTGAAAGCTTGGAAGAGAGGTTTGTGACTCCTCGATTAATCCATCTCATGGTCATCGAAAGAAATCCGTCAATGGGGTTGATCAAGTCTCCTCGACAAACCTTTTCGAATCGCAAAAGAGAATGGAGAATTTTCGAATAGTTACTAGGTCACCTCAATGGGGATGTGTATCTCCCCAACAAGCAAATCATACTTCATCTTGACACGAGGAATAGGGCATTCAAAGCTCCCAATAAGAATCGATGAAGTTTTTTCGATAGCATTGATGCAATGTACTCGATATTGTTTCTTCGGACAGTGCACCGTGTGCTCATTACCATTGACATGGAAAGTGACATTGCCTTTGTTTCAATCTATAACAGCCCATGCGGTGTTTAAAAAGGGTCTTCCGAGGATGACAACCATGGCATCGTCCTCGGGAATATCCAAGATAACAAAGTCTGTTAAGATAGTGGTGTTAGCAACGACAATAGGCACATCCTCGCAAATGCCGATAGGGAAAGCAGTTGATTTGTCGGCCATTTGCAGAGAGATTTCAGTGGGTGTCAACTTATCTAGTTCAAGTCTACGATAAAGAGAGAGAGGCATAACACTAACACCGGCTCCAAGGTCGCATAACACAGTTCTAACGTACTTGCCTTTAATGGAGCAAGGTATAGTGGGCACACCGGGATCACCTAGTTTCTTCGGAGTTCCACCCTTGAAAGTGTAATTGGCAAGCATGGCGGAAATCTCAACCTCAGGTATGCTCCTCTTATTAGTCACAATATCTTTCATGTACTTAGCATACGGAGACATCTTGAGCATATCCGTCATACGCATTTGCAGAAAGACAGGTCTGATCATTTCAACGAATTGCTCAAAATCCTCATCATCCTTTTTCTTGGATGGTTTGGGAGCAAAGGGAAT
The DNA here is from genome assembly GCF_904849725.1 of Hordeum vulgare subsp. vulgare. NCBI lineage: Eukaryota > Viridiplantae > Streptophyta > Magnoliopsida > Poales > Poaceae > Hordeum > Hordeum vulgare. Next base: position 463,980,909 of record NC_058523.1, read on the forward strand.
AGGTTTCTGAACCCATGGCTCCCTTTCTTTACCATGCTTCCTAGCAGCAAAGTCATTCTTATCGTATCTCTGATTCTTAGGTTGTGGGTTATCAAGATCAACACTAGGTTCAATCTCCACATCCTTTTCATTGCTAGGTTGAGCATCATCATGAACATCACTATTGATATTATCATTAGGCTCATGTTCGTCACCAGAGACGTCGTTTGGACTCTCAGGTGTAGCAGCAACAGGGTTGCTAGCGTGCATGTTCCTATCATCTTTCTTCTTCTTTCTAGAATGACTAGGTGCATTAGTGCTAACTCCTTGAGAATCTTGTTCAACTCTCTTCGGATGACCCTCAGGATACAGAGGTTCCTGGGTCATTCTACCGCCTCTAGTGACGACTCTGACGGAATTGTCATTCAACTCATTGAGAAAGTCATTCTGAGCTTTAAGTACTTGTTCCACCTCAGTAGTAACCATAGAGGCGTGTTTACTCAGAAGTTTAAGATCATTGACATTTCTGTCCACACAAGCACTTAAATGACTAAGCATACGAGCATTCTGTTCCAATTGTCTGCTAACATAGTCATTGAAACTTTGTTGTTTGGCAATGAAGTTATCAAATTCATTCAGGCATAAGCTAGTAGGTTTATTAAAAGGAATATCACTCTCATCAAACCTACGCAGAGAATTTACTTCTACTACGTGTATCGGGTTATCGAGACCATGGATCTCTTCGATAGGTGGTAGATTTTTGACATCTTTAGATTTAATGCCTTTTTCTCGCATAGATTTCTTGGCTTCTTGCATATCTTCAGGACTGAGGAATAGAATACCTCTTTTCTTCGGAGTTGGCTTAGGAGGTGGTTCGGGAATAGTCCAAGCATTCTCATTGCATAAGATGTTATTCAATAGAATCTCAGCTTGTTCTACGGTTCGTTCCCTAAAAACACTACCCGCACAACTATCTAGGTGGTCTTTAGAAGCATCGGTAAGTCCATTATACAAGATATCAAGTATTTTGTTCTTCTCAAGAGGGTGATCAGGCAAAGCATTCAACAGCTGGATGAGCCTCCCCCAAGCTTGTGGGAGACTCTCTTCTTCAGCTTGAGCAAAGTTGTATATTTCCTGCAAAACAGCTTGCTTCTTATGGGCAGGGAAATATTTTTCAGAGAAGTAGTAGACCATATCCTGGGGGCTACGCACACAACGGGGAGCAAGAGAAGTGAACCAAGTCTTAGCATCATCCTTTAGCGAGAAAGGAAACAACTTGAGCATATAGTAGTGGCATATCTTTTCCTCACTAGTGAATAGGGTGGCTATATCGTGCAGTTTGGTAAGATGGGCTACAACCGTTTCAGACTCATAACCGTGAAAAGGATCAGATTCGACCAGAGTGATTAACTCAGGGTCGACAGAGAATTCATAATCCTTATCGGTCACAAAGATAGGCGAAGTAGCAAACTTCGGGTCGTATATCATCCTAGCGTTCAGAGATTTTTCTTTCCACTTGTGCAGAAGTTTCTCAACATCATAGCTATCCTTACACGCAAGAAAATCCTTAGCTATCTCTCCCTCCATAACATAGCGCGTATCAGTCATAACAGGCAATTCAGGCATAGTAGGAGGTTCTACTTCAGTAGTATCAGCAGTCTCAGAAGTATCATCACATCTAGCAGCAACTCTAGCAAGTTGTGCATCAAGAAATGCACCTAGTGGCAAAGCAGTATCAGACATAGTATCAAGCATAGCATCATCAGGCATAATATCAAGCATAGCATCATCATAAGCATCATGGACAACAGAAGTAGCATCATCAAGCACAGGCGACATATCAAGATTTCTAGTAGGAGGCGATGTTGCAAACTTACTCAAAACTGAAGGTGAATCAAGTGCAGAGCTAGATGGCAATTCCTTACCTATCCTCGTAGTGGAAGGCAAGATTTTAGTTCTTGGACGTCAATCCCAAGTGACTCAGAGAATATAGCTCTGCTTCCCCGGCAACGGCGCCAGAAAAAGCCTTGATGTCCCACAAGCGTATGGGGTCGCATCAGTTTTCGAGGGTAGAGTATTCAACCCAAATTTATTGATTCGCTCACAAGGGGAAGCTAAAGAATATTCTCAAGTATTAGCAGCTGAGTTGTCAATTCAACCACACCTGGAAGATTAGTGTGTGCAAGCAAAGTATCAATAGCAAGGTAGTATGATAGCAACGACACCAGAAAAAGCTTTGACAATCCCCAGCAACGGCGCTAGAAAAGGCCTTGTTGACGGCATGTTAGCGCCAACAAAGTCTTGCAACAAGTAACAACAGAGTAGCAAGGAACAGTAGTAGTAGCAGCAGCAAAGTAACAAGTAACAACAAAGTGGCAACAACAACAAAGTGACAGCAGCAACAAAGTGGCCCAATCCCTTTTGTAGCAAGGGACAAGCCTAGGCAAAGTAACGTAGCGAGAACCAGTAGTAAAAGACTCGTAGGCAGTGGATCGGTGATGGGTGAGTGTGACGGATGTGATTCATCATGTAACAGCTATAACACGGAGAGATATGTAACTAGCTCCCGTTCGTCAATCTAATGTAGGCATGTATTCCGTATGTAGTCATACGTGCTTAGGGAAAAGAACTTGCATGACATCTATTGTCCATCCCTCCCGTGGCAGCGGGGTCCTAATGGAAACTTCGGGATATTAAGGTTCTCCTTTTAATAAAGAACCGGACCAACGCATTAACACGCGGTGAATACATGAACTCCTCATACTATGGTCATCTCCGGGAGTAGTTCCGGCTATTGTCACTCTGGGGTTGTCGGGTCATAACACATAGTAGGTGACTACAACTTGCAAGATAGGATCTAAAACACACATATATTGGCGACAACATAATAGGTTCAGATCTGAAATCATCGCACTCGGGCCCTAGTCACAAGCATTAAGCATAGCCAAGTAGTAGCAACATCAATCTAGAACATAGTGGATACTAGGGATCAATCCCCGTCAAGAACTAACTCGATTACATGATAGATCTCATCCCACTCATCACCGTCTAGCAAGCATACGATGAGATTTCTCACGGACGATGAAGAGCATCATGGAATTGTCGATGGAGAAAGGTTGATGATGACGATGGCGACGATTTCCCCTCTCCGGAGCCCAAAACGGACTCCAGATCTGCCCTCCAGATGAAGAACAGGGGGTGGCGGCGCCTCCATATCGCAAAACGCGATGAATCCTTGTTTCTGATTTTTTTCCGGGCGAGACGGAAGATATAGAGCTGAGCTTGGGGGTGGTGGTGCCACGTGGGCCCCACAAGCCTGCACGGCGCGACCGTAGGGGGCGGCCGCGGCCTGTGGGCTTGTGGCCCACTCGCACGCACCCTCATGTGGATCTTTGCGCAGGTATTTTTCTTTTATTCCAGAAAAAATCTCCGTAAATTTTTAGGACATTCCGAGAACTTTTATTTCTGCACAAAAACAACACCATGGCAATTCTGCTGAAAACAACATCAGTACGGGTTAGCTCCATTCAAATCATGCAAATTAGAGTCCAAAACAAGGGCAAAAGAGTTTGGAAAAGTAGATACGATGGAGACGTATCAAACAACACTAACAACATAATCACTAGCGTCACACATGATCTCAAAAGGCAAGTTCCAATCAGGTGGTTGAACAATAGGTGCAGTTATCAAAGCCCTCTTAAGTATTTTGAAGGCTTCGTCACAATCATCGTCAAAAACAAAAGGAATATCCTTTTGTAAGAGATTGGTAAGAGGCCTAGAAATCTTAGAGAAGTCTTTGATGAACCTTCTATAGAAACCAGCATGACCAAGGAAACTTCTTATACCTTTGATATCAGTGGGGTATGGCATTTTATCGATTGCATCAACCTTAGCCTTATGGACTTCAATACCTCTTTCAGAAATTTTATGTCCTAAGACGATGCCTTCGTTAACCATAAAGTGTCACTTCTCCCAATTCAAGACAAGATTGGTATCTTTACATCTCTGTAAGACTCGATCAAGGTTGCTGAGGCAATCATCAAAGGAAGACCCGTAAATGGAGAAGTCATCCATGAAAACCTCAACAATCTTTTCACAAAAGTCAGAGAATATAGCCATCAGACATCTTTGAAAGCTGGCAGGTGCATTACATAAGCCAAAAGGCATACGTCTATAAGCAAAGGTACGAAAAGGGCAGGTGAAAGTGGTTTTCTCCTGATCAGATTGTGAACTGGTATTTGGGAGAAACCAGAATAGCCGTCTAGAAAGCAAAAATGTGTGTGTTTAGACAACCTTTCTAGCATTTGGTCGATAAAAGGCAAAGGGTAATGATCTTTCCTAGTGGCTTTATTCAATTTCCTAAAATCGATCACCATCCTATAGCGAGTAATAATCCTCTGTGGGATCAATTCATCCTTATCATTAGGGACAACGGTAATGCCTCCCTTCTTAGGGACGCAATGCACCGGACTCACCCAATCGCTGTGAGCAACATGATAAATGATACCTGCTTCCAGGAGCTTTAGCATTTCTTTTCTCACTACTTCTTTCATCTTAGGATTTAATCTCCTTTGATGATCAACAACTGGTTTGAAGTCAGGATCAGTTTTAATCTTGTGCTGGCATAGAGTGGGACTAATGCCCTTAAGATCATCAAGAGTATATCCAATAGCAGCACGGTGCTTCCTCGGAGTTTTTAATAACTTATTTTCTTCATGCTCTGAGAGGCTAGCACTAATAATAACAAGATATATCTCTTTTTTATCAAGATAAGCATACTTAAGAGTATCAGGCAACTGTTTAAGCTCGAACACAGGATCACCCTTTGGTGGGGGTGGATCCCCAAGCAGTTCAACACCCCTAACAATTCCCACAGGGTAGATAGCAGATTATTCTTAAGGATAGGGTATTGTTCTAAGACAACTCTATCTATCTCATCCCTTTCATCCATATGCATATCATTTTCATGCTCAAGCAAGTATTGCTCTAAGGTATCAGTAGTAGGTATGGAAATAGAGGCTAAGGCAATAGCTTCATCCCTACTAGACAACTCCTTTTCATGAGGTCGTCTACCAAACTTAGATAAATTGAACTCATGTGACACACCTTCAAAGCCAACAGTGACAGCTTGCTTCTCACAATCAATATGAGCATTAACGGTATTGAGGAAGGGTCTGCCAAATATGATGGGACAAAAGCTATCTTGTGCGGTAGCAAGAACGAGGAAATCAGCAGGATACTTCGTTTTACCACACAGGACTTCAACATCCCTAACAATTCCCACAGGGCAGATAGTATCTCTACTGGCAAGCTAAATAGTGACATCAATAAGCTCCATCTCAACAGGTGCAATCTCATCTTTGATTTCATCGTATAAGGATTGAGGTATTGCACTAACACTAGCACCCACGTCACATGAACCATGGTAACAATGATCTCCTATCTTAACAGAAACAACAGGCATGCCAACAACTGGCCTATGTTTGTCTCTAACGCGAGGTTTAGCAATTCTAGCAGCATCTTCACAAAAGTGAATATTATGTCCCTCAACATCGTCGGATAGAAGATCTTTGATAATAGCAATGCTAGGTTCAACTCTAATTTGCTCAGGGGGTGTGGGTGTTCTAATATAGCCTCTACGTATCATAGTTGAAGCTTTAGAGTAATCCTTTATCCTAACAGGGAAAGGTGGTTTCTCAATGTAAGCACTGGGAACAACAAGATCATTAAAGGCAATGAATTTCTCTTCAACTGGAGTGGGTTTAACTACATTGACTTCTAAAGGAGGATGATATTTAAACCACTTCTCTTTGGGGAGATCAATATGAGCAGCAAAGGATTCACACTATGAAGCTACTATCTCACAGTCAAGTCCATACTTAGCGCTAAAATCACTAAAGGTATTTGTCTCAACAAAGGATTTAACGCAGTCAAATGTGAAATTCATACCTGACTCCTTACCTTCTTCAAGCTCCCAATCTTCAGAGTCCAATAAATTCCATTTGAAGTCAATATCTCTCTTCATAAAAGAACCGGTACAAGAAGTATCAAGCATGGTGCGATCATCATGAGAAAGCCGAGCATAGAAGTTTTGAATGATAATTTCTCTCGAGAGCTCATGATTGGGGCATGAATGTAACATTGATTTAAGCCTCACCCAAGCTTGAGCGATGCTTTGTCTGTCACGAGGCCAAAAATTATAAATATAATTCCGATCACGATGTACTAAATGCATAGGATAAAACTTTTGATGAAATTCCAATTTCAACCGATTGTAGTCCCATGATCCAGTGTCATCACATAGCCTATACCATGTCAACGCCTTATCCTTCAAAGATAAAGGAAAGAACCTCTTCTTGACCTCATCCTCGGGCAAACCTGCAAGCTTAAATAAACCACAAACTTCATCTACATAGATTAGATGCAAGTCTGGATGTGATGTTCCATCTCCTGTAAAAGGATTAGCCAGCAGTTTCTCAAGCATACCCGAAGGAAATTTAAAGCAAATATTTTCAGTAGGTGCAGCAGGTTGAGGAGCAACTATTTGTGCTTCCGTTCGAGGTGAAGATACCCCGAACAAGCCCCTCAAAGGATTAGTATCCATAGTGACAAGTGACAATAAATTTCAGCACACTATATGAATGTTTCCTTACCAAGTTCCACTTACCAAAGGCGCTTCACTCCCCAACAACGGCGCCAGAAAAGAGTCTTGATGACCCACAAGTATAGGGGATCAATCGTAGTCCTTTCGATAAGTAAGAGTGTCGAACCCAACGAGGAGCAGAAGGATCTGACAAGTGGTTTTCAGCAAGGAAATATCTGCAGGCACTGAAATTGTCGGTAACAAGTGATTGTGTGGTGAGATGATTCGTAGCGAGCAACAAGTAAAAAAAGTAGCAACGGTGCAGCAAAGTGGCCCAGTCCCTTTTGTAGCAAGGGACAAGCCTGGACAAAGTCTTATAGGAGGAAAAACGCTCCCGATGACACACTGGAATTTCTGTCATGCTACTTTCATCATGTTCATATGATTCGCGTCCGTTACTTTGATAGTTTGATATGTGGGTGGACCGGCGCTTGTGTACTGCCCGTACTTGGACAAGGATCCCACTTATGATTAACCCCTCTCGCAAGCATCCGCAAATACGAAAGAAGAATTAAGACAAAGTCTAACCATAGCATTAAACTAGTGGATCCAAATCAGCCCTTACGAAGCAACGCACAAACTAGGGTTTAATCTTCTGTCACTCTAGCAACCCATCATCTACTTACTACTTCCCAATGCCTTCCTCTAGGCCCAAATAATGGTGAAGTGTTATGTAGTCGACATTCACATAACACCACTAGAGGAAAAACAACATACAACATATCAAATTACCGAACGAATACCAAATTCACATGACTACTATTAGCATGACTTATCCCATGTCCTCAGGAACAAAAGTAACTACTCACAAAGCATAATCATATTCATGACCAGAGAGGTAATGAGTAGCATCAAGGATCTGAACATAAACTCTTCCACCAAGTAATCCAACTAGCATCAACTACAAAGAGTAATCAACACTACTAGCAACCTTACAAGTACCAATCGGAGTCGCGAGACGAAGATTGGTTACAAGAGATGAACTAGGGTTTGGAGATGAGATGGTGTTGATGAAGATGTTGATGGTGACAAGTCCCCTCCGATGAGAGGAGTGTTGGTGATGACGATGGCGATGATTTCCCCCTCCGGGAGGGAAGTTTCCCCGACAGGATCGTCCAGCCGGAGCTCTAGATTGGTTCTTCTCAAGTTCCGCCTCGACGCGGAGGCGAATCCATGAAAAAGCTCCTCCTTGATTTTTTCCTGGACGAAACCCTTCATGTAGCAAAAGAGGGGGGCAAGTGGGCTAGCAGGTTGCCCACAAGCCCTCATGGCGCGGCCTGGGGGGGTGGCCGCGCCGTGCAGGCTTGTGGCCAACCCGTGGCGCCCCTCTGGCACTTCTTCGGCCGAGTATTTTCTATAAATCCGGAAAAAAATCCTCGTTGATTTTTAGGGCGTTTGGAGTTGCGCAGAATAGGTATCTCAACTTTGCTCCACTTCCAGGCTAGAATTCCAGTTGCTGGCATTCTCCCTCTTCATGTAAACCTTGCAAAATAAGAGACAAAAGGCATAAGAATTGTACCGTGAAGTGAAATAACAGCCAAAGAAGCGATAAATACCAAAATGAAAACATGATGCAAAATTGACGTATCATGTCCCTCGCCAAAAGACTGTATCATAGGTTAGAGTAGCAAAAATCATCCATGTGATATGTCTCAGCTTGCCTCAAACAAATGAATGAAATGTTGTTTCCTTTTTGTCTTATCCCCCTCTTTGTATGATACACCTTTTGCGTTTCCCGAAAGCTTGCCAGCGTGACTGGTCCTGCCGCTAGTGCTTTGAGGAACGGATCCTTAGCAGTTCGTCGGAGGGGTCGTTACCGGCAAAACTCCTTGCCGCACTCAGTGCAACCGTTAATCGTCAAGCGCGGCTTGAGGCGAAATAAGGCGCTGCGTAGCCGCTTGGTCTGTTGAGCAAGTTCGAAACAGTGTGAAGGTGCTTTGAACGAGCTCGAAACAGAACCAAGGTGCACTGATCTTGGCAAGGTTCCTTCTGCACGTAGGTTTCTCAAACAAAGATTGGGATTTGTAGAAAGGAACAACCTATCTACTCGGAAATATGATCTAGAATTTTTATCACTTATCTGTTGTGCCGCGACACTTCTTCCCGCGACGTCTCGATCTTTTATCGGGGCCTTAGATCCCCGGCAAGCAGGATGTTACACCCTCTCGGCAACCTCCCCACCGGCAAGGTTCTTGTCGATAGTCTTTGACTATCGCATAGGAAAGGGGTTTGCTGGGGTGTAACTCCTTTTTCTCTTTTGCCAGGCCGTGCTGGCGGAGCCCCCGAGCGCATCTTTGGCGGCGACGCGACGCTTCCAGGGGAGAAAACATTTCTGCTGGAGTGCGTGTCGGGGCTTCGGGACCTGTTGGCGCATTCTCGACGGCTATGCATCACTCCGCAGAGGTGCGTCCACCGGAGTATGCGCCGGAGGCCTCGACGAAGGCCCCAGGCACACCCTCGACAGCAACGCACTATCCTGGAGCGGCGCATCAGCCTAATGACGTTGAACTCGGGGTCTGCGTCTCCTTGGCCTGCGCTTGCGCAGGCGCTAGGAGGCTATGGCAGAGTGGAGCGACCATCGTTGCATCCCGCTTTGGGGAACCACAGTAGTGTGCTCAACTTCCAAAGATCTGGTGCAGAGCTCGCTCGGATTCGCGAAAAAGCTCTCAGGCCCCCTACCTGGCGCCAAAGATGTCGGGAAAATTGACACGCCTGTGGGAACCTCGACGGATCCCTTGATCGTTTGGCGGGGAGTTGGGTGGCGCCAAGAGCAGAGCTAGTGATCAGCACCGGCAAGGTTTTTACCCAGGTTCAGGCCACTTAGTGCATAAAACCCTACTCCTGCTTTGCTTGTTGTATTGGGTGCTTAGTTTAGGGTTACTTGCTACAGTAATTGCCTTTCGGCTGGTGATCAAAGAGTCTAAAATCCCAAAAGGTCCAACCCCTAGAACTGGGCTTTGGGCCTCCTTTTATAGGCAAAGGGGTCACCAACAGTGCTCTGTAGTGGGTTCACGAGTCGCATAGTGAACAGGGTTCACCGCTATCTATCTACAGTAGTGTCAGGGGCAGTAAATGCCTTGTCAGCCCCCCTGACCTGCATCAAGGTGGCATCGACACGTACCCATGGGCTTTGTGCTGGCGCATGAGGGATGCGCTGGAGCGGTGGCAGTCGGTGGCACTGTGGCAGGAGGGACACCTGGCGGGCGAAGGGAGCTTGTCGGCCTGGCGTCCTTGCCTGTGGTCTAACCTGTCTTCCCGGCAATGAGGGCTTGTCGGGGCCTCGGACGTCTTCCTGGCAAGGAGGGCTTGTCGGGGCCTTGCGTCTTTTCCCGACAAGGAGGGCTTGCCGAGGCCTTGTGGGTCTTCCCGGCAAGGAGGGTTTGCCGGGGCCTTGTAGCTTGGGCTTGTTCTTCACACCCTTCGAGGGGGTGTGGCCTTGGTGAGCTTGTATTATCTTTCCCGTCAGCCTTCTTCGTGTACTGCCGCCAAGGGTGTTGCCGACGCCCGTGCACAAGTCTAAAGCACAGGAGACCCTAGTCTTCAGTGCACCGACAATGGTTGAAACAAATCGAAGACGATGATCACGAAGAACAAATTTATAACAGATGAGAAGATTATGAGCATTATTTTTGGTGGACTTTTGAGTCAAACATTAGCATAATTCTCTTCCGGAAAGGCATGGAAAAGAGACACAGGACTGGAGTCAGAAGAAGCACCGCTCACCAACTCCAAGCTTTAAAATAGTAAAGAAGGCACCCAATCATCCACACGGTTAATGACCAGTCGTTTGAGTTTGCTCAAGGGGCTGAGGTGGAGTATGAGAAACATGCATGGAGCGAGTAATCAATCATAGGGCAAGCAAGCGGCATCTGGTCTTTATCAAGTTTGTTGGCTCCCCAAGAGCCAGGGCCCCAGAATGATGGATAGGTCCCCCGAGAGAAGAACAGATAGCTGGTAGGTATCCTTTTCGGGTGGCTCGCTCTTCCATTCCCTTGTGTCGGATGCCTTCCTTCCTTCCGTCTTTAGGCCTCCCTCTACCTCTACACAGCTGTGAAGATTAAGGGCAAAGGTGCAATGTCACAGGCCACGGGAACAGGAAGTCAAGCCTCTCAAAAGCCAAGTAAACTTAACAGCAATGCATGCAGCAGGTCTCAAGACCATGGGGCCCGTTGAGAATTTCCAGCCCAAATGCAAGCCAATAAGTGAAGGTTACTGGTGTTTCAGTAGAAATGGGGAGGATTAAGATGATGGGTACCTACGTGCAAATGATTAGCTTGTGGAATAAAAATGCCGGCTGAATGCATTATTGGAGCTTAGTGTGCTTCAACCTTCAAGCCTGACGATTAATGAGGTCGAGATGTCATCTGAGACGCAGCACTCCAGTGGCCACTAGCAAAGTTGTCGATGGTTAACTAGTCACACGTGAATACCAGGACTGCATTTTTTTTCTATGTACGTGTACATCACGCTTACGGTCTACCACACATCCATGCATCCACGTATAGTTCTTGAGGCTTGGCTGCCGCGCTCTTTACAAGTCCGTGGTCATTTTGTTTCACGTGTATTGCAGCTCATTCGCTGTGCGGTGTAGACGCGCCAAATTAAGTTTCCATCTGCGTCTTTTCTTTCGTCGCAAAAGAGTAAAAGCAAAATCCTTTCTCCATGGGGGTGTCGGCACAGCCATTAGGCCCTGTTTGAATCATCATTTTCCTTTTAAATACACTTGTAAAAAATACACACATGCAGCCGTCGATTCATTTCCGGATGGAATTTGCACAGCGACCAATAAATTACAGATGTAAGTTGTATACCTCCGTATTGAAATACATCCAATCCAAACACGACCTTAGCTGGATGCACAACAGGCCACTAAAAACCTTATCCTGCACCACATCCGTCAGAATCCGATCAAAGCGTAGATGCATTTTACTTGACCGAACTAAGCGCCCGTCAAAGACAGAACGTGTCGCCACTCACTCCCACACACACACTGGCTCACGCGTGCATTAGAGCATGCTAGTACCCCGGTTAGTTCGCCTAAGCACCCCCCGATCGGCAGCAGCCACTCACCCGCAGTCGCAGTTGCAGCCTGGGCGGGGCAAGGCAAGGCAAAGGCCGCAAGGCGCACAGACGCAACCACGAAAGCGAAGCGTGTCCGCCGCGCACACGGCAAGGAAAGGGATGTTCCTTTCTCCTCGGTGCCATGAACTTGGCCAGCCAGCCTGCGTGATCGACCTCCACTGCCGCTGCCGCTGCCGCTGCCACTGGAGGAGTGGACGAAAAGAAGACTTCCACTGCCGCTGCCGCTGGAGGAGTGGACGAAAAGAGGCACCACACCAGTAAGCTGAGCAGCAGCCGAGCCAACCCGTTGTGGGATTAATTTACACGATCGAGCATCTGTCTGTCTGTCCGTCTGTCAGCGTTCTGCGCTCCAGCTACCGGGGAGCAGGGAGAGCAGCCGAGGAACGAATTATTTGAAGAATCTTGACCGAGCGACACATGGCCCGGGCAGAGCCGAATCCAAAGGCGGGGCTGTGTGCAGTGTGCGCCACTCTGAACTGTCAACACATTTTCCAACCCTGCATTTCTTCTTTCTTTTATTTTCTCTACTAGCTAGTTCTGAATATAAACAATATCATCCATATGTTGGCGATTCTAATAGGAAAGGCTAAACAGGAGGGCCAGGTAGGTGGATTTGTAACACATCTGGTATTTCTTCTTTCTTTTATTTTCTCTACTAGCTAGTTCTGAATATAAACAATATCATCCATATGTTGACGATTCTAATAGGAAGGGCTAAACAGGAGGGCCAGGTAGGTGGATTTGTAACACATCTGGTAGACGGTGGCGTGTCTATCCTACAATATGCGGATGATACGATCCTGTTTATGAAGCATGATGTAGCAAAAGCTAGGAATATGAAACTTATACTCTGTCTATTTGAACAATTGTCTGGTTTGAAAATAAATTTTCATAAGAGTGAATTGTTTTGCTTTGGAAAAGCCAAAGATAAACAAAACACATATAAACAATTGTTCGGATGTGAAATGGGGAGCCTACCATTCAGCTATCTAGGCATACCTATTCATCATCGAAAGCTTTCCAATAGTGAGTGGAAATGTATAGAAGATCGATTTGAGAAAAAGTTAAGTTGTTGGAAGGGCAAGCTACTGTCATATGGAGGAAGACTAATTTTGATTAACTCGGTTCTGACGAGTATGCCTATGTTCCTCCTCTCCTTCTTTGAGGTACCAGTAGGTGAACGTAGAAGATTGGACTTATCGATCTAGATTCTTTTGGCGGAGTGATGATTATAAGAAGAAGTACAGATTAACTAGATATGACATTATCTGTAGGCCCAAAGACCAAGGTGGTATGGGAATTGAGAATTTAGAGGTGAAGAATAGATGTCTGCTAAGTAAGTGGCTGTTCAGACTGTCAGTAGAGACAGAAGGAATGTGTGTACAAATTTTACGTAGTAAGTACCTTCATTCGAAGACCGTAGCACAGGTAAATGGCAGACCCAATGATTCACCATTCTGAAAGGGATTGATGAAAGTAAGATCAACCTTCTTTCATAGAACCAAATTTATTATTGGAAATGGCGAGGGTACTAGATTCTGGGAGGATTCGTGGTTGGGGGAGACACCTTTAGCCACGCAATATCCAACTCTTTATAATATTGTGCGACGCAAAGAGGCGTACGTAGCCACAATCTTACAGTCAAATCCTCTAAATATACAATGCAGACGGTCCTTGATAGAACATCGATGGGATGATTGGTTACACCTTGTTAGGAGACTCATGGATATCCGTTTATCGGAGGAACCTGATAGGGTGCATTGGAAGCTTACGAATAGCGGATTTTTTTATAATCAAATCGATGTATCTCAATCTTATTGACACTATTAGTATCCCCAAGTCTATAAATATTTGGAAAGTCAAGGTACCCTTAAGGATCAAGGTCTTCATGTGGTTTGTGCACAAGAAAGTGATTCTAACTAAGGATAACTTGGCTAAACAAAATTTTGGGGGGGGGGTAGTACTCGGTATAGTTTCTGTGATAACGAAGAGAACATTTCACACCCCTTTCTCCAATGCCCAATGGCGAGAGTTCTTTGGCAGACGGTTCGTATAGCTTTTAATATTAAACCTCCGGACAATATTGACACGTTATTTGGAACGTGGCTAGATGGAGTTGATACGATTATTGCTAGACACATTCGAATTGGAGTTTGTGCACTTTTGTGGGCTATATGGAACTGTAGGAATGATGTGGTTTTTGACAGACATACAAACATACATTTTTTTGCAGGTACTACATAGAGCTGCAGCATTGATCCGTACATGGTCATTACTCACTCCCGTGGAAACCGGGGAGCGTTTGGTTACTGGGTCTACCCGATGGGAGACGGTAGCGTGGGATATCTTCAATTGGTTTGGATGTCAGTCCAGTAATAGGATAGATGAGTAGACATCTAGGCCTATTTTGCTGGTTGTGGCACTTTTATTTTTACCTTTGCTTTTACTTTCATTTGTCGGGGACTATGTTGAACCACACTTTGTTTGCCTACTTAATAAAGGGGCCGTATGCATCGTGCTAATGCAGAGGCCGGAGGTAATCCTCCTTTTCTAAAAAGAAGCTAGTTCTGAATGGAGGCTCAAGCTTAGTTTTGGCTTTTCGCGGATTGATGAAGATCAATGGAGATATTGATGTGCAAACTGACTATCCAACTGTAGTCGTAAATATCCGAGACATTACGAACGGGATTTAGCATAAGTAAACAAATTAGATGCAAATTTAAACAAACCAGATGAATTTCATTGAATTTTTGATACTTTTAAATAAAATTGAATAATTTTAAACTTATGGGAGCACATGCATTATATTTGTGACATGTTTGAACTAAACCCTATTCTAAACAAATCGAAATAATTGCTGATGGCCGTTTTCAGCGACATGCCTTTTCCGTGTACGTCAGCAAGCTCACCATCCGGTCATGAGCCCCAAAAACTGAAATTCAGGCTCCATGAAGCGGGCAAACAGCTAATCGATCGACGATGATGAACTCACCAAGCTTAGCTTCAATGGGAGGGGGTGGGGTGGGCTTTGTGGGACCCAAGCGCTAACGACCTAGCATACTCTACTCTTCCTCGCTATTGGCGGCGCTTGTAGTGTATCGGCTTCATCGTCGTGGCATGGGGCTCGAATCTGGCGACGTCGTTTGTGCCGTCAATAAATTTCATCGTCGCCTCGTTAATCTCCGCGTAAATGGCTTTTTTCTTCACCTCGAGGATGTGGATCCGCCATCACTTGTGGCGGATGTCATGGGCGGTGCGGTAGGGCAGGAGCAGCGCCTCCTGCTCATCCTCGTTTCCCACGATGCCCATGTCAGCGACGAGTTATTTCTACGCGCGTCGATGCTTGTCGAAGAGGCGGATGTTGTACACCTCATTTGGATGTGCGTGCTAGAGCGCCGCCTCCCGCTCTTCCAACACCATGTCGGTGTAGTGTGCTCGTGCTTCCCACATGGGCTAGTAAGGACGGTGGCGCCGGCTCGTCGATGGCCGCCTCTTCTATTGGCTCGTCCGCAACACTCGTCTCCGGAGAGCTCATCCATCTCTAGACGATCTCCTTCTTCTGCTTGTTCGAGAGGCTCTCTCACAGGGCTTTAGAGCTCGAGGTCATGACGGGTGCGGTGACAAGAAGACATAGGGAGTGGAGGAGGTTGGTGTTGGAAATATGCCCTAGAGGCAATAATAAATTAGTTATTATTATATTTCTTTGTTCGTGATAATCGTTTATTATCCATGCTATAATTGTATTGATTGGAAACTCAAATACATGTGTGGATACATAGACAAAACACTGTCCCTAGTAAGCCTCTAGTTGACTAGCTCGTTGATCAAAGATGGTCAAGGTTTCATGACCATAGACAAGTGATGTCGCTTGATAACGGGATCATATCATTAGGAGAATCATGTGATGGACTAGACCCAAACTATGAACGTAGCATGTGATCGTGCCATTTTGTTGCTATTGTTTTCTGTGTGTCAAGTATTCATTCCTATGACCATGAGATCATGTAACTCACTGACACCGGAGGAATACCTTGTGTGTATCAAAGTCACAACGTTACTAGGTGACTATAAAGGTTCTCTACAGGTATCTCCAAACGTGTCCGTTGAGTTAGCATGGATCAAGACTGGGATTTGTCACTCCGTATGACGGAGAGGTATCTCGGGGTCCACTCGGTAATACAACATCACATACAAGACTTGAAAGCAATGTGACTCAAGTGTAAGTCACGGGATCTTGTGTTACGGAACGAGTATAGAGACTTGCCGGTAACGATATTAAAATAGGTATAGGGATACCGACGATCAAATCTCGGGCAAGTAACATACCGAAGGACAAAGGGAATGTTATACAGGATTATATGAATCCTTGTCACATAGGTTCAACCGATAAGATCTTCGTAGAATATGTAGGATCCAATATGGACATCCAGGTCCCACTATTGGATATTGACCGGGGAGTGTCTCGGGTCATGCCTACATAGTTCTCGAACCCGCAGGGTCTGCACACTTAACGTTCGGTGACGTTTTAGTTTAGTTGAGTTATATGCATTGGTGACCGAAGGTTGTTTGGAGTCCCGGATGATATCACGGACGCCAAGAGGGTTTTTGGAATGGTTCGTAAACGAAGATTGATATATAGGAAGTTGGTGTTTGGATTCTGGAAAGTTTTTGGGCATTGCCGGCAGTGTACCGGGAGTGACGAATGGGTTCCGGGGGCCCACTGGGTGGGCCCACCACGCCCCAAGGGGTCCACGTGGGTCTATTGGATGCACAATAAGGTATAATGGGCTGATAAAGTCATCCAAGGAAAGCCCATGAGGAAAAAGTGGAAAATCCAAAAGAGGTGGGAAAATAAGGAAGGAGTCCTAATCCAAGTGGGATTGAAGAAGGACTCCTCCCTTCCCCAAGTCGGCCGACCCAAGGAGGCCTTCTTGGCCGGCGCCCTAAGGGCTTGCCCCACCCCTTGGCTCCTCCTATATGTACTTGAGGTTTAGGGCTGTTTGAGACACAACTTTGCCACATGCAACTCAAACCTACACCTCATAGTTCTTCCTCTAGATTAGATTTCTGCGGAGCTCGGGCGGAGCCGTGCAGGAACATACACGTTTTTATGACTACATGATAGTTCAGTGCGTAATACTTAACGGCTTAGAATTGAGGCACCGAAGACTTTTTCTAACATCGCGGAACATATAAGATGTTCTTAGAGATGAAATTGGGATTTCATGCTCGTGCCCTTGTTGAGAGGTATGCGACCTCCGACAAGATTCTTTGTCTACAAAGTTAAAGTAGAAAAGCTCAATCATTGAGCATGTGCTCAGATTGTCTGAGTGCAACAATCGCTTGAATCAAGTGGGAGTTAATCTTCCAGATGAGATAGTGATGGTGCTCCAAAGTCACTGCCACCAAGCTGCTAGAGCTTAGTGATGAACTATAACATGTCAAGGATAGATATGAAGATCCTTGAGCGATTCGCAATGTTTGACACTGCGAAATTAGAAATCAAGTAGGAGCATCAATTGTTGATGGTTAGTAAAACCACTAGTTTCAAGAAGGGCAAGGGCTAGAAAGGATACTTCACGAAACGGCAAACCAGTTGTTGCTCTAGTGAAGAAACCTAGGGTTGAACCCAAACCCGAGACTAAGTGCTTCTGTTATGAGGAAAACGTTCACTGAGGCAAAACTACCCTAGATACTTGGTAGATGAGAAGGCTGGCAAAGTCGACAGAAGTATATTTGATATACATGATATTGATGTGTACTTTACTAGTACTCCTAGTAGCACGAGGGTATTAGATACCGGTTCGGTTGCTGAGTGATTAGTAACTCGAAATAAAAGCTACGGAATAAACGGAGACTAGCTAAAAGCGAGGTGATGATACGTGTTGGAAGTATTTCTAAGGTTGATGTGATCAAAACATCGCACGCTTCCTCTACCATCGGGATTGGAGTTAAACCTAAATAATTGTTATTTGGTGTTTGCGTTGAGCATGAACATGATTGGATCGTGATTACTGCAATACGATTATTCAATTAAAGAGAATAATGGCTATTCTATTTACTTGAATAATTACCTTCAATGGTTTATTGAATCTCGATCGTAGTGCTACACATGTTCATAATATGGATGCCAAAAGATACAAACTAATAATGATAGTACCACTTACTTGTGGCGCTGCCACTTAAGTCTTGTTGGTGTAAAATGCATGAAGAAGCTCCATGCTGATGGATCTTTATACTCACTCATTTTTGAAACGTTTGAGACATGCAAACCATACCTGTTGGTACAAACGCATGAAGAAACTCCATGCAGATGGATCGTTTGGACTCACTTGATTTTTGAATCACTTGAGACATGAAAATCATACCACATGGAACAAGAAAGTAACTTGTTGGAAGTAATACATTTTGATGTGTGCAGTCCAATGAGTGCCGAGGCACGCAGTGGAAATCGTTATGTTCTTACTTCACTAATGATTTGAGTAGATACATGAGTATTTACTTGATGAATCACAAGTCTGAAATATTGAAAAGTTCAAAGCTATTTTCAAAGTGAAGACCATCGTGACAAGAGGATAAATTGTCTACGATATGATCATAGAGATGAATATCTGAGTTGCGAGTTTTGGTACACGGTTAAGACAATGTGGAAATTGTTTCGCAATTCATGCCACCTAAGAACACCATAGTGTGATGGTGTGTCCGAACGTCATGGCCGCGCCCTATTGGATATGGTGCATACTATGATGTCTCTTATCGAATTGCCACTATTGTTTATGGGTTATGCATTAGAGACAACCACATTCACTTTAAATAGGGCACCACATATTTCTATTGAGATGACACAGTATTAACTATGGTTTGGAGAAACCTGAGCTGTCGTTTCTTGAAAGTTTGGGGCTACGACGCTTATGAGAAAAAGTTTCAGTCTGATAAGCTCGAACTCTAAGCGGATAAATGCATCTTCACAGAATATCCAAAACAGTTGGGTACATCTCCTCTCTCAGATCCGAAAGCAAAGTGTTTGTTTCTAGAAACGGGTCCTTTTTTCGCGGAAAGGTTTCTCTCGAAAGAATTGAGTGGGAGGGTGGTGGAAATTGAGGAGGCTGTTGAACCGTCAGTTCAACCAGTGTGTAGCAGGGTGCAGGAAGTTGTTCCTGTGGCGCCTACACCAATTGAAGTGGAAACTGATGATGGTGATCATTAAGCTTCGGATCAAGTTACTACAAACCGCGTAGGTTGACAAGGCCGCGTACTACTACAGAATGGTACGGTAACCCTGTCTTGGAGGTCATGTTGTTGAACAACAATGAACCTACGAGCTATGGAGAATCGATGGTGGGCCCAGATTCCGGCAAATGGCTGGAGGCCATGAAATCCGAGAGAGGATCCATGTATGAAAACAAAATGTAGACTTTAGAAGAACTACTTGATGGTCGTAAGACTATTAAGTAAAGATGGATCTTTAAAAGGAAGACACACGATGATGGTGAAAAGTCAACATTAAGAAAAGCTCGACTTATCGCAAAGATGTTTCCAAAAAGTTCAAAAGGTTGACTATGATGAGACTTTCTCACTCGTAGCGATGCTAAAAATCTGTTGGAATTATGTTAGCAGTTGCTGCATTGTTGGTGAAATATTGCACATAGGATGTCAAAACATTGTTTCCTCGATGGTTTCCTTGCGGAAAGGTTGTATGTGATACAACCAAAAGGTTTTCTCAATCCTAAGGATGCTAACAAGTTTGCAAGCTCCAGCGATCCTTCTATGGATAGGTGGAAGCATCTCGGAGTTGGAATATACGCTTTGATGAGATGACCAAAGCTTTGGGTTTATACAAGGTTTATGAGAAACTTGTATTTCCAAGGAAGTGAGTGGGAGCACTATAGAATTCCTGATAAGTATATGTGGTTGACATATTGTTGATCGAAAGTAATGTAGAATTTCTGTAAAGTATAAAGGGTTGTTTGAAAGGAGTTTTTCAAAGGAAACCCTAGATAGAGCTACTTGAACATTGAGCATCAAGATCTATAAAGATAGATCAAAACGCTTAATAGAACTTTCAATGAAATACATGCCTTGACAGGTTTTTGAAGGAGTTCAAAGTAGATCAGCAAAGAAGGAGTTCTTGGCTGTAAGGTGTGAATTTGAGTAAGACTCAAAGCCCGACCACGGCAGAAGAAAGAGAAAGGACGAAGGTCGTCCCCTATGCCTTAGCCGTAGGCTCTAAAGTATGCCATGCTGTGTACCGCACCTGATGTGTGCCTTGCCATATGTCTGTCAAGGGGTACAAAGAGTGATCCAGGATTGAATCACTGAACAGCGGTCAAAGTTATCCTTAGTAACTAATGGACTAAGGAATCTTTCTCGATTATGGAGGTGATTAAAGAGTTCGCCGTAAAGGGTTACGTTGATGCAAGCTTTGACACTTATCTGAATAACTCTGAGTAGTAAAAATGATTCGTATATTGGAGCAGTCATTTGGAAAATTTCCAAATGGCACATTGGTAGCAACATCTACACGATGACATAGAGATTTGTTAAGCACACTTAAATCTGAAAGGTTCAGACCCGTTGACTAAAATCTCTCTCACAAGCAAGACATGATCAAGCCCCAGAACTATATGGGTGTTGGATTCGTTAAAATCATATAGTGATGTGAACTAGATTATTGACTCTAGTGCAAGTGGGAGACTGTTGGAAATATGCCCTAGAGGCAATAATAAATTAGTTATTATTATATTTCTTTGTTCGTGATAATCATTTATTATCCATGCTATAATTGTATTGATTGGAAACTCAAATACATGTGTGGATACATAGACAAAACACTGTCCCTAGTAAGCCTCTAGTTGACTAGCTCGTTGACCAAAGATGGCCAAGGTTTCCTGACCATAGACAAGTGTTGTCGGTTGATAATGGGATCACATCATTAGGAGAATCATGTGATGGACTTGACCTAAACTATGAACGTAGCATGTGATTGTGTCATTTTGTTGCTATTGTTTTCTGCGTGTCAAGTATTCATTCCTATGACCATGAGATCATGTAACTCACTGACACCGGAGGAATACCTTGTGTGTATCAAACGTCACAACATTACTGGGTGACTATAAAGGTGCTCTACAGGTATCTTCGAAGGTGTCCGTTGAGTTAGCATGGATCAAGACTGGGATTTGTCACTCCGTGTGTCGGAGAGGTATCTTGTGGCCCAGTCGGTAATACAACATCACATAGAAGCTTTGCAAGCAATGTGACTCAAGTGTAAGTCACATGATCTTGTGTTACGGAACGAGTAAAGAGACTTGCCGGTAACGATATTAAAATAGGTATAGGGATACCGACGATCAAATCTCGGGAAGTAACATACGAAGGACAAAGGGAATGTTATACGAGATTATATGAATCCTTGACACTGAGGTTCAACCGATAAGTTCTTCATAGAATATGTAGGATCCAATATGGACATCCAGGTCTCGCTATTGGATATTGACCGGGGAGTGTCTCGGGTCATGTCTACATAGTTCTCGTACCCGCAGGGTCTGCACACTTAAGGTTCGGTGACGTTTTAGTTTAGTTGAGTTATATGTGTTGGTCACCGAAGGTTGTTCGGAGTCCCGAATGAGATCACAGACGTCACAAGGGTTTTTGGAATTGTTCGGAAATGAAGATTGATATATAGGAAGTTGGTGTTTGGATTCCGGAAAGTTTTCGGGCATTGCCGACAGTGTACCGGGAGTGACGAACTGGTTCCGTGGGCCCACTGGGTGGGCCCACCACGCCCCAACGGGTCCACGTGGGTTTATTGGATGCACAATAAGGTATAATGGGATGACAAAGTCATCCAAGGAAAGCCCAGGAGGAAAAAGTGGAAAATCCAAAAGAGGTGGGAAAATAAGGAAGGAGTCCTAATCCAAGTGGGATTGGAGAAGGACTCCTCCCTTCCCCAAGTCGGCCGACCCAAGGAGGCCTTCTTGGCTGGCGCCTTAAGGGATTGCCCCACCCCTGGGCTCCTCCTATATATACTTGAGGTTTAGGGCTGTTTGAGACACAACTTTGCCACGTGCAACTCAAACCTACACCTCATAGTTCTTCCCCACCACTTATGACTTTGCTTCTTTCATTCAGCACAGTTTCACGGGGTTGGTCAGCCCTGTACCAGCGGTTAGACGCTCGCCCATTGATATGGAAAGCGACATGGAGAACCAGGACACCGTGCTCCCGGAGGGCTCGGAGGATGCCGAGGACGATGGCAGCGAAGATGAGGATACTGAAGAGAGCGAGGAGGAGCGTGGGGAAGAGGCACAATCTTCTCCGTCTGACAAAGTTCAGGTCGAGAAATAGGTTGAAACCCATTCCAGGTTGCGCCAGGACCCCGGGGTCCACATAGGCGCCCCAAAGACTCTGTCGACGGTGAAGCCGAGTGTGTTGGCCATGCCGACTCGTAGCTCCAAACGAGGTCGGGGCGAGTACGGGGCCCTGACGGAGGAGGCCGCCAAGCAACTCAAGGTGTCGAGCTCTAAGCCTCGTAAACTATCCCGCCGCGCATCAAGGTCGACGTGCCTGTGGCTTCGGCATAAGCATCTCTGCCGAGTGAATTGCCTTGGTTTGAACAATGTCTTCGAGTGATGATCGGGTTTTGTTGTTTCTGTTGCAGGCGTGACACTTCAACTGCCTCACTGGAGCCCAAGACTATTGATAAAGGCAGAGTTGACGTTGAAGTTGTTTCGTCGAACGGTAATCGTTGAGCTTTTTCAGTGATCCATTCGAAATTTAGGCTTTGGATATTCAAGTGATCTTTGGACCATCTTGTGGGTATGTGCAGGGCCACATGATGTGATCGAACTTGACGTTGATGCCCCTTCAGCAGCTGGGGAAGTGTTGAAGCACGCTCCGACTCCGAGCCGAGTGAACGTCAAGGCCAAGACTCCTGTGGCGCAATAGGCCGCCTCGGCTGGAGCGTCACTCTGACAATATACATTGACCACTTCATCATGTGACCCCATGGATCGCAGCATCTTCCAGCCCCATCTTACCCCGGAGAACCAAGAGGAGGCGCACAAGGACGCCTTGGCTCAGCTGGACGTGATGGTTGGGCGATTAAAGGAGGCATACGCCGCGAGTGAATCTGTGGCGAAGAACATAAGCGTAAGTCCTTCGCGCATGTATTTTTTCAATTTGGTTCTTGGTAGGAGTCCCGAGTGGGCATGCCCAGGGGCAGGCCCACTGGGTGTTAGTGGGAGCGCGCTGAGTGCACCCACTGGGTGTAGTCTTCGAGGCTATCGTCGAGTGTGGCAGTCGGTGTAGTCTATTTTTCTTTTGTATGTTCGACAAAATCCAGTAGGGTACTGAGCCCTTTCCTTTCTTCCATCTTTCTAGTGGGGGCGCGCTCAATGCACCTACTGGGTGTAGTCCCCGAGGCTACTGTCAATTGAAGCAATCAACCATAGTCTTAATTTCTTATGTTTTGACTGTTAGAGTCGGGAGCAGATCCCTTGTCCTCTATCATTCTAGTGGGGCGCGCTGAGCACACCTACTCAGTGTAGTCCCCGAAGTTACTATCGATTGTAGCAGACGTCGGTAGTTTCATAGTTGCAACATAATGTTATGCCTCTCTTGTACTTGTTGATTGCAGAATGCTTGTGGGCCTGTTGGTCATGATGAGGCCATGGAAAAAAGAGTTGCAGTAACTTCGACTGATCCTTGAGGCGGAGAAAGCGAAGAGTAAACGATTGGAGCTGGAAAAGCGAACAGCTGAAGGTATGTCTTTGCCATTCGACTGATACTCCATTGCATTGTCTTTCCTTATCCGACTGAGGCTGTCTGGTGAGATCGCCTTTCTGAGAGGCTGAAGAATTCCGTTTCTCTAGTGACCATGAAGGAAGCCCTCGAGAAGAGGGATGACGAATTTGCGTCTGCTTGGAAGGACGTCAAAAAGAAAACCTTGGTGGATGAAGCCAAACTCAAATCGGTTGGGGATCTCGAGGAGGAGAATCAACTTTTGAAAGCCAGTGCAGAGAGAACCACGACGGAGCTTCCTGAGTTGATGAAGCATTACGCCGAGTGGGAAACCAACCTCGATAAGGCCACTGCGAAGGAATTTGAGCTGGAGAATTTTGTCAAGGACTTCAGCGTGGAGCTCAATGAGAAGCTCAAAGGTACGCTGAATGTGTGAATACTTTTCCATGATCATTCTGAAATCTCCGATTGATGTTTCTCATCCTCCGTTTTCTATTAAGTGTAGCATTTGCTGCTGACGTCGAAGAAGAAATGACACAAATAGAAAAGGAGCTCGATCCCAAGAGAGGGCTCCTAAAATACAGTGTTGCCTTGTCTCTCCTCTTGCTAGAGGACCGCGTCGATTATGTAGTGGCTTGCTTTAAGCTGCTTCAGTCAGCTATTGGAGAGATCGACCAAGAGGAGGTGCCTGAAGATGTTCCTTTGAAGGACGCTCAAGCCGTTGTGAATCGATTGAAGGCCATCCCCAGAGAACTTAAGTCGTGGAAGAAGTCATCAGCAACGGCCGGAGCCTACATTGCCCTCTCGCTTGTCCGCATCCACTGCAAGGGAGTGGACGAAGAGAATCTGAAGAATCTTCGAGTCGTCCATCGCAAGAGCGTTAAATTTGAAGACGTCATAGAGAATTTCATGGCAACGGACACACAGATCGCGGTGGGGATTGAAGTTGACACCTTTGTCGAATCGGTGGAATCTCTGGCCTCCGAGTGAAGCTCGGAGGGAAAAACACTTAAGCTTTAATTTGCCTCGGTATGCTGAGAGATTTTATGTAACCCCAAACTTCGAGTGGGTCCTCGTCCCTCTCTTTTGCGCACCATTGCCTGAACTTGATACCCGTTCATCCATAGTTGATTTTGGATCTTATTTGCTTGGTCGTCTTAGTTTTGGGTGGTTTTTACTCAGCCGAAAGTTTATTCGTGTCTGACTCCCCGAGTGTTGAAGTTGTCTTCACTCGGGATTTTTTTTGACTTGGGCAAAAACCGGTTCGCAGCTAAGACCCCAAGTGTGGAAGTTTCCATGATCACTCGGGGAAGGTACTACCTTAGGAAAAGGGGGTTCGCTACCAAGAAATATTTGTTTTGTTCATCTGGGCGTCCGAATGAAAGTGTTTCTCCCATTCGGCACCTCTTTAACTTAGGCGAAAGATGGTTCGTAGATAAGCCCCCAAGTGTAGAAGTTTCCACGATCACTCGAGGAAGGGTCTACCTTAGGCGAAACGGGTTCGCTATCGAGGTGATAGTCCTTGCGGACTCGTTGATGGTCCTGTCCATCAACGTATCCGAATAACGATCGTGCCCTCATTCAGAAACGTTCTGACTTAGGCGAAAACTGGTCCGTGGCTAAGGCCCCGAGCACGGACGTTGTCCCTACTCGGGGAAAGATTTACCCTAGGCGAGAACGGATTCGTTGCTAAGGAATGATTGTCATGTCCATCTTGGTGTCCGAATGAAAGTCTTGCTTCCATTCGGGACCTCTTTAAGTTAGGCAAAAACCGGTTCACGCCTAAGCCCTCGAGTGTGGAGGTTTCCACGATCACTCGGGGAAGGGTCTACTTTAGGCGAAACAGGTTCGCTACCAAGAAATATTTGTTTTGTTCATCTTGGCGTCCGAATGAAAGTCTTGCTTCCATTCGGGACCTCTTTAACTTAGGTGAAAGATAGTTCGCAGCTAAGTCCCCGAGTGTGGTAGTTTCCACGATCACTCGAGGAAGGGTCTACATTAGGCAAAATAGATTCGATACCGAGATGATAGTCCTTGCAGACTTGTTGATGGTCCTATCCATCAAAGTATCCGAATGACGATCGTGCTTTCATTCGGAAATGTATTGACTTAGGCGAAAACTGGTCCGTAGCTAAGCCCCCGAGTCAGGAGGTTGTCCCTACTCGGTACATGATTTACCCTAGGCGAGAACGGATTTGTTGCTAAGGAATTATTGTCCTGTTCATCTTGGCGTCTGAATGAAAGTCTTGCTTCCATTCGGGACCTCTTTAACTTAGGCGAAAACCAGTTCGTAGTTAAACCCTTGAGTGTGGAGGTTTTCACGATCACTTGGGGAAGGGGCTACTTTAGGAAAAACGGGTTCGCTACCCAGAAATATATTTTTTGTTCATCTTGGCGTCCGAATGAAAGTCTTTCTTCCATTTGGTACCTCCTTAACTTAGGCGAAAGCTGGTTCGCAGCTAACTCCCTGAGTGTGGAAGTTTCCACGATCACTCGAGGAAGGTTCTACCTTAGGGGAAACAGATTCGCTACCGAGTTGATAGTCCTTGCGGACTCGTTGATGGTCCTGTCCATCAAACTATCCGAATGACGATCGTGCCTTCATTCAAAAACCGTTTGACTTAGGCAAAAATTGGTTCGCAGCTAAGCCCCCAAGTGAGGAGGTTGTCCGCACTCGGGGGCAGTTTTTACACCCACTAGGGGCGTGTTTCACCAGAGTGAAGTTTTCGAAGATAGTTGAAGAAAGTGAGCACTTTATTCTTCTATTCATACAGATTCATTACATGAATGAAGAAAAGGAAAGTTCCAAGTTCTGGGTTCCTCTCCGCCATTATCGATGTTGTACAGTCGATAAGATCCATTGTGTGGAATTTTGGAGATGGAGAATGGCCCTTGCCACGGGGGTGCCAGCTTGGGGGGTTTCTGTTGGTCCAATCGGAGGACTAGATCCCCCTCTTGAAATGCTCAGCCCCTGACTTGTCTGTCGTGGTAGCATCGAAGGTCTTGCTGGTACGTCGTGGATCGAATGAGGGGTAGTTCCCTCTCTTCCTCCAGAAGATCCAGGTTGTCTTGGCGCGCTGCCTCAACATCGGCTTCTTTGTACTGCTCCACTCAAGGGGAGTTGTGACGTAAGTCACTCGGCAGGATGACTTCTGAGCCGTAAACCATGGAGAAAGGAGTTTGCTCGGTTGAACGAATCCGAGTCATTCACACATACCCCAGAAGACATACGGTAATTCCTCGACCCAAGCGCGAGCGGCATATTTGAGGCCTCTCATCAGCTGGGGCTTGAGTCCTTGGACTATCATGACATTCGTCCGTTCCGCCTGTCCATTCGAGTGTGGGTGTGCCACGGAGGCATAGTTAACCCGAGTTCCTTGGGAGTGGAAGAACTCGTGAAAATCGTCTGATTCAAAGTTCGATCCATTGTCGGTGATGATGTCGTGGGGGACTCTGAATCTGAAGATGATCTGCCGAATGAGGCTGACGGCAGTCGTTGCGTCCAAGCTTTTGATGGGTTTGGCTTCAACACACCTGGTGAACTTATCCACCACAACTAGCAGGTGGGTGAATCCGCTTGACCTGGTGCACAAAGGGCCGACCATGTCGAGGCCCCATACAACGAATGGCCAAGTGAGCAGGATCGTCTTCAGCGCAGATGCATGCTTGTGCGAGTGATAAATGTAGAACTGGCACCCGACACACAGGTCCACCAAGTCTCTTGCTGCTTCATTGGCTCGGGGCCAATAAAAACCTGCTCGGAAGGCCTTTGCCACCAATGTCAAAGAGGACGCATGATGTCCACAGGTTCCCGAGTGGATCTCGCGCAGGATTATAGTCCTTCCTCCGGAGATATGCACTTCCAGCTGACTCCTGTAACGCTCTTCTTGTACAATTTGTCTCCGAGTACTTCGAAAGTTTTAGACCGCCGAACGATCTGGCAGGCTTCCTCTTCGTCCTCGGGAAGCTCTTTTCGGAGCAAGTAAGCCAGATAAGGTTGTGTCCATTTGGCGGTGATGACCAGCATCTCATGGATGAGGTCGACCACGGTCAGGATGTTGATGTCAGTTGAATCAGATGGACCGATTGGTTGTTGGGGCTCCTCGGTGAGAGGATCCTCCTTGACCGAGGGGTCGCGTAGGTTCTTGAGGAACACACCCTTTCGAACAATCTTCTGAGTGGACCCGATCTTTGCCAAGCCATCGACTGCTTGGTTGTTGGCTCGAGGCACATGGTGTAGTTCCAATCCTTCAAAGTTTTTCTCGAGTTTCCTGAATGCGCTGCAGTAGACTGTCATTGCTGGGCTTCGGATATCCCATTCCTTCATAACTTGGTTGAAAACGAGATCCTAGTTGCCATAAACCAGCAATCTGCGGATGCCGAGTGAGATGGCCATGCGGAGCCCATACAGGAGGGCCTCATAGACGGCCTCAGTGTTGGACGAATCAAAGTGAATTTGGAGCACGTAGCTCAATCAATATCCCTTGGGGGAAATAAGAACCACCCGAGCCCCCGAGCTGTGGAGCTTCTTGGATCCATCGAAGAACATGGTCCAATGCTCAGGGACGACTAGAGCAGGCTGCTGCTCTTGCTCTACCCACTCGGCAAGGAAATCTACCAGGGCGTGAGACTTGATTGCTTTCTTAGATTCGAACTTGATCTCTAGTGGTAGGAGTTCAATCGCCCATTTGGCCAATAAGCCAATCGCATCTTGATTGTGCAAAATTTCCCCTAGGGGAGCGTCGCTTATGACGATGACCGAGTGATCTTGGAAGTCGTGGACCACCTTCTTCACGGTCAGATAGATCCCACAGACCAGCTTCTCATAGTGCCGATACCTCTATTTTGAAGGGGTCAACACTTCAGAAATGTAGTAGATTGGCCTTTGTACCTTCAATGCTTTGCCCATTTCTTCCCGCTCCACGGTGGGTACGGTGCTAACCACTTGGCTAGTGAAAGCGATGTACACGAGCAAGGGCTCCTAGCTGCTTGGAGCAGCCAACACGGGCTGGGTGGAAAGTAGAGCTTTGAGTTGGTCGAATGCAACCTGCACTTCATCAGTCCACTCGAACATGTCGGATTTCTTCATCAATTGGTAAAGAGGCAAGGCCTTCTCACCGAGTCTCGAGATGAAGCGTCTGAGGGTTGTGAGGCAACCCGTAAGCCTTTGCATATCGTGGATGCGCTCCGGCCATCTCATCTGAACGATGGCTCCAATCTTGTCAGGATTAGCATCAATTCCTTGCTCGGAAATGAGGAAACCGAGTAGCTTTCCAGCCGGTACACCGAAGGTGCATTTGGCTGGGTTGAGCTTGATCCCGAAGCGTTGAAGGTTGGCGAAGGTTTCGGCGAGGTAGGCCAGGAGGTGGGAACCTTTCCTGGACTTGATCACGATGTCGTCCATGTACGCTTTGACATTTCGACTGATTTGTTCCCGCAAACATTTTTGATACACACGATGGAATGTAGCTCCAGTGGTTTTGAGACCGAATGGCATCGTGATGTAACAAAAACTCCTGAATGGGGTGATGAAGGCTGTCTTTATTTCATCCGGTCCATACATTCGGATCTGGTGGTACCCGGAGTACGCATCTTGGAACGACAAGCGTTCACATCCTGTAGTGGAATCTATGATTTGATCTATGTGAGGTAGAGGGAAGTGGTCCTTCGGGCATGCCCGATTGAGGTGTTTGAGGTCCATACACATTTGAAGTGTATTGTTCTTCTTTGGCACGAGGACCACGTTCTCCAACCACTCGGAGTGGTAGACCTTGCGGATGACCTCAACATCTAGGAGACGAGCGATCTCCTTGCCGATTACCATACGCTTCTCCATGGAGTAGCGACGCAAGTGTTCCTTGACGGATTTGATCTTCGGATCCACTTGGAGGTGATGCTCAGCCAACTCCCTGGGAATCCCTGGCATGTCACACGGCCTCCATGCAAAGATGTCCCAGTTCTCACAGAGGAACTAGATGAGCTCGGCTTTCTATTTCTCTCCGAGTGAGGTGTAGATGTTGGTCGTAGCAGCACTCGGATCAGTAGGGTGGATATGAACCTGCTTCGTCTCACCGACCGACTAAAAGGCAGATTCAGTAGCCGGCCGCTTTGACTTGAGGAGATCTGCGGTGTCCACCGCTTTCTTGTACCCATCAAGCTCGGTTGCAAGGACCTGCTCGTTGGCGATCCTAGAGCCTTCCTAGAGGCACTCTTCAGCAACCTTCCGATTTCCAGTCACCATGACCACGCCCTTTGGACCCGACATCTTAAGTTTAAGATACACGTAACATGGACATGCCATGAAACGTGCGTAGGTGGGCATACCCAGGATGGTGTGATAGGTGATACGTCTCCGTCGTATCTACTTTTCCAAACTCTTTTGCCCTTGTTTTGGACTCTAATTTGCATGACTTGAATGGAACTAACCCGGACTAACGCTGTTTTCAGCAGAATTGCCATGGTGTTGTTTTTGTGCAGAAATATAAGTTCTCGGAATGACCTGGAAATTTACGGGGAATTTTTGTGGAATATATAAAAAACACTGGCGCAAGAATCAAGCGGAGGGGTGGAGCTGAGAGCCCACAAGCCCACCAGGTGCGGGCCTCCCTAGCCGCGCTTGGCAGGCTTGTGGGGCCCACGTTGCTCCACCGCCTCCAATCTCAGCACCACCACCTCCGGTTCTTCCTCTCGAGGGCAGATTTGGAGTCCGTTCTGGGCTCCGGAGAGGGGAGATCATCGCGATCGTCATCACCAAGCTTCCTTCATCGCCAATTCCATGAGGCTCTTCACCATTCTTGAGTAATCTCATCGTAGGCTTGCTGGACGGTGATGGGTTAGATGAGATCTATCATGTAATCGAGTTAGTTTTGATGGGGATTGATCCCTAGTATCCACTATGTTATGAGATTGATGTTGCTGCTACTTTGCCATGCTTAATGCTTGTCAGTAGAGCCCGAGTGCCATGATTTCAGATCTGAACCTATTATGTTGTTGCCAATATATGTGTGTTCTTGATCCTATGTTGCAAGTTGTAGTCACCTACTATGTGTTATGACCCGGCAACCCCGGAGTGACAATAGCCGGAACCACTCCCGCAGATGACCATAGTATGAGGAGTTCATGTATTCACTAAGTGTTAATGCGTTGGTCCGGTTCTTTATTAAAAGGAGAACCTTAATATCCCATAGTTTCCATTAGGACCCCGCTGCCACGGGAGGGATGGACAATAGATGCCATGCAAGTTCTTTTCCCTAAGCACGTATGACTACATACGGAATACATGCCTACATTACATTGACGAACTGGAGCTAGTTACATATCTCTCTGTGTTATAACTGTTGCGTGATGAATATCACCCGGCATAATCATCCATCACCGAACCAATGCCTGCGAGTTTTTCCTACTGGTCCTTGCTCTGTTACTTTGCCGCTACTGCTGTCACTTTGTTGCTACTGGTTACTGTTGCTACTATTGCTATCACACTACTCTGCTACTGATACTTTGTTGCAGATACTAAGACTTTCAGGTGTGCTTGAACTGAAAACTCAACTACTAATACTTGAGAATATTCTTTGGCTTCCCCTTGTGTCGAATCAATAAATTTGGGTTGAATACTCTACCCTCGAAAACTATTGTGATCCCCTATACTTGTGGGTTATCAAGACTATTTTCTAGCGCCGTTGTCGGGGAAGCACAACTCTATTCTCTAAGTCACTTGGGATTTACGTCTACTGATCACTATGAGGAATCCGAAAGATCCAAGAACTAAAGTCTTGACCTCAACTATGAGGACAGGTAAGAAACTTCCATCTAGCTCTGCACTTGATTCACCTTTAGTTATGAGTAAGTTTGCGACACCACCTCCTGCTAGAAATCTTGATATGTCGCCTCTGCTTGATGATGCTACTTCTGCTGCCCATGATGATTATGATGATGCTATGCTTGATACTGCTTTGCCACTAGGTGCACTCCTAGATGCACAAATTGCTAGAGTTGCTGTTAGATGTGATGATACTTCTGAAACTGCTGATCCTATTGAAGTAGAACCTGCTATTTTGCGTGTTAGAACTAGATCTCCTAGATATGAATTGCCTGATATGCCTGAGGGTTATGTTATGGAGGGAGAGATAGCTGAGGACTTTCTTGCGTGTAAGGATAGCTATGATGTTGAGAAATTACTGCGCAAGTGGAAAGAAAAATCTTTGAACGCTAGGATGAAATACGACCCGAAGTTTTCTACTTAGCCTATCTTTGTGACCGATAAGGATTATGAATTCTCTGTCGACCCTGAGTTAATCACTCTGGTCGAATCTGATCCTTTTCACGGTTATGAGTCTGAAATGGTTGTAGCCCATCTTACCAAACTGCACGATATAACCAGCCTATTCACGAGTGAGGAAAAGATCCACCACTACTATATCCTCAAGCTGTTTCCTTGCTCGCTAAAGGATGATGCTAAGACTTGGTTCACTTCTTTTTCTCCTGGTTGTGTGCGTAGCCCCCAGGATATGATCTACTACTTCTTTGATAAATATTTTCCCGCCCATAAGAAGCAAGCTGCCTTGCAGGAAATATACAACTTTGCGCAAGTTGAACAAGAGAGTCTCCCACAAGCTTGGGGGAGGCTCGTCCAGCTACTGAATGCTTTTCCTGATCACCCTCTTGAGAAGAATAAAATACTTGATATCTTCTATAATGGACTAACCGATGCTTCTAAGGACCACCTAGATAGTTGTGCCGGTTGTGTTTTTAGGGAACAAAATGTAGAACAAGTTGAGATCCTATTGAATAATATCTTGTGCAATGAGAATGCTTGGACTATTCCTGAACCACCTCCGAAGCCAACTCCTAAGAAAATAGGTATCCTATTCCTTAGTCCTGAAGATATGCAAGAAGCTAAGAAATCTATGAAAGAGAAAGGCATTAAATCTGAAGATGTCAAAAATCTACCACCTAAGGAAGAGATCCATGGTCTTGATAACCCGATAGAGGTAGTAGAGGTGAATTCTCTTCGTAGATTCGATGAGAGTGATATTCCTTTTGATAAACCTTCTAGCTTATATCTGGACGAATTTGATAACTTTGTTGCCAAACAAGAAAGTTTCAATGATTATGTTAGCAGACAATTAGAACAGAATGCTCGTATGCTTAGTCATTTTAGTGCTTGTGTGGACAGAAACGTCAATGATCTTAAGCTCTTGAGTAAACATGCCTCTATGGTTACTACTCAAGTAGAACAAGTACTTAAGGCTCAAAATGACTTGCTCAATGCGTTGAATGACAATTCTGTTAGAGTCGTCACTAGTGGCGGTAGAATGACCCAGGAACCTTTTATCCCGAGGGCCATCCGAAGAGAATTGAACAAGATTCTCAAGGTGTTAGCGCTGATGCACCTAGTGATACTAGGAAGAAGAAGAAAGCTGATAGGAACTTGCACGCTACCAACCCTGTTACACCTGAGAATCCAAACGATGCCTTTGTCTCTGATGTTGAAACACAATTTGGTGATGAACATGAGCCTAGTGATAATATCAATAGTGATGTTCATGTTAATGCTCAACCTAGCAATGATAAGGATGTGGAGATTGAACATGTTGATCTTGATAACCCACATCCTAAGAATAAGAGATACGATAAGAATGACTTCATTGCTAGGAAGCATGGTAAAGAAAGGGAACCATGGGTTCAGAAACCCATGCCCTTTCCTCCCAAACCATCCAAGAAAAAGGATGATGAGGATATTGAGTGCTTTGTCGAAATGATTAGACCTGTCTTTCAGCAAATGCGTTTGACAGATATGCTCAAAATGTCTCCGTATGCTAAGTACATGAAGGATATTGTGACTAATAAGAGGAGGATACCTGAGGTTGAGATTTCCACCATGCTTGCTAATTATACCTTCAAGGGTGGAACTCCTAAGAAACTAGGTGATTTCGGAGTGCCCAATATACCTTGCTCCATTAAAGGCAACTATGTTAGAACTGCTTTATGCGACCTTTGAGTCGGTGTTAGTGTTATGCCTCTCTCTCTTTATCGTTGACTTGAACTGGATAAGTTGACACCCACTAAAATCTCTCTGCAAATGGCCGATAAATCAACTGCTTTCCCTATCGGCATTTGCGAGGATGTGCCTCTTGTGGTTGCTAATGCCACTATATTAACATACTTTGTTATTCTGGATATTCCCGAGGACGATGCCATGGTGGTCATCCTTGGAAGACCCTTTTTAAACACTGCAGGGGTTGTTATTGATTGCAACAAAGGCAATGTCACTTTCCATGTCAACGGTAATGAGCATACAGTGCACTTTCCGAAGAAACAATATCGAGTACATTGCATCAATGCTATCGAAAGAACTTCATCGATTCTTATTGGGAGCATTGAATGCCCTATACCTACTTTCAAGATGAAGTATGATTTGCTTGTTGGGGATATTTACATCCCCATTGAGGTAACCTAGTGACTATCCGAAAATTCTCTGTTTCTTTTTGCGATTCGAAAAAGTTTGTCAAGGAGACTTGATCAACCTCATTGACGGATTTCTTTCGATGACCATGAGATGGATGAATCGAGGAGTCACAAACCTCTGTTCCAAGCTTTCACCTTCGGTTTCTTAGAAGAAAAATGAAAGATTTAGTTTAGTAGAAAAGTACCCCGAAAATAAAAGTTCTCCGAATGCCATGAAAATCAAGTATGATTTTTTTGTGGAATTTTTGAAAAATAGTGAGACGGAGAGCTAGTCAGGGGGCTGCACTAGTGGGCCACAAGCCCTGGAGGCGCGGGCACCCCTCCTGGCCGCGCCTACCAGGATTGTGGGGCCCACGTTTACCCCCTCCAATTATTCTAGCTCCCATTTGCTTCTTCTACCTCCAGAAAAAATCGTTTCGCAGCTCAAACCCGCGTTCTTTCTCTTCTTGCTGCGATTTTCGATCTCCTTGTGCAAAGCACCATTCACCAAACTGTTTTGGGGAAATTGCTCCTTGGTATGTGACTCCTCCATTGGTCCAATTAGTTTTTGCTCTAGTGCCATATACGTCGCGTATTTTTGCTGCCTTGGTGACCTTGTTCTTGAGCTTTGCATGCTAATCTTAGCTGGTCCCAAGTAGTTTTAATGCGTGATATGGCCTCTAGGCGCTTGTTGGAGTAGTTGCTACGAGTTTCGTTGGGCCTTGTTCACTTTTCCTTTGAGTCACTGATACGTCTCAAACGTATCTATAATTTTTCATGGTTTCATGCTGTTATCTTGTCAACTTTGGATGTCTTATATACCTTTTATATCTTTTTTGGGACTAACTTATTAATTCAGTGCCAAGTGCCAGTTCCTGTTTTTTCTGTGTTTTTGACTCTTTTCAGATCTGATTTTGGAACGGAGTCCAAACGGAATAAAATCCCCGAAATGATTTTTTCCAGAACAGAAGAAGATCGGGGGACTTGAGGGCCAAGGCAGGAGGCCCACAGGGAGCCCACAAGCCGTGTAGCCGTGGCCAGGGGGGCCCGCGGCTACCAGCCTTGTGGCCTCCCTGGAGCTCCCCTGCCCTAGCTCTTTGGCCTATATATTCCCTAAAATCCCAGAAAAAATAAGGGCGTCCACGAGACCACTTTTCCGCCGCCGCAAGCTTCCGTTTCCGCGAGATCTCATCTCGAGACCCTTCCCGGTGCCCTGCCGGAGGGGACTTTGGAGCTGGAGAGCTTCTACATCAACATCATTGCCTCTCTAATGACTCGTGAGTAGTCTACTTCAGACCTACGGGTCCGTAGTTAGTAGCTAGATGGCTTCTTCTCTCTCTTGGATCTTCAATACAAAGTTCTCCCTGATCTTCATGGAGATCTATCCGATGTAATCCTCTTTGGCGGTGTGTTTGTCGAGATCCGATGAATTGTGGATTTGTGATCAGATTATCTATGAATTATATTTGAGTCTTTGCTGATTTCTTATATGCATGATTTGATATGCTTGTAAGTCTCTCCGAGTCTTGGGTTTTGTTTGGTCAACTAGATCGATGATTCTTGCAATGGGAGAAGTGCTTGGTTTTGGGTTCATACCGTGCGGTGACCTTTCCGAGTGACAGAAGGGGAAGCAAGGCACACATCGTGTTGTTGCCATCAAGGGTAACAAGATGGGCTTTCATCATAGATTTGAGATTGTCCATCTACATCATGTCATCTTGCTTAAGGCGTTACTCTGTTCTTATGAACTCAATACACTAGATGCATGCTGGATAGCGGTCGACGTGTGGAGTAATAGTAGTAGATGCAGAAAGTATCGGTCTGCTTGTTTTGGACATGATGCCTATATGTATGATCATTGCCATAGATAACGTCATGACTTTGCGCGGCAGTAATTCGTTCACCCACCGTCTACTTGCTTTCATGAGAGAAGCCACTAGTCAACACTACGACCCCCGGGTCTACTCACAATTATCATCTTAGCTTTTACTTTTACTTTGCTTTGTTTACTTTTTTGCTTTCAGTTCTCACTTTGCAAACAATCTATAAGGGATTGACAACCCCTTCATAGCATTGGGTGCAAGCTCTTTGTGTTTGTGCAGGTACTTGTGACTTGACGCGATCCTCCTACTGGATTGATACCTTGGTTCTCAAACTGAGGGAAATACTTACCGCCGCTGTGGTACATCACCCTTTTCTCTTAAAGGGAACACCAAAGGAAGGCTCCAAGGCCGTGGGGTAATCCTTTGCATATTTGCCAAGGAAATCCCTATAGGCGTAGTAGCAGAAGGATTTCTGGCGCCGTTGCCGGGGAGAGATCAAGTCAAGATCTATCCAAGTAAGTGTCACAAACTCATCTCTTGCATTTACCTTTTTTGCCAGTTGCCTCTCATTTTCCTCTCCCCCACTTCACATTTGCCGTTTTCATTTGCCTTTCTCCTTTGCCGTTTTCATTTTCCTTTTGCCGTTTTCCTTTGCCAGTTTTCTTGCTTGCTTGTGTTCTTGCTTGTTTGTTGAAGTCTTCATGGCTGAAAACACCAAACTTTGCAACTTCTCGAATACTAATAATAATGATTTTATTAGTACTCCGATTGCTCCTGCCACTAGTGCGGAATCATATGAAGTCAACGCTGCCTTGCTGAATTTTGTTATGAAAGAGCAATTTTCTGGCCTTCCTAGTGAAGATGCCGCATCCCATCTTAGTACTTTCATTGAACTTTGCGATATGCAAAATAAGAAATATGTGGATAATGATGTTGTTAAATTGATGCTTTTTCCGTTCTCTTTGCGAGGTCGTGCAAAAACTTGGTTTTCTTCTTTGCCTAAAAATAGTATCGATTCTTGGAATAAGTGCAAAGATGCTTACATATCCAGGTATTTTCCGCCGGCTAAGATTATCTCTCTCCATACAGATATCATGAATTTCAAGCAACTTGATCATGAACACATTGCACAATCTTGGGAGAGGATGAAATTAATGATTAGAAATTGTCCAGCTCATTGCTTGAGTTTGTGGATGATTATACAAATCTTTTACGCTGGTTTGAATTTTGCTTCTAGAAATATCTTGGACTCCGCCTCACGTGGAACGTTCACGGAAATCACGTTAGGAGTAGATACAAAACTCCTAGACAATATCATGACCAACTACTCTCAGTGGCACACTGAAAGGTCACGTGCTAGCAAAAAGGTACACGCTATAGAAGAAATTAACTCGCTTAGTGCTAAGATGGACGAGTTGATGAATTTGGTTGCTAGTAGAAATGCTCCTTTATATCCTAATGACATGCCACTATCTTCCTTGATTGAGAGTAGCAACGCTAGTTTGGACATTGATTTTGTTGGAAGGAACAATTTTGGCAACAACAATGCTTTTAGAGGAAACTATGTTCCTAGGCCTTTTCCTAGTAACTCCTCTAACAACTATGGCAATTCCTACAACAACACTTATGGAAATCATAACAAATTACCCTCTGATTTAGAGAGTAATATCAAAGAGTTCATCAACTCTCAAAAGATTTTCAATGCGTCCATAGAGGAAAAACTACTAAAAATAGACTATTTGGCTAAGAGTGTTGATAGGATGTCTTGTGATATTGATGCTTTGAAATTAGATGTGCTCCTCCCAAGGTTAACCTGGAGGAAACTTTAAAAGCTATGCGTGTCTCCATGAACGAGAGCAAAGAAAGAACCGCCCAAATCCGCGCTAGGCATGAATGGTTTAAAAGGGTGCGTTCTAGTGATGCAAATCATGAAGATCTTAAAGTGTTTGGTGTGACTCCTCTTGAGTCATTGTTTTCGCGTGTCAAACCTATTGATGAAGGGGCTGGATATGAATCCACTTTGGTTGAAAAACACCCAATGATTCGGAGTCTACCTATCTTGATGATAAAGGTGTGGAGAGTGGAGTAGAAGAAATCAAAATATTGGGTAGTAATGAAACCCCCACTTTGGATTTCAAGGGATTCAATTATGATAGTTGCTCCTTGTTTGAATGCATTTCCTTGATGCAATCCATTGCAAACTCTCCACATGCTTATAGCCAAAGCAAAGCCTTTACCGCACATATCGTAGATGCTATGATGAAATCTCTTTAAGAGAAACTCGAACTAGAAGTCTCTATACCTAGAAAACTTCATGATGAGTGGGAACCTACTATCAAAATCAAAATCAAAAACTATGAATGCAATGCTTTGTGTGATTTGGGTGCTAGTGTTTCCGCGATTCCAAAGTCTTTATGTGATATTCTTGGTTTTCATGAGATTGAAGAGTGTTCTCTTAATTTGCATCTTGCGGATTCTACTCTCAAGAAACCCATGGGAAGGATCAATGATGTTCTTATTTTTACAAATAAGAACTATGTACCCGTGGATTTCATTGTACTTGACATAGATTGCAATCCTTCATGTCCCATTATTCTTGGTAGACCTTTCCTAAGGACTATTGGTGTTATCATCGATATGAAGGAAGGGAATATTAGATTTCAATTTCCTATAAAGAAGGGCATGGAGCATTTTCCTAGAAAGAAAATAAGATTGCCTTATGAATCTATGATGACGGCTACTTATGGTTTGAGCACCAAAGATGACTATACGTGATTCCATCACCTTATGCCTAGCTAAGGGCGTTAAACAATAGCGCTTGTTGGGAGGCAACCCAACGAATCTATCATTTTTCTTTCTGTTTTGTGTTTTGCACACTTTTATAATTCTGTTATGATTGTGTTTTTTGTGTTTCTTTTGCGTTTGTGTCAAGTAAAACCGTTATGATTAGTCTTGGGGATGATCGTTTGATCATGCTGGAAAAGACAGAAACTTTTTGCTCACGAAAAGAATTGTCATTTTTGTTCTGTGAGAGATTTTCTGTTGATTCTTTTTGCTGCTGATTTCTACACAAATTCTTCAGACTTTCGGAAATGTTCAGAATTTTTGAAGTTCTAGAAGTATACGAAGTATACAGATTGCTGCAGACTGGTCTTCTGTTAACAGATTCTGTTTTTGTTGAGTTGGATGCTTATTTTTATGAAACTATGGATAGTATCGGGGGGTATTAGCCATGGAAGATTGAAAATACAGTAACCCAACATCAACATAAGTAGAATTTAGGTTTGCTACAGTTCCTAAGGAAGTGGTGATTTGCTTTCTTATACTAATGATATCACGAGTTTATGTTGAAGTTTCGTGTTGTGAAGTTTTCAAGTTTTGGGTGAAGTTCTTATGGACAAAGAGATAAAGAGTGGCAATAGCTCAAGCTTGGGGATGCCCAAGGCACCCCAAGTTGATTCAAGGATGCTGAAAAAGCCTAAGCTTGGGGATGCCCCGGGAAGGCATCCCCTCTTTCGTCTTCAATCCATCGGTAACGTTACTCGGGGCTATATTTTTATTCACCACATGTTATGTGTTTTGCTTGGAGCGTCTTGTACCGTAGGAGTCTTTTATTTTTGTTGTGTCACAATCTTCCTTGCTGCACACCTAGAGAGAGAGACCCGCACTCACTGTGATTTTGTCGAGCTTCACTTATATCCTTTGGTTAGACAATTCAGCTCACATGTGCTTCACTTATATCTTTTGAGCTAGTTGATTTTTCTCTATGTGATTCACTTCTATCTTTTAGACCACGGAAGTGCGTGGTGTGGTAGCTTATCTATGCTATGAAAGTAGTCTCAAAAGGGGTAGTTATCCAAAGGGATATGAAAACTTCCACCTTCATGTGCATTGAGTAGTTAGAGAAGTTTGATTCATCTCAATTAGTTTTGAGTTGTGGTTGTGGTTATATTGAAGTTATACTAGTAAGGTGTTGTGGATCTAGAAATACTTGTGTTGAAGTTAGTGATTCCCGTAGCATGCACGTATGGTGAACTGCTATGTGATGAAGTCTGAACATGATTAGTTTATTGATTGTCATCCTTTGTGTAGCGGTCGGGATCGCGCGATGGTTTATACCTACCAACCCTTCCCCTAGGAGTATGCGTTGAATGCTTTGTTTCGGTTACTACTAAAACTTTTGCAACAAGTTTATGAGTTCTTCATGACTAATGTTGAGTCCATGGTTTAGATGACTTTCACCTTCCACCGTCACTATATTTTTTAGTGCCGTGCAACTTACGCCGGTGCATAAAACCCACCATTAGCCTCCCTCGAAACAGCCACCATACCTACCTACTATGGATTTTTCAAAGCCATTCCGAGATATATTGCCATGCAACTACCACCATGACATGTGCCACAGCTTCTACATTTCCATTGCATGATCATAAGATAGCTAGCATGATGTTTCCATTGATGTCTATGCCATGCTAGATCATTGTCACGGTACACTACCGAAGGCATTTCATATAGAGTCATCATTGCTCTAAGTTTTGAGTTGTAAGTGTGATGATCATCATTGATGGAGCATTGTCCCATGTGAGGAAATAAAAGAGGCCAGTGAAGCCCATTTACAAAAATAGGCCAAAGATGCCCACAAAAAAAGAGAGGCCAAAGAGCCCACCAAAAAAATGAGAGAAAAAGAGAGAAGGGACAATGCTACTATGTTTCCACACTAGTGCTTATTAAGCACCATGATCTTCATGATTGAGAGTCTCTCATTTTGTCACCACCATATAGCTAGTGGGAAATTTTCATTATATAACTTGGCTTGTATATTCCAATGATGGGCTTCCTCAAAATTGCCTTAGGTCTTCGTGAGCAAGCAAGTTGAATGCACACCCACTAGTTTTCTTTAAGAGCTTTCACATACTCTTAGCTCTAGTGTATCATTTGTATGGCAATCCCTACTCATTCACATTGATATCTATTGATGAGCATCTCCATAGCTCATTGATATGCCTAGTCAATGTGACCATCTTCTCCTTGTTTGCCTTGCAACCTCCACCACACTCCATTCCACTTATAGTGCTAAAACCATGGCTCATGCTCATGTATTGCGTGAGAGTTGAAAAAGTTTGAGAAGGTAAAGGTGTGAAAACAATTACTTGGCCAATACCGAGGTTGTGCATGATTTAAATTCGTTGTGCCAGGATGATAGAGCATAGCCAGACTATATGATTTTGTAGGGATAACTTTCTTTTGGCCTTGTTATTTTGAAAGTTCATGATTACCTTGCTAGTTTGCTTGAAGTATTATTGTCTCCACGTCAATAGCAAACTATTGTTTTGAATCTAACGGATCTGAACATTTATGTCACATAAGAGGAGTTACAAAGGACATCTATGCTAGGTAGCATGAAAGCATCAAAAATTCATTCTTTATCACTTCCCTACTCGAGGACGAGCAGGAGTTAAGCTTGGGGATGCTTGATACGTCTCAAATGTATCTATAATTTTTGATGGTTTCATGCTGTTATCTTGTCAACTTTGGATGTTTTATATACCTTTTATATCTTTTTTGGGACTAACTTCTTAATTCAGTGCCAAGTGCCACTTCCTGTTTTTTCTGTGTTTTTGACTCTTTTCAGATCTGATTTTGGAACGGAGTCCAAACGGAATAAAATCCCCGAAATGATTTTTTCCAGAACAGAAGAAGATCAGGGGACTTGAGGGCCAAGGCAGGAGGCCCATAGGGAGCCCACAAGCCCTGTAGCCGTGGCCAGGGGGGCCCGCGGCTACCAGCCTTGTGGCCTCCCTGGAGCTCCCCTGCCCTAGCTCTTTGGCCTATATATTCCCTAAAATCCTAGAAAAAATAAGGGCGTCCATGAAACCACTTTTCCGCTGCCGCAAGCTTCCGTTTCCGCGAGATCTCATCTGGAGACCCTTCCCGGTGCCCTGCCGGAGGGGACTTTGGAGCTGGAGGGCTTCTACATCAACATCATTGCCTCTCCAATGACTCGTGAGTAGTCTACTTCAGACCTACGGGTCCGCAGTTAGTAGCTAGATGGCTTATTCTCTCTCTTGGATCTTCAATACAAAGTTCTCCCTGATCTTCATGGAGATCTATCCGATGTAATCCTCTTTGGCGGTGTGTTTGTCGAGATCCGATGAATTGTGGATTTGTGATCAGATTATCTATGAATTATATTTGAGTCTTTGCTGATTTCTTATATGCATGATTTGATATGCTTGTAAGTCTCTCCGAGTCTTGGGTTTTGTTTGGTCAACTAGATCGATGATTCTTGCAATGGGAGAAGTGCTTGGTTTTGGGTTCATACCGTGCGGTGACCTTTCCGAGTGACAGAAGGGGAAGCAAGGCACACATCGTGTTGTTGCCATCAAGGGTAACAAGATGGGCTTTCATCATAGATTTGAGATTGTCCATCTACATCATGTCATCTTGCTTAAGGCGTTACTCTGTTCTTATGAACTCAATACACTAGATGCATGCTCGATAGCGGTCGACGTGTGGAGTAATAGTAGTAGATGCAGAAAGTATCGGTCTACTTGTTTTGGACATGATGCCTATATGTATGATCATTGCCATAGATAACGTCATGACTTTGCGCGGTTCTATCAATTGCTCGGCAGTAATTCGTTCACCCACCGTCTACTTGCTTTGATGAGAGAAGCCACTAGTCAACACTGCGACCCCCGGGTCTACTCACAATTATCATCTTAGCTTTTACTTTTACTTTGCTTTGTTTACTTTTTGCTTTCAGTTCTCACTTTGCAAACAATCTATAAGGGATTGACAACCCCTTCATAGCATTGGGTGCAAGCTCTTTGTGTTTGTGCAGGTACTTGTGACTTGACGCGATCCTCCTACTGGATTGATACCTTGGTTCTCAAACTGAGGGAAATACTTACCGTCGCTGTGCTACATCACCCTTTCCTCTTCAAGGGAATACCAACACAAGGCTCCAAGGCCGTGGGGGAATCCTTTGCATATTTGCCAAGGAAATCCCTATAGGCGTAGCCAGCAGCAGTCACTGTAAATTTCAGAAAAGGAAGATGTTCAGGAGAAACTATCATGGTGGTTCTTCAAGCAAGAGAGGTCCCCGTCTCGCGATTCGGGAGCCCGATCCTTACCAACAGAGGATCGCACAGGTACAACCATGTGAATGGCCTTCTGATGAATTCATGATTGTGGAAGGTTTCAAAGACGAGTTTGAAACACTTGGTCACCACGTCGGGCTCGAAGAATTCATCTCCGATAAATGTGAACGGTATGTTACTCTCACTACCTCTTTTGTTCGTAGATTCAAATTTTCAGCTGGCTGTGACACATCCGTACTGTTTGATCTCTATGACAAATCGTATACCATGGATTTAGAGGATTTTAATAGAATTTGCAAGATACCTGTTTGGGGTAGTCTCAATGATCCTCCTAAATCTTCGGTTAGAGATTTTTTCTCTAGTATAACTGTCGGAGAAACTAGAGATATTACACAGGCTACCATGGGGAGCATTCATTTTCCTGCCTTGCATTACTTTGCCCTCTTCATAGGCAGATGCATTAATGACAAGATTGAGCATTTTCACCTCTGCGCACCTGACCTTGGTATTCTTAAGAGCGCAGTAAAGGCTGATAGAAGTTTCAACATGGGAGCTATAATAGCAAGGAGGCTGAATAATAATGCTAATGAAGGGGATTTCTTTGGTGGGATCTATGCCACCCGCATAACAAATTTTCTTGGAGTACCCATCCGCGAAGGAGACCCCCCGCTCCATACATCCTTCCTTGATCGCATCGCTTTGACACGCTATCAGTTCCTTGAGAGGGATGATGAATCCCTCCTATACCGTTTAATATTTAACGGCAGCGTGTTTTCCATATTACCCTTCCTGTTCCTGCCTTCTTTGACTTTTAGGTAAAACGGAGATATTACATAACCAGAGGAGAGGCATAGGAGTATGAGAGGGAGGCAAAGGCTGCTCGCCTGTGCGAGGCAGCTATTCACGCAGTGGCTGCAGCGCTCCCGTATAACCCTCATTATGATTTTGGGTATCGCCCGGACCATCCATGGGAGTAGACCAACTTAGGCCAAAAGCCTAAGCTTGGGGGAGTACGTGTTTCTCACCGACTTTATATTCTTGCTCACACTTTCACTTTGTTAGTTGGTGTTCACACTTTGCCACTGTATCATCCATGCTAGTTTATTTCTTTTTCTCGTTTTCTTCTTGTGTGTCTGTCTAGTTTGAGAAAACCCAAAAATATTTTCTCGTTCTTCTTTTGCTTGTTGGGAGCTTTCCCGTGTAAATACTTTTCTTTTTCTTTGGGTCAACGTAGAAGACCATGGTTACAATGTTTAGTGGCTCCCGCAAGCATTTCTGTTTATCTCTCAAAGAGCCATATTACTTTGCCTTCTCCTTTGTGCTTGCTTGCAGATTCCAGCTTAGTCCAATGCATGAGCACTCTTATTATTGTTCACATCGTTCGGTCGTGCAAGTGAAAGGCAATAATGACGATATATGATGAAGTGACTGAGCCTGGAAAAGCTGGTCTGAACTCGATCTATTTTGTTTTTGTAAATATGACTAGCTCATCGTTCCTAGTTCAGCTTTGTTGTGAGAGAAACATGTTTGCATTGACAACTTAGAGATCATAGTTTCTGATGCCATGCTTAATTAGCTAGGAGCTTATAATGGTTTGTCTTGGATGCCAACATGAATCTTTAGATGATTATGATGTAGTATGATAGGATGGTATCCTCCTTTGAATGAATCAAGTGG
The DNA here is from genome assembly GCF_904849725.1 of Hordeum vulgare subsp. vulgare. Lineage (NCBI taxonomy): Eukaryota > Viridiplantae > Streptophyta > Magnoliopsida > Poales > Poaceae > Hordeum > Hordeum vulgare. Next base: position 464,025,401 of record NC_058523.1, read on the forward strand.
CTTGACTTGGCACATGTTCACGCATGTAGTTGAAACAAAATCAACATAGCCTCTATGATATTCATGTTCATGGCGATTTATGTCCTACTCATGCTTGCACTCAATGTTGGTTAATCTCAATGCATTTTGGTGACTGTTGTCGCTCTCTGGTCGCTTCCCAGTCTTTTTCTAGCCTTCACTTGTACTCAGCGGGAATACTGCTTGTGCTTCCACTTCCATAAACCCAAAGTTGTTCCATATGAGTCCACCATACCTACCTATATGCGGTATCTACCTGCCATTCCAAGTAAATTTGCATGTGCCACTCTCTAAATCTTCAAGAAATAATCTGTTTTGCATGCCCGAACCGCTCATGTGGTGACAGGGGGTTATCAGTATCTTCCATGCTAGGCGTGTTATCCTCGATATGTGCTTATTCACTATCATTCACGAGAAAGGGGCCGGTAATTGGAATGCCCAGTTCCATGCTCAAATCGAAAATATAATTGCAAACAAAACTCCCACTAGATTGTTGTTGGTATGGACGGCAACCGAGTATTCGGCTAGTCGTGGAGTGTGATTAATCGGTGGTGGGGAAGTCAAAACTTTACTTTTCTGTTTGGGAACCACCTATAGCATGTGTAGCGTGGAAGATGGTGAGAAATCTTGGTCATTGCGTTGACAATGAAAGCATGCGACCCAAAATTATTATCTCTGTTTCAAAGCTTGAGCTCTGGCACCTCTGCAAATCAATGCTTCCCTCTCCGAAGGGCCTATCGATTTATGTTCCTGTTGAGTCATCCTCTTCTTATAAAAGCACCAATTAGAGAGCACCTCTGTCATTTTTATGCTTTGCTTTTAACTGGTATTGAGTATGACTATGATTGGATCTTCTTTGCCATGAATTACAATGTTTAGTCAGCCCTTGGTCTTTGAAGGTGCTCTGCATTTATGTTTTTCGGTCTCAGAAAGAGCTAGCGAGATACCATTTGTTCATACTGCTTCATGATTGTTTTGATTGAAGTGTTGACGTTTGAAACTTATTATTATAGCTTGCTAGTTGATTATGCCATTGATATATGTTTACCATGAGACCTAGATGTCATTTGCTTATGTGGTTAGCTTGTGATCTTGCTGAAAATCTGAATATGAGTTAGACATAGTTGCAACAACAAGATCAAACAGAGGTCGTAAAAGTTTTTCTTTTGTCTCTTTCAGTTTGTCAACTGAATTGCTTGAGGACAAGCAAGGCTTTAAGTTTGGGGGAGTTGATACGTCTCCGTCGTATCTACTTTTCCAAACTCTTTTGCCCTTATTTTGGACTCAAATTTGCATGATTTGAATGGAATTAACCCAGACTAACGATGTTTTCAGCAGAATTGCCATGGTGCTGTTTTTGCGCAGAAATAAAAGTTCTTAGAATGACCTGGAAATTTACGAGGAATTTTTGTGGAATATATAAAAAATACTGGCGCAAGAATCAAGCGGAGGGGTGGAGCTGAGAGCCCACAAGCCCACCAGGCGCGGGCCCCCCTAGCCGCGCCTAGCAAGCTTGTGGGGCCCACGTTGCTCCACCGCCTCCAATCTCAGCTCTATTTAGTCCCTTTCGTCCGGAAAAAATCAAGGAGAAGAGTTTATCGCGTTTTACGATACGGAGGCGCCGCCACCTCCTGTTCTTCCTCTGGAGGGCAGATCTGGAGTCCGTTCCGGGCTCGTGAGAGGGGAGATCGTCGCCATCGTCATCACCAACCTTCCTTCATCGCCATTTCCATGATGCTCTTCACCATTCGTGAGTAATCTCATCGTAGGCTTGCTGGACGGTGATGGGTTGGATGAGATGTATCATGTAATCGAGTTAGTTTTGATGGGGATTGATCCCTAGTATCCACTATGTTCTGAGATTGATGTTGCTACTACTTTGCCATGCTTAATGCTTGTCACTAGGGCCCGAGTGCCATAATTTCAGATCTGAACCTATTATGTTGTCGCCAATATATGTGTGTTCTTGATCCTATCTTGCAAGTTGTAGTCACCTACTATGTGTTATGACCCGGCAACCCCGGAGTGACAATAGCCGGAACCACTCTCGGAGATGACCATAGTATGAGGAGTTCATGTATTCACTAAGTGTTAATGTGTTGGTCCGGTTCTTTATTAAAAGGAGAACCTTAATATCCCGTAGTTTCCATTAGGACCCCACTGCCACGGGAGGGATGGACAATAGATGTCATGCAAGTTCTTTTCCCTAAGCACGTATGACTACATACGGAATACATGGCTACATTACATTGACGAAGTGGAGCTAGTTACATATATCTCCGTGTTATAACTGTTGCATGATGAATATCACCCGGCATAATCATCCATCACCGATCCAATGCTTACGAGTTTTTCCTACTGGTCCTTGCTCTCTTACTTTGCCTCTACTGCTGTCACTTTGTTGCTACTGGTTACTGTTGCTACTATTGCTATCACACAACTGTGCTACTGATACTTTGCTGCAGATACTAAGTCTTTCAGGTGTGGTTGAATTGACAACTCAACTGCTAATACTTGAGAATATTCTTTGGCTTCCCCTTGTGTTGAATCAATAAATTTGGGTTGAATACTCTACGCTCGAAAACTGTTGCGATCCCCTATACTTGTGGGTTATCAATAGGCGCTACAAAATTGGCCACCTCGAAGGTCAACCTTCCCTTGCAAAATATTTTGTCGCTGCCGAATACAACACTTAGAGTGATCTGACCGAGTGACTCGGCTTTCTTCCCAGGGATGACCCCGTGGAACTGCATGTTACACTTGCTTAGCCGGTACAACGGGATGTCCATGGCCTTGAGAGTGTCCACGTAGGTGATGTTGAGGCCACTGCCTCCGTGCATGAGGACTTTTCGCAGTTGGAATCCGTTGACCGCAGGGTCGACCACTAGCGCCTGCCTCCCGGGGGTGGCTATGCTGGCGGGGTGGTCCGAGTGGTCGAAGGTGATCGGCGCCTTTGCCCAGTCGAGGTACTTTGTGACAGCCGGGGCTGCAATGTTGACCTCCCGATTGATAACTTTCAATCGGATCTTGCTCTCAGCGTCGGTGAAGATCATGAGGGTCGCCTGAATGTTACGATACCCGGATGCATCCACACGGTCGTCCTCATCCTCCATGTCTCTGGAGGTCTCTCCGCCCATCTCCGTCTGGAGCAGTCAACTTTCCCGAGTTGTGTGCTTGGCGGGGATAGTACCCCCCTCCTCGTCTTTGCGAGAATGAATTAGACACGGCTGGTCCAATAGGTTGCTCTTTTACTCGGCTTTCTTCTTGCCAGCCCAGTCCTTCTTCTTCTTGGATTTGTTTTGGCCCTGTCCAGGAATAGCAGCTACTTCGCCTTTACTGTTGGGGAACGTTGCATGGGAAACAAAATTTTTCCTACGCACACGAAAACCTATCATGGTGATGTCCATCTATGAGAGGAGATTTGTATCTACGTACCCTTGTAGATCACACAACACGAAGCATTAATAAACGTGGTTGATGTAGTGGAACGTCCTGACGTCCCTCGATCCGCCCCACGAACCGTCCCGATCTAGTGCCGAACGGACGACACCTCCGCGTTCAGCACATGTACAGCTCGATGATGATCTCGGCCTTCTTGATCCAGCAAGCAAGACAGAGAAGTAGATAAGTTCTCCGGCAGCGTGACGGTGCTCCGGTGGTGGTGATGATCTACTCCTACAGGGCTCCGCCCGAGCTCCACAGAAATCCGATCTAGAGGTAAAACTATGGTGTCTATATATGAGTTGCACGTGGAAAAAGTTGTCTCAAATCAGCCCTAAATCACCACTGTATTTAGGAGGGAGGGGGAGGAGGCTTGCCTTGAGGACCAAGTCCCCAAGGATGCGTCGGCCAGGAAGGAGAGGAGGAATCCTACTCCAATTAGGATTGGAAAGTGGAGTCCTTCTCTTCCTTCCCACCTCCCCTTTTTTTCTTTCTTTGGTTTTCTTCTCTTGGCGCCAAGGCCCTATTGGGCTGTCCCACCAGCCCACTAAGGGCTGGAGTGCCACCCCTAAGGCCATTGGTCTTCCCTTGGGTGGGTTGCCCCCCTCCCGGTGAACTTCCGGAACCCATTCGTCACTCCGGTACAATGCCGGTAATGCCCGAAAACCTTCCAGTAACCAAATGAAACCATCCTATATATCAATCTTCGTTTCCGGACCATTCCGGAAACCCTCGTGACATCCGTGATCTCATACGGGTCTCCGAACAACATTCGGTAACCACACATATAACTCAACTATACTAAAACATCGCCGAACCTTAAGTGTGCAGACCCTGCAGGTTCGAGAACTATGTAGACATGCCCCGAGGCACTCCTCGGTCAATATCCAATAGAGGGACCTGGATGCCCATATTGGATCCTACATATTCTCCGAAGATCTTTATCGGTTGAACCTCAGTGTCAAGGATTCATATAATCCCGTATGTCATTCCCTTTGTCCTTCGGTATGTTACTTGCCCGAGATTTGATCGTCGATATCCGCATACCTATTTCAATCTCGTTACCGGCAAGTCTCTTTACTCATTCCATAATACAAGATCCCGTGACTTACACTTAGTCACATTGCTTGCAAGGCTCGTGTGTGATGTCGTATTACCGAGTGGGCCCTGAGATACCTCTCCGTCACATGGAGTGACAAATCCCAGTCTTGATCCATACTAGCTCAACGGACACCTTTGGAGATACCTGTAGGGCACCTTTATAGTCACCCAGTTATGTTGCGATGTTTGATGCACACAAGGTATTCCTCCGGTGCCAGTGAGTTATATGATCTCATGGTCATAGGAACAAATACTTGACACGCAGAAAACAATAGCAATAAAACGACACGATGAATATGCTACGTTCATAGTTTGGGTCTTGTCCATCCCATGATTCTCCCAATGATGTGATCCCGTTATCAAGTGAAAACACTTGTCTATGGTTAGGAAACTTTGACCATCTTTGATCAACGAGCTAGTCAACTAGAGGCTTACTAGGGACAGTGTTTTGTCTATGTATCCACACATGTATTTGAGTTTCCAATCAATACAATTATAGCATGGATAATAAACATTATCACGAACAAAGAAATATAATAATAACCAATTTATTATTGCCTCTAGGGCATATTTCCAACAGTCTCCCACTTGCACTAGAGTCAATAATCTAGTTCACATCACCATGTGATTTTAACGAATCCAACACCCATATAGTTCTCTGGTTTGATCACGTCTTGCTCGTGAGAGAGGTTTTAGTCAACGGTTCTAAATCTTTCAGATCCGTGTGTGCTTTACAAATATTTATGGCATCTTATAGATGTTGCTACTACGTGCTATTCGGAAATACTCCAAATATCTACTCTACTATAAGAATCTGTTTTACTACTCATTGTTTATTCGGATTAGTGTCAAAGCTTGCACCGACGTAACCCTTTACGACGAACTCTTTAAGAGCCTCCATAATCGAGAAAAATTCCTTAGTCCACTAGTTACTAAGTATAACTTTGACCGCTGTTTTAGTGATTCAATCGTGGATCACCCTTTTGTACCCCTTGACAGACTCATGGCAAGGCACACATCAGGTGCGGTACACAGCTTGGCATACTTTAGAACCTACGACTAAGGCATAGTGGACGACCTTCGTCCTTTCTCTTTCTTCTGCCGTGGTCGGGCTTTTGAGTATTACTCAGATTCACACCTTTCAACACAACCAAGAACTCTTTCTTTGCTGATCTATTTTGAACTCCTTCAAAAGCTTATCAAGGCATGCATTTCATTTGAAAGTTCTATTAAGCGTTTTGATCTATCTCTATAGATCTTGATTCTCAATATTCAAATAGCTCTATCCATGTCTTCCTTTGAAAAACTCCTTTCAAACAACCTTTCATGCTTCACAGAAATTCTACATTACTTCCGATCAACAATATGTCAACCACATATACTTATCAGAAATTCTATAGTGCTCCCACTCACTTCTTCGGAAATACAAGTTTCTCATAAACCTTGTAAAAACCCAAAAGCTTTGATCATCTCATCAAAGTGTATATTCCAACTCCGAGATGCTTGCACCAGTCCATTGAAGGATCGCTGGAGCTTGCATACTTGTTAGTATCCTTAGCATTGACAAAACCTTCTGGTTGTATCACACACAATCTTTCCTCAAGGAATCCGTCGAGGAAACAATGTTTTGACATCTTATGTGCAATATTTCATAAATAATTCAACAACTACTAACATAATTCCAACAAACTTTTTTGCATCACTATGAGTGAGAAAGTCTCATCATAGTCAACTCTTTGATCTTGTCGGAAACATCCTTGCGACAAGTCGAGCTTTTCTTAATGGTGACTTTTCACTATCATTGTCTGTCTTCCTTTTAAAGATCCATCTTTATTCAATAGTCTTATGACCATCAAGTAGTTCTTCCAAAGTCTACATGGATCCTCTCACGGATTTCATGGCCTCCAACCATTTCTCAGAATCCGGGCCCACCATCGCTTCTCCATAGCTCGTAAGTTCATTGTTGTTCAACAACATGACCTCCAAGACATGGTTACCGTACCATTTTGTAGTAGTACACGACCTTGTCGACCTACGAGGTTTGTAGTAACTTGATCCAAAGCTCAATGATCACCATCATCAGTTTTCCACTTCAATTGGTGTAGGCGCCACAGGAACATCTTCCCGTGCCCTGCTACACACTAGTTGAAGTGACGGTTCACTAACCTCATCAAGTTCCACCACCCTCCCACTCAATTCTTTCAAGAGAAACCTTTCCTTGAGAAAGGACCCGTTTCTAGAAAAAACACATTGCTTCCGGATCTGAGATAGGAGATGTATCCAACTGTTTTGGATATTCTATTAAGATGCATTTATCCGTTTTGGGTTCGAGCTTTATCAGACTGAATTTTTTTCACATAAGCGTCGCAGCCCCAAACTTTCAAGAAACGACAACTTAGGTTTCCCAAAACCATAGTCTATACGGTGTCATCTCAACGGAAATACACAGTGCCCTATTTTAAAGTGAATGCGGTTGTCTCTAATGCATAACCCATAAGCGATAGTAGCAATTCGATAAGAGACATCATAGTATGCACCATATGACATAGGGCGTGCCTATGACGTTCGGACACACCATCACACTATGGTGTTCCAGGTGGCATGAATTGTGAAACAATTTCCACATTGTCTAAACTGTGTACCAAAACACGCAACTCAGATATTCATCTCTATGATCATATCGTAGACAGTTTATCCTCTTGTCACGACGATCTCCACTCTGAAATAGCTTCGAACTTTTCAATATTTCAGACTTGTTATTCATCAAGTCAATACTCCTGTATCTACTCAAGTCGTAAGTGAAGTAAGAACATAACGATATCCACTGCGTGCCTCAGCACTTATTGGACTGCACACAAAAAAATGTATCACTTCCAAAAAGTTACTCTCTCGTTCCATGTGGTATGATTTTGCATGTCTCAAGTGATTCAAAATCAAGTGAGTCCAAACGATCCATCTGCATGGAGTTTCTTCATGCGTTTATATCAACAGGTATGGTTTGCATGTCTCAAATGTTTCAAAAAGAGTGAGTACAAAGATCCATCAGCATGGAGCTTCTTCATGCATTTTACACCAACATGACTCAAGCAATAGTGCCACAAGTAAGTGGTACTATCATTATTACTTTGTATCTTTTGGCACCAATATTATGAACATGTGTAACACTACGATCGAGATTCAATAAACCATTGGAGGTAATTATTCAAGCAAATAGAATAACCATTATTCTCTTTACACGAATAATCCTATTGCAATAAACACGATCCAATCATGTTCATGCTCAACGCAAACACAAAATAACAATTATTTAGGTTTAACACCAATCTCGATGGTAGAGGGAGCGTGCGATGTTTGATCACATCAACCTTGGAAACATTTCTCGTCACCTTGCCTTTTGCTAGTCTCTGTTTATTCCGTAGCTTTTATTTTGAGTTACTAATCACTTAGGAACCAAACCGGTATCCAATACCCTCGTGCTACTAGGAGTACTAGTAAAGTACACATCAATATCATGTATATCAAATATACTTATGTCGACTTTGCCAGCCTTCTTATCTACCAAGCATCTAGGATAGCTCTGCCTCAGTGACCATGTAACGACTAAGATGCGATCCTTTCCGATCTGGGGAACGAGGACCCTAATTGGAAAGAAGTGCATCTAAGCGTTTTGCAAACATGGTAACATAGCACATACATAATATCAACAGAATGACAATAAGGGATTCAATTGCCATCTCATAATATATCAAGGTAGTTCCACTACGGACTACAAAACATGGGAAATGACTATGCTACCCTGCCTGCTGGCCCACGATCACGACCACGGCTCAATTTTCTGGATAGTTCACGTACAGGCGGTCGTTCTCCTCATCGTACTGCCATGCCAGCTGCGTGCCATCGGGATCACCTGTCTCGGGGGTACCTGAACCTGTTGGTGTTGTGAAGGAATCTGTGAGCCACGGGGACTCAGCAATCTATGACTTCGGTGCTAGAACTAGTCAAGTTATTAGGTTGGAAAGGTGGAGTATTTAGGCTGTAGCATCCTAAGCCTTATATGGTGGCTATCTTACGTAGAACATATATGAAGGTGGTCTATTCTAGCGATCGATGATAGTTGATCACTAAGTGATCCTGAACACCTACCTACGTCAATCATAACCCCACCATGTTCCTGATCGAAGAGAGATCTTCGAAGGGGATAGTCATGGTTACGCACACAGTTGGCAATTTTATTAGCTTATGTTTAAGTTATCTATTACCGAATGTTAACAAAATATTCCAAGTTGCCACATAACCACGGGCACGGCTTTCGGGAAGATTAAACCCTACAGGGGTGCTCCAACTAGTCCATCACAAACGTACACGGGCCGCAAAGTAATCCTCTATCACAAATCTCGTGATCTCATCGTTTTCCTTAGAGGAAAACCTCAACTCTGGGGAGAACCAAAGCTTCACCAGGATTCCTATACGCAAGATATATCGCTAAGGTAAGACAAGACTAGTAGGACCTCCCGTCGTGTCGACGACCCTGATAAGAGCCGCGTATCTCAGTCTCAGGACACGATGGATGGAACTAGCTACGAGTGCCAAACCTCAAGTTTCCTTGTGGTGGCCCTGCAGGCACACCAGTTTGGACCAACACTCATGAGGAGCACTGGCACGGGTTGTCGATTAAAGATCCTCGGGGTGATCATTCCCTATGCAGATTATTATTAATTGATTAGCAAATTAACACCAATGTTGGATCCTGTCGGACAAGTCTTAACACTACGCGATTTACCGAGGTGGTCCCCATAACAACCCCGAACGTGTTAGGAGCGATCCAAATGGAATCAAACACCGTTTGCCGGTAACTAAGGCGGCAATAATGGAACAAAGCACCCGGCAAAAGGCTAGGCCTTCCGTTATTTACCAAGTATATAGGTGCATTAATTAAATAACAGAATTAATATAATGATATCAAACTCATGTTATCACATGAGACAACTGCCCCTCCAACTAGCAACGCTAACATTAGTAGTTGAGCAAGCCTACTTAGCCATTCAAGATTTGCTAGGAAGGGATAAGTGTTTGGTTTCATGGAATATCAGGAGGCAAATATTTCAGTGGTAGGCAGCAAGCATATGATGGAATAAACGTAATCTAGCATAACAAGTCTAGAGATGGAATCAAGGTCATATCATCTTGCCTGTGATATCCTCAGCTTGGAATGGTTCTTGTTCGTCCTGCACGTACTCTCCCGAATCCACATACTCATTCTCCGATCCCGGTGCTACCCAACATAGAAATAACATCCAATGAACAACAACACCTCAAGATGCAACAAGCACATGATGCATGAGATGAATATGAGCATGCATCACTATCCTACCCACTAGCACAAGCATGACAAGTAAATACATGTTCCTGGACAAAAATGCGTCCTAAGCTATCTTGATATGCATTTGAATGACATGATCAGATGCGTCTCGTGAAAACGATGCAAAAGCATATAAAGAACATTACAATCGGAGCTACGGATCAACGGGAATCAACGAAACAAGATATGAAGTGCTATGTGTCAAATTCATCAAAACACTCTCAAATGGCACAACTCTGGTATTTCCAGGTTTCCAAGACATAAAACAAACCAACGTGGATGGGGTGGTGGAAAGAATATCACCACACCATCAACTATGCACTCACAAACATCAAAACTCCGAAACTACACAATCTGCCATAAACAACATCATAGCACTTTGTGAGCTACATGCAAAGCACCTACAACTACCCAAATATGCCAAATAATATATGTGGCTGCAGCTATCCAAGAGTAATACAAGCACAAGCAAAAATATCACACAAAGGAGTTACACACAGGAAATTACACAGCTACAAACTTGCCCAAAAATATCAGATTTCAGGGACTTCGTGAAAATTCCAGATTCTCACTATCTGTTTATGCTCTGAAGCATTTTGACAGCAGCCAAAACAATATCTACAGGACTCCAAAAGGAATGAAAATTTACAGGGATCTAGACAAACATATCAGCTTCAACTTTCTAGTTGAAAGCTGAGGCTAAATCCCAACACATTGACCTGCACAACCTCATCAACATGAGAAGGAAATATAAACAGATTCTCAGACTTGGTGAAAATCTCAGATTTTCACTAATCTGGAATTTCATCCACATGCCTATTTTGATTGGGCACAACTTGCACATATGGATTCCTAAACATGAAATGAAACCAACATGTGGTATAGGGGGTCACCCTCTACTACCACAACCAAGAATCCAATCTTGGGCTCACCACACCACATGGAACATGCTCAAAACATGGAACAAAACTGAAATATGTCATCTCCAGAAAATGTTCGAAACTCAAAAATGATTTCACCAATGGATTCCTGGAATCTTTCTACCCCAAAACCATATAAAATACCTATGCACTTACTTGGAACAAGTGAGCACAAACTAGGAAAGAAAACTACATAGTATCACATAGAGATGAATAGGCATCATCACATGTGATTCCACTAGCTCATCACCTACACCATGAACATACACACACTCACAAGGAAGGGTACACACTCACACATATGGACATGTGTTGGTGCACCTTGCTTTAGTAGGTGGGAGTGAACTGACATACACCCACACAACTACACACACATACTATCTACACCACAAATACACAAGGTGCACAAGCATATCACCCTTGGTGCTTGCACCACACTCATGAGATCACAAGAACAAACCACACCATACACTAAAACTCATAGAATGCATCTACACATGTTGTTCTGGTGCATCACACACCACAACACTATGCTTGCAATTATGCAACAACCCACACATACATAACACAAGCTAGCAAGTACGCCTAGCACCACATGCTCTACTTGTATGTGTGCCATCACACACATACACACAACCTACACTACGCCTATAACATCACCATCTCACATACACACACTTGCACCACAACCTATTACACCACTACAGCACAAGCTCATGAATCTACAAGCACAAGCACATACATAATATATTACTTGGAGCAAAAGAAATAGAACCACAAGCTGTAGATAGAAACAAAATAATTACCTCAACTCTACTAGTGCACACAGCATATACACAGCCCAGGAAACAGCACATGGGAGAAAACACATAGAAATAAAATAAAATGGGGGGAAGAGGATTCGAATCCTGTACCCCCTAGTACACCACAGTGCACTCTACCACTCTGCTAGAGAGGTTCTGCTTGACAGAACAGAGACATCCAACATGATAAGCTGTTCTGCTGCGCACTCCACTGTCAGAAATAAAACCAAAAAAAGGGGGGAGTACATCCCCTGGGTCTCGAACCCACAACCACGCGAGAACAAACTCAGATGCACACCACTACGCTACGGAACAAGAGTCTGACAGAAGGGAGGACTTAAACAAGGTAAATCACCTCTTGTGTGCGCTCTGCTATGCACATCACAGAGAAGCGCCGGCGACAGGGAGGACAGCGGGGTGGCCTGCTTCTGCTGCTGTGCTGCGAGGGAAACAACCCTACTACTACTGCACGACTACTACGCCACGCCAGCCACGCCATGCTCTGCTGCTACACAGCAGACCTCACACAACCTACACGCTCGCACAACAGCTACTGCATCTCGGGACAGGGAGGCGCATCTACCTCGTCTAGCCGAATCTGCTTGAGGGAGAGGGGAGGAAGGTGGCCAGCTCACCTAGGGAGGAAGAGGGGGCCCTGATCGGAGGAAGGGCGCCCTGGAGTCGAGCCGAAGGGGAAGAAGCGGAGGTGACGAAGATCGTGCTGCAGACTGAGGAAGAAGACGGAGTTCACCGGAGCCGAGGCGTTGACGAGCTCCTGGCCGTCATTGGGGTTGCTCCTCGACCTCAGCGATGGCAGGAATGGAGCGCGGGGAGCCTCACCTCGCTGCTGGACATGGCGGTGGCGCGGGACGTCGACGAGAGCGGGGGTAGACGCCGGCGGGCGCTGCTCTCTCTCTCTGCTACCCTAATTTATAGAGGCTTACCGAGAGGGGAGAAGAGAGATGGGGATGGAGATGGTGGCGGCGCGATATGGGGGGAGAGGGGAACCCTAGGACGAGGGAGGGACAGACGTCCACAAATATAGGAGGGACCTCGACGTCTTTGCTCACGGCGGCATCCCTCTCTCTCTCGGCCACTGACGGAAAGGAGCAAGGGGAGGACGTCGTTAGGTAGGAGAAGGGAGGGACACACTGCGTGGGCTCATGCGCGAGAGGGAAAGAAGTGGGCCGGCCTATGGGAGTAAGCCCACATGTGGCGCAACATAGAGATAAATAAGCCTTGGGGCTTTTTCTGTTAACAGGGAAAGCCAGGGAAGAAATTAAAGCACAAAAAAATCCACTGGGGATAAAACAAAACAAAAAATACCCCTGGTCATGATAATTCATGACCTATTTGAATAAATTGCAAAAGAAATATTTGGGGCCAAAGAATATTTACAAAACAACAATTTTCATTGGCTGTTTTGGAATATTTGCACCTGTTGAAAACCCCTTTTAAAACAGCAACTCCACATATCAAAATCACCACAAATTCTGCTAACCCAAGAGCATTTTTAAATCAGGAAAGAGGCAAGCAAATATATGGGCTTGAAATAAATAGGAGGGAGATAGTTTTGAACCCTTATGCCACCACAAACACTATTCCTATAATACATGCAAACTACAAGAGTTACACCACACCACACATTTCACAAAGGCACATCTCACACAAGATCACACATCAACTCATATGACCACAAGCAACAACACATGACACAAGGCATGATATGGTATGCATGCATGCAAGAAACAAAATAACAGGGTGTCACATGAAATCACATGCATTGATATCTCTCAAGACAATGACAAGTTGGACCCACATGGGAAGGTTCCAAATAGGGAAGGTTACACATTTGGGGCATTACAGACCATTCCCCTCATAACAGAAGCACTTAGTCTCGGGTTTGGGTTCAATCTTGGGTTTCTTCATTAGAGCAGCAAGTGCTTTGCCGTTTTATGAAGTATCCCTTCTTGCCCTTGCCTTTCCTGAAACTAGTGGTTTTACTAACCATCAACAATTGATGCTCCTTCTTGGCTTCTACTTTCGCAGTGTCAAACATTACGAATTGCTCAAGGATCATCATATCTATCCTTGATATGTTATAGTTCATCACGAAGCTCCAGTAGCTTAGTGATAGTGACTTTGGAGAACCATCACTATCTCATCTGGAAGATTAACTCCCACTTGATTCAAGCGATTGTTGTACCCAGACAATCTGAGAACATGCTCAACGATTGAGCTTTTCTCCTTTACTTTGTAGACCAAGAATCTTGTCGGAGGTCTCATACCTCTCAACAAGGGCACGAGCATGAAATCTCAATTTCATCTCTTAGAACATCTCTTATGTTCCGTGACGTTTCAAAACGTCTTCGGCGCCTTGCTTCTAAACCATTAAGTATTACGCACTGAACTATCACGTAGTCATCAAACACGTGTATGTCAGATGTTCGCAACATCCACAGACGACGCTCGAGGTGTAGCACACCGAGTGGTGCATTAAGGACATAAGCCTTCTGCGCAGCAATGAGGACAATCCTAAGTTTTACGAACTTAGTTCGCAAAGTTTCTACTATCATCTTTCAACTAAATTTTCTCTAGGAACATATAAAAACAGTAGAGCTATTGCGCAAGCTACATCATCATTCGCAAAGGCCTTTTGACTATTTTCATGATAATTAGAGTTTAACTAATCAAATTACTGATAAACTCCAACTCAAAAAGTACATCTCTCTAGTCATTTGAGTGGTACATGATCCAAATTCACTAACTCAAGTCCGATCATCACGTGAGTTGATAATAGTTTTAGTCGTATGCATCTCCATGCTAATCATATCAACTATACGATTCATGCTCAATCTTTCGGTCTCATGTGTTCCGAGGCCATGTTTGCACATGCTAGGCTCGTCAAGTTTAACCCGAGTGTTCCGCATGTGCAACTATTTTGCACCTGTTGTATGTGAACGTTGAGTCTATCACACCCGATCATCACGTGGTCTCTCGAAACGACGAACTGTAGCAATGGTGCACAGTCGGGGAGAACACAATTTCGTCTTGAAATTTTAGTGAGAGATCACCTTATAATGCTACTGTCGTTCTAAGAAAAATAAGGTGCATAAAAGGATTAACATCACATGCAATTCATAAGTGACATGATATGGCCATGATCTTGTGCTTCTTGATCTCCATCAGCAAAGCACTGGCACGATCTTCTTGTCACCGGCGCCACACCATGATCTCCATCAACGTATCGCCATCGAGGTTGTCGTGTTATCTATGCTATTACTACCAAAGCTACGACCTAGGAATATAGTAAACACATCTGCAAACACAAACGTTAGTTTAAAGATAACCCTATGGCTCCTGCCGGTTGCCGTAGCATCGACGTGCAAGTCGATATTAACTATTACAACATGATCATCTCATACATCCAATATATCACATCATGTCATTGGCCATATCATATCACAAGCATACCCTCCAAAAACAAGTTAGTAGTCCTCCAATTTGTTGTTGCATGTTTTACGTGGCTGCTATGGGTATCTAGTATGATCGCATCTTACTTACGCAAAAACCACAACGGAGATGTGAAAATTGCTATTTAACCTCTCCAAGGACCGCCTCGGTCAAAACCAATTCAACTAAAGTTGAAGAAACCGACACCCGCCAGTCATCTTTATGCAACGAGGTTGCATGTCAATCGATGAAACCAGTCTTTC
Source organism: Hordeum vulgare subsp. vulgare (assembly GCF_904849725.1). Taxonomy (NCBI): domain Eukaryota; kingdom Viridiplantae; phylum Streptophyta; class Magnoliopsida; order Poales; family Poaceae; genus Hordeum; species Hordeum vulgare. The sequence continues at coordinate 464,040,759 of NC_058523.1, forward strand.
GTAAGCGTACGAATAATATCGGTCCGGGCCGCTTCAATCCAACAATACCACCGAATCGAGAAAAGACTAAGGAGGGCAGCAAATCGAACATCACCATCCACAAAACCATTTGTGTTCTACTCAAGATAACATCTACGCATGAACCTAGCTCATGATGCCACTGTTGGGGAACGTTGCATGGGAAAGAAATTTTTTCCTACGCACACGAAGACCTATCATGGTGATGTCTATCTATGAGATGAGATTTGGATCTACGTACCCTTGTAGATCGCACACCAGGAAGCCTTAAGAAACACGGTTGATGTAGTGGAACGCCCTCACGTCCCTCGATCCGCCCCATGAACCGTCCCACGAACCGTCCCGCGATCCGTCCCACGATCCGTTTCGATCTAGTGCCGAATGGACGGCACCTCCGCGTTCAGCACACGTACAGCTCGACGATGATCTCGGCCTTCTTGATCCAGCAAGCAAGACGGAGAAGTAGATGAGTTCTCCGGCAGCGTGATGGTGCTTCGGTGGTGGTGATGATCTACTCCTGCAGGGCTCCGCCTGAGCTCCGCACAAATGCGATCTAGAGGTAAAACTATGGTGTCTAGATCTGAGTTGTACATGGCAAAAGTTGTCTCAAATCAGCCTTAAATCACCACTATATATAGGAGGGAGGGGGAGGAGGCTTGCCTTCAGGACCAAGTTCCCAAGGGTGCGCCGGCCAGGAAGGAGAGGAGGAATCCTACTCCAATTAGGATTGGAAAGTGGAGTCCTTCTCTTCCTTCCCACCTCCCCTTTTTTTTTCTTTGGTTTTCTTCTCTTGGCGCCAAGGCCCTCTTGGGCTGACCCACCAGCCCACTAAGGTCTGGTGTGCCACCCCTAAGGCCATTGGGCTTCCCCCGGCTGGGTTGCCCCCCTCCCGGTGAACTTCCAAAACCCGTTCGTCACTCCCGGTACAATGCTGGTAATGCCCGAAAACCTTCCGGTAACCAAATGAAACCATCCTATATATCAATCTTCGTTTCTGGACCATTCCGGAAACCCTCGTGATGACCGTGATCTCATCAGGGACTCTGAACAACATTCGGTAACCACACATATAACTCAACTATACTAAAACATCGCCAAACTTTAAGTGTGCAGACCCTGCGGGTTCGAGAACTATGTAGACATGCCCCGAGGCACTCCTCAGTCAATATCCAATAGCGGGACCTGGATGCCCATATTGGATCCTACATATTCTCCGAAGATCTTTATCGGTTGAACCTTAGTGTCAAGGATTCATATAATCCCGTATGTCATTCCCTTTGTCCTTCGGTATGTTACTTGCCCGAGATTTGATCGTCGGTATCCGCATACCTATTTCAATCTCGTTAGCGGCAAGTCTCTTACTCGTTCCGTAATACAAGATCCTATGACTTACACTTAGTCACATTGCTTGCAAGGCTTGTGTGTGATGTCGTATTACCGAGTGGGCCCTAATAACCCACAAGTATAGGGGATCGCAACAGTTTTTGAGGGTAGAGCATTCAACCCAAATTTGTTGATTGGACACAAGGGGAAGCCAAAGAATATTCTCAAGTATTAGCAGTTGAGTTGTCAATTCAACCACACCTGAAAGATTTAGGATTTGCACCAAAGTATCAGTAGCAAGGTAGAGTGATAGCAACTGTAGCAACGGTAACCAATAGCAGTAGTGACAGCAGTAGCGACAGAGTAACAGTAGCAGCAGTGACAGCAGTAGCGACAGAGTAATAGTAGCAGCAGTGACAACAGTAGCGACAAAGTAACTAGCAAGGACCGGTAGGAAAAACTCGTAGGCATTGGATCGGTGATGGATGATTATGCCGGATGTTATTCATCATGCAACAGTTATAACACGGAGAGATATGTAGCTAGCTCCCGTTTGTCAATGTAATGTAGGCATGTATTCCGTATGTAGTCATACGTGCTTAGGGAAAAGAACTTGCATGACATCTATTGACCATCCCTCCCGTTGCAGCGGGGTCCTAATGGAAACTACAGGATATTAAGGTTCTCCTTTTAATAGAGAACCGGACCAACGTATTAACACTTAGTGAATACATGAACTCCTCATACTATGGTCATCTCCGGGAGTGGTTCTGGCTATTGTCACTCCGGGGTTGTCGGGTCATAACACATAGTAGGTGACTACAACTTGCAAAATAGGATCAAGAACACACATATATTAGCGACAACATAATAGGTGCAGAAATAAAGCTGGAATTGGAGGCGGTGGAGCTTCATGGGCCCCACAAGCTTGCGAGGCGCGGCCAGGGGGGCCGGCGCCTGGTGGGCTTGTGGGCTCCACGCTCCACTTCTTCGGTTGATTCTTGCGCCACTATTTTTTATATATTCCACAAAAAACCCTCGTAAATTTCCAGGTCATTCCGAGAACTTTTATTTCTGCGCAAAAACAACACCATGGCAATTCTGCTGAAAACAGCGTTAGTCCGAGTTAGTTCCATTCAAATCATGCAAATTAGAGTCCAAAACAAGGGCAAAAGAGTTTGGAAAAGTACATACGACGGAAACGTATCAACTCCCCCAAGCTTAAAGCCTTGCTTGTCCTCAAGCAATTCAGTTGACAAACTGAAAGAGACAAAAGAAAAACTTTTACGAACTCTGTTTGATCTTGTTGTTGCAACTATGTCTAACTCATATTTAGAACTTCAGCAAGACCATAAGCAAACCACATAAGCAATGACATCTTGGTCTCACGGTAAACTCATATCAATGGCATGATCAACTAGCGAGCAATAATAATAAGTTTCAAACGTCAACACTTCAATCAAAACAATCATGAAGCAGTACGAACAAATGGTATCTCGCTAGCTCTTTCTAAGACCGCAAAACATAAATGCAGAGCACCTTCAAACACCAAGGGCTGACTGAACATTGTAATTCATGGCAAAGAAGATCCAGTCACAGTCACAGTCAATATCAATTAAAAGTAAAGCATAGAAATGACAGAGGTGCTCTCTAATTGGTGCTTTTATAGGAAGAGGGTGACTCAACAGAAACATAAATAGATAGGCCCTTCGCAGAGGGAAGCATTGAGTTGTAGAGGTGCCAGAGCTCAAGCTTCGAAAACAGAGATAAATAATTTTGGGTGGCATGCTTTCATTGTCAACGCAATGACCAAGAGTTTTCACCATCTTCCATGTTACACATACTATAGGTGGTTCCCAAACAGAAAAGTAAAGTTTTTACTCCCCCACCACCAATCAATCACACTCCACGACTAGCCGAATACTCGGGTGCCGCCCATACCAACAACAATCCAGGGGAGTTTTGTTTGCAATTATCTTTTCGATTTGAGCATGGAATTGGGCATTCCAATTACCGGCCCCTTTCTCGTGAGTGGTAGTGAATAAACACATATCGAGGATAACACGCCTAGCGTGGAAGATACTGATCGCCCCTTGTCACCACATGAGCGGTTCAGGCATGCAAAATAGATTATTTCTTGAAGGTTTAGAGAGTGGCACATGCAAATTTACTTGGAACGGTAGGTAGATACCGCATATAGGTAGGTATGGTGGACTCATATGGAACAACTTTGGGTTTATGGAAGTGGATGCACAAGCAGTATTCCTGCTTAGTACGAGTGAAGGCTAGCAAAAGACTGGGAAGCGACCAACTAGAGAGCTACAACAGTCATCAATATGCATTGAGATTAACCAACATTGAGTGCAAGCATGAGTAGGACATAAATCACCATGAACAAGAATATCATAGAGGCTATGTTGATTTTGTTTCAACTACATGCGTAAACATGCGCCAAGTCAAGCAACTTGAATCATTCAAAGGAGGATACCATCATATCATACTACATCATAATCATCTCGAGATTCAAGTTGGCATCTAAGACAAACCATTATAAGCTCCTAGCTAATTAAGCATGGTATCATAAACTATGATCTCTAAGTTATCATTGCAAACATGTTTCTCTCACAACAAAGCTAAATTGGGAATGAATGAGCTAGTCATATTTACAAAAACAAAATAGATAAAGTTCATACCATCTTTTCCAGGCTCTGTCACTTCATCATATATCGTCATTATTGCCTTTCACTTGCACAACCGAATGATGTGAACAATAATAAGAGTGCTCGTGCATTGGACTAAGCTGGAATCTGCAAGCAAACACAAAGGAGAAGACAACGTAATATGGCTCTTTGACAGATAAACAGATATGCATGCGAGAGCCACTAAACATTGTAACCATGGTCTTCTACCTTGACCCAAAGAAAAAGAAAACTATTTACACGGGAAAGCTCCCAACAAGCAAAAGAAGAACATGAAATCTTTTTGGGTTTTCTCAAACTAGAGAAACACACGAGAAGAAAGTGAGAAAAAGGAATAAACTAGCATGGACGATACAGTGGCAAAGTGTGAACATCGACTAACAAAGTGAAAGTGTAAGCATGAATGTAAAGTCGCTGAGAAACACGTACTCCCCCAAGATTAGGCTTTTGTCCTAAGTTGGTCTACTCCCATGGCTGGTCCGGGCGATACCCAAAATCATAATGGGGGTTGTATGGGAGCACTGCAGCTACCACCTGAATAGTTGCCTCACGGAGGCGAGCCGCCTCTACCTCCCTCTCATACTCCTCTGCCTCTCCTGTGGTTATGTAATATCTCCGTTTTACCTGAAAGTCAAAGAAGGCAGAAGCAGGAAGGGTAATATGGAAAACACACTGTCGGTTAAATATTAACCGGTATAGGAGGGATTCATTATCCCTCTCAAGGAACTGATAGCGTGTCAAAGCAGCGCGATCAAGGAAAGTTGTATGGAGTGGGGGATCTCCTTCGCGGATAGGTACTCCAAGAAAATTTGCTATGTGAGTGGCATAGATCCCACCAAAGAAATCCCCTTCATTAGCATTATTATTCAGCCTCCTTGCTATTGTAGCTCCCATGTTGAAACTTCTACCACCCCTTACTGCGTTCTTAAGAATACTAAGGTCGGGTGCGCAGAGGTGACAATGCTCAATCTTGTTGCTAATGCATCTACCTATGAAGATGGCAAAGTAATGCAAGCCAGGAAAATGAATGCTTCCCATGGTAGCCTGCGTAATATCTCTAGTTTCCACAACAGTTATATTAGAGAAAAAATCTCTAACCGAAGATTTAGGAGGATCATTGAGACTACCCCAACCAGGTATCTTGCAAATTCTATTGAAATCCTCTAATTCCATGGTATACAATTTGTCATAGAGATCAAACAGTACAAATGTATCACAGCCAGCTGAAAATTTGAATCTACGAACAAAAGAGGCAGTGAGAGTAACATACTGTTCACATTTATCGGAAATGAATTCTTCAAGTTCGACAATGTGAACAAGTGTACCAAACTCATCTTTGAAACCTACCTCAATCATGAATTCATCAGAAGGCCATTCACATGGTTGTGATACGTCCATTTTGCATCATGTTTTCATGTTGATATTTATCGCTTCTTTGGCTGTTATTTCACTTCACGGTACAGTTCTTATGCCTTTTCTCTCTTATTTTGCAAGGTTTACATGAAGAGGGAGAATACCGGCAACTGGAATTCTGGCCTGAAAGTGGAGCAAAGTTGAGATACCTATTCTGCGCAACTCCAAACGCCGTGAAAATCAACGGGGATTTTTTCACAGTTTATCAAAAATACTGGGCCGAAGAAGTGCCATGGGGGCTTGTGGGCAGCCCACTGGCCCACAGGACCCCCTCTTTTGCTATATGGAGGGTTTCGTCCAGGAAAAATCACAAGGGAGCCTTTTCGTGGTTTCGTCGCCGCCACGAGGCGGAACTTGAGCAGAACCAATCTAGAGCTCCGGCAGGACAATCATGCCGGGGAAACTTCCCTCCCGAAGGGGGAAATCATCGCCATCGTCATCACCAACACTCCTCTCATCAGAGGGGACTCACCTTTATAAGGAAGGAGTAGATGGTGTTATTAGACGTTGTGTACCTGAACATGAACAGGGACCGATCCTACAGAAGTGTCACTCCGAGGCCTACGGAGGACACCATGCGGGAGATAGAACTGCACACAAGGTATTGCAATCAGGTTTCTATTGGCCCACTCTCTTCAAGGATGCCCGTAAGTTTGTCCTGTCTTGTGACGAATGTCAAAGAATAGGTAATATTAGCAAACGTCAGGAAATGCCTTTGAACTATTCACTTGTCATTGAACCATTTGATGTTTGGGGCTTTGGTTATATGGGACCTTTTCCAAAATCCAATGGGTATACTCACATCTTAGTTGTTGTTGATTATGTCACTAAGTGGGTAGAAGTTATCCCCACTAGTAGTGTTGATCACAACACTTCTATCAAATGCTGAAAGAAGTTATCTTCCCTAGATTTGGAGTCCCTAGATATCTAATGACCGACGGTGGTTCACACTTCATTCATGGTGCTTTCCGTAAAACGCTCGCTAAGTACGATGTCAATCATAGAATTGCGTCTCCTTATCACCCTAAGTCCAGTGGTCAAGTAGAGGTAAGCAACAGAGAGATTAAACTGATTCTGCAAAAGACTATCAACAGGTCTAGAAAGAATTGGTCTAAGAAGCTCGATGATGCATTATGGGCTTATAGAACTGCCTATAAGAATCCCATGGGCATGTCTCCGTACAAAATGGTGTATGGGAAAGCATGTCACTTACCTCTTCAGCTAGAGCATAAAGCTTCTTGGGCAATCAAAGAGCTCCACTTTGATTTCAAACTTGCCGGTGAGAAGAAGTTATTTGATATTAGCTCGCTTGATGAGTGGAGAACTCAGGCATATGAGAATGCCAAGCTATTCAAAGAGAAGGTTAAGAGGTGGCATGATAAGAGGATACAAAAGCGTGAGTTCAATGTAGGTGATTATGTTTTGCTATATAACTCTCGTTTAAGATTCTTTGCAGGCAAGCTTCTCTCTAAATGGGAAGGTCCCTATGTTGTTGAGGAAGTATATCGTTTCGGTGCTATCAAGATCAACAACACGGAAGGTAATTGGACGAGAGTGGTAAATGGGCAGAGAATCAAGCATTATATCTCAGGTACTCCCATAAATGTTGAAAGCAATATCATCAATTCGATAACTCCGCAAGAATACCTAAGGGACATTTATCAGCCTGTTTCAGACTCCGAAAACGAAGAGGTATGTGATTTGGTAAGAAAACAGAGTCCAAAACTTTTCCAGTAGGAATTTTTTTCCGTTTTGGAATATTTGAAAAAAATTACAAAAATTGAAAGTAGTCCGGAAAGTGCGCGAGGAGGCGACAAGCCTGTATGGCGCGGGCCCATCCCCTGGCCGCGCCGTGAGGGCTTGTAGCCACCTCGTGCGCCTCCCGGACTCCGTTTTCGTGCAGGGTACTCCTTCTGGTTTGGAAAAAATCATTACATATACTTCCGTTTGGTCTGACCCGTGCATCACGCAGATTTCCTCTGTTTTTCGTTTCGAGCCTGTTTCTGTTGCAGATCTAGATCGCCATGACTTCCCCAAAAGCTCCTAAGGACAAGATCTTTGATAAGGTCATCAATCCCTACCTCACGAAAGTGCTACAACACCCTCAATCTATCGAGATGCGTGAGGGGACGTTGCACATCCGTGATGTTGAGGGGCCTAAGAAGACTGGAAGCATGGAGACGAGGCTCGAAGCAATGGAGCAACAAGTCTTCAAGTGCCAAGGGATGGTGGAGCGTGGACTCAACGCCAACCACATGATGATCATGGAGTTCACCAACAAGCACATGATTGATGCCAATGGCATTGGGAAGCATCTCTCCAGGCTCTATGACAGGGTTGATCAACTCCAGGGCCAGATCTATGACCTGCAGAACCAAAATTGTGAGTATGAGTATAGATTTAAATCAATACGGTTGGCTGCAGATTTGAGGATTCCGGAGACCCGTTCATCTTTCCATGATGGAGCACCTATGCCTTGGAAGACGGAGGATCAAACTCATGTTGCACCAACTCCACCATCACTGCCAAAGGAAGACAACTTAGCATTGGTATGGGCAATCCCCTTGGCTTTTGCCAAGCTTGGGGGAGTTGCCGCAGTATCGTATCACCATCACATCTTTTGCCTTTACCTTTGTTTTAGTTTTCCTTTTCAGTTTTGTTTTTCTCTAGTAGTTTAAAAGTCTTAGTGTTTTAGTCTTGAGTTTTGCTTTGTGTCACCCCCGATGTATTATTGCTCGTGAGCCATATAATAAAGAGTGTCTTAGTTGAAGGGCTTTGCCTCTTGCCATGATCAAAAGAGTGAGAATAGAATAAAAGCATGAAAGATCATGTAATGATCTTATGGGAAGTGATGGCTTCACATATAAAAAGAATGAGGATTGAAACTTGTTGAGGATCGGCAAACATAGACCTTGGTCATTGTTGCAATTAATAGGAAGTGATAAAGAAGGAGAGGTCCACATATAAATATATCATCTCTGACACCATGTATGATTGTGAACACTCACTAAACTATTGCATGCCTAGAAGTAGATGTTGGACAAGGAAGACAACATAATGAATTGTGTTTGCTTGGCTCCAAACAATGGTATATGATTAGAGATCCCTTAGCATGTGACGATTGCCTCCACCTCACATTAGCCAAACCTCCCGCACTAAGTAGAGATGCTACTTGTGCATCTATAAACCTTCAACCCAGTTTTGCCATGTGAGTCCACCATACCTACCTATGGATTGAATAAGATCCCTCAAGTAAGTTGTCATCAGTGCAAGCAATAAAAATTGCTCCCTAATATGTATGATCTATTAGTGTGTGGAAAATAAGCTTTATACGAACCTCTGATGAGGAAGACATAAAAGCGACAGACTGCATAATAAAGTTCTTTATCACAGGGGGCAATATAAAGTGACGTTCCTCCGCACCAAGAGGACACACATCCAAACCACAAAAGCGCATGACAACGTCTGCTTCCCTATGCGAAGGGCCTATCTTGTACCTTTACTTTTTGCCCTTGAAAGAGTCATGGTGATCTTCACCAATTCCTTACTCCGCCTTTATCTTGGCTAACGTCATATGCTTGGGAAAGATCTATATTCATATGTCAACTTGGAGGTAAGTATTCATGAATTATTATTGTTGACATTACCCTTGAGGTAGGCAGTTGGGAGGCAATACTCTAAGCCCCTATCTTTCTCGGTGTCCAGCTGAAACTTTGATCTCATGAGTACCACGTGAGTTGTAGCAATTGTAGAGACGAAAGAATGATTGAGTATGTGAATTTGCTTTACAAGCTCTTATTTGACTCTTTCTGATGTTGCAATGGTTGTTACTTCTCGGTAAGGTTCTTGATCCATAGGTAGTTACTTTTGTTCCTGAGGACATGGGATAAGTCATGCTAATAATAGTCATGTGAATTTGGTATTCGTTCGGTAATTTGATATGTTGTATGTTGTTTTTCCTCTAGTGGTGTTATGTGAACGTCGACTACATAACATTTCACCATTATTTGGGCCTAGAGGAAGGCATTGGGAAGTAGTAAGTAGATGATGGGTTGCTAGAGTGACAGAAGCTTAAACCCTAGTTTATGCGTTACTTCGTAAGGGGCTGATTTGGATCCATTAGTTTAATGCTATGGTTAGATTTTGTCTTAATTCTTCGTTCATAGTTGCCGATGCTTGCGAGAGGGGTTAATCATAAGTGGGATGCTTGTCCAAGTAAGGGCAGTACTCAAGCGCCGGTCCACCCACATATCAAACTATCAAAGTAACGAACGCGAATCATATGAACATGATGAAACTACCATGACAGAAATTCCCGTGTGTCCTCGGGAGCGTTTTTCCTCCTATAAGACTTTGTCTAGGCTTGTCCTTGCTACAAAAGGGATTGGGCCACTTTGCTACACCGTTGCTACTTTTGTTACTTGTTGCTTGTTACGAATCATCTCACCACACAATCACTTGTTACCAATATTTCCTTGCTGAAGACCACTTGTCAGATCCTTCTGCTTCTCGTTGGGTTCGACACTCTTACTTATCGAAAGGACTACGATTGATCCCCTATACTTGTGGGTCATCAGGTTGTACCTGTGCGCTCCTCTGTTGGTAAGGATCGGGCTCCCGAATCGCGAGACGGGGATCCCTCTTGCTTGAGGAACCACCATGATAGCTTCTCCTGAACATCTTCTTTTTTTGAATTTTTCAGTGACTCAAAGGAAAAGTGAACAAGGCTCATCTAAACTCATGGCAACTACTCCTACAAGTGCCTAGAGGCCATATCACACATCAAAACTACTTGGGCCCAGCTAAAATTAGCATGCAAAGCTCAAGAACAAGGTCACCAAGGCAGCAAAAACATGCGACGTATAAGGCACTAGAGCAAAAACTAATTGGACCAACGGAGGAGTCACATACCAAGGAGCAATTTCCCCAAAACAGTTTGGTAAATGGGGCTTTGCACAAGGAGATCGAAAATCGCAGCAAGAAGAGCAAGAACACGGGTTTGAGCTGCGAAACGATTTTTTCTGGAGGTAGGAGAAGGAGATGGGAGCTAGAATAAGTGGAGGGGGGGACACGTGGGCCCTACAAGCCTGGTAGGCGCGACCAGGGGGTGCCCGCGCCTCCAGGGCTTGTGGCCCACTGGTGCAGCCCCCTGACTAGCTCTCCATCTCAGAATTTTTCAAATATTCCAAAAAAAATCATACTTGATTTTCACGACATTCGGAGAACTTTTATTTTCGGGGTACTTATCTACGGGAGGCTAAAAGCAGAAAATAGGCAAAACTAAAGCTAAATCTATCATTTTTCTTCTAAGCAACCGAAGGTGAAAGCTTGGAACAGAGGTTTGTGACTCCTCGATTCATCCATCTCATGGTCATCAAAAGAAATCCGTCAATGAAGTTGATCAAGTCTCCTTGACAAACTTTTTCGAATCACAAAAGAGAACGGAGAATTTTTGAATAGTCACTAGGTTACCTCAATGGGGATGTGCATATCCCCAACAATCAAATCATACTTCATCTTAACAATAGGTATAGGGCATTCAAAGCTCCCAATAAGAATCGATGAAGTTTTTTTTTGATAGCATTGATGCAATGTACTCGATATTGTTTCTTCAGAAAGTGCAATGCATGCTCATTACCATTGACATGGAAAGTGGCATTGCCTTTGTTGCAATCTATAACAACCCCTGCAGTGTTTAAAAAGGGTCTTCCAAGGATGACCGCCATGGCATCATCCTCGGGAATATCCAGAATAAGAAAGTCCGTTAAGATAGTAACATTAGCAACCACAACAGGCACATCCTCGCAAATGCCGATAGGGAAATCAGTTGTTTTGACGGTCATTTGCAGAGAGATTTTAGTGGGTGTCAACTTATCCAGTTCAAGCCTACGATAAAGAGAGAGAGGCATAACACTAACACCGGCTTCAAGGTCACATAAAGCAGTTCTAACGTAGTTTTCTTTAATGGAGCAAGGTATAGTGGGCACTCTGGGATCACCTAGTTTCTTAGGAGTTCCACCCTTGAAGGTATAATTAGCAAGCATGGTGGAAATCTCAACCTCAGGTATCCTCCTTTATTAGTCACAATATCCTTCATGTACTTAGCATACGGAGACATTTTGAGCATATCTGTCAAACGCATTTGCAGGAAGACAGGTCTAATCATTTCAACAAATCGGTCAAAATCCTCATCATCCTTTTTCTTGGATGGTTTGGGAGGAAAGGGCATAGGTTTCTGAACCCATGGTTCCATTTCTTTACCGTGCTTCCTAGCAATTAAGTCATTCTTATCATATCTCCTAGTCTTAGGTTGTGGGTTATCAAGATCAACAGGTTCAATCTCCACATCCTTATCATTGCTAGGTTGAGCATCATCATGAACACCACTATCGATATTATCATTAGGCTCATGTTCATCACCAGATTGTGTTTTAGCATCAGAAACAGAGACATCGTTTGGATTCTCAGGTGTAACAGCAACAAGGTTGCTAGCATGCAAGTTCCTATCATCTTTCTTCTTCTTCCTATGATGACTAGGTGCATCGGTGCTAACTCCTTGAGAATCTTCTTCAGTTATCTTAGGATGACCCTCGGGATACAAAGGTTCCTAGGTCATTCTACCGCCTCTAGTGATGACTCTAACAGAATTGTCATTCAACTCATTGAGCAGGTCATTTTGAGCCTTAAGTACTTGTTCTACTTGAGTAGTAACCACAGAGGCATGCTTACTCAGAAGCTTAATATCATTGACATTTCGGTCCACACAAGCACTTAAATGACTAAGCATACAAGCATTCTGTTCCAATTGTCTGCTAACATAATCATTGAAACTTTGTTGTTTGGCAACAAAGTTATCAAATTCATCCAAGCATAAGCTAGCAGGTTTATCAAAAGGAATATCACTCTCATCTAATCTACGGAGAGAATTTACCTCTACTACCTGTATCGGGTTATCAAGACCATGGATCTCTAATCTACGCAAAGCATTCAGTAGCTGGACGAGCCTCCCCTAAGCTTGTGGGAGACTCTCTTCTTCAACTTGCACAAAGTTGTATATTTCCTGCAAGGCAGCTTGCTTCTTATGGGCAGGAAAATATTTCTCAGAGAAGTAGTAGATCATATCCTGGGGACTACGCACACAGCAAGGAGCAAGAGAAGTGAACCAAGTCTTAGCATCATCCTTTAGCGAGAAAGGAAACAGCTTGAGGACATAGTAGTGGTGGATCTTTTCCTCACTCGTGAATAGGCTGGTTATATCGTGCAGTTTGGTAAGATGGGCTACAACTGTTTCAGAATCATAACCATGAAAAGGATCAGCTTCGATTAGAGTGATTAACACAGGGTCGACAGAGAATTCATAATCCTTATCGATCACAAAGATATGCGAAGTAGCAAACTTCGGGTCGTATTTCATCCTAGCGTTCAAAGATTTTTTTCCAGTTGCGCAATAATTTCTCAACATCATAGCTATCCTTACACGCAAGAAAGTCCTCAGCTATCTCTCCCACCATAACATAACCCTCACGCATATCAGGCAATTCATATCTAGGAGAGCTAGTTCTAACAGGTGAAATAGCAGGTTCTACTTCAATAATCTCAGCAGTTTCAGAAGTATCATCACACTTAGCAGCAACTCTAGCAATTTGAGCATCAAGGAATGCACCTAGTGGCAAAGCAGTATCAAGCATAGCATCATCACAAGCATCATGGACATCGGAAGTAGCATCATCAAGCACATGCGACACATCAAAATTTCTAGCACGAGGTGGTGTCGCAAACTTACTCATAACTGAAGGTGAATCAAGTACAGATCTAGATGGCAGTTCCTTACCTGTCCTCGTCGTTGAGGGCAAGACTTTAGTTTTGGATCTCTCGGATTCCTCATAGTGATCAACAAACGTAAATCCCAAGTGACTCAGAGAATATAGCTATGCTTCCCCGGCAACGGCGCGAGAAAAAGGTCTTGATAACCCACAAGTATAGGGGATCACAATAGCTTTCGAGGGTAGAGTATTCAACCCAAATTTGTTGATTCGACACAAGGGGAAGCCAAAGAATATTCTCAAGTATTAGCAGTTGAGTTGTCAATTCAACCACATCTGAAAGATTTAGTATCTGCAGCAAAGTATCAGTAGCAAGGTAGAGTGATAGCAACAGCAGCAACGGTAACCTGTAGCAATAGTGACATCAGTATTGACAGACTAATAGTAGCAGCAGTGACAACAGTAGTGAGAGAGTAACAGTAGCAGGAGTGACAGCAGTAGCGGAAAAGTAACATAGCAAGGACCAGTAGGAAAAACTCGTAGGCATTGGATCGGTGATGGATGATTATGCCGGATGTTATTCATCATGCAACAGTTATAACACGGAGAGATATGTAGCTAGCTCAAGTTCGTCAATGTAATGTAGGCATGTATTTCGTATGTAGTCATACGTGCTTAGGGAAAAGAACTTGCATGACATCTATTGTCCATCCCTACCGTGGCAGCGGGGTCCTAATGAAAACTACGTGATATTAAGGTTCTTCTTTTAATAGATAACCGGACCAACGCATTAACACTTAGTGAATACATGAACTCCTCATACTATGGTCATCTCCGGGAGTGGTTCCGGCTATTGTCACTCCGGGGTTGACGGGTCATATAACACATAGTAGGTAACTACAACTTGCAAAATAGGATCAAGAATATTGGTTCGTGTTTTAATTATTAGATTAGAATATTGATCCGTAATAAAAAAATAAAGAAATGCGCCGCTCTTTAATTATTAGATTAGAATATTGGTCCGAAAGGACGTTCGAGATGCCCTTAGCTACACCGCATGCATTGCAGCACCGGTGGCTTTCAACAGGGAGAGAAAAGAAAACCAGCAGTGCGCAATGTGAGGCCAACTACGGACCGTTACAGTACTCAACACTGACGAAACCACCACTAATCCGCCTACTATGCAAGTATACAGCTGCCGGTTGCAGATTCCAGAGCATAGGTGGTGGTTCATATCGTTATACTGCACCGCGCTGGCCAGGGCAGCTGGAGGTTCGCCACTGCGCAGCGCACCAACCGGAGGCATGCATGCATGAATGGAACCGGACGAGCATGAGTAGGCAGTCAAGCGGCACTGGCGAGTGACACGAGACCCGGCACACATACGTCGAGAAAGGCCTTGTCCAAGAACAGGTGTAGACGGAGCTGAGCTGTGTCTTCGATTTTCTTCTGTTACAAACAATGCATAGGCTACCGTTGATATATATAATATAAATTATGCAAAGATTACACAGGACATAGGTACATGTAAGTGTCGGCTTGTTTTCAGCCTGTGGTTGTCACCCCTAATCTTAGTCATATCACAACATCTTAAGTTTGTGTTTGGTTTATTGTTACAATTATGGATTGTCAAACTTTTCTAGTTATATGATTCACTTCGTAGACTCAATTTTTTATCAAATCTTGTTACACTTGTGGTGGTTATTTTGTTGGCCTCACTTTTTATGACAGACACACTTTGATTAAGGTTAATTGTGACAAAATTAGTCATAAACCAAATAGATACTCTCTATGTTTCAAAATATTTGAAGTTCTAGGTTTATTCCAAGTTAAACTCGTGACTCGTGGAACGTACCAACCCGAGGCCCAGTGTCGCTCTCCTCGGGCGACACCCACGGTGTCTCTGTCTCCACCGCAAGGACCCCTCCTCCCCATCCCTCTTCCCGGCCACCGTCCGCCAGAGTCGTCGGGCAAAGCCCCATGCGGCTGGTGGTGGTGGACGAGTCACCTTATTCATCCACCCCCAGCTCCCATCCCTTGCTCGATGAGCGGCCACAATGCGCTGGTCCGCCACAGCCGCTGGTCTCCTTGCTGGTGTGGGGCGGGCTGGACGTGGCCCGAATGTCTAGGGGTGTAGGATCGAAAGTATGTCTAGAGGGGGGGGTGATTAGACTACTTGACAAGATATTTTTTTTTGTCTTTTCTCAATTCTACTTAAGAAACAGCTACGAAAGTTATAGCAGGTCAAGTACACCCTACACATGCAATTCTAATAGTATAGCAGCGGAAAATAAAACATGCAAGTGTAAAGTAGATGAGTGAGGTAGGGAGATCAAACGCATTAGGTTGACACGGAGATTTTTGGTATGGTTCCCATAGGTGGCGCTATCGTACGTCCATGTTAGTGGAGACTTCAACCCACGGAGGGTAACGACCTCGAGAGTCCACGGAGGGCTCCACCCACAGAGGGTCCACAAGGAAGCGGCCTTGTCTATTCCACCATGGCTTTCGTCCACGGAGGACTAGCGTTACTCACAGTAGATCTTCACGAAGTAGGCAATCTCCTTGCCCTTACAAACATCTTGATTCAACTCCACAACACGAAGAAGGAGGCTCCCAAGCGACACCTAACCAATCTAGGAGGCACCACCCTCCAAAAGGTAATAGATGTGGTAGATCAATGAACCCCTTGCTCTTGTGCTTCTAAAGATAGTCTCCTCAACACAAGTCACTTTCTCACAAAATATGCATGGGTAAGAGAGGTTGATTTGGAGGAAAGCAGTTTGGGGAGGCTAGAGATCAAGTTTCAAATGATAGGATTGAAATATCTTGGTCTCAACACTTGAGTAGGTGGTTCTCTCTCAGAAAATGGATCTCGCAGTGAAGTGTGTGTTCTGAGTGCTTCTCCCACGAATGAGAGGTGGGTGAAGGGGTATATATAGGCAGCAGTCAAAATCCAACCGTTACACACAAAAGGGAAAACTCGGTGACACCGAAGTTGAAAACTCGGTGATACCGATTAGCACAAAGGTGTGAACATTTGAATCTCGGTGAGACCGATATATGAAACTCGGTGGCAGCGCAAAGGTGACTAATGGTCAGATGGTCAAACTCGGTGGCACCGATACTCAAACTCGGAAATTCCGAGTTTGTGTATCTTGGCAACATAATGTTGGTCACACTGAACTCGGTAGCACCGACTTGGTTTCGGTTACACAGTTTTAGTGGGAATGGCTAGGGTTTCTGTTTGAGGTCAAACTCAGTGGGTCCGATATGGAAATGTTGGTGACACCAAATTTGTGTATGTCGATATTGACAGAGTGGATATGTGGGGAAAGTGACTCGTGTTTTGGTGGCTCACTTTGAGCATTTGAGCAATCAGTTCATTTTACTACCTCATCCCCTTTTAATAGTATTGGCTTTCCTGTGGACTTAAAAAGTGATTTCTCACAAGTATAAAATAAAGAGTCTTCTAGCTTGAAGCTTGAGCCAATATTATTCCTTTCTTGCATCCAGGGGCATCTCCACATAAACCTTAAGCCATAGGATCTTTTGAACTTTTTTTGAAATATACTTGGAAAACATATTAGTCCAATGATGCATATGTTGTGATCAATTATCAAAACCACCATATGGATCAATTGTGCTTTCAATCTCCCCTTTTTTGGTAATTGATGACAACATATAGATCAAAGATTCGACAACGGATATAATCAATGGTTAGCATCGGCGCTTTGAGAAGTATGTGAAAAGCAAGCGCTCCCCCTAAATGTGTGCATTATTTATAATTTGCGTTTGAATGCAAATGCACAATCGTTTAGGATCATGGGTCACTCTTCCATGTCACATACATCTTGGTGGTGTGTAAACAAAATAGGAACGAATAACAATACACATGGCACCAACAAGATAAGTGAATGATCATCACAAAGATAGCTAAAAGATAATAGTGTAGCATCACACAAGGTAAAGCGTATGATCAATCACATAGATAGAATAAAGTCATCCAAAAGGCCAAAGTTTTCAATACCAAATGAGGGCAAATAAGATCAAAATCTCTATCTCACACACGAAGTCTATGATCTATACATTTCTCCCCCTTTGGCAACAAGTTACCAAAAAGTTCAAATGGTATAGAACTACTCGGCTCTCTGGGCAGCTGATGACGGAGTCGACGGAAGAGCGTCCACGAAGGCTTCTGCTGAATGTCCTAGAGCTGGAGGAGTTGATACTGAAGGTGCTTGAACTTCAGCTGGTGTTGAAGGTGTTGAAGCTTGTGCTCAAGATGTCTGTCTTGTCTCCTGAGCAGGTACAACAGCTGACCTAGGTGTGGTGCTGAACTGAGTAATAGTGGGAGGAGGAAACTCTTCCTCTTCATCATCATCTTCATCTTCCTCATCTGATCGTGGGATCTCCACTGAGTCAACTTCATGTTGAATCTGTTTGACTATAGTTGTCAACTCACAAACCTTCACATCCATGTCATGAAACTTGGTTTCCACGACTCTCTTAAGGCTTTTCTAACTTTGCACTATCTGCTGAATGTTCTTCTCCATGCCTTGGATAGAGCTAACTAGAAATGCCATTTGCTCAGCTTGAGTTCTGAGCTATGGAACTGGAGGTGGCCTATTTCTAGCAGCCTCGGCTTCTCCTGCCTCTGCTGCCATTCTTGCTGCAGCTGAGTTGGGATCATTGTCATCCATTACCACTTCATTGTTTTCAATCTCTGGCTGAAGAGGTAGATGGGGACGATCAAGTAGATATGCATGCTTTCCTAGCTTGGCATTGATAAGCATTTGAATGTAAGGAGCATATCCACATGATCTCTTCTGATCCGCAGTAGTTCTCCGGATAGTCTCTACTATCAAATCCATCACTCTGAATCTAGTATGAGTGTCTAGCAGGTGCAGCACGTTGATGGAATGTCCTCTAATTATCTTTCCATCTCCTGATTTGGGCATCAGGGTGTATCTCAGAATAGTGTTTGTTGTATGAATACCTGCTTGCAGAAAGTACATTGAACCCATCTTGTGTATAGCCAATAACTTGTGTGGAATTGTCTTGTACATATTGGCCATTGAGTTGTGACTCTGCTTCGCTTCTTCATACACATCTACATCTCAATCTTTCTGCTTGGAGCACCAATGATAGCAGCCCATTCATCAATTGTGGCTTCATAATTGTGACCATCACTCATCCAAACTAAAGAATCATCATAGAAATGAGGAGTTGCACAGAATTGCATGATCAGCTCGTCATTCTATGGGGTCATCTCTTTGCCAACAAACTTTCAATGCCAACTAGCCTGAAGTTCTCTTGGACATGGGGAAAGAAATTCTCATTTTCTTTGATATATGCCCAGTCGGCATACCTCATATCATTGACAGCGGGACTCTTGTCAAACAAGACAGTCTCATAAAAATCTTGTTGTTCCTTGGTGTGAAACCTTGGATCATCATCCGTCTTCTTCTGACAGCATATGGATCATCAACTCTCCACTTTGTTAGTGTGACATCCTTCCTCTTCTTCGTATCTTCTGCTATTGGATGAGCATCATTGTGAATTGGCAGGGTTGATATGAGCTTCCTCAGAATTGGTGCATTCTCATCTTCTTCCTCCTTTCCAGCATGGGCACTGGATGCATGGCCTTTGCTCTTGGCAGCTGCAGGTATGTCCTTGGTAGTCCTTCTGGGAGCTACAACCTTCTTTGCTTTGGCAGGAGGCTTAGGAGCAGATTTCGTAGCATCAGCCATCAACTTCTTCTTCTTGGGGGAACTGGGATCTCCTTAGGAGCTTCTTCCTCGGCATCTTCTAGGTCTTCATACATTGAAGTCTTTCTCCTAACAAGATGAACATTTCTCTTCCTGGGCCTCTTCACACCAGCCTTCTTGGCAGGTACATCCTTGGAAAGTGTTGTGCTCTTCGTGGCATATTCAGGTGCTCTCACATCAGCAGGGGAAGCAGTTACTTTCCTGACAGTCTTCCTTGGAGCCTTTGAAGGAGCTGAAGTTTCCTCTGGCATAAAATCAGAGTCCTCTTCATCAGAAACCAGCTTCTTCCTTTGCGTGGTGGCTGCTTTGGGGAAACCATGAGAGCTGGGAGAACTTGGGTCTGAAGCAGACTTCTCTGGACTAGTGCCTGAGTCCATCTCTACGATGTGCTCTGTGAAGTCATCTTGACTATCTTGTAAACCACACATATCTGACAAGCAAGCACAAACTCGGCAGCAAACAACAAAACCTGTGAAGTGGATATAGGAAAGACAGAAAGGATGAGTCTCACAAAATTCAGATGTTTTCGAATTTTTGAACAGAGAAATTCTTAGTTTTAACTTTTTGTAGAACACATATTGGTGGAACTGACTTTGAACTTTCGGAGTCACCGAGACACATGAAATCCTTAACAAAAACTTGGTCATCATTTCGGTGGAACCGAAATTGACAACTCGGTCTCACCGAGTTCATTCTCACGAACCCTAGGTTCAAAATCGGTAGCACCGAGTTTTGCAACTCGGAGTCACCGAGATGGGGTCTGCGGACTGTTAACCCTAAAAAATTCCTAGTTCTCTAATCTATGGGATTCATCTGGAGGATGGAGAGGATGCACACGGTGGCTTGTGGATAAAAATTTCCCATTGCGTATGAATTAGATGCAGAACGTAGAGGGGGTACGAACCATACACTAGCTTGGCGGTGGTCCGGCTATAACAATGACGACGGTGAGGATTCCGTCGGCGGCGGTGATTCCCAGCGGCGGAGAAGCACGGGGACTCAAGGGAGACGACTAGGGGTCTAGGAGGCAGCTTAGGGTTTGAGGCGAAATAGCTTTGATGATTGGAAATCAAAGAATCGGTCTACTGGAATACATACCCATTCGCTGTCGGTGTCACCGAGATTATAAAATTGGTGTCACCGAGTTCCTCTAATGTCAACTGACAGGGAAACTCAGTGGAACCGAGTTTGTGATTCCCGTGGTACCGAGATGGAAAACCCCGATCAACTCTGGAATTCGATGGAACCGAGTTTGCGAAGATGATTTCACCGAGTTCATTCACAGAGAAGTTTTGGAGGTCAGCCATTGACGATACGAAACTCTGAGTGCACCTTCACACAGAGGGATCGGCAAGTGCTTGTTCAAATTTTGTGATGAAGCATGAATAGAACTTGAGATGAGATAGCATAGATAGCTAGAGAAGGGTCATGGGCATTTTTGTCCATCCAATTGGCAAAAGATAAATCAAGAGCCAAAGAACAACAATTGGATGTCCTCTAATGATCAAACAAATGGAGACCAACATGCTCACACAATAAGAATGATAGAGAAAAATATGGTGAATATGCACAAACATCCTAGAAGCTATCAAGCACTTGGGCGATAAAAAATCATCTATATATGAGTATATTGACATCGGAGCCAAGTAAGATTCCTTGATCATAGGTGATACTCATCGTTAAGCACAAGTGGGGTTTCCACTTTTACATAAACATTAAGGTGTTCATATCCTTAGGAGATGCTTATACTCAAGTCTTGGAGTAAAGCCCCCCCTTGATATGACATCCCCACTAGGAGGGATCAACTAACCTTGGGTTTTGTTGTACAAGACTTCAAGAAGGTGAAGTAGTGGTGTATGCTCAATGTTGATGAAGATCATCTTGAGTTGGGAGCAATCCTTGTTGTTTTTACACTCTTGTCACCTACATGGGTTAGTCCAAAAGCACGAGGAACATATGCAAGAATATCTATGGACATGGAGTGAAACACAAATGGGATGATGTCCAAAGATGCATTAATTACCAAGTTCCTTGCTTACCTTTGAGGGAATGTGTGACACCTTGAACAAATGCATATGATTGAGATTGATTGCAAATAGTTCTTGCCAAAATGAATAAGAGTGAATTTCATTGGCGGAGTCACCCCTCGAGAACTTACCTAGTTTTCCTCTTGGGGATCCACATCAAATTGATGGGAATCCTTGGAGTTGTGGTAGCACTTGTTGAGGTAGAGCTAGTACTATCCTTGGGAACCCACTTGACCTTGGCTTGGAGTTCTTCTTCAAATAGGTCAATGTCATCTTGAAGATTTCCCTTGCCTTAGTGGTCTTGTGGTAGAAGGCCATCTTGTGAGCTTGTTCCTCTGGGAGGAGTGGGATCACATTTCTCCTCTTCGGGAACAAACTTATGAGTGGGATATTGTCCTTCTTCCCAAACATCTCCGTTGACATTGAAGTAGCCAACACCTTGTTTCTTCCGATGTCCTCCTTGCTTGCGCACAATTTCCATGAATTGTTTACTTCCGGCAAGGCTCTTGAAGACACCTTTCTCTATAATCCATTTCAATAGATCATTTTCTTGCTCAAGTCTAACTTGGATAAGAGAATCGTTAGTGGAATCAACAGAGCTACTAGCAACAACATTATTGGTTTTATCCTTAGCATGGTTGTTACTAGATGAAGAAACCTTCTTGCCTTTGTTACTGGTGTTCCTATGTTTAACTTGTGGGACAAAGTTGGACAAGAGTAATCGTTTGGCTAGATAAGAAGAACACTTCTTCTGAAGATCATCATTGATCGCTTTTAAAACTCATGCTCTTGCTCCAAGTTGAGCTTCTCAAAGCGTACCTTCTCATGGGTTCTTGCAAGCTCTCTATGATCTTCTAGAGTAGTCTCATGAGCTAAATTAAGAGTTTTTAATTCTTGAGTTAGTCGTTCAATTTCTTTCTTATCATCATCATTCGATTTCTCTTGAATAACATGATAATTATCAAGTTCATTTTCAGTGCAATCACTAGTTTTATCAAGAAGCAAGTCATCTTCTCCTAACAAGTCATACTCATCACTACTAAAATCAAGATACTCGGGGTATGATACCTTGGGGACTTTAGCCATGAAGCAGTTTCCGACTCCCTCCTTTGGTGAATCAAATAAGTCGTAGGAGTTGGTGGAAACAAGTGCAATCCCGGCAACACCTTCATCTTGACTATAGTCGGAGTAGGAGTGATAGCTGATACGTCTCCAACGTATCTAAATTTTTTGATGGTTTCATGCTATTATCTTGTCAAACTTTGGATGTTTTGCATGCGTTTCGTATATTTTTTGGGACTACATGGAGATCTATCCGATGTAATCTTCTTTTGCGGTGTGTTTGTCGAGATTCGATGAATTGTGGATTTACGATCAGATTATCTATGAATCTTATTTGAGTTTCTTCTGATCTCTCTTATGCATGATTTCATATCCTTGTAATTCTCTTCAAGTTGTGGGTTTTGTCTGGCCACCTAGATCTATGATTCTTGCAATGGGAGAAGTGCTTGTTTTTGGGTTCATACCGTGCGGTGACCTCACCCAGTGACAGAAGGGGTAGCGAGGCACGCATCGTGTTGTTGCCATCAAGGGTAAAAAGATGGGGTTTTCATCATTGGTTCGATCTTATCCCTCTACATCATGTCATCTTGCTTAAAGCGTTACTCTGTTCGTCATGAACTCAATACACTAGATGCATGCTGGATAGCGGTCGATGTGTGGAGTAATTGTAGTAGATGCAGAAAGTATCGGTCTACTTGTCTCGGACGTGATGCCTATATGTATGATCATTGCCTTAGATATCGTCATGACTTTGCGAATTGCTCGACAGTAATTTGTTCACCCACCATAACACTTGCTATTTTGTGAGAAGCCTCTAGTGAACACTATGGCCCCCAGGGTCTACTCCACACCATATTTGCAGCCTTACACTTTTTACTTCGTTGCACTTTCCACCTTCAGATCCCACTTTGCAAACAATCTTGAAAGGATTGACAACCCCTTTGAAGCGTTGGGTGCAAGCTTGTTTTTGTTTGCGCAGGTACTCTGGACTTGATGAGACCCTCATTCTGGATCGATACCTTGGTTCTCAGACTGAGGGAAATACTTACTGCTCCTGTGCTGCATCACCCTTTCCTCTTCAAGGGAAAAACCAACGCAATCCTAGCCTTTGTCAACGTGTCAATTTCTGGCGCTGTTGTCTGTGGGATAGCAGAAGAATTTCTAGCGCTGTTGTCGGGGAGGATCAAGTCAAGAACTCATCCAAGTAAGTGTCGCAAACTCGTCTCTTGCACTTACTTTGTTTGCCAGTTGCCTCTCGTTTTCCTCTCCCCCACTTCACAATTTGCCTTTTTCGTTTGCCTTTTTCGTTCGCCCTTTTCTTTCGCTTGCCTTTCCTTTGCTTGTGTGCTATGTGCCTTCAATATGCGTGCATCTTCGCTTGCTGAAAATCTTGTGATATGGATCCTCACCCACTTGCTAATCTCTTTAAGAGATCCACTTATGTGGAACCAATTGCTAGTGAGTTGAGTGCACTTGACTTTCTCTTTGGAGTTTTGCTTGAGATGTGTGAATCTGAAAATCGTGATGAAGAAATTTATGAAGTGATTCACGAGGGTTCCTTGAATGAAAAGCATGATTGCAATGGTTTCACTATAAAACCTATTAGTGTCAATCATGCTAAAAATATGCAAAACCCTAAGCTTGGGGATGCTAGTTTTGCTATGTCCACAACTTGTTGCAATGATCATGAATGGGGTGATGATTTTTCTTACGATCTTGAAAACCCTCATGATGAATATGATATTTGCAATAATATTGAAAGTGGGTTTGGAGAAGTCATGACTTTAGTTGATGATAATCCCACTATTTTTGAAGAGCGTCAACTTTGCATGCATGTGGATCATGAAAAGAATATCCTATGTGATAGTTACATTGTTGAATTCGAATATGATCCCACATGTAATTCCCATGAGAGAGGAAAATACTGTGGTAGAAACTTTCATGTTACCAAATTACCTCTCGTTATGTTGAGATTGATATTGTCTCTTTCTTCTTCCTTGCATTTGGTAACTATTGGTTGTCTTGCCAATTTGTTTTCCTATAAAATGCCTATGCATAGGAAGTATGTTAGACTTAGATGTGATTTTCACATGCTTTATGATGCTCTCGTTGTGCTTCAATTCTTGTCTTTTGTGTGAGCATCATTGAATTATCAATGCCTAGCTAAGGGCGTTAAACAATAGTGCTTGTTGGGAGGCAACCCAATGAATTTATCTTTTTCTTTCTGTTTTGTTGCGTACACACCATCATAATTATGTCGTGATTGTGTTTTTTGTGTTTCTTTTTGTGTTTGAGCCAAGCAAAACCTTTATGACTAGTCTTGGTAATGGTTGTTTGATCCTGCTGGAAAAAGACAGAAACTTTTCGCTCACGATATGATTTTTCAATTTTATTCAGAAAGAGATTTTGAGTTGATTATTTTTGCTGCTGATTGATATGCTTTTTCCCCAGGACGTCGTAATTGTTCAGATTTTTTGAGGTACCAGAAGTATACGAAGTATACAGATTGCTACAGACTGATCTCTTTTTGACAGATTCTATTTTTGTTGAGTTGGTTGCTTGTTTTGATTAAACTATGGTCAGTATCGGGGGTACTAGCCATGGAAAAATGAGAATACAATAGCCCATCATCAATATAGATATAATTCGAGTTTGCTACAGTACCAAAAGAAGTGGTAGTTTGTTTTCTTGTACTAATGTTATCACAAGTTTCTGTTTAAGTTTTGTGTTGTGAAGTTTTCAAGTTTTGGGTGATGTTCTCATGGACAAAGAGATAAGGAGTGGAAAGAGCTCAAGCTTGGGGATGCCCAAGGATTCCCAAGACAAATTCAAGGACACCAAAAAGCCTAAGCTTGGGGATGCCCCGGGAAGGCATCCCCTCTTTCATCTTCAATCCATCGGTAACATTACTTGGAGCTATATTTTTATTCACCACATGATATGTGTTTTGCTTGGAGCGTCTTGTATCATAGGAGTCTTTTCTTTTTGTTTGGTCACAATCATCTTGCTGCACACATTTTTGAGAGAGAGAGACATGCACTCATCGTGATTTTGCTAGAATGATCATAGTGCTTCACTTATATCTTTTGAGCTAGATACTTTTGCTCTTGTGCTTCACTTATATCTTTAGAGCACGGCGGTGCGTGATTTGGTAGTTGGCTTATGCTATGAAAGTAGTCCCAAATGTGCTAGGTACCCAAAGAGGATGCAAAAACCTCCATCTTCTTGTGCATTGAGTAGAAAGAGAAGTTCCGATTCCTCTAAATTAGTTTTGAGACGTTGATTCGGTAATATTGAGAGTTATGTTAGTAAGGTGTTGTGAATCTAGAGATACTTGTGTTGGAGTTAGTGATTGCCGTAGCATGCACGTACGGTGAACCGCTATGTTAGGAAGTCGGAGCATAATTGATCTATTCATTGTCATCCTTTGTGTTGAGGTCGGGATCGCACGATGGTTTACACCTACCAACCGTTCCCCTCGGAGTATGCATTTAGCACTTTGATTCGATTACTAATAAAAAATTTCGCAATAAGTATGTGAGTTCTTCATGACTAATGTGAGCCCATGGTATAGATGCATTTTCACCTTCCACCATTGCTAGCCTCTCTAGTGCCACGCATTTCTCGCCGGTGCACAAACCCACCAAATTCCTTTCTCAAAACAGCCACCATATCTACCTACTATGGCATTTTCATAGCCATTCCGAGATATATTGCCATACAACTCCCACCGTTCCGTCTCATGACTTGTGCCGTCACTCTCATATTGCCATTGCATGATCATAAGATAGCTAGCGAGATGTTTCAACGTCATACACCATGCTAGATCGTTGCACATCCCGGTACACTGCCGGAGGCATTTCCTATGGAGTCATCATCATTGTGATCTTTGAGCTGTGAGTAAATAAAAGTTTGATGATCATCATTATTAGAACATTGTCCCATGTGAGGAAAAAAAGAGGCCAAAGAGCCAAAAAACAAAAAAAAGAGAGAAGAAAAGAAAAGAAAAAATGAGGCCTATGAGCCCAAATGAAAAAAAGAGAAAAGAGAGAAAGAGAGAGAAGGGACAATGCTATTATCTTTTTTCACACTTGTGCTTCATAATAGCACCATGTTCTTCATGATTGAGAGCTTCTTGCTTTGTCACTACCATATGCTAGTGGGAATCTTCGTTATATAACTTGGCTTGTATATTCCAATGATGGGCTTCCTCAAAATTGCCCTAGGTCTTCGTGAGCAAGCAGGTTGGATGCACACCCACTAGTTTTCCTTTTGAGCTTTCACATACTTATAGCTCTAGTGCATCTCTTGTATGGTAATCCCTACTCATTCACATTGATATCTATTAATGGGCATCTCCATAGCCTATTGATATGCCTAGTCAGTGTGACTATCTCCTCCTTTTTGTCTCACAACCACCACCACACTCTATTCCACCTATAGTGTTATATCCATGGCTCGCGCTCATGTATTGCGTGATAGTTATAAAAAGTTTGAGAAAGAAAGAGTGTGAAAACAATTACTTGGCAAATTCCGGGGTTGTGCATGATTTACATTAGTTGTGTGAGGATGATGGAGCATACCCAGACTATATGATTTTGTAGGGATAACTTTCTTTGGCCTTGTTATTTTGAAAGTTCATGATTACTTTGCTAGTTTGCTTGAAGTATTACTGTTTTCATGTCAATAGCAAATTATTGTTTTGAATCTTACGGATCTGAACATTCATGTCACGTGAAAGAAGTTGCAAAGGACAACTATGCTAGGTAGCATTCCACATCAAAAATTCATTCTTTATCACTTCCCAACTAAAGGACGAGCAGGAGTTAAGCTTGGGGATGCTTGATACGTCTCCAACGTATCTATAATTTTTGATGGTTTCATGCTATTATGTTGTCAAACTTTGGATGTTTTGCATGCCTTTTATATATTTTTTGGGACTAACTTATTAACTCAGTGCCTAGTGCCAGTTCCTTATTTTTCCATGTTTTTGACCCCTTTCACACGAGATTTGGAAACGGAGTCCAAACGGAAGAAAATCCCCGAAAAGATTTTTTCTGG
Source organism: Hordeum vulgare subsp. vulgare (assembly GCF_904849725.1). Lineage (NCBI taxonomy): Eukaryota > Viridiplantae > Streptophyta > Magnoliopsida > Poales > Poaceae > Hordeum > Hordeum vulgare. Next base: position 464,067,896 of record NC_058523.1, read on the forward strand.
AACGGAAGATGATCGGGAAGCTTGGGAGCCAAGGCAGGGGAGCCTCAGGGGCCCCACAAGCCCCCACCCCACGGCCAGGGGGGAGGCCGCGCCATCCAGGCTTGTGGCCCTCGTGGACGCCCTTTGCCATAGGTCTTTCGCCTATATATTCCCATAAATTCTAGAAAAAATTAGGAGATCATCGAAAGTACTTTTCCGCCGCCGCAAGCTTTTGTCTCCGCAAGATCCCATCTGGGACACGTTCTGGTGCCGTGCCGGAGGGGGGATTCGGACACGGAGGGCTTCTCCATCAACACCATGACCTCTCCGATGATGCGTGAGTAGTTCACCATAGACCTACGGGTCCATAGTTAGTAACTAGATGGCTTCTTCTCTCCCTTGGATCTTCAATACAAAGTTCCCCATGATCTTCATGGAGATCTATCCGATGTAATCTTCTTTTGCGATGTGTTTGTCGAGATCCGATGAATTGTGCATTTATGATCAAATTATCTATGAATCTTATTTGAGTTTCTTCTGATCTCTCTTATGCATGATTTCATATCCTTGTAATTCTCTTCGAGTTGTGGGTCTTGTTTGGCCAACTAGATCTATGATTCTTGCATTGGGAGAAGTGCTTGGTTTTGGGTTCATACCGTGCGGTGACCTCACCCAGTGACAGAAGGGGTAGCGAGGCATGTATTGTGTTGTTGCCCTCAAGGGTAAAAAGATGGGGTTTTCATCATTGGTTTGAGATTATCCCTCTACATCATGTCATCTTGCTTAAAGCGTTACTCTAATCTTCATGAACTCAATACACTAGATGCATGCTGGATAGTGGTCGATGTGTGGAGTAATAGTAGTAGATGCAGAAAGTATCGGTCTACTTGTCTCGGACGTGATGCCTATATGTATGATCATTGCCTTAGATATCGTCATGACTTTGCGCGGTTCTATCAATTGCTCGGCAGTAATTTGTTCACCCACCGTAATACTTGCTATTTTGAGATAAGCCTCTAGTGAACACTATGGCCCCCAGTGTTTACTCCACACCATATTTTCAGCCTTACACTTTTTACTTCGTTGCACTTTCCGCCTTCAGATCTCACTTTGCAAACAATCTTGAAGGGATTGACAACCCCTTTGAAGTGTTGGGTGCAAGCTTGTTTGTGTTTGCGCAGGTACTCTGGACTTGACGAGACCCTCCTTCTGGATCGATACCTTGGTTCTCAAACTGAGGGAAATACTTACTGCTCCTGTGCTGCATCACCCTTTCCTCTTCAAGGGAAAAACCAACGCAAGCCCAGCCTCTGTCAATGTGTCAATTTCTGGCGCTGTTTTTTGTGGGATAGCAATAGCTTCTCTCGGAGTGGTGATCAGACTGGGAGCCACACGCCCTTTCACCAACATGAGCTTGATGTGTTCTTCTTCAACTACTCTTGGTGTATTTGTCCTTCTTCTCGAGTTCCTTGCTTCTCCATGAGTGTCTTCGTTCATAGTCATCTTCTCTCCTTCTCTCTCTGCGAGGTGACTCATCCCGTGAGATTCGTCTTCGAGGTGACTCTTCCGTTCTTTTGTAGGGAGCCGACCACTTGTAGCAGTTTCGTTCACGACTAGACAAACGCTTCTCTTCATGTCTCGAGCTTGAGCTTCTCTCTTTGCCTCTACTCGTATACAAATTTTTGAATTTTCTGACCATGAGGCTTATCTCTTCATCAGTGACAAGATTGTCCTTTGAGGTAGCAGGAGCATCACTTGAAGCTTTATAAGCACTGCTTGACTTGTTATGCAGCTCATCTTTGTCCTTGAGTGACATCTCATGAGCAACAATCCTACCAATGACTTCAGTTGGCTTGAGGTCTTTGTAATTTGGCATCATTTGGATCAATGTGCGCACTGTGTCATACTTGCCATTGAGAGCTCTAAGTATCTTATTGATGATGAATTTGTCAGTCATCTCTTCGCTTTCTAAGCCGGCAATCTCATTGGTGATGAGAGCTAGCCTAGAGTACATTTCAGCGACACCTTCACCATCCTTCATCTTGAACTTGTCAAGCTGACTCTGAAGCACATCCAACTTAGATTCTCTGAAAGAATCAGTAGCTTCGTGCATATCAACCAAAGTATCCCAAAATTCTTCTGCATTCTCAAGACGACTGATTTTGTTGAATTCTTCGGGACATAAACATATGAAGATGATGTCGCAGGCTTGAGCATTAAGTTGCAGCATCTTTAGTTCATGAGCCGTCGCATCCGATCTGGCTCATTCCCTTCTCCAAAGAAGTTACCTTTCACACCAACATGAATAATATCCAAAACATGAGGATTAAAGCCAAGAATATGCATTTTCATTTTATGCTTCCAACTAGCAAAATTAGTGCCATCGAAATATGGACCTGTATGATGATAATTTTCCTCAATAGATGCCATACTCTCCTAGGTTGTTAAACCAATGAAATGAATACCAAAGCTCTGATACCACTTATTGGATCATAAGTATGTCTAGTAGGGGGGGGGGGGGTGATTAGACTACTTGACAAGATAAAAAATTTCCTTTTCCCAATTCTACTTGAGAAACAGCTACGACAGTTATAGCAGGTCAAGTACACCCTACACATGCAACTCTAATAGTATAGTAGTGGAAAGTAAAACATGCAAGTGCAAAGTAGAGGAGTGAGGTAGGGAGATCAAACGCATGAGGTTGACACGGATATCTTTGGCATGGTTTCGATAGGTGGTGTTATCGTATGTCCATGTTAGTGGAGACTTCAACCCATGGATGCCAACGGCTGCGAGAGTCCACTGAGGGCTCCACCCACGGAGGGTCCACAAAGAAGCGGCCTTGTCTATTCCACCACGAATTCCGTCCACGGAGGACTAGCCTTACTCATGGTAGATCTTCACGAAGTATGCGATCTGCTTGCCCTTACAAACATCTTGGTTCAACTCCACTACACGAAGAAGGAGGCTTCCAAGCGACACCTAACCAATCTAGGAGGCACGACCCTCCAAAAGGTAATAGATGTGGTAGATCAATGAACTTCTTGCTCTTGTGCTTCTAAAGATAGTCTCGTCAACACAAGTCACTCTCTCACAGAATATGCATGGGTAGGAGAGGTTGATTTGGTGGAAAGCAGTTTGGGGGAGGCTAGAGATCAATTTTCAAATGATAGGATTGGAATATCTTGGTCTCAACACATGAGTGATACGTCTCTAACGTATCTATTTTTTCAAACTCTTTTGCCCTTGTTTTGCACTTTAATTTGCATGATTTGAATGGAACTAACCAGGTGTGACGCTGTTTTCAGCAGAATTGCCTTGGTGTTATTTTTGCGCAGAAATATAAGTTCTCGGATTAACCTGAAAATTTTCGAAGAACGTTTTTGGAATTAATAGAACATATTGGCAAAAGAATCAACCGGAGAGGGGCCACCACCTGGCCACAAGCCTCAACGGGGCAACCCCCCCTAGGGCGCGCCCCGTGGCTTGTGGGGTCCATGTGTCTCCGCCGACCTCGTTTCCACTTTTATATATTCCTATTCGATGAGAAAAAATTAGAGAGAAGAGTTCATCGCGTTTTATGATACGGAGCCGCCGCCACCTCCTGTTCTTCCTCGGGAGGGCAGAACTGGAGTCTCATTTGGGCTCCGGAGAGGGGAAATCGACACCGTCGTCATCACCAACCATCCTTCATCACCAATTTCATGAGGCTCTCCGTCTTTCCTGAGTAATTCCATCGTAGGCTTGCTGGACAGTGATGGGTTGGATGAGATCTATCATGTAATCGAGTTAGTTTTATTGGCAGCCACCGATCAATCTTTCCCTCGATTGGGGGGGGGGGCAGGAGCTCGAGGCTCGAGGCTTATATGCAGCTCCAGCCGCGCCTCTACAACCCTAGCATTCCATTTCTCCTGCTCCTTCTCCCCTCGCACAATCAGGGTTGCCTCCATAGCCACCGTTGTCGCCATGGCCGCCTTTTGTAGAAGCTCGACGCCGACGTAGCCTTCACCTTCTTCTTCCCCGTATGAACCAGGAACACGCGGGCGCTCGTGGGGTTCCATTCCCGCAGAGAGTAGCTACCAAGGATGACAATCGTACCTTCCTCCTCTCCATCGTCGGGTCCTTCTTCTCTGCCCTCTCGATGAGCGCGCGTCCCCGCTCTCCTCCGCTTCCCCCTCTTTATCCGTAGCCATCCCGCATCGCCGTAGACTGCATCGCCGTCATTTTTTCGCCGCAGTCGTGTAGTAGAAGCAACGTCGTAGTGGCACTAGCAGTAGCGTCGTAATGGCAGTAGTAGCAGCGCGTAGTGGGAGTAGCAGCAGCGGCGTGCTACTTCTTGAGCTTGCGTTGGTTTTCCTTTGAAGAGGAAAGGGTGATGCAGCAAAGTAGAAAAGTATTTCCCTCAGTTTGTTGAGAACCAAGGTATCAATCCAGTAGGAGGAACAAGCAAGTCCCCAATCTTAGCACCTACACAAACAATCAAACACTTGCACCCAATGCTAAAAAGGGGTTGTCAATCCCTTCACGGTTATTTGCAAGGATGAGATCCGATAGAGATAGATATAAAATATTTCTAGAACTAAAAGTAAAACAAAAGTAAATAAATGGCAGCAATATATTTTTGGTATTTTTGGTTCATCGATCTGAAAGTATAATATGGAAAATAGACCCGGGGGCCATAGGTTTCACTAGAGGCTGCTCTCAAGAAGGAAAATAATACGATGGGTGAACAAATTACTGTCGAGCAATTGATAGAAAAGTGAATAATTATGAAGATATCCAATGCAATGATTATGCATATAAGCATCACATCCGTGTCAAGTGGACCGAAACGATTTTGCATCTACTACTATTACTCCACACATCGACCGACTCCTTCCTGCATCTAGAGTACTAAGTTCATGAAGAACACACTAACGCATTAGGTAAGATGACATGATGTAGAGGGATAAACTCAAGCAATATGGTGAAACCCCCATATTTTTATCCTCGATGGCAACAATGCAATACGTGCCTCCATACCCCTACTTTGTCAGTGTGTGAGGACACCGCAAGATTGAACCCAAAGCTAAGCACTTCTCACATTGCAAGAATTACCAATCTATTTGGCCAAACCAAACTAATAACTCGAAGAGACTTGCTAAGATATGAAATCATGCATATAAGAATTCAGAGAAGATTCAAATAATATTCATTGATAATCTGAACATAAATCCACAATTCATGAGATCTCGACAAACACACCGCAAAAGAGTATTACATCAGATAGATCTTCATGAAGGTCATGAAGAACATGGTATTGAGTAACAAAGAGAGAGAAGAAGCCATCTAGCTACTAGCTATGGACCCATAGGTCTATGGTGAACTACTCACGCATCATCGAAGAGCAATGGAGTTGATGTAGATGCTCTCCGTGAACGATTCCCCCTCCGGCAGATTACCAGAAAAGGGTCCCATATTGGATCTCACAGGAAGAGAGGCTCCCGGTAGCGGAAAAGTATTTTTTGGTGTTGTTTTTGTATTGGGAGAATATTTGGGAATTTATAGGATGAAGATTAGGGTTAGGAGGCCTTTAGGGGGCCCATAAGCCAGGGGCGCCCCCTAGGGTGCGCCCTGCAGGCTTGTCATCTCCCGGCTGGTCTCCTTCCCCCTTCTCCAAGTCTAGCAGGTTTCTTCTGGTCCAAGAAAAATCATTCGAGAGATTTTCTTCTGTTTGGACTCCGTTTAATATTCCTTATCTGCAATAAACAAAAACATGGAAAAATAGAAATCATCACTAGGTTCTAGGTTAATAGGCTAGTCCCAAAAATAATATAAAATAGCATATTAATGCATATAAAATATCCAAAAAAATAATGTAATAGCATGGAACAATCAAAAATTATAGATAGGTTGGAGACATATCACGACGTGGTGGTGGTAGCAGCAGCTGCAGAGTGCAACAGCGGGTGCAGCTGGAGTCCCTCGCGTGCAGCTGCTTGCTTGCATGCATGCGCATTTGCATAGGCCAGGGATGCCATTTTCTCGAGCGCACAACCCCCGCTAGCAGTTTCCCCATGTAGTGTGGTGTGTGTGCATGCCTATGTTTGCACCGGCGAGTTGCCACCGACGTCTCTCTGCTCTAGCAGGGGAAGGCGCCCCTTTTAAGTAGACATCTGGGGTGGATCCCCACATAGAGAAGATTCCCCTCCTAGCCCGACTGTTTGATCCCCCGAGCGCCCCTTTATTCCGCGTGTTTTAGCTTCTGTAGAATTAGTAGCACAGTTAGTTGTGACAGCCCGAGACCGACACTCCATAAGATTCCCCTTATTCCATTCTCGTCATGTGATTTGTCTGGTTGTCGCATGCATCATTGCATCATGCGCATCATCTGCATTGAATTGGCACTCTGTTGCCACCAGTTTTCAAAACCTGCATTTGTTATTAGTTCCGGTTCTCTTCGTTTTTGGCGTTGACCGTTTTGAGCCCGGCCACACACGCACGCGCCCGCGACATCGTTAAAATCTTGTTTGTAAAAGTCTGTGAAAAATATTCTCGGATTGGGTTGGAACTTGGCGTGTGGTCTTATTTTAGTGTAGGTAGGCCGCCTACCAAATTTTGTCGCAATCGGAGTCCGTTTGATACCTGAACGGTCGACCGTAGCGGCACCGTCTTCGGTTTATCGTCACACGTTTTCGGTGTTCTAAAACTCTGTCGCCGGGTGCCCATTCCCTCTCATCCCACCTAACCTATTCTACACATCCCAATACCACCCACCTAGCCACACCCTCCGTTTCCGACCGTCGGATCGCAATCCAACGGCTCAAAAATGGGCTAATTCCCCTAACCCTAGCCCCCTTTCCCTATTTAACAACCTCTCCGTGCTTGCCCTAATGCGCCTCAAAAACCGTGATGCCACTCCCTCCTCCTACTATCTCCTCATGCGTCAGGGCCCGCCAGGCCCATCCGAGGCCCGCCCGGGCCCGATCCAAGCCACCGCCGCCAGCCCGAGGAGCCTCGCAGCCCCGAGCTCCCGTGGCTGCCCCGACCAACCCCGTCACCGGATGCTCCGCCTTCGGCCGCCGCCAGCCACCGGTGCCCCGCCGTCGCCGCCGGCCACAGGATCTGAGGCCACCCCTCCGGAGCTCCCAGGCCGGATCTCGAGTCCTCCTGGCCATCCCGTCGCTCGAAGCCTGCTGCCGATCGCCGCCTCGCCCGGAGCTCCCCCATGGCCGTGTCGCAGTTGCCCCGCCGGAGGAGCGGAGCTCCGCCTGCCAGCGTCGCCCGCCGCAGTGGTTCCCCGGAGTCGGGCCCTCCTCGCCGGATCTGGTCGGAGTGTCATAGATCCTAGATGCCGCCATCTGGGCATCGCGAGCCCTGCCTCCCGCGTGCGTTGGATCGAGGAGCCAGCCCCGTTGACCAGCGCGAGCACCCGGGCCCCGGCCGGCCAAGCTGGTCGAGCCTCCAACCGCAGCTCAGCGCCCCGAGCCGGCCTAGCTGCCCTTTCAGCCCCCCGGCTCCTGCTCCCTCCAGGCCTCCTCCTCTGTAGCTGGCCGAGGCCCACTGAGGTGAGCAGCCCCGCTAAGTTGCGCCATGGGCGTCACTTAGCCTCCCCACGCCCCTGATTCCGCCCCAGTTTTTTTTTCTATAGAGCATTTTTGCTATTTTTGGAGTGCAACTAATTTCAGATTAGATGCCAATTTTAAAAAGGGATTATTAGTCATGTGCCCCTGGTTCCTTAGTTGTGCTCAGTTTTCCCCATGCCCCAAACTTTTGCTCACTTTTCCCCATTTCCTTGATTGAAACTCTCACAAATGCTCATACCGGACGTTTGCCGTCTTGACCATGAATTGACCGTCAATTGCTGACGAGTAGGGTCGTGTCCTTATCTCACCATTACTTCTGACGGGTGGGACCGCAAGGAGACACGTATAGGTCACCTTGTCTGAATCAGAAACAGATCGAGATACCCCGCACCGCACCGCAAACGCTGCCCCGCCCCCTCCATCGGTGTCGTGCTGCGTCCGTCGCCGTTGTTTCCTCCACCCTATGCCCTTATTGAGTTCGTCGGTGACACGCGGTGTCTCCGCCAGATATAGCCCACCTCCCCATCTGGGATTACGTAGCGATGCTGAGCGACGACGCCCGAAAGGCCCTCGACCGTGGAGACGATTGGGTCGAATCTGCGGGAGATAATTCATGGATTACACCTGGGTAAGCATCGTTTCCCTTGAATTGACATTCTAACTCATATTATAGGACGTATTTGACTTCTGTTAGCTTGAATCGTTCGAATTTTACTCAATTGTACCCGGCCTAACTGCATCCTTTGTTTGAACAAAATAGGATTGATCTCGCGCTGGCTTTTCGGCTGGAGATTAGAATGGAAACTAGTGTGTTGCGTGGTACTAAACCGCATATGATTTCTACGTTTTTCTATCACAAAGTGGTAGAAACGAGCATTTCTTTCAATGATTTGCGAGCTGCGCTCCGAAACACATATCCCTGGAGCGATGCCCATGCTGTTGAACTGAATTATTTCAAAAGTGACGAGAAAAGATTTCTCCCACTAACTTGCGACAATCATATGGCTTTGCTTTTTACTAGGATTGCTGGCAGCCAATTCGGTAAACTCCAAATCGATGTGCTTCAACCATGCGCAGAACGGGTCAAGGGAAGGGAGATCAGACATCATCTGTCTCTGCTGATAGCAAGCACCCCGTCGCCCCTTGTAGGTCGACACCAAGTAAAGCAAGTGGTTCATGGAGCCACAACATACATGCTGCCAATTCTGTTGCCGATTCAGTTGCTGCTTCTCGTGTACCTTCTACAGTTAGTGTAGAGGAAGATGCAGAACCTGACGAGGAAGTGCTGACAAATCATGATGAAGACGAGATGATGTACGCTGAACCGGTAGATATAGCCAGCCAGCAAGCAGTGGATGATGAATATCCGGAGGAGCCCATCAACCAAGCTAGGTTTGATGACACTGACGATGAAGACAAGGAGGAGAACATGGATAGCTTAATCGATAATGAATACGATGGTGAGGACATGCCAACAATTGAGTGGAATAGGGAAGAAGGCACCATTTTCCAATCCATGGTGGACTGTCGGAATGTAGTGACAACATGGTGCATTCTAAATGAAAACACCTACAAGATTAAAAGGAGCGAGCCAGTAAGGTTCCCAATTTTTTGTCCATATGATAGGTGTAGGTGGAAGTTGCATGCATCTCGTATGTTAAAGAGCAAATTGATTCTGGTAATCCAAATTCAGTGAGTAATTTAGTTTCACATCATTGAGTAATGTTTTTAACTATTTTGACACTTTTTTTTGTTTCAGATAAAGAAAAACCCACACAAGCACACCTGTCCACCTGGAGGGGGAGGGGGGAAGGCCAAAACCAAGCTAGCAAAAACTAGGTGGGTGGGAGAAGCGATATTGGATTGGCTGAGGGAAGAACCTAAACTTGGTCCAACAACACTCCATGGGAAGATTTTTGAGAAGTACAAGATAGAAATTACTTACGTGAGAATTTTCAATGCTAGGGAAAGGGCTCTTGACAGAATTAATGGTCAATGGAATGACAGTTTTCAACTGCTTTACACTTTCAGAGTTGAAGTGGAGATGGCTAGTCCAGGGAGTGTTGTAGAGATCGACAAGCATACAGTTCCGTTCAAAATAAAAGGAAAGTCATCTGAGAAGGAGTGCTTCAGAAGGGCTTTTGTTTGTTTCAAGGCTTGTTGGCAGGGGTTTCTATATGGTTGCAGGCCCTATTTGGCCGTAGATGCTACACATTTGACTAGAAGATGGTGAGGACATCTAGTAGCAGCTTCTGCAGTTGATGGACACAACTGGCTATTCCCAGTTGCATTTGGTGTGGTGGAGGCAGAGTCCGAGGAAAGTTGGGTTTGGTGACTGCAACAGTTGCACAACATTATAGGCACACCCCCAGGTTTAGCTATACACACACATGCTTGCAAGGGTTTAGAGAGTGCAATAGAAATTGCATTCCCTGGAGTGGAGCATAGGGAATGTATGCGACACCTAGGGCAGAATTTCAAAAAGAAGTTCAAAGGTAAAGTTTATGACGAGAACTTATGGCCAACATCATACACATGCAGCAAAAGTAAGCATGAACACCATTTGAGAGTGTTGTATGTTGAAAATCCTCTTGTGAAGCAGTACATGGATGCACGTCATGTCAAGGTGTGGTCAAGAAGCAAATTCAACGAAATCTGCAAAGTAGATTATGTGACCAATAACCTTGCAGAATGCTTCAATTCAAAGTTCAAGTCAGTGAAAGGGCTTTTCTTGTGGCAAGCATTTGACAAGATGAGGCAGATGATCATGATAAAGATGGCTCTTCGCAAAAGAATTGCAGAAACACAATATGTTGGTCATCAAATGCTCCCATCACTGATTAAGGCATTGCATTTGAAGACAAGAGGACAGAAGATGAAATGCATTTGATCTAATACATATGAGGGTGAGGTAACATATACTGATAGTAAAAGTAGGGTATGGAGGTATCCTGTGAACCAAACTGCTAGAGAATGTAGTTGTAGGCAATGGCATATCCGTGGGAAGCCATGCATACATGCCCTACACCTCATGACTGTTAGGGGGGTGCAAATGGTGAAGTTGATCAATATTGCTTTGAGTATTTCTCTGTTGGCAAACTTATGGCTGCTTATGCTGACAATGTGCCTGCACTCTTGGGAAAAGATCAATGGAACATAGTAGATCCAGGGTTCAAACTCCACTCTCATGTAATGACTAGACCGCCACGAAGACCAAAGAAAAACAGGTTTAGAACAGGTGAGGAGGGTCGTCTACCAAAAAGGCGTGCTTGCAGAAAATGTGGATTTCTGGGGCATATTGCTAGGCTTTGTACCAATCCACTTGAGGTATTATTTGGAGAGGAGGAAAGATGGACAACAGCCAATGCATAGGAGAATGCAACATCAATGGAGATTGAAGATGCAGATGAGAATGTAGCAGCAATGGAGATTGAAGATGCACAGGAGAATTGAGCTACACTGGAGATTGTAGCAAATGAAGAAGTACCAGCACCTTGGTATGTGTTTGCATTTGTAGATTCTAGCTACCCTTTTGTTTGCATTTGTTTTCTTTTTTATCTATGGCTTATAATTTTATTTACCAGCTCTAGGGAGAAAAGGCCTAGAGATGAAGAAACCGAAGAATTTGAAGCCATGGCCTTTGATGGTTTTGAAGCTATAAGAGAGGAATAGGAGGGGGTAATTGTTCCAGTTAATCCTTTAAAGATTATTCAACCCACGGATGAAAAGGATCAAAAGGAAACCAGGAGCAAGGTGGTGAAGCCAAAACCGCAAGTAAAGATCAAAAGAATCAAGTGTCTGAATGAAAAGAGTGTTGGAAATATGCCCTAGAGGCAATGATAAATAGTTATTATAATATTTCTTGTTTAAAGATAATCGTTTATTATCCATGCTATAATTGTATTGAATGAAAACATAGATACATGTGTGGATAAATAGACATAACAATGTCCCTAGCAAGCCTCTAGTTGGCTAGCGAGTTGATCAAGGATAGTCAAGGTTTTCTGACTATGTGCAAATTGTTGTTGCTTGATGACTAGATCACATCATTAGGAGAATCATGTGATGGACTAAACCCAAACTATGAACGTAGCATATTGATCGTGTCATTTTATTGCTATTGTTTTCTGCGTGTCAAGTATTTGTTCCTATGACCATGAGATCATATAACCCACTGGCACCGGAGGGATGCCTTGTGTGTATCAAATGTCACAACGTAACTGGGTGACTATAAAGGTGTTGTACAGGTATCTACAAAGGTGTCCGTTGGGTTAGTATGGATCAAGACTGGGATTTGTCACTCCGTGTGACGGAGAGGTATCTCGGGGCCCACTCGGTAATACAACATCACACACAAGCCTTGCAAGCAATGTGACTAAGTGTAAGTCACGGGATCTTCTATTACAGAACGAGAAAAGATACTTGCCGGTAACGAGATTGAAATAGGTATGCGGATACCGACGATCGAATCTCGGGCAAGTAACATACCGAAGGACAAAGGGAATGACATACGGGATTGCCTGAATCCTTGACACCGAGCTTCAACCGATAAGTTATTTGGAGAATATGTAGGATCCAATATGGGCATCCAGGTCCCGCTATTGGATATTGAACGAGGAGTACCTCGGGACATGTCTGCATAGTTCTCGAACCTGCAGGGTCTGCACAGTTAAGGTTCGGCGATGTTTTAGTATAGTTGAGTTATATGTGTGGTTACCGAATGTTGTTCGGAGTCCCAGATGAGATCACAGACGTCACGAGGGTTTTCGGAATGGTTCGGAGACGAAGATTGATATATAGGATGACCTCATTTGATTACCGGAAATTTTTTGGGCATTACCGGGAATGTACCAGGAGTGACGAATGGGTTCCGGATGTTCACCGGGGGGGCCAGCCCACCCGGGGGAAGCCCATAGGCCTTAGGGATGCCGCACCAGCCCTTAGTGGGCTGGTGGGACAACCCAAGAGGCCCTATGTGCAGGAGATAATAAATCAAAGGAAAAAAAGAGGTGGGAAGGAAGGGAAGGACTCCACCTTCCAATCCTAGTTGGACTAGGATTGGAGGTGGACTCTTCCACCTCCTTGGCCGGCGGACCCTTGTGGTCTTGGACCCCAAGGCAAGCCTCCCCACCCCTCCTCCTATATATAGTGAAGGTCTAGGGCTGATTTGAGACAACTTTGCCACGGCAGCCCGACCACAAAACATCACGGTTTTTCCTATAGATCGTATTTGTGCGGAGCTCGGGAGGAGCCCTGCAGAAGTACATCCTTCACCACCACCGGAGTGCCGTCACGCTGCCGGAGAACTCATCTACTTATCCGTCTTGCTTGCTGGATCAAGAAGGACGAGATCATCGTCGAGCTGTACGTGTGCTGAACGCGGAGGTGCCGTCCGTTCGGCACTAGATCAGAGCGGATCGTGGGACGGATCGCGGGACGGTTCCTTGGACGGTTCGCGGGGCGGATCGAGGGACGTGGGGACGTTCCACTACATCAACCGCATTTCTTAACGCTTCCTGCTGTGCGATCTACAAGGGTACGTAGATCCAAATATCCTCTCATAGATGGACATCACCATGATAGGTCTTCGTGTGCGTAGGAACTTTTTTGTTTCCCATGTGACGTTCCCCAACAGTGGCATCTTGAGCTAGGTTCATGCGTAGATGTTATCTCGAGTAGAACACAAAGGGTTTTGTGGACGGTGATGTTCGATTTTCTGCCCTCCTTAGTCTTTTCTCGATTCAGCGGTATTGGTAGATTGAAGCAGCCCGTACCGACATTATTCGTACGCTTACGAAAGACTGGTTTCATCGATTGACATGCAATCTCGTTGCATAAAGATGACTGGCGGGTGTCTGTTTTTTCAACTTTAGTTGAATTGGTTTTGACCGAGGCGGTCCTTGGAGAGGTTAAATAGCGATTTGCATATCTCCGTTGTGGTTTTTGCGTAAGTAAGATGCGATCTACTAGATACCCATTGCAACCACGTAAAACATGCAACAACAATTAGAGGATGTCTAACTTGTTTTCGCAGGGTATGCTTGTGATATGATATGGCCAAAGACATGATATGATATATTGGATGTATGAGATGATCGTGTTGTAATAGTTAATATCGACTTGCACGTCGATGGCACGGCAACCGACAGGAGCCATAGGGTTGTCTTTTAAACTAATGTTTGTGCTTGCAGATGCGTTTACTATATTGCTAGGACGTAGCTTTAGTAGTAATAGCATGAGTAGAATGACAACCCCGATGGCGACACGTTGATGGAGATGAGGATGTGGCGCCGGTGACAAGAAGATCGTGCCGGTGCTTTGGTGATGGAGATCACGAAGCACATGATGATGGCCATATCGTGTCATTTATGAATTGCATGTGATGTTAATCCTTTTATGCACCTTATTTTGCTTAGAACGACGGTAGCATTATGAGGTGATCTCTCACTAAAATTTCAAGACGAAATTGTGTTCTCCCTGACTGTGCACTGTTGGTATAGTTCGTCGTTTCGAGACACCACGTGATGATCGGGTGTGATAGACTCAACGTTCACATACAACGGGTGCAAAACAGTTGCACACGCGGAACACTCGGGTTAAGCTTGATGAGCCTAGCATGTGCAGACATGGCCTCAGAACACATGAGACCGAAAGGTTGATCATGAATCATATAGTTGATATGATTAGCATAGGGATGCTTACCACTGAAACTATCCTCAACTCACGTGATGATCGGACTTGAGCTAGTGGAATTGGATCATGGAGCACTCAAATGACTAGAGGGATGTACTTTTTGAGTGGGAGTTTAGCAAGTAATTTGATTAGTTAAACTCTAGTTATCTTGAACATAGTCTAAGTCCACTTTGAAAATATTTGTGTTGTAGATCAATGGCTCACGCGACAGTCACCCTGAATTTTAATACGTTCCTAGAGAAAGCTAAGTTGAAAGATGATGGAAGCAACTTTGTAGACTGGGCTCATAATCTTAAGTTGCTCCTGCAAGATGGGAAGAAGGATTATGTACTTAATGCTGCGCTAGGAGATGAACCACCCGCCGCGGCTGACCAAGATGTTAAGAACGATTGGTTAACACGCAAGGAGGACTACTCAGTAGTTCAATGTGTAGTCTTGTATGGCTTAGAGCCGGGACTTCAACGTTGCTTTGAGCGTCATGGAGCATATGAGATGTTCCAGGAGTTGAAGTTTATCTTTCAGAAGAATGCCTGGATCGAGAGGTATGAGACCTCCGATAAATTCTATGCTTGCAAGATGGAGGAGAATTCATTTGTCAATGAACATGTGCTCAAAATGTGTGGGTACTCAAACCGTCTAGCTGAGTTGGGGATTGAACTCCCGCAAGAGGCTATCAATCACAGAATTCTTCAATCACTGCCACCAAGCTATAAGGGCTTTGTGTTGAAATATAACATGCAAGGGATGAACAGGTCACCCGGCGAGTTATTCACGATGCTGAAAGTCGCAGAGTCAGAACTCTGTAAAGAGCATCAAGTGTTGATGGTGAATAAGACCATTAGTTTCAAGAGAAACGGCAAAAGAAAGAAGGGTAATTCAAAGAAGAGCGGCAAGCCTCTTGTCAATCCAATGAAGAAACCCAAAGCTGGACCTAAGCCTGAAACGGAGTGCTATTATTGCAAGGGTATGGGTCACTGGAAGCGCAACTTCCCCAAGTATCTGGCTGATAAGAAGGCGACCAAGGAAAAATCAGGTATATTCGATATACATGTTATTTGTGTACTTAACCAGCTCTCGTAGTAGTGCCTGGGTATTCGATACCAGTTCTGTTGCTCATATTTGCAACTCGAAACAGGAACTGCGGAATAAGCGAAGGCTGGCAAAGGATGAAGTGACGATGCGCCTGGGAAACGGTTCCAAGGTTGATGCAATCGCCGTCGGCACAGTTTCACTTCACTTACCATCAGGATTAGTTATGAAATTAAATAAATGTTATTTAGTTCATGCGTTAAGCATGAATATTATATCTGGATCTTGTTTATTGCGAGACGGTTACTCGTTTAAGTCAGAGAATAATGGTTGTTCTATTTCTATGAGTAATATCTTTTATGGTCATGCATCCAATGTGAGAGGATTGTTCATATTGAATCTTGATAGTGATAATACACATATACATAACATTGAGAACAAAAGAGTTAGAGTTAACAATGATAGCGCCATGTTTTTATGGCACCGCCGCTTAGGTCATATTGGTGTGAAGTGTTGGGAAACGTAGCATAAATTCAAAAAAAATCCTACGCATATTCAGATCTTCCTATGGAGAGACCAGCAACGAGAGAGGGGTGAGTGCATCTTCATACCTTTGAAGATCGCTAAGCGGAAGCATTACTAGAACACGGTTGATGGAGCCGTACTCGCAGCGATTCAGATCGCAGTGTGATTCCAATCTAGTGCCGAACCACGACACCTCCGCGTTCAACACACGTGCAGCCCGGTGACGTCTCCCACACCTTGATCCAGCAAGGAGGAGGGAGAGGTTGGGGAAGATCTCTGGCAGCACGACAGCGTGATGTCGATGGAGAGATGAGGTCTCCCGGCAGGGCTTCGTCAAGCACCGGCACAGAGGAGGAGAAAGAAGGGCAGGGCTGCGCCGAGGGAGATGGGAAACCGTGTAACAAACAGCCCCAAAACCCCCACTATTTATAGGAGGAGGGGAGGGGGGTGCGCCACCCCTAGGGTTCCCACCCTAGGTGGTGCGGCAGCCCCCCAGATGGTAGGTGCGGCGGCCAGGGCAGGGGGAGGGGGTGGCGCACCCCTAGGTGGGCCTTAGGCCCACCAGCGCCTAGGGTTTCCCCCCCTCTCCAACTCCTACGCCTTGGGCTGAGTGTGGGGGGCGCACCAGCCCACCTAGGGGCTGGTTCCCTCCCGCACTTAGCCCATCTAGCCTCCCGGGGTCGTGGCCCCCTTCCAGTGGACCCCCGGGGCCACTTCCGGTGGTCCCGGTGGTCCTGGTACGTTACCGGCGACGCCCGAAACACTTCCGGTGTCCAAAACCATCCGTCCTATATATCAATCTTTACCTCGGGACCATTCCAGAGCTCCTCGTGACGTCCGGGATCTCATTCGGGACTCTGAACATCCTTCAGTAACCTTGTATAACAATTCCCTATAACCATAGCGTCATCGAACCTTAAGTGTGTAGACCCTACGGGTTCGGGAGACAGGCACACATGACCGAGACACCTCTCCGGCCAATAACCATCAGCGGGGTCTGGATACCCATGGTGGCTCCCACTTGCTCCACGATGATCTCATCGGATGAATCACGATGTCAAGGATTCAGTAAATCCTGTATACAATTCCCTTTGTATGTCGGTATAGAACTTGCCCGAGATTCGATCGTCGGTATTCCTATACCTTGTTCAATCTCGTTACCGGTAAATCTCTTTACTCGTTCCGTAGCACGTAATTGTGTGACTAACTCCTTAGTCACATTGAGCTCATGATGATGTTCTACCGAGTGGGCCCAGAGATACCTCTCCGTCACACGGAGTGACAAATCCTGATCTCGATTCGTACCAACCCAACACACACTTTCGGAGGTACCCATAGTGCACATTTATAGTCACCCAGTTACGTTGTGACGTTTGATACACCCAAAGCACTCCTACGGTATCCGGGACTTGCACAATCTCACAGTCGAAGGAAAAGACACTTGACATTAGAAAAGCTTTAGCATATGAACAATACGATCTAGTGCTATGCTTAGGATTGGGTCTTGTCCATCACATCATTCTCCCAATGATGTGATCCCGTTATCAATGACATCTAATGCCCATGACCAGGAAACCATGATCATCTATTGACTAACGAGCTAGCCAACTAGAGGGTTGCTAGGGACACATTGTGATCTATTTATTCACACATGTATTACTGTTTCCTGTTAATACAATTATAGCATGAACAATAGACGATTATCATGAACAAGGAAATATGATAGTAACCATATTATTATTGCCTCTAGGGCATATTTCCAATAGTCTCCCACTTGCACTAGAGTCAATAATCTAGTTACATTTTGATGTATCGAACACCCATAGCATTATGGTGTTGATCATGTTTTGCTCGTGGAAGAGGTTTAGTCAACGGGTCTGCAACATTTAGATCCGTGTGTACTTTACAAATCTCTATTACTCCACTCTGGACATGGTCCTAGATGGAGTTGTAGCGGCGTTTGATGTGCTTCGTCTTCCGGTGAAACCTGGGCTCCTTGGCTATGGCAATGGCCCCAATGTTATCACAGAAGAGTGTCATTGGACCCGACGCGCTTGGAACCACTCCAAGGTCGGTGATGAGCTCCTTCATCCAAATTCCTTCATGAGCCGCTTCTGAAGCAGCTATGTACTCTTCTTCACATGTAGATGCTGCCACGACTTCTTGCTTGCTGCTGCACCAGCTCACTGCCCCACCATTCAAAACATATACGTACCCGGTCTGTGACTTAGAGTCATCCGGATCTGTGTCGAAGCTAGCATCGACGTAACCCTTTACGACGAGCTCTTCGTCACCTCCATAAACGAGAAACATTTCCTTAGTCCTTTTCAGGTACTTAAGGATATTCTTGACCGCTGTCTAGTGTTCCATACCGGGATCACTTTGGTACCTCCCTACCTAACTTATGGCAAGGTTTGTATCAGGTCTGGTACACAGCATGGCATAGATAAGAGAGCCTACGGCTGAAGCATAGGGGACAAAACTCATCTTCTCTCTATCTGCTGTCGTGGTCGGTGACTGAGTCTTACTCAATCACATACCTTGCAAAACTGGCAAGAACCCTTTCTTTGAGTTTTCCATATTGAACTTCTTCAATATCTTGTCAAGGTATATACTTTGTGAAAGACCTATGAGGTGTCTCGATCTATCTCTATAAATCTTGATGCCTAATATGTATGCAGCTTATCCAAGGTCCTTCATTGAAAAACTCTTGTTCAAATAGGCCTTTATGCTCTCCAACATCTCTATATTATTCCCCATCAATAATATGTCATCCACATACAGTATGAGGAAAGCTACAGAGCTCCCACTCACTTTCTTGTACAGACATGCTTCTCCGTGAACCTGTATGAACCCAAACGCTTTAATCACCTCACTAAAGCGAATGTTCCAACTCCGAGATGCTTGCACCAACCCATAGATGGAGCGCTGGAGCTTGCACACTTTCTTAGCACCCTTAGGGTCGACAAAACCTTCTGGTTGCATCATATACAACTCTTCCTTAAGGTTCCCATTAAGGAATGTTGTTTTGACGTCCATTTGCCAAATTTCATAATCATAAAAGGCGGCAATTGCTAACATGATTCGGACTGATTTCAGCTTCGCTACGGGAGAGAAAGTCTCTTCATAGTCAATCCCTTGAATTTGTCGAAAACCCTTTGCGACAAGTTGAGCTTTATAAACGGTTACATTACCGTTCGCATCAGTCTTCTTCTTGAAGATCCATTTATTTTCTATGGCTCGCCGGTCATCGGGCAAGTCCACCAAAGTCCATACTTTGTTCTCATACATGGATCCTATCTCGGATTTCATAGCTTCAAGCCATTTGTTGGAATCCGGGCCCGCCATCGCTTCTTCATAGTTCAAAGGTTCACCGTTGTCTACTAACATGATTTCCATTACAAGGTTGCCGTACCACTCTAGTGCGGAGCGTACCCTTGTGGACCTTCGCGACTCAGTAGTAACTTGATCCGAAGCTTCATGGTCATTATCATTAACTTCCTCTTCAGTTGGTGTAGGCGCCACAGGAACAACTTCCCGCGCTGCGCTACTATCCTGTTCGAGAGGGGGTGTAATTACCTCATCAAATTCTACCTTCCTCCCACTTACTTCTTTCGAGAGAAACTCTTTCTCTAGAAAGGATCCTTTCTTGGCAACAAAGGTTTTACCTTCGAATCTAAGATAGAAGGTATACCCAATAGTTTCCTTAGGGTATCCTATGAATACGCATTTCTCCGCTTTGGGTTCAAGCTTTTCTGGTTGACGTTTCTTCACATAAGCATCACAGCCCCAAACTTTAAGAAACGACAACTTAGGTTTCTTGCCAAACCATAGTTCATACGGTGTCGTCTCAACGGATTTAGACGGTGCCCTATTTAAAGTGAATGCTGCAGTTTCTAATGCGTATCCCCAGAATGATAGCGGTAAGTCGGTAAGAGACATCATAGATCGTACCATATCTAATAAAGTGCGATTACGACGTTCAGACACTCTGTTGCGTTGCGGTGTGCCAGGCCGCGTCAGTTGTGAAACGATTCCACACTTCCTAGGTGTGTGCCAAACTGGTGACTCAAGTATTCTCCTCCACGATCAGATCGTAGACATTTAATTTTTCTGTCACGTTGATTCTCGACCTCACTCTGAAATTCCTTGAACTTTTCAAATGTCTCAGATTTGTGCTTCATCAAGTTGATATACCCATACCTACTCAAATCATCGATGAGAGTGAGAACATAACGATAGCCACCGCAAGCTTCAACGTTCATTGGACCACACACATCAATATGTATTATCTCCAATAAGTCGGTTGCTCTCTCCATTATTCCTGAGAATGGAGTCTTAGTCATCTTGCCCATGAGGCACGGTTCGCATGTGTCAAATGATTCAAAGTCAAGAGACTCTAATAGTCCATCAGTATGGAGCTTCTTCATGCGCTTAACGCCGATATGACCAAGGCGGCAGTGCCACAAGTATGTGGGACTATCATTATCAACTTTACATATTTTGGTACTCACACTATGAAGATGCGTAACATCACGATCGACATTTCATCAAGAATAAAACATTCACCAGAGGAGCATGACCATAGAACATATCACTCATATAAATAGAACAACCATTATTCTCTGACTTAAATGAGTAGTCGTCTCGCATTAAGCAAGACCGTGATACAATATTCATGCTCAAAGCTGGTACTAAATAACAATTATTAAGGTTTAAAACTAATCCCGACGGTAGATGTAGAGGTAGCGTGCCGACGGCGATCACATCGACCATGGAGCCATTCCCGACGCGCATCGTCACCTCGTCCTTGGCTAGTCTCCGCTTATTCCGCAGTTCCTGCTTTGAGTAGCAAATGTGAGCAACAGCACCCTTATCAAATACCCAGGAGCTACTACAAGCGCTGGTAAGGTACACATCAATAACATGTATATCACATATACCTTTAACGTTGTCGGCCTTCTTGTCCGCTAAGTATTTGAGTTCCGCTTCTAGTGACCCTTTCCCTTGCAATAGAAGCACTCAGTCTCAGGCTTGGGTCCATTCTTTGTCTTCTTCCGGGTATCTGGCTTACCGTGCGCGGCAACGGCTTTGTCGTCTTTATTGAAGTTCTTCTTACCCTTGCCCTTCTTGAAACTAGTCGTCTTTTTTACCATCAACACTTGATGCTCTTTCTTGATTTCTACTTCTGCAGACTTGAGCATCGAGTACAACTCGGGAATGGTCTTCTCCATCCCTTGCATGTTGTAGTTAAGCACAAAACCTTTGTAGCTTGGTGGGAGAGACTGGAGGATTCTGTCAATTATAGCATCATCCGGAAGTTCGACTCCAAGTAAAGCCAGACGACCGTGTAACCCAGACATTTTGAGTATGTGCTCACTGACAGAACTGTTCTCCTCCTTCTTACAGCTAAAGAACTTGTCGGAGACTTCATATCTCTCGACACGGGCATGAGCTTGAAAAACTAGCTTCAGCTCTTGGAACATATCATATGCACCATGTTGCTCAAAACGCCTTTGGATCCCCGTTTCTAAACTGTATAACATGCCACACCTAACCAGAGAGTAGTCATCACTCCGCGTTTGCCAGACGTTTAGAATGTTCTGGGCTGCTGTGGGAGCTGGAGGGTTACCTAGCGGCGCATCAAGGACATAAGCCTTTTTAGCTGCTACAAGGATGAGCTTCAAGTTGCGAACCCAGTCCGCATAGTTGCTACCATCATCTTTCAGCTTGTTTTTCTCTAGGAATGCGTTGAAATTGAGGTTGACGTTGGCCATCTACAATATTTATAAAGACAACTTTTAGACTAAGTTCATGACAATTAAGTTCATTTAATCAAATTAAGTATGAACTCCCACTTAAATCGACATCCCTCTAGTCATCTAAGTGATACGTGATCCATGTTGCCTAACCCGTGTCCGATCATCACGTGAGACGAACTAGTCACCATGGTGAGCAACTTCATGCTGATCGTATTCAACCATACGACTCATGTTCGACCTTTGGTCTCTTGTATTCGAGATCATGTCTGTACATGCTAAGCTCGTCGAGTCAACGTAGGTGTTTCGCGTGTGTAAATCTGGCTTACACCCGTTGTATCTGAACGTTAGAATCTATCACACCCGATCATCATGTGGTGCTTCGAGACAACGATCCTTCACAACGGTGCACACTTAGGGGAATACGTTCTCGAAATTTTAAGAGGGATCATCTTATTATGCTACCATCGTTCTAAGCAATAAGATGAAAAACATGATAAACATCACAATGCAATCATATAGTGACATGATATGGACATTATCATCTTTGCTCTTTCGATCTCCATCTTCAGGCATCGCATGATCATCATTGTCACCGGCGTGACACCATGATCTCCATCATCATGATCTCCATCATCGTGTCTCCGTGAAGTCGTCACGCCAACTACTACTATCACTACTACTATAGCTAACCTTTAGCAATGAAGTAAAAGTAGTAAGCACATGGCGTTGCATCTCATACAATAAATTAAGACAACTCCTATGGCTCCTGCCGGTTGTCATACTCATCGACATGCAAGTCGTGAAACCTATTACAATAACATGATCATCTCATACATCATACATGCAACATCACAACTTTGGCCATATCACATCACATATCAAACCCTGCAAAAACAAGTTAGACGTCCTCTAATTGTTGTTGCAAGTTTTACGTGGCTGATTTGGGTTTCTAGCAAGAACGCCTTCTTACCTACGTGACAGCCACAACGATGATATGCCAAAGCTATTTACCCTTCGTAAGGACCCTTTTCATCAAATCCAATCTGACTAGAGTGGGAGAGACAGACACCCGCTAGCCACCTTTATGCACGGTGAGCATGTCTATCGGTGGAACCAGTCTCACGTAAGCGTACGTGTAAGGTCGGTCCGGGCCGCTTCATCCCACAATACCGCCGGAAAAGAATAAGACTAGTAGCGGCAAGCAATTGACAAATCATCGCCCACAACCTTTTGTGTTCTACTCGTGCATAGAATCTACGCATGGAAAATCTGGCTCTGATAGAACTGTTGGGAAACCTAGCATAAATTCTAAACATTTCCTACACATATTCAGATCTTCCTATGGAGAGACCAGCAACGAGAGAGGGGTGAGTGCATCTTCATACCTTTGAAGATCGCTAAGCGGAAGCGTTACTAGAACGCGGTTGATGGAGTCGTACTCGCAGAGATTCAGATCACGGTGTGATTCCGATCTAGTGCCGAACCACGGCACCTCCGCGTTCAACACACGTGCAGCCCAGTGACGTCTCCCGCACCTTGATCCAGCAAGGAGGAGGGAGAGGTTGGGGAAGATCTCCGGCAGCACGACGGCGTGGTGTCGATGGAGAGACGAGGTCTCCCGGCAGGGCTTCGTCAAGCACCGGCAGAGAGGAGGAGAAAGAAGGGCAGGGCTGCGCCGAGGGAGATGGGAAACAATGTGTCAACAGCCCCAAAAACCCCACTATTTATAGGAGGAGGGGAGGGGGGTGCACCACCCCTAGGGTTCCCACCCCAGGTGGTGTGGCAGCCCCCCCAGATGGGAGGTGCGGCGGCCAGGGCAGGGGGAGGGGTGGCGCACCCCTAGGTGGGCCTTAGGCCCACCAACGCATAGGGTTTCCCCCCCTCTCCACCTCCTGCACCTTGGGCTGAGTGTGGGGGGTGCACCAGCCCACCTAGGGGCTGGTTCCCTCCTGCACTTGGCCCATCTAGCCTCCTGGGGTCGTGGCCCCCTTCCGGTGGACCCCCGGGGCCAATTCCGGTGGTCCCGGTGGTCCCGGTACGTTACCTGCGACGCCCGAAACACTTCCAGTGTCCAAAACCATCCGTACTATATATCAATCTTTACCTTCGGACCATTCTAGAGCTCCTCGTGACGTCCGGGATCTCATCCGGGACTCCGAACATCCTTCGGTAACCTCGTATAACAATTCCCTATAACCCTAGCGTCATCGAACCTTAAGTGTGTAGACCCTACGGGTTCGGGAGACACGCAGACATGACCGAGACACCTCTCCGGCCAATAACCATGAGCGGGGTCTGGATACCCATGGTGGCTTTCACTTGCTCCACGATGATCTCATCGGATGAACCACGATGTGAAGTACTCAATCAATCCCGTATACAATTCCCTTTGTATGTCGGTATAGAACTTGCCCGAGATTCGATCGTCGGTATTCCTATACCTTGTTCAATCTCGTTACCGGTAAGTCTCTTTACTCGTTCCGTAGCACGTAATTGTGTGACTAACTCCTTAGTCACATTGAGCTCATGATGATGTTCTACCGAGTGGGCCCAGAGATACCTCTCCGTCACACGGAGTGACTAATCCCGATCTCGATTCGTACCAACCCAACACACACTTTCGGAGGTACCCGTAGTGCACCTTTATAGTCACCCAGTTACGTTGTGACGTTTGATACACCCAAAGCACTCCTACGGTATTCGGGAGTTGCACAATCTCACGGTCGAAGGAAAAGACACTTGACATTAGAAAAGCTTTAGCATACGAACAATACGATCTAGTGCTATGCTTAGGATTGGGTCTTGTCCATCACATCATTCTCCCAATGATGTGATACCGTTATCAATGACATCTAATTGCCATGACCAGGAAACCATGATCATCTATTGACTAACGAGCTAGTCAACTAGAGGCTTGCTAGGGGCACATTGTGATCTATTTATTCACACATGTATTACTCTTTCCTGTTAATACAATTATAGCATGAACAATAGACGATTATCATGAACAAGGAGATATGATAATAACCATTTTATTATTGCCTCTAGCGCATATTTCCAACAGTGTAAAGCGCATGAAGAAACTCCATACCGATGGACTTTTGGAGTCACTTGACTTTGATTCACTTGACACGTGTGAACCATGCCTCATGGGCAAGATGACTAAAACTCCGTTCTCCGGAACAATGGAGCGTGCAAGTGACTTGTTGGAAATCATACATACCGATGTGTGTGGTCCGATGAGTGTGGAGGCACGCGGTGGATATCGTTATTTTCTCACCTTCACTTACGATTTGAGTAGATATGGTTATGTCTACTTGATGAAGCACAAGTCTGAGACGTTTGAAAAGTTCAAACAATTTCAAAGTGAAGTCGAAAATCATCGTAACAAGAAGATCAAGTTCCTACGGTCTGATCGTGGGGGTGAGTATCTGAGTTTCGAGTTTGGTACTCACTTAAGACAATGTGGAATTGTTTCACAGTTGACACCGCGTGGAACAGCACAACGTAATGGTGTGTCCGAACATCGTAATCGTACTTTATTAGATATGGTGCAATCTATGATGTCTCTTACCTATTTGCCGTTATCGTTTTGGTGTTATGCATTAGAAACAACTGCATTCACTTTAAATAGGGCACCATCAAAATCGGTTGAGACGACACCATACGAACTGTGGTATGACAAAAGACCAAAGTTGTCATTTCTTAAAGTTTGGGGATGTGATTCTTATGTCAAAAAGCTTCAGCTTGAAAAGCTGGAACCCAAAGCGCAAAAGTGCGTCTTCATACGTGACCCAAAGGAGACAGTTGGGTATACCTTCTCTCTCAAATCCAAGGGCAAAGTGTTTGCTGCTAAAAACGGAGCTTTTCTTGAGAAGGAGTTTCTCTCGAAAGAATTGAGTGGGAGGAAGATAGAACTTGATGAGGTTGTCGAACCTCTAATTCCTCTTGATGGTGGCGCAGGGCAAGGGGAAACCCGTGTTGCTGCGGCACCGGTTGAGGAACAAGTTGATGGTGATGATGATCATGAAACTTCGGATCACCTTACTGTCAGACCTCGCAGGTCGACAAGATCATGTACCGCTCCAGAGTGGTACGGTAATCCTGTCTTGACGGTTATGTTGTTGGACAACAATGAACCTACGAATTATGAAGAAGCAATGGTGGGCCCGGATTCCAACATATGTCTGGAGGCCATGAAGACTGAGATAGGATCCATGTACGAGAACAAAGTGGACTTTAGAAGTACTACCTGAAGGTCGCAAGGCTATTCAGAACAAATGGATCTATAAGAAGAAGACAGACGCAGACGGTAATGTGACCGTTTATAAAGCTCGACTTGTGGCAAAGGGTTTTTCACAAGTTCAAGGAATTGACTACGATGAGACTTTCTCACCGATAGCGATGCTTAAGTCTGTCTGAATCATGTTAGCAATAGCTGCCTTCTACGATTATGAAATCTGGCAGATGGATGTCAAAACGGCGTTCCTTAACGGTTTTCTTAAGGAAGAGTTGTATATGATACAACCCGAAGGTTTTGTCGATCTAAGAATGCTGACAAAGTGTGCAAGATCCAGCGATCCATTTATGGACTGGTGCAAGCATCTCGGAGTTGGAATAAGTGTTTTGATGAGGTGATCAAAGCATCTGGGTTTATACAAGTGGTTGGAGAATCTTGTATTTACAAGAAAGTGAGTGGGAGCTCTGTGGCGTTTCTAATATTATATGTGGACGACATATTGCTGATTGGAAACAACTCGGAGCTTTTGGAGAGCATAAAAGGTTACTTCTATAAAAGTTTCTCAATTGAAGGACCTAGGAGAAGCTGCTTACATTCTAGGCATTAAGATCTATAGGAATAGATCGAAACGCCTCATAGGACTTTCACAAAGCACATACCTTGATAAAGTTTTGAAGAAGTTCAAAATGGATCAGTCCAAGAAAGGGTTCATGCCAGTATTACAAGGTATAAAATTGAGTAAGACTCAGTGCCCAGCAACTGCGGAAGATAGAAAGAGAATGAGTTCCGTCCCCTATGCTTCAGCCGTAGGTTCTATCATGTATGCAATGCTGTGCACTAGACCAGACGTCAGCTTGGCCGTAAGTATGGCAGGTAGGTTCCAGAGTAATCCAGGAGTGGATCACTGGACGATGGTCAAGAATATTCTGAAGTACCTGAAAAGGACTAAGGAAATGTTTCTCGTGTATGGAGGTGACACAGAGCTCGTCGTAAAAGATTACGTCGATGCAATTTTTGACACCGATTCGGATGACTCTAAGTCTCAAACTGGATACGTATTTATTCTTAATGAGGGTGCGGTAAGCTGGTGCAGTTCCAAGCAGAGCGTCATAGCAGATTCTACATGTGAAGCGGAGTACATGGCTGCCTCGGAGGCCGCAAAAGAGGGTGTCTGGATGAAGCAGTTCATGAAGATCTTGGAGTTGTGCCAAGTGCATTGGATCCATTGACTCTGTTATGTGACAACACTGGTGCCATTACCTTAGCAAAGGAACCAAGGTTTCTCAAGAAGACCAGACACATCAAACGACGCTTCAACCTCATCTGCGACTACGTCGAAGGAGAGGACGTGAATATTTGCAAAGTGCACAGGGATCTGAATGTAGCAGACTGATACGTCTCTGTCGTATCTATAATTTTTGATTGTTTCATGCCAATATTCTACAAGTTTCATATACTTTTGGCAACTTTTTATATTATATTTGGGACTAACATATTGATCCAGTGCCCAGTGTCGGTTCCTATTTGTTGCATGTTTTTTGTTTTGCACAATATCCATAACAAACGAAGTCCAAAGGTAGTAAAAACTTACGAGGATTTTTTTTTAATATTTATGATTTTTGGGAAGAAGAATCAACGCGAGGCGATGCACGGAGGGCCCACAAGACCTGTAGACGCCACCAGGAGGTATGGCGGCGGCTGGCAGGCTTGTGGCCACTCCTTAAGGTGGTTGGAGCCCTTCTTTCGGTGCAAGAAAGATAATATCCGGAAGAAAATCATGTTGAAATTTCAGCCGAATCGGAGTTACGGATCTCCGAGAATTTAAGAAATGGTGAAACGCAGAATCTGGGAGCGCAGAAACAGAAGGACACACACAGAGAGAGAGAGAGAGATCCAATCTAGGAGGGGCTCTCGCCCCTCCGCCGCCATGGAGACCATGGACCAAAGGGCAAACCCTTCTCCCATCTAGGGAGGAGGTCAAGGAAGAAGAAGAAGGATGGGGTCTCTCTCCCCCTCTCTCCCGGCGGCGCCGGAACGCCGTCCGGGACATCATCGTGTGACGGCGATCTACACCAACACCTCTGTCATCTTCACCAATATGTCCATCATCTTCCCCCATCTATATTCAGTGGCTCACTCTCCCGCAACCCGTTGTACCCTCTACTTGAACATGGTGCTTTATGCTACATATTATTATCCAATGATGTGTTGCTATCCTATGATGTTTGAGTAGATTATCGTTGTCCTATCGGTGATTGATGAATTGCTATGGTTGGTTTAATTTGCTTGTGGTTATGTTGTTGTCCTTTGGTGCCCATCATATGATAGCGCGTGTGGATCACACCATAGGGTAAGTTGTATGTTGATAATACTATGTATTGGCAGGCTAGAGTGACAGAAGCTTCAAACCTAGCATAGAAATTGATGCATATGGGATTGAAGGGGGACCAATATATCTTATTGCTATGGTTGGGTTTTACCTAAATGAATGTTAGTAGTTGCGGACGCTTGCTAATAGTTCCAATCATAAGTGCATAGAATTCCAAGTAAGGGATGACATGCTAGCAGAGGCCTCTCCCACATGATACTTGTTATCGATCTAGTAACGTAGTCAATTTCTTAGGGACAATTCCGCAACTCCTACCACCACTTTTCCACACTCGTTAGACACTCGTAGTTGTTTCTTTATCTAACCAGCCCTAGTTTTATTTATGTGTTCTTTACTTTCTTGCAATCATATCCTTTCACTCCTACAAAGTACTTCTAGTTTCATAATTGTTCTAGGTAAAGCGAACGTAAAGTGTGCGTAGAGTTGTATCGGTGGTCGATAGAACTTGAGGGAATATTTGTCCTACCTTTAGCTCCTCTTGGGTTCGACACTCTTACTTATCGAGAAAGGCTACAATTGATCCCCTATACTTGTGGGTTATCAAGACCGTTTTCTGGCGCCGTTGCCGGGGAGCAATAGCGTGGGGAGAATACTCTCGTGTGTGCTTGTTTGCTTTATCACTAAGTAGATTTATTTTTTGTTCTAAGTAGTTCTCTATCTTTAGTTATGGATATGGAACATGAAATACCAAAAAAATTAGGTGTACTTGCTACTCATGGAGATGGGGAACCTCCTAAAACCCTCGACGCTCGTTATGTGGAAAATATTATGCACTTCTTTAATAATCCTGAGAAAGCCCCATTCAATTATATAATGGGATACACGTTGGATCAACGTGAATACTTTAGGGATTATCGCTTGACTCAAAAAGGAGAAATTTTATGGGATCAAATCCATTTGTTGAAATGGTATGCTCGGGAACTATGCAAGAGATATGGTGTTACTTGTTGCTCTAGGATGAAGGCTCCACACCTTCCCTTTTCTTGTGAGTTTAATGATCATAGAACCTTGGCTTCTTATGCTAATGTTATATATGATTACTATGATATGGATCAAATAGAAGAGTTTGTTGCTTTGATGGGTGCTTATGAAATTGAGGCTCTGTTTAAAAGGTGTGATGATGCTCCTTACCGATCTGAAAATTTGGCTATGCTTCGTTATTGTTATACTAATTATGAATATAATGCCCATATTGAACGATTTAAGGAGAAATCCTATGCTACCCAAGAAGAGACTATTATTTTCTAGAAAACTATGGAAGAAGAAAATGCTAAAATTGTGAGCTCATTAGATGAAAAAGATGACGAGGAGAGCGAAGAACAAAAGGAGGAAGAACGGACTAGCTACCCGTGTCCACCTTCTAATGAGAGTAACTCTTCTACTCATACATTATTTAATTTCTCTTTGTTCTTACCCAAGGATGAATGCTATGATCCCTTGGATTCGTTTGAAATATCCCTTTTTGATGAACTTGATGCTTGCTACGCTTGTGGCCATGATGCCAATATGAATGATGGTTATGACGATGAGCTAGCTATAGTTCCTTATGTTACACATGATGATTTTTATGAATATAATATGCATGTGCTTGCTGCTCCTACTTGCAATTATTATGAGAGAGGAACTACATCTCCACCTCTCTATGTTTCCAATACGATAAAATTGCAAGAAACTGCTTATGCTATGTATTGGCCTTTACTTGGTGTGCATGAATTGTTCTTTTATGACATGCCAATGCATAGGAAGAGAGTTAGACTTCGTCATTGCATGATATATGTTACCTTGTGCTCACTACTAAATTTCAAATCATTGCTAATTAAAATTGGCTTTGATATACCTTGGGATCCGGGTGGATCCATTACTTGAGAACTTTATGCCTAGCTTAATGGCTTTAAAGAAAGCGCTGCCTGGGAGACAACCCGGAAGTTTTCGAGAGTCATTTATTTCTGTTGAGTTCTTTTATTTAGTTTAAAAACAAAAAAAATATAGAGGGGAACTTGAAACTTTTTCAAAAAGAGAAGCGATTGAAAGGTGGTGCATTGCGGAAGTGAGGGTCGACCTTGAACACTTGTGTTCATGCTCATGGAAACAATGTAGAATTTTTCATGGAAGTTTCTCACAAAAATAATTATCCCCTTGTAAAATTCCTTTGTGTTTAAAAAAAATAATGTGCCAAGCAAAGACTTTATGATTAGTTTGGGTGATAGTTGTTTGATCACGCTGAGAAAAGATAGAAACTTTCTGCTCACGAAATTAATTTTAGTTTTTATTCTGGAAGATATTTTGAGTTGATTCTTCTTTATGCTGATTGATATGCAAATTTTCCAGACGTTCGTAATTTTTCAGATTTTTTGAGATATCAGAAGTATACAGAATATACATATTGCTACAGACTGTTCTGTTTTGATAGATTCTGTTTTCTATGCATTGTTCTCTTATTTTGATGAGTCTATGGGTAGTATCGGGGGTATGAACTATGGTGAAGTTGGATTACAGTAGATATAATGCTAATATGAATTTAGAATGAGTTCACAACATTAATTGAAGTGGTGATTTATTTTATTATACTAACGGATCTCAGGAAGTTTTGTTGAGTTTTGTGTGATTGAAGTTTTCAAGTTTTGGGTGAGAGCACGATGGATGAAGGAATAAGGAGAGGCAAGAGCCTAAGCTTGGGGATGCCCGAGGCACCCCAAGGTAATATTCAAGGAAGACTCAAGCGTCTAAGCTTGGGGATGCCCCGGAAGGCATCCCCTCTTTCGTCTACAATCTATCGGTAATTTTACTCGGAGCTATATTTTAATTCGTCACATGATATGTGCAAATGCTTGGAGCGTCTTTTGTGTTTATTTTTTTCTTTTTATTTTATGCACCATGCTGGTATGAGATAGTCCTTGGTTGGCTTTATAGAATTCTTCTTGTGCTTCACTTATATCTTTTGAAGTTTGGATTGCCTGTTTCCCTACACATAGAAAACCACCATTTGTAGAATGCTCTTTTGCTTCACTTATATTTGTTAGAGGGGGGCACATCTTTTGTAGAAAGAATTAAACTCTCATGCTTCACTTATACCTATTTAGAGAGTTAACAGGAGTTGGTCATTCACATGGTTAGTCATAAAACCCTACATAAAACTTGCAGATCATTGAATATGATATGTTTGATTCCTTGCAATAGTTTTGCGACATGAATATGTGATATTAGAGTCATGCTAGTGAGTAATTGTGTTTTTTTAGTTATACTTGTGTTAAGGTTTTTGATTCTCGTAGCATGCACGTATGGTGAACCGTTATGTGATGAAGTCGGAGCATGATTTATTTATTGATTGTCATCCTTTGTGTGGAGGTCGGGATCGCGCGATGGTTAACTCCTACCAACCTTTCCCCTAGGAGCATGCGTGTAGTACCTTGTTTCGATGATTAATAGACTTTTGCAATAATTATGTGAGTTCTTTATGACTAATGTTGAGTCCACGGATTATACGCACTCTCACCCTTCCACCATTGCTAGCCTCTCTAGTACCGCGCAACTTTCGCCGGTGCATTACACCCACCATATAGCCTCCCTCAAAACAGCCACCATACCTACCTATTATGGCATTTTCATAGCCATTCCGAGATATATTACCATGCAACTACCACTGTTCCGTCTCATGACATGTGCCACCACTTCCATATTGCCATTGCATGATCGTAAGATAGCTAGCATGATGTTTCCATGCCTTGTCCGTTTTTTGATGCCATTGCTATGCTAGATCATTGTCACGGTACACTACCGAAGGCATTTCATATAGAGTCATCACTTCTCTAAGTTTTGAGTTGTAAGTGTGATGATCATTATTAATAGAGCATTGTCCCATGTGAGGAAATAAAAGAGGCCAGCGAAGCCCATTTACAAAAAAGAGGCCAAAGATGCCCACCAAAATAATAAAAAATATATATATAAGAGGCCGAAGAGCCCACAAAAAATGAGAGAAAAGAGAGAAGGGAGAATTGCTACTATCCTCTTTCCACACTTATGCTTCAAATAACACTATGATCTTCATGATAGAGAGTCTCCTATGTTATCACTTCCATATACTAGTGGGAAATTTTCATTATATAGCTTGGCTTGTATATTCAAATGATGGGCTTCCTCAAAATTGCCCTAGGTCTTCGTGAGCAAGCAAGTTGGGTGCACACCCACTAGTTTCTTTTGTGAGCTTTCATGCACTTATAAGCTCTAGTGCATCCGTTGGGTGGCAATCCCTACTCACTCACATTGATATCTATTGATGGGCATATCCATAGCCCGTTGATACGCCTAGTTGATGTGAGACTATCTCCTCCTTTTTTGTCTTCACCACGACCACCATATTCTATTCCACCTATAGTGCTATGTCCATGGCTCACGCTCATGTATTGCGTGAAAGTTGAAAAGGTTTGAGAACACTAAAGTATGAAACAGTTGCTTGGCTAAAACCGGGGTTGTGCATGATTTAAATACATTGTGTGGGGAAGATGGAGCATAGCCAGACTATATGATTTTGTAGGGATAACTTTCTTTGGCCATGATATTTTCAGAAGACATGATTGCTTTGTTAGTATGCTTGAAATATTATTGTCTTTATGTCAAATGATAGGATATTGCTTCGAATCACTCATGTTTTAGTATTCATGCCATGATTAGATTATATGATCAAGATTATGCTAGGTAGCATTCCAGATCAAAAAATATCATTTTTATGATTTACCTACTCGAGGACGAGCAGGAATTAAGCTTGGGGATGCTGATACGTATCCTTCGTATCTATAATTTTTGATTGTTTCATGCCAATATTCTACAAGTTTCATATACTTTTGGCAACTTTTTATATTATTTTTGGGACTAACGTATTGATCCAGTGCCCAGTGCCAGTTCCTCTTTGTTGCATGTTTCGCAGAATATCCTTACCAAACGAAGTCCAAACGTAATAAAAACTTACGGCGATTTTTTTGGAATATTTATGATTTTTGGGAAGAAGAATCAACGCGAGGCGATGCACGGAGGGCCCACAAGTCCTGTAGCCACCACCAGGAGGTACGGAGGCGGCTGGCGGGCTTGTGGCCACTCCTTAAGGCGGTTGGAGCCCTTCTTTCGCCGCAAGAAAGATAATATCCGGAAGAAAATCGTGTTAAAATTTCAGCCCAATAGGAGTTATGGATCTCCGGGAATTTAAGAAATGGTGAAACGCAGAATCTGGGAGCGCAGAAACAGAAGGACACACACAGAGAGAGAGATCCAATCTAGGAGGGGCTCTCGCCCCTCCGCCGCCATGGAGACCATGGACTAGAGGGGAAACCCTTCTCCCATCTAGTGAGGAGGTCAAGGAAGAATAAGAAGGATGGGGTCTCTCTCCCCCTCTCTCCCAGCGGTGCCGGAACGCCGCCTGGGACATCATCGTGTGACGGCGATCTACACCAACACCTCCGTTATCTTCACCAACATGTCCATCATCTTCCCCCATCTATATTCAGCGGTTCACTCTCCCGCAGCCCGCTGTACCCTCTACTTGAACATGGTGCTTTATGCTACATATTATTATCCAATGATGTGTTGCTATCCTATGATGTTTGAGTAGATTATCGTTGTCCTATCGGTCATTGATGAATTGCTATGGTTGGTTTAATTTGCTTGTGGTTATGTTGCTGTCCTTTGGTGCCCATCATATGATAGTGTGCGTGGATCACACCATAGGGTAAGTTGTATGTTGATAAGACTATGTATTGGCAGGCTAGAGTGACAGAAGCTTCAAACCTAGCATAGAAATTGATGCATACGGGATTGAAGGGGGGCCAATATATCTTATTGCTATGGTTGGGTTTTACCTTAATGAATGTTAGTAGTTGCGGACGCTTGCTAATAGTTCCAATCATAAGTGCATAGAATTCCAAGTAAGGGATGACATGCTAGCAGAGTCCTCTCCCACAAGATACTTGCTATCGATCTAGTAACGTAGTCAATTGCTTAGGGACAATTCGCAACTTCTACCACCACTTTTCCACACTCGTTAATCACTCGTAGTTGTTTCTTTATCTAACCAGCCCCTAGTTTTATTTACGTGTTCTTTACTTTCTTGCAAGCCTATCCTTTCACTCCTACAAAGTACTTCTAGTTTCATACTTGTTCTGGGTAAAGCGAACGTAAAGTGAGCGTAGAGTTGTATCGGTGGTCGATTGAACTTGAGGGAATATTTGTCCTACCTTTAGCTCCTCATTGGTTCGACACTCTTACTTATCGAGAAAGGCTACAATTGATCCCCTATACTTTTGGGTTATCACAGACCCTCTGACTAAGCCTCTTCCACGGGCAAAACATGATCAACAACAGAACTGTATGGGTGTTCGATCTATTACAATGTAAATCGCATGGCGATGTGAGGACTAGATTATTGACTCTAGTGTAAGTGGGAGACTGTTGGAAATATGCCCTAGAGGCAATGATAAATAGTCATTATTATATTTCCTGTTTAAAGATAATCGTTTATTATCCATGCTATAATTGTATTGAATGAAAACATAGATACATGTGTGGATAAATAGACACAACAATGTCCCTAGCAAGCCTCTAGTTGGCTAGCCAGTTGATCAAGGATAGTCAAGGTTTTCTGACTATGTGCAAAGTGTTGTTGCTTGATGACTCGATCACATCATTAGGAGAATCATGTGATGAATTAGACCCAAACTATGAACGTAGCATATTGATCGTGTCATTTTATTGCTATTGTTTTCTGCGTGTCAAGTATTTGTTCCTATGACCATCAGATCATATAACCCACTGGCACGGGAGGGATGCCTTGTGTGTATCAAACGTCACAACGTAACTGGGTGACTATAAAGGTGTTCTATAGGTATCTCCGAAGGTGTCCGTTGGGTTAGTATGGATCAAGACTGGGATTTGTCACTCCGTGTGACGGAGAGGTATCTCGGGGCCCACTCGGTAATACAACATCACACACAAGCCTTGCAAGCAATGTGACTAAGTGTAAGTCACGGGATCTTGTATTACGGAACGAGAAAATAGACTTGCCGGTAACGAGATTGAAATAGGTATGCAGATATCGATGATCGAATCTCGGGCAAGTAACATACCGAAGGACAAAGGGAATGACATACGGGATTGCCTGAATCCTTAACACTGAGGTTCAACCGATAAGTTATTCGGAGAATATGTAGGATCTAATATGGGCATCCATGTCCCGCTATTGGATATTGACCAAGGAGTACCTCGGGACATGTCTGCATAGTTCTCGAACCCGCAGGGTCTGCACACTTAAGGTTCGGCAATGTTTTAGTATAGTTGAGTGATATGTGTGGTTACCGAATGTTGTTCGGAGTCCCGAATGAGATCACGGATGTCACGAGGGTTTCCGGAGTGGTCCGGAGACGTAGATTGATATATAGGATGACCTCATTTGATTACCAGAAAGTTTTCGGGCATTACTGGGAATGTACCGGGAGTGACGAATGGGTTCCGGATGTTCACTGGGGGGGCAGCCCACCCGGGGGAAGCCCATAGGCCTTAGGGATGCCGCACCAGCCCTTAGTGGCCTGGTTGGATAGCCCAAGAGGCCCTATGCGCAGGAGATAAGAAATCAAAGGAAAAGGAAAAGAAAAAGAGGTGGGAAGGAAGGGAAGGACTCCACCTTCCAGTCCTAGTTGGACTAGGATTGGAGGTGGACTCCTCCACCTCCTTGGTCGTCGGACCCTTGGGGTCTTGGACCCCAAGGCAAGCCTCCCCACCCCTCCTCCTATATATAGTGAAGGTCTAGGGCTGATTTGAGACAACGTTGCCACGGCAGCCCGACCACAAAACATCATGGTTTTTCCTCTAGATCGTATTTTTGCAGAGCTCGAGCGGAGCCCTGCAGGAGTAGATCCTTCACCACCACCGGAGCGCCGTGACGCTGCAGGAGAACTCATCTACTTCTCTGTCTTGCTTGCTGGATCAAGAAGGCCGAGATCATCGTCGAGTTGTACGTGTGCTGAACGCGGAGGTGTCGTCCGTTCGGCACTAGATCGGAGCGGATCGTGGGACGGATCACGGGACGGTTCGTGGGACGGTTCGCGGGGCGGATCGAGGGATGTGAGGACGTTCCACTACATCAACCGCGTTTCTTAACGCTTCCTGTTGTGCGATCTACAAGGGTACGTAGATCCAAAGCTCCTCTCGTAGATGGACATCACCATGATAGGTCTTCGTGCACGTAGGAAATTTTTTGTTTCCCATGCGACGTTCCTCAACAAAGAGCATCTCAACTAGGGAGACCAGGAGCAAGGTTGTGAAGCCAGCTGCGAACACAAGGAGCAAGTGAAGATTTGAATTTGAACTTTGAGGGAGAGTCAATGGCTTAAAACTTAGTAGATTTGTATTAAGAGGTTTGTGTTGTCAATTTGAGCTATTGTGAAAACTTATCTGTTGTAATAAGGGATTGCTTGTAATAATTTGAGCTAATTTGAAAATTTCCATCTAAATTTGAATTTGAATCGGTATTTTAACTTGAGCCAAAATTTGAATTTCAGCCAAAGTTGAAGTTGAACAAACATATGAGGTACATTGCTTTGTGCTATGTATTTGATCGAACATTTGAAATCCAATATTTGTAGAAGATCAATCCAAATGAGAAATGGAGAAATGTGCTAGAAACGATCTCAAAACCTAGGGTAAATAGGCCTATTTGTAATCAAGTTTTTTTTACCTTCTCTAAATGATGCATATTTTTTTATTAACACTTGTTCTGTATATATAGGGTAAAAATGAAGTCTTACTATTTACTGAATTAATATTCATATTACTACAAAAAAATTTAAAAATATGCTTTTAAATCAAAACCGTCAAATAACACGATTTAGATTGAAAATGGAAAAGTAAGTTCAGATCCTTCTTATTTTGATTTTTTTTCATACGTGATAGCTCATTTGTGTTAAGATTTTTTTCATGAAAATGACCTACACCAAGTTTATATTTATTTTCTCACAACCATGTCACATATGACGACAATGTGCGCAAGAATGGTAATATTTCGATTTTTTTGAATTACTTATGCTCATTTGAACTTGATTTCAACGACTCACTTCAAAAAATGTTTTTTCAAAAAAAATTCCGTGTACCAAGTTTATAATTTTTTTGATAACTTTGTCACATAAACGGACAAACTACGCTAGAATTTTATTTTTATGATTTTTTTAATTTAGTTATTGTCATTTGAAATCTGGTCAAACCCTAATAACCATGTTGACTCGCTCATAACCCCGCGGAATGGTCCCAACCGTTGGATAACCCTAGCGCCAAACTCCACCTGTCCGATCTAGTCAAACCCTCAAAACCCTGTCGGCTGGTCCCAACCGTCGGGTAACCCTAGCGCCAAACTCCACCCGTCCGATATGGCCTTCTACATGGAATTCCACGGGCGATCCGTGTGACGATGGTTCTGCATCCTGATTGGCTACAGAGCAACCCCGTGCTCGCCCAATTGCTTTCCCCATATGCTTCTTCTTTGACAGAGCAACCTCCCTTCCTTTGCTTCTTCCTTGACAAAGCAACCTCCGTTCCTCTGCTTCTTCTCTCTGGCAATATGTCGAGCTTCTCGCCAGCCTCCAATCCCACATGGTCGGTGTATGGTCCAATGCCGATGACTCGATGCCCAGACTACCCACGCACTGCGGCACTGAAGTGGTTGACTTCGAAGGAGCACAAGAATGGGAACTATGAGCGCGAGTTCGTCAAATGCGAGAGCAGGCTGGAGGGGCAGGTTAGACCTGAGTTCTTCTCGCATACTTTATCTTTAATTTTATTTCTGTTAGATTTGGGATTCAGTGTTCATAATTTCGTTTTCAGATCTTGAATAAATGCAACTATTTTGAGTGGATGGATGCATACATCCAGAGGCTTCAAGGGTTGGGCTTGCTGGATTCGAGGGGGATGCAACCCGTGAGCTCAATCAACTGTTGGTTGTGGAGAATTTGCCCCATGACAGTGCTGCTCCGACAGCGGGGGATGCAGAACTGAAGGGGGAATTGAAGAAGATGAACAAGAACTTGAGGCAGCTAATTGAATTGAAGAAGCAATGTAATCTGGTAGCTTTAGGAATACTTGCTCTAGGATTTTTTTACTTGATGGTCATATCTCATTAGAGATGTTTGTTCTGTGTTGTTGCTACTATTTAGCTTCATCCATGTCATGGAACCTTAATGTGATGGATTTCACCGTGTGTACCTCAAATGCAAGAGCAAACCTTGCAACTCATGATCTCTGAATGTATGCAGTTTAGTGTTAGCTTTCAACACTTTCAGTTTCATCAGAAGAAAACTACCAGTTTAGTGTTATCATTTTTTCAGTTATTTTGTTAGCTAACCTAGACTTTTGGATCATACCCTACCTCGTCGGATGATAGTAAGCAGTACTTGTGCAGCAGAAATACATCAAGTTCATCTCTTCTTTCTTGCACTTGCCAAATTTTCTCCTCGAGTTCGTTAGTTACACTAACTACTAGAGAAAAAACTAGTTTGCGGGCCCGAAGAAAATCAAGCTGCAATAAGCCCACATAGGATAAAGGAATGAGGCCCAGAAACAAGTGATGGCTCTTTTTTTTGAATGATTGCTTTGTTCTTTTTTGTTTCTGGTTGATTTTTTCAATAATTTGATTGCGCAAGCTCACAAGCTAGTATAAGCCGTGTACAATACTGCCTCCTTTCCAGTTTATAAGGCTCATCTCAAAAAAATTAAATTTCCATTATATTAGACTCATTTTAAGTCTAATTGAGTTAAAGTGCTTTGAGTCCGACGCCATATTTAATTCATAGAGATTAGAGAAAGGAAATTAGTGTCTATACATCTATCTTTTTCTACATTTACCATGTAAGTCCACCATGCAATTTTTAGAAGGCATCCCGAAACACATCATTTTTACTTACTCCCTCTATCCAGGTGCATTAGGCGCCTAAGAAAAGGCACTGCAATTTAGGTAGGTCTAGATTGGCTGCAACGATAATTATGGACCCAAGAGATAGCCTTTCTCTAAACAAGACCAAAAGCAGTGGTACATTCTGTAATAAATGCAGTGTCATTTAAGCTAATCCATGCAAAAACTGCACCCAACCGACTAACTTTCTTGCCTAATCAGCGCACCCATCCTTTGCATGCATTCGTGGTTTGCTCCTTTCCCATCTCAAAAGAATATAATGATAGAAACAAATGTGCATGCGGCGAAGGTGAGGGGGAGGTTAGTTGAGGGTCATGCATGGGTAACAAAGCCTCTTGATTACAAGTGTGCCTTATACTTTTGGAACTTTAAAATTCTCTTAGGTGCCCAACACACCTAGACAGAGGGAGTAGTTTGGTTAGTTTTCCCCACATCTATTAGCCGTGTCAAAACTTGGGACAAACGAAATACAATTATAACAATGCATTAATACAATTATAACAAGTTCCCCCCACATCAATTAGCCATGACTTGTATGAGCCGTGCATGCATTTACATGGGCCTGAGATGCACCCGTTTGCATTGAGCTGGTTCCTTTTCCAACAAATAACACACATAACAAATAACACACATAACTTAGATAAATAAAAGCGAAGGAAGAAAAGTCAGGCTCCCGTTTCCAACAAATTGCATACATAACTTAGATAAATAAAAGCGAAGGGATAAAAGTTCTTACATATAATAAAACGACACACATAACTTAGATAACGATACATATACATATGATAACACGACATAGGTAGGGCAACACCGCCACGTCTTCACCGTCGTCTTCGCCGCCGTCTTCACTCCTCCTCCTCCCGGCCGTTCTCGTCGAGGTAGTACAGGAGGTTGTGCATGCGGTTGGTAACTGGGAAGATGCTTTTGAAGTCGGTGAAGATGTTGTAGGTGGTGAATGCGATGAACTCACACCCACACCAAAACACCTTGCCGAGTAGGTAGTAGGCATCAAACATGTTGATGAAGTGGGCAATGAGCCCTATCGCTAGAGCTTGGCTGTTGGGACGATGTTCCTCGAGGCGGAACATGTGCGGCGAGCCCTCCGGGAGGTGGCTAAAGCTCGCACGAAGGAACGACCCAGCAAGCTCACGAGAACTCCTCCAGCGTGAGAACGACCACACGCGGACCGAGCGCTCGACGATGGCGAAGGCGGGGTACCACATCTCTGGCACGATGGGCGACAGGACGAACGTCGGCCCGTTGAACTGCACCGTCGTTGCATCGTTGCGTGTTTGCTTTGTCTTTTGGGGAACAAGAGAAGGGGGGAGGCGCAGATGGATGTGTAAAAGGAAGAGGCAAACTAGGGCAGTTAAATAGCCGCGGGAGAGGAAGAGGAGAGGTTCAATGAAACGGCGTCGTGACTCGAATGCATGCGAATCAATGCGACCGTGAACCGATGCCATCGTGTGAAATGACACAGCAACTGAATCGAGGGTGCACCGCCTCTGCGAGCATGTGTTACTCGACTCGTCAAACGACTACGCGTGTGCTCTGCGCGCAACTGAATCGAGCGTGCACGTCTGCCTGCGAGGTGTGAAATGACGGGATGGATGTGAACGTATGCCTGCAACGTGTGATCCAGCGATGGAGGGACTGAATCGACGCCTGCGGAGCGACTGGATCGAGCGGCAGCCATGCGTCAGCGATCCAACGATGCGTGCATGCCATGCGTGGAGCGATGCGTGCGTGCCGGCGTGCATTCATGCTAGCAGGTTGATGCATGCATTGCAGGTTGCGTCGATGCCAAAGTCGGGCATGCATAAAAGGCTGTTATTTTATTACGGGGCTAGTCCACAAACACAAACACAGCCCAACCAGCAAAGCCACATAGCGACAACCAACAAAGTCCAACGTCCCCCTCAACAGACCAACGTGACCCCACTCGTCCGAGTTAAGAGTCAAGACGAAAAACATCTGCTATGAGCATTTGTGAGAGTTTCAACTAAGGAAGTGGGGAAAAGTGAGCACAAGTTTGGAGCATGGGGAAAACTGAGCACAACTAAGGAACCAGGGGCACTAAATTAAATATCCCATTTTAAAACCCGCGTATCTTTTAAACCGTGCGTCGGATCGAAATAAGTTAGATATGTAAAACATGTAGAATTCCGCGTAGATTAATATTTTCCAACTCTCATGCATGTTTAAGGATGTTAGATGTGCTGTTTGCATCGTTCGCATGTCAACGAGATAGAAACGGTTTAGGTTGTAGTTAATTAACCGTAGCTCCATTGGAGATGAGCCATATATGTAAATGGACTAGAACGATGAGTGGAATCACGTGAACCACTTTGTTTTTCCGTTTAATAAACATAAAATGTGAATAGGACAGATCTGGACAGATTACAAAGTTAACACATGGGGTCATTTCGAAGATGCTATAGGTTGTTTCCGACCTCATTTCAAATGCCTAGATAGGTAGTTTAATTTGTGTTTCACCCCTTGCCATGTTTAAAAACATTTAATATAGCCGTGTACCTAAACGGGAGTGAACTAGATAATTAAATGTGGAGTTCCGTCAATATGCAACTCGTTGCATATTTAGCTTCACTTAATGTGTAGCGTTTGACTGTGTGAATTGCCATGCCATGCCTTGCATATTTTAAACTGATCATGCATCATATGTGCTTGCATCATGTCGTGCATGTGATGTGGTAAATATCATGTGTTGATTCTTGTTTCTGGTTTGCTTCGTCTCGATAGAGTTCCGCAAGCGTGTCAGAATGTGAGGATCCGTTCGACTACGTCAGTTCGTCTGCTTCACGGAGTCGTTCTTCTTCCAAGCAGGATCTCAGGCAAGATGATCATTTCCCTATATACCATTAACATCATTGCCATGCTAGTTATGTCGTTTCTACCATTGTGTCTCGCTGCCTACCACCTGTTAAATATCAGCCTCCCAACATTGCCATGAAAACCTTCAACCTTTCTACAACCTAGCAAACCACTGATTGGCTATGTTATCGCTTGCTTAACCATTTGGATAGCTTTGCTAGTTGCAGGCGCTGTTGCTTCCATGTGATAACATGGGTTCCTTGTTATATCACCATATTATTCCTAATTAATCTAATGGACCTATATACTTGGTAAAAGGTGGAAGGCTTAGCCTTCTAGCCTGGTGTTTTGTTCCACCTTTGCCGCCTTAGTTTCGG
Source organism: Hordeum vulgare subsp. vulgare (assembly GCF_904849725.1). Lineage (NCBI taxonomy): Eukaryota > Viridiplantae > Streptophyta > Magnoliopsida > Poales > Poaceae > Hordeum > Hordeum vulgare. The sequence goes on from NC_058523.1 coordinate 464,110,226, forward strand.
CTACCGGTGTTATGTTCCATAAATGAGCACTCCTAACATGCTTGGGGTTGTTATGGGGACCCCCCATATTCTCGCTTTGGGATAAAGGTCGTGTGGCAAGGCCCAACATTGGTACTATATTTGCCCAACATAATAATTCTGCTAATACTGAAAAACATAGGGCGTCATGAACACAAGGAGTAATTCAACATATTACAGGGAGGGCTAGTGCTGATGGTGCTGGTCCAAAACAGAGCACTGTGCGGGGCCAACCCGGGGCAACTCGGGTGGTGTCTATCAGGACATGTACACTAGCTTATCCGTCGCGTCCTGAGAACGAGATATGCGGCTCCTATTGGGATCGTCGACATGTCGGCCGGCGTTGCTCGACTTGTTTTACCTTTCTCGAGCCTCTTGTGTGAGGTATTCCAAGGATGCTTTGGGTTATCTCGAGCTTGAGGTTTTCCAATAGGAACCCGAGGAGATCACGGGTTTCCCTGATCGAGGTCATTTTGTCGCAGCGTGTCGTAGTTTGTGATGGACTAGTTGGAGCACCCGAGCAGGGTTAAATCTTTCAGAAATACGTGCTCGCGGTTACGTGGCAACGTGGAAACTTTGTTTAACATTCGGATCTAGATAACTTGAAGTTAAATTAATTAGAACTTGCCAACTGAGTGTGTAAGTGTGACTATCTCTTTCGTGATCTCCTTCTCCGATCGAGGACACGGTGGGGTTATGTCTGACGTAAGTAGGTGTTTAGGATCATTCATTTGATTATCAGTAGTTCACGTCCGCTATGCGTAGATGATCTCCCTCTTATTCTTGTACTCGTAAGTTAGCCACCTCAAATAAATGCTTAGTCGCTTGCTGCAGCCTAAACCTGGGCATAGTCCGGGCCGGGCTTTAAAAAGCCCAAACGGGAAAACTCAGGCCCGAGCCCGGCCCGACTGTCGGGCCTAACAAACCAGGCCTGAACCCGGCCCAAACATGCAAAGCTCTGTAAAGCCCGACAGCCTTAAAAAATAGGTTTTCCAAGCCAGAGCCCGGCCCGGTCTACTCTTCGGGCTTACTTTTCAGGCCCAAGGCCCGCCCGATGGCACGATCAGGCCCGACCCAGCCCGGGATTTTTGGGCCGGGTCGGCCGGGTCGGGGCCGGCCGGGTCGTGTTGGGTCGGTCGAGCCGGGCTGCCCATGCCCAGATGTACTGCAGCCTCACCCATTAAGCTTTGCTAGTTTTGATACCTTTGGAAACGAGATTGCTGAGTCCCTGTGGCTCACAGATTACTATAACACCAGTTGCAGGTACAGATAAAGATTTACTTTGACGTGAGCGCGATGATTGTGCTATTTGGAGTTTCTTCTTCTTCATCATCGTTCTAGGATGGGTTCCAGGCCGGCAGCTTGGGATAGCAAGAACGGACCTCATTCTTTTATCGTTTGTTTTTGTCCGTAGATGGACCCTGCTCTTCTTCATGATGATTCTATGTATTGTACTGATGTGACTCTGATGTAGCTTGTGGCGAGTGTAAGCTAACTCCTTATACTCATCTTTTCAGTACATGTACTTGTAACGATATCCATTCTTGCGAAATGACGGGATGCGTTTCTATCCCTATCAAGGCCCTCGCGCCAAAATAAGGATAGGACCGCATCTTGGGCGTTACAAGTTGGTATCAAAGCAGTACCGACCTAGGAGCCCCCTTGATTGATCGAACTTGGCCGAGTCGAGTCTAGGGAAAAAATGCATTGAGTCTAGTTATATATGGGAGAGTAGGATTCTTTTTTCTTCTCTTCTATGCTCTGGTGAGGAATCTTGATGTAATAATTTTAATTCTACTCCGCTTCTCACTCAAAAAAAAATTAGGGTCACGCGGATAGTTTTGGAATCTATATGATGTCGATGTGACGGAGTTCTGACTTGGTCCCTCCTGCTGTGTTGATTTTATTCCGGGCAGTTGAGCTCCAAGGGATTCTTGAGCACATCGTTAGCATTCAAATTTCTTAGTATCTCAGGACGAAGGATGTTCGAAATTGCTTCAATACTATTAGTGGCGAGATAACCCCGGCATCCCGAGTATTCGTGTAGAGAGTTCGGGGGTACCGCCATACTTGGTATCGTTGTGTTTTCGAGGATTCGAGATAGATGAGTTCCCGAGATCTCTGGTTATGTGTTGACTCATGTGATACACTAGGCGAGTAGTGTTATTGCTAGGAGTTGAGTGATGGATTTTACTCCTTGTATCCGTGGACCCGATTGCATTACCAGAAATTTTGGGCGTTCTTAGGTGGGAATTCAAGTAGCTACTTACAGGCAATCTTCCAACAGATGCATGACGTGAGGTTGGGGTTCGACATCTAGTGGATTCGTTTGTTCACGCTCGTCTTACAGTGGTTCTCGTTATGTCTTAAATAGTCCCTATAGCTAGCTACAACATGGGGACGCTTTGTATGTCGTGTGCACTGCCTTGTACATGATGGCTATTGTAGGATAGAGCCTGTGTGATCCTATCCACGAAAATATCGGACGAAATCTCTGTCATGAATTTGTTCCGACTTGTTCCGTAAGCCTCATCCGTTTTTTTGTTGGAATATGGTAATTCGAGTTGCTTCGATGGCAAGTGGTGGATTCATATCTTCCAAGAGGTGTCCTCATATTTTTATGGGAATGGAAATTATTTTGAACAATCAAGTTGTCTTATCAATTTCTCTCAACCGGAGTCATCATGTCAATTCTTTTCATCTGCGTCCTTCTCTTCAAGTCAATTCTATCCTTTTCGAGATTTGCAAGATCAATCTCTCATTTCTTTCCGGAGTTCATCTCATCTATTCCAAGTTGTCTTTGTTTTTCCCCTCCCACCCACCGTTTTCTTCGGTGATTAGATTGTCATCCTAGTCTCTTCCTTTTCAGTGTTGCTTCCGCTATTTCTTATTATGTTTCGTAACCGGTGATTTATTGTGAAGATTTTCAGAGGTTTCAGTTCATCATTCTTCATTCTTGTTATTCTTCTCCGATGGGTTCAATTCAACCTTTAGGTGTTCATCATATCCTCTTCACACTTTAAATTCTTTCCCATGTTGGTAATTCATATCTAGTCTTTTTGTTTTTCATCTCTTTCTATTCTATCCGGAGTGCTGAAGATATCTCAGAAGTTTTTTGTTTTCAATCCTTTCAATTAATTCGAGGTTCTCACCTCATCAAGTTTTCTTTGTACCAGTGCAATCTCTCTATTCTAATCAATTGTTTCAATGGTGTTTTCTTTTAGTGGGCCCATAACCCATAGGTTTTTCCTAGGATCTTATCTAGCTCTTCTAATCTTTTCCGAGAGATCTCTAATTCTTTTGAACTATGACGTAAGTATGAATTTCATCAGTCATATCCCTTCTCCAAGATCTATTCGAATTAATTCCTTCGTTGTCTCAACTTTTCCTTGTTCATCATTCTGGAGTGTCTGAGTAATTTTGGTGTTGTCCCTTCTCATCATTCTCAGCTTGGAAGACTGAAGGAGTGTTTCTCTCAAATCTCAGTCCATTCTCTTTAAGATTCATCATTACATCTTTGTGTTATCATCTTGATTTGTTCTCGATCATGAGAAGTTCCGTCCATATCTATACGGTGCATTTTAGTGTTGTGTTCATTTCTTGATCCTCCGAAGGCCATTATTTCATAAGATTTCTTCGTTCTCACCTTTCAGCTTTCATTCTCAAATTCTTCTCAATTGTTGTCCCTTCGTTCGTCTCTCAATTATTCCGGTGCCTTGTTCAAGTTTTTCTCTCACATGGCTCATGATCTCTTCATTCTCATGTATCTCCATTCATTCTTGTTATCCCCATTCATTCCAATTCTTACCAGTGTCCTTCAAGACTTGTTCAAGTTTGTGCTCATATCTCTCCTCAATCTTTTCAGAAGAATAAGTGGTATGCTAAATCCGTTGCTTGTCATCAATTTAACTTGATGAAGGATAAGCATAACATAATTCTTATTCTTGTTTCATAGTGATTTCAATTCTTTTTCCAGAGTGGCTCATGATATCAATTCTTTTCCCAACTGCTCCATCTTTTCTTTTCCTTTATCCTTTGAGGTGGCGTTATAGCGTTCTTGTTAGTGGAGGAGTCTCGAAGAGAAGTCGATTCAAGAATTAAATATGTAAACCCACCAATTCTATGATCATGAGATATTTTGAAACCATGGTTTCTTCATTGAGCTATCTTGGTTTAGATTTCACCTAAAGCTTTTCCTAAGGATTGTTGCTATTATGGTGATTGTCACGGATCCAAGTTCTCGGTGCATCCTCGTGGTGTAAGAATTTTTTCCTTCTTGTTGCATCCAATCAATCCTTGTTTCTGTTAGTGGCTGGTTGTCACCTCATTAATTGAGATGGGTTTCATAAGTCCACTGCAAGCTTGTTCTTTTCATTGTTGGTTTCCAACAACTCTGTTCGATTCTTCTTGCAAGGATGCTTGCCAAATTCAATTGTGATGGAAATTGTCATTTTTTTTCTTCATTCTATTTTTCTCAAAGATCTAGTTTCTATTCTCTTATTCAAGAGTTGTGGTGATGTTGCTTGATACGTCTCCATCGTATCTACTTTCCCAAACTCTTTTGCCCTTGTTTTGGACTCTAATTTGCATGATTTGAATGGAACTAACCCGGACTACGTTGTTTTCAGCAGAATTGTCATGGTATTGTTTTTTCACAGAAATAAAACTTCTCGGAATGACCTGGAAATTGACGAGGATTTTTTGTGGAATATATAAAAAATACTGGCGCAAGAATTACCTGGAGGGACGGAGCCAGGAGCTCACAAGCCCAGGAGGCCCCCCCTGGCCGGGCCTGGCAGGCTTGTGAGCCCCTCGTCGCTCCGCAGCCTCCAATTCCAGCTCTATATATTCTCTCTTGCCCGAAAAAAAATCAAGGAGAAGAGTTCATCACATTTTATGATACGGAGCCGCTGCCACCACCTGTTCTTCCTCTGGAGGGCAGATCTGGAGTCCGTTCTGGGCTCCGGAGAGGGGAAATCGTCGCCGTCATCATCACCAACCATCCTTCATCGCCAATTCCATGATTCTCTTCATCGTTCGTGAGTAATCTCATCATAGGCTTGCTGGACGGTGATGGGTTGGATGAGATCTATCATGTAATCGAGTTAATTTTGATGGGGTTTGATCCCTAGTATCCACTATGTTCTGAGATTGATGTTGCTACTACTTTGCTACGCTTAATGCTTATCACTAGGGCCCGAGTGCCATGATTTCAGATCTGAACCTATTATGTTTTCATCAATATGTGTGTGTTCTTGATCCTATCTTGCAAGTAGTAGTCACCTACTATGTGTTATGACACGGCAACCCCGGAGTGACAATAGCCGGAACCACTCCCAGAGATGACCATAGTATGAGGAGTTCAAGTATTCACTAAGTGCTAATGATTTGTTCCGGTTCTCTATTAAAAGGAGAACCTCAATGCCTAGGCTTGTCCCTTGCTACAACAGGTTGGTGATGACGTGGGCCCCACAAGCCCTCATGGCGCGGCCATAGGGGGTGGCCGCGGCCCAGGGGCTTGTGGCCCACTAGCACGCCCCCTCACTTGGAACTTTGTGCAGGTATTTTTCTTTTATTCCAGAAAAAATCTCCGTAAATTTTGAGGACGTTCCGAGAACTCTCATTTCCGCACAAAAACAACACCATGGCAATTCTGCTGAAAACAGCGTCAGTCCGGGTTAGTTCCATTCAAATCATGCAAATTAGAGTCGAAAACAAGGGCAAAAGAGTTCGGAAAAGTAGATACGACGGAGAGGTATCAATTCCCCCATGCTTAAAGCCTTGCTTGTCCTCAAGCAACTAAGTTGACAAACTGAGAGAGACGAAAGAAAAACTTTGACAAACTCTGTTTGATCTTGTTGTTGCAACTATGTCTAACTCAAAACCAGAATTTCAGCAAGATTACAAGCAAACCACATAAGCAAATGACATCTAGGTCTCACGATAAACTCATATCAATAGCATAATCAACTAGCGAGCAAATAATAATAAGCCTCAAGTGTCAACACTTCAATCAAAACAACATGAAGCAGTACGAATAGATGGTATCTCGCTAGCACTTTCTGAGACCGCAAAACATAAATGCAGAGCACCTTCAAAGACCAAGGGCTGACTAAACATTGTAATTCATGGCAATGAATATCCAGTCATAGTGATACTCAACACAGTTAAAAGCAAAGCATAAAAATGACAGAGGTCCTCTCCAATTGGTGCTTTTGTAAGAGGAGGATGACGCAACGGGAACATAAATAGACAAGCCCTTCGTAGAGGGAAGCATTGATTTGCAGAGGTGCCAGAGTTCAAGCTTTGAAAACAGAGATAATAATTTTGGGTGGCATGCTTTCATTGTCAATGCAATGACTAAGAGTTCGCAACATCTTCCACGCTACACATGCCATAGGCGGTTGCCAAACAGAAAAGTAAAGTTTTGACTCCCCCACCACCAATCAATCACACTCCACAGCTAGCCGAATCCTCGGGTACCGTGCATACCAACATCAATCCTGGGGGAGTTTTGTTTGCAATTATCATTTCGATTTGAGCATGGAACTGGGCATTCCAATTATCGGCCCCTTTCTCGTGAATGATAGTGAATAAACACATATCAAGGATAACACGCCTAGCATGGAAGATATTGATAGCCCCCTGTCACCACAGGACCGGTTCGGGCATGCAAAATAGATTATTTCTTGAAGAATTAGAGAGTGGCACATGCAAATTTACTTGGAACGGCAGGTAGATACCGCACATAGGCAGGTATGGTGGACTCATATGGCACAACTTGGGTTTATGGAAGTGGATGCATAAGCAGTATTCCCGCTTAGTACAAGTGAAGGCTAGCAAAAGACCGGGAAGCGACACACTAGAGAGCGACAACAGTCATCAAAATGCATTGAGAGTAACTAACATTGAGTGCAAGCATGAGTAGGACATAAATCACCAAGAACATGAACATCATAGAGGCTATGTTGATTTTGTTTAAACTACATGTGTGAACATGCCCCAAGTCAAGCCACTTGAAACATTCAAGGGAGGATACCATCCTATCATACTACATCATAGTCATCTCAACATTCATGTTGGCAACCAAGACAAACCATTATAAGCTCCTAGCTAAGTAAGCATGGCATAAGCAACTATGATCTCTAAGTTGTCATTGCAAACATGTTTCTCTCACAACAAAGCTGAATCAGGCATGATGAGCTAGTCATATTTACAAAAACAAAATAGATTGAGTTCATACCAGCTTTTCCAGGCTCAGTCACTTCATCATATATCGTCATTATTGCCTTTCACTTGCACGACCGAATGATGTGAACAATAATAAGAGTGCTCGTGCATTGGACTACGCTGGAATCTGCAGGCAAACACAAAGGAGAAGACAAAGTAATATTGCTCTATGAAAGATAAACAGGTATGCAAGCAAGAGCCACCAAACATTGTAACCAATATCTTCTACCTTGACCCAAAGAAAAAGAAAAACTATCTACACGGGAAAGCTCACAACAAGCAAAAGAAGAAAAGAAAATATTTTTGGGTTTTCTCAAACTAGACAGACACATGAAAAGAAAATGAGAAAAATCAAATAAACTAGCATGGATGATACAGTGGCAAAGTGTGAACACCAGCTAACAAAGTGAAAGCATAAGCAAGAATGTAAAGTCGGTGAGAACACGTACTCCCCCAAGCTTAGGCTTTTGGCCTAGCTTGGTCTACTCCCAAGGACGGTCCTGGCGAAACCCAAAATCATAATCGGGGTTATACGGGAGTGTTGTAGCCACTGCATGAATAGCTGCCTCATGGAGACGAGCAACCGTCGCCTCCCTCTCATACTCCTCTGCCTCTCCTCTGGTTATGTAATATCTCCGTTTTACCTGAAAGTCAAAGAAAGTAGGAGAAGGAAGGGTAATATGGAAAACACGCTGCCGGTTAGATATCAATCGGTATAGGAGGGATTCATCATTCCTCTCAAGGAACTGGTAGCATGCCATAGCGACGCGGTCAAGGAAAGCTGTATGGAGCGGGGGATCTCCTGCGCGGATGGGTACTCCAAGAAAATTTGATATTCGAGTGGCATAGATGCCTCCAAAGAAATCCCCATCAATACCATTCTTATTCAGCCTCCTTGCTATAATAGCTCCCATGTTGAAGCATTTGTCACCTGTCACTGCGCTCTTAAGGATACTAAGGTCGGGTGCGTAGAGGTGGCAATGCTCAATCTTTCCATTAATGCATCTGCCTATGAAGAGGGCAAAGTAATTAAAGGCAGGAAAATGAATACTCCCCATGGTAGCTTGCGTAATGTCTCTAGTTTCTCCAACTGTAATACCAGCGCAAAAATCTCTAACCAAAGATTTAGGAGGATCATTGAGGTTACCCCAAATAGGTATTTTGCAAATTCTACTGAAATCCTCTAAGTCCATGGTATACGATTTATCATAGAGATCGAACAGCACCGATGGCTCACGGCCAACTGAAAATTTGAATCTACGAACAAAAGAGGCAGTGAGAGCAACATACTGTTCACATTTATCGGAGATGAATTCTTCAAGTCCGACGTTGCGAACAAGTGCATAAAACTCATCTTTGAAGCCTGCCTCAATCATAAATTCATCAGAAGGCCATTCACATGGTTGAACCTGCGCGTCCCTAGGTTGGTAAGGATCAGGCTCCCGAATCGCAAGACGGGGACCTTTATTGCTTGAGGAACCACCATGATAGTTTCTCTTGAACATCTTCCTTTTCTGAAATTTTCAGTGACCCAAAGGAAAGGTGAACAAGGCTCAACTAAACTCGTAGCAACTACTACAACAAGTGCCTCGAGACCACATTACACATCAAACTACTTGGGACCAGCTAGAACCAGCATACAAAGCTCAAGAACATGGTCACCAAGGCAGCAAAAATAAGCGGAGTATAAGGCACTGGAGCAAAAACTAATTGGACCAATGGAGGAGTCACTTACCAAGGACTAATTTCCCCAAAACGGTTCGGAGAACGGTGATTTGAGCAAAGAGATCGAAAATCCCAGCAAGAGGAGCAAGAACACGGGTTTGAGCGGTGAAATGATTTTTTCTGGAGGTAGGAGAACAGGCGGGAGCAAGACTTAGTGGAGGGGGTGCCTGTGGGCCCAACAAGCCAGGGTGGCGCGGCCAGGGGGTGCCCACGCCCCAAGGGCTTGTGGCCCACTGGTGTGGCCCCCAGACAGACTCTTTGTTCCAGTATTTTTCAAATATTCCAGAAAAAATCATACTTGATTTTCACAGCGTTCGGAGAACTTTGATTTTTGGGGTACTTTTCTACCGGACGCTAAGACAGAAAAAGGGAAAACCAAACTAAACCTATCATTTTTCTTCTAAGCAACCTAAATTGAAAGCTTGGAACAGAGGTTTGTGACTTCTCGATTCATCCATCTCATTGTCATCAAAAGAAATCCGTTAATGGGGTTGATCAAATCCCCTCGACAAAACTTTCTCGAATCGCAAAAGAAGACGGAGAATTTCCGAATAGTCACTAGGTCACCTCAATGGGGATGTGTATCTCCCCAACCAGAAAGTCATACTTCATCTTGACACGAGGAATAGGGCATTCAAAGCTCCCAATAAGAATCGATGAAGTTTTTTCGATGGCATTGATGCAATGTACTCGATATTGTTTCTTCGGAAAGTTCACCGTATGCTCATTACCGTGGACATGAAAGTGAAATTGCCTTTATTGCAATCTATAACAGCCCCTGCGGTGTTTAAAAAGGGTCTTCCAAGGATGACCCCCATGGCATCGTCCTCAGGAATATCCAAGATAACAAAGTCTGTTAAGATAGTGGTGTTAGCAACCACAACAGGCACATCCTCGCAAATGCCAATAGGGAAAGCAGTTGATTTGTCGGCCATTTGCAGAGAGATTTCAGTGGGTGTCAACTTATCTAATTCAAGTCTATGATAAAGAGAGAGAGGCATAATACTAACACCGGCTCCAAGATCGCATAACGCAGTTCTAACGTAGTTGCCTTTAATGGAGCAAGGTATAGTGGGCACACCGGGATCACCTAGTTTCTTCGGAGTTCCACCCTTGAAAGTGTAGTTGGCAAGCATGGTGGAAATCTTAACCTCAGGTATCCTCCTCTTATTAGTCACAATATCTTTCATGTACTTAGCATACGGAGACATCTTGAGCATATCAGTCAAACGCATCTACAGAAGGACAGGTCTGGTCATTTCAACGAAGCGCTCAAAATCTTCATCATCCTTTTTCTTGGATGGTTTGGGAGGAAAGGGCATAGGTTTCTGAACCCATGGCTCCCTTTCTTTACCATGCTTCCTAGCAGTGAAGTCATTCTTATCGTATCTCTTAGTCTTAGGCTGTGGATTATCAAGATCAACACTAGGTTCAATCTCCACATCATTTTCATTGCTAGGTTGAGCATCTTCATGAACATCACTATAGATATTATCATTAGGCTCATGTTCATCATCAGATTGTGTTTCAGCATCAGAGATAGAGGCATCGTTTGGACTCTCAGGTGTAGCAGCAACAGGGTTGCTAGCGTCCAGGTTCCTATCATCTTTCTTCTTCTTTCTAGGATGACTAGGTGCATCAGTGCTAACTCCTTGAGAATCTTGTTCAGTTCTCTTTGAATGACCATCAGGATACAAGGGTTCTTGGGTAATTCTACCGCCTCTAGTGAAGACTCTGACGGAATTTTCATTCAACTCATTGAGCAAGTCATTCTGAGCTTTAAGTACTTATTCTACCTGAGTAGTAACCATAGAGGCATGTTTACTAAGAAGTTTAAGATCATTGATGTTTCTGTCCACACAAGCACTTAAATGACTAAGCATACGAGCATTCTGTTCCAATTGTGTGCTAACATAATCATTGATACTCTGTTGTTTGACAACGAAGTTATCAAATTCATCCATGCATAAGCTAGCAGGTTTATCAAAAGGAATATCACTCTCATCAAACCTACGCAGAGAATTTACTTCTACTACCTGTATCGGGTTATCGAGACCATGGATCTCTTCGATAGGTGGTAGATTTTTGACATCTTCAGATTTAATGCCTTTCCCTCGCATAGATTTCTTGGCTTCTTGCATATCTTCAGGACTGAGGAACATAATACCTCTTTTCTTCGGAGTAGGCTTAGGAGGTGGTTCGGGAATAGTACAAGCATTCTCATTGCACAAGATGTTGTTCAGTAGAATCTAAGCTTGTTCTACGGTTCGTTCCCTAAAAACACTACCGGCACAACTATCTAAGTGGTCTTTGGAAGCATCGGTAAGTCCATTATAGAAGATATCAAGTATTTCATTCTTCTCAAGAGGGTGATCAGGCAAAGCATTCAGTAGCTGGATGAGCCTCCCCCAAGCTTGTGGGAGACTCTCTTCTTCTGCTTGAGCAAAGTTGTATAATTCCTGTAAGGCAGCTTGCTTCTTATGGGCAGGGAAATATTTTTCAGAAAAGTAGTAGACCATATCCTGGGGGCTACGCACACAACCAGGAGCAAGAGAAGTGAACCAGGTCTTAGCATCATCCTTTAGCAAGAAAGGAAACAACTTGAGCATATAGTAGTGGCGGATCTTTTCCTCACTAGTGAATAGGGTGGCTATCTCGTGCAGTTTGGTAAGATGGGCTACAACCGTTTCAGACTCGTAACTGTGAAAGGGATCAGATTCGACCAGAGTGATTAACTCAGGGTCGACAGAGAATTCATAATCCTTATCGGTCACAAAGATAGGTGAAGTGGCAAACTTCGGGTCGTATTTCATCCTAGCGTTCAGAGATTTTTCTTTCCACTTGCGCAGAAGTTTCTCAACATCATAGCTATCCTTACACGCAAGAAAATCCTAAGCCATCTCTCCCTCCATAACATAGCGTGTATCAAGACTAATAGGCAATTCAGGCATAGTAGCAAGTTCTACTTCAATAGTATCAGCGGTCTCAGAAGTATCATCACATCTAGCAACAGCTCTAGCAATATGTGCATCAAGGAATGCACCAAGTGGCAAAGCAGTATTAGGCATAGCATCATCAGGCATAGTATCAAGAATAGCATCATCAGACATAGTATCAAGCATAGCATCATAAGCATCATGGGCAGCAGAAGTAGCATCATCAAGCACACGCGACATATCAAGATTTCTAGCAGGAGGTGAAGTCGCAAACTTACTCAAAACTGAAGGTGAATCAAGTGCAGAGCTAGATGGCAGTTCCTTACCTCTCCTCGTCGTGGAAGGTAGGATTTTAATTCTTGGATCTTTCGGATTCCTCATAGTGATCAGCAGACGTCAATCCCAAGTGACTCAGAGAATATAGTTGTGCCTCGCCGGCAATGGCGCCAGGAAAACCCTTGATGTCCCACAAGCGTATGGGATCGCAGCAGTTTTTGAGGGTAGAGTATTCAACCCAAATTTATTGATTCGCTCACAAGGGGAAGCTAAAGGATATTCTCAAGTATTAGCAGCTGAGTTGTCAATTCAACCACACCAGAAAGATTATTGTCTGCAAGCAAAGTATTAGTAGCAAGGTAGTATGATAGCAACGACGCTAGAAAAAGCCTAGACAATCCCCAGCAACGGCGCCAGAAAAAGCCTTGATGTCCCACAAGCGTATGGGATCGCAGCAGTTTTCGAAGGTAGAGTATTCAACCCAAATTTATTGATTCTCTCACAAGGGAAAGCTAAAGGATATTCTCAACTATTAGCAGCTGAGTTGTCAATTCAACCACACCTGAAAGATTAGTGTCTCAAGCAAAGTACCAGTAGCAAGGTAGTATGATAGCAACGGCACCGGAAAAAGCTTTGAAAATTCCCAACAGTGGCGCCAGAAAAGGCCCTGTTGATGGGATGTTAGTGCCAACAAAGTCTTGCAACAAGTAACAGTGGAGTAGCAAGGAACAGTAGTAGCAGCAAAATGATAGCAGCAGCAAAGTAACAAGTAACAGCAGAGTGGCCCAATCCCTCTTGTAGCAAGGGACAAGCCTAGGCAAAGTAACGTAGCAAGGACCAGTAGTAAAAGACTCATAGGCAGTGGATCGGTGATGGATGAGTGTGACGGATGTGATTCATCATGTAACAGCTATAACACGGAGAGATATGTGGCTAGCTCGCGTTCATCAATATAATGTAGGCATGTATTCCGTATGTAGTCATACGTGCTTAGGGAAAAGAACTTGCATGACATTTATTGTCCATCCCTCCCGTGGCAGCGGGGCCCTAGTGGAAACTACGGGATATTAAGGTTCTCCTTTTAATAAAGAACCGGACCAACGCATTAGCACGCGGTGAATACATGAACTCCTCATACTATGGTCATCTCCGGGAGTGGTTCCGGCTATTGTCACTCCGGGGTTGCCGGGTCATAACACATAGTAGGTGACTACAACTTGCAAGATGGGATGTAAAACACACATATATTGGCGACAACATAATAGGTTCAGATCTCAAATCATGGCACTCAGGCCCTAGTGACAAGCATTAAGCATAGCGAAGTAGTAGCAACATCAATCTAGAACATAGTGGATACTAGGGATCAATCCCCGTCAAGAACTAAATCGATTACATGATAGATATGATCCAACTCATCACCGTCCAGCAAGCCTACGATGAGATTACTCACGAACGATGAAGAGCATCATGGAATTGTCGATGGATAAAGGTTGGTGATGACGATGGCGATGATTTCCCCTCTCCGGAGCCCGAAACGGACTCCAGATCTGCGCTCCATATGAAGAACAGGATGTGGTGGCGCCTCCGTATCGCAAAACGCGATGAAACCTTCTCTTTGATTTTTTTTTCCAGGCGAAACGGAAGATATAGGACTGAGATTGGGGGCGGTGGTGCCACGTGGACCCCACAAGCCCTCATGGCGCGGCCATAGGGGGTGGCCGCGGCCCAGGGGCTTGTGGCCCACTGGCACGCCCCCTCACGTGGAACTTTGCGCAGGTATTTTTCTTTTATTCCAGAAAAAATGTCCGTAAATTTTCAGGACGTTCCGAGAACTTTCATTTCTACACAAAAACAACACCATGGCAATTCTGCTGAAAACAGCGTTAGTCCGCGTTAGTTCCATTCAAATCATGCAAATTAGAGTCCAAAACAAGGGCAAAAGAGTTCGAAAAAGTAGATACGACGGAGACATATCAAACTGCCATCTAGCTCTACACTTGATTCACCTTCAGTTATGAGTAAATTTACGACACCACCACCTGCTAGAAATTATGATACGTCGCATGTGCTTGATGATGCTACTTCTGCTATCCATGATGTTTATGATGATGCTTTGCTTGATACTGCTTTGCCACTGGGTGCATTTCTTGATGCACAAATTGCTAGAGTTACTGCTGAATGTGATGATACTTCTCAAACTGATGAAATTATTGAAGTGGAACCTACTGTTCCACCTGTTAGAACTAGCTCTCCTAGATATGAATTGCGTGATATACCCGAGGGTTATGTTATGGAGGGAGAGGTAGCTAAGGACTTTCTTGCTTGTAAGGATAGCTATGATCTCGAGAACTTATTGCGCAAGTGGAAAGAAAAATCTCTGAATGCTAGAATGAAATACGATCCTAAGTTTGCTACTTCGCCTATATTTGTTACTGATAAGGATTATGAATTCTCTGTCGACCCTGAGTTAATCACTTTGGTCGAATCTGATCCTTTTCATGGTTATGAGTCTGAAACGGTTGTAGCACATCTGACCAAACTGCACGATATAGCCACCCTATTCACGAGTGAGGAAAAAATTCGCCATTACTATATCCTTAAGTTGTTCCCTTTCTCACTAAAGGGTGATGCTAATACTTGGTTTACTTCTCTTTCTCTTGGTTGTGTGTGTAGTCCCGAGGATATGATATACTACTTCTCTGAGAAATATTTTCCTGTCCAGAAGAAACAAGCTGCCTTGTAGGATATATATAACCTTTTGCAAGTTGAAGAAGAGAGTCTCCCACAAGCTTGGGGGAGGCTTGTCCAGTTACTGAATGCTTTGCCTCATCACCCTCTTGAGAAAAATGAAATACTTGATATCTTTTATAATGGACTAACTGATGCTTCTAGGGACCACCTAGATAGTTGTGATGGTTGTGTTTTCAGGGAAAGAACTGTGGAACAAGGTGAAATTCTATTGAATAATATCTTGAGCAATGATAATGCTTGGACCATTCCCGAACCACCTCCGAAGCCAACTTCGAAGAAAAGAGGTATTTTATTCCTCAGTCCTAAAGATATGCAAGAAGCCAAGAAATCTATGTGAGAGAAAGGTATTAAATTTGAAGATGTTAAGAATCTACCACCTATTGAAGAAATACATGGTCTTGATAACCCGACACAAGTAGTAGAGGTAAATTCTCTTCGTAGATTCAATGAGAGTGATATTCCTTATGATAAACTTGCTAGCTTATGCTTGGATGAATTTGATAACTTCCTTGCCAAACAACAAAGTTTCAATGATTATGTTAGCAGACAATTGGAACAGAATGCTCGTATACTTGATCATACAAGTGCTTGTGTGGATAGAAATGTCAATGATTTTAAGCTTTTGAGTAAACATGCCTCTATAGTCACTACTCAAGTAGAACAAGTACTTAAGGCTCAAAATGACTTGCTTAATGATTTGAATGACTATTCTGTTAGAGTCATCACTAGAGGTGGTAGAATGACTCAGGAACCTTTGTATCCTGAGGACCGTCCTAAGAGAATTGAACAAGATTCTCAAGGAGTTAACACTGATGCACCTAGTCATCCTGGTATTAGGAAGAATAAGAAAGATGATAGGAACTTGCATGCTAGCAACCCTGTTGCTGTTACACCCAAGAATCCAAACGAAATCTCTGTTTCTGATGCGGAAACACAATCTAGTGATGAACATGAGCCTAGTGATAATATTGATAGTGGTGTTCATGTTGATGCTCAACCTAGCAATGATAAGGATGTGGAGATTGAACTGTGGATCTTGATAACCCACAACCTATGAATAGGAGATATGATAAAAACGACTTTATTGCTAGGAAGTGATACGTCTCCAACGTATCTATAATTTTTATGGTTCCATGGTATTATCTTGTCAAACTTTGGATGTTTTGTATGCCTTCTATATCTTTTTTGGGACTAACTTATTAACTCAGTGCCAAGTGCCAGTTCCTGTTTTTCCGTGTATTTGACCTTTTTCAGAGGAGAATATTAAACGAAGTCCAAACGGAATAAAACCTCCGAAAAGATATTTTTCCAGAACAGAAGATACGCAGGGAGCTTGAGAACCAAGGCAGAGGGCTGATACGTCTCCAACGTATCTATAATTTTTGATGGTTTCATGCTATTATCTTGTCAAACTTTGGATGTTTTATATGCCTTTTATATCTTTTTTGGGACCAACTTATTAACTCAGTGCCAAATGCCAGTTCCTGTTTTTCCGTGTTTTTGACCCTTTTCAAATGGAGGATTTTAAACGGAGTCCAAACGGAACGAAACTTCCAAAAAGATTTTTTCCGAAACAGAAGACAATTGGGGAACTTGAGAACCAAGGCAGGGGGCTGATGACCCACAAGTATAGGGGATCAATCATAGTCATTTCGATAAGTAAGAGTGTCGAACCCAACGAGGAGGAGAAGGCTGTGATAAACGGTTTTCAGCAAGGTAATAACTGCAAGCACTGAAAGTAGCGGTAACAAGTGATGGTGTAGTGAGGTGAAACGTAGCAAGCGAAAAGTAACAAGTAACAAGTAGTAGCAACGGTGCAGCAAGTGGCCCAATCCCTTTTTTAGCAAGGGACAAGCGTGAACAAAGTCTTATAAGAGGAAAAACGCTCCCGAGGACACACGGGAATTTCTGTCATGCTATTTTCATCATGGTCATATGATTCGCGTTCGTTACTTTGATAGTTTGATATGTGGGTGGACCGACGCTTGGGTACTGCCCTTATTTGGACAAGCATCCCACTTATGATTAACCCCTCTCGCAAGCATCCGCAACTACGAAAGAAGAATTAAGACAACGTCTAACCATAGCATTAAACTAGTGGATCCAAATCAGCCCCTTACGAAGCAACGCATAGACTCGGGTTTAAGCTTCTGTCACTCCAACAACCCACCATCTACTTACTACTCCCCAATGCCTTCCTCTAGGCCCAAATATGGTGAAGTCTTATATAGTAGACGTTCACATAACACTACTAGAGGAAAAACAACATACATCATATCAAAATACCGAACGAATACCAAACTCACATGACTATTATTAGCATGACTTATCCCATGTCCTCAGGAACAAAAGTAACTACTCACAAAGCATAATCATAATCATGATCAGAGGTGTAATGAATAGCATCCAGGATCTGAACATAAACTCCTCCACCAAGTAATCCAACTAGCATCAACTACAAAGAGTAATCAACACTACTAGCAACATTACAAGTACAAATCGGAGTCGCGAGACGGAGATTGGTTACAAGAGATGAACTATGGATTGAAGAGGAGATGGTGCTGATGAAGATGTTGATGAAGATGCCTCCCCTCCGACGAGAGGAGTGTTTGTGATGACGAAGGCGACGGTTTCCCCCTCCAGGAGGGAAGTTTCCCCGGCAGGATCGTCCTGCCGGAGCTCTAGATTGGATCTGCTCAAGTTCCGCCTCGTGGCGGCGGCGAAACCACGAAAAAGCTCCCGATTGATTTTTTTTCTAGAACGAAACCCTTCATATAGCAAAAGCGGGGGGGGGCAGTGGGCCGCCAGGGTGCCCACAAGCCCTGTTGCCGTGGCCAGGCGGGTAGATCGCGGCAACCAGGCTTGTGGGCCCCTGGTTGCTCCCCTCTGACACTTCTTTCGCCCGGTATTTTTTATAAAATCCAAAAAAATTCCACGTTGATTTTCAGGGCATTTGGACTTGCGCAGAATAGAGGACTCAGACTTGCTCCTTTTCCAGTCCAAAATTCCGGCTGCCGGTATTCTCCCTCTTCAAATAAACCTTCCAAAATAAGAGAGAAAAGGCATAAGTAGGGTTCCACAAAGTATAATAACAGCCCATAAAGCGATAAATATCAACATGAAAGCATGATGCAAAATGGACGTATCAACTCCCCCAAGCTTAGACCTCGCTTGTCCTCAAGCGAAAACCAAGATCCATAAACATGTCCACATGTTTAGGGATGAAGGTGTCGATAAAACATAATACGGACATGAGGGCATCATGATCACACATAGAACAACAATGCATCATAGAGATTCTTATGGGAAAGTAAAAATTCCTTCACAAAGCAAAGTATGAAACAATAACCTAACCGAGAAGTGGCCAACAACCGTCCAAAGTCATTGAAGCAATTTCAATTTATCATATTATCAGAAAGAGTCAAATAAGAGCTTGTAAAGCAAATCCACATACTCACTCATCTCTTTTGCTTTCCACAATTGTTACAACTCACGTGGTACTCATGGTATCGAAGTTTCAGTTGGACACACAGAAAGATAGGGGCTTATAGTTTGCCTCCCAACCATTTACCTCAAGGGTAAAGTCAACAATAATAAAGCATAAGTACTCAACTCCAAGTTGATATATGAGTATAGATCTTTCCCAAGCATATGACGTTCACCAAGAAAAAGGCTAAATAAGGAATTGGTGAAGATCGCCATGACTCTTACAAAGGCAAAAAGGTAAAGGTACAATATAGGCCCTTCGAAGAGGGAAGCAGAGGTTGTCATGCACTTTTGAGGTTTAGATGCGTGTCCTCTTAGTGCGGAGGAACGTCACTTTATATTGCCTCCTGTGATAAAGAACTTTATTATGCAGTCTGTCGCTTTTCTGTCTTCCTCATCACAGGTTCGTACAAAGCTTATTTTCACACACTAATAGATCATACATATTAGAGAGCAATTTTTATTGCTTACACTGATGACAACTTACTTGATGGATCTTATTCAATCCATAGGTAGATATGGTGGACACTCATGGCAAAACTGGGTTGAAGGTTTATGGATGCACAAGTAGTATCTCTACTTGGTGCGGGAGTTTTGGCTAATATGAGGTGGAAGCAATCGTCACAAGCTAAGGGTTCTCTAATCATATAACATTGTTTGGAACCAAGCAAACACAATTCATTATGTTGTCTTCCTTGTCCAACATCTACTTCTAAGCATGTAATAGTTTGGTGAGTGCTCACAATTATAGAAAGTGTCTAAGATGATATATTTATATGTGAACCTCTCTTTCCTTATTACTTCTTATTAATTGCAACAATGACTGAGGTCTATGTTGGCCTACTCTTAACAAGTTTCAATCATCATACTTGTTTTAAGTGAAGCTATCACTTTCCATAGGATCATCTCATGATCTTTCATGCTATCGTTCTTTTCATACTTTTGATCACGGCACAAAACAAAGCCCTTGACTAAGATACTCTTTATTATATAGCTCACAAGCTCGAATACATCGGGGGAGACACAAAGCAAAAGACTCAAACTAAAACACTAAAGACTTATTCCACTAAGAGAAGAAATAAAAAACTGAAAAGGAAAGAACTAAAACAAAGGTAAAAGCAAAAGATATAACGGTGATACGATACCAGGGCAACTCCCCCAAGCTTGGCAAAAGCCAAGGGGATTGCCCATACCAATGCTTAGTTGTCTTCCTTTGGTGGTGATGGTGGTGGTGTTGCAACATGAGTTTGATCCTCCGTCTTTGATTCCAAGAGAGCTATCAATCTTTGATTTATGCTTTTGAGATATGCGACATGGTTTTCCAGCAAAACAACTTCACGAGAAAGGGAAATATTGCGAGCACGAGGTGTTTCACAAAACCTCAAGAGTTCAATCATGGATGGAGACGGCACATGGAGGAAGGGTTGGAGAAAATCTACTCCTTCAACGTCTTCAATGTTGAACCTAGGTTGATCTTCCTCCCTAGCTTGGGTTTTTTCCTTAGTTTTGTCCCTGGCTTCCGTGACTTCTACTCTTTTCAAATCAGCATCTTCTTCTTCATGAACTTGAGTAAGATTATTCTCCCCAACAGATTCCTGAGACATCTTTGCTCTAAATCTGCGGCAGACAACAGGCTTGAAACGAAAACAGAGGAAAATTTCGCGATACGGAGATCAAAACCCTCGGGCGTATATATAATGATTTTTTCTGGACTGGAAGGAGTGCTCCGCAAGAAAACGGAGTCTAAGAGGCACACGAGCTGCCCACAAGCCCTGTTGCCGCGGCCAGGGGGAGGACGCGGCAACCAAGCTTGTGGCCGCCTCGTGCGCTCTCCGGACTGCTTTTTATTTTTCTAATTTTCCATAAATTCCAAAACGGAGAAAATTTCCTATTGGAAAAGTTTCGGAGTCCAATTACTTACCGAAACAGATACCTCTTCATTTTCAGGGTCTGAAACAGGCTGATACACATCCCTTATGTACTCCTCTAGAGTTATGATATTGATGATATTGGTCTAAACATTTATGGGAGTACCAGAGATGTAATGCTTGATTCTTTGCCCGTTTACCACTCTAGAAAAATTACCTTCCGTGTTATTGATTTTGATGGCACCGGAACGATATACTTCCTCGACAACGTAGGGACCTTCCCATTTAGAGAGAAGCTTGCCTGCAAAGAATCTTAAACGAGAATTCTATAGCAGGACATAATCACCTACACTGAACTCTCGTTTTTGTATTCTTTTATCGTGCCATCTCTTAACCTTTTCCTTGACAACTTGGCATTCTCATATGCCTAGGCCCTCCATTCATCTAATGAGCTAATATCAAACAAACGCTTCTCACCGGCAAGTTTGAAATCAAATTTGAGCTCTTTGATTGCCCAATAAGCTTTGTGTTCCAGCTCAAGAGGTAAATGACAGGCCTTACCGTAAACCATTTTATACAGCGACATGCCCATGGGATTCTTATAAGCAGTCCTATAAGCCCATAGTGCATCGTCAAGTTTGCTAGACCAATTCTTTCGAGATCTATTGACGGTCTTTTGTAAGATCAATTTGATCTCCCTATTACTCAACTCCACTTGACCACTAGACTGAGGATGATAAGGAGATGCAACTCTATGGTTCACATCATACTTAGCGAGCATCTTGCAGAAAACACCATGTATGAAGTGTGAACCACCATCAGTCATCAGATATCTAGGGACTCCAAATCTTGGGAAAATGACTTCTTTAAGCATCTTGATAGAGGTGTGGTGATCAGCATTTTTAGTGGGGATAGCTTCTACCCACTTAGTGACGTAGTCCAGAGCAACTAATATGTGAGTGTACCTATTTGAGCTCGGGAAGGGTCCCATATAATCAAAGCCCCAGACATCAAATGGTTCAATGACAAGTGAATAGTTCATAGGCATTTCCTGATGCTTATTGATGTTCCCTATTCTTTGACATTCGTCACAAGACAAAACAAACTTATGGGCATCCTTTAAGAGAGTGGGCCAATAGAAACCTAATTGCAATACCTTATGAGCAGTTCTGTCTCCAGCATGGTGTCCTCCGTAGGCCTCAGAATGACACTTCTGCAGGATCGGTCCCTGTTCATGTTCAGGCACACAATGTCTAATAACACCATCTACTCCTTCCTTATAAAGGTGAGGATCATCCCAAAAGTAGTGTCTCAGATCAAAGAAGAATTTCTTCTTTTGCTGGTAGGTGAAACCGGGTGGTATGTATTTGGCTACGATATAGTTTGCATAATCAGCATACCACGGTGCACTATGTGAAGTGCGGATGACATTCAATTGCTCATCAGGAAAGGTGTCATCAATAGGTCGTGGGTCATCATGGACATTCTCCAGCCTAGACAAGTTATCTGCTACAGGGTTATCAGCACCCTTTCGGTCAACGACGTGCAAATCAAATTCCTGTAGTAGGAGAACCCATCTGATTAGCCTAGGCTTAGCATCCTTCTTCTCCATAAGGTACTTAATAGCAGCATGATCAGAGTGAATAGTGACTTTGGAGTCAACTATATAAGATCTGAACTTTTCACATGCAAACACGACTGCTAAAAACTCCTTCTCCGTAGTGGCATAGTTTCTTTGGGCACTGTCTAGAGTTTTACTAGCGTAGTGAATGACATTCAACTTCTTGTCAACTCTTTGTCCTAGAACAGTACCAACAGCATAATCACTAGCATCGCACAGGATTTCAAAGGGCAAGTTCCAGTCTGGTGGTTGAACAATAGGTGCGGTTATCAAGGCCTTCTTAAGTATTTCGAAAGCTTCCTCACAATCCTCATCAAAAACAAAAGGAACATCCTTCTGCAAGAGGTTGTTAAGAGGCCTAGAAATCTTAGAAAAGTCTTTAATGAACCTTCTATAGAAACCAGCATGACCTAGGAAACTTCGTATACCTCTGATATCTGTGGGGCAAGGCATTTTCTAAATTGCATCAACCTTAGCCTTGTCGACTTCAATGCCTCTCTCAGAGATTTTGTGTCCTAAGACGATGCCTTCATTAACCATGAAGTGGCACTTCTCCCAGTTCAAGACGAGGTTGGTATCTTTGCATCTCTGTAAGACTCGATCAAGGTTGCTAAGGCAATCGTCAAAGGAAGAACCGTAGACGGAGAAATCATCCATGAAAACCTCAACAATCTTTTCACAAAAGTCGGAGAATATAGCCATCATACATCTTTGAAAGGTGGCTGGTGCATTGCACAAGCCAAAAGGCATACGTCTATAAGAAAAGGTACCGAACGAACATGTGAAGGTGGCTTTCTCTTGATCAGATTGTGCAACAGGTATTTGCGAGAAACCTGAATAACCGTCTAGAAAGCAAAAGTGTGTGTGTTTAGATAGCCTTTCTAGCATCTGGTCAATAAACGGCAAAGGATAATGGTATTTCCTAGTTGCCTTGTTCAGTTTCCGGAAGTCTATCACCATCCTATAGCCTGTAATAATCCTTTGTGGGATTAATTCATTCTTATCATTAGGAACGACGGTGATACCTCCCTTCTTAGGTACGCAATGTACTGGACTTACCCAATCACTATGAGTGACACGATAGATGATTCCTGCTTCCAGAAGCTTTAATATTTCTTTTCTCACGACCTCTTTCATCCTCGGATTTAGTCTCCGTTGATGATCAGCAACTGGCTTAGAATCAGGATCGGTTTTAATCTTGTGCTGACATAGAGTGGGGCTAATACCCTTAAGATCATCAAGAGTATATCCAATAGCAGCATGGTGCTTCCTCAAAGTTTTTAATAACTTATTCTCTTCGTGACTCGAGAGGTGAGCACTAATAATAACAGGATATATCTCCTTCTCATCAAGATAGGCATACTTAAGAGTATCTGGTAACTGTTTCAGCTTGAACCCAGGATCACCCTTTGGTGGGGGAGGATCCCCAAGCAGTTCAACAGGCAGATTATTCTTGAGAATAGGATATTGTTCTAAGACAATTTTATCTATCTCATATCTTTCCACCATACGCATATCATTTTCATGCTCAAGCTGATATTGCTCTAAAGGATCCGTAGGAGGTACGGCAATAGAGGCAAGAGCAATGATTTCATCCCTACCAGACGACTCTTTTTCATGGGGTTGTCTTCCAAACTTGGAGAAGTTAAATTCATGAGACACACCCTCGAAACTAACAGTGACAGTCTGTTTAATGCAATCAATGTGAGCATTGATAGTGTTGAGAAAGGGTCTACCAAATATGATGGGACAAAAGCTATCTTGTGCAGTAGCAAGGACGAGGAAATCAGTAGGATACTTCGTGTTACCACACAGGACTTCTACGTCTCTCACAATTCCCAGAGGGCAAATAGTGTCTCTATTAGCTAGCGTAATAGTGACATCAATGGGTTCTAACTCAGCAGGTGCAATCTCATATTTGATTTCATCATATAGGGAACGGGGTATTGCACTAATACTAGAACCCATATCACATAAACCATGGTAACAGTGGTCTCCTACCTTGACAGAAACAACGGGCAGGCCAACTACAGGTTTGTATTTGTCTACCGCGTGAGGTTTAGCAATTCTAGCAGAGTCCTCACAGAATTTGATAACATGCCCATCTATGTCTTCGGCTAAGAGATCTTTGATAATAGCAATGCTAGGTTCAACTCTAATTTTCTCAGGGGGTGCAAGTGGTCTAATGTAACCCCTACGTATCACAGTTGGAGCTTTAGAATAATCCTTTTTCCTAGCACGGTAAGGTGGTTTCTCAGCGTTGGCACAAGGAACAACAGGATCACTAAAAGCAATGACTTTCTCCTCAACTAACTGGTTTTGGCTATGTTGACTTCTACAGGGGGATGACATTTAAACCACTTCTCTTTGGGAAGATCAACATGAGCAGCAAAAGATTCACATAGAGAAGCTACTATCTCAGAGTCAAGTCCATACTTAGCGCTAAAATCTCTAGAAGTGTTTGTTTCAACAAAAGATTTAACGCAATCAAACTGGAAATTCATACCTAACTCCTTACCTTCTTCCAGCTCCCAATCTTCAGAGTTACGTTTGATTCTTTCCAATAAATTCCACTTGTGGTCAATATCCTTCTTCATAAAAGAACCGGTACACGAAGTGTCAAGCATGGTATGATCTTCATGGGAAAGCCGAGCATAAAAGTTTTGAGTGATAATTTCTCTCGAGAGCTCATGATTGGGGCATGAATATAGCACTGATTTAAGCCTCCCCCAAGCTTGAGCTATGCTTTCCCTGTCATGAGGCCAAAATTTATAAATATAATTCCGATCACGATGTACTAAATGCATAGGGTAAAACTTTTGATGAAATTCCAATTTCAACCAATTGTAGTCCCATGATCCAGTATCATCACATAGCCTATACCATGTCAACGCCTTATCCTTCAAAGATAAAGGAAAGACTTTCTTCTTTACCTCATCCTCGGGCAATCCTGCAAGCTTAAATAAACCACAAACTTCATCTACATAGATTAGATGCAAGTCTAGATGTGAAGATCCATCTCCTGTAAAAGGATTAGCCAGCAGTTTCTCAAGCATACCCGAAGAAATTTCATAAAAGATATTTTTCAGTAGGTACCTCAGGTTGAGGAACAAGTCCTCGTGCTTCCGTTCGTGGTGAAGATACCCCGAACAAACTCCTCAAAGGAACAGTTTCCATAATGACAAGTGACAATAAATTTCAGCACAGTATATAAATGTTTCCTTACCAAATTCCACTTACCAAAGGCACTTCCTCCCCGGCAACGGCGCCAGAAAAGAGTCTTGATGACCCACAAGTATAGGGGATCAATCGTAGTCCTTTCGATAAGTAAGAGTGTCGAACCCAACGAGGAGGAGAAGGCTCTGATAAATGGTTTTCAGCAAGGTAATAACTGCAAGCACTGAAAGTAGCGGTAACAAGTGATGGTGTAGTGAGGTGAAACGTAGCAAGCGAAAAGTAACAAGTAACAAGTAGTAGCAACGGTGTAGCAAGTGGCCCAATCCCTTTTGTAGCAAGGGACAAGCCTGAACAAAGTCCTATAAGAGGAAAAACGCTCCCGACGACACATGGGAATTTCTGTCATGCTATTTTCATCATGTTCTTATGATTCGCGTTCGTTACTTTGATAATTTGATATGTGGGTGGACCGACGCTTGGGTACTTCCCTTAATTGGACAAGCATCCCACTTATGATTAACCCCTCTTGCAAGCATCTGCAACTATGAAATAAGAATTAAGACAACGTCTAACCATAGCATTAAACTAGTGGATCCAAATCAGCCCCTTACGAAGCAACGCATAGACTGGGGTTTAAGCTTCTGTCACTCCAGCAACCCATCATCTACTTACTACTCCCCAATGCCTTCCTCTAGGCCCAAATATGGTGAAGTGTTATGTAGTCGACGTTCACATAACACCACTAGAGGAAAAACAACATACATCATATGAAAATACCGAACGAATACCAAACTCACATGACTATTATTAGCATGACTTATCCCATGTCCTCAGGAACAAAAGTAACTACTCACAAAGCATAATCATAATCATGATCAGAGGTGTAATGAATAGCATCAAGGATCTGAACATAAACTCTTCCACCAAGTAATCCAACTAGCATCAACTACAAAGAGTAATCAACACTACTATCAACCTTACAAGTACCAATCGGAGTCGCGAGATGGAGATTGGTTACAAGAGATGAACTAGGGATTGGAGAGGAGATGGTGCTGATGAAGATGTTGATGAAGATGCCTCCCCTCCGACGATAGGAGTGTTGGTGATGACGAAGGCGACGATTTCCCCCTCCGGGAGGGATGTTTCCCCGGCAGGATCGTCCTGCCGGAGCTCTAGATTGGATATGCTCAAGTTCTGCCTCGTGGCGGCGACAAAACCACGAAAAAGCTCCCGATTGATTTTTTCTTGAACGAAACCCTTCATATAGGAAAAGAGGGGGGTTAGTGGGCCACCAGGGTGCCCACAAGCTCAGTTGCCAAGGCCAGGGGGTAGGCCGCGGCAACCAGGCTTGTGGGCCCCTGGTTGCTCCCCTCTGACACTTCTTTCGCCCAGTACTTTTTATAAAATCCAAAAAAAGTCCACGTTGATTTTCAGGGCATTTGGAGTTATGCAGAATAGAGGACTCAGAGTTGCTCCTTTTCCAGTCGAGAATTCCACCTGCCGGTATTCTCCCTCTTCAAATAAACCTTGCAAAATAAGAGAGAAAAGGCATAAGTAAGGTTCCACAAAGTATAATAACAGCCCATAAAGCGATAAATATCAACATGAAAGCATGATGCAAAATGGACGTATCAGGGGCCACCAGGGACCCCACAAGCCCCCTAGCCACGGCCACGGGGCGCACCTCCCAGGCTTGTGGTCCCCCTGGGCCTCCTCTTCCCTAGGTCTTTCGCCTATATATTCCCAAAAATTCCAGAAAAAATCAGGAGATCATCGAAAGTACTTTTCCATCGCCACAAGCTTCTGCCTTCGCAAGATCCCATCTGGGGCACGTTTTGGTGCCCTGCCGGAGGGGGGATTCGGATACGGAGGGCTTCTTCATCAACACCATGACCTCTCCGATGATGTGTGAGTAGTTCACCATGGACCTACGGGTCCATAGCTAGTAGCTAGATGGCTTCTTCTCTCTCTTGGATCTTCAATACAAAGTTCTCCATGATCTTCATGGATATCTATCCGATGTAATCTTCTTTTGCGGTGTCTTAGTTGAGATCCGATGAATTGTGGATTTATGATTAGATTATCTATGAATCTTATTTGAGTTTCTTTTGATCTCTCTTATGCATGATTTCATATCCTTGTAATTCTCTTCGAGTTGTGGGTTTTGTTTGGCCAACTTGATCTATGATTCTTGCAATGGGAGAAGTGCTTGGTTGTGGGTTCATACCATGCGGTGACCTCACCCAGTGACAGAAGGGGTAGCGAGGCACGCATCATGTTGTTGCCATCAAGGGTAAAAAGATGGGGGTTTCATCATTGGTTTAAGTTTATCCCTCTACATCATGTCATCTTGCTTAAGGCGTTACTCTGTTCGTCATGAACTCAATACACTAGATGCATGCTGGATAGCAGTCGATGTGTGGAGTAATAGTAGTAGATGCAGAAAGTATCGGTCTACTTGTCTCGGACGTGATGCCTATATGTATGATCATTGCCTTAGATATCCCCATGACTTTGCGCGGTTCTATCAAATGCTCGACGGTAATTTGTTCACCCACCGTAATATTTGCTATTTTGAGAGATCCTCTAGTGAACACTATGGCCCCCGGGTCTACTTCACACCATATTTTCAGCCTTACTCGTTGCACTTTTCGCCTTCATATCTCACTTTGCAATCAATCTTGAAGGGATTGACAAGCCCTTTATAGCGTTGGGTGCAAGCTCTTTTGTGTTTGCGCACGTACTCTGGACTTGACGAGATTCTCCTACTGGATTGATACCTTGGTTCTCAAACTGAGGGAAATACTTAGTGCTCCTGTGTTGCATCACCCTTTCCTCTTCAAGGTAAAAACCAACGAAAGCAAGTCTCCGTCAACGTGTCAATTTCTGGCGTTGTTGTTTGAGAAGTAGCAGAAAGATTTCTAGCACCGTTGCCGGGGAGGATCAAGTCAAGAACTCATCCAAGTAAGTGTCGCAAACTCATCTCTTGCATTTACTTTTTTGCCTCTCGTTTTCCTCTCCCCCACTTCTGGAAAACAAAAAAAAATACAAAAATATTTGCCTTTTTTCGTTTGCCTTTATCATTCGCCCTTTTCTTTCGCTTGCTTTCTGTTTTCTTGTGGTGCCATGTGCCTTCAATATGCTTGCATCTTTGCCTGCTTTAAATCTATTGATATGGATCCTCATCCACTTGCTAATCTCTTTAAGTGATCCAATTATGTTGATCCAATTGCTAGTGAGTTGAGTGCACTTGACTATCTATATGGAGTTTTGCTTGAGATGCGTGAATCTGAAAATCGTGATGAAGAAATTTCTGAAGTGATTCATGAGGGCTCCTTGAATGAAAAGCATGATTGCAATGGTTTAACTATAAATCCTATTAGTGACAATCATGCTAAAAATATGCAAAACCCTAAGCTGGGGATGCTAGTTTTGCTATGTCCACTACTTGTTGCAATGATCATGAAAGTGGGTTTGGAGAACTCATGACTTTAGTTGATGATAATCCCACTATTTTTGAAGAGCGTCAACTTTGCATGTATGTGGATCATGAAAATAATATCCTTTGTGATAGCTATATTGTTGAATTTGAATATGATCCCACATGCAATAACTATGAGAGAGGAAAATATTGTGGTAGAAATTTTCATATCACTAAATCACCTCTCGTTATGTTGAGATTGCTCTTGTCTCTTTCTTCTTCCTTGCATATGGCAGCTATTGGTTGTCTTGACAATCTGTTTTCCTATAAAATGCCTATGCATAGGAAGTATATTATACTTAGATGTGATTTTCACATGCTTTATGATGCTCTCGTTGTGCTTCAATTCTTTTCTTTTGTGTGAGCATCATTGAATTATCAATGCCTAGCTAAGGGCGTTAAACAATAGCGCTTGTTGGGAGGCAACCCAATGAATTTATCTTTTTCTTTCTGTTTTTTTGCGTCCACACCATCATAATTCTGTTATGATAGTGTCTTTTGTGTTTCTTTTTGTGTTTGAGCCAAGTAAAACCTTTATGACTAATCTTGGTGATGGTTGTTTTATCCTGCTGGAAAAAGACAGAAACTTTTCGCTCACAAGATTATTTTTCATTTTTATTCAGAAAGAGATTTTGAGTTGATTCTTATTTCTGTTGATTGATATGCCTTTTGCCCAGGCAGTCGTAATTGTTCAGAATTTTTGAGGTACCAGACGTATACGAAGTATACAGATTGCTACAGACTGGTCTGTTTTTGACAGATTCTGGTTTTGTTGAGTTGGTTTCTTGTTTTGATGAAACTATGGATAGTATCAGCGGGTACTAGCCATGGAAAAGTGAGAATACAGTAATCTAACACCAATATAAATAGAAATCAAGATTGCTACAGTACCTAAAGAGGTGGTAGTTTGTTTTCTTGTGCTAATGTTATCACGAGTTTCTGTTTAAGTTTTGTGTTGTGAAGTTTTCAAGTTTTGGGTGATGTTCTCATGGACAAAGGGATAAAGAGTGGAAAGAGCTCAAGCTTGGGGATGCCCAAGGCATCCCAAGCCAAATTCAAGGAAACCAAAAATCCTAAGCTTGGTTATGCCCCAGGAAGGCATCCCCTCTTTCGTCTTCAATCCATCGGTAACATTACTTGGACCTATATTTTTATTCACCACATGATATGTGTTTTGCTTGGAGCGTTTTGTATTGTAGGAGTCTTTTCTTTTTTGTTGTGTCACAATCATCCTTGCTGCACATCTTTTGAGAGAGACATGCACTCATCGTTATTTTGCTAGAATGGTCATCGTGCTTCACTTATATCTTTTGAGCTAGATAATTTTGTTCTATGTGCTTCACTTAGATCTTTTAGAGCACGGCGGTGCGTGACTTGGTAGTTGGCTTGTGATATGAAAGTAGTCCCAAAGGTGATAGGTACCCAAAAAGGATACAAAAACCTCCATCTTCATGTGCATTGAGTATAAAGAGAAGTTTTGATTCCTCTGAATTAGTTTTGAGACGTGGATTTGGTAATATTAAGAGTTATGTTAGTAGGGTGTTGTGAACCTAGAAATACTTGTGTTGAAGTTAGTGATTCCCGTAGCATGCACGTATGGTGAACCCCTATGTTAGGAAGTTGGAGCATAATTGATCTATTGATTGTCATCCTTTGTGTTGAGGTCGGGATCGCGCGATGGTTAACACCTACCAACCCTTCCCCTAGGAGTATGCGTTTAGCACTTTGTTTCGATTACTAATAAAAACTTCCGCAACAAGTATGTGAGTTCTTCATGACTAATGTGAGTCCATGGTATAGATGCACTATCACCTTCCACCATTTCTAGCCTCTTGAGTACCGCGCAATTTCTGCCGGTACACAAACCCACCATATGCCTTCCTCAAAACAGCCACCATACCTACCTACTATGGTATTTTCATAGCCATTCCGAGATATATTGCCATGCAACTCCCACCGTTCCATCTCATAACTTGTGTCGTCACTCTCATATTGCCATTGCATGATCGTAAGATAGCTAGCGAGATGTTTCAACGTCATACGCCAAGCTAGATCGTTGCACATCCCGGTACACTACGGGAGGCATTTCCTATAGAGTCATCATCGTTCTGAGCTTTGAGCTGTGAGTAAATAAAAGTGTAATGATCATCATTATTAAAGCATTGTCCCATGTGAGGAAATAAAAAAAGAGACCAAAGATCCCAAAAAAAGGGGGAGAAAAAAAAAGCCCAAGAGCCCAAATAAAAAAAGAGAAAAAGAGAGAAGGCACAATGCTACTATCTTTTCCCACACTTGTGCTTCATAATAGCACCATGTTCTTCATGATTGAGAGCCTCTCGTTTCGTCACCACCATATGCTAGTGGGAATCTTTATTATATAACTTGGCTTGTATATTCCAATGATGGGCTTCCTCAAATTGCCCTAGGTCTTCGTGAGCAAGCAAGTTGGATGCACACCCACTAGTTCTCCTTTTGAGCTTTCACATTGTTATAGCTCTAGTGCATCCTTTGTATGGCAATACCTACTCATTCACATTGATATCTAGTAATGGGCATCTCCATAGCCCTTTGATACGCCGAGTCAATGTGACCATCTCCTCCTTTTTTGTCTCACAACCACCACCACACTCTATTCCACATACAGTGCTATATCCATGGCTCACGCTCATGTATTGCGTGATAGTTATAAAAATTTGAGAAAGTAAGAGTGCGAAAACAATTACTTGGCCAATACCAGGGTTGTGCATGATTCAAATTAGTTGTGTGAGGATGATGGAGCATAGCCAGACTATATGATTTTATAGGGATAACTTTCCTTGGCCTTGTTATTTTGAAAGTTCACGATTACCTTCCTAGTTTGCTTAAAGTATTATTGTTTTCATGTCAATAGCAAACTATTGTTTTGAATCTTACGGATCTGAACATTCATGTCACATGAAAGAAGTTACAAAGGACAACTATGCTAGGTAGCATTCCACATCAAAAATTCAGTCTTTATCACTTCCCTACTCGAGGACGAGCAGGAGTTAAGCTTGGGGATGCTTGATACGTCTCCAACGTATCTATAATTTTTGATGGTATCATGCTATTATCTTGTCAAACTTTGCATGTTTTGTATGCCTTTTATATCTTTTTTGGGACAAACTTATTAACTCAGTGCCAAGTGCAATTTCCTGTTTTTTCATGTTTTTGACCCTTTTCAGAGGAGGATTTTAAACGGAGTCCAAACGGAAGGAAACTTCCAAAAAGATTTTTTCGGAAACAGAAGACGATCGGGGAACTTGAGAACCAAGGCAGGGGCCACGAGGGACCCCACAAGCCCCCTAGCCGCAGCCAGGGGGCTGCGCCTCCCAGGCTTGTGGGCCCCGTGGGCCCCCTTTGCCCTAGGTCTTTCGCCTATATATTCCCAAAAATTCCATAAAAAATCAAGAGATCATCGAAAGTACTTTTCCGCCGCCGCAAGCTTCTGTCTCGCAAGATCCCATCTGGGGCACGTTATGGTGCCCTGCCGGAGGGGGGATTCGAATACGGAGGGCTTCTTCATCAACACCATGACCTCTCCGATGATGTGTGAGTAGTTCACCAAGGACCTACGGGTCCATAGCTAGTAGCTAGATGGCTTCTTCTCTCTCTTGGATCTTCAATACAAAGTTCTCCATGATCTTCATGGATATCTATCCGATGTAATCTTCTTTTGCGGTGTATTAGTTGAGATCCGATGAATTGTGGATTTATGATTAGATTATCTATGAATCTTATTTGAGTTTCTTTTGATCTGTCTTATGCATGATTTCATATCCTTGTAATTCTCTTCGAGTTGTGGGTTTTGTTTGGCCAACTTGATCTATGATTCTTGCAATGGGAGAAGTGCTTGGTTGTGGGTTCATACCGTGCGGTGACCTCACCCAGTGACAGAAGGGGTAGCGAGGCACGCATCATGTTGTTGCCATCAAGGGTAAAAAGATGGGGTTTTCATCGTTGGTTTAAGTTTATCCCTCTACATCATGTCATCTTGCTTAAGGCATTACTCTGTTCGTCATGAACTCAATACACTAGATGCATGCTGGATAGCGATCGATGTGTGTAGTAATAGTAGTAGATGCAGAAAGTATCGGTCTACTTGTCTCGGGCTTGATGCCTATATGTATGATCATTGCCTTAGATATCGTCATGACTT
Organism: Hordeum vulgare subsp. vulgare; assembly: GCF_904849725.1. Taxonomy (NCBI): domain Eukaryota; kingdom Viridiplantae; phylum Streptophyta; class Magnoliopsida; order Poales; family Poaceae; genus Hordeum; species Hordeum vulgare. The sequence continues at coordinate 464,142,972 of NC_058523.1, forward strand.
TGCGCGGTTCTATCAATTGCTCGACGGTAATTTGTTCACCCACCATAATATTTGCTATTTTGAGAGAAGCCTCTAGTGAACACTACGGCCCCCGGGTCTACTTCACACTATATTTTCAGCCTTACTCTTTTACTTCATTGCACTTTCCGCCTTGAGATATCACTTTGCAATCAATCTTGAAGGGATTGACAACCCCTTTATAGCGTTGGGTGCAAGCTCTTTTGTGTTTGCGCAGCTACTCTGGACTTGACGAGATTCTACTACTCGATTGATACCTTGGTTCTCAAACTGAGGGAAAAACTTACTGCTCCTGTGTTGCATCACCCTTTCCTCTACAAGGGAAAAACCAACGCAAGCAAGTCTCCGTCAACGTGTCAATTTCTAGCGTTGTTGTTTGAGAAGTAGCAAGGGCACCAGGGGTGGCCACAAGCCCCCTAGGCGCGGCCTGGGGGGCCCGCGCCTGGCAGGCTTGTGGGCCCCCTGTGGCTCCTCTGTCGTACTTCTTCCGCCTATAAATCCCCGAAAATTCCAAAACCACGAGAGAGATCCACGAAAATACTTTTCCGCCGCCGCAAGCTTCTGTCTCCGCAAGATCCCGTCTGGGGCACGTTCTGGTGCCCTGTCGGAGGGGGATTCGGATACGCAGGGCTTCTTCATCAACACCATTGCCTCTCCGATGATGTGTGAGTAGTTCACCATAGACCTTCAGGTCCATAGCTAGTAGCTAGATGGATTCTTCTCTCTCCTGGATCTTCAATACAAAGTTCTCCATGATCTTCATGGAGATCTATCCGATGTAATCTTCTTTTGGGGTGTGTTTGTCGAGATCCGATGAATTGTGGATTTATGATCAGATTATCTATGAATCTTATTTGAGTTTCTTCTGATCTCTCTTATGCATGATTTCATATCCTTGTACTTCTCTTCGAGTTGTGGGTTTTGTTTGGCCAACTTGATCTATGATTCTTGCAATGGGAGAAGTGCTTGGTTTTGGGTTCATACCGTGCGATGACCTCACCGAGTGACAGAAGGGGTAGCGAGGCACGCATCCTGTTGTTGCCATCAAGGGTAAAAAGATGGGGTTTATATGTATTGCATGAATTTATCCCTCTACATCATCTGATCTTCCTTAAGGCGTTACTCTGTTTTTCATGAACTCAATACACTATATTCATGCTGGATAGTGGTAGATGTTTGGAGTAATAGTAGTAGATGAAGAAAGTATCGGTCTACTTATCTCAGACGTGATTCCTATATGTATGATCATTGCCTTAGATATCGTTATGACTTTGCGCGGTTCTATCAATTGCTCGACAGTAATTTGTTACCCCACCGTAATATTTGCTATCTTGAGAGAAGCCTCTAGTGAACACTATGGCCCCCGGGTCTACTTGACATCATATTTTCAGCCCTACACTTTTACTTTGTTGCACTTTCCGCCTTCAAATCTCACCTTGCAATCAATCGTGAAGGGATTGACAACCCCTTTGTAGCGTTGGGTGCAAGTTTGCTGTTTTTGCGCAGGTACATTGGTGCCTCATCTTGATACTCCTACTGGATTGATACCTTGGTTCTCAAACTGAGGGAAATACTTACTGCTACTGTGTTGGATCACCCTTTCCTCTTCAAGGGAAAAAACCAACGCAAGCTCAAGAGGTAGCAAGAAGAATTTTTGGCGCCGTTGCCGGGGAGCATCAAGTGAAGCTTATCCAAGTAACTGTCGCAAACTCATCTCTTGCATTTACTTTTTTGCCTCTCGTTTTCCTCTCCCCCACTTCTGAAAAACAAAAATTTACAAAAATATTTGCCTTTTTCGTTCGCCCTTTTCTTTCGCTTGATTTCTGCCTTCTTGAGTGGGATAGTCTACCTATCCTCATGGCTAGACCTACCGCTTCGAACGATACTCTCGAGAGCGAAGTTCTCAATTTTAAACAAAATGAGTAAGAAAACTTAAAGGACGCTTGGTATAGGATCTGCAATGCTCGGAGTAGATCTACTCGTAAGCAATCTACTACCGTCCTACTTCGCAACTTTTATGTGGGTATTTCCCCTTGGAATAGGTATGTTCTTGACACCATCGTAGGCAGAAATTTCTTGGGTAGCCATACCGTTGATTCTTACGGTGCTTTAATAAATTTTGTAGGCTCACCCCCACTCATGGTCAATGGAACTACCTTAACTCTGTAACATGTGATGCGTAGGCTGGATATCATTGAAATAAAGTTGCTACGATCGAACTCATTGAGAATTTGGATAAAAAGATCCACAATCAAATCACTCAGTACGGATCCAAGGTGGGAATGACTTTGAAAAATTTAAAGGAGAGGGAACCCACAGTTAACGAAAAATTAGGTCATGATTCCGCTAGGATTGGCAAACTAGAGGATGTTATAACCAACTTGGGTTCCGCTTTTGCTGCTGTGCAGAACACTCCAAATTTTGCCTACAATAAGGCCACCAAGGCTGTTTTTATTCCTAAAAATAGTGGTGAACCATCTAGTAAAAGAATGAAGACCTTAAGATGATGAGTGTTCACCCTACTTATGGTTTGAATACCAAAGACGACGATATGTGATTCTATCGCCTTATGCCTAGCTAAGGGCGTTAAACAATAACGCTTGTTGGGAGGCAACCCAATGAATTTATCTTTACTTTTTGATTTCTGTTTTGTTGCGTCCACACCATTATAATTCTGTTATGATTGTGTCTTTTGTGTTTCTTTTTGTGTTTGAGCCAAGTAAAACCTTTATGACTAGTTTGGTGATGGTTGTTCGATCATGCTGGAAAAAGACAGAAACTTTTCGCTCACGACAGTATTTTTCATTTTTATCCACAAAGAGATTTTGAGTTGATTCTTTTTGCTGCTCGTTGATATGCCAATTTCACAAACTGTCGTAATTGTTCAGAATTTTTGAGATACCAGAAGTATACGAAGTATACAAATTGCTACACACTAGTGTGTTTTTGACAGATTCTGTTTTTGTTGTGTTGATTGCTTATTTTAATGAAACTATGGATAGTATCGGGGGGTACTAGTCATGGAAAAGTGAGAATATAGTAATCTAACACCAATATAAATAGAAATCAAGTTTGCTACAGTACCCCAAGAGGTGGTAGTTTGTTTTCTTGTGCTAATGATATCACGAGTTTCTGTTTAAGTTTTGTGTTGTGAAGTTTTCAAGTTTTTGGTGAGGTTCTCATGGACAAAGGGATAAAGAGTGGAAAGAGCTCAATCTTGGGGATTCCCAAGGCATCCCAAGCCAAATTCAAGGACACCAAAAAGCCTAAGCTTGGGGATGCCCCGGGAAGGCATCCCCTCTTTCCTCTTCAATCCATCGGTAACATTACTTGGAGCTATATTTTTATTCACCACATGATATGTGTTTTGCTTGGAGCGTCGTGTATTATAGGAGTCTTTTCTTTTTGTTGTGTCAGAATCATCCTTTCTGCACACCTTTTTAGAGAGACATGCACTCATCGTGAATTTGCTAGAAAACTCATTGAGCTTCGCTTATATCTTTTGAGTTAGGCAATTTAGCTCACATGTGCTTCACTTATATCTTTTGAGCTAGATAACTTTGCTCTAAGTTATTCACTTAGATATTTAGAGCACGGCGGTGTCATATTTTGGAGAAATAAGAACTCTCGATCTTCACTTATATCTTTTTGAGAGTGCTCTCTCAGAGTAACTTAGTAGTTGGCTTGTGCTATGAAAGTAGTCCCAAAGGTGATAGGCACCCAAAGAGGATACAATAAAACTTCCATCTTCATGTGCATTGATTAGAAAGAGAAGTTTGATTCCTCTCAATTAGTTTTGAGACATGGATTTGGTAATATTAAGAGTTATGTTAGTAGGGTATTGTGAATCTAGAAATACTTGTGTTGAAGTTAGTGATTCCCGTAACATGCACGTATGGTGAACCGCTATGTTAGGAAGTCGGAGCATAATTGATTTATTGATTGTCATCCTTTGTGTTGCGGTCGGGACCACGCGATGGTTAACACCTACCAACCCTTCCCCTAGGAGTATGCGTTTAGCACTTTGTTTCGATTACTGATAAAAACTTTCGCAATAAGTATGTGAGTTCTTCATGACTAATGTGAGTCCATGGTATAGATGCACTTTCACCTTCCACCATTGCTAGCCTCTCTAGTGCCGCGCAACTTTCACCGATACACAAAACCACCATATACCTTCCTCAAAACAGCCACCATACCTACCTATTATGGCATTTTCATAGCCATTCTGAGATATATTGCCATGCAACTCCCACCGTTCCGTCTCATGACATGTGCCGTCACTTTTATATTGCCATTGCATGATCGTAAGATAGCTAGCAAGATGTTTGAATGTCATACGCCAAGCAAGATCGTTGCACGTCCCGGAACACTGCCGGAGGCATTTCCTATAGAGTCCTCATCGTTCTAAGCATTGAGTTGTGAGTAAATTAAAGTGTGATGATCATCATTATTAGAGCATTGTCCCATGTGAGGAAATAAATAAATAAAAGAGGCCAAAGTTGCCCACAAAAAGAGAGAGAGAGAGAGAGATGGAAAGAGGCCAAAGTGCCCAAACAAAAAAAAGAGAAAAACAGAGAAGGGACAATGCTACTATCTTTTTCCACACTTGTGCTTCATAATAGCACAATGTTCTTCATGATTCAGAGTCTCTGGTTTTGACACCACCATATGCTAGTGGGAATCTTCATTATATCACATGGCTTGTATATTCCATTGATGGGCTTCCTCAAAATTGCCCTAGGTCTTCGTGAGCAAGCAAGTTGGATGCACACCCACTAGTTCTCCTTTCGAGCTTTCACATACTTATAGCTGTACATGCATCCATTGCATGGTAATCCCTACTCTTTCACATTGATATCTATTGATGGGCATCTCCATAGCCCTTTGATACACTGAGTCGATGTGACCATCTCCTCCTTTTTGTCTCACAACCTCCACCACACTCTATTCCACCTATAGTGCTATATCCATGGCTCACTCTCATGTATTGCGTGAGAGTTGAAAAAGGTTTGAGAAAGTAAGAGTGCGAAAATAATTACATGGCCAATACCGGGGTTGTGCATGATTTAAATTAGGTGTGTGGGGATGATGGAGCATAGCCAGACTATATGATTTTGTAGGGATAATTTTCTTTGGCCTTGTTATTTCGAATGTTCATGATTACCTTGCTAGTTTGCTTAAAGTATTATTGTTTTCATGTCAATAGCAAACTATTGTTTTGAATCTTACGGATCTGAACATTCATGTCACATGAAAGAAGTTACAAAGGACAAATATGCTAGGTAGCATTCCACATCAAAAATTCAGTCTTTATCACTTCCCTACTCGAGGACGAGCAGGAGTTAAGCTTAGGGAAGCTTGATACGTCTCCAACGTATCTATAATTTTTGATGGTTCCATGCTATTATCTTGTCAAACTTTGGATGTTTTGTATGCCTTTTATATCTTTTTTGGGACTAACTTATTAACTCAGTGCCAAGTGCGAGTTCCTGTTTTTCCGTGTTTTTGACCCTTTTCAGAGGAGAATATTAAATGAAGTCCAAACGAAATAAAACCTCCAAAAAGATTTTTTCCCGGAATAGAAGATACGCAGGGAGCTTGAGAACCAAGGCAGAGGGCACCAGGGGAGGCCACATACCCCCTAAGACGGCCTGGGGGGCACGCCTAGCACGCCTGTGGCCCCCCTGTGGCTCCTCTGCCCTACTTCTTCCGCCTATAAATCCCCTAAAAATACAAAACCACGAGAGAGATCCACGAAAATACTTTTCCGCCGCCGCAAGCTTCTGTCTCCGCAAGATCCCATCTCGGGCATGTTCTGGTGCCCTGCCGGAGGGGGGATTCGGATACGGAGGGCTTCTTTATCAACACCATTGCCTCTCCGATGATGCGTGAGTAGTTCACCATAGACCTTCGGGTCCATAGCTAGTAGCTAGATGGCTTCTTCTCTCTCTTGGATGTTCAATACAAAGTTCTCCATGATCTTGATGGAGATCTATCCGATGTAATCTTCTTTTGCGGTGTGTTTGTCGAGATCCGATGAATTGTGGATTTATGATCAGATTATCTATGAATCTTATTTGAGTTTCGTGTGATCTCTTATATGCATGATTTCATATCCTTGTAATTCTCTTTCAGTTGTGGGTTTTGTTTGTCCAACTTGATCTATGATTCTTGCAATGGGAGAAGTGTTTGGTTTTGGGTTCATACCATGCGGTGACCTCACCCAGTGACAGAAGGGATAGCGAGGCACGCATCGTGTTGTTGCCATCAAGGGTAAAAAGATGGGGTTTATATCTATTGCATGAATTTATCCCTCTACATCATGTCATCTTGCTTAAGGCGTTACTCTGTTTGTCATGAACTCAATAAACTAGATGCATGCTGGATAGCGGTCGATGTGTGGAGTAATAGTAGTAGATGCAGAAAGTATCAGTCTACTTGTCTCGGACGTGATGCCTATATGTATAATCATTGCCTTAGATATCTTAATGACTTTGCGCGGTTCTATCAATTGCTCGACAGTAATTCGTTCACCCACCGTAATATTTGCTATCTTGAGAGAAGCCTCTAGTGAACACTATGGCCCCCGGGTCTACTTCACATCATATTTTCAGCCCTACACTTTTACTTTGTTGCACTTTCCGCCTTCAGATCTCACCTTGCAATCAATTGTGAAGGGATTGAAACCCCTTTGTAGCATTGGGTGCAAGTTTGCTATTTTTGCGCAGGTACATTGGTGCCTCATCTTGATACTCCTACTGGATTGATACCTTGGTTCTCAAACTGAGGGAAATACTTACTGCTACTGTGCTGCATCACCCTTTCCTCTTCAAGGGAAAAAAACCAACTCAAGCTTAAGAGGTAGCAGGAAGAACGGTAAAGAAAGGGAACCATGGGTTCAGAAACCCATGCCCTTTCCTCCCAAACCATCCAAGAAAAAGGATGATGAGGATTTTGAGCGCTTTGTTGAAATGATTAGACCTGTCTTTCTGCAAATGCGCTTGACAGATATGCTCAAAATGTCTCCTTATGCTAAGTAGATGAAAGATATTGTGACTAATAAAAGGAGGATACCTGAGGTTGAGATTTCCACCATGCTCGCTAATTACACCTTCAAGGGTGGAACTCCTAAGAAACTAGGTGCTTTGTTGAAATGTTCTTCAAATGCCCTGAAATTCAAGTATGATTTATTTTGGAATTTTCGAAAATTTCTCAGATAGAAAGCTAGTCAGTGGGATGCACCAGTGGGCCACAAGCCCAGGAGGCCCGGCCACCCCCTGGTCGGGCCTGGCAGGCTTGTGTGGCCCCCTCCACTTATTCCAGCTCCCATCCCTTTCTTCTACCTCCAGAAAAAAAATCATTCCACAGCTCAAACCCGTGTTATTGCTCCTCTTGCTGCATTTTTCGATCTCCTTATGCAAAGCCCCATTCACCAAACTGTTTTGGGGAGTTGTTCCTTGGTATGTGACTCCTCCATTGGTCCAATTAGTTTTTGCTCTAGTTCTTTATTCGTTGCGTATTTTTGCTGTCTTGGTGACCCTATTCTTGAGCTTTGCATGCTAATTTTAGTTGGTCCCAAGTAGTTTTGATGCATGATATGGCCTCTAGGCACTTGTAGGAGTAGTTGCTATGAGTTTTGTTGAGCCTCGTTCACTTTTCTTTTGAGTCACTAAAAATTTCAGAAATTTTCAGAGAAAGAAAAACGAAAAGATGAGGAGGTTCCTAAGAGGCTCTTCAAGTCGTGACCCTAAGGACGATGAAAATGAGAAGAAGAAACCCAAGTATCCGATCCCCCGAGTTGCAGAAGTTCGAGCGTGTGAGTGGCCAAGCGATGTGTTCTTACGTGCCGCCGGTCTTTATGAGGATTTTTATTACTTGGTGGAGAACGCGGCCTTACCGCATTTGTTGAAGATAAGTGTCCACAATACCTCCTCCTCACCAATATTTTCGTGCAAAGCTTTAATTTCTATCCAAGGAAGAGTCCTCCTATGGTTGAGTTCAAGTTATAAGATATCCCCCAACGCATGTCACTTCAGGATTTTTGCAATGTTTGCAAATTACCTTATGTTGGGGATATTCATGAACCTCGTCCATGGGACTTGGAGGCTTTCATTGATACTATTGTTGTAGGAGAGGAGAGAGGAGTGTCTTGCGCTAGAGTTGCTAGTATACAATTTCCTGTGCTTCGATATTTCTCTCTATTAATGGGAAAATGTTTGATTGGTCGTGGAAAAGCTGGGGCTCTTAGCTCCCCAGATCTCACGGTTTTGCGCAAAGCTCTTTATAATGATAAAACTTATAGCTTGGGCACTATAGTGGCTCAACGGTTAAACACGAACGGTACTAAAGGCGCTGTTTATGGAGGTATCTATGCTACCCGTCTTGCTAAACATTTTGAGATACCTATTAGACTGGACAAGGAAGAAGACATGCTTCTTCCTGAGAGATATCTAGATTATGATAGCATGGTTCGCCATGACTTTCTTGATAAAGATATAAATAAGAGGATGATTTATAACTTGGTGTTTAGCCAGGGTACTCGTGAGACTATTACTTTGCCTGCTCCTTCTTTGTTCAATCTTCATCTAGGCAGGTACATTATTATGCCCTCGGACATCTACGCATATTGGGGCATAGCACCACCATAGGCGCCCGTGCCCGAGTGGTACCAGACGCCAGTTTATCAGTGGGAGCCAGAGGAGCTCACCCAGCAGTGACACCCTCAGTACACTCTGGAGTACCCCAGAGACGGTTACTTCCCTCCATGGGAATAGACCAACTTAGGCCAAAAGCCTAAGCTTGGGGGAGTATGTGTTTCTCACCGACTTTATATTCTTGCTCACACTTTCACTTTGATAGTCGGTGTTCACACCTTGCCATTGTATCATCCATGCTAGTTTATTTCTTTTTCTCGCTTTCTTCTCGTGTGTTTGTTTGATTTGAGAAAAACAAAAAAAATAGTTGTAAGCTTACTTTTCTGCTTGCTTAGTGGTTTTTTTAAAAGGAAAACCCAAAAATATTTCCCGTTCTTCTTTTGTTTGTTGGGAGCTTTCCCATGTAAATAGTTTTCTTTTTCTTTGGATCAAGGTAGAAGACCATGGTTAAAATGTTTAGTGGCTCTCACATGCATATCTGTTTATCTTCCAAAGAGCCATATTACTTTGTCTTCTCCTCTGTGTCTGCTTGCAGATTCCAGCTTAGTCCAATGCACAAACACTCTCATTATGATTCACATCATTCGGTCGTGCAAGTGAAAGGCAATAATGACGGTATATGATGGATTGACTGAGCCTGGAAAAGCTGGTATGAACTCGACCTATTTTGTTTTTGTAAATATGACTAGCTCATCGTTTCTAATTCAGCATTGTTATGAGAGAAACATGTTTACGATGACAACTTAGAGATCATAGTTTCGGATACCATGCTTAATTAGCTAGGAGCTTATAATGGTTTGTCTTGGATGCCAACATGAATTTCAAGATTATTATGATGTAGTATGATAGGATGGTATCCTCCTTTGAATGATTCAAGTGGCTTGACTTGGCACATGTTCACGCATGTAGTTGAAACAAAATCAACATAGCCTCTATGATATTCATGTTTATGCTGATTTATATCCTACTCATGCTTGCACTCAATGTTGCTTAATTTCAATGCATATTGATGACTGTTGTCGCTCTCTAGTTGGTCGCCTCCCAGTCTTTTGCTAGCCTTCACTTGTACTAAGCGGAAATACTTCTTGTGCATCCACTTCCATAAACCCAAAGTTGTTCCATATGAGTCCACCATACCTACCTATATGCCGTATCTACCTACCGTTCCAAGTAAATTTGCATGTGCCACTCTCTAAATCTTCAAGTAGTAATCTGTTTTGTATGCCCGAACTGCTCATGTGGTGACAAGGGGCGGTCAGTATCTTCCATGCTAGGCGTGTTATCCTCGATACATGTTTATTCACTGTCACTCATGAGGAAGGGGACGGTAATCGGAATGCCCAGTTCCATGCTCAAATCGAAAGTATAACTGCAAACAAAACAACCCCTGGATTGTTGTTGGTATGGACGGCACCCAAGGATTCGGCTAGTCGTGGAGTGTGATTGATCGGTGGTGGGGGAGTCAAAACTTTACTTTTCTGTTTGGGAACCGCCTATAGTATGTGTAGCATGGAAGATGGTGAAATCTCTTGGTCATCGCGTTGACAATGAGAGCATACCACTCAAAATTCTTTATCTTTGTTTTAAAAGCTTGAGCTCTGGCACCTGTGCAAATCAATGCTTCCCTCTGCGAAGGGCCTATCTATTTACGTTTCTGTTGAGTCATCCTCTTCTTATAAAGGGCACCTATTAGAGAGCACCTCTGTCATTTTTATGCTTTGCTATTAATTGATATTGAGTATGACTGTGACTAGATCTTCTTGGCCATGAATTACAATGTTCAGTCAGCCCTTGGTCTTTGAAGGTGTTCTGCATTTATGTTTTGCAGTCTCAGAAAAGGCTAGCGAGATACCATATGTTCATATTGCTTCATGATTGTTTTGATTGAAGTGTTGACGTTTGAAACTTATTATTATTCCTTGCTAGTTGATTATGCTATTGATATGAGTTCACCATGAGACCTAATTGTCATTGCTTATGTGGTTAGCTTATGATCTTGCTGAAAATCTGAATATGAGTTAGACATAATTACAACAACAAGATCAAACAGAGTTCGTAAAAGTTTTTCTTTTGTCTGTTTCAGTTTGTCAACTGAATTGCTTGAGGACATGCAAGGCTTTAAGCTTGGGGGAGTTGATACGGCTCCATCGTATCTACTTTTCCAAACTCTTTTGCCCTTGTTTTGGACTCTAATTTGCATGATTTGAATGGAACTAACCCGGACTGACTCTGTTTTCAGCAGAATTGCCATGGTGTTGTTTTTGCGCAGAAATAGAAGTTCTCGGAATGACCTGTAAATTGACGAGGATTTTTTGTGGAATATATAAAAAACACTGGCGCAAGAATTAACTAGAGGGACAGAGCCAGGAACTCACAAGCCCAGGAGGCCCCCCCTGGCCGGGACTGGCAGGCTTGTGAGCCCCTCGTGGCTCCGCAGCCTCCAATTCCAGCTCTATATATTCTCTCTTACCCAAAAAATAATGCAGAATAGTTCATCGCGTTTTACGATACGGAGCCGCCGCCACCACCTGTTCTTCCTCTGGAGGGCAGATCTGGAGTTCGTTCTGGGCTCCGGAGAGTGGAAATCTTCGTCATCGTCATCACCAACCATCCTTCATCGCCAATTCCATGATGCTCTTCATCGTTCGTGAGTAATCTCATCGTAGGCTTGCTGGACGGTGATGGGTTGGATGAGATCTATCATGTAATCGAGTTAGTTTTGATGGGGTTTGATCCCTAGTATCCACTATGTTCTGAGATTGATGTTGCTACTACTTTGCTATGCTTAATGCTTGTCACTAGAGCCCTAGTGCCATGATTTCAGATCTGAACCTATTATGTTTTCATCAATATATGTGTCTTCTTGATCCTATCTTGCAAGTTGGAGTCACCTACTATGTGTTATGACCCGGCAACCCCGGAGTGACAATAGCCGGAACCACTCCCGGAGATGACCATGGTATGAGAAGTTCATGTATTCACTAAGTGCTAATGCTTTTTTCCGGTTCTCTATTAAAAGGAGACCTTAATATCCCTTAGTTTCCATTAGGACTCCGCTGCCATGGGAGGGATGGACAATAGATGTCATGCAAGTTCTTTTCCATAAGCGCATATGACTATATACGGAATACATGCCTACATTACATTGACGGACTGGAGCTAGTTACATATCTCCCCATGTTATAACTGTTACATGATGAATGTCATCCGGCATAATTATCCATCACCTATCCAATGCCTACGAGTTTTTCCTACTGGTCCTTGCTACGTTACTTTACCGCTACTATTGTCACTGCTGCTACTGTTACCGCTACTGCTGTCACTTCTGCTACTGTTACCGCTGCTACTGTTACTATCACACTACTTTTCTACTGAAACTTTGCTGCAGATACTAAGTCTTTCAGGTGTGGTTGAATTGACAACTCAACTGTTAATACTCGAGAATATTCTTTGTCTTCTCCTTGTGTTGAATCAACAAATTTGGGTTAAATACTCTACCCTCGAAAACGGTTGTGATCCCCCATACTTGTGGGTTATCATTGCTCTCTTCAATCGATCATCTTGTTCTATCAAGATCATGGTCTCTCCTTGCTTGTTCAATTTAGTTGCTTTGTTGTCAATCTTGTCAAGATCTTTCCATCTTATCAAAATTTTGTCCTCATTTTCCACCGAAGTGCTGTCAAAATTTTGTTTGAATTCTTGCTTGTTTCTCATATCATTCTTCATCTCTCTGCAACCTTCAAGGATCGATGGTTTTACTCGTTCTCAAGAAGCAACTAAAATTTACTGTTTCCTCTTTCTATTCCTCTTCCCCTTTTCATTCTTAGATCTCGGGGCGATATCTCTTGTTAGTGTAGGAGAGTTGTGACAGCCCGAGACCGACGCTCTAGAAGAATCCCCTTATTTCGTTCTCGTCGTGTGATTTTTTTGGTTGTCGCATGCATCATCGCATCATGCGCATCATCTGCATTGCATCATCACTCCATTGCCGCCAGTTTTCAAAACCTGCATTTGTTATTAGTTGTCAGTTCTCTTCGTTTTCGTTGTTGACCGTTTTGAGCCCGACCACACACGCACACGCCCGCGGCATTGTTAAAATCTTGTTTTTAAAAGTGTGTGATAAATATTCTCGGATTGGGTTGGAACTTGGCGTGCGTTCTTTTTTTAGTGTAGGTAGGTCGCGTGCCAAATCTTGTCACAATCGGAGTCCGTTTGATACCCGAACGGTCGATCGTAAAGGCGATGTCTTCGATTTATCGTCGGACATTTTCGGTGTTATAAAACTCTGTCGCCGGATGCTCATTCCCTCTCTTCCCACCTAACCTATTCTACACATCCCAACACCACCCACCTAGCCACCCCTCCCTTTCGGACCATCGGATCGCAATCCAACGGCGCGAAAACGGGCTAATTCCCCTAACCCTAGCCCCCCTTTCCCTATTTAACAACCTCTCCCTGCTTGTTTTGACCCAAACCCTAATACGCCTCGAAAATCGTGCCAGCCACTCCCACCTACTCCTCTCTCCTCAGCCGTCGCCAGCACGAGGAGCCTCGCAGCCCCGAGCTCCCATGGCTGCCCTGACTAGCCCCGTCACCGGATGCCCCGCCTTCGGCCGCCGCGAGCCACCGGTGCCTCGCCGTCCCCGCCGGCCACCGGATCTGAGGCCGCCCCGCTGGAGCTCCTAGGACGGATCTCCAGTCCTGTTGGAAATATGCCCTAGAGGCAATAATAAATTAGTTATTATTATATTTCTTTGTTCATGATAATCGTTTATTATCCATGCTATAATTGTATTGATTGGAAACACAAATACATGTGTGGATACATAGATAAAACACTGCCCCTAGTAAGCCTCTAGTTGACTAGCTCGTTGATCAAAGATGGTTAAGGTTTCCTAACCATAGACAAGAGTTGTCACTTGATAACGGGGTCACATCATTAGGAGAATGATGGGATGGACAAGACCCAAACTATAAATGTAGCGTATGATCGTGTCAGTTTATTGCTACTGTTTTCTGCATGTCAATGTATCTGTTCCTATGACCATGAGATCATGCAACTCCCAGACACCGGAGGAATACCTTGTGGGTTATCAAACGTCACAACGTAGTTGGGTGACTATAAAGGTGTTGTACATGTATCTCCAAAGGTGTTTGTTGGGTTGGCATGGATCAAGACTGGGATTTGTCACTCCTTGTGACGGAGAAGTATCTCGGGGCCCACTCGGTAATACAACATCACAACAAGCCTTGCAAGCAATGTGACTAAGGAGTTAGTTACGGGGTCTTGTATTACGGAACGAGTAAAGAGACTTGTCGGTAACGAGATTGAACTAGGTATGGAGATACCGACGATCGAACCTCGGGCAAGTAACATACTGAAGAACAGAGGAACATCATACGGGATTAACTGAATCGTTGACATAGAGGTTCAACGATAGAGATATTCATAGAATATGTGGGAGCCAATATGGACATCCAGGTCCCGCTATTGGTTATTGACCACAGAGTGTCTCAGGTCATGTATGCATAGTTCTCGAACCCGCATGGTCTGCACACTTAAGGTTCGGTGACGTTTCGGTATAGTTGAGTTATATTTGTTGGTGACCGAAGTATTGTTCGGAGTCCCGGATGAGATCCCGGACATCACGAGGAGTTCCGGAATGGTCCGAAAACGAAGATTGATATATAGGAAGTTCGTATTTGCATTCCGGAAGGTTTTCGGGCATTGCCGGCAGTGTACCGGGAGTGACAAATGGGTTTCGGGGGCCCACCGGGTGGGCCCACCATGCCCCAAGGGGTACACGTGGGTTTATTGGATGCGCAATAAGGCATAATGGTCTGGCAAAGTCAGCCAAGGAAAGCCCATGAGGAAAAAGTTGAAAATCCAAAAGAGGTGGGAAATTAAGGAAGGAGTCCTAATCCAAGTGGGCTTGGAGGAGGACTCCTCCCTCCTCCACTTCGGCCGAGCCAAGGGCTCCTCCCTTGTGGTTCAAGGCATGCCCCTCCCTCCTAGTATATATACTAGAGGTTTAGGGCTGTTTGAGACACAACTTTGCCACGTGCAACCCTAAACCTCTACTTTGTAGTTCTTCCTCTAGATCGGTTTTCTACGGAGCTCGGGCGGAGCCCTGTAAGAATAGATCACCACCACCACTAGAGCGCCGTTGCGCCGTCGGGAAACTCATCTGCATACCCCTCTCTCTTGCTGGATCAAGAAGGCGGAGATCGTCATGGAGCTGTACGTGTGCGGAACGCGGAGGTGTTGTCCGTTCGGCACTTGATCGGGACGGACCACGAGACGATTCGTGGGACGGATCGTGGGACGGTTTGTGGGACGAATCGTGAAGACGTATCACTACATCAACCGCGTTTATTAACGCTTCCCCTTAGTGATCTACAAGGGTATGTGGATCCGATCTCCATCTCGTCGATGATCATCACCACAATAGGTCTTCGTGTGCATCTGAAATTTTTTGTTTCCCATGCTACGTTCCCCAACAGTCCTCCCAGCCATCCCGTCGCTCCGAGCCCGCTGCTGATCGCCGCCTTGCCCGGAGCTCCCACATGGTCGTCCCGCATCTGCCCCGCCGGAGCACCGGAGCTCCGCCCGCCACCGTCGCCCGCCGATGTCGTTTGTCGGAGCCGGACCCTCCTCGCCGGATCTGGCCGGAGCGATGCGGATCCCGGTCGCTGCCTTCTAGGCGTCGTCAGCCCTACCTCCCGCGTGCGTCGGGTCGGGGAGCCAGCCCCGTTGACCAGCACCAACGCCTGGGCCCCGGCCGGCCCAGCTGGTCGAGCCTCCAGCCGCGGCCCAGCTCCCCGAGCCGGCCCAGCGGCCCTTTCGGCCGACCCGGCTCCTGCTCCCTCCAGGCCGCCTCCTCTATAGCAGGCCGAGGCCCGCTCAGGTTAGCAGCCCCGCTAAGTTGCGCCCTGGGCGTCACTTAGCCTCCCCATGCCCCTCATTTCGCCCTAGTTGTTTTTTTTGTAGAGCGTTTTTGCTATTTTAGTAGTGCAACTAATTTCATATTAGATGCCAACTTTAAAACCCGCGTATCTTTTAAACCGTGCGTCGGATTGGAATAAGTTAGATATGTAAAACATGTAGAATTTCATGTAGATTAATATTTTTCAACTCTCATGCATGTTTAAGGCTGTTAGCTGTGCTGTTTGCATCGGTTTGCATGTCGATGAGATAGAAATAGTTTAGGTCGTAGTTAATTAACCGTAGCTTTGTTGGAGATGAATCATATATGTAAATGGACTAGAACGATGAGTGGAATCACATGAACCACTTTATTTTGCCGTTTAAAAAACATAAAATGTGATTAGGAAAGATCTGGATAGATTACAAAGTTAACACATGGGGTCATTTTGGAGATGCTATAGGTTGTTTCCGACCTCATTTAAAATTCCTAGTTAGGTAGTTTCATTTGTGATTCACCCCTTTCCATGTTTAACAACATTTAATATAGATGTGTACCTAAACGGGGGTGAACTAAATAATTAAATGTGGAGTTCCATCAATATGCAACTCGTTGCATATTGAGCTTCACTTAATGTGTAGCGTTTGACTGTGTGAATTGCCATGTCATGCCTTGCATATTTTAAACTGATCATGCATCATATATGCTTGCATCATGTCAGGCATGTGATGTGGTGAATATCGTGTGTTGATTCTTGTTTCCAGTTTGCTTCGTCTCGATAGAGTTCCGCAAGCGTGTCGGAATGTGAGGATCCGTTCGACTACGTCGGTTCACCTGTTTCACGGAGTCGTTCTTCTTCCAAGCAGGATCTCAGGCAAGATGATAAATTCCCTATATACCATTAACATCATTGCCATGCTAGTTATGTCGTTTCTACCGTTATGTCTCGCTGCCTACCACCTGTTAAATATCAGCCTCCCAACATTGCCATTAAAACCTTCAACCTTTCTACAACTAGCAAACCACTGATTGACTATGCTACCGCTTGCTTAACCATTTGGATAGCTTTGCTAGTTGAAGGTGCAGTTGCTTCCATGTGATAACATGGGTTCCTTGTTATATCACCATATTATTGCTAATTAATCTAATGCACCTATATACTTGGTAAAAGGTGGAAGGCTTGGCCTTCTAGTCTGGTGTTTTGTTCCACCTTTGTCGCCTTAGTTTCGGCTATCGGCGTTATGTTCCATAAATGAGCGCTCCTAACATGCTTGGGGTTATTATGGGGACGCCCTAGATTCTTGCTTTGGGATAAAGCTCATGTGGCAAGGCCCAACATTGGTACTATATTTGCCCAACATAATAATTCTGCTAATACTGAAAAACATAGGGCGTCATGAACACGAGGAGTAATTCAACATATTACAGGGAGGGCCAGTATTGATGGTGCTGGTCCAAAACAGAGCATTGTGCGGGGGCAACTCGGATGATGTCTATCAGGCCCTGTACACTAGCTTATCCGTCATGTCCTGAGAACGAGATACATGGCTCCTATCGGTATCGTCGACACGTCGGGCGGCCTTGCTGGACTTGTTTTACCTTTCTCGAGCGTCTTGTGCGAGGGATTCCGAGGATGCTTTGGGTTATCTCGAGGTTGAGGTTTTCCAATAGGAACCCGAGGAGATCACGGGTTTCCCTGATCGAGGTCATTCCGTCGTAGCATGTGGTAGTTTGTAATGGACTAGTTGGAGCACCCCTGCAGGGTTAAATCTTTCGGAAAGCCGTGCCCGTGGTTATGTGGCAACGTGAAAACTTTGTTTAACATCCAGATCTAGATAACTTGAAGCTAAATTAATTAGAACTTGTCAACTGAGTGTGTAACCGTGACTGTCTCTTTCGTGAGCTCCTTCTCCGATCGAGGACATGGTGGGGTTATGTCTGACGTAAGTAGGTGTACAGGATCATTCATTTGATTATCAGTAGTTCACATTCGCTATGCGTAGATCATCTCCCTCTTATTCTTGTACTCGTAAGTTAGCCACCTCAAATAAATGCTTAGTCGCTTGCTGCAGCCTCACCACTTAACCGTACCTCACCCATTAAGCTTTGCTAGTCTTGATACCTTTGGAAATGAGATTGCTGAGTCCATGTGTCTCATAGATTACTACAACACCAGTTGCAGGTACAGGTAAAGATTTACTTTGACGTGAGCGCGATGATTGTGCTATTTGGGGTTTCTTCTTCTTCATCAATCTAGGATGAGTTCCAGGCCGACAGCCTGGGATAGCAAGGATGGACGTCGCTTTTATCATTTATTTTCGTCGGTAGACGGACCCTGCTCTTCTGCATGATGATTGTATGTATTGTAGTGATCTGACCCTGATGCAGCTTGTGGCGAGTGTAAGCCAACTCCTTATACTCATCTTTTCAGTACATGTACTTGTAACGATATCCATTCTTGCGAAACGACGAGATGCGTTTCTATCCCTGTCAAGGCCCTCGTGCCAAAATAAGGATAGGACCGCATCTTGGGCGTTACATTAGTATATGTAGATTTCTGCTTCTGCTCTAGCAGAATCCCCTCGCTACCACAGTGGCACTAGAGCTAGCGCTGCACCTGTTGATCAGGGATTCGAATCCCTCGGCGCCCACCTTTTAACTGATGTTTTATTTTTTGTTGACTTGGTAGTAGATATGGTAGAGCTAGTGATGCACTTGCAGCCTAGTGGGTGAGAGTGTTGTTGTGTGCAGGGAGGTGGTGGGTTCGAGTCCCACTTATCCCATGTTAATTTGTTGTGCATTTTGTTGTTTGTTATATATGTGTCACTGACAGTGGGCCAGAGGGCCCACCTGTCATGCACTAGGGCCCCTGGTGCCTATGACTAGTGCCCCCTGTTAAAATTGTGTGTGTGTGTTTTCTTGTTTGAGGTGTATATTCCATTTTTGGAATAAGTCTAGAAGAGGAATATGCCAAATCTGGCATATGCATAATCAGCTTCTCATTTTGACATATATATGATTTAGGATTTAGAGTAGATTTTCCTTTCTGTTTTGTGGTGTTTTTATACATGCAAGTGTAGCGGTGTGATATATGGATTTGGGTAGGAAAACCCAAGGAATCCAATGGTGGCATTGGATTGCACTTTTGAGCAATTCTGCTAAAGAGCCATCTTGATGAGGTGGCATTTTGTCATGTTTGTAGGATTATTTATGTGAGTGCTTTGAAGTTTTGTGCCACACATGCATCATATTGATTGTTGCATTATCATTTGTTGGTGTTTATTTGTTGTTTATTTCTTTGGGTAGCATCGGGAGCTGAGAACGAGTTCGGGGATTCTCGTGTACGTTCTGGAAGATTGCTACTTCTCAAACAACAGCGCCAGAAATTGACACGTTGACCGAGACTGGGCTTGCGTTGGTTTTTCCCTTGAAGAGGAAAGGGTGATGCAGCACAGGAGAAGTAAGTATTTCCCTCAGTTTGAGAACCAAGGTATCGATCCACAAGGAGGGTCTCGTCAAGTCCAGACTACGTGCCAAACACAAACAAGCTTGCACCCAACGCTTCAAAGGGGTTGTCAATCCCTTCAAGATTGTTTGCAAAGTGAGATCTAAAGGCAGAAAGTGCAACGAAGTAAAAAGTGTAAGGTTGAAAATATGGTGTGGAGTAGACCCTGGGGGCCATAGTGTTCACTAGAGGCTTCTCTCAAAATAGCAAATATCACGGTGGGTGAACAAATTACTGTCGAGCAACTGATAGAACCGCGCAAAGTCATGACGATATCTAAGGCAATGATCATACATATAGGCATCACGTCCGAGACAAGTAGACCGATACTTTCTGCATCTACTACTATTACTCCACACATCGACCGCTATCCAGCATGCATCTAGTGTATTGAGTTCATGACGAACAGAGTAACGCCTTAAGCAAGATGACATGATGTAGAGGGATAATCTCAAACCAATGATGAAAACCCCATCTTTTTACCCTTGATGGCAACAGCATGATGTGTGCCTCGCTCCCCTTCTGTCACTGGGTGAGGTCACCGCACGGTATGAACCCAAAACCAAGCACTTCTCCCATTGCAAGAATCATAGATCTAGTTGGCCAGACAAAACCCACAACTCAAAGAGAATTACAAGCATATGAAATCATGCATAAGAGAGATCAGAAGAAACTCAAATAAGATTCATAGATAATCTGATCATAAATCCACAATTCAGCGGATCTCGACAAACACACCGCAAAAGAAGATTACATCGGATAGATCTCCATGAAGATCATGGAGAACTTTGTATTGAAGATCCAAGAGGGAGAAGAAGCCATCTAGTTACTAGCTATGGACCCGTAGGTCTATGGTGAACTACTCACGCATCATCGGAGAGGTCATAGTGTTGATGAAGAAGCCCTCCGTATCCGAATCTCCCCTCCAGCAGGGCACTAGAACGTGCCGCAGATGGGATCTTGCGGAGACAGAAGCTTGCAGCGGCGGAAAAGTGATTTCGATGATCTCCTGATTTTTTTGGGATTTTTAGGGAATTTATAGGCGCAACCCCTAGGTCAGAGAGCGCTCAGGAGGCCCACAAGCCTATGGGCTGCGGCCTCCCCCTGGCCGCAGGGTGGGGGCTTGTGGGGACCCTGAGGCTCCCCTGCCTTGGCTCCCAAGCTTCCCGATCTTCTTCCGTTCCGGGAAAAATCTTTTCGGGGATATTCTTCCGTTTGGACTCCATTTCAAAATCTCCTCTGAAAGGGGTCAAAAACATGGAAAAAAACAGGAACTGGCACTTGGCACTGAGTTAATAAGCTAGTCCCAAAAAATATATAAAAGGCATGCATAACATCCAAAGTTTGACAAGATAATAGCATGAAACCATCAAAAATTATAGATACGTTGGAGACGTATCAAGCATCCCAAGCTTAACTCCTGCTCGTCCTCGAGTAGGGAAGTGATAAAGAATGAATTTTTGATGTGGAATGCAACCTAGCATAGTTGTCCTTTGCAACTTCTTTCACGTGACATGAATGTTCCGATCCGTAAGATTCGAAACAATAGTTTTCTATTGACATGAAAACAATAATACTTCAAGCAAACTAGCAAGGTAATCATGAACTTTCAAAATAACAAGGCCAATGAAAGTTATCCCTACAAAATCATATAGTCTGGCTATACTCCATCATCCTCACACAACTAATGTAAATCATGCACAACCCCGGTATTGGCTAAGTAATTGTTTTCGCACTCTTACTTTCTCAAACTTTTTATAACTATCACGCGATACATGAGCGCGAGCCATGGATATAGCACAATAGGTGGAATAGAGTGTGGTGGTGGTTGTGAGACAAAAAGGAGGAGATGGTCACATTGACTCGGCGTATCAAAAGGGTTATGGAGATGCCCATTAATAGATATCAATGTGAATGAGTAGGGATTGCCATACAAGAGATGCACTAGAGCTATAAGTATGTGAAAGCTCAAAATAAGAACTAGTGGGTGTGCATCCAACTTGCTTGCTCACGAAGACCTAGGGCAATTTTGAGGAAGCCCATCATTGGAATATACAAGCCAAGTTATATAATGAAGATTCCCACTAGCATATGGTAGTGACAAAGCAAGAAGCTCTCAATCATGAAGAACATGGTGCTATTATGAAGCACAAGTGTGGAAAAAGATAGTAGCATTGTCCCTTCTCATTTTTTCTCTCTTTTCTCTTTTTTTCATTTGGGCTCTTAGGCCTCTTTTTTTCCTTTTTTTGTTTTTGGGCTCTTTGGCCTTTTTTTTTATTTCCTCACATGGGACAATGCTCTAATAATGATGATCATCACACTTTTATTTACTCGCAGCTCAAAAATGGTGATGACTCTATTGGAAATGCCTCCGGCAGTGTACCGGGATGCGCAACGATCTAGCATGGCGTATGACGTTGAAACGTCTCGCTAGCTATCTTACGATCATGCAATGGCAATATGAGAGTGACAGCACAAGTCATGAGACGGAACGGTGGGAGTTGCATGGCAATATATCTCAGAATGGCTATGAAAATGCCGTAGTAGGTAGGTATGGTGGCTGTTTTGAGGAAGGCATATGGTGGGTTTGTGCACCGACGAGAATTGCGCGGTACTAGAGAGGCTAGCAATGGTGGAAGGTGAAAGTGCATCTATACCATGGACTCACATTAGTCATGAAGAACTAACATACTTGTTGCGAAAGTTTTTATTAGTAATCGAAACAATGTGCTAAACGCATACTCCGAGGGGAAGGGTTGGTAGGTGTTAACCATCGCGCGATCCCGACCTCAACACAAAGGATGACAATCAATAGATCAATTATGCTCCGACTTCCTAACATAGCGGTTCACCATACGTTCATGCTACGGGAATCACTAACTTTAACACAAGTATTTATAGATTCACAACACCCTACTAACATAGCTCTTAATATTACCAAGTCCATGTCTCAAAACTAATTGATAGGAATCAAAACTTCTCTTTCTACTCAATGCACATGAAGATGGAGGTTTTTGCATCCTCTTTGGGTACCTATCACATTTGGGACTACTTTAATAGCATAAGACAACTACCAAATCACGCACCGCCATTCTCTAAAGATATAAGTGAAGCATTAGAGCAAAAGTATCTAGCTCAAAATATATAAGTGAAGTTCTAAGAGCAAAAGTATCTTGCTCAAAAGATATAAGTGAAGCACTATGAGCATTCTAGCAAAATCACGATGAGTGCATGTCTATCTCTCTCTCAAAAAGGTGTGCAGCAAGGATGATTGTGACACAACAAAAGGAAAATACTCCTAAGATACAATACGCTCCAAGCAAAACACATATCATGTGGTGAATAAAAATATAGCTCCAAGTAATGTTACTGATGGATTGAAGATGAAAGAGGGGATGCCTTCCCGGGGCATCTCCAAGCTTAGGCTTTTTGGTGTCCTTGAATTGGCTTGGGATGCCTTGGGCATCCCCAAGCTTGAGCTCTTCCCAATCTTTATCTCTTTGTCCATGAGAACATCACCCAAAACTTGAAAACTTCACAACACAAAACTTAAACAGAAACTCGTGATAACATTAGCATAAGAAAACAAACTACCACTTCTTTTGGTACTGTAGAAAATTTGAATTCTATCTATATTGGTGTTGGGCTACTGTATTTTCACTTTTTCATGGCTAGTACCCCCCGATACTAACCACAGTTTCATCAAAACAAGAAACCAACTCAACAAAAACAGAATCTGTCAAAAACAGACCAATCTGTAGGAATCTGTATACTTCATATACTTCTAGTACCTCAAAAAATCTGAAAAATTACGACGGCCTGAGCAAAAGGCATATCAACCAGCAGCAAAAATAATCAACTCAAAATCTCTTTCTGAATAAAAATGAAAAATCATCTCGTGAGCGAAAAGTTTCTATCTTTTTCCAGCAGGATCAAACAACCATTACCAAGACTAATCATAAAGGTTTTGCTTGGCTCAAACACAAAAAAGAAACACAAAAAACACAATCACAACAGAATTATGAAAGTGTGGACGCAACAAAACAGAAAGAAAAAGATAAATTCATTGGGTTGCCTCCCAACAAGCGCTATTGTTTAACACCCTTAGCTAGGCATTGATAAATCAATGATGCTCACACAAAAAACAAGAATTGAAGCACAACGAGAGCATCATAAAGCATGTGAAAATCACATCTAAGTCTAACATACTTCCTATGCATAGGTATTTTATAGGAAAACAGATTGTCAAGACAACCAATAGTTGCCATATGCAAGGAAGAAGAAAGAGACAATAGCAATCTCCACATAACGAGAGGTAATTTGGTAACATGAAAGTTTCTACCACAATATTTTCCTCTCTCATAGCAATTGCATGTGGGGTCATAATCAAATTCAACAAAATAGCTATCAAAAAGGATATTCTTTTCATGATCCACATGCATGCAAAGTTGCCGCTCTTCAAAAATAGTGGGATTATCATCAACTAAACTCATGACTTCTCCAAACCCACTTACAATATTATTGCAAATATCATTGCAACAAGTAGTGGACATAGCAAAATTAGCATCCCCAAGCTTAGGGTTTTGCATATTTTTAGCATGATTGTCACTAATAGGATTTATAGTGAAACCATTGCAATCATGCTTTTCATTCAAGGAGCCCTTGTGAATCACTTCATAAATTTCTTCATCATGATTTTCAGATTCAAGCATCTCAAGCAAAACTCCATAAAGATAGTCAAATGCACTCAACTCACTAGCAATTGGATCAACATAATTGGATCTCTTAAAGAGATTAGCAAGTGGATGAGGATCCATATCACTAGATTTTCAGCAAGCGAAGATGCAAGCATATTGAAGGCACATAGCACACAAGCAAAGGAAAGGCAAGCGAAAGAAAAGGGCGAACGAAAAAGGCAAATTGGTGAAGTGGGGGAGAGGAAAACGAGAGGCAACTGACAAACAAAGTAAATGCAAGAGATGAGTTTGCGACACCGACTTGGATGAGTTCTTGACTTGATCTTCCTCCCCGGCAACGGCGCGAGAAATCCTTCTTCTACTTCTCAAACAACAGCGCCAGAAATTGACACGTTGACGGAGACTGGGCTTGCGTTGGTTTTTCCCTTGAAGAGGAAAGGGTGATGTAGCACAGGAGCAGTAAGTATTTCCCTCGGTTTGAGAACCAAGGTATTGATCCAGAAGGAGCGTCTCGTCAAATCCAGAGTACCTGCGCAAACACAAACAAGCTTGCACCCAACGCTTCAAAGGGGTTGTCAATCCCTTCAAGATTGTTTGCGAAGTGAGATCTGAAGGCGGAAAGTGCAACGAAGTAAAAAGTGTAAGGCTGAAAATATGGTTTGGAGTAGACCCTTGGGGCCATAGTGTTCACTAGAGGCTTCTCTCAAAATAGCAAATATCATGGTGGGTGAACAAAGTATTGTCGAGAAATTGATAGAACCGCGCAAAGTCATGATGATATCTAAGGCAATGATCATACATATAGGCATCACGTCCGAGACAAGTAGACCGATACATTCTGCATCTACTACTATTACTCCACACATCGACCGCTATCCAGCATGCATCTAGTGTATTGAGTTCATGACGAACAGAGTAACGCCTTAAGCAAGATGACATGATGTAGAGGGATAATCTCAAACCAATGATGAAAACCCCATCTTTTTACCCTTGATGGCAACAACACGATGCGTGCCTCGCTACCCCTTCTGTCACTGGGTGAGGTCACCGCATGGTACGAACCCAAAACCAAGCACTTCTCCCATTGCAAGAATCATAGATCTAGTTGGCCAGACAAAACCCACAACTCGAAGACAATTACAAGGTATGAAATCATGCATAAGAGAGATCAGAAGAAACTCAAATAAGATTCATAGATAATCTGATCATAAATCCACAATTCATTGGATCTCGACAAACACACCGCAAAAAAAGATTACATCGGATAGATCTCCATAAAGATCATGGAGAACTCTGTATTGAAGATCCAAGAGAGAGAAGAAGCCATCTAGTTACTAGCTATGGACCCGTAGGTCTATGGTGAACTACTCACGCATCATCGGAGAGGTCATGGTGTTGATGAAGAAGCCTTCCGTATCCGAATCTCCCCTTCGGCAGGGCACCAAAACGTGCCCCGGTTGGGATCTTGCGGAGACAGAAGCTTGCGGTGGCGGAAAAGTGATTTCGATGATCTCCTAATTTTTTTGGGATTTTTAGGGAATTTATAGGCGCAACCCCTAGGTCAGAGGGCGCTAAGGGGGCCCACAAGCCTGTGGGTCGCGGCCTCCCCCCTAGCCACGGGGTGGGAGCTTGTGGGGCCCCTGAGGCTCCCCTGCCTTGGCTCCCAAGCTTCCCGATCTTGTTCCGTTCCGGAATAAATCTTTTCGGGGATTTTCTTCCGTTTGGACTCGTTTCAAAATCTCCTCTGAAAGGGGTCAAAAACATGGAAAAAACAGGAACTGGCACTTGGCACTGAGTTAATAAGTTAGTCCCAAAATATATATAAAAGGCATGCATAACATCCAAAGTTTGACAAGATAATAGCATGAAACCATCAAAAATTATAGATACATTGGATACGTATCAAAGATCAAGAGCAGTTTCGGTCTGAAGATATCACACGCAAGATGATATTGACCTTGACACCATTTCTAACTTTGTTATGCCTAGTTGGATCATTTCCCATCATTATTCATCACCGCCTACCACATTATAAATAAGCCTCCAAACATTGCCATGAAACCTTTAACCTTCACCTCCTAGAAAAATATTGTTTGGCTAAGTTAGTGTTGCTCAACCCTTTTATAGCATTTCTAGTTGCAGGTGCAAGCTGGTCCATGTTATAACATGGGAAATTTGATTATCATATTATTTAAATGATATTTAATTAATGCACCTATATACTTGGTAAAAGGCGGAAGGCCTGGCCTTTTGCTGGGTGATTTGTTCCGCTTTTGCCGCCTTAGTTTCGGCTACCGGTGTTTTATTCCATAACTGAGCGCTCCTAACACATTTGGGGTTGTTATGGGGACCCATTGGTAAATTGTTTAGTCCAAGGCTTGTCTGGCAAGACCCAACTTTGGTGTCAAATTTGGTAACAACTTAATAAAAAGCATAGGGAATAGCTACGCCGAGGAATTTAATCAACCCCCGGGTCAGTGCTCCTCATGAGTGTTGGTCCAGCCCAGAGTAGCTTATTAACGCTCCCCGGGGCAACTCGGTGTTTTGGCGTGGTAACCATCGCTCATCCTTCGTGTCCTACGAACGAGATATGCGGCTCCTATCGGGTTCGTTGACACGTCGGGAAGTCTTGTTGGACTTGTCTTACCTTAACGATCTATCTTGTGCATTGGGATTTCGGTGAGACGTTGGGTCTTCTCAGGGTTGAGGTTTTCCACTAAGGAGTCCGACGAGATCGCGAGTTTCGTGATCGAGGATTTCTATGCGGCCTGTGGTAATTTGTTATGGATTAGTTGGAGCACCCCTACAGGGTTAAATCTTTCGGAAAGTCGTGCCCGTGGTTATGTGGCAATCATGGAAACTTTGTTAACATCCGGTTCTAGATAACCCGAAGTAACTTAATTAAAACCTGCCAACTGTGTGTGTCCAATCCCAACATAGAAGTATTGAAAAAACTTATATAAACAAAAAATCTCAAATATCCTTCATCGTGAGACATATAACCATCACTATAAATAAGAACCAGGATTCCTACAGTAGTAATTAGTATTAACATAATAGAAGTAAGTGGGTCAATCAAGTATCCAAATTCTAAAGAAAAATCATTATTGACGGTCCAAGACCATAGATATTGATAGATAGAACTTCCATTTATTTGTTGAATAGACGGTTGAACTGAGAATACCATAGCTATACTTAAGCGTAAAACACTAGGAAAAGCCCATCTGCGACGAAGACTTTTTGTTGCTGTCGGAATAAGAATAAGGCCAAATCCGATTGACATAATAACTGGAAGTGGGAGAAGAGGGATTACCCATGCATATTGATATGTATGTTCCATAAGAAAAGAAATTGCGATTTTTACTTCAATTTTTCTATAAAATTGTTTCCGATTCACCAAACCAACTCTTATCTCGTGATTGTCTCCTTCAGAGTTCCTTCTCTGATCGAGAACATGGTGGGGTTATGACTGACGTAAGTAGGTGTTCAGGATCACTTAGAGATTATTCTTAGTTAACGAACTTCATGCGTAGACCACCATATCTTTAATTCTGGTTCAAGGTAAGTTAGCCACTATAAATGCTTAGGTTGCTGCAAACCCAAACACATACCCCATCCTCACCTAATGACTTAGTTAGATTCGATACCAAGGTCATGAGATTGATGAGTCCTTGTGGCTCACAGATTACTACAACCACCCGTAGGTAGAGGTACCCCAGATACAAATGCTTCCGAGGATACCCAGCTCAAGTGGGAGTTTGACGAGGACACTGGCTGGCTGTATGTGACGTACCCCGAGGACTAGAGGCACTTGGTCGTGATCGTGGGCCTAGCAAGGCGGGGTAGCATTAGCTTTTGTCGTTTATCTTGTCCATAGTCGGACCCTGTTTTCCATCTGAATAATGAATGACTGTGTGGATCTGTAATTTAGCTTGTGGCGAGTATAAGCCAAATCTTATTACCCTTCCATCTATTATGTATTGCAATGTTTATCCTGCTTGCGAAATGCTTAGATGCGACTATTTCCCCTTTTAAGGCCTCGCCCCCAAATGAGGAAAGTGATGCATCTTAGACATTACACAAACACACCTAATATAATGGCAAATTGTATATATGCACTAATTTGGTGAAGAGATGGTGATACAAGTGTAGTATGGATAGTAGATATAGGTTTTCTGTAATCTGAAAAATATAAAAATAGTAAGATAGCAAATGGAAAACAACGAGCAAAACGTTATATAAATGCTTGGAAATATGTCCTAGGGTTCATACCTTCACTAGTGCAATCTCTCAACTATGCTAACATAGTAGAATCATATGATCATCCCTCAACATGCAACAAAGAATCACTCCCAAGTTCATAAGTAGCAGATAACATAAGATGAAATTGTTGTAGGTAGTAGAACCAGCTCAAACTTATTATTTTTTATCAATCTTTTGAGTTATTCAAGTTTCACAAACATCCCTCGAGCTTGTATTAGAATAACACCCATGATACATATCAATCAACCCTAATGTCACCTAGATACTCCAATGTCACCTCAAGTATACGTGGGTTAATTATACGACATGCATCAAACAATTTCAGATGCATCATATTCAATCCAACACAAAGAACTTCAAAAATTACCTCAAGATTTTTATCAGAGAATGTAGTATGAAAATGTGCAATCTGTTGGGGAACGTTGCATGGGAAACAAAAAAAATCCTAGGCACACGCAAGACCTATCCATGGTGATGATCATCTACGAGAGAGGAGAGTGCATCTACATACCCTTGTAGATCGCTAAGCGGAAGCGTATATAACGCGGTTGATGTGGTGGAACATCTTCGCGTTCCAAATCGCATCCCGTCCCGTGATCTCATCACGATTCATCCCGTGATCCCATCACGATCCATCCCGATCTAGTCCCGAACGGGCGGCACCTCCGCGTTCACCACACGTGCAGCTCGATGACGATCTCCGCCTTCTTGATCCAGCAAGAGAGATGAAGAGGTAGCTGAATTCTCTGGCAGCACGCCGGCGTGGCGGCGATAGTGGTGCAGCTACTCCGGCACGGCTTCGCCGTACCGTATCAAACTAGCTACAGGTTGTCACGAAGTTGTGGAGGGAGAGAGGAATGTGCCTTGGCTTGAGGTGCCAAAAGCCTCTCTCACCTCCACTATTTATAGGAGGGAGGAGAGGGGTGGCGCCCTACGTAAGTGATACGTCTCAAACGTATCTATAATTTTTTATGGTTTCACGTTGTTATCTTGTCTTCTTTGTATTTTTAATGTACCTTTTTATATCTTTTTGGGACTAACTTATTAATTTAGTGCCAAGTGCCAGTTCATGTTTTTTCCGTGTTTTTGACTCTTTTCAGATCTGATTTTGGAACGGGGTCCAAACGGAAGAAAAACCCCGAAATGAGTTTTTCCCGAACGGAAGAAGTCTAGGGGGCTTTTGGGCCAAGCCAGGTGGGCTCCAGGGAGCCCACAAGCCCCCACTCCGCCACCAGGGGAGGCGGCGGTGGGCAGGCTTGTGGCCTCCCTGGCCGCCCCCGACCTAGGTATTTGTCCTATAAATTCCCAAATATTCCGCAAAAAATCATGGGAGCCTCGAAAATACTTTTCCGCCGCCAGAAGCTTCCGTTTCTGCGAGATCTCATCTGGAGACCCTTCCCGGCGCCCTGCCGGAGGGGACTTTGGAGTTGGAGGGCTTCATCATCATCATCATCGCCCCTCCAATGACTCGTAAGTAGTTCACTTCAGACCTACGGGTCCGTAGTTAGTAGCCAGATGGCTTCTTCTCTCTATTGGATCTTCAATACAAAGTTCTCCATGATCTTCATGGAGATCTATCCAATGTAATCTTCTTTGGCGGTGTGTTTGTTGAGATCGGATGAATTGTGGATTTGTGACCAGATTATCTATGATATATATTTGAGTCTTTGCTGATTTCTTATATGCATGATTTGATATCCTTGTAAGTCTCTCCGAGTCTTGGGTTTTGTTTGGCCAACTAGATCTATGATTCTTGCAATGGGATAAGTGCTTGGTTTTGGGTTCTACCATGTGGTGACCTTTCCCAGTGACAGTAGGGGCAGCAAGGCACACATCAAGTAGTTGCCATCAAGGGTAAAAAGATGGGGTTTTTATCATTGGTTTGAGATTATCCCTCTACATCATGTCATCTTGCTTAAGGTGTTACTCTGTTCTTATGGACTTAATACACTAGATGCATGTTGGATAGTGGTCGACGTGTGGAGTAATAGTAGTAGATGCAGAAAGTATCGGTCTACTTGTTTCGGACGTGATGACTATAGCAATAATCATTGCATAGATATCGTCACGACTTTGCGCGGTTCTATCAATTGCTCGACAGTAATTTGTTCACCCATCATCTACTTGCTTTCATGAGAGAAGCCACTAGTAAACACTACGGCCCCCGGGTCTATTCACATCCATCGTTTACATCTCCGCTTTTACTTTACTTTGTTACTTTGTTGCTTTCAGTTCTCACTTGGCAAACAATCTATAAGGGATTGACAACCCCTTCATAGCACTGGGAGCAAATTTTTGTGTTTGTGCAGGATCTTGAGATACTCCTCCACTGGATTGATACCTTGGTTCTCAAACTGAGGGAAGTACTTACCACCGCTACGCTACATCACCCTTTCCGCTTCGAGGGAACACCAACGCAAGGCTCCAAGGCCACGGGGGAAATCCTTTGCATACTTGCCTAGGAAGTCCCTTAAGGCGTAGCCGCAGCAGGAAGATCAAGCCCAGTATTCTCCCATCGACGTGTGTATTTCAGGCACCGTTGGAAGGTCTTTTGTTGCAGTAGCAGAAGTATTTCTGGCGCCGTTGCCGGGGAGGAGAAATCAAGATCTATCCAAGTAGGTCTCACAAACTCTTCTCTTGCATTTACTTTTGTTGCCAGTTGCCTCTCGTTTTCCTCTCCCCCCACTTCACATTTGTCGTTTTCATTCGCATTTTGCCTTCGCCGTTTTCTTTTGACTTTGCCGGTTTTATTGCTTGCTTGTGTGCTTGTTTGTTTGTTGAAGACATCATGTCTGAAAACACCAAACTTTGCGACTTTTCGAGCACTAATAATAATGATTTTATTAGTAATCCGATTGCTCCCGCCACTAGTGCGGAATCGTATGAAATCAACGCAGCTTTGCTGAATCTTGTTATGAAAGAGCAATTCTCTGGCCTTCCTAGTGAAGATGTCGCATCCCATCTCAATACCTTCATTGAGCTTTGTGATATGCAAAAGAAAAGAGATGTGGATAATGACGTGATTAAGTTCAAACTTTTTCCTTTCTCGTTGCGAGATCGCACAAAAACTTGGTTTTCTTCTTTGCCTAAAAATAGTATCGATTCTTGGGATAAGTGCAAAGATGCTTACATATCCAAGTATTTTCCGCCGGCTAAGATCATCTTCTTACGTAACGATATCATGAATTTCAAGCAACTTGATCATGAACACGTTGCACAATCTTGGGAGAGGATGAAGCTTATGATTAGAAATTGTCCCGCTCATGGCTTGAGTTTGTGGATGATTATACAAATCTTTTACGCTGGCTTGAATTTCGCTTCTCGCAATATCTTGGACTCCGCCTCAGGTGGAACGTTTATGGAAATCACGTTAGGGGACGCTACAAAACTCCTAGACAATATCATGACCATCTACTCTCAGTGGCACACTGAAAGGTCGCCTGCTAGCAAAAAGGTGCACGCTATAGAAGAAATTAACTCGCTTAGTGCTAAGATGGATGAGTTGATGAATTTGGTTGCTAGTAGAAACGCTACCGTAGATCCTAATGACATGCCACTATCTTCTTTGATTGAGAGTAGCAACGCTAGTATGGACGTGAATTTTGTTGGTAGGAACAATTTTGGCAACAACAATGCTTTTAGAGGAAACTATGTTCCTAGGCCTTTTCCTAGTAACTCCTCTAACAATTATGGCAATTCCTACGGCAACACTTATGGAAATCACAACAAATTACCCTCTGATTTAGAGAGTAATATCAAAGAGTTCATCAACTCTCAAAAGATTTTCAATGCGTCCATAGAGGAAAAACTACTCAAGATAGACGATTTGGCTAAGAGCGTTGATAGGATATCTTGTGATATTGATGCTTTGAAAGTTAGATGCGCTCCTCCCAAGGTCAACTTGGATGAAACTTTGAAATCTATGCATATCTCCATGAATGAGAGCAAAGAAAGAACCGCCCAAATTCGCGCTAGACATGAATGGTTTAAAAGGGTGTGTTCTAGTGATGCAAATCACGAAGATCTTAAAGTGCTTGGTATGTCTCCTATTGAATCTTTGTTTTCGCGTGTCAAACCTACTTACGGAGGGGCTGGATATGAATCCACTTTGGTTGAAAAATGCCCCAATGATTCGGAGTCCACCTATCTTGATGATAAAGGTGTGGAGAGTGGAGTAGAAGAAGTCAAAATTTTGGGTAGTAATGAAACTCCCACTTTGGATTTCAAGGAATTCAATTATGATAATTGCTCCTTGTTTGAATGCATTTCTTTGATGCAATCCATTGCAAACTCTCCACATGCTTATAGCCAAAGCAAAGCCTTTACCGCGCATATCGTAGATGCTATGATGAAATCTCTTGAAGAGAAGCTCGAACTAGAAGTCTCTATACCTAGAAAACTTCATGATGAGTGGGAACCTACTATCAAAATCAAGATCAAAAACTATGAGTGCAATGTTGTGTGTGATATGGGTGCTAGTGTTTCCGCGATTCCAAAGTCTTTATGTGATATTCTTGGTTTTCATGAGATTGAAGAGTGTTCTCTTAATTTGCATCTTGCAGATTCTACTTTCAAGAAACCCATGGGGAGGATCGATGATGTTCTTATTGTTGCAAATAAGAACTACGTACCCGTGGATTTCATTGTACTTGACATAGATTGCAATCCTTCATGTCCCATTATTCTTGGTAGACCTTTCCTAAGGACTATTGGTGCTATCATCGATATGAATGAAGGGAATATTAGATTTCAATTTCCTTTAAAGAAGGGAATGGAGCACTTTCCTAGAAATAAAATAAGATTGCCTTATGAATCTATGATGAGGGCTACTTATGGTTTGAGCACCAAAGATGACTATACGTGATTCCATCACTTTCGCCTAGCTAAGGGCGTTAAACAAAAGCGCTTGTTGGGAGGCAACCCAACGAATTTATCCTTTTTCTTTCTGCTTTGTGTTTTCCACACTTTCATAATTCTGTTATGATTGTGTTTTTGCGTTTCCTTTTTGTGTTTGCGCCAAGCAAAACCGTTATGATTAGTCTTGGGGATGATCGTTTGGTCATGCTGGAAAAGACAGAAACTTTCTGCTCACGAAAAGAATTTTCATTTTTTTTATGTAAGAGATTTTGAGTTGATTCTTTTTGCTGCAGATTGCTACGCAAATTCTTCACACTGTCGGAATTTGTCAGAATTTTTGAAGTAACAGAGGTATACGAAATATACAGATTGCTACAGACTGGTCTGCTGTTAACAGATTCTGTTTTTGTTGTGTTGGTTGCTTATTTTGATGAAACTATGGATAGTATCGGGGGGTATTAGCCATGGAAGATTGAAACTACAGTAACCCAACATCAGAACAAGTAGAATTTAAGTTTTCTACAGTACCTAAGGAAGTGGTGGTTTGCTTTCTTGTACTAATGTTATCGCGAGTTTTTGTTTAAGTTTCGTGTTGTGAAGTTTTCAAGTTTTGGGTGAAGTTCTTATGGACAAAGAGATAAAGAGTGGAAAGAGCTCAAGCTTGGGGATGCCCAAGGCACCCCAAGAGATTCAAGGATGCCGTAAATGCCTAAGCTTGGGGTTGCCCCGGGAAGGCATCCCCTCTCTCGTCTTCAATCCATCGGTAACGTTACTTGGGGCTATATTTTTATTCACCACATGTTATGTGTTTTTGTTTGGAGCGTCTTGTATCGTAGGAGTCTTTATTTTTCTTGTGTCACAATCATCCTTGCTGCACACCTAGAGAGAGAGACATGCACTCACCCTGATTTTGTCGAGCTTCACTTATATCTTTTGGTAGACAATTCAGCTCACATGTGCTTCACTTATATCTTTTGAGCTAGATACTTCTGCTCTATGTGCTTCACTTATATCTTTTAGAGTGCAGCGGTGCGTGTCTTGGTAGTTGATCTATGCTTTGAAAGTAGTCTCAAAAGGGGTAGTTATCCAAAGGGATACGAAAACTTCCACCTTCATGTGCATTGAATAGTTAGAGAAGTTTGATTCATCTCAATTAGTTTTGAGTTGTGGTTATGGTAATATTGAAGTTATGCTAGTAAGGTGTTGTGGATCTAGAAATACTTGTGTTGAAGTTAGTGATTCCCGTAGCATGCACGTATGGTGAACCGCTATGTGATGAAATCTGAGCATGATTAGTATATTGATTGTCATCCTTTGCGTGGTGGTCGGGGTCGCGTGATGGTTTATACCTACCAACCCTTCCCCTAGGAGTATGCGTTGAATGCTTTGTTTCGATTACTAATAAAACTTTTGCAACAAGTATATGAGTTCTTCATGACTAATGTTGAGTCCATGGTTTAGATGCACTTTCACCTACCACCATCACTATCTTCTTAGTGCCGTGCAACTTTTGCCGGTGCACAAACCCACCATTAGCCTCCCTCAAAACAGCCACCATACCTACCTATTATGGCTTTTTCAAAGTCATTCCGAGATATATTGCCATGCATCTACCACCATGATATGTGCCACCACGTCTACATTGCCATTGCATGATCGTAAGATAGCTAGCATGATGTTTCCATTGATGTCTATGCCATGCTAAATCGTTGCCACAGTACACTACCGAAGGCATTCCATATAGAGTCATAGTTGCTCTAAGTTTTGAGTTAAAAGTGTGATGATCATCATTAATGGAGCATTGTCCCATGTGAGGAAATAAAAGAGGCCAAAGAAGCCCATAAAAAAAGAGGCCAAAGAGCCCACCAAAAAAAGAGAGAGAAAAGGAGAGAAGGGACAATGCTACCACTTTTCCACACTTGTGCATATTAAGCACCATGATCTTCATGATTGAGAGTCTCTTGTTTTGTCACCACAATATAGCTAGTGGGAAATCTTCATTATATAACTTGGCTTGTATATTCCAATGATAGGCTTCCTCAAAATTGCCTTAGGTCTTCGTGAGCAAGCAAATTGGATGCACACCCACTAGTTTTCTTTAAGAGCTTTCACATACTCGTAGCTCTAGTGCATCATTTGTATGGCAATCCCTACTCATTCACATTGATATCTATTGATGAGCATCTCCACAGCTCATTGATATGCCTAGTTAATGTGACTATCTTCTCCTTTTTTGTCTTGCAGCCTCCACTACATTCCACACCATCTATAGTGCTATAACCATGGCTCACGCTCATGTATTGCGTGAGAGTTGAAAATGTTTGAGAAAGTAAAGGTGTGAAACAACTACTTGGCCAATACCGGGGTTGTGCATGATTTAAATTCGTTGTGCAATAATGATAGAGCATAGCCAGACTATATGCTTTTGTAGGGATAACTTTCTTTTGACCTTGTTATTTTGAAAGTTCATGATTACTTTGCTAGTTTGCTTGAATTATTATTGTTTCCACGACAATAGCAAACTATTGTTTTGAATCTAATGGATCTGAACATTCACGTCACATAAGAGGAGTTACAAAGGACACCTATGCTAGGTAGCATGAAAGCATCAAAAGTTCATTCTTATCACTTCCCTACTCGAGGACGAGCAGGAGTTAAGCTTGGGGATGCTTGATACGTCTCAAACGTATCTATAATTTTTTATGGTTTCACGTTGTTATCTTGTCTTCTTTGTATGTTTTATGTACCTTTTTATATCTTTTTGGGACTAACTTATTAATTCAGTGCCAAGTGTCAGTTCCTGTTTTTTCCATGTTTTTGATTCTTTTCATATCTGATTTTGGAACGGAGTCTAAACGGAAGAAAAACCCCAAAATGATTTTTTCCCAAACGGAAGAAATCCAGGGGATTTTGGGCCAAGCCAGGTGGGCTCCAGGGAGCCCACAAGCCCCCACTCTGCCACTACGGGGGAGGCGGCGGTGGGCAGGCTTGTGGCCTCCCTGGCTGCCCCCTGACCTAGGTCTTTGGCCTATAAATTCCCAAATATTCCGCAAAAACTCAGGGGAGCCTCGAAAATACTTTTCAGCCGCCGCAAGCTTCCGTTTTCGCGAGATCTCATCTGGAGACCCTTCCCGGCGCCCTGCTGGAGGGGACTTTGGAGTTGGAGGGCTTCTTCATCATCATCATCGCCCCTCCAATGACTCGTGAGTAGTTCACTTCAGACCTACGGGTCCGTAGCTAGTAGCTAGATGGCTTCTTCTCTCTCTTGGATCTTCAATACAAAGTTCTCCATGATCTTCATGGAGATCTATCCGATGTAATCTTCTTTGGCGGTGTGTTTGTCGAGATCCGATGAATTGTGGATTTGTGATCAGATTATCTATGATATATATTTGAGTCTTTGCTGATTTCTTATATGCATGATTTGATATCCTTGTAAGTCTCTTCGAGTCTTGGGTTTTATTTGGCCAACTAGATCTATGATTCTTTCAATGGGATAAGTGCTTGATTTTGGGTTCTACCATGTGGTGACCTTTCCCAGTGACAGTAGGGGCAGCAAGGCACACATCAAGTAGTTGCCATCACGGGTAAGAAGATGGGGGTTTTATCATTGGTTTGAGATTATCCCTCTACATCATGTCATCTTGCTTAAGGCGTTACTCTGTTCTTATGGACTTAATACACTAGATGCATGCTGGATAGCGGTCGACGTGTGGAGTAATAGTAGTAGATGCAGAAAGTATCGGTCTACTTGTTTCGGACGTGATGCCTATAGAAATAATCATTGCATAGATATCATCACGACTTTGCACGGTTCTATCAATTGCTCGACGGTAATTTGTTCACCCATCGTCTACTTGCTTACATGAGAGAAGCCACTAGTAAACACTACGGCCCCCGGGTCTATTCACATCCATCGTTTACATCTCCGCTTTTACTTTGCTTTGTTACTTTGTTGCTTTCAGTTCTCACTTGGCAAACAATCTATAAGGGATTGACAACCCCTTCATAGCGTTGGGAGCAAATTTTTGTGTTTGTGCAGGATCTTGAGATACTCCTCCACTGGATTGATACATTGGTTCTCAAACTGAGGGAAGTACTTACCACCGCTACGCTACATCACCCTTTCCGCTTCGAGGGAACACCAACGCAAGGCTCCAAGGCCACGGGGGAAATCCTTTGCATACTTGCCTAGGAAGTCCCTTAAGGCGTAGCCGCAGCAGGAAGATCAAGCCCAGTATTCTCCCGTCGACGTGCGTATTTCTGGCGCCGTTGGAAGGTCTTTTGTTGCAGTAGCAGTAAGGCCCTAGGGTTTGGCCGAATCCAAGAGGAGAGGGAAGAGTCCTCCAACACAACTTGGCCGGAGTCCTCCTTCCCAATTCGGTTTTGTCCCTTCCTCTTTTTCTCCCTTGGCCGAAATAGCCTCTTTGGGCTGGACACAAGCCCACTAAGGGCTGGTGCGCCACCCTTGGGCCTCTTTGGTTATTTCCTGGGTGGGTGACCCCTCCCGGTAGAACTCCGAAACCCATTCGTCACTCCGGGTACTTTACCGGCAATGTCCGAAAAACTTCCCGAAGCCAAATGGATACTTCCTATATATCAATCTTCCTATATACCTGCGGGTTCGAGAACTATGCACACATGACCTGAGACACTCTCCGGTCAATAATCAGTAGCGGGACTTGGATGCCCATATTGGCTCTTCTACGAAGATCTTTATCGGTTGAACCTCTATGTCAAGGATTCAATTAATCTCGTATGTTGTTCCCTTTGTCCTTCGATATGTTACTTGCCCGAGATTCGATCGTCGGTATCTCTATACCTAGTTCAATATTGTAACATCCCAATTTTCCTAATTGGGAATGTTTTACATTGTAGCTAAGCATCTATGCATGTTGATTGAAATAACTTTAGCACGTGAATTTCTTTCGTCTTTGGATTTGCATTTCCATTTTTCCTCGCACGAGAAATGCCCGGAGAAATACTCTCTTGCACGCAAGAGAGAGAGCGGAGGAAAATGACCCTCCAAAGTGCGGGCAAATTTCTGAAATATTTGAGCCAAGAAAATCCAAAGATCATTTGCAAAAATATTTGCAAAAAGAAATAAAGCATTTTGAGGAATTTCTGAAAAAAAACATTTTTTTAAGTCTTTATTTTTGCCTTGGAAAAATGTTATTCGGGTAGAGGATATTTTTTCTGATTTTTTTGGTATACAATACCCTATATTAATATTTTGATTTATTTCCTTTTTTCGGTTTTGATTTTCTGTTTCGGAAAAGGTTTAAAAATAGGAAGTATT
Source organism: Hordeum vulgare subsp. vulgare (assembly GCF_904849725.1). Classification (NCBI taxonomy): domain Eukaryota; kingdom Viridiplantae; phylum Streptophyta; class Magnoliopsida; order Poales; family Poaceae; genus Hordeum; species Hordeum vulgare. Next base: position 464,181,194 of record NC_058523.1, read on the forward strand.
TTTTTTTGGAGCCACCGCCCCGGGCGCAGGATAGCTGTGGGCCGCCACCCCCCACAGCCGGGATATGAATCCCTTATAGGCCGGTCGACCGACCCCTTCCTTCCCCACTCTCTCTCACTGCCTGGCGGGCCCCGCCGACCGACCCTCCCCTCCCCGTCGGCCATCTTCTTCTTCCCCTTCCTAATTCCATGCCGAGACCGAGCCGAGCCCCAGAACTCGGGATTCCCTCCCCGATTCCCTCTCTTCCTTCCTTTCCGCTCCCCCCCCTTGGCCTATATATACTCCCCCGCCCCGGCCGCCCCCGTTCCCACCACCTCGCCGAGTCGCCGCCGCCGCGGAGCCTCCCCTGCCGCAGCCCACCAGCAGCTGCAGCTGCACCTTCGGCCACCCCTCCTGGAGCAGCGCCCCAGCGCCCCTCTCCACTCCGCCCGACGCCACCCCTCGGAGGAGGACCACCGCCGCCGCCTCCCCGTCTCTCCCCTGCTCCGGAGCCCCCTCACCCTCGCCGGCGACGCCACCTCGCCGGAGTAGCTCCCACAGCCACGGTAGCTCTCTTCTCCCTCTGTTCTTTTTTTCTTTCTTCGTTACACCGTTAGATTTAAGATGTGTGGTTTAGATTAGATCCTAGTATAACCCTTCGGTTTAGAGTAGAAAACCGGTGGTTTTAATTCACTTATTCAGTTAGCCAGCAAGTTATACTAGCCCTCGGCCGTTTGCTCCTAACGTTGCAACAAACGCCCCCGCAGCCTATCACAACATGCCACATGTACCCCCCTGTTAGTTACTAGTTAGCTTCAGTTTTTCTGTCTATTTGCAAAAACAGAAAAGTTTCTGTTTTGTTTTGGCCACAACTTTTGATCCCGAAGTCCAATGACATTCATTCTTGTTCCAGTAGACTCCAATTTTTCTGTAGTTTTTAAAAACATATAATTTGACTATGTTTGAAATTTTCAAATATAAGTTAGATCAGATTTAGTTTAAACCTTGTTTTGCCTATTCCAGGAGTTTAAAAATGATTTTGAGTTGATTCTTTTTGCTAATGCTTCCTAGTGATAAAATCTTACTGTGGTAGAAGTTTCAAAAATTTTAAAGTACTTTTACTGGTGTTTTCAACAGAAACAAGTTTCTGCCATACCGGCGCGTGATGAATTCTTTTACTTAGGCTTTAGCAAATCCTTACTTGTGATGCTATTTTTACTTGTGGCTTGATTGAAGTGCTTATGGTGTGTTTTGTGTTTATATCGGTAGATCATCCGGAGTGCGAAGCGTGTTACTTAGAAGCGCTTGAGCAAGACAACTATCATCAAGGCAAGTCATTTTGATCATGTTATTTACCTATGTTTTCGATGCATGGTAGATCACCTTTCTTTGCCCAATTGCATGCTGCCTAGGTACTTGGAAACTTTAGTATAAGTTGTAGTATCATGTGGTAGGCACACAACAACCCCGATACTTGGCCCCGGGACGACAATTCTTAATGCTATGCTTGAGTAGACGGGTTTTCGGTTGAGTGCATATCACGAGTGATGCGAGGTTGATTAAATAATCATGACCGGCTAAGACAAGGTTTTCAAGACCTCGGACGCAATGCAACTCTGGGTGAAGGACGGTTGATCGGCTCCCTGGAGAACCCAGTGGATGACCCGGGATGCTGGAGAGGCCATGACATCCTGCGGAAAGCTTCACCCAGGCTCAAAGAGACGGACGGATATTTTCAAGACCCAAGGCTTACCTGCACAGCCACAAGTCATTATGGGCTCTGGCTTGGTTGGACAACGCGGCGACTCTGGACAGGCGGTGCTAGCAGATGTAGAAGAACGGTAGGAACGGATGGGCACCGACACGGATTCAGAGGGACCCGTTGAAAGACCATGTTTTGATCATCCGGTCTTCAAACACCCTGAAGTGCGAGGACAAACCCGGAGGCGATCAAATCTTGTGGGGAACGTGTGCAAAACTCTGCAGAGTTACCAACCTAATCGATTAGCCGTGTCCACGGTCATGGACAACTTGAGCCGAAGGCATTGAATTTCCCCTGAACTCTCGACACAACTTAATAATGATGTGGGTGTTAAAAACTATTCGGGTACGAGAACTGGTTGGCGGAACCATCTCGTTAACAACAAACAATGTAGTAATATTTTCTTCAAACCCCTCTTGTTGTAGGATAAAACTGGCTTTATGCAAAACTCATAGCCCCACCGGCCAAATATGCATGTAGAGATAGTTGATTATTATTTTACTCCTCTCTTTGATGACTTGCCGGCATATTCAATATGCTGGCCTACACGGCTGCAACGTATCATGTTGCAGAGTACTTTTCCGACCAGGAGTGAGGCTACGATCTACGCTCAGCGACATGCCCTTGGAGTCGGATGGACTCGTCTACCTGATGCTTCCGCTAGTCTTCGTTAGATATCTCATGAGATGGCCTTCAGCCACTTTATTGTAATCCTTTATTGTAATAAAGTACTCTTTATGAGATTTCGATTAATAAAGCTGTGTGATTGAACTCTTGAATATATACATTATGTACTGAGTGTGTACCAGCATGATCTTGGGATGGTACGGAAACACCAGAGGCTTGACTCGTCTTGAGTCGGGTCGCTACAGAAATGGTATTCAGAGCACACGCTGACCTTAGGACGTAACCTCTAGGAATGGAAAAGCCTTAGGAAGAAAACTATTTTCCCTTATGTCCATAAATCTTCTATTTCCTCTTCTGATCATTTCTGACTCCTCTCCGATTTCCCAATGTTTAGATGGCCACCTTCATCCCTGTTAAGTTCACGGAGTTTTGCCAGCCCGACGCCACTATGCCGTTCGGAAAGGAGCTGGTACAGATCACCAAAGACTAGAGGATTGCTCTGCCGACTATCACAGGGAAGCCAACTTCATCTTACCCGGAGGATTCACGCTACAGGATCGAGGTGCATATTCCCGGAAGGACATTCCAGCCGCGCACTGAGCCGATGGATTTCAAGTTCATCTCACCCAACTGGATTCTCGGAAGGGACATGGCGATCCATTGTGCACTCGGACGTATCAAGGAAGAATACAAAGGCTGCCCTATTTCTCCAGACCTATTCACCGTATCCCAGAGAAACGATGACGGAGAAATCATCTCAAGCAAGACCAAGGACGCTCTCTTGTCTTATGCTCAGACCTTGGAGAAGTACAGCGGGACTCTGGAGCATCATGTGATCAAGGACGCCAGGAAGATCAAGCAACTGTCACTCCGCGAGCTTGAACTTGAAGAAGCAGCCCGGGAAGCCCACTATGAACATGAACTGGAGGTGAAGGACTTTCTGGAGCGGATCGAGAAGCTGAAGACTCGAGTTGCATACCTGGAGGAGGAACTGGACATGGGCGAGAACCTTCATCCCGAAGGAGACGTAGCCCCCTTGATCAGCAACAACGAGGACTATGAAGAAAGCTCCACCGAAGGACCCGTCACCATGCTTTTCTGAGGAGGACACTTAGACTAGACCACCAAATTTACTTTATCGTTATACGTTTTAGGCCGATGTTTAGGATTATCGAATTTTGTATCCCCGTGTGAACCTTGTGATGATATTGAATAAAATGTGTGGTGTGATACTTGTGTGTTGCATTCATATGGGTAGTGTAATTACTCTTAGACCATTGTTCTATGCTAATCTCACCCCTCTACAAACATCAGATGCCTCCGAGACGTGCCCCTGAGTCCAACTTTCCGCCGGAACTCACCCAGTTGATCCAGCAACAAAACACCCTGATGCACCTGATCATCCAGAACCAGAACAATAACAACAACCGTCACCCACCCCAGGCCGACAACCTCACCCGTTTCTTGAGGTTGAACCCTCCAACTTTCTCCAGCAGCATTGAGCCCATTGTGGCAGATGATTGGCTCCGCAAGATAGAGCGTGAACTTATCACTGCTGGTTGTTCTGAAGCTGAGAAGGTGCGTTTTGCCGCGCATCAACTTGAAGGCCCTGCAGCTGCTTGGTGGGAGAACTACACCACCACTTATCCCATTGCTGGAGTCACTTGGGAGCAATTCAAGCAAGCCTTCCGCACCGCGCATGTCTCAGCTGGTGCAATGAGTCTGAAGAAGCGTGAGTTTCGCAACTTACGCCAGGGGAATCGCTCTGTGGCCTAGTACGTTGATGAATTCAGCATGCTCGCCCGTTATGCACCTGGAGATGTGGCCGATGATGCGGCCAAGCAGGAAAAGTTCTTGGAAGGACTCAATGATGAGCTAAGCATTCAGTTGACTGTAGCCACCTTCAACAACTACTAGGAGATGGTTGATAAGGCCCTCATCTTGGAGGGGAAACACCAGCAGATGGAGAACCGCAAGCGAAAGTATGTGGTTGGAAAGTTCAACTCCGGCACTCAGCAGAAGCCTCGCTACACCCCCTATTCAGGGAATACCGGGACTGGATCCGGTAAGTTTGGAGGACACGTTCAGCATAACCACCCGGTGCACAACCATGGAGGCCAGAACCATGGAGGAAATGGGAACCACCGCAACAACAGCAACTTCAAGAATGGCGCTACTGGCACTCAGCAGCATTCAGCTCCAGCTCAGAAGGATCTGACTCACATCACCTGCTTCAAGTGTCAGAAGACGGGACACTATGCCACCGAATGTCCCCAGAACAAGCAGGGGAATGGAAACGGCAATGGCAACTCTGCAGCAAAGAAGCCCAATCCTTTTCCCCGAGCTCAGGTGAACCACCTTGACGTTGAAGAGGTCTATGATCACCCCGATACTGTGGTTGGTAAGTTTTTGCTAAATTCACGTCCAGTATTGGTACTTTTTGGTTCTGGTGCAACACATTCATTCATATCAAGGGTAGTTGTGGAAAAGTATAGTTTGCCAACTAGAACCCTCAGCCAGCCTATTAAGGTCAGTTCCCGAGGAGGCATGATGACAGCCGAGATAGGATGCCATGCTTTGAGTCTCAACATCGGGAACCATAATTTTCCCACCGGCCTCATCGTATTAGAGTCCCAGGGATTGGATGTAATCCTAGGCATGGATTGGTTGGCCAAGTATGAAGGGAATATTGATTGTGCCCTTAAGTCTATTTTGCTCACCACCCCCGAGCAGAAGCGGATTAAGTACGTGTCTCAGCGCCCGACACGGAGTAAGCGAGTAAACTCTCTCACGGGAGTAGTCCAGGAGGAAGTACCGATTGTACAGGAGTATCCAGATGTATTTCCGGAGGAATTACCGGGCATGCCACCCGATAGAGAGATTGAGTTCTTGATTAAGCTATTGCCCGGAACAGCCCCGATATCCAAGAGACCCTATCGGATGCCCGCAAATGACTTGATAGAAATCAAGAAGCAAATTAAGGAGTTGTTGTGCAAAGGGTATATTCGCCCAAGTTCTTCACCTTGGGGAGCCCCAGTGCTCTTGGTTGAAAAGAAGGACAAGTCCTTGAGAATGGTTGTCGATTATCATGCATTGAACGATGTGACCATCAAGAACAAGTACCCCTTGCCGATGATCAATGATCTGTTTGATCAGTTAGTTGGAGCTCGTGTATTCTCAAAGATCGATCTTCGATCCGGGTATCATCAGTTGAAGATTCATGAACAGGATATACCCAAGACAGCCTTCACCACTCGGTACGGCTTGTATGAGTACACGGTCATGTCATTTGGACTGACTAATGCTCCGGCATATTTTATGAATCTGATGAACAAGGTATTTATGGAATACTTGGACAAGTTTGTCGTGGTGTTCATCAATGACATACTGATATTCTCCAAGAACGAAGAGGAACACAAGGAACATCTGCGCCTAGTTCTGGAGAAGCTTCGAGAGCATAAGCTATATGCAAAGTTCAGCAAATGTGAGTTTTGGTTGAAGGAAGTCGAATTTCTCGGACATGTCATCTCAGGAGAAGGAATAGCAGTAGACCCTGCCAAGGTCACAGCAGTCACCGAATGGGTAGCACCCACTTCAGTCAAGGAGATCCGCAGTTTCCTCGGACTTGCCGGATATTACCGGAGGTTCATTGAGAATTTCTCAAAGATTGCCAAGCCCATGACAGATTTTTTGAAGAAGGAATCCAAGTATGTTTGGACTGAGGAATGTGAAACCGGTTTTCAGGAGCTGAAGAAACGTCTTGTTACAGCCCCTGTGCTGATATTGCCGAACATTCGGAAGGATTTCCAGGTTTACTGTGACGCTTCTCGTCAAGGACTCGGAGGAGTGCTCATGCAAGAAGGTAAAGTTGTAGCCTATGCATCCAGACAGCTCAGACCTCATGAGTTGAATTATGCCACCCATGACTTGGAACTAGCAGCCGTAGTGCACGCTCTCAAGACCTGGAGACATTTCCTGATCGGAAATAGTTGTGATGTTCACACTGATCACAAGAGCCTGAAATATATCTTCACGCAGAAGGAGTTGAACCTCAGACAGAGGCGATGGCTAGAGTTGATCAAGGACTATGACATGAGATTGCATTATCACCTAGGCAAGGCAAATGTTGTAGCCGATGCGTTGAGCCGCAAGAGTTATGTGAACACGCTCACAGTTGGAGGATTACCCCAGGAGTTAGTCGATGACCTCCGAGAGCTCAAATTGGAGATAGTTTCAAGAGGATTTGTTGCCACTTTGGAAATTCAGTCTACTTTGACAGAAAAGATCCGCGAAGCACAGAAATCAGACAAGGAGATAGCTGAGATTAAGCAGAAAATGGAAGACGGGAAGGCTAAAGGTTTTCGTGAGGATGAACACGGAACTTTATGGTTTGAGGATCGCATCTATGTGCCCAATGATCCCGAACTCAGGAAGTTGATACTTCAGGAGGCCCATGATTCCCCGTACTCGATACACCCCGGCAACACCAAGATGTATCTGGATCTGAAAGAAAGTTTCTGGTGGACAGGATTGAAGAAAGACATTGCCAAGTTCGTAGCAATATGCGATGTTTGTCAGCGAGTAAAAGCCGAGCATCAGAAGCCAGCAGGTTTGCTCCAACCTTTGCCGATACCCGAGTGGAAATGGGAAAAGCTTGGTATGGACTTCATCACAGGATTACCTCGGACCCGTTCTGGCTATGATTCTATTTGGGTTGTGGTCGATCGTTTGACCAAGGTAGCTCACTTCATTTCGGTGAAGACTACTTACACGAGTGCCAAGCTGGCCAAGATATATATGACGAGGATCGTATGTCTGCACGGAGTATCGAAGAGCATTGTGTCCGATAGAGGGACTCAGTTCACATCCAAATTTTGGCACCAACTGCATGAAACCTTGGGAACGAGATTGGAGTTCAGTACAGCTTTTCACCCACAGACAGATGGACAGACCGAGAGACTTAATCAGATTCTGGAGGACATGTTGAGAGCTTGCGCACTAGACTATGGGTCTAGTTGGGATGACAATTTACCTTATGCCGAGTTCTCATACAACAACAGCTACCAGACCAGTCTGAAGATGGCCCCTTTCGGAGCCCTGTACGGAAGGAGGTGCAGAACACCGTTGATGTGGGATGGAGTTGGAGACCGACAGCTTTTTGGTCCCGACCTTATCCGAGATTCTGAAGAGAAAGTCAAGCTAATTCGTGACCGACTCAAGATAGCTCAGTCCAGGCAGAAGAGTTATGCTGATAGCAAACGCAAGGAAGTAACGTACGAAGTAGGAAACCGAGCATATCTTCGGGTGTCTCCATTTCGAGGAATCAAGAGATTCGGTGTGAAAGGAAAACTAGCACCTCGTTTCATTGGCCCCTACAAAATTCTTGAGCGTAGAGGCGAAGTTGCATACAAACTGGAACTGCCGGAAGGATTGTCCGGAGTTCATGATGTCTTCCACGTTTCCCAGTTGAAGAAATGCCACGCTGAGATGGCCGATGTTCCGTTGAGAGATACAGTGCCCCTAGAGGCCATACAGCTTGACAGTGATCTGACGTATGAGGAGAAACCCGTCAGGATTCTCGAGACTGCCAACAGAGTTACCCGCAGCAAGATCATCAAGTTCTGCAAGGTGTTGTGGAGCCACCACGCCGAGGAAGAAGCCACCTGGGAACGAGAAGAGGATCTTCGTCGAGACCACCCGCACCTATTTTCTAGCCAACCCGAATCTCGAGGGCGAGATTCATCTTAAGGTGGGTAGGTTTGTAACATTCCAATTTTCCTAATTGGGAATGTTTTACATTGTAGCTGAGCATCTATGCATGTTGATTGAAATAACTTTAGCACGTGAATTTCTTTCGTCTTTGGATTTGCATTTCCATTTTTCCTCGCACGAGAAATGCCCGGAGAAATACTCTCTTGCACGCAAGAGAGAGAGCGGAGGAAAATGACCCTCCAAAGTGCGGGCAAATTTCTGAAATATTTGAGCCAAGAAAATCCAAAGATCATTTGCAAAAAGAAATAAAGCATTTTGAGGAATTTCTGAAAAAACATTTTTTTAAGTTTTTATTTTTGCCTTGGAAAAATGTTATTCGGGTAGAGGATATTTTTTCTGATTTTTTTGGTATACAATACCCTATATTAATATTTTGATTTATTTCCTTTTTTCGCTTTTGATTTTCTGTTTCGGAAAAGGTTTAAAAATAGGAAGTCTTTTTTTTTGGAGCCACCGTCCCGGGCGCAGGATAGCTGTGGGCCGCCACCCCCCACAGCCGGGATATGAATCCCTTATAGGCCGGTCGACCGACCCCTACCTTCCCCACTCTCTCTCACTGCCTGGCGGGCCCCGCCGACCGACCCTCCCCTCCCCGTCGGCCATCTTCTTCTTCCCCTTCCTAATTCCATGCCGAGACCGAGCCAAGCCCCAGAACTCGGGATTCCCTCCCCGATTCCCTCTCTTCCTTCCTTTCCTCTCCCCCCCCCTTGTCCTATATATACTCCCCCGCCCCGGCCGCCCCCGTTCCCACCGCCTCGCCGAGTCGCCGCCGCCGCGGAGCCTCCCCTGCCGCAGCCCACCAGCAGCTGCAGCTGCACCTTCGGCCGCCCCTCCTGGAGCAGCGCCCCAGCGCCCCTCTCCACTCCGCCCGACGCCACCCCTCGGAGGAGGACCACCGCCGTCGCCTCCCCGTCTCTCCCCCGCCCCGGAGCCCCCTCACCCTCGCCGGCGACGCCACCTCGCCGGAGTAGCTCCCACAGCCACGGTAGCTCTCTTCTCCCTCTGTTCTTTTTTTCTTTCTTCGTTACACCGTTAGATTTAAGATGTGTGGTTTAGATTAGATCCTAGTATAACCCTTCGGTTTAGAGTAGAAAACCGGCGGTTTTAATTCACTTATTCACTTAGCCAGCAAGTTATACTAGCCCTCGGCCGTTTGCTCCTAACGTTTCAACAAACGCCCCCGCAGCCTATCACAACATGCCACATGTACCCCCCTGTTAGTTACTAGTTAGCTTCAGTTTTTCTGTCTATTTGCAAAAACAGAAAAGTTTCTGTTTTGTTTTGGCCACAACTTTTGATCCCGAAGTCCAATGACATTCATTGTTGTTCCAGTAGGCTCCAATTTTTCTGTAGTTTTTAAAAACATATAATTTGACTATGTTTGAAATTTTCAAATATAAGTTAGATCAGATTTAGTTTAAACCTTGTTTTGCCTATTCCAGGAGTTTAAAAATGATTTTGAGTTGATTCTTTTTGCTAATGCTTCCTAGTGATAAAATCTTACTGTGGTAGAAGTTTCAAAAATGTTAAAGTATTTTAATGGTGTTTTCAACAGAAACAAGTTTCTGCCATACCGGCGCGTGATGAATTCTTTTACTTAGGCTTTAGCAAATCCTTACTTGTGATGTTATTTTTACTTGTGGCTTGATTGAAGTGCTTATGGTGTGTTTTGTGTTTGTATCGGTAGATCATCCGGAGTGCGAAGCGTGTTACTTAGAAGCGCTTGAGCAAGACAACTATCATCAAGGCAAGTCATTTTGATCATGTTATTTACCTATGTTTTCGATGCATGGTAGATCACCTTTCTTTGCCCAATTGCATGCTGCCTAGGTACTTGGAAACTTTAGTATAAGTTGTAGTATCATGTGGTAGGCACACAACAACCCCGATACTTGGCCCCGGGACGACAATTCTTAATGCTATGCTTGAGTAGACGGGTTTTCGGTTGAGTGCATATCACGAGTGATGCGAGGTTGATTAAATAATCAAGACCGGCTAAGACAAGGTTTTCAAGACCTCGGACGCAATGCAACTCTGGGTGAAGGACGGTTGATCGGCTCCCTGGAGAACCCAGTGGATGACCCGGGATGCTGGAGAGGCCATGACATCCTGCGGAAAGCTTCACCCAGGCTCAAAGAGACGGACGGATATTTTCAAGACCCAAGGCTTACCTGCACAGCCACAAGTCATTATGGGCTCTGGCTTGGTTGGACAACGCGGCGACTCTGGACAGGCGGTGCTAGCAGATGTAGAAGAACGGTAGGAACGGATGGGCACCGACACGGATTCAGAGGGACCCGTTGAAAGACCATGTTTTGATCATCCGGTCTTCAAACACCCTGAAGTGCGAGGACAAACCCGGAGGCGATCAAATCTTGTGGGGAACGTGTGCAAAACTCTGCAGAGTTCCCAACCTAATCGATTAGCCGTGTCCACGGTCATGGACAACTTGAGCCGAAGGCATTGAATTTCCCCTGAACTCTCGACACAACTTAATAATGATGTGGGTGTTAACAACTATTCGGGTACGAGAACTGGTTGGCGGAACCATCTCGTTAACAACAAACAATGTAGTAATATTTTCTTCCAACCCCTCTTGTTGTAGGATAAAACTGGCTTTATGCAAAACTCATAGCCCCACCGGCCAAATATGCATGTAGAGATAGTTGATTATTATTTTACTCCTCTCTTTGATGACTTGCCGGCATATTCAATATGCTGGCCTACACGGCTGCAACGTATCATGTTGCAGAGTACTTTTCCGACCAGGAGTGAGGCTACGATCTACGCTCAGCGACATGCCCTTGGAGTCGGATGGACTCGTCTACCTGATGCTTCCGCTAGTCTTCGTTAGATATCTCATGAGATGGCCTTCAGCCACTTTATTGTAATCCTTTATTGTAATAAAGTACTCTTTATGAGATTTCGATTAATAAAGCTGTGTGATTGAACTCTTGAATATATACATTATGTACTGAGTGTGTACCAGCATGATCTTGGGATGGTACGGAAACACCAGAGGCTTGACTCGTCTTGAGTCGGGTCGCTACAAATATCGTTACCCGCAACTTTCTTTACTTGTTTCGTAATAAAAGATCCCACGGCTAACTCCTTAGTCACATTGCTTGCAAGGCTTGTTGTGATGTTGTATTACCGAGTGGGCCCCGAGATACCTCTCTGTCATACAGAGTGACAAATCCCAGCCTCGATTCACGCCAACCCAACAGACACCTTCGGAGATACCTGTAGAGCACCTTTATAGTCACTCCGTTACGTTGCGACGTTTGATACACAAAAGGTATTCCGCCGGTGTCCGGGAGTTGCATGATCTCATGGTCATAGGAACAGAAACATTGACATGCAGAAAACGGTAGCAATAAACTGACACGATCATATGGTACGTTTATAGTTCAGGTCTTGTCCATCATATCATTCTCCTAATGATGTGATCCCCTTATCAAGTGATAACACTTGTCTATGGCCAGGAAACCTTGACCATCTTTGATCGACGAGCTAGTTAACTAGAGGCTCACTAGGGACTGTGTGTTGTCTATGTATCCACACATGTATTTGAGTTTCCAATCAATACAATTCTAGCATGGATAATAAACGATTATCATGAACAAGGAAACATAATAATAACCAATTTATTATTGCCTCTAGGGCATATTTCCAATACAATCAACCCCTATGCATAGATCGCCAAGGTCACCGGAATCTAGAAGTTGATGCCATAACATATATCAAGTGAATCAATAGAATACCCCATTGTCACCATGGGTATACACATGCAAGACATACATCAAGTGGTCTCAAACCCAAAATATTCAATCCAACATAACAAGATCTCAAACGCAAAGATTTAATTCATCACAACAAGATAGCAAGGGAAGAACACCATATGATCCAACTATATTAACAAATCACGTGATACATCAAGATCGTGCCATATCAAGAACATGAGAGAGAGAGAGAGAGATCAAACACATAGCCACTTGTACATACCCTCATCCCCAAGGGAAAACTACTACCTGCTCATCATGGCCTCGACCAGGATGATGAAGATGGCGACCACAGATGATTTCCTCTCTCCGACAGGGTACTTGAAAGGCTCCAGATGGGGTTTTCGTCAATAAAGAGAGTTACGGTAGCGGAACAGAAGTTATCTATTTATTCTCTAAGGTTTTCTGTGTGTATATATATATATAGGATTTTTTGGCATTGGAATGACGCTAAACGGAGCCATGTGGTCCCCACAAGCCATCCAGGCGTGACCAAGGGGGGTGGTCGCACCCTGTTGGCTTGTGGCCCACACGTGGCTCCCCTGTGGTGGTTCTTCGTTCCAACATTGCTCATATGTTCCAGAAAAAATCATCAAAAAATTTCACGCGATTTCGAGAACTTTCATTTTTTGCACAAAAAACAACACCATGGTTATGAGCAATGTTCGATCGAAAAAAACAGTGAGCTAGTCAACACCATTTCAGGCGATTATGAGCAACATTGCTGAAAACAGTGTTGGTCCGGGTTAGTTCTAAATAAATCACATGAGTTGCATCAAAACCATATAAAAGTATTGTAAACATAGGTGAATATGGCATGCATACTTCATAAATTATTGATACGTTGTAGACGTATCACAAACCAAGTTAAAAGGTTTTTGAATGCACACGTAGTATCTCTAATTAGTACAAAGTTTTGACTAGCAGAAGGTTATGAGCAAGCATCACATGTTAGAGGATCCATGACAATATAACTTCTATGTGAATATAAGCAAACATAAACCATTATGTTGTCTTCCTTCTCCAACATCAACTACTTGATCAAGTTTGGGTATAATTAATGGGGTCTCACAATCATAGAAGATGTCCAAGATAGTATATTTATATGTGAGATCTCTCTTTCTTTATTATGAATTATGTGAATGACCTAAGCTATGTTTGTTAAATTATAATAGATTTTATTTCCTACACTATCATGTTAAGTCACTACTCTAGATGAGATAAGAATATGAAGTATATAATTTCAGGTTTATGATATTCAGTTCATTCAAAAATTTACTCTTCAGATATAAGTGAAGCACAAGAGTAAACGACAAAGTACTCCAAAAGATATAGGCGAAGAACATAGAGTAGCTAAGTAAATATATAGCTATGTGTCGGATCGATAGAAGGGGTGTCTAGAGGGGGGTGAATAGACTACTTGCAAAAACTAAAATCCTAGCCTTCTCCCAATTTTAATGGTTGGCAGATTTTAGCGACTCTAACAAGTCTATTGCACCCTACACATGCTAGTTAACAAATATGGCAGCGGAAGGTAAAGACATTGCACATGTAGTAAGGAGTAGAGTTTAGGAAGATCAAACGCAAAGATTGACATGATGATTTTTGGCGTGGTTCCGATAGGTGGTGCTATCGTACGTCCACGTTAGTGGAGACTTCAACCCACGGAGGGTAACGACTCCGAGAGTCCACGGAGGGCTCCACCCGCAAGGGGTCCACAAAGAAGTGGCCTTGTCTATTCCACCATGGCTTACGTCCACACAAGACTAGCCTCACTCACGGTAGATCGTCACGAAGTAGGCGATCTCCTTGCCTATACAAACTTCTTGGTTCAACTCCACAACACGAAGTAGGAAGCTCCCAAGAGACACCTAACCAATCTAGGAGGCACCACCCTCCAAAAGGTAATAGATGTGGTAGAACGATGAACTCCTTGCTCTTGTGCTTCAGAAGATAGTCTTGTCAACACTCAATCACTCTCTCATAGATTTGGCATCGGTAGGAGAGATTGATCTTGTGGAAAGCAACTTGGGGAGGCTAGAGATCAAGTTTCAAATGGTTGGATTGGAATCTATTGATCTCAACACATGAGTAGGTGGCCCTCTCTCAGAAAAATGGGTCTGGCAAGTGTAAGTGTGTTATGAGTGCTTCCTCTATGAATGACAAGAGGTGGAGGGGTATATATAGGCATCCCCCAAAATCCAACCGTTACAACATTATTGCCCAACTCGGTGACACCAAAAAGAATCTCGGTGGTACCGAGTTGCACTAAATGTGGCAACTTTTGAATTCTCGGTGAGACCGATATATGAATCTCGGTGGTACCGATACGATGACCTAGACCAGTTTCCAAATATTGGTGAGACTGATTTCAATCTCGGAAATTCTGATTCTTTGAATTTTCTCAACAGAAAGTTGGTCACTGAATCTCGATGGCATTGATATGAAAGTTGGTGGTACCAAGAGATTAGGATTTGGCAAAGGATCTGTCTGGTGGAAAATCGGTAGGGCCGAGTGGAAAATATTGGTGGCACCGATTTTGCTGGTTTAGCTTTGGACAGAGATATCTTGTGGCAGAATGGTTGAGTATTTTTGGTGGCTACCGCTAAGCACTTGAGCAACCAATTCATCATAATACCTCAGTCCCTTTCAATAGTATTGGCTTTCCTATGGACTCAAAGTGATTTCTCACAAATGTAAAATGTAGAGTCTTCTTGCTTGAAGCTTGAACCAATCATATTCCTTCCTTCATCAAGGGGCTTCTCCTCAGAATCCTTTGTCCAATGTTCTCTATGGACTATACCTGAAATATACTAGGTAAAAGTGTTAGTACAAGAGAAAATGTATGTTGTCATGAATTATCAAAACCACCAAGGGAGCATATGTGCTTTCACTATGTATTAGACTCTCTACCGATCAAAGATTTAGATCTAAAAATTATTTCAAACAGCAAGAAAAACAAAAGGACACTCCAAGAATAGCACATATAATTTGAACAAAAAAAATTAGGATCAACCGAGACTAATCGATCGTTGTTGACGAAGAGGGGTGGATGCCTAACATGGCATCCCAAGCTTAGATTCTCGAGATTCTTTCTAATATTAACTTGGGGAGCCTTGGGCATCCCCAATCTTGAGCTCTTGTGTCTCGTTAATTCCTCTCATATCACAGTTTCTCCTAAGTTTCAAAACTTCATCCACACAAACTACAGCTGTAGCAGCATTGACTGACGCCGTCCCCAAGGAGCACGCGGCAAGGTCTTCACAAGCCATCAAGACAACAACATTGTGGCTAGTCTCCAGGATAAAAAGTTGAAGCAAAGGAGCCCGTCGGAGGTCTCGGGACCTTCACTGCAACCTCGGCCACGCTCACGGGCTACTAACGGGGTCCAGTATCGAGGGTGGCTAACCACTAGGAGCCTGGCCTCGTCAAACACAAGAGGTCACAACATGATCAAGACGTCGAGCGAACCTTAGAGGCAAGACGACCTTCTTGACGTCCAAGACTAGAGGACGGCAACATCCAAGATTGCATCTGGCATGTAAACCCTAGGCCTCTCTTACCTATATAAAGGGAGGCATAGGGCCGTTCTTCGTCATCTATCATTAGATAGGAGAATTCTCGGTAGCAATCTCATACACCATTGTAACCCCTCGCACGAGGTATCCCTCCACTATTAATAACTGAAACCAGTAGGACGTAGGGTATTACTCTTTAGAGTTGTGAACTTGAATAAACCCCTCGTGTGAACTCCGATCCATGACTTCCAGCTATGCTTGGACCCATACCGAGGGATGTCACGGAAATCTGCTCCGTCGCCATTATGTTGAGAATATTTTGAGTTGTTAAGATATTCGTACTTTAAAATTTCGTCAACACCATATGATCCTAGTTTGCGGATTAGAAAGTTCGAAGGCAGAAGTAAAGATCAACTAAGATACTCCCAAGTTATTGGTTCACTCATGTACCTAATGAGCACTATGAGACCTGACATCATGTTTGTTGTGAACAAACCGGGCCGGTTTGTTACCAATCTAGGTGATGTACATTGGCATGTTGTTGAAAGAATTGTGCACTGTCTGAAAGGCACTGTGAACTATGGACTTCACTATACCTGATACACGTCGGTACTTAAAGGGTATACTGATGTGAATTGGATCTCTCGTGGTGATGAGTTAAAGGCCACAATTGGATATGTGTTTACTCTTTGAGGTGGCATTGTTTCCTGGAAGTATTGCAAGCAAACGGTCCTAACGAGATCGACAATGCAAGCAGAATTCACAACATGAGACACATCTAATGTTGAAGCAGAATGGCTTTAAGATCTTTTGATGGACTTGGTGGTGGTTGAAAAGCCAGTACCAACTATCCTTATGAACTATGACAAGCACACATTTATTGTCAAGGTAAAGAGTTCAAAGGACAACATGTAGTCCAACAAACACACAAGAATGAGATTAAAAGTTGTGACATGTTTAAGAAACTCTAGAGTGATAATGTTGGATTATATCACGCTAAGAATCTGGTAGATCCCTTTACTAAAGGGCTACCACGTATTGTGATAGAAAATGCATCGAGGTAGATGGGTATGAGACCCACATGAGTTGCCATGGTGGTAATCCAACCTATGTGATCGTAGTTCCCGTGAAATGGTAACCGAAAAAACAAACTAGTGGTTAACTAAGGAGAGTAACTTTACTAACCCACTCTGTCGTACATGCAATACTCTCGAAAAATGTATGACAGGTTGACATTTGTCTTAATGTGTTTCAAAGCTTGTATAAGCAAGGTGATATCCTATAGATTGATCTTTGAAGGAACACACATATATGAGCTCGACTATTGGTCACAATGTTAGAGATTGGGTGATCTCTAGCAAGCTCATGAATGGGCCACGCGTGTGACTAATATGCTCCACCCGAGGGGTCAACCTTCGAAAGCCTAGTACTAGCAAGACATCTGGTAAAACTTCTTTACGCCAAACTGAAAATTGAAGGCATAGCACATTGTTCAGTTGTGAAGGAGTGTAGTTACTTGCTCTTGATGGAGTTCAACCTTAACAGGTCTTCACTGAAATATTGGTATATCAAAACTGTGTTTGGAACGTAGAACGGAATGGGCCCTCGAGATCTGGTGGGGGATTGTTGAAATATGGGATGGGCTTTAGACCCATCCAACAATTTCACAAAAATCTCTATGGGCCCATGTAGATGTTATGACAAGGAAGTGATGAAAGTTTAGTCCCACTCCGTTGGTGGAGAAGAAGTTGGACCTGCTTATAAGGGATTCTCTTTCACATGCTATTGAAGCTTGAGAAGAGAAGTGGTTGTTGTGCGCTCTTTCTCCGTCGTCCTTCTCGCCATGCCTCTTCGCGTCACGCGACGGGTTGAGGAAATGAGCCGAGCTGAGAGTCCTTAGCAGACGAGCCACGATCTAAAACGTTGGATCGCGGAGTGTTGCTGACTTGGATGTGGGGGCGTCGGTAACCCTAACCGCCACGAGAAAAACACGTCGCATGTACTCTGCCTCCATGCGCACCACCCCGACATCTTTTTGTTGTGGCTGCTATGAGTGATCCCTTTCTGTCCACCACGTACACGATTGACGTGACAGCAGGCCTCCGAAACCACCGCCTCTCCAGAACATGTACGAGAAAGGGATGGTTAGGTTTTTGAAGAGAGTCTCCTACGTACGCGACTACTCGCCGCCTTCCATCTACGTTAGTTG
Organism: Hordeum vulgare subsp. vulgare; assembly: GCF_904849725.1. Taxonomy (NCBI): domain Eukaryota; kingdom Viridiplantae; phylum Streptophyta; class Magnoliopsida; order Poales; family Poaceae; genus Hordeum; species Hordeum vulgare. The sequence goes on from NC_058523.1 coordinate 464,198,843, forward strand.
CATCGTCTAAATCCACGTCGCCATCCTTGCCGCCATGGCCACTGAAGACCGACTCGTCGTCGAAAAACTTGAAGCCGAGAAGAAGGCAACTTAGGAGACCGTTTCGGCTGCGGTGTCTGCGTGGCCTGTGGCCTATTGAAGGGTATAACTCCCTTATCCCGTTCATGTTAATTACCAGCGTTATGTGTAGATGTGTCTATTGTTTAAGTAGTAAGTGCTCATCTCATCGAATATCAATTTATGCTTAGCAACGCGTACATCATGTTCGTGATTTATTCCTAGATTAAACTAATCAAAAAACTGCTAATGTTATCAACAGTTCGAACGTCTCCGTGAACATTTGGTGAGGTTTGTTTCGGTGATCCGTGGTGGAGTTGCCCTCACTCCCCTGGCGCCAGGAGCACGGGAGGTGATCATCAGAACGGTGCCTTTTGCATTGCCCCGAAGGAAAGGGACAAACGAGCAAGATGCCGGCATGGCAACACGGTGCGTCGCACCTGGGCGTCATCATAGGACGAAGAAGACACATCCATGGTCGGCATCAGTCCGCCCATCCATCCATCCATCCACAGATTGGACGACCATGACTGGGATGATGGGCGTCGAGTGCGGGATGATCGGGCGCGCCATGGGCATTAACGGCGCTGATCCAGCGAAAAGCGAACACTCCGGAAAGGACCGGGACGGGACGAAACCCAAAGCTGAGCGCCACCAGTGGCAGTACCATACCTGATGCTCTCCACACATGCATGCACGTACCAGGTCAGGTTCCCTGCACCGGGCAGGAGACGATCTCCGGCACCGAACTACTGCACGGGGTGCTGGCCAGCCCGAGCCAATCATGGCGACTGAAACCGGCATGATTGCGAGCTCCATTCGTCTTTCTTTTTCTTTCTTTCTTCCTCCTTTGCCTGCTCGGTAACCGTCTTCACGATCCATCGTGCGATGACTGACATAAAAGGGTACAACAGATCTGCGGATCCTTGGAGCGCCGGCCCGCCTGCGGGACGGATCCGGAGCACCTGGACGCCCAGCAATTGGCACAAACAAAGGCGACTGCGCAGTTGCGAAAGAGGCCGCATGATTGCATTCTGCATCATAATGTGATGGTGATGCCAGCCAATTTTTTTGTATGATATGAGTGCCGCGGGATGGCTCCAGCTGACCAAATGGCAACTTGTGTGTGTATATATCATTGAACAGCACTGGTAAATTTCCACTTAGAATTACCCAAGTTGGGAAATTACATCCTTCATTGTGCATGAGAAGGAGCTTAGAATTCCCACTTACAATTACCCAAGTTGGGAAATTTCCATTAGAATTACTTATCTTATCCCAAGGCATGAGAAAGAGCTCTTTTCTGGCAAATAATAGGATGAGCCACTTGCCCTGCTTTGTTGAGATAAGAATAAGATGAGTAAAATCTTCATTCATTTGGGGCTTTCCAGCTACTGTGGAACAGTAGGGTACAAAAAGGCAAACTTTTTGCCACTGAAGGCAGGCATGGATGGAACTATACCAGCTGTCTTTCTTTACTTCTTATACACACACATCTACAATCTGCAAGACTGGTAAATCTGCTAACCAATATATACCGAAAGACTCGAGGATGAAAAAGATCATCTCACCAAGCATTTCATCCGGGCAATACAACTGCTACTTTTACCATCTATATATGCCAAGCAAAAAAAGAACGGTTAGTGTTGTACTAACATGTACAAGGCCTACAAACTCTGTCCTCAAAACAGCGTCAGGGACCGAGGTTTCGAGAAAATGTTCAGCTTCCTTTGGAAAAACCCAGATGACTTCGATGCTGGCCGCCTGTGAATCGGGCTCTCCGTGGGAGGATCCTCTACTATCACCTCGGCGGCCGCCACTTCCTGTGAACACGAGTTGTTGATCTCGCTTTGCCTCATGTCCCTAAGAAGATTCAGTAGCTTGAACGAGCAACTCTTCGCTTCATCAATCCCGTTCACCGACAGGTCCACGAGGGCGGGGATTACGCCCTCCTTCATCACGTGGGAGCAATCCTCCACGCTACGGGAACATATTGCCAGAAGGATTATCACTGCAAGTTCTCGCTCTTTAGGGCTTCCTGTGTCTAGATACTCTGCAATGGAACCAAGGCATCGGTCTGTTCTGGTAATAAGCGCCATAGCTTCTTCCACTTCGCATAAGTTCCGCAAAATCTCCAAACAGCACTCCACGAAGCTTCCTTCTGCCAAAATGGGAACCAGCTTCGAGATTATTCCCAGTGAAATCAGCTGTGACTTCACATCAGCACCGGATGAAAGGTCACAGATAATCTTCAAGGGAAGCTCAAGGCCCTCAATATCTTCAGACGCCAATATTGCCAAAACTGGAGGAGTGACAATAGAGGCCATCTGACGGGATTGCCGATGACTCAGGTGTCGAATCAGTTCATGGAGTACCAACAAAGCTTCAGTTTTTAGCTCTGAACTGAGGAAGGACGTGATAAGATGGAATGCTTCTTCATCCATGGATGGAATCTTAGCCCTGCAACTCAAACAATAGTGTCTTTGAGAATGCTATCATGAGGCCTGAGATATGCATAAAACTAGTAGATAGAATAGATAGATATATGTAGTACTGCTTGAACCCCAATCTAAATTAATGAAAGGATGATCTGGATAAGTCAGAGAAGATTGATTCTCTTACCTGCTGTTCGAAAGGAAATTAAGAAAAAAATGTAATCCAGCTTGCTGAGCTTTCATACTGTAGCTGCTGCTATCATTTCTCAAGAATTCAAGGAATGCTTCTACAAATCCATGGGATATCATAGCCCAGGAAACATCATCGTCATTGTGAAGAATACTCTTCAGATCTTTAATGGAGCTTCCTTGTATTTCTAATGGGAGCTTGGACAGCTCGCAGAAGAATGTCAGGAACATAGCCTGGTTGAAGTTGTGGAATGACAGATACTTCTGATAGTCTGCACTCCAAGAGAACTGAGAAAAACTATCCTTCGGCTCCTCCATATCCTTCACGTGGGAGGAATCTGAGACATAACTGGCATCAGAGAACGCGACAGATGAACTGCTGTGATCAATCACAAAATTCCTGGCATTCCCAGCAATTAGAGGTACTGAAACATTGTGCAAACTTGACATAGAGTGACCATTCAATTGCTCTGGTAAGTAACTGTAGGAATCTTTGCTTGGAAGAAAATCTGAGATTGTGAAACCATGCTCTCTGCACCAATTGCATATGAGATCCCTCATGCAAGTATTTGGAATCATCGCAAAGTTTTCTACCTTCATTTGTGTCTTGGGACAAGTGTCGTGTCCCTCACTGAACCATTTCTCAATATATTCTCTTTCGTAAGTCTGTCCAGATGTTATTATCACAGGATCACACATTAGCTTTGTTGATATTGGGCAACAGAACTCTGTAGGTGGTGTGGTTTCTCCAGACATACTACTCTGATACTCGTATCCCTGGAAGTATGTTGGCTTGTGGCACTTTTCAGGAGTACTGGCATTGCTTGCAAGACTTAAGCTTGAACTCAAAGACCGACTTTCAGATTGTAAATTTTCATTCCGCTCACCAGTGTCTGGTTTGATGTTCTTTCCATACTTTTTAACAAGATATAGGAAGAACTTAAGAACCTGCTCCTTTTTTGGATCAGTACCAGTAATCTTATCGAGCAGTTTATTGATTGCTCTTCGTTCAATCAAGACAGCTTTAGGAGATGTCAGGTTTAACTTTGAAGCTGCCTGCACGAATGTCTGAAGTTCAAGTTCTTCAGTTGCATCAGACTGCCGAAGCATCTCTAAAATTGATTTGCCAGCCTCTTGCTCCAATGGATCAACAACAAATTTTACATCTCGAAGGTCATTATGGACCTCAGCAATCTGTGTTACATAGCAAAGTATACACAATCAATCAATAAAAAATAATAGTGAAGATGCTAAGGATGCTTGAAATTGTGTGATAAGCAATACAAATAGGGACTACGGATATCCGTTTATCTTATAAATTTCCCACAACAAATCAATCAAAGCACATAATAGTGAAGATGCTATCATAAGAACACATGAAATTGTATGATAAGCAACACCAAAACGGCCTATTGGTATATTCATCCTAGCATAAGTTGAGTTGGTGACACACACACAAAAAAGAGTAAAACATCAAACTATATCAACTAACCTGATTAGCTAGCACTGTTGGGACCATATTCTGAATCAGGAACAGACTCCGTTTAAGTGAGTCTCTGACCCTTTCACATCGTAATAAAATTGCCTCTCCAGTAATAGCCTGAACATAAATATCCAAAATCATCAAATAATACTTTCAAAAGCACAAAGTAGTCACAACAAAAGGGTCCAAGAATCAATAATAAATTTAGGATATTATAATCTTAAGTTTCCCATGAACACAGGAATAACATACCAAGTAGAGTTTGCTACATTCGACGCAGTGCTGACTTATGAGTCTTCCTTTCTCAACTATATGGTATAGGTTGCACAATTCCTGTATTCCTGCTTTACATCCTGGTCGAGCTGCCTCAATTGATGGAAGAATAGAGGAGATTTTATCTAGCATCATTGTCAACTCACTGCACAATGAGCTGTGAACCTAACAAAAGCAAGACAATTCATATAAAAGCATTAATAAAAAAAATTAGGTACACAAAGATGAAACTAAAAAGACGATGAATGGAACCCTTGCATGACTAGTATGACACATAAGAAACAGCATGATTTCCCCGCCATATACGAGAGGGTTTCATCTTGCATAATAAAGGCATATAACCAAATGCCCCGTGTCTGAATAAAAAGTACTGGAATGGTTGGAAAAACTGAGAGGTAATTAAGTATTCCACCTTTGGACAAGAGTTGCGCCGTGATAAACCCGTGTTCGCCATTGTCGAAGAGTGACTGCCAATCTTAATCGTAAGGGCCTTGAACTGTTGAACAGGGAAGAAAATAATGTCATGAAAATGCTGTGAATTAAGTCAGGGAAATCCAACCATATCAGGACACTGAAGAATGTTACTAAGTTGTCAAAGGAAACAATAGTTCGGTCCACACAAATGTCAAATTTGTAAGGTATATGGTGATGGTGGTGGCTCGTTGCATCAAGGGAACATCTCTCACCATGCATTTTTTTTCTGAATGCTTTTTTCTTATCACAGTTACATAATTCAGGAAGTGTTTATCAAAAATAAATTATTAGTAGCTAGCTGTTTTCATAGCTATGTCGGGTGAGAGTGCTATGACTCCCCTTACAGGTCCAACTGCATAACTAGATTGCATTTACGAACAATGATTAATCGTCGAGAAACCAAGACATGTCATCATTTGTACTAACAGATGGCCCTAATAACCCAACCTCTCGTCTTCTAGCACAGGCAAAAAGTAAACCGATTGGTCAAAATACCTCTTGAACAACCACCATTATTGAAAGTCAACAAATTGGTCCGCAGCCGGTCTTTTTGTTCTTTCAACAACCATGCAATAAAATAATAAGAATAAAAGTTGAATCGAGTTGATTATGGGCCATCGGACCATTTCATCCTCGGCCTTACACAATTGGTTGAAGAAATCAAACCACGGATAAGAGCAGGAATAAATAAACAAACGAGTTGTATTCTGAATTTCAAAGCGTCTCAATGGGTGGGTACATGACAAACCCCCGGTCGTATGGGCCAAGCAAACGTAATCGTTTCCAGCGCTAAGCTTGATGCAGGAAGCATACGCAGAGAGGAAAGGGGATTGGAGTTTTGCAAGAACCCACTGATCAGTTGGTTTGCTATTGGCGGTATCAAGTATCAACCCAACCCGCATGAGGCATGAATGGACCCCAACCACCCCGGCCATTAGCACAAAAGCGGAAAGCACTGGAAGGGGAAGAGAAACATAAAAAATCAGCCCCTTTGGGCAGAAAGACCTAAACGGCGCGGGCCAGAAAAATCATCATAGAAAAAGATTGGCGTTTTGTTCCCAGGGATGGAAGAAGAGGGCAGGTCCAGCCGACGATTTAGCAACTCAATCAAAAGGTGATTATCGATCATGGAAACGGCACCAAATCCCTCCGGATCATCAACAAGAGAGGATGCACACGGGGGGATTCAATGGAGCATCGGCAGCATAGGGGCATAACAAGATGGAATCAACTTGGAAGGGGGACGAGACAACCAACCTGCTGGCGCGCGGTAGGAACGACCCAAAACCAAGCTGCGCGCAGAGAAAGCAACGAACCTCCTCCTTGTTGCTGTTATTTGTCGCCCCTCGACACGGGGACAGAGGGGATAGATGGAAGGAACCCTGCTTCCTCCTGCAACCACAAAGTCGAACGGAACGAATCAGCCGGACGTCCTCCCTCCCCGGCAAGCAAGGCAGCAGCGAGAGGAAGAGCGATAGAGGCTCGTGGAGCGGGGGAGGGACCATACCAGGCGCAAGAACGGCAACCCTCTGCTGGCTCACCGGAGCATGGACGGACGGAGGGATGGAGGGGTCCTTGGATTTGGATGCCGGAAGCGGGTGGGGTTCGAGGAATGGAGTACGGAGGCGTTTGCTCCCTGGGTCGACCAGTCTCCTCCTAGTCTAGTACTCGTAGCGGTATAGAAGGAGACGGATAAAGGCGGCGCGGGGAGGAGGGGAGGAGGGGGCAGCGGGACAGAGAGAGGGAGAAAGGAATCGTGGGAATGATGGGAGCCACAGGCACACCACCACCTGCGCCCATAGCGCGCGCGCGCGCACCAGCGAGTATAATATTCCTCGTCGCGCTCGGGCTCGCTGCTTTTCCTTCCCGGTCGCCGTCCCCGCCATAGCGGTTTGCGGGGCCCGCCCCCGGATGGCGCCCTGTCCGTCTCCATCGGCTCGGTAGAGACACGCACCACACCACCTTCCCACGAGACCCCGCGCGTGGACACGTACGTGCCATGGCGACTGCGCGCCCACGGTGCACCACACCAGCACCAGGGTCCCGGACCCAGCGAGCGCCGAAGCTAACCGACGGGCGCGGCCTCGCGGACCACGCGCGCGCGGCGGGGCAGGCGGAAAGGCAGGGTCATGCGAGCCGCACGCCGCCGCCGCCGCCGCCGCCGCCTGCCGATGGATTCTCAGGGGGGCTTTGTTAGGCTAGGCGTTGAAACCTGGAGAAAACAACTGATTAGTTAGTGGTTGGGGGAAGATTCGGCTTCTGTTGAACGCCGCCGAAACGATCGGCTTAACCCCTCCTCCCCTAACCTGATCAGTGAGTAAAGCTTGTGGGCATTCATACGTACCCGGTCTTTGCTTAAGCTTGCGGAGCTTCCTTTGAAAGAACGCGTGCAAGACCGTCCTCGGTCTCTTCGGACCAAGGGATTAGACTGCTAGCACGCCTTCAGCTTAATTAAAGACCCCTCCCCTCCCTAAAACGGGGCAGCGGCTTCTAGAAACGCTCCGCTTAACCAAGAAGCTCCCTAGCACCGAGCAGAGCACCACCCCTCATTCCATCATGTGTGTGTGCGCGCGCATGTACAAACTCGACACGGCACCTCGTTCCAAATGTGCTAAATGATGATACCAGAACAAAAACACACTTGCTTTCGGAGCTTCTTTAGCGTTTTGACTCGACCATCTTTCGTGAATCATGATGCAGTTTACTATCACCGGAGTACCAATGATGCGCATCACGCATCATCATGATCATCATGCAAAGCAAGGCCACACCTGTGAACGACGAATGATTGATTCGGTAAGGGCGATCAGTTGGCAAACCACTGACGTACGCGTCATGCAGCGCAAGCAGCCGGCGGTTGCTCTCATGCATACAACAAAAAGGATGCTCCTCTCCTGGTCTTGTAGTGCTACCGGTTTATGTTCGTTGATCAGAAAGAAACAGAATGGGGAGCAAGCAAACAAACGGCGGGGCTTGGGCAAAGATTCGGCTTCTGTTGAATGCTGCCGAAACAATAAACTTGTCCCCCGTCGGTTAGGGCAGCTCCAACACCGTTCATCAAAACGGACATCATCGAATGCCACGCATCCATACTTTAATCATACTAGCACAAATGCTCATTCGAACCCAGGCCTTCCGGTGAGAGCAGCAATAGTGAAACCACCAGGCTAGTTGGTTGTTTGTGACAAAATAAGGGCTAGCGCTGAATAACATAAAACCGACGGTGACTTGTGAAGAGGAATAATAAATCGTTTTTTATCCACTTACCGGTGGCATGGTGGATAATTTAAGCCAACTTCAGGGGTAATTTTTATGACGGACGACAGAAGCACTATTTATTTTACTATTATTAGGAAAAGATTCATTAAATGTTCGTTCCCTTGTCCGATGGAAAGAGAAGAAAGATAGAAAGAAGAAAAGAGGGGTGTAGAGCAACTCCAACGCGCCGATCCAAACGAACGATGTTTTTGTTTGTTTTTTATTCGTTTGGGTCGGTCGCCCGTTCGATGTCCGACTTGTTTAAGATTTGGGTCGACGGTGAGTCCAACGTCCGTGATCCATTTTATGTCCGTGCACACATTTTAAAAGCAGATAAGGCAATGATCATGTCGTCGTCCAAAGTTTATGACGGCACCATATGTCAGCGGCCGGCATACAATACCAGCTTCAGAAAATAGTTCATGCTGACGCACTTGTCAGTGGCCGGCAGACATGCCAGCACACAAAAAAGAATGGGAGTTCGACCACGTCATCGCGGTCGTGATCATGTCAGCACACTTGCCAGCATAAAAAAGAAGGAGGGTGAAGAGATTCGATGACATCTTGTCCAGGAGAACGAAGTACATCGTTCCAACATCAAGGAGGAAAGAAAGACGGAAAGGTTTAGCATGTTGATAGTAGCGACCAAAAAGAAGCTCAAACTCAAAGAGAAGAAGCCATATTCAAAGAGAAGAAGATCGAAATTGCAGCCGCTTCGAAGAACGAAAAGATGTTAGACCTTGAAGATGTATGATTTAGATGATGGCACAAGGATAATCGTTTAGGTCGTTCATTTTAAGGTGTTAAAGTGGCAGAAGGAAGAGCTAGAGGCGAAAGAGGTGGTCGAGACGGCCGAGAAAGAGGCAGGGGTGACAACGATAGATTGGGCGTGGAGCTGACGAACTGATATTTTTATGATCGAACATGTAAAAACTATGCATACTTACCACTTTTTATGCGATTAGGAGATGTGATCCGTTATGTGATCGAACAAATTTGAATTTCGAATTGACCGGGATAGTATTTGATGGCCGACTTCCACATCAATGTCAGCGGGTTTGTCAACCCGGTCTATGAACAGATGTGGTGCTTGGTTTAAGGGGCGGCGCCGGAGATGCCCTTATGCATTTTGCAATAAAAAGAATGTTCATCCCGATCGTACTCCCCTACTGCTGCTAGTTTTTGTTCCTTGTGTCCCAGTTTTTGTTCTCCAGTAACAGCCGGCCGGCAAACGCACGACGGGTAGATGGACGCTCTCCGCAACACGTGGATCGAGCGAGAGCAGGCGCTGCTTTACGCAAAGGCGACGGCGGGCGATTGGCGCCACGGAGGCCGGCCGGGCGCACGTCTCGATTAGCCAGCCGCTGCCTGCCGCGTCTCTCCCGATCCCACCGGAGTTGGCCGACACGGCGGGTCCACCTGCCCCCGACATGCCGGTGGTGGACCGATCGATGAATCTCACCCTGCTCGACCGCCACATTTCGCGTCATCTTCCTTCCTTCCTTCCTTCCTTCCTCTCGCGTCTCCCGTGCGCGATAATGGAGTCGAGTGGCCGGAAGGCAAGCCGGTGAAACCCAACTTAGCCATATCGTTTTGATATGATATGATATCGTTTTCTTTTTCTTTTTTGAAAAGATATGGTATCGTTTTTATGCCTTTTGGTCCGGGAGTGCGTTTCTGGGTCCTGGCCGGCCGGCCGGCGGGCTACGGTGCATGTGGCCGCGCCGTTGGCCACGCAAAGAAGGGGGCAGGCCTCGTCGGTCGTGCGGTCGTAGCCATGCATGGAGGCCGGCCGCCCTGGTCTGGTCTTTTTCGATGAGGTTATGATGGCGCACGCACGTCCTCTTGTGTTCTGCAGCGCGCACCTCGATGTTACGATCGTGACACGGTACGGCCACATGTGCATCGGTACAGGCGACACGTTACGTGCGCTCCTTTGCGTAGGAGCAACGCGCGGTTGTCGGGAGGTGAAGGTGAACGTATCGGCTGGAGTTGGATGGTGGGCGCGCCCACGACGGTTGACCCCCGATCAGGTGCGTGCGTGTGTGCTCACCACCGGTCTGATCTGATCTGACCATGATGTGCATGTGCATTGTGTATCTTGGAGCACTGAAGATGAGTGCAGGGAACCGTCCATGCACCATGCACGCTCCTTGCTCCATCCCACGGCGCTCCCGTGAGCTCGACCACGTGCGTACGGCCGGCGCCGGTGCATGGGCAAAAGAATAGAAGCCCGAGGCCGCGGCGTGCGTGCGTGCGTACGTACCGTGCCAGTCATCGGCCTGTAGCATGGCGCCACGGCTTCGAATTCAGTCCCCACGTACGTCGCTGTCGCCCGCGTTGGCGGCCCGCGGCCGGCCGGCGTGCACCGCCGCGACCGCCGGCGTCCACGACTAGATCAGCGACGACATGTCCATGAGCGCCGTATATGGCTCGTTCCCATATGTACGATTAGGCCAACATTGCTACGCCGGTGACCGGTCCATGCTTTGCTTTCCTCCGACCAGAGACAGACGTACTTGTACGTGCGTCTGTCGTCGCTATGTGTTTGGCGCATAGCGACGGAGGTCGATTGTTCGGCCGGGAAATCTCAGACATGGAGTCCATGTTTGGCGTTCAAAGTTCAATTCGTCCGAGGCTCTGACCTCGTCGGCGATCGACGTGCGCACCCGGCGGCATCCATCGTCGCCCGTTGTCCAGGTCAGCCGAGTGACTGGCCGCCGGCCGGCCCGGCCTTCATCCGAGCGTCATGGCGACGGCTAGCAGACCGACGACCTGGACCGATCAGAGAAAGCGGCGACGTGATATGAATGGCTGCCTGCATTTGTCTGCGTACGTTCCAAACAGCTTACCTCAGCAGCAGCCCGGGGCGCACGTACGTACTACCACTGCCAGTACGTCGTCGTCGTTAGTACTATACATGTTAGTATTAATGATGAAATCTCATAATTAATCTTGGCCGAGAGTGATCGCGCATGCATCCACCTGTCGCCCCGGCCGGCTTGGTCAGAAAAAGGTCGTGATATTTTATGCTGTCAGTGGCAGGAGATTCGCCGTGGAGCTTCCGATCATCCTGGCCGGAAAAACGGATGCGGCGGCCGCGTCCTGATCGGAAAGGCCAAACGCCGCGGCTCCATACGAATTTGCGCGGTGGCGCCCGGAGCGGCGACTGGTCCGGTCTTGACCGGGGAAAGGCACGTACGGCGGCGACAGTGAGATTGTTATTCTATTCTAGGACCAAAGCTGGGTCAAGCGGTTAACAAGTGATGTAACAATGCGCGTGGTAATTTGGTGACCTTTGATTAATTGGTTCTGTGATGATCACATCGTCGATCCTCCCGGCGACCGAGCACGAGTGGTACGTCCAGGATCCTCCAAGTTCCAATCCAAGAGCACGAGGGAAGAAGCATATCTGTACAGCGACACGCTTAGGCTGTGTTTGATAGCAAAGTATCCAAAAAACTTGAGTATTAGAAAACTACAGTAAATTAGCCTGTAGGTATGAAATACCGAGGTTTTGACATAACAAAATACTCCCTCCGTTTCTAAATATAAGTCTTTTTAGAAATTTTACTAGAAGACTACATACGGATCAAAATGGATGAATCTACATTCTAAAATATGTCTATATACGTCCGTATGTAGTCTTTTAGTGAAACCTCTTAAAAGACTTATATTTAGGAACGGAGGGAGTATTTTATAGTACAAGCAAAAGTGCACGTGCGTTGCAACAGGAGAAAAAACCACCATCTTCAATGACGATGACCACATTATGTTCATATCTCATCGCATGATTTTAAAATTTTGTTCATAAATGCAAGAAAATATTTCTTCTTTTAGTTTTATTCACAATTCAAAAGTTGAAACAATGTTCATATTTTTTAAAAAATATCATGGTTGTCAAAAAACTTGGTAACTCAAAGAATTATTCTGAATTTCCAAAAACATTTTTTAGAATATACTATAATATTTCGATCCATCACAACAATTAATTCTTCAAAATTCACTCAGGTATATAATCAGAAAGACTCAGAAGCATTACTGTTTAATTGCATACATTCAATCATTCGTGAACATTTTTACGAATTTGGGAACATTTTTCAAATCAAGAACATTTTTACTATTTATAAACATTTTTTAAAAATTCCAAACGATATTTTGTATTACGAACTGTTTTCAAGTATTTTTTGTGAATTGGCGAATAATTCATTTTTTGAATTATCAAATATTTTTTTAATTGCATTAAATAAATTGCTCAAAATGATAGAATTTTTTGATTCACGAATGTTTTCTCCAAAATTATGCTTTTTTTAATATGCAAACATTTTTACAGAAATCCCGAACAAATTTTTAATTCGCAAACATTTTATGTTTTACCAAACATTTATGTAAATATAATTTTTTTTGAATTGCGAAAGTTTTTTTTGATTTATTTAAATTAGAAGAATTAAAAAGGAACAGATAAATAATAATTATAAAACTAAAACTAAAAAAACATGCCCCCGCCCATGGACTGGCCCAAGTGGGCGTACTGTTTATTTTCCAGCAAGCAGAGCGTAGTATAGTTGGTCCCTATGTTTTGGCCGGCCCATGCGAGGATTCCGTGCTAAACGTTTTTTATAATTTATAGGTGGCATTGGTGGGTAATATTAGACAATTTTGGAGGCAATTTTAATGACGTACCACAAAAGCAATAGGTGCTTTATTAATACGTAAAGATAAAGATTGATAATAGAGACAATCTATTTGGTTGTGCCGTTTTCATTGACTTAAAATTAACTGGCTAAAACCATTGGCAACTGAATACACGTGTTTTCCTAGTTAGCTAGCCATTTTATGTAACTACTACTTGAACGCCCGTGCGTTGCCACGAGACGATAAACTTAGAGCAACTCTGTGAGAGTCATCGCATCGGCAACTTCTATAACACGTATTGAGCGTCCTCCATAACGATTCACAAACTTTAAATGCAAATTTTACCCATTTCTTTCTGAAGGAAAATGTGTTGTGTACTACATATAGTGTTCTCAAATCTTATACAAAATCAGATATGAACATGTGCATATAATCCAAAACAACACTTGCGCACATTCGATTTTTGCATTTGTCCTTAGATAATAAACAATGTTTGTTCATTTGCATATACAACAGATACTTTTTGTACAACCACGATAGAAATTCAGCCAATACCCACAAATATGTTATAGATAACATCTCCTTCTCTTAAAAACGGAAATCAAATCTGATAGGTTTATGCTAAGTCTCTAATTCCAGTAGAACAAACCATAGTCAAATATAAATGTGGCACCATATTGGACTGAGTGGTTAACTTCAATCACTATATCTTTTTCCATCCTAGAATCTCAAACTTTGGAACTCTAAATCCATTTGAGATAGCATCAACTTCTGTGAATCCTTGGATCCTTTTCTATATATAAGCACAACCGACAATCTTAGATGAATAACGGAAGTAGGCATACCATTCTAGAATGCTTTGAATCATTCTAGATGGCTACATGTTCATTACGTTATTATTATTTTTCAATGCCTACAACATCCAAGTCCGGTGCAACTTACTTTGCCCATTCTCGCATGGAAGTTGCCATGGAACAAGTAACAGCTAGCGAGGTAGAACATCTATTCCCTCACCTCCAACAGCTAGTTGAGCAATAAAGGCAAGAAGAGTAACATATCTCCATTTTGGAGCACTTAGTCCACTCTGTCAAGCATCAATACGTTATCAAACAGTACAATGTGAATTAACCAGCATACCCAGGAAGCAACAAAATCAGGAACTAAATCGATCAATCAGACATTAGGGGGTGAAATTCTAATAACTGACCGGTGTGGCATGAATCGTTGGTGCGTGATAGCAGATCAAAAGATGGCGCACTCAATGATACATGCGCAAGAGATACAACACACTAACATTATGAAAGACCGGGTACAATTCCAACGAGGTTGTTTTAGTAGAGCCCCAAATTTAAAAGAGCATGAAAGATGACTTAGTAAACAGTATCACTTGTTGTACTTCCATATAAAAAAACAAGTGCCTCTGAACTATTTTGAGTACAGGTATGCTAGAATATTTACGATTAGCAGGTGTATTCATTTACACGTAACTCTGCCCATTATCCATGTGTTGTTTTTTCTTTTCAATTATAACCAGTGCTATCTCCTCATCAAAGCTCTTCCTTTTGGTTTTCAATTTTTCATAGGTAGCAACCAAATACAGTAGTAACTATTCTAACAAACAATTGTTCTTGCATGTCATGTCGTTTTGCACTATGAGAAGACTACATATAATGACCTTTCGACATCTTTTGGGGGAAATGGGACTTGTGTACAGAGGATGGTCACATCTGCTGATCATGTAAGATGAAGCTATTCTTACAGGGTACTACAAAACTAAGAACAAATCAACTACATCACCATGGGAAAATAAAGTACATTGTGTAATTATGCATCAACAAATAAAGCAAGACACAAAACTAAATCATGCTAGTGGTTGGAGATGGATGAAGAGAAGGCCAGATCTACAATATCATGATCAAAAAATGAGGGACTCTCACCGATGAGCTTCCAATTCCCAACGAGAAGGAACTCTACATAGGACGCCTCCCGCCTCATCTTCCTGCTCACATTTTCCTTCCTTCCAAGGCAACACCAACTAAAACCAGAAAAAAAAACTCAGTACCAAATCCCAGAGACGAATAGAGGGAGGGAGAGAGATAACAAGCGAGTGAATTACCAAGTGAACTTGCAATTTCTTCCTGGCGTTGGCGGCTTCTGTTGTCAACATGTCGATCTCGGCTGTCCGACGTCCGCTTGTCACCCTGCCATCGATCTTCGATTGTGCCCCCGCTGTCTCTCATGGATTTGGGGTATGGAAGCAAGGACGCGGGGAAAGTCGAGGCTGGGCGAGGGACATCGACCGCGCGTGCCCATACGCGGTTGACTGGGGTGGCGGCTTGCCCGACATCTGCGATGGCGCCGTGGCGCTGTGCTTGCTGCTGTGGCGAGCCCGTGCGACGACGGTGCAGTTGGGAGACATCGGGTTGCGGCATATCGAGGCGGCCAGGGCGGATGGGGAAACGAAGCCTAGCACGAGGTGGGAAGTGGTAAGAGGAGGAGGTGGCGTGCAACCTAGCTGAACGTCGGGAAGGAGAAGCCGGGTGGGCTCGAACGTCTTCACCGCGGGAGCCATTGTTGGAGGCGGGGACAAAGTGACAGAGAAAATCTTGGCCGTGTCACAGTTGCGGTGTTCAGTGGTGGCGGATAAGAGAACCATGTGGAAGGCATGGGCTGCCAGGAGGATGGAAGAGGGAGAGAAGGGAGGGGCAAAGGACGCTACGTGCAGATGGGAAGGGGAGATCGTGGGCGGGTCGCGGGCATCATGGCGATGTGGCAGCGGTTGTTTCTATTTTGTTTCGCAGTTTTTTTTATCGTGAGAACAGAACGATCGGGAGCGGGATGATGTATCGCTAGGATCGGTAGGTCGAACCATCACCACGACGACAGATCCTTCTTTAATAGTACAGATTTGGCCATGCATCAAGAACGGCCATGCACACGGCACAGAAGACACATTTCATAGCTGCTTATCCGGACGGCAACAACTTCTTCAAAAAAAAATTGTGGTTGGTTGTAATTTGAAGCAACAAACGAAAGCGGGCTAACTAAATCACCAAGATCCTAAAAATGGTCATTAACATAAAGAGTGTTGACAAGCTATGAGGGAGGGACTCTTTTTTCAGCGAGCTCGGTTTAAAAAAAGTATGGTTTTTTTATACATAGAAAATATTGCGGTTTGTCAAAAACGACAGTATCATAATCACAATTTTTAGAGGCAGCCAAAGAATCCTTTGTAAACGGAAACTATAGTATTATAAACAACTCTAGTATTCCAAAAATATTTAGAAAATACTTCCTTCGTTTCTAAATATAAGTCTTTTTAGATATTTCATTAGGAAACTACATACAGATTTATATAAACATATTTTAAAGTATAGATTCACTCATTTTGCTTTGTATGTAGTCATTTAGTGAAATCTCTAGAAAGACTTATATTTAGGAACGGAGGGAGTACTTTGTTATCAAACGGGCCTTATCTACAAGCTGTTTCAGACTTCCCGCGAGCGACACTTGTTAATGACCGTCCTAGCTTGCAACAAACAGGATTAGTCATTGATCACTGTTACGTACGTAGTACTTAGGGTGATAAAGCTCAATGCGATGATGTATTTTCTTAAGACGAGCAAGTTTGACTCCACGGTCCAGTACCGCTTTCTTCTCGTGTAAATGTAATGCTAGGCAAAAGTGTACTAGGTGGTACCTGCTATGTTTTTTTTCTTTTTGGTGAGGAAAAAAATAAAGTGGTACTACCTGCTACGTTCTCCGTGTATGCAAAACGCTTTGACGAGCAGAAAGTGCAAAGACGTGTGCACGCATATAGGAGGTCTTTTTTTAAACGCATATAGGTGTATTAGTTTCGATCAGACTGTTCAACCGCTTCACAGAAAGACCATGCATGGTCAACCCCCATCTCCATTACTGTATACTCCATCCGTTCCTAAATATAAGTCTTTTAAGAGTTTTCACTAAAAAAATACATACGGATGTATATAGACATATATTAAAGTGTAGATTTATTTATTTTGCTTTGTATGTAGTCTTCTAGTGAAATTTTTAAAAAGACTTAAATTTAGAAACGAAAGGAGTAGAATATAAGCAGTTGGCGCGCACAAGTATACGAGGGGAAATCCAATCGAGTTCGTGTAATCGCCTGTGACACGTCGACTCCAAACCATTCAGCACGGGAAGAAACACCGAGACGGTAGTAGCTAGGCTCCATGGCGACGAGCTGATCGACGACCCACCACGCGTATACGAACCATTCACTCCCATTTTAGCATTGTCACTGTTCATGTTCTTACGTAGAATGGTTGTTAGATCGTCTCCAACAGCCGTCCAACGCGATGCGTGATAAAAAAACGTTTGCATCGCGTCGATCGTCTGTTTTTGCGTCGCGCGGAACGTTGGCACCAGCGGTCGCTGTAAATTTTAGCGCGCGTGAATAGTTTTAGCAGGCGTTGTATACTGTGTGTGCACTCTCGCACAAACAACATATACACTTCAAACTAATATATATATAAAAACTTATGCATAGATAAAACTATACATAGGTATTTCATAATGCGTACAAAATTCATCATAGCATAGACAGATAAAAAAATATAGTCCAAGACAATAAAAAAACTATGGTGCAACTAGAACCTACTCCGAGTCATTATTCTCGCTGGTGTTATCCGAGGTATCGAGAAACACGTCTTCCTAACGAGGGTCATGTGAGTCAAATAACGACTCCCAATTTGCGTTGACGAGATCGCATTGCGATATGACCAGTGCCTTCCGCGGACGTATGTTCGTCCGCTCCGCGCGGCGTCTTGCCGTCCTCTCCGCCCAGAAGGCGATCTCCTGGCGACGCCCTGTGGGTAGCGCTGGCGCCACTCCGCCATGGCTCGCTCGTCCGCCTCGGCGATGAGGAGACGGCGTTGCCGCCGACGGTGTTCCTCACGATCTTGTTCTGTTATAAGACAAGGCGGAAGGGCGACGACCTACGCCTGCTCACACGTGCGAACGCCATGGAAGTTCATTTGCGCGCGAGGCCTCTGGAGGCGCCACGTCGTACGCGCGGGTGGCCTAGTGCGCGGTCTCGAACGTGCCGAGTCTGAAGCGGACGTCACAGGACCGAATCTCAGTGTAGAAGACACCGAGGGGCGCTCGCGGATGTCACGGTAGCCCGAAGATCCCCGACGGCATGGTGGCGCATCAGTGGCGGACCGAGGAAGCGTCAGAGGAAACAGAGGAAGCGAGGAGAGAGAGCGTGGCAATGTGAATAGCGATGGGAGGCCGCCTGGCGGACGCCGCAATTTATAGGCGCGTCGGAAGCTGTGCGCCAAATCTACCGCGAGAGCTCCCGTTTTTCGCAATCGTTTCCCGCGCGCTTGAGTTTCCCGCCTCCGATGGAGCACGCGAAAACGTCCCCCGCACGCTAAAATTGTAGTTTACCGTGGGTAGGGGGTATTTACCGCCGTTGTTGGAGATGCTCTTACCCACCTGTACGTGGATCCACATATAACTTTTTTTTGCAGATTGGATGGAAACATAAGAACTGTGCTGACGTCCCAACACCGGATTCTAACAAAAGATCAACGATTCATTTAGTGCTGCTGTTGGCTAAATAAGTAATCACCTCCGTGATACTTCACTTACTATCATGTTTACATAGAAATTATCAGGACATAAAATGGCTCCCCCATCATTCTCTTCACATGCAACTGCACTAGAGCACAGGAAAAAAGATGTTATTGTAGATTCTCGCTGTTTCGAAATTGCATAATATTTTATAGCTTAAATTTTCGTTTCTGATTTACAATCGTTTTCACATAAAAAATCTATCATGACGAGAATTTCGAAACTAGATCTCATCTAAAGTTGGCATGTTTTGATCACTTCTTTGATCAAAAGTTATCGTCAAGTTACTAGTTATGTTATATGTATATTAACATCTTTATTTATACAGGAGTGACCAGAGTGTGTTTTCAACAACTTCTTCTCTCGGGGTCAAAGTTGTTGTGCTATACGTACCTAAGTTATCAGGTCGGTGATGCATATATTACCGTGTTATTTGCATATAAGTAATTGGGTATGTTTTAACAACTTTTTATTCGGGTCTAAATTTACAACGGTGTTTGTACCTAAGTTATCAGGTCTGTGACGTGTGAGCTACCATGCTTTTCACACAGGAGTTACCGAGAGGGACTGGGGGGGGGGGTGTTATATTTCATCAACATCCCTCCCCCACCCATCACCACCGTCACCAAAGTTACCAGGACTGGAGTACATAAGTTATCAGGTTTGAAATGTGTGAGTTATCATGCTATTCAAATAAATAGTTGTCAGGGTATATTTCACCAACAGCCCCACTCCTCATCAACGTCGCCAAAGTTACCAAGACTGTGGTACATAAGTTATCAGGTTTGCAATGTGTGAGTTATCATGCTAATCACACAAAAGTTATTGGGGGTATATTTCATTAACCAACCCCGGCCGGTCGCCAAATTTACCAAGATCGGGGTACATTAGTTATCAGGTATGTCATGTGTGAGTTACCATGCTATTAACGTAAAAGTCACCGTAGATATATTTCATCACCCCTCGTCACCCGAGTAACTTTAGTAACTTCGATGCAAATAACATGGTAATGTATGAATAAAAAATTGGTAACTCACGTACAAACACCGCGGTAAGTTTCTTGGCCTCGGAGATAAAATTTGTTGAAAAACATTCCTCGGTAACTTTTGTATAAAGGACATGTAAATATACGCATAACAAAGCTAATAGCTCACGTACAAACACCACGATAAATTTTTGACTAGGTTTAAAAAAGCATACCCCAAAATTTTCAGCTTAAAACAGAGCTAATAGCTCACGTACAATATTAGTTGGTTAAACTCTTTGAGCTCAGTAGCGTTGATTTGCATAACAAATAATGTTAGCTCAGTTGGTTAAACTCTTTGAGGTAGTCTAGATGACCAGAGTTCAAATCATAAATTCAGTAATTTTTTGTTCCACACATCAAACACGCGGGGAACAAAAATTAGTGGATCATTTGGATCTAATTCTAAAACCAGAACGTTCAATTGTTACATATTTCGTAAATAAATCTAGCTTATTTATGATGAAAAATAAGAACTAAAAAATGTAAAATGTATTTGCCATAACGGCCTTGTATAAAGGAATGTCGACAATACAGAACATCAAGTATCCCGCCATCCTCATCACATGTAATTACTACTCCCTCCGTCCTATAATATAAGAGCCTTTTAAACCTATACAAGTGTCAAAGAATCTCTTTTATTATTGGACCGAGGGAGTAGCAATTTCTTTTTCTTTTATCTTGTACGAATTGTCTTCCATTTTTTTCTTTTCTTGGAATATTTTTTTTCTTTTTCACAAGTGCGTGATTTTTCAGAACTGGGTGTCATTTTTTGAAAATCAATGAACATCTTCGAAATTTGTGAACGTTTTTTAAAATTGATGGCTTTTTGGAATTGATGAACTTTTTCAAAATTTATTAACTTTTTCAAAATCGATGTAATTTCTCAAAATTGTTGAACATTTTTTAAATTGGATGCACTTTTTAAAATCTCACAAACTTTCTCTAAAAATCACTGTACTTTGTTTAAAATTGATGAACTTTGTTCAAATTCGATGGAATTCGTTAAAAAGTGTGCACTTTTTTAGTTTATGAACTCTTTTGGGAAAATCGATGAAATGTTTTCAAGTCGGTGTTTTTTTTTGAAAATCGATGAACTTTTTATAAATTTTATGATATCTTTTTTAAAATTCATGAACTTTTTCATAATATATGATATTTTTTCCAAATTCATAAACTCTTTTCAAATTTGTGAAAAACAAATTCCAAATCGATGAATTGTTTTCAAAATTGATAAAATTTCATAAAAATAATTTTTTTTGCAAAACCAAATATTTTTAAAATTTCAACGACTTTTTCAAAATTTCTGATTTTTTTCTTCAAAATACATTAACTTTTTCAAAATCATGAAATATTTTTGAACTATTTACCCAAAATACATGCACGTTTTGAATTCATGTACTCCCTGTGTCCCAAAATAAGTGTCAAAACCTTAATACAACTTTGTACTAAAGTTGGTATAAATTTAGGACACTTATTTTGGAACACACGGAGTATTTCTTATTTTTTTTATCTGCTACCTTTTTTAAAAATCCATTTTTGAGTCAACAGTTGACTAGTGAACTATCGACAAGTCGACCATTGAACAACAGTGTATCTCTTTTTCTAAAGGCTCGGTCCATAGGTTATCATTGGTTTTGGTTTGCTCCATCCAACCAACGAAAGCCTCACATGTTTCAATTCGCTCCATCCCATCCCTTGATATCACCTGCCTTGATACAAACCGGTCGGTCCCATCCTTCCCTAATGCATAATAAAAAGCAATGGAGGAAATCGGATCCTTTCCAAACCAAGTCAGTCCACAATAAAAAGCAATCAAGAGAATCGAGGGAATCAGATCCTTTTCAAACCGAGTGAAAGGATCAATATGATTGACTAGAGGGGGGGGGGGTATAGTCAACTACCAATTTTTAGATATTCTTAACAAGTTAGGGTTAACAACATGAAGGTTCTCTAAAATGATAACTAGGTGAGCAACCTATATAATGCTACCAACTATAACCGCTAAAGCAAGTAAGAAATACTCTACAACAATAACGTACACAATGTAAAGGTTAGAGATAACCACAAGTGAAACCGATGAAGACGAGGATGTGTTACCGAAGTTCCTTCCCTTTAACACGAAGTGCGTCTCCGTTGAAGCGGTGTGGAGGCACAATGCTCCCCTGTAGCGACCCGACTCAAAACGAGTCAAGCCTCTGTGTTTCTGTGTCATCCCTGGATCAGTATGCTCGCACACACAGTACATCAATGTATATATCAAAGTGCAATCACATGTAAATAGCGTAAAACTGATATATACCTTAAATATTTCAGCGGAAGCAGTCAAGGGAGTGGAGTCCCAATAAACACCAACGGCAAGTTGAGTGTAGACCGTAATCCTGAATCGTACTCTTACTCGTCGAAGAAAAATATCTGCAACACAAGACGTTGCAGCCGTATAGGTCAGCATATTGAATATGCCGGCAAGTCACATAAGAGAGGAGGTAAAGTGATAATCAACTGTCTCTACATGCATATTTGGTCGGTGGAGCTAAGTTTTGCATAAAGCCAGTTTTATCCTACAACAAGAGGGGTTGAAAGCAAAATGTTACTACAAGGTTTGTTGTTAACGAGATGATTCCACCAACCAATTCTCGTACCCGAGTTGTCAATAATTACCCTCATCAAATATATTTAATGGTGTTGAGAAATCCAGATAACTTCAGTTCCTTTGGCTCAAGTCGTCCATGACCGTGGACACGGCTAATCGATTAGGTTTGAGTTCTCTGCAGAGTTTTGCACACGTTCCCCACAAGATTTGATCGCCTCCGGGTTTGTCCTCGCACTTCAGGGTGTTTGAAGACCGGATGATCAAAACATGGTCTTTCAACGGGTCCCTCTGAATCCTTGTCGGTGCCCATCCATTCCTACCGTTCTTCTACATCTGCTAGCACCGCCTGTCCAGAGTCCTCGCGTTGTCCAACCAAGCCAGAGCCTATAATGACTTGTGGCTGTGCAGGTAAGCCTTGGGTCTTGAAAATATCCGTCCGTCTCTTTGAGCCTGGGTGAAGCTTTCCGCGGGATAACATGGCCTCTCCAGCATCCCGGGCATCCACTTGGTTTTCTAGGGAGCCGATCAACCGTCCTTCACCCAGTGTTGCATTGCGTCCGAGGTCTTTGAAAATCTTGTCTTAGTCCGGTCTTGATTATTATATCAACCTCGCATCACTCGTGGTATACACTCAACCGATAACCCGTCTACTTAAGCATAGCAATTATAACATTGTAGTCCCGGGGCCAAGTATCGGGGTGTTGTGTTCCTACCACATGATGCTACATCTTACACTAAAGTTTCCAAGTACCTAGGCAGCATGCAATTGGGCATAGGATGGTAGAACTACAATGCATAAAACATAGGTGAAAGTATGATCAAAGTGACTTGCCTGTGATGTTGACGAAGAAGAATTTCTCGAGAAAATAACTTGATAGACTACTCGCCACTCTCTGATGAAATCTATATAACAAACATATCATTCACATAAGCACTCATACTAGCAATCATTCTAGCAATCAAAACGAAGAAGAGAGCGAATAGGAAACCGAAAGAAACTTCAAATAAGACTAGGGAGTCTTCTACTACGTCAAACACTAAATAGTTTTGTCTAACAGAAAATAATAACAAATAACTAAGATATAAGTTTATCTAAGAGAAAATAAAGTACTTTTCACAAAACTATTTGAAAGTATTTCCAAACGGGATTTGAAACAATGCGGAATCCAATTGCAAGTTACTAAGGAACTAGAATTGATTTCATGAAAACAAATAAAACTAAAATAAAAACTTGTTGCAAAACTACTGTTTATCTAACGGAAACAAAACATAATAATCTTTCTGAAATAATAAAGAAAATATTTTAAAAACAATTTACAGAAAAATAATAGCCATAGTCCTAAAAGAGCTAAAACATAATCTGTTTTGGTAAAAACCCCAATTAAAAATATTTTAAAAACTTCGAAACTTAAACTACTGAAATATATGATCAATAGGAAGCATCAGCAAAAAGAATCAAATTAAAAGCTATTTTTAAACTCCCGGAATAAGCAAAATAAGCTTTAATTCAAATCTGATCTAACTCAATTTTTCTAAATCCAAACATAGACAAATTATATATATCTAGAAAAACTGCATAAAATTTGTGATCCAACGCAAAAAGAATCACCTAATTCGGAGTTATAGACTAATAGATATGAATTTTCTAAGATTGCAATTTTCTGAAAAAACTGCAATACGGGATTTCGTGAATCTCACCGGAGTTTGTCGCCGGAGTTGGAGAAGACGACGGGAAGGTGGCTCCGGTGGCCGGCCGAGGCAGCGGAGGGGTCCAGGCAGGGAAGGAGGGCTTCGGCCGAAGGTTGGTGGTGCCGGCGGGGCGTGGGGCGACGGGAGGAGGCAGCAGGACCTCCGGCGAGTTCCTGTTGAAGATGAACTCCGGCGAGGCGGGGGCTGCGGCTAGAGGCGAGGAGAGGTATGGTTCTTGGGGAAAATGGATAGAGGAGGGTGTGGGGGTTCTTATAGGGGCGACGGGAAGTGCTGGGAGGGAAAGAGCTTCGAGAATCCCGGAGGTGGGGATCTCCTCTCCATGGATGACAAGTTTCCTGTAAGTGAGGGAGAGATGGAGGTAGGAGATGATCTCTGTTGGGCCAAAATAGGGAAAGGTTTTAATGGGCCAGGAGGTATTCCTAATAAAAGTGATTTCCTTCATATTTTCAAAACTAGGAAACTAAAACGTTAAAAAGGAAATCAAATCAATTCGGAATAAAGAGTTTTTATATACTAAAATTATCAGAAAAATAAAATATAGATGATGGGCATTTTTCCACGGCAAAAATAAAAACCTGAGAAAAAATTGTTTTCACAAAATTGCCTAAAAGGTTTATTTTCTTTTGCAAATAATTTTCAAATGATCCTCTAAGTTTGAGGGTTCAATTAACTTTCAAAATGTCCGTGGGTTCGAGGGTCATGTTCCTCCTCTCTACAATGTATTTCCCGGCATTTTGTTGCGCGAAGAAAACGAATGGAAATGCAAGAGAATTCAATGCAAATATCTCCGTTCAAATTCTTTATATTTGAAGAAGTCATGTCATCTTCTCTCGTTGCTTTTAAAAGATTGAATTTGAATTCACCGGAGATGGGGAAAGTCATTTTATTCCCTCTCTTTCAAAAGTTTCGAAAAGTTTCAAATTTTACACAAGTTTCAATCACTCAGCAAACAAACAAACAATCAATCTAATAATTATATTAACATTCCAAAATTTATAATTTTGGGATGTTACAAACTACCACACTTAAAATAAATCTCGTCCTCGAGATTCGAAGAGGCTAGAAAGAAAGGTTAGGATTTGGGGGTCTTTTAACAAATCCAATCTCCGGCAAGGTGGGATGCTACCACACTTAAAATGAGAGGTAGTGGTCCCTCAAAATGCTTTAACGATCCTCTGGGGTTTTGGCAACTGACATCGCACAGTCTTCATATTAAATCCTTTGGTGATGCTCTCCCGTTGATATAAGCTTCTTCCGTCACTGGGTCTTCTTAACTGACAGTCTCGAGGTCAATTCTAAATAACATATCGATGGTTCTCATGGTGGTCTACCATTTGTGGTTATCCTGCACAGAGAGGGTCTTGGTTTTTCATTCTCACCGTAAAATTTCCTACGCGTGACAACAGGTGCCATGTACATGGGCTTTTCTTATACCATTCTAAGGATTAAACAAAAGCTTCAAAGAACGTCGTCTCTCTATATGGGTAAGTCTCTCAGATTTACCATTCCGAATAGCAAGATAAATGATAAGAGTAAGTCGTCATGGTGATCAATCCATTCCGCACCCAAATCATTTCTCTGTATAAGGTTTAGCGAATCTCGCATTCTAACACTCGGGCATCCTCACAAGCGTTGCAGAATTTATCTTGTCCACGAACGAAGTTCGGATAATCCATTGGTTCTGCAAGCTGAACGAAACATCTATCGTATCTTCACAACTCTCAGGTTTTCATATGCTCCTAAAAAAACATTTGCCGATCCATCATAGCTTCTTTCCATAAATCATATCCATTTCATAATCAATCCTTTATTACATCCTTAATTTCTTATCAAAAACTCCAATTCAAAAGTACTCTATTACAAATGCTGCCATCCACATTGTTCGGTATGGTCAAGCATTTCTGCCAACTTTATTCATCTATCTCTCTTGAAGGTACTTTAGTTCCACTCGAACTTTCCGAGGTGCTCCTTGAAATCATCCATCTTTTGCTTCATCATGGTGGTCATGAGCTTCATCTCCATCATCTCCGCACGTACTTCACTCAGGTATTCCTGGGTATGACGGAGTCTTGCTTCAAGTATTTCTCCAATCTGACGTATGGCTTCCATGGCAGCTTCACGAACAACATCAAAGAAGGTTGCTCGTGGTACACGTGAAATGAAAAAGTATTTCCCCATAGTCTTTGGACAAACTCCTTTCACATGGTGGAGGTGTACTTCCACGTACCAAAGTTCCACTCCATTTTCCATGAATGGGTAGCCTTTGTAGACTGCATCTCCTTCAAGGTGAATGTGCTTCATCATGTCCTTCAGGATTTTCGGTTAATCATGATCACTGGTCAGGGTCATGATCATTTCTGGGCCCTTGAGGAATGACTCGTAGAGAGTTGTCATCTGCAGGTGTCAGTAAATAGGTACTCAGAGGAATGTATGTGTCTCCTTGGTAATCATGGTACATTCCTACTCAATGGATCCTGTGGGTTTACCGATTACTACCACACTTAAATGAATTATACTCATGCCTGCATAGACCATATTTTCTCGTATCCTCATAATTGTTCAGAGATCTTTGTTCGATGAGAAACAACGAATACAGTTTCAACATAGGCAATCATGAGGCAATAAATTCCTTTTATTCATGATGTTATTACAATCTCAGGGACTTCTGTTACAAAAATTTCACTCCATGATCTTATGAGAAACAAGAGTGCTTCGGATTACACTTATTGCCATGGTCAAAACTTAACTACTCCATTCTAGCTTTCTTCCTTTATGGACAATCGCTGGCAAAATGTCCTGCTTCCTTGCAGCAAAAGCAAATGATTTCTGACAAGTCTCGAGGCGTCTTAGTGGTTGCCTTTGCTCCTTGGGTTCCCGGCTTCCTTCCTGAGCACATGTATTTGTGGTGGCCAAATTTCATACACTTGTAACATCTGACATGACTCAGGTCTTTGTCTGCAGAGATTTGGCTCTTCCGAGGGTACTTTTTCTTCTTTCTGGACTCCTTCATTTTGGCCAGTTCTTCTATTTCAAGTGGATCAAACTCCACTTCTTCCGTCGGGAAGTTTCCCAGATACTCTTGGCTTCTCTTCGTGCAGTTCTATGAATAATGTCCTTCTTCTCCACATGAGTAGCATGCATTGGAGAAAAATCTGGTCAGACCTTGTCCATCAGGGTCTTCAATATTTTCATTCATCACCGGTTCTTCTAGAATCTTCTTCTTGAGTGTTTCCGTCACTGCTTCTTTCTGCTGCTTGACAACTTGTTGCACCTTGGGGTAAATGTGACACTGAGCTGGGTAGTGGGTGGTTCCTTCACAAAGGAAACAAGTCACCTGACTACTTGGGCACTCCTCAGCTGGGTGATTTTCTTCACAATGAGTGCATCCATCCTTGTGTTCTTCCTGGGTGTGTCCTATTTCTCCACAGATCTTGCATCCACAAGTCTTCTCCTTCGTATTATCATAGCACTTCTGAATAAGTCGGGATCTTAACAGAGTGTTCTTGAATTCGTCCCAAGTTTCTGCTCCACTAAATCCTTGTATGGCATGGTGCATTTTCCACCAGATTGCAGCACTTTGGGTAAAGTACTGGAGAGTGTGTGCCACTTCATATTTCCTTGAGATCAAGTTGCTCCCGAAGTTGTTCTCCATGTTTTGAATCCATATTTCACCCTCCAGCTGGGTCATTGGTCCAGAGACTACAAGTCTAGCTTCATACGCCATCTATTGGGTCCAACGTTTTTGGGATGAGATGAGTAAGAGAGAGAGGGAAAGAGGGATACACACAATACAAACAATATTTTTGAGAATAGGTTTTTTTGTTGTGGCCATCGGAAAACACACACCAAAGACGGCTCACAAATCATCGTAACTAACGTGGGTATATAATTGGGGTTTGGACTTCTAATAAACATTGGAACGTTTTGGGGTCTTCGAGTTCTTCGGGTCTTGAGAGTCTTCACTTGGTGTAGCTTCAACTGCATGATGAAATCCTCTTTACTTTGAAGTAGAACTCCGTTGATTCTTCATGAGGTCGAAGGGGTAAGGGGATTGTCTAAATATTTGAGGTGAGAGAGAACGTTCGATGAAATCAGAAGGGATGAGAAGTAAAGGATGTTCTTGAAAATATTTTTTTTGAGAGATTCTTCCCTAAGGGATTTCCAGTTTCTAGGGTCACGTCCTACAGTCAACATGTGCTCTGATACCATCTCTGTAGCGACCCGACTCAAAACAAGTCAAGCCTCTGTGTTTCTGTGCCATCCTTGGATCAGTATGCTGGCACACACAGTACATCAATGTATATATCAAAGTGCAATCACATGTAAATAGCGTAAAACTGATATATACCTTAAATATTTCAGCGGAAGCAGTCAAGGGAGTGGAGTCCCAATAAACACCAATGGCAAGTTGAGTGTAGACCGTAATCCTGAATCGTACTCTTACTCGTCGAAAAAAATATCTGCAACATAAGACGTTGCAGCCGTGTAGGTCAGCATATTGAATATGCCGGCAAGTCACATAAGAGAGGAGGTAAAGTGATAATCAACTATCTCTACATGCATATTTGATCGGTGGAGCTAAGTTTTGCATAAAGCCAGTTTTATCCTACAACAAGAGGGGTTGAAAGCAAAATGTTACTACAAGGTTTGTTGTTAACGAGATGATTCCGCCAACCAATTCTCATACCCGAGTTGTCAATAATTACCCTCATCAAATATATTTAATGGTGTTGAGAAATCCAGATAACTTCAGTTCCTTTGGCTCAAGTCGTCCATGACCGTGGACACGGCTAATCGATTAGGTTTGAGTACTCTGCAGAGTTTTGCACACGTTCCCCACAAGATTTGATCGCCTCCGGGTTTTTCCTCGCACTTCATGGTGTTTGAAGACCGGATGATCAAAACATGGTCTTTCAACGGGTCCCTCTGAATCCCTGTCGGTGCCCATCCATTCCTACCGTTCTTCTACATCTGCTAGCACCGCCTGTCCAGAGTCGTCGCGTTGTCCAACCAAGCCAGAGCCCATAATGACTTGTGGCTGTGCAGGTTAGCCTTGGGTCTTGAAAATATCCGTCCGTCTCTTTGAGCCTGGGTGAAGCTTTCCGCGGGATGACATGGCCTCTCCAGCATCCCGGGCATCCACTTGGTTTTCCAGGGAGCCGATCAACCGTTCTCCACCCAGTGTTGCATTGCGTCCGAGGTCTTTGAAAATCTTGTCTTAGTCCGGTCTTGATTATTATATCAACCTCGCATCACTCGTGGTATACACTCAACCGATAACCCGTCTACTTAAGCATAGCAATTATAACATTGTAGTCCCGGGGCCAAGTATCGGGGTGTTGTGTTCCTACCACATGATGCTACATATTACACTAAAGTTTCCAAGTACCTAGGCGGCATGCAATTGGGCATAGGATGGTAGAACTACAATGCATAAAACATAGGTGAAAGTATGATCAAAGTGACTTGCCTGTGATGTTGACGAAGAAGAATTTCTCGAGAAAATAACTTGATAGACTACTCGTCACTCTCCGATGAAATCTATATAACAAACATATCATCCACATAAGCACTCATACTAGCAATCATTCTAGCAATCAAAACGAAGAAGAGAGCGAATAGGAAACCGAAAGAAACTTCAAATAAGACTAGGGAGTCTTCTACTACGTCAAACACTAAATAGTTTTGTCTAACAGAAAATAATAACCAATAACTAAGATATAAGTTTATCTAAGATAAAATAAAGTACTTTTCACAAAACTATTTGAAAGTATTCCCAAACGGGATTTGAAACAATGTGGAATCCAATTGCAAGTTACTAAGGAACTACAATTGATTTCATGAAAACAAATAAAACTAAAATAAAAA
Organism: Hordeum vulgare subsp. vulgare; assembly: GCF_904849725.1. NCBI lineage: Eukaryota > Viridiplantae > Streptophyta > Magnoliopsida > Poales > Poaceae > Hordeum > Hordeum vulgare. The sequence continues at coordinate 464,228,464 of NC_058523.1, forward strand.
CTTGTTGCAAAACTACTGTTTATCTAACGGAAACAAAACATAATAATCTTTCTGAAATAATAAAGAAAATATTTTAAAAACAATTTACAGAAAAATAATAGCCATAGTCCTAAAAGAGCTAAAACAGAATCTGTTTTGGTAAAAACCCCAATTAAAAATATTTTAAAAACTTCGAAACTTAAACTACTGAAATATATGATCAATAGGAAGCATCAGCAAAAAGAATCAAATTAAAAGCTATTTTTAAACTCCCGGAATAAACAAAATAAGCTTTAATTCAAATCTGATCTAACTCAATTTTTATAAATCCAAACATAGACAAATTATATATCTACAGAAGCTTCATAAAATTTGTGATCCAACGCAAAAAGAATCACCTAATTCGGAGTTATAGACTAATAGATATGAATTTTCTAAGATTGCAATTTTCTGAAAAAACTGCAATACGGGATTTCGTGAATCTCACCGGAGTTGGAGAAGACGACGGGAAGGTGGCTCCGGTGGCCGGCTGAGGTAGCGGAGGGGTCCAGGCGGGGGAGGAGGGCTCCGGCCGAAGGTTGGTGGTGCCGGCGGGGCGTGGGGCGACGGGAGGAGGCAGCAGGACCTCCGGCGAGTTCCTGTTGAAGATGAACTCCGGCGAGGCGGGGGCTGCGGCTAGAGGCGAGGAGAGGTATGGTTCTTGGGGAAAATGGATAGAAGAGGGTGTGGGGGTTCTTATAGGGGCGACGGGAGGTGCTGGGAGGGAAAGAGCTTCGCGAATCCCGGAGGTGGGGATCTCCTCTCCATGGATGGCAAGTTTCTTGTGTAAGTGAGGGAGAGATGGAGGTAGGAGATGATCTTTGTTGGGCCAAAATAGGGAAATGTTTTAATGGGCCAGGAGGTATTCCTAATAAAAGTGATTTCCTTCATATTTTCAAAACTAGGAAACTAAAACGTTAAAAAGGAAATCAAATCAATTCGGAATAAAGAGTTTTTATATACTAAAATTATCAGAATAATAAAATATAGATGATGGGCATTTTTCCACGGCAAAAATAAAAACATCAGAAAAAATTGTTTTCACAAAATTGCCTAAAAGGTTTATTTTATTTTGCAAATAATTTTCAAATGATCCTCTAAGTTTGAGGGTTCAATTAACTTTCAAAATGCCCGTGGGTTCGAGGGTCATGTTCCTCCTCTCTAGAATGTATTTCCCGGCATTTTGTTGCGCGAAGAAAACGAATGGAAATGCAAGAGAATTCAATGCAAATATCTTCGTTCAAATTCTTTATAGTTGAAGAAGTCATGTCATCTTCTCTCGTTGCTTTTAAAAGATTGAATTTGAATTCACCGGAGATGGGGAAAGTCATTTTATTCCCTCTCTTTCAAAAGTTTCGAAAAGTTTCAAATTTTACACAAGTTTCAATCACTCAGCAAACAAACAAACAATCAATCTAATAATTATATTAACATTCCAAAATTTATAATTTTGGGATGTTACATCCCCAATAAGCCACTAGGGCCACCGTATTCTCCTCACGCCCTCACGCAATGCAACTTGTCGTGATTCCACTATAGGTGCCCTTGAAGGCGGGGACCGAATCTTTACAAACAAGGTTGGGGCTATCTCCACACAAAGCTTGGAGGCTCCCAGCAAGACCACGAAGCTTCACCACAATGGAATGTGGCTCCGAGGTGACCTCAAATGTCTAGGGTGCTCAAACACCCAAGAGTAACAAGATCCGCAAGGGATTAGTGGAGGGAATCAATTTTCTCTTGGTGAAAGTGTAGATCTTGGCCTTCTCTACCAATCCCTAGGAAATCAACAAGTTTGATTGTCTAGGGAGAGAGATCGGGCACATATGAGCTTAGGGAGCAACAATGGAGTCTTGGAGGGTCAAAGGTAGGGTTCACGGAGTGGAACAACCCTTTACATAGTGGGGGAGAAAACCAACCGTTGCCCCCACTTACTGCACGAGCAGAGCGGTACTATCGCTCAGGGGTAGGGTACTACCGCTGCCGCGAGCGGTACTACCGCTTTACCCAAGGTAGTGCAAGAGCTACTACCGGGCCTACCACCGTTGAGAAAGTCTTCGCAAAAAGTCCGACGTAGCACAACTGCTAGGAGAGCGGTACTACAGTCTTGGAGCGATACTACCGCTAACCAGGATGCAGTACTACCGCTTACTAGCGGTACTACCGCTCACCTCTAGCGGTACTACCGCTAGAGTCTTTTTGCCAAGAGAGAGAAAGAACAAAAGGGGAGGGAGCTCCATAGCAGCAAGGGAAAATAGGTGGAGATAAACTGTGCGCGTGAGAGTTTGATTCCACCCAACCTTTCCGACACGGATCCCCTCTTAATAGTACGGCGTTCCTACGACTCAAAACCACCAAAGAGAATCGTAGAAGCCACCGTGCTTCTAATCCATGGAGGGGAGCCGAAACGTCTTGTGCCTTTGTCATGTAATATCTGAAATGCTCAATGCACACGATTAGTCCGTTGAGATACTCTCATCAATCACCCAAATCACTTAGGGATAAATATGCCCTAACAATCTCCCCCTTTTTGGTGAATTAATGACAATACCAGATTTGCACAAAAGGAAAGTATACTGAATACAACTACAAACCCAAAGTCTATGGTCTAGGGACTGGCCCCCCCTGGATGAGTGCATGATTTAGGTTAGTGCTATGAACAAGAGTGCACTCAGTCCAAGGAGAAGGCTCCTCCTAGAAATCGTATGCTAATACTCCTTGCAATGACCTGATACAATATTAAGTGAGGAAGCAATGTAAAGCATGTGAGCATGAAGATAATTAATAAAGGTAATGTAGGGATGTCATATAACTAAAACAAAGTCTCAGAACCATGAAAGGTAATCGAACACGATAAGACCAACCAAGTTCAACACAGAAAGACTCAAAAAATGATAAAGCAAAGCAAATCAAATCCAAATCCCTACACTCTCTCCCCCTTTGGCATCAAGACACCAAAAAGGGCAGAGAGGACACCTAGGACACATGTGGTAGCTTAGGCATCCGCATCAGACTCTTCCGTAGCATCCGCATCCTCCTCATCCTCCTCCTCCTCAGCGTCCTCATCATATGCCTCCTCCTCAGCATCAGATTCAGCCCACTGGTAGTCTCGTGCATGCATCCAGTCAGCCTCTGGAGTGATAATGTCCTCAGAGTCGCTCGAAATATGCACATCAAGCGTCCTCAAGAGACGCTTGTGCCTCTGACGGTTCTCCTTTTGGGCCAAATGAGTTTGATACTATCCCTTGGCCTGCATGAAGAAGAGGGTCTTCATTTGGTCCTTCAGCTTCACGGCCCAAGATGGCACAGCAGAGGAGCGGGTATGCGAGGCAGGGCCTTCCTCAGCAGTAGCAGTCTCCCTACGTTGAACAGAACTTGAAGTTGAGGTGTTGGCCCACTTCTCCTTATGGCGCAGGTTGATAGGATCATGGCTGACACACCCAGAGCCAGCAGGAAAGGGCACTTGTGGAAAGGACTCTTCCCACTTTTTCTTGATGAAAAAGAACAAGTAAGGCCCATAGATGGGGACCTTACGGTGAGAGATCGAACTCTTAAGCTCAGAGAACATCACATCAGATACGTCGAGTGGCCAAGTGTTCTTTGTCCTTCCCTCCTCACACATCAGAAGCATGTCCACCAGATAGGAATGAACCTCGTATTTGTTGCCAACACGAGGAAACAACGTGTTGCGGAAGATCCGATGCATGATATCCAAGAGCGGGGGAAGCACATTCTTCCTCACATAGAGATGATGCAGCTTGTTCTTGGGGGTGGCACCAGGTTGGGCATGAGGGCGCAAGCCAACAACAGTCTGCGGCCCCTCGTCATGCACATTCAGAAGCTTCATGAATTCTACCCAAGTTCCAGACATTCTCTGGCCATTCGTCATCCAAGTCATAGTACGATCCTCATCACTATGAAAGTGGATAGTGACATAGAATTGAGCCACAATCTCCGGATCGAAGTCATGATGGAAGGTGATGACGTCCTCAATACCAAGTTGCTTAATCAAAGAGATAGACTCTCCAAAATAATCAGGATACCTCTCGAGATGATGGAGATCAATCCACTTCACAGGGACATAGATCTTCTTGAAGGACAGGATCACATCTTGATATATCAGGGCTTGCTGCTTTGTCCAGAACAAAGCACAACCTCTGAGCTGAACTCTCTCATTAACATAAGGATTGCTCCCACGGCGTCGCATAAACTCTTTAGGAGGCATAGTGATGTAGTCAATGTTGGCCTCCTTTTCCTTCGAGGCATTCTTCTTGAATTGGCGCTTTGGAGGACTGGGATTGGAACTTTCTGAACCTTCTCGGATGTCAGGATTGCGGAACCTCTTCGACTGGGTGTCACGAACTGGGTTAGAACTACAGGAACCACCACCTGTGACACACAACACAAACACGCAGAAAAGGCGGCAAAAAGAGTCATGGCAAGGTCCAGAACACATAAGAAGAAGCACAAGACATCAAAGAGAAACATCCATAGATGGCACAACGGTAGTACCGCTAGCCCTCAACGGTAGTACCGCCTGGCAAGCGGTAGTACCGCTGCCCCCAGTAGTAGTACCGCCCGGGATGGAACGGTAGTACCGCGCGGGGCTGGATTTCTAGATGGGATCCACATCTAAACCATATCCATAGAAATTTTGACAAGAAGCAGCAGATTTTAAAACATGTAGAACTCTAGGGCATGTCAGATTGATTCAAGAAAAAATAATGGACCTAAAATATCCTAAGATTTCTCCTCCATTCCATCCAAAAACTAAGCATACATCATAATCATGAATCTAGTACATCAAGCTCCTAACCCTAGAAGCAAGAACACCAACCAAGAGAGGAAGGAGAGGTGCTGTACCGGAATCCATAGCACCCGAAGGAGGAAGGAGGAGGGGGAGCAATCCCTCCAACTAGAAAGTGAGGAGAAGCTCCGCGGAGGAAGATCAGATCTGGGGATTTCGGGATAGAGAGAGAGCTCCACGAAGAAGAAGAAAATGGGGCAGAAAAAATGGCCCCCTCCCTTTATATACCCCCTAGGTCACGGGCAGGGCGGTAGTACCGCTCGAGCCAGAGCGGTAGTACCGCTGGGCTGGCGGTAGTACCTCTCCCCCTGACAAAGATCCAGAATCAAGCCAACCTAGCCCTAGCCAGCTGAAAAGACCTCGATGACGCCTAGAGGGGGGGGGTGAATAGGCTACTTAAAAACTTCTTCAGATTTGGCTTGAAACTAATGCGGAAATAAACTAAGAGGGTACTAGTCAAGCACAAATCCTAAATGCACTAGGCACTGCAATGTGTATCAACAACACGATCTACCAAGATGGACACAATACAGTTACTAACAAGCACAAGTAAGTTACACAAACTTACTTGAGCTATATCACACGACAAGTAGGTGAACAACACAAGATACTAGATCACACTATATCACACGACATATCAAAGGCTGCAAGTATGAACGTGTGGATATAGAGGGTATGCTTGAATGATTAATCTTGTACAAGAAATATCCAACACAATATAATGAGCACAAACAATATGCAATGTATGTATGCTCAAGTAACACAAGTAAACCACAAGTAAGGAGTTAGGGTTAAGGATAACCAAGGTCACTGAGACGAAGATGTATCCCGATGTTCACTTCCTTGGAGGGACGCTAGTCACCGTTAGAGAGGTGGATGTTACCACGAAGGCACACCAACGCCACGAAGGCTCACCCTATTCTCCCTTTGAGATAACACCACGAAGGCGTTTCTCAACCACTAGTGGTAAGCCTTTGAGGTGGCTTCCAAACCCTCACAAACTTTTCCGGGGGGTAATCACACGGATTGATTCCTCTCCAAAGAACTCCTACCGCCTAGGAGTCTCCAACCTCCAAGAGTAACAAGATCACGGGGAATGCTCAAAACTTGCTCAAATCTCAAATAGCTTGGGTTGAGAGGAGGAGAGGGAGGCGATCTATCTTTTGATTGGAACAACTCTCAAAGGGGCTCACAAATGCTCTTGGGATCTAAGATTTGGTGTGAGCAAATGTGTGTGAGGTAGAAGTGTGTTCTTATGAGGATAAGGCTGTGTTAGGCAACCCTCTCACGAAGTGGGAGGGGGTATTTATAGTGGGGAGAGAAAAACATCCGTTGGGGACACTTTAAGTCACACAGGGTCCGGACGTCCGGCAGTTCTCGGAAGTCCGGACGTTCGCAAGAGGTCGGACGTCCGACACGGGTCGGTCGTCCGAGGGCTGTAGCTATGACTGGAAACACTGTGAATTGAACAGCGACCGGACGTCCGGAGAAGGCCGGAAATCCGAGTTATTCGACTCAACTTCTTCTGGTGGGAGGTTCCGGATTTCCGAAAGGGGACAAACGTCCGGCCCTCGGACATCCGGAGGGAGCCGGAAATCCGAGTTATAGAGCTCAAGTTCTTCTAGTGCAGGGCTCCGGATTTTCGAAGCCTGTCGGTCGTACGACCCTTGACCGGCCCTCGGACGTGCGGAAGGAGCCGGAAGTCCGAGTTATATGGCTCAAGTTTCTCTGGTGCATAGTTCCAGAATTCCGAAGCTGGTCGGATATCCGGGCCTCGGACGTCCGGAGGGAGCCGGAAGTCCGAGTTATATGGCTCTGATTTCTCTGGTATAGGATTCCGGATTTCCGAAGCAGTCGGTCGTCCGGCCCTCGAACGTCCGAAGGAAGCCGGATGTCCGAGGCACTGGTTCTATTTTCAGATGACAGCAGAGCAGTGGAGATGTGGTCTGAGGAGAACAGTGGAGATGTAGTTTGAGCAAGTTCATCGCAAAACCTGTGATCCCCTCTTAATAGTGCGGGATCCCTAAAGACTCAAGAATCATAAAAGGGGTACTGATGGTCCATACTTGAGTGTATACTTTTATTCGCTGATCATCACTCCGCACCACTAACGTCAAAGGAACTGATACCTTTGAGTTAGCCCTTTCACTTGAGCTTGATGTTGTTGTTCCTTCTTGGCTCAAGTTGAAAGCAAGACATGATGAAGTCTTCAAGCAGCTCTCCCATACACAATGTGGAAAGCCTAGCTTATGTATTCATCTTCATTTGTCCACCATGTGAACATATACAAGAATCAAGCATGTAGTGCTCAGGAATGCTTATCTTGATCTTGTCCTTGTTAGCACATGAGCTTGTCCTTATCAACACATGATCATTAACGATAGTTTCAGTGATGTATTCGTGTTGATCCACTTGAACTTGCACACCACAATGTTGATGACGATCACCACTTGACGTCTTCCTTCATGGGTTGTATGAGATCTTCCTTTTGACGCAAGCCCATGGAAGCACACCTAACCCCCACATAGGACTCTCACAAAGACCATGGGTTAGTACACAAACACGTAATGGACAATGCTTACCATACCATGGGATCACTTGATCCCTCTCGGTACATCTTATACGCTTTGTGTGTTGATCATCGTGATTTACTCTTTGTCTGAGATCTTGATCAACCTAGTGTCTCTATGACCATTCTTTGGATAGTACCTTGAATACCATCTTGGTCATCATATAAACTCCTTGAACCCAACAGATGAACTTCAAGAAGGGCCTATGGACAGATCCTATAAATATAACTTAAGGCAACCATTAGGCCATAGGAATTGTCATCAATTACCAAAACCACATATGGAGATATATGCTCTAACAATCTCCCCCATTTTGGTAATTGAAGACAACCACTTCAAGAGAGTTTATATAAGGAAATAAGCATAACCAAGCGCACACATACAAGGTAATAATGCATGCGTGCAAGATGTAAATGCTTACGCAATAATAGCAAAACCCTCTAAACATATCCAAAGTAAACTCTCTAAACTTCTCCCCCATTGGCATCGATTGCCAAAATGGACGAAAAGTTTAGAAAGCAACATAGTAGGTGGTCCTCCAAAAAAGTGTGTACTTCTCAGCAAATGAGTGCAGAAAAATACGCAAATACAATGATAAGTAGTTGGAAAAAAAAACTATATTGAGGACCCAAAGATTGCAAATAAAAGGATCATATGCCACAAAGACATACAAAAATAGAGGCAAGCAATCAAAAGATTCCTGATGGAACAAACAATCATATGGTCCTTCGAACCACATGAATAGAAGATATTATGATAAAGGCAACAGAGTGTTTTATCAAAAACTAAAGAAGCTCCCCATGATTTGTGCACTAATACGAGATTTTTGTATTTGATACAGGTGCACAAAATAGGATCGTTGCTCCCCCAAAATTAATAAAAATACACAACGAGTGCAAGAAGATAGATGAGACAATAAGCATATCGATTGCACAAAACAAATGGTTGAGCAACATGTAAAAGAAGCAACTTAAGAATAGGCTCAACCAAAGTAATGTGTGTGAGTCATGGCAAAGCACTTGAGAAGACTAAGATAAGGATGAGCATTACCCATCAACATAGTCTTGATGAAATGAGATACAAAGTGCAAGACATATCATTCCCACACACACATACTAGAAAATGGGTTCACAGGCTTACTAATAAACAAAATAAGAACCAACGCTTGTGACAACCCATTGTGAAGATAGAAAGTAAGAACCTTGTCAAGAGGAGAGATACTAATTGAAATGGCAAAACCCTCATCAAGACAAGCATGAGGAAAAATAATCTTCACGGCTAAAGAGTGCATCAAGATGTAGGAAAATAAGATACGCACTCAAAATAAAACTTTTCACGAAGCCACTAAAAGCTGAAAAAGGAAATGCAATGAAGATCGTGAAAGAAAAGAGGATATTAATTAGAGATGTAACTTCTCTCATGTGTAAAAGATTCTAAGTAGAAGACAATCATGATGATATATATCCACAAAGAAGGATGTACACACGAAACGGTTACAAGAAGGAACAAACTAGATATCCCAAAGGAAGTCATAAATATATCAATGAGATCTTTTGCTTGGAAGCATAACACATGGCCTAATATTTTCTTATTGTACAATATGAACTTCCAACATACGAACATCAAAGACATCCCAACTAGTAGTAAGACATCATTGTTCGGATGCTTTGAGAAAGCAAACAAGTACTACGAGAACAAATCAAGAGATTCATGCCATGATGCAACCTGGAAAAGAAAAGACAGGTTGGGTCCTTTGCAAGAAAAGAATGCATGAAGTGGATACTTGTTACAGAGACAACATTGGATTGATGTAGTAGATAGTTGTTCTTTGATCATCCTAACTTGGCTCCAATAATCACATGGTCTCAACATATTCCTTATAGGTGAGCCGAGCATCCAATGCATCTCCAGTTGTTCCTGGAAAAACAAAACAAACAAAATGGTGCCCAAACTCATTGGGACCAAAGAGTTAGAAAACCAGCAATACATAGGACAAACTCCACATACATATGTGCATATAGATATGAATTTGAATTTCATGCACACTTTAGCCAATTTATGACAAGGTGGAGTTTCCCCTATATATTGGGTCAAAGAAGGAAAGCAAGCAAAGAAGTTGTATATAGTAGCTAGATACGCATGCTCAAGACTCTCAAGAATCAACTCAACACAAAGTTGATAAGTCATCAAAAGACAAGGTATCAAGTGATAATAAGATCCTAAAACAAAAGAACTATCACTTGAAGGATATCAATTAAAAGATACCTCAAGGAATGAGATATCCATTGACACATGCCAAATAGAAGGCAACAAGAAACCAATTGAAGGAAAACAAACACGAGGTATCTAGTTTCCAAAAGAGAGCTAGGTTCCAACAAACCAAGCCCTTGACAAATTTTCATGATGGCACAAAGCATCATAAAGAGCAAGACTTGCCTCCCATCAACACATACTTGATGGGGATCAAAAGATTTTATGATGGGTGAATAAAGAGAGTGTTCTAAAAAAAATATGATAGCTCCCCCAAGGGACGTGCATTATATAGAATTTGCATTTGAATACAAAACGCACACGATGGGATCATCACTTTCTCTATATCTATAAAAACACTAGACATGTTAAAATAGATTCATAAGAGGCAAGGAAGACAAACGAAACACAAAATCCAATGTAAAGATGATTAGCAATTCCTATCACATGATGGGAATACCAATTGTCAAGGACAAGAAGTATTTTGGAAGTGATACTCATTGGTAGATCGCAAATATATCCAAGATCATCTTTACCCATAAAACGCAAGAAAATGACACTTGTAGAGCTAACATGCCACCTAGGAACAAGATAATTTACAATATCAACACTAAGTGGCAACACGTCAAATGTACACATTTTCTAGGTTTGTAATATGCACATAGCATATTACTCCCACATAATGTGATAAACCAACAACACTAACAAGTGGCAAATTAAAACCAACAAGAGATACTTAATGGACCATATAGAATTTGAATTTCTCATGAGTAAGACATACCACTTAGAAACTAGATAATCTTGAAGTATTAAAACTAAGTGGTATTCCCCATGTATACACATTTATAGGATTGTGAGGTGTGAAAAGCACATCACTCCCCCACAATGGGATAATCCATTAATCTCTCACAAGAGCCAACAAAAAAAATATAAGCAAGATGCAAAAAGGCTCAATAGAAGACTCACATGTACATGATATGCAAACCAACATACCCATACTCGATTACTCAAGATAAGCAAGTTGGAAGCACAACATATACAAACGCATGCAAGGTACAAAACCACAACACGCAAAGGGGTGAGCACCTAACAATGTAAACAGTTTAAGTATAAGTTACCGTAAGGAGGCACATTGGATATAAGATAGAAAATCGATAATCCAAATGACTTGGCTTGAGATAATATGAATGATGAAGACCCCTTAATTCTTCATTATGTATCCAAGTCTCTAATGTCCTCCATAGTCACCTATTGATCAAGTTTGAGCTTGTTGGTCCCCAACTACGTTGGGTCCTAAGAGGTTAATCACAATAGGCTTGGCAACCCAAATGGTTCTTTTCTTGACACCATTTTGAGTACCAACAAACTTGGCAAACACATTGCCAACCTTATCCTTCCCAAGGGAATAGATATCATCAATAGTGATTGGGTTGGATAAGTTACCTCTCGTGCAAGACGAAGCGACGTGACCCTTCTCACGACATAAGTAGCAACATCTACCCTTTGTTTTCTTCCCAGTTGATTTCTCACCTTGGGGAGTGTTGGCTTGGGTCTTATTGGGAAGAGGCCTTCCTTCAACTTGTAGCTGAGTGTGTGATTGAGTTTGTGGCTGCTTCCCTTGTTGCTTGTGACTTCGAGACTTCGTCTTCAAAGGGCAAGATCTAACATGGTGCCCTTTAACTTTGCACTTGAAGCAAATGATTTTGGCCGAATTCTTAACTCGTTCTAGGCCACTCTTGTTCTTGTTTGAGTTTATTCCAACATCATTTTTGTCATTCGGAGATGTTTGCTCACACAAGACGTTGTTGAGTGTGGACATCCCTTCATGACACTGTTCCAAGTCTTTCTTCAAAGAAGTGACTTGGGCCTTGAGCTCTTCGATTTCCTCTGCATGGTTAGTTTTAATGCAAATACTAGAGGAAGTGTAAGTTGCATTGTTAGAGCAACAAGGCAAGGAAAGTAATTCATCACACGAGGTAGCAACATTATGAGTAGACGAATTACGAGGACTAACACATGGAAATATAGTACTTTGACTAGAAGTAGTGCCATTGTCCACATGAGGCTTATTTGGTGTTACCTTGGTGATGATAGCCTCACGAGCTAACTTTTGCACATTATAGGATGTTAGAAGATCGGCATGAGAGCTTGTGAGCATTACATGGTTTTCTTCCAACTTCCCATAATTGCTAGTTAGTAAGTCAAGTTGAGCACGTAGCTCAATATTCCCCTTCAATGTTGATACTTCAAATGAGGTAGAGTTAGATGTACAAGTATCATCAACAATATGAGAGGAGTAAGTAGCAAATAGAGACTTCTCATGAGTAGATTTAAGCTCCTCATAGATCTTAGAGGTTTTGATGAGCTCTCCCTTGACATTATTGCATTCAAGGAGAAGGACCTCAAAATCCTTTTTAAGTTTATCATGAGCAACTTCAATCTCTCCTTTTGAAGATCTTAAGTCTATACATGCTTGATGACTCTTCTCAAGTTCATGTTCAAGTTGTTCACTTTTAGCTTGTTCATGATTAAGTGAATCATTACAATTTTCAAAGTAAGCAAGAACATCTTGGAATCTTTGAAGAGCGTTATTTTTAGCTTTATGAAGAATTTTAATGATCACATAGATATTTTCGGTCAAATCATTATCATCATCCTCATCGCAAATATCATCGTTATTGCACAGGGAAGATGATACCTCATTATTACCTCTTGCCATGAGGCACATGTGAACTGGAGGAGTTGATGATGATTCTTTTGGTGAATCATATTCTTCATTAGTCAAAGGTACTTCATATTTCTTGATTTCCCCTAAATGATTAGTCATAGAGCAACTAGGGAGAAACAAGATATTTTGATCAAGAGGACACGAGGAAGCAGGCATATCACCACAGACATTTGTCGAGGGATCTTTAGGTGAAATGTGTGACCTATCAGCACAATAATTTACACTATGTGTGGTGCTAGATATGCTCGTGTCCATAGAGGCTATGACATTTTCATCAACATATATTTCTTCACTCACCATGTCATTACCTTGTGAGATTGAAGATGCTGAGGTGTGTAGGCAATCGGATATGGAAGTAGTGGTGGACTCTTTAAGATCGAAAAGGGTGAAGAGCTCATGCACCAACTCCTTCATCATAATACCGTCTTCATCAAGATTGGACCCACCATATATATCTTCAAGTTTAGTCCAAACTTCATGAGCTGACTTGCAAGTCGAGATAGACTTAAACACTTCAGGACTTATAGTTCGATGAATGGCAAGAAAAGCCTCACAATCAAGACACATCTCATTAGTAGATGAAGATGCATCATCCTTTTTGTCAGCAATCCCTACAAGAACAATTCGTAAAGTATTCGGGCCCATGGCCCGAAAGTGATGAAGCATACGAATTCTCCATAGGGTATAATTTGTGCCATCAAAGTCAAAGATGCCATTGTGCACTAATCCAATAGTCGACATCGATACTCTCTAGGTCGTGAAACCTAATTAAAGAGAGACCTAGCTCTGATACCAATTGAAAAGACCTCGATGACCCCTAGAGGGGGGGTGAATAGGCTATTTAAAAACTTCTTCGGATTTGGCTTGAAACTAATGCGGAAATAAACTAAGAGGGTACTAGTCAAGCACAAATCCTAAATGCACTAGGCACTGCAACGTGTATCAACAACACGATCTACCAAGATGGACACAATACAGTTACTAACAAGCACAAGTAAGTTACACAAACTTACTTGAGCTATATCACACGACAAGTAGGTGAACAACACAAGATACTAGATCACACTATATCACACAATATATCAAAGGCTGCAAGTATGAACGTGTGGATATAGAGGGTATGCTTGAATGATTAATCTTGTACAAGAAATAGCCAACACAATATAATGAGCACACACAATATGCAATGTATGTATGCTCAAGTAACACAAGTAAACCACAAGTAAGGAGTTAGGGTTAAGTATAACCAAGGTCACTGAGACGAAGATGTATCCCGATGTTCACTTCCTTGGAGGGAAGCTAGTCACCGTTAGAGAGGTGGATGTTACCACGAAGGCACACCAACGCCACGAAGGCTCACCCTATTCTCCCTTTGAGATAACACCACGAAGGCGTTTCTCAACCACTAGTGGTAAGCCTTTGAGGTGGCTCCCAAACCCTCACAAACTTTTCCGGGGGGTAATCACACGGATTGATTCCTCTCCGAAGAACTCCTACCGCCTAGGAGTCTCCAACCTCCAAGAGTAACAAGATCACGGGGAATGCTCAAAACTTGCTCAAATCTCAAATAGCTTGGGTTGAGAGGAGGAGAGGGAGGCGATCTATCTTTTGATTGGAACAACTCTCAAAGGGGCTCACAAATGCTCTTGGGATCTAAGATTTGGTGTGAGCAAATGTGTGTGAGGTAGAAGTGTGTTCTTATGAGGATACGGTTGTGTTAGGAAACCCTCTCACGAAGTGGGAGGGGGGTATTTATAGTGGGGAGAGAAAAACAGCCGTTGGGGACACTTTAAGTCACACAGGGTCCAGACGTACGGCTGTTCTCGGAAGTCCGGGCGTTCGCAAGGGGTCGGATGTCCGACAGGGGTCGGTCGTCCGAGGGCTGTAGCTATGATTGGAAACACTGTGAATTGAACAGCGACCGGACGTCCGGAGCAAGCCGGAAATCCGAGTTATTCGACTCAACTTCTTATGGTGGGAGGTTCCGATTTCCGAAAGGGGACGTATGTCCGGCCCTCGGACGTCCGGAGGGAGCCGGAAATCCGAGTTATAGAGCTCAAGTTCTTCTGGTGCAGGGCTCCGGATTTCCGAAGCCTGTCGGTCGTCCGACCCTTGACCGGCCCTCGGACGTCCGGAGGGAGCCGGAAGTCCGAGTTATATGGCTCAAGTTTCTCTGGTGCATAGTTCCAGAATTCCGAAGCTGGTCGGATATTCGTGCCTCGGACGTCCAGAGGGAGCCAGAAGTCCGAGTTATATGGCTCTGATTTCTCTGGTATAGGATTCCGAATTTCCGAAGCAGTCGGTCGTCCGGCCCTCAGACGTTCGGAGGAAGCCGGATGTCCGAGGCACTGGTTCTGTTTTCAGATGACAACAGAGCAGTGGAGATGTAGTTTGAGCAAGTTCATCGCAAAACCTGTGATCCCCTCTTAATAGTGCGGGATCCCTAAAGACTCAAGAATCATAAAAGGGGTACTGATGATCCATACTTGAGTGTATACTTTTATTCGCTGATCATCACTCCGCACCACTAACGTCAAAGGAACTGATACCTTTGAGTTAGCCCTTTCACTTGAGCTTGATGTTGTTGTTCCTTCTTGGCTCAAGTTGAAAGCAAGACATGATGAAGTATTCAAGCAGCTCTCCCATACACAATGTGGAAAGCCTAGCTTATGTATTCATCTTCATTTGTCCACCATGTGAACATCCACAAGAATCAAGCATGTAGTGCTCAGGAATGCTTATCTTGATCTTGTCCTTGTTAGCACATGAGCTTGTCCTTATCAACACATGATCATTAACGATAGTTTCAGTGATGTATTCGTGTTGATCCACTTGAACTTGCACACCACAATGTTGATGACGATCACCACTTGACGTCTTCCTTCATGGGTTGTATGAGATCTTCCTTTTGACACAAGCCCATGGAAGCACACCTAAACCCCACATAGGACTCTCACAAAGACCATGGGTTAGTACACAAACACGTAATGGACAATGCTTACCATACCATGGGATCACTTGATCCCTCTCAGTACATCTTATACGCTTTGTGTGTTGATCATCTTGATTTACTCTTTGTTTGAGATCTTGATCAACCTAGTGTCTCTATGACCATTCTTTGGATAACACCTTGAATACCATCTTGGTCATCATATAAACTCCTTGAACCCAACAGATGAACTTCAATTAGTGCCTATGGACAAATACTATAAATATAACTTAAGGCAACCATTAGCCTATAGGAATTGTCATCAATTACCAAAACCACATATGAAGATATATGCTCCAACACCAGCGGTAGTACCGTGTTGGTCATCATGGTAGTACCGCTCGGGTCATAGTGGTAGTACCGCTACCCGGGCGTCAGTACCGCCCCCCTGGCGGTAGTACCGCTTCCTCTGAACGGTAGTACCGCTCCACAAAACACATAGAGCTTCAGAACTTGCCAGAACAACGCGAAATCATCATGGACACCGACTAGTTAGTATGGGAGAAACAATCACAAGAAAAATATACTGACTAGCCATATTATAACCTTCCTTTATCTCGAGAGGAAGGGGGCGGTGGCCGGAGCCACCTATGTTTGAGACAAAAGGTATGACACCGCGAAGAATTATCCTTGGGTTCATAACCAATGCTCATCTTTGAAGCACAAGTGCCATCAATAATGGAGGATGTGAAAGACTTGATCGCTTTATGCATAATGGGGGGAGGGAAAGTTCATTGAGAGAATAACACTCCCCCTATGTCCATGCCTACACCTAGAACTAGATATAATGCGGAATGAGGTGCAAAGTGCCTAGTTTCAATCCACATTATTTGAATCAATGATATTTAGCTCATGCCTTAACTCCCGGAACCTTGCTTCATCTAGGGGATTAGTGAAAATATCTGCAAGTTGCTCTTCAGTGATGACGAATATCAATGTGCTTGGTCTTGCTATGTTGCACGGGATTGAGGGAAATCTTGATAGCACTTTGATTGTCACATAGAAGAGGCACTTTGTCCCAAGTGACACTGTAATCCTTTAAAGTTTGCCTCATCCATGGCAACTGTGCACAACAACTCGCAGCTGCAACATACTCAGCTTCGGTGGAAGACAATGAGACACAATTCTTTTTCTTTGAAGACCAACTTACCAGTGAACGACCAAGAAATTGACATCCTCCAGAAGTTGACTTCCTCTCCACACAGTCTCCGGACCAATCTGAGTCAGAATAGCCCACTAGGTTGAAGTTTGCTCCTTTGGGATACCATAGGCCAAAGTTTGGGGTATGAGCCAAATATCGAAAGATTCGTTTGACAGCCATAAAATGGCTTTCCTTTGGTGCAGATTGAAACCGTGCACAAATCCCTACACTCAACATGATATACGGTCTATATGCACAAAGGTAAAGGAGGGATCCAATCATGGAGCGATATACCTTTTGATCCACTGCTTTACCATTGGGATCACTGTCAAGCTTGCATCTGGTTGGCATGGGAAACTTGACCGATTTGACGTCCTCTAGCTCGAACCTCTTGAGCATGCCTTGGGTGTACTTGCCTTGTTTGATGAAGGTCCCTTCTAACCCTTGTTTAATCTCAAACCCGAGGAAGAACTTCAACTCACCCATCATTGACATCTCAAATTTCTCGGTCACTAGTGCAACAAATTCTTCATTGAAAGATTCGTTAGGGGAACCAAAAATGATATCATCAACATATAGTTGGCATATGAACAAATCCCCTTTGACCTTCTTGGTAAAAAGAGTGGGATCAATCTTCCCAATTTCAAACCCACGATCTTGTAACAACTCAGTAAGGTACTCATACCACACACGTGGGGATTGTTTAAGGCCATAGAGTGCCTTATTAAGTTTGTATACATGATTGGGGAGCTTGGGATGTTCGAATCCCGGGGGTTGTTTGACATAAACCAACTTATTTAAAGGACCATTAAGAAAAGCACTTTTTACATCCATTTGTTGTAATTTGAAATCATGATGAGATGCAAATGCAAGCAGCATGCGAATAGATTCTAGACGAGAAACAGGGGCAAAGGTTTCACCGTAGTCGATACCCTCGACTTGGGAGTAGCCTTGAGCCAGCAATCTTGCCTTGTTTCGAACCACAATCCCATTGGCATCTTGCTTGTTCTTGAAGATCCATTTGGTCCCGATGACATTATGTTCCTCTTTTGGTCTTGGCACTAATTTCCAGGCTTGATTACGCTCGAAGTTGTTGAGTTCTTCATGCATTGCCATAAGCCAATCCTCATCATCGAGCGCTTCATGTACCTATTGAGGTTCACAATACGAAACAAACGTGTGATGCTCACAATAATTTGAAATTTGGTGATGAGTGGATACTCCCCTTTTTAAACTTCCAAGCACGTTTTTCATAAGATGTGGTTTGACTCTCAGCTTGGATGCAATCTTGGCTGCATCTTGGCTGCGCGACGCTCCAAAAGTTCTACACTTGATAACTGGGGAGCATCAACTTGATCATGTTGCTTGGCCTTGAGTTTTGATCCTTCCTTGGCACCGCGACCCCTCTTAGGTGCTGCACAAGGAAATTGAGAAGCAGCATCCTGACCAACTTGATTTTTGTCTTGAGCAGACTCCTGGTTTGTTCTTGATCTTGTGGCTGCTCTTGATCTTGATCTTGTGGCTGTACTTGATCTTGATCTTGTAGCTGCACTTCATCTTGATCTTGAGGATATTCGGAACCTTGTGTAAGCACTTGGACATTATGTGGTGCATCACCATCTTCGAGTGGTTGATCTTGCCCTTGATCATGTTCAGCTGGTTGAGGGTTTTCTCTTTGTTCATCGGAAGCGTGTGGGGCTTGCGAGGATGATGGCTCCACTTGAGTAGAGCATTGTCTTTCTCCTTCGGCCACAAGGGGTTCCTCAATGGGGAGTATTTGACCAATCCCCATTCTTCTTATGGCTTGGGGAGGAATTTCATCACCTACATCACAAAGACCACTTTGCTCCACTTGGGAGCCATTATTTTCATCAAACTCCACGTTACACGTTTCCTCAATGAGCCTGGTGGACTTGTTGAGGACACAGTAAGCATGAGAGTTTGTGGCATAACCAACAAAAATGCCCTCTTGAGCTCTAGAATCAAATTTAGCTAAACGTGCACATTTCTTGAGAATGAAACACTTACACCCGAATACCCGGAAGTACTTGAGATTGGGTTTGTTTCCGGTGAGAATCTCATATGGGGTCTTGTTCCAGCCTTTGCGGATATAGAGCCGATTGGATGCATGACATGTTGTGTTGATGGCTTCGGCCCGAAAGTTATACGGAGATTTGAATTCTGCCATCATTGTTCTTGCCGCGTCCATCAACGTCCGGTTCTTCCTCTCCGCCACACCATTTTGTTGAGGGGTGTATGGTGCTAAATATTGATGGTTGATTCCCTCATCACTAAGAAACTCATCCAAGGTGTAGTTCTTGAACTCGGTGCCGTTGTCACTTCTAATCATCAAAATCTTTGCTTCATGTTGACGTTGAGCTTCATTAGCAAACTTGATGACGGTTTGTTAAGTCTCACTCTTCCTCTTGAACAAATATACCCAAGTGTATCTTGAGTAATCATCAACAATTACCAAGCAGTAATTTCTTCCTCCAAGACTATCAAACGATGGAGGGCCAAAGAGATCCATATGAAGGAGCTCCAAAGGCCTCTTAGTGTAAATGAGAGTCATTGGACGATGAGCAGTTTCGTGAATCTTCCCTTCAATACAGGCACTGCAAGCACGATCTCTGGCAAAACTCACATTCGTTAGTCCACGAACATGGTCCCCTTTGAGGAGACTTTGCAAAGATCTCATATTGACATGAGCTAGTCGGCGATGCCAAAGACGCCCCACATCAACTTTAGCCATTAGACAAGTCGCAGTTTTAGTGGGTCGTTGTGAAAAGTTCACCACAGAGAGACCATTTTCGACATATCCAACATAGGCTACTTTAAGAGTCTTGCTCCACAAAAGGACCACGGTATCAAGATTAAAGAATGTGGAAAAACCCATAATTGCAAGTTGACGAACAGAAAGTAAATTGTAAGCAAGGGACTCAACAAGCATGACCTTCTCAATAGATAACTCTTGAGAGATGACTACCTTACCAAATCCCAATACCTTGGACGTTGAAGCATCAACAAATTGGACATGTGTGGGCATAGATGGGGAAGGATGCACGTCCACCACTAAGTCCTTGCTTTCGGTCATATGATTTGTTGCTCCACTATCGAGCAACCATGACACCCCACCGGAAGCAAACTCCCGCAATAGATCAAGGCTTGGTTTTAGGTACCCATTTTTGAATGGGTCCTTTAATGTTAGAAACAAGGGTCTTAGGAACCCAAATAGCCCATTCAATGGACTCATAGTAAGAACCAACAAATCTGGCATAAACATGCCCATCACCAGCACGACATAAAACATAAGACGGATTAAGTTTGCCGGCTGTGTTGGTAGGAATGGTTTTGCGCTTCTTGACGCTACCATCCTCCACCTTGTTCCTGTTCTCCTTCTGAGTCCCTTCGCCCTCTTTGACAAAGATGTCCATGAGGGTAGGAGATCGCTTGTTCATGTTCTTCCTTTTCCTTTTTGACTTGGATGTAAGTCCAAGTCCCTCCTTTCCTACAACTCCATTTTGATTACTCAAAAGGTCGTTTAGGTTCTTATCGCCTTGGATGCATGACACAAGGCCCTTCTCAAGTTGATCTTTCAACTTAGAATTTTCCTGCACAAGATGTACATGCTCACAACAAGGGTTAGTTGTACAAGCATTATCAATTATAAGAAAAGGAGGACATGTAGAGATCTCCTTGGTAATCTTTGCATGGAGTTGATCATGAGACTCTTTCAGGGAGAAATGAGCACCTTTCAAGACCTTGTGAGCCTTGTCAAGTGTATCAAACTCCTCGTTGAGTCTGTCATGGCCAACCCCAAGTGCAGCCTTTTCAGACTTAAGCACACGTGTAAGGACAATAGCGTGATCTAGCTCCTTTTGTAATTTAACACAATCATCGTTGTGTGACTCCTCAAGAGCCAAACAAAGACTACACTCTTTTTCTAGAGCACTAGATAATTCAGCAATCTCATCAGCATAGTCACGACTATGTCCTTGCAGCTCGGAGATAGTCTCCTCATGAGACTCGATGAGGTCATTAGCCTCACCCAGTTGTTCCAAAAGAGCAACAAAGTGCTTCTTGGATTCTCCTTTGATTTTACATAGAAATTTGTCAAAATCATGCTCATTAAGTTCCACAACATCACTATCATCAACACAGTTTAACAATGAAGGAGCAGTAGTGATGGTGTTACCTGATCGATACCTTTGGCCATAAGTCACTTGGCGATGTGGTTATCATTGGGGGCGCTGAAGAGAGACACCTTGGGAGAGGGGGTGGCAATGGCTACAGTATCCGTTGCCACCATATCATCATCGTCATCATCATCGGAGGTGTACTCTTCAAGTGCCACCATACCCTTTGGATGGGGTTTCTTGACAAAGTTGTTCTTGTTTGGGAAAGACATGGCTTTGTCTTTGCGAATGAGCTTGCCCCCGTTGTCTTCCCTCTTCTCATAGGAACACTCTGCCACGAAGTGACTCACATTGCCGCAGTTATAGCATGTCCTCACACGTTTCTTGGTCTTGAACCCACTTGAGTTATTCTTGGAGAAGTTGGGCCTTGAGTTTCTCTTGTTGCCCCAGAATTGCCTTGACGCAAGAGCCATGTGCTCGTGATAAGCATCCTTAGTGTCTTTAGGGCAGCCTTCCTCTTCCTCCTCCTCTTCTTCTTCTTCTTCAGAAGCAGCCTTTGCTTTTAAGACAAGGTTGGGTGAAGCTGTCTTTGACTGAACGCGAGCAAGAGCATTATCAGCGGTCTTGTTCATGATTGACATTGCAATGAATTCATCCAACACCTCACTGCAGGACAAGGAGTGGAAATCTGGCCGTTGGCGAATGGCGGATGACATGGCTTTGTTGAATGGCATGATGGCCTTGAGAAACTTGCGCTTGATCCATGTGCCAACCACATCTTTGCTTCCATGATCCTTGAGGGCAACAACAATAGCAGTCATCCTTCGATAGAGATCTCGAGGGTCCTCATCTTCCTTCATCACAAACTCATCGGCCTCATCAAGAACCACTTCATAGTTGGACCGTTGAATGCTTGAGATTCCCTTGTACAACACCATAATGTGCTCCCAACATTCCTTAGCCAGAGTGAAGGGGCGCAAGTGAGGAAGATCTTCAGGAGGCACTACGGACTGGAGAATGAATAATGCGGAGTGAATATATTGATTGTCCGCTTCTTCTCTTGGAGTGAGGTTGCTTGGGTCATGCGGATAGTAGCCTTTCTCAATGATTCTCCATAAATTTGTTGAGATGTGATTCAAATGAGACTTAATGGAAAACACCCAGTTAGCAAAATCACCCTTAACAAGCTTAGGAGGAGGACTAACAGGATTAATACGCGGTGTAGGAACCGGTCCTCCATAGACTAGGGGAGGTGGAACAGAGGCATAGGTTCCAGTCCCATTATTGTCGAGAGGGGAAGAAGGTTGCATACCTTTAGCCGCTTCCTTGGAGGAATTGGCCTCTGAATCCGTGTTGGCGGGTTTAGCCACCAACGCCGGTTCGGGAGAACTTTTAATCCCCTCAATTAACTCTTTAAGCATGGTCTTGACTTTGTTCGTCAAGGACGTCTTGAGGTTGGCCATAGACGCATTCAAGTCGTCCCTTGTGACCGAAGTCAAGGCCACGGTCTCGGGTGGTCCATGGACTCCTCCCTCATCATCATCCATACTCTTCGGGTGGTGAAATCCTTAATAAAGAGACGTGGCTCTGATACCAATTGAAAGGATTGATAAGGTTGACTAGAGGGGGGGGGGTGAATAGGAAACTACCATTTTTTAGCTATTCTTAACAAGTTAGGGTTAACAACATGAAGGTTCTCTAAAATGATAACTAGGTGAGCAACCTATATGATGCTACCAACTATAACTGCTAAAGCAAGTAAGAAATACTCTACAACAATAACATACACAATGTAAAGGTTAGAGATAACCACAAGTGGAACCGATGAAGACGAGGATGTGTTACCAAAGTTCCTTCCCTTTGACAGGAAGTACGTCTCCGTTGAAGCGGTGTGGAGGCACAGTGCTCCCCAGTAAGCCACTAGGGCCACCGTATTCTCCTCACGCCCTCACACAATGCAAGGTGAAGTGATTCCACTATAGGTGCCCTTGAAGGCGGCGACCGAACCTTTACAAACAAGGTTGGGGTTATCTCCACACAAAGCTTGGAGGCTCCCAATAAGACCATGAAGCTTCACCACAATGGAATGTGGCTCCGAGGTGACCTCAACCGTCTAGGGTGCTCAAACACCCAAGAGTAACAATATACACAAGGGATTAGTGGAGGGAATCAATTTTCTCTTGGTGGAAGTGTAGATCTTGGCCTTCTCAACCAATCCCTAGGAAATCAACAAGTTTGATTGGCTAGGGAGAGAGATCGGGCACATATGAGCTTAGGGAGAAACAATGGAGTCTTGGAAGGTCAAAGGTAGGGTTCACAGAGTGGAAGAACCCTTTATATAGTGGGGCAACAAAACCAACCGTTACCCCCACTTACTGCACGAGCAGAGCGGTACTACCGCTGGCCCCAGCGGTACTACCGCTAGGACTAGAGCGGTACTACCGCTTTACGCAAGGTAGTGCAAGAGCTACTACCAGGTCTACCACCGCTGAGAAAGTCTTCGCAAAAAGTCCGAAGTAGCACAACCGCTAGGAGAGCGGTACTACAGTCTTGGAGCGGTACTACCGCTAACCAGGAGGCGGTACTACCGCTATGCTAGCGGTACTACCGCTCACCTCTAGCGGTACTACCGCTAGAGTCTTTTTGCCAAGAGAGAGAGAAAGAACAAAAGGGGAGGGAGCTCCACAAGAGCAAGGGAAAATAGGTGGAGATAAAATGTGTGTGTGAGAGTTTGATTCCACCCAACCTTTCTGACACGGATCCCCTCTTAATAGTTCGGCATTCCTACGACTCAAAATCACCAAAGAGAACCGTAGAAGCCACCGTGCTTCTAATCCATGGAGGGGAGCCGAAACGTCTTGTGCCTTTGTCATGTAATATCTGAAATGCTCAATGCACACGATTAGTCCGTTGAGGTACTGTCATCAATCATCAAAATCACTTAGGGATAAATATGCCCTAACACCGAGTGAGTCCACAATAAAAAGTAATCGACGGAATCCTTTCCTTCTATAAAGAACACCAATCAAATTGTTTGGTCTTTTCATGTCACACCTTCAATGGCAAACATAAATAATATGGAAAAGTCGCATTCTTCCATATACTCGCCTTGATTACATGGAGATCCAAATTTGATTAGTTTCAAAAATAATTAAATATGTTTGTTAGGTTGCCAAATATTGTGCCAATGATGAATTGGGAGGCGGTCCTTCATTATAGTGAGATCAGAATTTATCGTGTTACTATAGATAAATAAACTAAATTTAATAGGTTGCCAAAGATTGATCAAATAACTTGTGATTTTGCTGGTTAAATGGAAACCATGCTTGGTGAGGGATACTCGCCTTGATTATAGGGACATATGAATTATTTGTTTGGTTACGAAAAATAATTGGCAATATTTATTAGATTCAAAAGATTGATGAAACGACTACTGCGGTCTCTCGTGGAGTGGGGGTCTGATACGTCTCCGTCGTATCTACTTTTTCGAACTCTTTTGCCCTTGTTTTGGACTCTAACTTGCATGATTTGAATCGAACTAACCTGAACTAACGTTGTTTTCAGCAGAATTGCCATGGTGTTGTTTTTGTGAAGAAATAAAAGTTCTCGGAATGTCCTGAAAATTTATGGAGAATTTTTGAGGAAAACAAGAAAAATACCTGCGCAAAGATCCATCAGAGGGGGCGTGTGATACGTCTCCATCGTATCTACTTTTCCAAACTCTTTTGCCCTTGTTTTGGACTCTAATTTGCATAATTTTAATGGAACTAACCTGGACTGATGCTGTTTTCAGCAGAATTGCCTTGGTGTTATTTTTGTGCAAAAATCAAAGTTCTCCAAACGTCCTGAAAATTTACGGGGAGCAGTTTTGGAAAATAAGAAAAAATTCTGCGCCAAGTTCCACCTCAGGGGGTGGGCCAGTGGGACACAAGCCCTTGCTCCTTTTCGTCCCAGAAAAAATAAAAAAGAGAAGTTTTCGTCACGCTTTCGATACGGAGGTGCCGCCACCACCTGTTCTTCATCTGGAGGGCAGATCTGAAGTCCGTCTTGGGCTCCGGGGAGGGGAAATCATCGCCATCGTCATCATCAACCTTATTCCCTCTCCAATTCCATGAAGCTCTTCGTCGTTCGTGAGTAATCTATTCATAGGCTCGCTGGGCGGTGATGAGTAGGATGAGATCTATCATGTAATCGAGTTAGTTTTGATGGGGATTGATCCCTAGTATCCACTATGTTCTGAGATTGATGTTGCTACTACTTTGCCATGCTTAATGCTTGTCACTAGGGCCCGAGTGCCATGATTTCAGATCTGAAATTATTATGTTGTCACCAATATATGTGTGTTTTAGATCCGATCTTGCAAGTTGTAGTTACCTACTATGTGTTATGATCCGGCAACCCCGGAGTGACAATAACCGGAACCACTCCCGATGATGGCCATAGTTTGAGGAGTTCATGTGTTCACCAAGTGCTAATGCATTAGTCCGGTTCTTTATTAAAAGGAGAACCTTAGTATCCCGTAGTTTCCTTTTGGACCCCGCTGCCACGGGAGGGATGGACAATAGATGTCATGCAAGTTCTTTTCCCTAAGCACGTATGACGACACACGGAATGCATGCCTACATCACATTGACGAACGGGAGCTAGCCACATATCTCTCCGTGTTATAGTTGTTGCATGATGAATATCATCCAAACAAATCACCGACCCATTGCCTACGAGTTTGTCCTACTACTGCTGTTACTTGTCTTGCTCTGCTGCTACTACTACTGTTGCTACTGATGTTACTTGTCTTGCTCTGCTGCTGCTGCTGCTACTGTTGCTACTGCTGTTACTTGTCTTGCTCTGCTGCTACTGCTATTACTGATGCTACTGTTGTTACTTGTCTTGCTCTGCTGCTACTGTTGCTACTACTGTCGCTTGCTACTGTTGCTACTTGCTACTACCGTCACTACTGCTGTTCCTTGCCACTGCTATTGCTCGTTACACTGCCGTTACTCGCTACTTTGCTTTTACTACTGTGCTTGCAGATACAAATTCAGCTTCTAATACTTGAGAGCATTCTCTCACCTCCCGTCATGCGAATCAACAAATTTGGGTCGAATACTCTACCCTCGAAAACTGCTGCGAACCCACGCGCTGGTGGGCCATCAACAACATTCTTCTAGCTTCATTACTGGGGAGTGCTGTCAGCATTCTTCTGGTGCTGTTGCAGGAGAAGGTTTGTTATCATCAGCATTCGTCTAGCCATCGCCAGAGATTGCAATCAGCATTTTTCTGGTGCCGTTGCCGGGGAGGTATTGCTATATTCTCTGAGTCACTTGGGATTTATATCTGCTGATCACTATGAAGAATCTGAAGGATCCGAAGACCAAAGTCTTGCCCTCAACTACGAGGGGAGGTAAGGAATTGCCATCTAGCTCTGCGCTTGATTCACCTTCAGTTATGAGTAAGTTTGCGACATCACCTCCTGCTAGAAATCTTGATATGTCGCCTGTCCTTGATGATGCTTATGATGCTACTGCTAGAGATGCTATGCTTGATACTATGCCTCATACTGCTAGAGATGCTATGCTTGATACTATGCCTGATGATACTATGTCTGATACTGCTAGAGATGCTATGCTTGATACTGCTTTGCCTGATGATGCTAGAGATGCTATTTTGCCTGATGATGCTATGCTTGATACTGCTAGAGATGCTACTTTGCCTGATGTTCCACCAGGAGTGTTCCTTGATGCTCATATTGCTAGAGTTACTGCCAATGCTCTTGATGCTTCTGAAACTGCCGATACTATTGAGATAGAACCTGCTTTTGCTCCTGCTAGATCTAGCTCTCCTAGATATGAATTGCCTGATATACCTGAGGGTTACGTTATGGAGGGAGAGATAGCTGAGAATTTTCTTGCGTGTAAGGATGCCTACGACGCTGAGAAATTACTTCTCAAGTGGAAGGAAAAATCTCGGGAAGCTAGGATGAAAAATGACCCGAAGTTCGCCACTTCGCCTATCTTTGTCACTGATAAGGATTATGAATTCTCTGTCAACCCTGAGATAATCTCTCTAGTCGAATCTGATCCTTTTAACGGCTATGAGTCTGAGACGGTCATAGACCATCTTGCCAAACTATCCAAAATAGCCAACCTTTTCACTAATGAGGAGAAGATCCGCCACTACTATATCCTTAAGTTGTTTCCTTTCTCTCTAAAGGATGACGCTAAAGTCTGGTTCGCCTCTCTTGCTCCTGGATGTGTGCGTAGTCCCCAGGAGATGGCCTATTACTTCTGTGAGAAATATTTCCCTGCCCATAAGAAGCAAGCTGCCTTGCAGGAAATATACAACTTTGCTCAACTCCAAGAAGAGAGTCTTCCACAAGCTTGGGGGAGGCTCATCCAGCTACAGAATGCTTTGCCTGATCACCCTCTTAAGAAGAACGAGATACTTGATATCCTCTATAACGGACTTACCGATGCCTCTAGAGACCACCTAGATAGTTGTGCCGGTTGTGTTTTTAGGGAACGAACTATAGAACAAGCTGAGACCCTACTGAATAACCTCTTGATCAACGATAATGCTTGGACTATTCCCGAACCACCTCCTAAGCCAACTCCTAAGAAAATAGGTATTCTATTCCTCGGTCCCGGAGATATGCAAGAAGCCAAGAAATCTATGCAAGAGAAAGGCATTAGATCTGAAGATGTCAAAAATCTACCACCTATCGAAGAGATCCATGGTCTCGATAACCCGATACAGGTGGTGGAAGTGAATTCTTTGCGTAGGTTTGATGAGAGTGATATTCCTTTTGATAAACCTGCTAGCCTATGCTTTGATGAATTTGACAACTTTGTTGCCGAACAACAGAGTTTCAATGATTATGTTAGCACACATTTGGAACAAAGTGCTCGTATGCTTAGCCATTTAAGTGCTTGTGTAGATAGAAATGTCAATGATCTGAAGCTTCTGAGTAAACATGCATCTATGATTACTACTCAGGTAGAACAAGTACTTAAAGCTCAGAATGACTTGCTCAATGAATTAAATGACAACTCTGCCAAAGTCATTACTAGAGGAGGCAAAATGACAGGAACCTTTGTATCCTGAAGGTCATCCTAAGAGAATTGATCAAGATTCTCAAGGAATCAATGCTGATACACCTAGTCATACTAAGGAGAAGAAGAAGGATGATAGAAACCTACACGCCAGTTCACCAAATACTGTCACACCTGAAGAACCTAATGATTTTTCTAAGTCTGATGCAGAAACACAATCTGGTGATGAACATGAACCTGGTGACAATATGGACAGTGATGTTCATAATAATGCTCAACCTAGCAATGATGAGGATGTGGAGATTGAACCTATGGCTAATCCTGATAACCCACAACCTAAGAAGTACGATAAGAATGAATTCACTGCTAGGAAGCATGGTAAAGAAAGAGAGACATGGGTTCAGAGACCTATGCCCTTTCCTCCTAAGCCATCCAAGAAAAAGGATGATGAGGATTTTCAGCATTTTGTTGAGATGATAAGACCCGTCTTTCTGCAGATGCGGTTAACTGATATGCTCAAGATGTCTCCGTATGCTAAGTACATGAAAGATATCGTGACTAATAAACGGAAGATACCAGATCTTGAGATCTCCACCATGCTTGCCAATTACACTTTCAAAGGTGGAACTCCTAAGAAACTTGGTGATCCCGGAGTGCCCACTATACCTTGCTCTATTAAAGGAAACTACGTAAGAACTGCCTTATGTGACCTTGGAGCCGGTGTTAGTGTTATGCCACTCTCTCTTTATCGTAGACTTGAGTTGGATAAGTTGACACCCACTGAAATTTCTCTGCAAATGGTCGACAAATCAACTGCTTTCCCTATCGACGTTTGCGAGGATGTGCCTGTTGTGGTTGCTAATACCACTATCTTAACAGACTTTGTTATCTTGGATATTCCCGAGGACGATGCCATGGCTATCATCCTCGGAAGACCCTTTTTAAACACTGCAGGGGCTGTTATAGATTGCAACAAAGGCAATGTCACTTTCCATGTGAACGGTAATGAGCACACAGTGCATTTTCCGAAGAAACGATATCTAGTACATTGCATCAATGCTATCGAAAAGACTTCATCGATTCTAATTGGGAGCTTTGAATGCCCTATTCCTTGTGTCAAGATGAAGTATGATTTGCTTGTTGGGGATATACATATCCCCATTGAGGTGACTTAGTGTCTATTCGAAAATTCTCCGTTCTCTCTTGTGATTCGAGAAGGTTTTGTCATGAGGACTTGATCAACCCCATTGACGGATTTCTTTCGATGACCATGAAACGGATGAATCAAAGAGTCACATACCTCTGTTTTAAGCTTTCATTTTATGTTGCTTAGAATAAAAATGATAGAATTAGTTTAGCTTTTTCTGTTTTCTGTTTTAGCGTCTCTGAGAAAAATACCTTGAAAATAAAAGTTCTCCGATGGTCCTGAAAATTTAGTATGTTTTTTTCTGGAATTTTTGCAAATTTCTGGGCCTCAAAGCTGAACTGAGGCCCTGACCAGTGGGCCACAAGCCCTGCCACCGCCACCTACCCCCCTGGTGGCGGGGTGTAAGCTTGTGGGGCCCACAGGCACCCCCTCCACTCATTCCAGCTCCCATCCTCTTCTTCCACCTCCAAAAAAAATTGTTTCGCAGCTCAAACCCGTGTTCTTGCTCATTTGGCTGTGATTTTCGATCTCCTTGCTCAAAGCACCATTCTCCGAACCGTTTTGGGGAAATTACTCCTTGGTAAGTGACTCCTCCATTGGTCCAGTTAGTTTTTGCTCTAGTGCTTCATCCTTTGCGTATTCTTGCTACCTTGGTGACCCTGTTCTTGAGCTAGAAATGTTGATTTTAATTAGTCCCAAGTAGTTTTAGTGTGTGATACGGTCTCTAGGCACTAGTAGGAGTAGTTGCTACAAGGTGTGGTTGGTCTTCATTCACTTTTTTCTTGAACTTCAAAAATTTCAGCAAAAGGAAATTATGTTCAGGAGGAAGTTTCATGGTGGTTCCTCAAGTAAGAAGGGTCCCCGTCTTTCTTTTCGGGAGCCCGAACCTTTTCAACTAAAGGACGCACCGGTACAACCATGTGAATGGCCTTCCGATGAGTTCATGATCGAAACAGGTTTCAAGGATGAGTTTGATACACTTGTCCACAATGCCGGGTTAGAAGAATTCTTCTCAGATAAATGTGAACAATATGCTATCCTCACTGCCTCTTTCGTGCATAGATTTAAATTCTCAGTTGGCCGTGACTCATCCATACTGTTTGATCTGTACGATAAATCCTATACCGTGGATCTGGAGGATTTCAATAGGATTTGCAAGATACCCGATGGGGGTAGTATTAATGATCCTTCTAAGTCTTCGGTCAGAGACTTTGTCTCCAGTATAACTGTTGGAGAAACCAGAGATATCACGCAAGCCACCATAGGAAGCATCCATTTCCCTGCCTTGCACTACCTTGCCCTCTTCATAGGTAGGTGCATTAACGGCAAGGGTGCACATTGTCACCTATGCGCTTCTGACCTTAGTATCCTTAAGAGCGCAGTAACAGGTGACAGGAGCTTCAATATGGGAGCTATAATAGCAAGGAGGCTGAATAAAAATGACAGTGAGGGGGATTTCTTTGGTGGAGTTTATGCTACATGCTTAGCAAATTTTCTTGGAGTATCCATCCGTCCAGAAGACCCTCCTCTCCGTACAGCCTACCTTGATCGTGTCGCTCTAACACACTACCAGTTCCTTGAGAGAGATCATGGATCCCTCCTATACCGCTTGATATTTAACCGGCAGCGTGTTTTCCATATTACCCTTCCTGCTCCTGCTTTCTTTGTCTTTCAGGTAAAACGAAGATACTACATAACCATAGGAGAGGCAGAGGAGTATGAGAGGGAGGCGGCGGCTGCTTGACTTCGTGAGGCAGCTATTCAGGCAGTGGCTGCAGCACTCCCG
Source organism: Hordeum vulgare subsp. vulgare (assembly GCF_904849725.1). Taxonomy (NCBI): domain Eukaryota; kingdom Viridiplantae; phylum Streptophyta; class Magnoliopsida; order Poales; family Poaceae; genus Hordeum; species Hordeum vulgare. The sequence goes on from NC_058523.1 coordinate 464,259,082, forward strand.
TATAACACCCATTATGACTTTGGGTTTCGCCAGGATCATCCATGGGAGTAGACCAAGCTAGGCCAAAAGCATAAGCTTGGGGGAGTACGTGTTCTCACCAACTTTACATTCATGCTTATGCTTTAACTTTGTTAGCCGGTGTTTACACTTTGCCACTGTATTATCCATGCTAGTTTATTTTCTTTTTCTTGTTTTCTTGTTTTGTGTCCTTTTGAGAAAATCCAAAAAGATTTTTCTTTCTTCTTTTGCTTGTTGGGAGCTTTCCCGTGTAAATAGTTTTCTTTTTTCTTTGTGTCAAGGTAGAAGATATTGGTTACAATGTTTATTGGTTCTTGCATGCTTACCTGTTTAGCTTTCAAAAGAGCCATATTACTTTGTCTTCTCCTTTGTGTTTGCCTGCAGATTCAGCTTAGTCCAATGCGCTTATTATTGTTCACACCGTTCGATCGTGCAAATGAAAGGCAACAATGATGATATATGATGAAGTGTCTGAGACTGAAAAGCTGGTATGAACTCTATCTATTTTGTTTTTGTAAATATGACTAGCTTGTCGACCCAGATTTAGCTTTGTTGTGAGAGAACCATGTTTGCAATGACAACTTAGAGATCATAGTTTCTGATGCCATGCTTATTTAGCTGAGAGCTTATAATGGTTTGTCTTGAATGCCACCAGAGATTTTGAGATGACTATGATGTAGTATGATAGGATGGTATTCTCCTTTGAATGTTTCAAGTGGCTTGACTTGGCGCATGTTCATGCATGTAGTTGAAACAAAATCAACATAGCCTCTATGATGTTCGTGTTCATGGTGATTTATATCCTGTTCATGCTTGCATTCAATGTTAGTCAAACTCATTGCATCTTGATGACTGTTGTCGCTCTCTAGTTGGTCGCTTCCCAGTCTTTTGCTAGCCTTCACTTGTACTAAGAGGAATACTTCTTGTGCATCCACTTCCATAAACCCAAAAGTTTTTCCATGAGAGTCCACCATACCTACCTATTTGTGGTATCTACCTGCCGTTCCAAGTAAATTTGCATGTGCCATTCTCTAAACCTTCAAGAAATAATCTGTTTTGCATGCCCGAACCGCTCATGTGGTGACAGGGGGCTATTGGTATCTTCCATGCTAGGAGTGTTATCCTCGACATGTGTTTATTCACTGTCATTCACGAGAAAGGGACCTGTAATTGGAATGCCCAGTTCCACGCTTAAATCGAAAACATAACTGTAAAACAAGACTCCCCCCCCGGATTGATGTTAGTATGGACGGTACCTGAGGATTCGGCTAGCCGTGGAGTGTTATTGATTGGTGGTGGGGGGAGTTAATACTTTACTTTTCTGTTTGGGAACCGCCTATAGCATGAGTAGTATGGAAGATATTGAGAACTCTTGGTCATTGCGTTGACAATGAAAGCATGCCACCCAAAATTATTATCTCTGTTTTCAAAGCTTGAGCTCTGGCACCTCTGCAAATCAATGCTTCCCTCTGCGAAGGGCCTGTCTATTTATTTTCCTGTTGAGTCATCCTCCTCTTATATAACCATCAATTAGAGAGCACCTCTGTCATTTTTATGCTTTGCTTTTGATTGATATTGAGTATGACTATGACTCGATCTTCTTTGCTATGAATTACAATGTTTAGTCAGCCCTTGATCTTTGAAAGTGCTCTGCATTTATGTTTTGCGGTCTCAGAAAGAGCAAGCGAGATACCATCTATTAATATTGCTTCATGCTTGTTTTGATTGAAGTGTTGGTATTTGAAACTCATTATTATTTGCTCGTTAGCTCATTATGTCATTGATATTAGTTTACCGTGAGACCTTTGTGTCAGTTGCTTATGTGGTTAACTTGTGATCTTGCTGAAATTCTGGTTATGAGTTAGACATAGTTGCAATAACAAGATCAAACAGAGTTTGTCAAAGTTTTTCTTTCTCTCTCATTTTGTCAACTGAGTTGCTTGAGGACAAGCAAGGTTTTAAGCTTGGGGGAGTTGATACGTCTCCATCGTATCTACTTTTCCAAACTCTTTTGCCCTTGTTTTGGACTCTAATTTGCATGATTTGAATGGAACTAACGTGGACTGACGCTGTTTTCAGCAGAATTGCCTTGGTGTTATTTTTGTGCAAAAATCAAAGTTCTCCAAACGTCTTGAAAATTTACGGGGAGCAGTTTTGGAAAATAAGAAAAATATCTGCGCCAAGTTCCACCTCAGGGGGTGGGCCAGTGGGCCACAAGCCCTTGCTCTGCCGCCACCACCCTGGTGGCGGTGGGCAGGCTTGTGGGGCCCACACGGCTCTACCGCCCCCAATTCCAGGTCTATAAGATCCCTTTCGTCCCAGAAAAAAATAAAAATGAGAAGTTTTCGTCGCGTTTTCGATATGGAGGCACCGCCACCACCTGTTCTTCATCTGGAGGGCAGATCTGGAGTCCGTCTTGGGCTCCGGAGAGGGGAAATTGTCGCCATCGTCATCATCAACCTTCTTCCCTCTCCAATTCCATGAAGCTCTTCGTCGTTCGTGAGTAATCTATTTGTAGGCTCGCTGGGCGGTGATGAGTAGGATGAGATCTATCATGTAATCGAGTTAATTTTGATGGGGATTGATCCCTAGTATCCACTATGTTCTGAGATTGATGTTGCTACTACTTTGCCATGCTTAATGCTTGTCACTAGGGCCCGAGTGACATGATTTCAGATATGAAATTATTATGTTGTCACCAATATATGTGTGTTTTAGATCCGCTCTTGCAAGTTGTAGTTACCTACTATGTGTTATGATCCGGCAACCCCGGAGTGAGAATAACCGGAACCACTCCCGGTGATGACCATAGTTTGAGGAGTTCATGTGTTCACCAAGTGCTAATGCGTTGGTACGGTTCTTTATTAAAAGGAGAACCTTAATATCCCGTAGTTTCCTTTTGGACCCCGCTGCCACGGGAGGGATGAACAATAGATGTCATGCAAGTTCTTTTCCCTAAGCACGTATGACGACACACGGAAAGCATGCCTACATCACATTGACGAACGGGAGCTAGCCACATATCTCTCCGTGTTATAGCTGTTGCATGATGAATATCATCCAAACAAATCACCGACCCATTGCCTACGAGTTTGTCCTACTACTGTTGTTATTTATTTTGCTCTGCTGCTGCTACTACTGTTGCTACTGATGTTACTTGTCTTGCTCTGCTGCTACTGCTACTACTGTTGCTACTGCTGTTACTTGTCTTGCTCTGCTGCTGCTGCTACTACTGATGCTACTGCTGTTACTTGTCTTGCTCTGCTGCTACTGTTGCTACTACTGTCGCTTGCTACTGTTGCTACTTGCTACTGCTGTCACTAGTGTTGTTCCTTGCCGCTGTTATTGCTCGTTACACTACCGTTACTCGCTACTTTGTTGTTACTACTGTGCTTGCAGATACTAATCTTTCGGGTGTGGTTGAATCTGACAAATTCAGCTGCTAATACTTGAGAGTATTCTCTCACCTCCCGTCGTGCGAATCAACAAATTTGGGTCGAATACTCTACCCTCGAAAACTGCTGCGAACCCACGCGCTAGTGGGCCGTCAACAACATTCTTCTAGATTCATTACTGGGGAGTGCTATCAGCATTCTTCTGGTGCTGTTGCAGGAGAAGGTTTGTTGTCATCAGCATTCGTCTCGCTATCGCAAGAGATTGCAATCAGCGTGCCAGTGGACCACAAGCCCACAGGCCGAGGCCACCCCCCTAGGCCGCGCCGTGAAGGCTTGTGGGGCCCACGTGGCACCACCGCCCCCAAACTCAGCTATATATCTTCCGTCTCGCCTGGAAAAAAATCAGAGAGAAGGTTTCATCGCGTTTTACGATACGGAGGCGCCGCCACCTCCTGTTCTTCATCTGGAGGGCAGATCTGGAGTCCGTTCGGGGCTCCGGAGAGGGGAAACCGTCGCCATCATCATCATCAACCTTCCTCCATCGACAATTCCATGATGCTCTTCACCGTTCGTGACTAATCTCATCGTAGGCTTGCTGGACGGTGATGAGTTGGATGAGATCTATCATGTGATCGAGTTATTTTTGACGGGGATTGATCCCTAGTATCCACTATGTTCTAGATTGATGTTGCTACTACTTGGCTATGCTTAATGCTTGTCACTAGGGCCCGAGTGCCATGATTCCAGATCTGAACCTATTATGTTGTCGCCAATATATGTGTGTTTTAGATCCTATCTTGCAAGTTGTAGTCACCTACTATGTGTTATGACCCGGCAACCCCGGAGTGACAATAGCCGGAACCACTCCCGGAGATGATCATAGTATGAGGAGTTCATGTATTCACCATGTGTTAATGCGTTGGTCCGGTTCTTTATTAAAAGGAGAACCTTAATATCCCGTAGTTTCCATTAGGACCCCGCTGCCACGGGAGGGATGGACAATAGATGTCATGCAAGTTCTTTTCCCTAAGCACGTATGACTACATACGGAATACATGCCTACATTGGATTGACGAACGAGAGCTAGTTACTTATCTCTCCGTGTTATAACTGTTACATGATGAATCACATCCGTAATACTCATCCATCATCGATCCACTGCCTACGAGTCTTTTACTATTGGTCCTTGCTACGTTACTTTGTCCAGGCTTGTCCCTTGCTACAAAATGGATTGGGCCACTTTGCCACTACTGTTGCTACTGTTGTTACTCTGTTGTTGTTGCTACTGCTGTTCCTTGCTACTTCGATGTTACTTGTTGCAAGACCCTTTCCCGACACCGTTGTTGGGGAAGAATAGTTCCCCGTCCACGTGCAACTTACTGGCGCCATTGATACAACAGTTAGGAATAGTCTGTCGTCAATAGTTATGTTCCTGACACCGTTGCTATCATACTACTTTGCTACTAATACTTTGCTTGTAGACACTAATCTTTCAGGTGTGGTTGAATATGACAAACTCAGCTGCTAATACTTGAGAATATTATTTCGTTTCCCCTTGAGGCGAATCAACGAATTTGGGTCGAATACTCTACCGTCGAAAACTGTTGCAATCCCCTACACTTGTGGGTTATCAGGGTCGTACAACAAAGATTTTTCATGGACTGGCACCTAGACCGTCAAAACCAATTTTTAAAAGATATTTCATTTTCCCGTTGCCCACTATGCTTATATAAAAACATCCTCCACCACCATATATGTCCCATATTTCTACATATGCTCAGCCATGTCCTCCACGGCCATGGTAATCTCATACAGATTAAGGACCCCTAAGAGGGTGATGGCATCACCGTCGGTTCCTGCCATCCCTCGACCTATCACCCCTCCGTTGAACATGCAAGATAGATGAATCAACGTGTACGACAATTCGCCATCACCGCTCAATTATTTATCTCAGCCATTGATTCTATTCTATGCATAGGAAGTTGACTTTTCAGAGCGTTCAAATGAAGCATATTTTTTATAACTGTTAGATCATTCATGCCAGGGTCACGTGGAAGGACCAAATCAAGAAGAATGGAATGAGAAATGTTTACCTTCAACTTATATTGCTGGATCAAGATGTAAAGCATTACTCATCACTTCTTATAACATGTTTTTTAATATACATATTTGACAAACACATTTGTTCCCTAATTATTTTTATGATTCATAAAAGAATATTAGGGAACAAAAATGGAAGCTATAATATACAATAACCAAGCAATTCGCTTCAACACCATGCTACAAAACAACGTGACCTATGACTTCATTCGCATTGGGTTCAACCCCACATAGACACCAGATGGACATTTTTGGTATCTAGCCATGTAGTTTGTAATTACACTAAATGCTAGGAGCAAAGTTGGGATGTCATCGAACAGGATAGCATCGACAATTTTATCCACCGTGCTTCTCATAGTTTGGGGCCATATTCTCGCTACGGGACAAAAGTATCACCGGTGCACCATCTTTAATTTTGTTCTTGCATATTACTCCATACAACTCAGTGTCTCGCTTTGATTAATTTTTGCTCATGTTGTTGTTATTCTTGCCTACGTTGGTAAGATACAACGTCAGTGAGATTCAATATATAGACGCCACATCCCTTTCCTCGAGATGGCCTCGTCAACTTTTGCTATGCGCCATTTAAAATTTGAGATTTTCATGTGCTTCTTTTAATTTTGTTGTTTCAAACATAAACTAACATTTTTTTGTAGATGCCAGATAGTTTTCTTACATGTATGTGAATAGAATGTTGGTCGTCATTTTATCATCTGCAACGCACCTAAAATGTGTTCGAAAAGCTTGTTGTTACTTATGTACAATTAAATTGAAGGCATGAATGCTTGCATACTATGAGGGAGAGCACATTCTTTTTCTCTCCTCACATTAATGATCATGATCATCATCTACAAAGTAGCGGTTGCATACTATTTGAAATTTGTTGCCATTGCATTATTTTCTGTAATATTATGTCATTACTGATAATGATCTTTATCATAGATATCCATGAAGCCAGCCTCATGACGCTTGATGAAATACGTGCATACGTCAATGATATTGTTCATTCTAGGAACAATGGACGTTAGAATTATCTATGTGTACACAAGTGAACATTTCGTCTTTAATATACAAATGTATCAACATTGTGCATGCAACATTTCATTGTCAAGTGTCATGTTTTGAAGTATCAACATATCTATTTTTTTGGTTTAATAATGTATTATATTCAATAAAATATGTATGAAAAAGTTACGGCAGATTTCATTGCCAAGTATGAGTGGAGCCCTTTTAGTAGTATATGTCAATGTATGATACACCTACACCTAGGCAATCCTTCGGTGTACATATTATTTAATAACAAAATTGAAATGTTTGTTTTGGCTGGGATAGAAAAATAAGATATGATGCAATCAGAAGATATAATTTTCCTAAGAAAAAGATAATGCTTGTACAATCAGGAAATCGATCATTCTCATATGCATCAGATAGATAGGAAAGGGAAAGAAAGTTCCTTTTAAAATTTGAGACGTTGTCACCAATTATATTTCTTTTCTTTTCTGGTTTATTCACAAGGCGATTTTGATCAAATTTTGGATGTCGTGACCAAATAATTTCTACTTGGAATCAAACAGTGACTTTAATTAGATCGAGGTCATTATTTGGAAGGCAATGTTAAATCTCCAAAAATTATATGTCAAATAGGACAAAATGTTAAATATATAAACTCCATCGACCTCCTATTTCAGTACCCACCCCAGTTCACATATATTCCATCAGCATTGAAACAATAATTAACTATTTTTATATGAATAATCAGATAATATATTGTCTTCTATATACGTAGAAACGTTATGGTGTTTTGCTATTATTGAACTTTGGTTTTGCTACCATATTGTTGGGTTATTAATTTATTTTGTCGTAATGTCGTCAATAATTTTTTTGTTTGTCTGCCTTCAATGAACAGTGGGGCCCTTTGAAAACTGATACGAGGCTAGTATGCAGGCATGCACATTTTTTTCATGGGTCATGATGCAAGATGATATGAGTCGTCATGGTTTATTGTTTTTCCGAAAATAGGCAAACGTGTGTGCGTGCAACGGATATTTACATCCTTTGGCGGCACCATTGTATTTTGCTATCATTATAAACCATTATTGTTCTTGTTCCTCCACCTCTTTGCCTCTCCTATATACAAATCGGAGTTTGTCGCATCTATCAGTGCCGCATCCAGCTCGTAATGCCCAGAATTACATCCAGTTTCATTGTATTTTATGGGTTGTTTGGTTTGAGCAATAAGTTGCCAAGCCAAAAAATTGTCATTTACTACACACTAGGAATCTATCTGGATGGTAGACAATTATTTGGCTTGCCAATGCTCCATTGATACGTCTCCGTCGTATCTACTTTTCCAAACTTTTTTGCCCTTGTTTTGGACTCTAATTTGCATGATTTGAATGGAACTAACCCGGTTTAACGCTGTTTTCAGCAGAATTGCCATAGTGTTGTTTTTGCGCAGAAATAAAAGTTCTAGCAATGACCTGGAAATTTACGAGGATTTTTTCTGGAATATATAAAAAATACTGGCGCAAGAATCAACCGGAGGAGTGGAGCATGGAGCCCACAAGCCCACCAGGCGCGGCCCCCCCTGGTCGTGCCTAGCAGGCTTGTGGGGCCCACGGAGCTCCACCGCCTCCTACTCCAGCTCTATTTAGTCCCTTTCGTTCGGAAAAAAAATCAAGGAGAAGAGTTCATCGCATTTTACGATACGGAGGCGCCGCCACCTCATGTTCTTCCTCTGGAGGGTAGATGTGGAGTCCGTTTTGACCTTCGGAGAGGGGAGATCGTCGCCATCGTCATCACCAACCTTCCTTCATCACCAATTCCATGATGCTCTTCGCCGTTCGTGAGTAATCTCATCGTAGGCTTGCTGGACGGTGATGGGTTGGATGAGATCTATCATGTAATCGAGTTAGTTTTGATGGGGATTGATCCCTAGTATCCACTATGTTCTGAGATTGATGTTGCTACTACTTTGCCATCCTTAATGCTTGTCACTAGGGCCCGAGTGCCATGATTTTAGATCTGAACCTATTATGTTCTTGCCAATATATGTGTGTTCTTGATCCTGTCTTGCAAGTTGTAGTTACCTACTATGTGTTATGACCCGACAACCCCGGAGTGACAATAGCCAGGACCACTCCCGGAGATGACCATAGTATGAGGAGTTCATGTATTCACTAAGTGCTAATGCTTTGTTCCGGTTCTCTATTAAAAGTTGAACCTTAATATCCCGTAGTTTCCATTAGGACCCCGCTGCCACGGGAGGGATGGACAATAGATGTCATGCAAGTTCTTTTCCCTAAGCACATATGACTACATACGGAATACATGCATACATTACATTGAGGAACTGGAGCTAGTTACATATCTCCCCGTGTTATAACTGTTGCATGATGAATATAATCCGGCATATTTATCCATCACCGATCCAATGCCTACGAGTTTTTCCTATTGGTCCTTGTTACGTTACTTTGCTGCTACTGATGTCACTGCTGCTACTGTTACTTTGTCACTACTGCTATCACTATTGCTACTGGTTACTGTTGCTACTATTGTTATCACACTACTTTGCTACTGATACTTTGTTGCAGGTACTAAGTCTTTCAGGTGTGGTTGAATTGACAACTCAACTGCTAATACTTGAGAATATTCTTTGGCTTCCCCTTGTGTCGAATCAACAAATTTGGGTTGAATACTCTACCCTCGAAAACTGTTGCGATCCCCTATACTTGTGGGTTATTGATACATCTCCGTCGTATCTATTTTTCCGAACTCTTTTGCCCTTGTTTTGGACTCTAATTTGCATGATTTGAATGGAACTAACCCGGACTAACGCTGTTTTCAACAGTATTGCTATGGTGTTGTTTTTGTGCAGAAATAAAAGTTCTCGGAATGACGTGAAAATTTACTTAGAATTTTTCTGGAATTAATGAAAAATACCTGCGCAAAGATCCACCGGAGGAGGTGAGCCAGTGGGCCACAAGCCCAGGAGGCGCGGCCACCCCCCTGGCCGCGTCTACGAGGCTTCTGGGGGCCACGTTGCTCCATCGCCTCCAATCTCAGCTCTATTTAGTCCGTCTCGCCCGGAAAAAAATCAAGGAGAAGGATTCATCGCGTTTTACGATATGGAGGCGCCGCCACCTCCTGTTCTTCATCTGGAGGACAGATCCGGAGTCCGTTCTGGGCTCCGGAGAGGGGAAATCGTCGCCATCGTCATCATCAACCTTCCTTCATCGCTAGTTCCATGATGCTCTTCACCATTCGTGAGTAATCTCATCGTAGGATTGCTGGACGGTGATGAGTTGGATGAGATCTATCATGTAATCGAGTTAGTTTTGACGGGGATTGATCCCTAGTATCCACTATGTTCTGAGATAGATGTTGCTACTACTTTGCCATGCTTAATGCTTGTCACTAGGGCCCGAGTGCCATGATTTCAGATCTGAACCTATTATGTTGTCGCCAATATATGTGTGTTTTAGATCCTATCTTGCAAGTTGTAGTCACCTACTATGTGTTATGACCCGGCAACCCCGGAGTGACAATAGCCGGAACCACTCCCAGAGATGACCATAGTATGAGGAGTTCATGTATTCACCAAGTGTTAATGCGTTGGTCCGGTTCTTTATTAAAAGGAGAACCTTAATATCTCGTAGTTTCCATTAGGACCCCGCTGCCACGGGAGGGATGGACAATAGATGTCATGCAAGTTCTTTTCCCTAAGCACGTATGACTACATACGGAATACATGCCTACATTAGATTGACGAACGGGAGCTAGTTACATATCTCTCCGTGTTATAACTGTTGCATGATGAATCACATCCGGCATAATCATCCATCACCGATCCAATGCCTACGAGTCTTTTACTACTGGTCCTTTCTATGTTACTTTGCCGCTACTGTTACTCTGTTGCTACTGTTGCTACTGCTGCTATCATACTACCTTGCTACTGATACTTTGCTGCAGACACTAAATCTTTCAGGTGTGATTGAATTGACAACTCAACTGCTAATACTTGAGAATACTCTTTCGCTTCCCCTTGAGTTGAATCAATAAATTCGGGTTAAATACTCTACCCTCGAAAACTGTTGCGATCCCCTATACTTGTGGGTTATCAGTTATCAAGACTATTTTCTGGCGTCATTGCCGAGTAGGCATAGCTCCATCTCTGAGTCACTTGGGATTTACGTCTGTTGATGACTATGAGGAATCCGAGAGATCCAAAAACTAAAATCTTGCCCTCAACTACGAGGACAGGTAAGGAACTGCCATCTAGCTCTGCACTTGATTCACCTTCGGTTATGAGTAAGTTTGCAACACCGCCTCCTGCTAGAAATTTTGATGTGTCGCCTGTGCTTGATGATGCTACTTCTGTTGTCCATGATGGTTGTGATGATGCTTTGCTTGATACTACTTTGCCACTAGGTGCATTCTTAGATGCACAAATTGCTAGAGTTGCTGCTAGATGTGATGATACTTCTGAAACTGCTGAGATTATTGAAGTTGAACCTGCTATTTCTCATGTTAGAACTAGCTCTCCTAGATATGAATTGCCTGATATGCCTGAGGGAGAGATAGCTGAGGATTTTCTTGGTTGTAGGGATAGCTATGATGTTGAGAATTTACTATGCAAGTGGAAAGAAAAATCTTTGAACGCTAGGATGAAATACGACCCGAAGTTTGCTACTTCGCCTATCTTTGTGACCGATAAGGATTATGAATTCTGTGTCGACCCTGAGTTAATCACTCTGGTCGAATCTGATCCTTTTCACGGTTATGAGTCTGAAACGGTTGTGGCACATCTTACCAAACTGCACGATATAGCCACCCTATTCACGAGTGAGGAAAAGATCCGCCACTACTATATCCTCAAGTTGTTTCCTTTCTTGCTAAAGGATGATGCTAAGACTTGGTTCACTTCTCTTGCTCCTGGTTGTGTGCGTAGTCCCCAGGATATGATCTACTACTTCTCTGAGAAATATTCCCCTGCCCATAAGAAGCAAGCTGCTTTGCAGGAAATATACAACTTTGCGCAAGTAGAAGAAGAGAGTCTTCCACAAGCTTGGGGGAGGCTCGTCCAGCTACTGGATGCTTTGCCTGATCACCCTCTTAAAAAGAATGAAATACTTGATATCTTCTATAATGGACTAACCGATGCTTCTAAGGACCACCTAGATAGTTGTGCTGGTTATGTTTTTAGGGAAAGAACTGTAGAACAAGCTGAGATCCTATTGAACAATATCTTGTGCAATGAGAATGCTTGGACTATTCCTGAACCACCTCCGAAGCCAACTCCTAAGAAAAGAGGTATCCTATTCCTCAGTCCTGAAGATATGCAAGAAGCTAAGAAATCTATGAAAGAGAAAGGCATTAAATCTGAAGATGTCAAAAATCTACCACCTATCGAAGAGATCCATGGTCTTGATAACCCGATACATGTAGTAGAGGTAAATTCTCTTCGTAGATTCAATGAGAATGATATTCCTTTTGATAAACCTGCTAGCTTATGCCTGGACGAATTTGATAACTTTGTTGCCAAACAACAGAGTTTCAATGATTATGTTAGCAGACAATTGGAACAAAATGCTCGTATGCTTAGTCATTTAAGTGCTTGTGTGGACAGAAACGTCAATGATCTTAAGCTGTTGAGTAAACATGCCTCTATGGATACTACTCAGGTAGAACAAGTACTTAAGGCTCAAAATGACTTGCTCAATGAGTTGAATGACAATTCTGTCAGAGTTATCACTAGAGGCGGTAGAATGACCCAGGAACCTTTGTATCCTGAGGGTCATCCTAAGAGAATTGAACAAAATTCTCAAGGAGTTAGCACCGAGGCACCTAGTCATCCTAGGAAGAAGAAGACAGATGATAGGAACCTGCACGCTAGCAACCCTGTTGCTGTTACACCCGAGAGTCCAAACGATGTCTCTGTTTCTGATGCTGAAACGCAATCTGGTGATGAACATGAGCCTAATGATAATATCGATAGTGATATTCATGATGATGCTCAACCTAGAAATGATAAGGACGTGGAGATTGAACATGTTGATCTTGATAACCCACAGCCTAAGAATAAGAGAGACGATAAGAATGACTTCACTGCTAGGAAGCATGGTAAAGAAAGGGAACCATGGGTTCAGAAACCCATGCCCTTTCGTCCCAAACCATCCAAGAAAAAGGATGATGAGGATTTTGAGTGATTCGTTGATATGATTAGACCTGTCTTTCTGCAAATGTGTTTGACATATTTGCTCAAAATGTCTCCCTATGCCAAGTACATGAAGGATATTATGACTAATAAGAGGAGGATACCTGAGGTTGAGATTTCCATCATGCTCGCTAATTATACCTTCAAGGGTGGAACTCCTAAGAAACTAGGTGATCCCGGAGTGGCCACTATACCTTGCTCCATTAAAGGCAACTACGTTAGAACTGCTTTATGCGACTTTGAAGCCGGTGTTAGTTTGTCGGTGAATACTCACAACATATGCCATAGGTAGGCTAAAGTCGGTGAGAACCGAAGGGACAAAGGTGGGCGCTGGGAACGAGGTTGGTAGATGCATGGGACGCACGATGTACCCAGGTTCAGGGCTCTCCGTAGAGATAATACCCCTAATCCTGCCGGAGTGTTTGATGTATAAGAACAGAGTACAATGTCGCTCTTGGAGCTGTGTTTGGAGGAGGTAGAGGGGAGCAGCCGGCTCGTCTCTACCTCTCTCTCTGAGGTTGGTGAGGGTGTAGTGTTGAATGACTGGTGAATGATCGACCCCTTTGCATGGGGGGCGACCGGGGGGTTTTATAGACGAACCGCCGGCCTACAATATGGATAAAGGGTACAAGCGTGGGACCTGGCTGGCTGCCGGCTAGCCAGGGGCCCACAAGGGTCTTGTCATGTCGATGAGGGGCCCGCCGGCTGCATGGTCTCGATTGCCTGTGGGACCCGCCGGCTGGCCAATGAGGCTCTCGCGTAAGGTTGACGCTGAGCACGCGTTGTACGTCAAGCGTCGCCCCGCGAGATTCTTCATGGGCAGGTTGTACGACCACCTCCACTGTTCCCCACGCCGAGTGCAGTAATGGAGTGGGAGTGGGACGATCGGACACTATGCTAGGTGATGGATCAAAGCCGGGGTAGGTCAGCGGCGTGGCCGCTGACGCTCGTACCTGCCGGATGCCCTGATCCTGTACCTTTGCTGACACGTAGCTACCTTTAATCGTGAGGTCTCTTCCGGACCTATGATCTGATGTGACTTGTGACCCTCGGCCGGCTAGCCTGCTTGGCCAGCCGGCTTGAGGGTGGCCGCCTCCTCCCCAGTCTAGCTGGCGGGACCAGGCCGGCTCTGAAGGGGAGGCCGCCTGGATTCTAGACGGCAGGGGTTGCCTGGCCGGCCGGAAAGGTGGCCGCCTCGTCCTCTAGCCGGCAGGTGGTGCCTAGCCGGCCAGAAGACTTGGGCCTTGGGAATCTTCATAATTCCATGTCCGTTGGGCCGGAAATTAAGGAATAGGCTTGATGAGCCTACCCCGGGGTTATCCCCCTGACAGTAGCCCCCGAAGCTGGCGAGGTCTGCCGCCTCCGGGCGGGCGGCCTCACCGGCTTGTTGATTTGTGTGGATATTTTGTCCGCTATTCGCGGTGAAGGACGCCGGCTTCGAGACCGGGTGGCTTCGAAGCGACGCCTCGGTCTAGTCGTAACTTGTTCAGAGAACGCCACGTGCCAAGCCCCGCCTGGCATAATGATGGCGATTACTGCTGACGGGGCCGGGCCTGGGCCCCAGGTCCCGCCACGACTCCCCCTCGGCCTCCGCGTGGGAGATCCTGTGCGGATTTACTCCGCGGCGGTTGGGCTTAGGGGAGCGTTACCGCCCGTAATACACGGGATTAATGGGGCCCGGCGCGCATCGGATCCCCTCCCCACGATGCTTCGTGGGGGTTTAAATGGGACGCGAGGGTTCCGAGGAAGCCATTCGCCCCCTCTTCTCGCCCTGCATCCGCGCTCTCTTCCTCCCTGCGTCCTGAGAAGAAGAGCTCGCGTCCTTCGTCTTCTTCATCCTTGCCGTTGTGGCATCGTCGACCGCTTCGAGCTCTCGCCACCCGCAGCCATGGTCGGCGGTTCTTCCTCGAAGAAGTCGTCGATGCAGCAGGCGTCCTCGCAGGGGGCCTGGTTGGGCAGCGACGTCGACGAGGGGCACATCGAGGCGCTTCGTCACCATCGACTGCTGCCCCCGGCCTCCCAAGTGTCGGTGCGCCTTCCCAGCTCCGAGACCGCTCCCGCACCCGCCGCGGGAGAGGTTGTGGTCTTCGTCGAGCACTTCTACCGGGGCTTCGGGCTCCCGGCTAGCTCCTTCTTCACCGAATGGCTCCAATTCTTCGGCCTGCAGCCGCATCATCTGGCGCCGAACGCCATACTGTAGCTGGCTGCCTTCGTGGTCCTGTGCGAGGGCTTCGTGGAGATCGAGCCTCGCGTCGATCTGTGGCGCAGCCTATTCTTCTTTAAGCAGCAGTACATCGCCATGGAGAAATCCGAGGTGGAGAAGCTTCGGGGGCCGCGCCCCATGACGCCGTGCGGGGGCGCGCTGGTGCACCATCGCCTGAGGTCCGGCTTCCCCCAGATGCCACTGCAAGACTCCATCATGCATTGGCAGAAGGGTTTCTTCTACGTGAAGAGCGCCGACCCGGCCCAGGACGCCCTCAACATGCCCCGGTTCGCCATTGCTCCTCTGACGCGGCGGAACTGGGATGCGAAGACCCCCAGGCCGCATCCTGAGGTGGCGCTTATCTGTGCCCACCTCGAGATCTTGGGGAAGAGCGGCCTCCTCGACCGCGACCTTCTCGCCACCATGGTGGTCCGCTCGATTCTGCCTCTGCAGAGGCGGCCGCATCTGGTCTGCTAGATGAGCGGCCGGCTTGATCCGTGTCGGCTGTCCACCAAGAGGTTTACCCCGGGCGCTGTAGCGCGAAGGGTGAACCTGATCTCCACCGCCCGCATGGATGAGGGCGGGGAATGGACATGGGGATGTCCCCGTTCAACCGGGCTCACCCGCCTCCGATGGTAGCTTTACTCCACTCTTCTCTGCTGTTTTGTTTCGGAGCCGGTGGCGCTGCTGAGCCTTTGGTTGAATTCCTTTTTTGTAGATGTTCGAGACCCTGCAGGGGTCCCTCCGTCAGCCTGCTCCCTATGTGGAGGTGTCCGACGCCTCCGAGATGGAGGACGAGGGCGCGATGGAGCCCCGCTTAGACTCCTCCACCGGCTCGGAAGATCCCCTGGAGTCGGAAGGGACCGAGCCGTCTGGTGAGTACACGCGGCACGCCGTAGCAGACTGGACGGACGACGATGAGGTAGCCTCATTCTATTCTGATGCAGCCTTCGAGGAAGACTCCGATGAGGTGGAGGAGGTCACCAGCCCACTACTGACGCGTGGCCGGCATCAAGGTGGCGGAGCGACCACTGCTGACGAGGCAGCCGGGAAGAAGGGCAAGGGTGCCACAGCTTCCCGGCCGGCCTCTAAGCGGCCGGCGCCGAGTCCTCCAGCCGGGCAGCGAGCAGGCGGTGCCAAGAGGCGCCGTGGCGGTGGCCGGAGGCAGGTCCTTGTAGTTGCGGGGTACAGTTTCCTCCTCTTTTCCTTTGCCCATCTTGGGATGAGCTTTGTTCCTTAGGAGCTTTGCTTGACAGGGAGGCGGAGGATGCGGATGAAGACACCGCCTCCGCAGCCGAACGGGCCGGCTGGGCAGCGGCTGATGCTGCCGAGAGGGAGCTCGAGATAGAGTCCAAGCGCCGGTGGGACACGACTGCGGGGAAGGCCGCCGTGGGCCAGCCTCGCCCCAGCCGGGTCGAGAGGCCGGCGGAGAACGTGCGAAGGCTAGACATGACCCCTCCGCACATGCCCGTGCGGAGGAGCCAGCTAGCGAGGCCGCCTCCAGGCCGGCCCCAAGGGCCGAGGGGGCCCAGCCATCTGAAACGGCAGCCTCGGAGCAGGTGGACCTGGAGACGATCCCTGATTCTCCCAGGGCCGAGGCGGCTCCTGACGCGCTGGCGCTGGACCTGACAGCGCCGGACACGGCCTCTGACGCCCCAGGGGCGACCATGGATGCGCCGGACGCGGCCCATCCGCCTCCTGCGGGGGAGGTAGCGCCGGTCGGGACGGCGCCCGAGCCGGCTGTCGAGCCGGCACCAGGAGCCGGCGCCATCGTCGTTCCCCAGCACGGCCCTGTTGCGCCAAGGGCCGGGGGCCGGGCAGGGAGCCGACCTATGAAGACATGGCGGGCGACGAACTTGGCCCGCCTGCGACTGCCCGCCGGCACCGTTCTTTCCGGCGTACCGGAGCTGGTGACGATGTTTACCAGTAGCCGGTCGAAGGTGGAGCAGTCGGCCCGCGTGGTATGCGGCGACATGGAGCGCCTGGAAGCCCGCACCCAGGTGGGCCTTCTTTGGTTTTTTGTACTTTTTCCTCTTCTCTTGGCGTTAGTGGGGCGTGACAGCGCACCCACTGGGTGTAGCCCCCGAGAATCGTGCGGGTTGATTGCCAACCGGTCCGAATCTCTTGGAGGCCTTTTTCCCTGCACAGTTTTCTTTAGTGGGGGCGCGCAAGCGCACCCACTGGGTGTAGCCCCCGAGAATCGGGCTGGTTAGGCTTTTAACCAGGTCGAATCTTAATCCTGTTCCCTTTCTCTCCCCTTTGGCAGGCGCTTTACGATGCTCAGGTACAGGCGTACAACGAGCTACGAGACCAGCACCTGGGGGCTGATAGCCGGATTGCCGAGCTTGAAGCTTGGCTGGATGAGGTTGCCGCGGAGCATGGTGCCCTGCGCAACGCCGGCGGCCGGCTCCAAGAGCAGTTGGACTTTCTTCAGGCGGAGAAGAAGGAGCTCGAGGCGGCTGGTCGGGTCGAGTTGGAGCGTGTGCGGGCCACGCTGCAGGAGAAGGAGGCCTCCTACTCTGCCGACGTGGACCGCCTCGCGTAGCTTCACCTCAAGGAGGTGGACCTCAAGGACGCCGCCTTGAGGGAGAAGGATGAAGCCCTTGTCCATAAGCACACGCAGCTGGCCAAGGCTCTGGAGTCTGCGGCGACCCTCCAGGAGGAAGTCGCCCGCCTTACTCATGCGAGTAAGGTGCGGGAGGGCGAGGTCCTCGAGGTCTCTCATGAGACCGATGGCACCTTCCATCGTGGGTCTCTTTTCCTTGTTTTGTGTTTGTTCTTTTTGCCGTCTCCTCCTCTTGTTGTGTTCTTACGTCCTGGTTGCCGTTACTCCAAATCTCTTCCCCGAGACCCAGATCGCAGCAGACACCGCCGTTGAGGTGTGCCGTGAGGAGCGCCGTGCGGCCGGGCAGGAGGTAGACACTACCTCCGGCTGGAGTGTGGAGGAGATCGGGGTGGGCCTTCGGGCCCGCCTGCACGCCCTGGGCGAGTCTGTGGCTCAGCTCTAGGTTGCAGGTTCGTCGATGGTGGCGGCCTTGTGGCCGGAGGCCGTGGAGCCGGCTCGCCCGCTGGCTTGCAGTGGGTGGAGAACGCCTGGATGCCTGGCGTGCCTCCGCAGCGCGGTCTGGGGCTTATATGGCCCTACGGTTGGCCAAGTCATGGTATCGGAACCTGAACTTGGGCAAGCTGGCTGCCCAGCGCGACGGCTCGGAGGCGGAGCTGCAGGGCATGGAGGAGGAGCTCCGCGTGAGAGCCAGCGCTGTCGCCGAGTACGTAGCCTGGGACGACTTTGTTTTGGAGCGGGGTGAAGATGGCGGTGTGATCGCTGAAGATCTGCACGGCCTCCAGCCCTATGATGCCGACGGCAGCTCTGACGAAGTGGTCCGGGCTGCGGAATCTGCTGCTGCCTCCAACGGTGCGGCGTATGCCGACTCCGGGGTTGGCGGAGCCGGGGGCCTCAGCGGGGGAGACGGCGCAACCACCTCGGGAGGAGCCAGAGGCGGTGATGCTACCACGTCAAGAGCAGCGGCCGAGACGACCAAGAGGCCGCTATCCCGTAACCGGTGTCCTTCTGTGTTTTTGGTTCTCCCCCCGGAGGGATGTAACGAACGTGGGCCGTGGGCAAATGCTTTTGTGAATGTATATATTCAGCATTATATTCGTCACCAAGCGTGTTGTCTTATGATCCTGTCTTTTGATTCCTGGTTGACTTCTCTTATCCGAAGCCATCAAGACATAAAGAACAAGACATAAGCCAATCAGAGGCCGGCTTGAATGAGCCAACTCGAGCCGGTCGTCCCAAGTGTAGCCGGACTTTGCATGTATTCGACCTGACCTGGCGTCACCTCACAAACTAGGCGACCGGAGCCAGCCCGCAGGTTCGTACAAGGGACCAGGGATCAGCCGGTACACTATGTGTCCATTTACAAGGGTGGACCATCCGAGCGGCTAGCAAGCCCCCGAGCTTGTTTGAAGCCAGCAAGGGGCATGCGCTGCGTAGCCTCCGAGCTTGATTTAAGCCAGCAAGAGGTTGTACGCGGTGTAGCCCCCGAGCTTAATGAAGCGTGTCAAAGGGCATACACTGAGTGAAAACTCTCAATAAAAAGGAACATGAAGCATGCTCTTTTTATCGCATTTGTTGTTCCCTGAAGAGGGAGGAAAATGCATGTGCATGCTCTTTCCTTTGCTTGACTTTTGTCTTCTAGTAGTACAATGGGCGAAGCAACGCCGGCTTCGTGAATGAGATCGTATATACGATCGAGCCAGCCCGAGCCGGCGACCCAAGTGTAGCCGAACTTTGCATGTATTCGACCTTACCCGGTGTCTCCTCGCGAACCAAGCGACCGGAGCCAGCCCGCAGGTTCGTTCGAGGGGCCAGGGATCAGCCGATACACTATGTGTCCATTTACAAGGGTGGGCCGTCCGAGCGGCTAGCGAGCCCTCGAGCTTGTTAAAGCCAGCAAGGGGCATGCGACTGAGTGAGAACTCTCAATAAAAAGAAACATGAAGCATGCTCTTTTTATCGCATTTGTTGTTCCCTGAAGAGGGAGAAAGATACAAGTGCATGCTCTTTCCTTTGCTTGACTTCTCCTTTTTAGCAATAGAACGGGCGAAGCAACGCCGCGTTCCATGGACGCTCCGTTTCTTGGTCGGAGTCGTCCCTCTTGCGCTTCCTTGGCTTCTGGGCATCAATCAGGTAGTAAGCGTTGTTGTGCAGCGCCCTGCTGATGATGAAGGGCCCCTCCCAGGGGGATGAGAGCTTGTGCTGGCCGGTAGTGCGCTGGATTCTTCTGAGGACCAAGTCTCCCTCCCTGAAAGAGAGAGGTCTGATCTTTTTGCTATGGTAGTACCTCAGCTTCTGTTGGTAAATAGTCGTCCGGCTAAAAGCCAAGTCCCTTGCTTCTTCGAGGAGATCCACACCGTCTTCTTTGACCTCCTTCGCCTCCGTTTCTGTGTATAGGGTGACCCGAGGCGAGTCGAACTCGACATCCGTGGGAACAATAGCCTCAGACCCATATACCAGAAAGAAAGGAGTGAAGTCGGTCGACCGGTTGGGCGTGGTGCGGAGGCTCCATAGCACGGCCGACAGTTCTTCAATCCAGCAGTCGGCTGACCTAACCAGCGGCGCCACCAGTCTTGGCTTGATGCCGGCTAGGATCAGGCTGTTGGCCCTCTCTGCTTGGCCGTTTGACTGAGGGTGTGCCACTGAATCCAAGTCGAGCCGGATGCCTACCTTGGAACAGTAGAGTGCCAGGGCGCCCTTGGCGAAGTTGGTGCCATTGTCGGTAATGATGCTGTAGAGAACGCCATATCGGACAGAGATGTCTGTGATGAACCTGACAGGGGTGGGGCCATCAAGCTTCTTGATGGGTCCGACTTCGATCCACTTGGTGAATTTGTCGACGGCTACCAGAAGATGCGTCATCCCTCCGCGAGCTGTTTTGAAGGGCCCAACCATGTCCAGTCCCCAGACGGCGAATGGCCATGATAAGGGAATAGTTTTGAGCGCCGAAGGCGGCATGTGGCTTTGTGCGCTGAAGCGTTGGCAGCCTTCACATTTGTCCACTAGATCCACGGCCTCCTCGAGGGCCGTGGGCCAGTAGAATCCATGGTGGAATGCTTTGGCCACCAGGGTTCTGGAGGCGGCGTGATGCCCACACTCCCCCTGGTGGATGTCTCTGAGGATCTCCTGCCCTTTTTATGATTCGACGCAGCGCTGGAACACGTCGGTTGTGCTGCGTCGCACCAGTTCACGATTGATGATGGCGGCGGCGGATCTGCGCTGGATCTGTCTCACCTCTGCCTCGTTCTGAGGAAGTTCGCCATGAAGAAGGAAGGCCAGAATGGCTTGAGCCCATGATGGAGCCGACACAAGGGTCGCCTGTGCTTCGTCTTGACTGTTGGAGGCTTCTGCAGCCCCCGAGCTTGATGGTGTCTCTGGTGCTACTCCCGCAGCCGACTCACCGTCTACCTCCATGGCGTCCACCCACTCGGAGGATTCGAGCCCGGGTAAAGCCGGGGTTGTTGTTGTAGCTGGTGCCGCTATTGGAGTTGGTTGGACCAATGGAGCAGGAATGGGATCCGAAGCCGGAGTAATTGGTGGAGCTGACAGCGCTTGCACCGTGGACTCAGTCGGTGCCGCATTTGGAGCCGGTGCCGCCAGTGCAGCCGGCGTGGGGTCCGCAGCCGGCGTAACTGGCGGAGCCGGCGGCGCTTGTATCGTAGAGTCGGACGGTACAAAGATTGATGCCGACTCGGGAGACGGCTTGATAGACGGTTTGTGGAGTTGCTCGAGGGAGACGCCGGCTGGAATGGCCTGTCTCGTGGAGCCGATTTTCGCAAGTGTATCGGCCGCCTCATTTTCTGCCCTGGGAACATGGTGGAACTCACAGCCTTCGAAGGGGCCGCTGAGCTGCTGGATGAGGAAGCAGTAGCTCGCCATGTTGGCGTCCCTGGCGTCCCATTTGCCAAAGACCTGCTGCACCACCAAGTCTGAATCGCCGAAGCATATGAGCCGCCGGATGCCGATCTCCTTGGCAAGCCGGAGGCCATGAGCCAGTGCTTCGTACTCGGCGACGTTGTTGGAGGCGGCGAAATGGATCTGGAGAGCGTACTTGAGCTGGTCCCCTTTCAGAGACGTCAAGATGATGCCGGCTCCCAGCCCTGTCCGCATCTTCGAGCCGTCGAAGTGCATCCGCCAATGCGTGGAGTCTGGAGGCGGTGGCTCGAACTGGGTCTCGGCCCAGTCGACTAAGAAGTCGGCCACCACCTGTGATTTGATGGCGGTGCGAGGCTCGTATCGAATATGATGGTCCGCCATGGCGATGGACCATTTGGCAATTCTGCTTGTGGCATCACAGTTACCCATGATCTCTGAAAGCGGAGCAGTGGTCACCAAAGTGATGGCATGCTCTTGGAAGTATTGCTTCAATTTCTTTGCAGCAAGGTAAACACCATAACACATTTTCTAATAATGAGGGTAGTTCTTCTTAGAGGCGGACAAGACCTCACTAAGGTAGTAGACAGGGCGCTGCACTAGCAGGGCCTTGCCTTCCTCTTTACGCTGAACTACCAGCACTACGCTGACCACGCGAGTGGTCGCCGCGATGTATATGAGTATGGGTTCCCTTTCAGATGGGGCTGCCAAGATTGGCAGGCTCGAGATTACCTGCTTGAGGTCGTGGAAGGCTTCGTCCGCCTGGTCGTTCCACTCGAACTTTGTCGTCTTCTTCATGAGCTGGTAGAGTGTAAGGGCCTTCTCGCCAAGCCGGCTGACGAACCGGCTGAGGGATGCCAAGTAGCCGGCGAACTTCTGGACGTCAAGGATTCGAGCCGGCCGCACCATCCGCTCGATGGTGCTGATCTTCTCAGGGTTCGCTTCGATGCCGCGGGCCGACATGAAGAACCCCAAGAGTTTGCCGCCTGGGACCCCGAAGACGCACTTCTCAGGGTTGAGTCGGATCTTGTATTCGCGCATATTGGCGAATGTCTCCCGTAGGTCGTCGAGGAGGCTGAAGTGCTGCTTCGTCTTGACGACGATGTCATCCACATAGACGTGGATGTTTCTGCCAATCTGTGGCAGTTGGCACTGCTGCATGCAGCGTTGGAATGTCGCACCTGCGTTCTTCAGACCGAACGTCATAGTGGTGTTGCAGTAGGCCCCGAAGGGCGTGATGAAGGAGGTCTTCAGGCGATCAGCTGGATCCAGCTTGATTTGATGGTAGCCTGAATAAGCATACAGAAACGACAGCAGTTCGCAGCCTGTAGTGGAGTCGATCACTTGATCTATCCTAGGCAACGCGAAAGGGTCTTTCGGACAGGCCTTATTCAGGCTAGTGTAGTCGATACACATTCGCCATGTGTTGTTCTTCTTCAGCACCAGGACTGGGTTAGCCAGCCAGTCCGGGTGGAAAACCTCCATGATGAAGCCGGCTTTAAGGAGCCGGGTGATCTCTTCTCCGATTGTGCGCCGCTTCCCCTCGGCGAAGCGACGCAAAGGTTGTTTCACCGGCTTTGCATCCGATCACACGTGAAGTTTCTGCTCGGCGTACTTCCTTGGAACACCCGGCATGTACTTGGGGGACCATGCAAAGATCTCTCGATTCTCACGGAGGAAGTCGACGAGCTCGCCTTCCTATTTGGGCTGAGGCCAGCCCCGATGGTGACGCACTGCCTCAGGTTGGCAGGGTCGAGTGGGACCTGCTTGGTCTCTTTAGCCGGCTTGAAAGAGCCCTCGCCAGCCGATTGGGACGGAGGAGAAGGAATCGCTGGCTGCTCAGTAGCCTGGGCCACGAGCCGGTCGATCTGCCGCTTCTCCTCAGCAATCACCAAGGCGTCGGCGAGGTGGCTGCTATCTTGGGCACACTCGAGCGACTTCTTGTAGTCGCCAACAACAGTGATGATGCCCTTGGGACCCGGCATCTTCATCTTCAGGTAGGCGTAATGTGGAATAGCCATGAACTTGGCCAGAGCCGGTCTTCCCAGCAGCGCGTGGTACGGGCTACTGAGGTCCACTACCTCGAACCATATGGACTCTCGACGGAAGTGGGCCTTGTCGCCGAAGAGGACGTCCAGCTGGATCTTGCCGATGGGCGAGCAGGACTGCCCAGGCACGATGCCATGGAAGACAGTGCTGGTTGGCAGGATGACCGTCTCCTTGAGCCCGAGCTTGAGGAGCGTGTCGAGGTAGAGGATGTTGATGTTGCTGCCACCGTCGACCAGCACCCAGGAGAATCGGCAGGTGAGCCTTTTGGAGGCGAAGGTGGGGTCGAGGACGAGTGCGTATGATCCCGGGTTGGGCATCACCGCAGGATGGTCCACCCGGCTCCATGTGATTTGTTTGTCAGACCAATACATGTACTGGGGAACCGGGGGGACAGTGGCGTTTACCTCGCGCCGTCGTTGGCGCAGGCTGTGCTTGTCGTCGCCTTCGCTGGTGAAGACGACGAACGCTCCGTCTTGATGAGGATAGTCGTCTGGGTGATGACCGTCATCGCGAGGCGGCGGTGGCGGAGGCGGAGCATGGTTTCGAGTCGGTGCACGGGGCGCCGCCTGCGCAACCGGAGGAGCCGGCACACCCTCCCCTTGCGACAGTCGGCGTGCGATGCTACACTATCGAAGGGTATGGGTAGACGACATCACCCCAGAATGTATCTTGCAGGGGGCGTCGAGCAGCTGCTCGAGGGACTGCCTGGGCAGCCAGTTAGGGTTGCTCCGGTTGGGACGCTTTCATGGAGGGCCGGCTTGAGAAGCCGACGCCTCGCCCTCCACATTGGCCACCATCTTGCTGTTGGAGCGGGGATCCATCTGATCCGCCTTGCGCTTGTAGTTGTTCTGGCCACCTCGGTTGTCCCCAGCCGGCTTGGGAGTAGCCGGTGTAGGCACAACCTTGTCCGAGGCGGTCACCTTGATGCGCATTGCGGAATCGGCCGTGGCGTACTTGTCCGCCTTGGCCATGAGCATCCCCAAAGAGATGGGCTCGTGGCACATGAGTTTGTGCTTGAGGAGGGTGCCGTCTTGGCAACCGTCAATGAAATACTGGATGGCTTGTACCTCATGCACCCCCTCGCAGGAGTTGCGGAGCTCAGTCCACCAGGTGATGTAGTCGCGAAGGGGTTCATCGGCCTTCTGGATGCACATGGCCAGCTCGCGGGGCCGGCCAGGGCGCTTGTAGGTGCCTATGAAGTTGCGGACGAACGCCTCCTCGAAGTCCACCCAGGAGTTGATGCTGCCGGCCGGGAGGCTGTTAAGCCAAGTCCGAGCCGAGCTGGCCAACATGAGTGGCACGTAGCGAACTGCTACGCGCTTGTTTCCCCTGGCGATGCCTACGACCGTGGTATAATCAATCAGTCAGTCTTCTGGCTTGGCCGTGCCGTTGTATTTTGGCGTATCCCGAGGTAGAGTGAAACCTTGGGGGAACGGCTCCCCTCGGATCCGGGGGCCGAAGCATGCCGGACCGACGGGTCCGTCTTCCTCTAGGAGGGCTGACTGGGCCAGGGCGATGATACGCCGGCGAGCGTCCCGCTCATCCTGGGTGGCGTGGGCGCCAACCCCGGTGGCGAGAGGGGAGGCGCCTCGTGAGCCGGAGACGTGAGTTCTTCGCGGGGGAAGAACCTCACCCTCCGAATCGCCCTCGTCGCCTCCACGACGCAAGCCTGAAGTGTGCTCGCTCTAGCGCTGAGAGCGCCGGTCTTGGCTTCCCTCGCCCCTCCAGCCGGAAGGGCGATGCGAGGAAGATCCTTCTGCGTGGTGCTGGCCACTAGGGTTGCGGCGAGCCCCCGAGTTTGGTCCCGGGGACTCCGATTGAGCCTGACCGGGGTCAAACCGAGCGTGTTGCTAGTTGGCGGCGTCAAGGAGATCCTTGACACGCTTCTCCTGGAAGGCGCGCTCCTCACCTTCCAGGCTTGCCATCTCCTCCATGGCTGTCTGCGCCGCTCGCATGTTGGCCGCAGGAGTCTCGTAGGTGGGCAGATCACCGCCTAGAACCTCGGCGATGAACCGGCCGCGTCTGCGGACCGATCCAAGCCGGCTAGGGGCCTCGGAAATCGGAGTGAGACCGTAAGCGGACTTATACTCGCGCCGCGTAGCCTCCAACCGACGTTTCGCCGAAGCTACGGCGATGCCCTCCTCCAAGATGCGCTTGCGAGCCTCCTCCAGCGAGGCCCGAGCGTCAGTAGGGTCGGCGGAAGCGGTGACGGGTGTCTTCAGGCCGGTGATGGTGTCCCGAAGAGTGTCAGCGGTGGCCGCAGCGGGCTCGCCAGCGCCTGCGGAGGCCTTGCCGGGAGCCGTGCTGGTGCTAGCGTCGATAACCATCACCTCCACGGCGTTGGAGATGGCAGCAACGTGGTACGGGGTGAAGAACCCCACCGACGGCAGGGGGCCGTCGAAGATGAGGATGTTGCTGGGATAGACGTCGTGGGCAGGCATCTCAGCGATAGAGAGCCTGCTGAAGCTGGCGCAGAGCGCCTCAACGTCGAAGTCCTCGCCGAAATAGCACGGGCCGTCGTAGAGATGAAGGTCGCTGAAGAGAACGTTGAGGTTCTCCATAGCAGCGACGACAACACTAGGGAGCGCCTCGTCATCAGAATCTCCGTCCGAATCCGCATGGCGTACGGGGACATCGATCATCATGGGTGTTGCCTCATTGAAAGCGGGCTCCACGGGCATGCAAACTGATCCTGACGCGTTGCATCCGGTGGTGTAGGTGCGGGGCCCCGCCCAGCGCGTAAAGCGAGCCGATGCCGCGATCGGCCCCACGGTGGGCGCCAAATGTCGGTGAATACTCACAACATATGCCATAGGTAGGCTAAAGTCGGTGAGAACCGAAGGGACAAAGGTGGGCGCTGGGAACGAGGTTGGTACACGCATGGGACGCACGATGTACCCAGGTTCAGGGCTCTCCGTAGAGATAATACCCCTAATCCTGTCGGAGTGTTTGATGTATAAGAACAGAGTACAATGTCGCTCCTAGAGCTGTGTTGGGAGGAGGAAGAGGGGAGCAGCCGGCTCGTCTCTACCTCTCTCTCTGTGGTTGGTGAGGGTGTAGTGTTGAATGACTGGTGAATGATCGCCCCCCTTGCATGGGGGGCGACCACGGGGTTTTATAGACGAACCTGCCGGCCTACAATATGGATAAAGGGTACAAGCATGGGACCCGGCTGGCTGCTTCGCCGGCTAGCCAGGGGCCCAAAAGGGTCTTGTCTTGTCGATGAGGGGCCCGCCGGCTGGATGGTCTCGATTGCCTGTGGGACCCGCCGGCTGGCCAATGAGGCTCTCGCGTAAGGTTGACGTTGAGCGCGCGCTGTACGTCAAGCGTCGCCCCGCGAGATTCTTCATGGGCAGGTTGTACGACCGCCTCCACTGTTCCCCACGCCGAGTGCAGTAATGGAGTGGGAGTGGGATGATCCGACACTATGCTAGGTGATGGATCAGAGCCGGGGTAGGTCAGCGGCGTGGCCGCCGACGCTTGTACCTGTCGGACGCCCTGATCCTGTACCTTTGTTGACGCGTAGCTACCTTTAATCGTGAGGTCTCTTCATGACCTACGATCTGATGTGACTTGTGACCCTCGGCCGGCTAGCCTGCTTGGCCAGCCGGCTTGAGGGTGGCCGCCTCCTCCCCAGTCCGGCTGGCGGGACCAGGCCGGCTCTGAAGGGGAGGCCGCCTGGATTCTAGCCGGCAGGGATTGCCTGGCCGGCCGGAAAGGTGGCCGCCTCGTCCTCTAGCCGGCAGGTGGTGCCTAGCCGGCCAGAAGACTTAGGCCTTGGGAATCTTCATACGTCCATGTCCGTTGGGCCGGAAATGAAGGAATAGGCTTGATGAGCCTACCCTGGGGTTATCCCCCCGAAATAGTGTCATGCCTCTCTCCCTTTATCGTAGACTTGAACTGGATAAGTTGACACCCACTGAAATCTCTCTGCAAATGGCCGACAAATCAACTGCTTTCCCTATCGGCATTTGCGAGGATGTTCCTATTGTGGTTGCTAACGTTACTATCTTAACAGACTTTGTTATTCTGGATATTCCCGAGGATGATGCCATGGCGGTCATCCTTGGAAGACCCTTTTTAAACTCTGCAGGGGCTGTTATTGATTGCAACAAAGGCAATGTCACTTTCCATGTCAACGGTAATGAGCATACGGTGCACTTTTCGAAGAAACAATATCGAGTACATTGCATCAATGCTATTGAAAAAACGTCATCGATTCTTATTGGGAGCTTTGAATGCCCTATACATACTGTTAAGATGAAGTATGATTTGCTTGTTGGGGATATGCACATCCCCATTGAGGTAACCTAGTGACTATTTGATAATTCTCCGTTCCTTTTTATGCGATTCAAAAAAGTTTGTCAAGGAGACTTGATCAACCTCATTGACAAATTTCTTTTGATGACCATGGGATGGATGAATCGAGGAGTCACAACCCTTTGTTCCAAGCTTTCACCTTCGGTTGCTTAGAAGAAAATTGATAGATTTAGCTTTAGTTTTCCCTGTTTTCTGCTTTTTGCGTCCTGTAGAAAAGTGTCCCAAAAATAAAAGTTCTCCGAATGCCGTGAAAATCAAGTATGATTTTTTCTGGATTTTTAAAAAATTCTGAGACGAAGAGCTAGTCAGGGGGATGCACCAGTGGGCCACAAGCCCTGGAGGCGCGGGCACCCTCCTGGCCGCGCCTACCAGGCTTGTGGGGCCCACATGTTCCCCCTCCACTTATTCTAGCTCCCATCTCCTTCTCGTACCTCCAGAAAAAATTATTTCGTAGCTCAAACCCATGTTCTTGCTCTTCTTGCTGTGATTTTCGAATCTCCTTGTGCAAAGCCCCATTCACCAAACTGTTTTGGGAAAATTGCTCCTTGGTATGTGACTCCTCCATTGGTCCAATTAGTTTTTTCTCTAATGCCTTATTCGTTGCGTATTTTTTCTGCCTTGGTGACCCTGTTCTTGAGCTTTGCATGCTAATTTTAGCTGGTCCCAGGTAGTTTTGATGCGTGATATGGCCTCTAGGCACTTGTCGGAGTAGTTGCTATGAGTTTCCTTGAGCCTTGTTCACTTTTCCTTAGAGTCACTAAAAAATTCAGAAATTTTCAGAGATAGAAAAAGGAAAAGATAAGGAGGTTCTTAAGAGGCTCTTCAAGCCGTGACCCCAAGGATGATGAAAATGAGAAGAAGAAACCCAAGTATCCGGTCCCCCGAGTTGCAGAAGTTCGAGTGTGTGAGTGGCCAAGCGATGTGTTCTTACGGGCCGCCGGACTTTATGAGGACTTTTACTACTTGGTGGAGAACGCAGGCCTTACCGCCTTCGTTGAAGATAAGTGTCCGCAATACCTCCTCCTCACTAATATTTTCGTGCAAAGCTTTAACTTCTATCCAAGGAAGAACCCTCCTATGGTTGAGTTCAAGTTATATGTTATCCCCCAGCGCATGTCACTTCAGGATTTTTGCAATGTTTGCAAATTACCTTATGTTGGGGATATTCATGAACCTCGTCCACGGGACTTGGAGGCTTTCATTGATACTATTGTTGTAGGAGAGGAGAGAGGAGTGTCTTGCGCTAGAGCTGCTAGCATACATTTTCCCCTGCTTCGGTACTTCTCATTATTCATGGGAAAATGTTTGATTGGTCGTGGGAAAGCTGGGGACCGTGCTTCGATACTTCTCATTATTCGTGGGAAAATGTTTGATTGGTCGTGGGAAAGCTGGGGACCTTAGCTCCCCAGATCTTGCGGTTTTGCATGAAGCCCTTTATAATGACAAAACTTATAGCTTGGGCGCTATAGTAGCTCAACGGTTGAACACGAACCGTTCTAAAGGCGTTGTTTATGGAGGTATTTATGCTACCCGTCTTGCTAGACATTTTGAGATACCTATTAGACTGCACGAGGAAGAAGAGATTCTTCTTCCTGAGAGATATCTAGATTATGATAGCATGGTTCGCCATGACTTTCTTGATAAAGATATAAATAAGAGGATGATTTATAACCTAGTATTTAGTCAGGGTACTCGTGAGACTATTACCTTGCCTACTCCTTCTTTGTTCAATCTTCATCTAGGCGGGTACATTATTATGCCCTCGGACATCTACGCATATTGGTGCATAGCACCACCACAGGTGCCCGTGCCCGAGCTACCAGTCGAGTACGAGACGACAATTTATCAGTGGGAGCCAGAGGATCTCACACAGCAGTGGCACCCTAAGTACACACCGGAGTACCCCGGAGACGGTTATTTCCCTCCTTGGGGGAGTACGTGTTTCTCATCGACTTTATATTCTTGCTTACACTTTCACTTTGTTAGTCGGTGTTCACACTTTGCCACTTTATCATCCATGCTAGTTTATTTCTTTTTCTCGTTTTCTTCTCTTGTGTTTGTCTAGTTTGAGAAAACCCAAAAAGATTTCATGTTCTTCTGTTGCTTGTTGGGAGCTTTCCCGTGTAAATAGATTTCTTTTTCTTTGGGTCAAGGTAGAAGACCATGGTTACAATGTTAGTGGCTCTCGCATGCATATCTGTTTATCTGTCAAAGATCCATATTACTTTGTCTTCTCCTTTGTGTTTCCTTGCAGATTCCAGCTTAGTCCAATGTACGAGCACTCCTATTATTGTTCACATCATTCCGTCGTGCAAGTGAAAGGCAATAATGACGATATATGATGAAGTGACCGAGCCCGGAAAAGCTGGTATGAACTCGATCTATTTTGTTTTTGGAAATATGACTAGCTCATCGTTCCTGATTCAGCTTTGTTGTGAGAGAAACGTGTTTGCAATGACAACTTAGAGATCATAGTTTCTGATGCCATGCTTAATTAGCTAGGAGCTTATAATGGTTTGTCTTGGATGCCAACATGAATCTTGAGATGATTATGATGTAGTATGATAGGATGGTATCCTCCTTTGAATGATTCAAGTGGCTTGACTTGGCGCATGTTCACACATGTAGTTGAAACAAAATCAACATAACATCTATGATATTCATGTTCATGGTGATTTATGTCCTACTCATGCTTGCACTCAATGTTAGTTAATCTCAATGCATTTTGATGACTGTTGTCGCTCTCTAGTTGGTCGCTTCCCAGTCTTTTGCTAGCCTTCACTTGTACTAAGCGGGAATACTGCTTATGCATCCACTTCCATAAGCCCAAAGTTGTTCCATTTGAGTCCACCATACCTACCTATATGCGGTATCTACTTGCCGTTCCAAGTAAATTTGCATGTGCCACTCTCTAAACCTTCAAGAAATAATCTGTTTTGCATGCCCGAACCGCTCATGTGGTGACAAGGGGCGATCAGTATCTTCCATGCTAGGCGTGTTATCCTCCATATGTGTTTATTCACTATCACTCACGAGAAAGGGGACGGTAATTGGAATGCCCAGTTCCATGCTCAAATTGAAAAGATAATTGCAAACAAAACTCCCCCTGGATTGTTGTTGGTATGGACGGCACCCGAGTATTCGGCTAGTCATGGAGTGTGATTGATCGGTGGTGGGGGAGTCAAAACTTTACTTTTTTGTTTGGGAACCGCCTATAGTATGTGTAGCATGGAAGATGGTGAAAACTCTTGGTCATCGCGTTGACAATGAAAGCATGCCACCCAAAATTATTTATCTCTGTCTTCAAATCTTGAGCTCTGGCACCTCTGCAAATCAATGCTTCCCTCTGCGAAGGGCCTGTCTATCTATGTTCCTGTTGAGTCATCCTCTTCTTATAAAAGCACCAATTAGAGAGCACCTCTGTCATTTCTATGCTTTGCTTTTAATTTTTATTGAGTATGACTGTGACTGGATCTTATTTTCCATGAATTACAATGTTCAGTCAGCCCTTGGTCTTTGAAGGTGCTCTGCATTTATGTTTTGCAGTCTCAGAAAGAGCTAGCGAGATACCATCTGTTCACACTGCTTCATGATTGTTTTGATTGAAGTGTTGACGTTTGAGACTTATTATTATTGCTCGCTAGTTGATTATGCCATTGATATGAGTTTAACATGAGACCTAGATGTCATTTCTTATGTGGTTAGGTTGTGATCTTGCTGAAAATCTGAATATGAGTTAGACATAATTGCAACAATAAGATCAAACAGAGTTTGTAAAAGTTTTTCTTTTGTCTCTTTCAGTTTGTCAACTGAATTGCTTGAGGACAAGCAAGGCTTTAAGCTTGGGGGAGTTGATACGTCTCCGTCGTATCTACTTTTCCAAACTCTTTTGCCCTTGTTTTGGACTCTAATTTGCATGATTTGAATGGAACTAACCCGGACTAACGCTGTTTTCAGCAGAATTGCCATAGTGTTGTTTTTGCGCAGAAATAAAAGTTCTCGGAATGACCTGGAAATTTACGAGGATTTTTTGTGGAATATATAAAAAATACTGGCGCAAGAATCAACTGGAGGAGTGGAGCGTGGAGCCCACAAGCCCACTAGGCGTGTCCCCCTGGCCGCGCATAGCAGGCTTGTGGGGGCCCACGGAGCTCCACCGCCTCCAACTCCAGCTCTATTTAGTCCCTTTCGTCCGGAAAAAATCAAGGAGAAGAGTTCATCGCGTTTTACGATACATAGGCACCGCCACCTCCTGTTCTTCCTCTGGAGGGCAGATCTGGAGTCCGTTTTGGGCTCCGGAGAGGGGAGATCGTCGCCATCGTCATCACCAACCTTCCTTCATCGCCAATTCCATGATTCTCTTCACCGTTCGTGAGTAATCTCATCGTAGGCTTGCTGGACGGTGATGGGTTGGATGAGATCTATCATGTAATCGAGTTAGTTTTGACGGGGATTGATCCCTAGTATCCACTATGTTCTGAGATTGATGTTGCTACTACTTTGCCATGCTTAATGCTTGTCACTAGGGCTTGAGTGCCATGATTTTAGATCTGAACCTATTATGTTGTCGCCAATATATGTGTGTTCTTGATCCTATCTTGCAAGTTGTAGTCACCTACTATGTGTTATGACCCGGCAACCCCGGAGTGACAATAGCCGGAACCACTCCCGGAGATGACCATGGTATGAGGAGTTCATGTATTCACTAAGTGCTAATGTTTTGGTCCAGTTCTCTATTAAAAGGAGAACCTTAATATCCTGTAGTTTCCATTAGGACCCCGCTGCCACAGGAGGGATGGACAATAGATGTCATGCAAGTTCTTTTCCCTAAGCATGTATGACTACATACGGAATACATGCCTACATTACATTGACGAACTGGAGCTAGTTACATATCTCCCCGTGTTATAACTGTTGCATGATGAATATCATCCGGCATAATTATCCATCACCGATCCAATGCCTACGAGTTTTTCCTACTGGTCCTTGCTACGTTACTTTGCTGCTACTGCTGTCACTGCTGCTACCGTTACTCTATCACTACTGCTGTCACTATTGCTACTGGTTACTGTTGCTACTGTTTTATCACACTATTTTGCTACTCATACTTTGCTGCAGATACTAAGTCTTTTAGGTGTGGTTGAATTGACAACTCAACTGCTAATACTTGAGAATATTCTTTGGCTTCCCCTTGTGTCGAATCAACAAATTTGGATTGAATACTCTACCCTCGAAAACTGTTGCGATCCCCTATACTTGTGGCTTATCAAGACTATTTTCTGGCATCGTTGCTGGGGAGGCATAGCTCTATTCTCTGAGTCACTTGGGATTTATGTCTGCTGATCAGTATGAGGAATCCGAGAGATCCAAAAACTAAAGTCTTGCCCTCAACTACGAAGACAGGTAAGGAACTACCATCTAGCTCTGCACTTGATTCACTTTCGTTATGAGTAAGTTTGCGACACCACCTCCTTCTAGAAATTTTGAGTTGACAAAACAAGATACTATGCAATTTCTCCTCACCCCCTCTGGTGGGTCTGTGACAGACCACACAATTGGATAGGTGTTCCAAGTGCATAAACAAAACGACCCTTCTAGAAACAACCATGCAAGGACATTTCATGCGAGTATGAAAAGTTAGTAGTCTGTTTAAACACTTAGAAATTATGAAAAAAAGGAAGAGTGTGAATTCTGACATGATAATTAATCTGGTGGCACATAATTGTACTATACAGTGACAATAAAAATTCACCTTGGAGGGAAACAATGGTCAGACATTAATGAAGCATGCAATCATGAGTTATGATTTTCCTAAGAAAGAGATAATGGAAATATGTCCATGAAATCAAGGATTGCCATATGCATCAGCCACAGGATCATGCTGAGGATGAAAAGGAAAAAAAATATCCAGTGTATCTTATTAATTGATGGGCACGACAATTATATCAAGAGGAAGATCAATTATTGGAGATATACTTAATGCCTCCGGACTTGAAAATAAGATTAAAAAAAAATCAAGAGTTGGTTTATTATTTGGAAGGCACTTTAATCTTGAAAGCTTAGGTGTCAATCAGGACCTCAACCCTTCATATAAACTCCGTCCAGTATTGTGGAACGGTAAAAACCTAGCGAAACCGATTTGCGCAGTGAGAAATATAACATTACACATGTTTTTAGACCTTTCTGTGAGTATTCGTGCTAACTATATTTATTCCTTTTGCAGTATAGGTATGAGTTGATGAAGCAGCTTTTGTTATACTTACTCAAACATCGTCGAATGAAGCTAACGGCAACTTTCTAGATATTGTGCGAGAATTTCTTAAGCGCATTAAGTAAATCTCAATCATTTATAATATAGTTTTAGTTGGATCATCATTTCGTTATGTATACATTGTCAATTTGCTATTTCGTTATCATATGCAAAGACTTCAATTGTTATGCAATTGTGATGATGTTATATTGCCTCTACGTGTGAAATTTAATATGCATTAATTTTATATAACCTCAACAAAATATTTCAGAAGTCTGTGACAACACACATGCATTCTACTAATTTTTTTTAATGCGCTAACGAGTGATTCACGTTGTCCTGTGGTGGGCCGGCACATAAAGACAGCGCGTGGGCTCCAGAACCACCAACCGGCGCTGGAGGCACAATATTGTGTTTTCCTCTATTTTTCATTCCTTTCTTTTGGTGTTTTTCCTTTTGCTTATGTTTTTGAAAAACCATCTAAATACATATATTCCAAAACTTATATTTACTTAAAAACTTTTAAACCCACGAATTTGAACATTGTTAACGTGGTGTACAAAATTTGGTAGTATAGTTTTTGAAAAGGTTGGTATTGTTAAGAATATTTTTTGTGACACTTGAAAATTTTGAAAAGAATATACATATAATCCAAAAGCAATGGTTCATACAGTAAAAAAATGTTCAAGAGTTTCAAAATAACATATGGGACAATTTTAAATGATAATACAATGTTCATGTATTATAAATATAATGTTTTGTACAACTCAAAAAGATATACGTCATTACCTCCGTTATGGATTACAGAATTTTGGATATTTTAATATGGAGTACGTATGGATTGTAATGAATGAACAGACACACTAAAACACATCCGATTCAGAACATCTTATAATTCAAAATGAAGTGTGTACATTTATAAAGATGTTCAAGCATTCCAAAAAATATGTTCGTGACATTATTATTTTTATAAAAATGCGAAAAATGTTCGCGTAGTTTCTGTCTTATCATTCATAAAATTGTTTCAACATGTATCTTAAATATGTTTAATACATATATGAAAAATGCGCAAAAACATGTATTTGTAAAAATATTGATCATCTAATTGAAAATTGTTAAATATGTACAATAATACTTCAGATGTATAAACAAATGTACAATGTGTATGAAAAAATTAGACATCAAAATTTATCTTCGAAAAAATGTTAAATTTTTAGTTAAAAAACGAAAACGTTTATATTTTTTTCCTAATGTATGAAAAAGATGTACAATCTATGTGAAAAAGTTTAGATTTAGGTTAACAGAAAAAATATGCACCCAGAAAAACCAGCAACGGAACACAAAAAACAAAACCCCAAAGGAATGCCATTGGAAAAACAAGGAAGGAAAAAAAAAGGCACAGAAAACCGAAGAAAACTAGCTACAGGAGGCTTTTCCTAAAAAATAAGCTATCTCTACAGGAAAAGAAAAAACGGAAAAGGAGTTTTTATTTTTTTGAGCAAAACGGAAAAGGAGGTGTGCGCCACCGATGGAGGAGACCCAGCGCTAAAAAAAAAAGACATATTAGTGGGCTTGCCCACCGCGGAGCGCAGGCGAGTGCTGCTCGGGGCTCACCATCCATCGAACTCCTCCGTCTCTCTGCCCGCCGCATCGCATCCTCCCGCCACCGCTGCAGCCTGAGCGCCCCACACTCTCCTCAAAGTTCGAATGCGGCGCGGCGGCGCCGACCGAGAGGCGCGAGGCGTCCCCGCAGCCTCCGCGGATTCCTTTCGCCTTTCGAGGTAATCGCGAGGGGAGGATACCCCAGCATTCTCACGCCCGCACGCCAGGTGTTTGTTTCTACGCCTGTGAGGGCAGAGACATGGCCACCCATCTTTTCGGCGTAGTTTTGGGATGTGCCCTCCAGAACTGCGACTCTTGGGAATCATGAGGCGGCGTCCTTATGCACAGGGTTTATGCCCACTGCGATGGTTTCCTGTGGGTTTGACCACAAATTTTATGCATGAGGCCACCGTGCGACCGAGCCAATTCCGTCGTGCAGAAATAACGGTTTGGTATTTCTCTACAAGAATTATTTTTGGAAATACAAGACAGACCATTCTCTACCTTATATGTTTTGAAACACGCCGAAGCCTGGATGGCGAAGCCTGTTGGTACAATGCAAGCTTGCAGCGACCATCGCATTCTTTACAAGACTGACCATGGCGTCTAATAGATTTCAGCATTGTTACCTTTCAGGGCACACAAATTAGGTTCATCCAGTGCTGGTTTTCTAGATTCAGAACTCGGGAAACCACATAACTGGATCATGTTACAGCATTCATCGCTGGTCAAGCTTTTGCCTGAATGATATTTGAAAACCCTTGTTTCATCGATTTCCTAACATCTAAAATGGATCATAGCAAAGTTTTTTCTAGGTTATCCATTGTATTCGTGACGATGGCATATCTCACAAGTCACAAGTGTCCTTACGTTCATTTCAGTATTTGGAGATCTTAGGCTTATCATAACATGCTATCTCTATAATTCTAAGTTCAATCAACTTTTTTTCTAGAATCCCAAGTTCAGTCGGTAATCTGAACCTTTGGAATTTGAAGCACTTAAGTCAGCAAGACAGCTATCCAAATTGATTCCCAAACAAATGAATCCATGTTCTTGAATCATCCCTGTCCATTGCTTAATTCTATCATTGTTACAAACCGATGTACTAATTGGCTGTCTACAAAAGATCGGACCACATATTCTGTATGCAGATGGAACATCATAGCTTTGGGATCTGCTGGATTCTTATTCTATTTTTATCTTTTTACTTCGTCTCCTCTTCCCGACCTCTTCTCAGAGTCTTTTTATCATATCTTATCAAGGAATCCTTCTTTAGCTCCTACACCGCACATCCATTATCAGCTACCTTTTCCTGTCAGATTCCCTATTTTTCAACAAGTTCACATGTTTTAGAATCCAACATCTCAGATGCTATATTTAATGATTGTTTTATTCTTATGACATCACCATAGCAAGATCCATGTTTGAATGTAGAGAAATCACATATTGCATTCTTTGGTGAGTGTCCGAAGATTAGGACATCGGCATATGCTCCCTCTGTTGGACTCTCAAAAATTGATCTTTGACCACAAATTTCTCATACAATACATTACTCATAATTGCAAAATCATAATTACAGGAAAATTATTTTTCAATATGAATTTAACGATCTAAATTCTGTGTGGAGAACCCATGTATTGTTGGACTAACTTCTGGTTAAAGATCAATTCTGCATGGTAAAACACATCCTATATTTATCAACAGAGGATGTGCTATTCAGTCTGGCAAGATTATAAGATATTTCCATAAACCCTACCTTTTGCAGATCAGCATTCCTAAGGGCATAATTTGGACCTCTATTTTGATCCGTAGTCATTCCTGTGATGCAACACCTCCATTTATGTGACTGTGGTATTTGGTGTGCTTGAGCATAAACTTTGACTGTTTGTTTCTCCATCCATCACATATCATGGCAGGCTGCCGGGTGTAGTGAGTCGTATTTGTGTTGGTCAACATAAATTCCATTTAGATATAGATTCTAAGAATGCCATGGTTCTCTCCACCTTTCATAGAAAGGGAAAATAATTGAAGCAAATAAATACCTTCCTTTGAAGACTGAAAAGAGGGTATCGGGGTAAGGGTGTGACATACTAAAGGTTCAAATTGACTAGAGCATCACCAAAGAACTAGCCATGGACGGGGGTGCATGAAAACTAGCTATCCATGTGCCAGAACCATGAGTTGGTTACGAGATCTTATGGTCAGCTCTAGCCTACCCCAACTTGTTTGGGACTAAAGGCTCTGTTGTTGTTGTCGAGAAGAGATAGGAAAGAGGTGTGTCCCACTTGGATGTGAATCCTAGCTAGTAGCCTGGTGGGAGCCTTTTCCATCATCTCGAATCCACCTGTCCACACCTTGGGATGATGAGAACTTGAACCAAATCACATGAAAGATCCGCATAGGCACAAACACCTTTAGTATTTGCTGATATGACTTATGCAAAGTTGCAGTGGTGTTCCGTACATTCATGGGATAATCTACTTTTGAACCAGATGACCCTTTCCTTCCTCACAAATCTCTCTTGTTAAAAGCTTCCAATGTCTGCCTTTTGAGGCTCGCGGCATCTTTCTGAATGTCAATAGCCAAACAGAAAACATTAGAAGGCAAGATAAAAGCAATGCTTCTTCCAATGAATATATTATAAGTAGTTAATAGTTATCATTTTAATACAAAATTGCTACTGCCTCTTCATTTTATTCTTACTATCTCTGTATATTATTTGCTTAAGTCAGTATAGTAAGTGCTGGTTGACAGGCTATATTCTGACCTTGTATGTCCAAGATTTGTACCGAGTAAAGATTAGACGAAGCAACTTGGGGCAAGCTTAGAGAAGTCATAAGCATCTTCTGAACTTCACTGTTCTGATACAAGTTTTGGAACAATGCAGGTTTGAGAATGTTATTCTAAATGTAATAAAGCTCAAGACGGCAAGGTAACTAACTGCATCTTTTGGTAGGACTAGGGTTCCTACCGGGCCTCCGGCGTAGGTTGTACGGCAGGGAGGAGGGGAGCGAGGGTTGGAGCGGGCGCGCCGGCGAGATGGCGCCGTCGCGGCTAGGGTTAGGTGCGGCGGAGGCTAGGGTTCCGGCTCCTTGGAGAGCCGGGCAACAGAAGATAATATCTTTATTGCTTTCTCTCAATTGATGTCTTACAACTAGTATTTATAACTCGAGCCTAAGATAACTTTCCTAAAGTAATTTACCTAAGATAACTTGCGGGCCAAGCCGCTAATACTAACGCCCAATGGGCCTACGCCGACCATAGGCCAAGCCGGTCATAACATCTCTCCCCGCCTGCACAAACAGCTCGTCCTCGAGCTGAAAGTTTGGATAGTGTTGGCGGAATTCCTCATGCTGCTCCCACGTAGCCTCCTCCTCCGGAAGACCCGTCCACTGAACGAGGAGGAACCACACGCCACGTCGAAGCTGTGCCTGCAACACTTTGGCTGGTTCCGGAAGAATGCGACCATCGGCGATTGGAGGAAGCGCCGGAAGGGCCGCCGGTGTCTCGCCACGGAAGAGCTTGAGTAGCCCCACATGGAAGACGTCGTGGATACGAGCGTGGTCTGGCAGCTGAAGACGATAGGCCACCTTCCCAATGCGCTCCACGATAGGGAAGGGTCCAGCGTAGCGAGGGCCGAGCTTGCGCTTCGCGCGCGGGTCGAGTGACTGCGTAGAGCGGTGGAGAAGACGCAGCCACACCCAATCACCCACAGCGAATTCCGCCTCGCGATGGTGATTGTCGTAGTAGTGCTTGGCCAGCTGCTGGGCCTGAAGGAGACGCTGACGGACCTCAGCAAGCATCTCGTCATGGGTGCGGATAAGGTCACCCGCAATCTCTGTCCGAGCCGTCGCCGGGTCCACCGGAAGTATAGGCGGGGGCGGACGCCCATATACCACCTCAAATGGCGTGGCACGAAGGGCGGAGTGATAGGAGGTGTTGTAGCAGTACTCCGCCCAAGAGAGCCAGTCCACCCAAGCTCGAGGCCGATCACTTGTCACACAACGCAAATACATGGCAATGACCTTGTTCACCACCTCGGACTGACCGTCCGTCTGAGGATGAAATGCCGTACTCAGGCGAAGCTGGACGCCCGCCATCCTGAAGAGGT
The DNA here is from genome assembly GCF_904849725.1 of Hordeum vulgare subsp. vulgare. Classification (NCBI taxonomy): domain Eukaryota; kingdom Viridiplantae; phylum Streptophyta; class Magnoliopsida; order Poales; family Poaceae; genus Hordeum; species Hordeum vulgare. The sequence goes on from NC_058523.1 coordinate 464,298,782, forward strand.
CGCGCCAGACATGTCCCGTGAACACCGGGTCCCGATCACTGACGATCGAAGCTGGGAACCCGTGTAAGCGAACGATGCCGTCGAAGAAGGCCCGAGCCACGTACGCCGCCGTGTACGGATGACCGAGCGCGATGAAGTGGGCATACTTAGAAAAGCGGTCGACCACCGTAAGGATGACCGACTTGCCGCCCACCTTGGGAAGGCCCTCGATGAAGTCCATGGAAATATCCGCCCAAACCTGAGACGGCACCTCCAAGGGCTGAAGTAACCCAGCCGGTCTCAGGGTCTCCGTCTTGTTGCGCTGGCATGTCTGGCAAGACCGAACCCAGTCGCGGACGAGTGCGCGATCGCCGGGGATGTAGAAGTCAGCGCGAAGACGATGGAGGGTTTTCTGCACACCCTCATGACCTGCCGAGTGGGCGAGCTGGAGCACCTGGTGACGGAGATCATCATGCGCCGGAACAAAGATCCGGCGCCCATGGAGAAGCAGTCCATCAGTGAAGCGCCAGGGCTCCTCAAGGTCACCGGCCGTGAGCTGCTGCTGGAGAAGAACGGCGTCGTCGGCTGTTGCAGTTGCGCGGCGGATGTCGGCGAAGAGGCCGAACGTCGGCCCGGATCGGATGCACAGGGACACCCCAGCGACCTCGTCGGTGGAAGGAGCGAGATCGGAGTCGCGACGGGACAGCGCGTCGGCCATGGTGTTAAGGCGGCCCGGACGATACTCGACGGAGAAGTCGAAGCCGAAGAGCTTGCTGATCCACTGGTGCTGCGGCACAGTCGACAGTCGTTGGTCCAGTAAGAACTTCAAGCTGTAATGGTCCGTACGGATGTGGAAGACCCGTCCCCACAAGTACGGCCGCCAATGGCGCACGGCCTGCATCAGGCCAATGAGCTCCCGCTCGTACGCCGCCAGCTTAAGATGGCGCGGAGCAAAAGGCCGGCTGAAGAAAGCAATGGGCCCCTCGCCCTGATGAAGCACTGCGCCGAAGCCCACGCCCGACGCGTCACAGTCCACCACGAACGGCCGGTCGAAGTCGGGCATCTGGAGGACAGGACCCGTCGTGAGGGCCCCTTTGAGGGCCTCGAATGCCGCTGTCGCCTCGTCGTCCCAGGCGAAAGCATCGCGGCGGAGCAGCCGCGTGAGAGGTGCCGCGATGAGCCCGAACTCCCGAATAAATTTCCGGTAGTATCCTGTGAGGCCGAGGAACCCGCGGAGAGCCCGCGGCGAGTGAGGCGTCGGCCAGGCGGAGACAGCTGCCACCTTGTCGGCGTCCATAGCCACCCCGTCGGCCGAGATGACATGGCCGAGGTAGGCAACAGTAGGTGTCCCGAACGAGCACTTCGAGCGCTTGAGGTGGAGGTCGTGCGCCCGGAGCTCGTTGAAGACGATGGCGACGTGCTGGAGGTGCTCGGCCCAGGTGGCGCTGAAGATAAGAATATCATCAAAGAAAACAAGCACAAACCGCCGTAAGTAGGGTCGCAGAATGTCGTTCATCAGGGCCTGGAAAGTCGCCGGGGCATTGGCGAGGCCGAAAGGCATCACCAAGAACTCGAAGTGGCCATGGTGGGTGCGAAACGCTGTCTTGGCGATGTCGTCCGGATGCATGCGCACCTGGTGATAGCCCGACCGGAGATCGAGTTTGGTGAAGAAGCGCGCCCCATGAAGCTCATCCAAGAGCTCGTCGACCACCGGTATCGAAAACTTGTCCTTCAGTGTGAACGCGTTCAGGCCGCGGTAGTCGATGCAGAAACGCCACGTGCCATCTGTCTTGCGGACGAGAAGGACCGGCGCGGAGAAGGGTGATGTCGAGATCCGGATGATGCCCGCTGCGAGCATAAGGGCACACTGTCTCTCCAACTCATCCTTCTGCAGCTGAGGGTAGCGGTAAGGTCGCACCGCCACGGGAGTGGAGCCCGGAGTAAGGTGAATGCGATGGTCGTATACCCGAGCAGGTGGGAGTCCCCGCGGCTCGTCGAAGAGGGCGCTATGTTGCTGCAGAAGTGGATCCAGCAGAGGGTGCTCGGTCTCGGAGGAGGCGGCGGCTAGCTAAAGATGTGGCACGGCGGGCGAAGCGCCCCCAATGCCGTCCCACCGAATTTGGCGTCCCAGCCGCCAGAATGTCATCGTGAGGGCGTCAAAGTCCCACACGATGGGCCCGAGGGTCTGGAGAAAGTCCACACCGAGGATGAAGTCGAAACAGCCGAGGTCGATGCCGGCACAGGTAATGGAAAAGTGTTCGCCCCCGATGGTGATGGGAACGTCGCGGGCGAGTCCATGACACTGGAGGCGGTCACCGTTGGCCACCGTGATCCGAAGGTGCTCCCCGCCCGTGGTCGGAATAGCTAGACGACGCATGGTTGCCTCGGGCAGGAAGTTATGAGTGGAGCCCGTATCCAGCAGGGCCACCAGCTGCTCGCCATGGATCGTGACGGGCAGCAACATGGTCCGCTCATGACGGATGCCAGCGAGGGCGTGGAGAGAGACGACGCAGGCCGTCGCCGTAGAATCTGCGGCCGTGTCTGGTGCGTTGTTCGTCTCGTCCGCCTCGGTGTAGTCGACCGTCTCCAAATAGAAGAGGCGGGGGCAGACATGTGTCGGCGTGTAGGGCTCATCGCAGTTAAAGCAGAGACCCTGACGTCGACGCTCCTGTTGCTCGGCCGGGGACAACCTGCGGAAGGTCCGTGTGGCGGCCGGAGGTGCGGCCGTTGCGGCTGGCGGAGGCCGGCCCGGTGCTGGAAGGGTCGGCGCGGGTCGACTGAGCTGGCGGCCGCCCCGTCCGGGCGGTTGCTGCAGTGCCTGGGCCCGCTGCTCGAAGGCCCGGGCGTAGTACATGGCGGACTGAAGGTCGGGGGGTTCCCGGAGCTCGACATCCACGCGAATATGGTCCGGTAGGCCACACACAAAGAGCTTAGCGCGCTGAGACGCGGATATGCCTGGCGCGTGGCATGCCAGGGCTTGGAATCGGTCGGCGTAGTCCTGGACCGTTGAGGTAAACGGTAAGCGGCCGAGGGCTGCCAGTCGGCTGCCACGGATGGGGGGGGGGCCAAACCGGAGAAGGCAGAGCTCGCGAAATCGGTCCCACGGTGGCATGCCGCCCTCGTCCTGCTCGAGGGCGTAGTACCAAGTCTGGGCAGTACCACGGAGATGATAGGACGCGAGTCAGGTGCGATCCGACGCGAGCGTCTGCTGCCCCCGAAAGAACTGCTCGCACTGGTTGAGCCAGTTGAGGGGGTCTTCCGCGCCGTCGTAAGTGGTGAAGTTCAGCTTCGCGAACCGAGGAGATGTCGGCCCGCCGTGTCCGGGAGCCGCGGATGTCGGTGGCATCGCGTATGCCGGGTCGGGAAACTCCGGGCCGTAGGGCGCCGAGCTGGAGGACCGCTCGAACAGAAGAGAGGGCGCCGGGTGTTCCGGTGCCGGGGTATAGATCGGACCCGAAGTTGATCCGGCTGCCCACGCGGGAATCGGCGATGGCGATGACGGAAACTGCACCTGGTGCAGGGGCCGACCGGTGGTTCGGGGCGCTGGAGGTGCTGCTGTCGATGGCGGCGGCGGCTGCTGGTGCGGCGCCGGAGCCTGCGCCGTGATGGCCGGTAGCGACTGGTGGGGCAGCCCCCCCAGCGGCACGGTGGTGGCCGGCCACACCAGCCAGGGAGTGCCCGCGGCGTGGTAGTGCTGCAGCAGCAGCTGCTGCGGCGGCGGCGGCGCCGTGGAGCGGCTGGAAGGCCGGGGTGGCCCACGGCAGCGACGGCGGCCCGTAGGTAGTGGGGGCGACGCTCGGCGGCGGGGGTTGGGTCCCAGCGAGGTAGAGGCTGATGCCTCAGACCGCTTGGACAAGCTCCCGCAGGGTGCCCGACATTGCCTCGGGCGAGAGTATGGGGAGCGGCTCCTCCGCGGTGATGATCGGCACTGGCGAGGGAGCGGTCCCGGACGTGAGCGGCAGCGGCGGCGGGGCGGTGGTGGTGGTTTGCGGCAGTGGGGCGGTGGTGGTGTTGAGCGGCGGCGGTGGTGGAGGGAGCGACATGATCAGCCTGGAATCTCTGGATACCAAATTGGTAGGACTAGGGTTCCTACCGGGCCTCCGGCGTAGGTTGTACGGCAGGGAGGAGGGGAGCGAGGGTTGGAGCGGGCGCGCCGGCGAGATGGCGCCGTCGCGGCTAGGGTTAGGTGCAGCGGAGGCTAGGGTTCCGGCTCCTTGGAGAGCTGGGCAACAGAAGATAATATCTTTATTGCTTTCTCTCAATTGATGTCTTACAACTAGTATTTATAACTCGAGCCTAAGATAACTTTCCTAAAGTAATTTACCTAAGATAACTTGCGGGCCAAGCCGCTAATACTAACGCCCAATGGGCCTACGCCGACCATAGGCCAAGCCGGTCATAACATCTTTGTACAAAACTGCAACCAAATGCTGGTAACCTTCACGGAATAATCAAGTTCGTGTGTAAATTTGTTAAGAACTTCAGAGGCACAAGAATGGCTTATCCCTTTTTAGAAGTGATGATATGTGCTCTATTCTAAAATCTGGTAACTTGTTGCACTAAAGATATCATCATTTACTGCCATTTTCTTCTTAGTTCTTACAGAACTTGGTTAGGGATATGCCCTGGTTTACGTAATTTTGCCCTCGAGTTAAAATTCAAATATACTACTCCCTCGGTCCCAAAATAAGCGACTCAAAAATGACTCAACTTTGCACTAACTTTAGTACAAAGTTGAGTCAATTATTTTGGGACGGAGGGAGTATATACTTAGGCATAGCTCTCTTTTTCTGCATGAACATTTATATTTGGACTTGTTATGAAATAAGCTGGAAATTGATTGGCACCGCTTAAATTATCCAGAAGCATTCTATTCTTCTTAATTATGCATGTAGCTCTCGTGCATGGTCTTGATTGTTCTACCGGAAGCAACTATTAAGATTTAGGAGCTGATTAAATGAAATTTTGAGGCGAAATTCGTATAAAGTCAGTCATAATTTCTGTTAGGAGAATATTGACATGTTACTGACATACTTAATGGGTTTACTAGTTTCTTGCAATATCCGCAGACACTTTAATTTTTCAACTGTGGCATAGGTTTAGTAGTATGAATTGTGTGCTAGATGGACCGCTCCGCTCTCCGCTCCCCAACCCCTAGCCTAGCCTAGCCCCGCCTCCTCCCGTCGCCGCTGAGCTCCGCCGGCACCCTTCCCTCGCCATGGCCTTCTCCTGCTCCAGCGAGGCGAGCTCCTCCGGCCACGCGCGCCGCTGGCATGTCTCCCTCGACGGCTCGTCCTCCGTGTGCTCCTACAGCGAGGTCGCCGCCTCCCCGCGCTCCCCGGTTCCGACGGCGCGCCAGCAGGCTGCTACGCCGCCCCGTGCCGACCCACCCGCCCCCCTGCGGCTGGTGTGCGCCGAGTGCCGGCCACGGCTCGCCTAGGGCCACGTTCGGAGGTGCACTAGGTGGAGCGCGCTGGAGCCGCGGCCGAGGTCGACCAGGGGGGGTTTCGAGCTCCCTCGACGCAGGGATCGACGTCGCCGTCCCCGGCGTGCCGCTGCGCCGGGCCCTGCACCGCCTTGCCACCGCAGCCCATCGGCCGAGGAGGCGGCGGGCCTCTGCTTCCGCTGCCTGGCGCTGCACCGCCTTGCCACCGCAGCCCATCGGCCGAGGAAGCGGCGGGCCTCTGCTTCCGCTGCCTGGACTCGCGCCACAAGGTGCGCGACTGCACAGGGGATGTCCGCTGCCGCCGCTGCCTCGTGTCTGGCCACGAGTCCTGGGAATGCCCAGACCGCCGCCGCTCCGGCACCCGCGCCCACTCCCCCCGCGCGCCTACGACGAAGACCGCCCTGCCGGCGACGTCGCGCCCCGTGGCGCTCCGCACACCACCGCTGCTGCCCCCCATGGAGGCCCAGGAACGCACCGATGTCCCGTCCGCTCCGGTGCGGGTCATCCTCGCCCGCTCTGTCGAGATCGAGGAGACGGAGGGCGTCCTGCGCCGGGCCATGGTGGCCACCATCACTGGGACGCGACCCGTCGTCTCCGTGGAAGAGGTGTCCGAGCTGTTGCACACTTCCCTCGCCCTGCACCCCGGCGACTTCTCCGTGCACCTCCACCGCCCGGAGGACTTCCTCATCCTCCTCGCCTCCCGTGAGCTCAAGGACCGCCTCGCCGGCGACCACTTCATCTCCGGCCCTCGCTTCTCCCTCTCGTTGCGTCCATGGTGCAAGCTCGCGCATGCTGGCTCCGGTAGGTTGGACTACCGCGTCGAGCTTGAGCTCCGCGGGATCCCCGCCAGGCCTGGCACCTCTCCACGGCGGAGCACATTCTGGGCAGCAGCTGCTGGATAGAGAGGCTGCACCCGAGCACGCGCTCCCGCACCGACCTCGCCACGTTCCGGCTCTCTGCCCGCACCGCAGACCCGGCCCGCATTCGCCGCCATGCCATCTTGGAGATCGTCGAGTCGCATCCCTCGCGCCACCAGTCGGACGCCCCTGCCATCTCCACCCTCACGTACCTGGTGTCCATCACGCTCGCCCGTGCTGAGCTCGATACCCCAACGCCGTGCAGCCCCGCCCCTGGGGTCGACCCCGACGACGGCCAGGGCGGTGACCAAGGGCGCCGCGACGACGACCCTGCCAGGCACGCCCGCCAATGCTGCCGTGGTCGCAAGAGGCGCCGCACCGGCTCCACCCCTGCTAGCCGCGCCGACGGCATGCAGATGGATGAGCTCCCTGGCCGCGCAACCCGTGCCCGCAGCGCGCTGACGGCATCGCCATTGTTGTTGGTTGGGCCTCGGTCTGTGAAGTGCGACGTACGGTCACGCAGCCGGCGGCGCTCCGCCCGTTCCGCATCATCCGGCCATGGCCTGGCCTACGCGGGGCCCGTGGCACCCGTCGCCCATGTCAGCCCCCTGAAAAAGTGCAGGGCAAAGCAGTCAAGCTTGTTCTGCCTCTGATCCCCAGGCCGACAGAATCAGAAGCTGTAGAGGGGGAGCCCACCCCCGTGGCCCAAGATCGCTCGCAGGACCCCGCCATTGGCGCGGGCCCCAGCACGGATTCGAACCCGTAGTCGCTCGACGCGGTAGTGGAGGACATCGGGACACCGCTTCGCGCCGCACCAACCCCATCTGCCCAACCAGATCAGCCGCTTTATGTGGGGTCCCTCTCTTTGCCGCTGGGCCCCGAGGCAGATCTGCTGTCTCGACAAAGCGATGCTTCCCCTGCGTCAGCTTCTGCCATAGTTAGGCCCGCCCCTGACCAGTCCACGACGCCAACTGGCCCTCCGGGGGAAAAATTGCGGGAAGAAGCGGACGGATTTCAAGCAGCGGGTCCCACCCCACCATGCGAGGAGCCCCTGGACGCTTCCACTGGAAAGGATGTGAGCACGGGCAGCCCCACCACTGCCCAACTCGCGGCCCAAGCACCAGGCCCACGACGCCGCCTCCACTGGTTGACCCACGGACAGGCCCCACCAATGGAAGGCCCACTCTGGGATCTCCTACACGCTTCGCATCGCCGCCGATCACCATGCGTCGCTCTCGTCCGCGTGCTGCGCCAATCGCGGCATTGACGCTCGGCGACTTCCTGGCTGCAGCGTCCAAGCAGTTCTGCTCAGCCCTGCTGACCCCAGGAAAGAGGCAGCGAGGCCGCCCGCCAAGCTTTTCCACCCCTAGGCGCGGTCGCTCTGCTTCGTCAGTGCCATGCAAGGCCGCCGGTCCACCCACGGCCGAGCGGCGTGCGCAAGTCCACATCTTGCGCACATTGGGAATCGTCAGGATCCATCAGAGGATCACCGGTGCCGAGATGCAAACCTACGACGGGCTCTTCGCCACCCCGCTCCCCACAACCGTCCTCGCCGCCATCGCCGCTCTGGTTGATCGTGAGCTCCCCTCCGATCCCGCAACGGCGCCGATCACAACGGTGATCGCGGGCAGCCCGATCGAGGCATAGTTGCGCGTTGCGCCCCTCCGTCGATACCTGTCCCATGAATTGCGGCCCCAAGATCCTTGTGTGGAACGTGCGCGGACTGAACATGCGCGCCCGTCGTCTCGCCATTCGATCACTGATTGTAACCGCTAGTGCTTCGATCGCTTGCTTTCAAGAAACGAAGATGGAATTGATCTGCTCGTCGATTGTCCTCGAGACCCTAGGCTCGGCATTCGACAACTATGTGTACCTCCCCGCGACTGGAACCCGCGGCGGCATCTTGCTGGCATGGAAAAGTAGAGAGGTGACCATCACCGATCCTTCTTTCATTGCCAACACCCTATCTGCTAGGGTTTCCGCTCCGACCGGAGCAAGTGCTCCCTGGTGGATCACTGTCGTCTACGGCCCACAAGAAGATGCCGGCAAGATCGCCTTCTTGCAAGAACTCCGCGACGCTCGCGTTGAGTGCCCTGGGCCGTGGATGTTGTGTGGCGACTTCAACCTAATCTACCGAGACGAAGACAAAAACAATGGCAATGTCAACCGCCGGATGATGGGTCGATTTCGACGCGTGCTCAACGACCTTGCGCTCAAAGAGGTTTACCTCAATGGACGCCGCTACACATGGTCGAACGGGCAATCGCCCCCGACGCTTGTCCATCTGGACCGAGTCCTCTGCACTGCAGATTGGGAGGAGCTCCACGGAGAGTGCCATCTGCGTTGCCTCGCCTCGGTCGTCTCCGACCATAGCCCTCTCCTGCTCGACTGCTCCCCGGTAGCGCCAACCCATCGGCGATTCCACTTCGAGGACTTCTGGACACGTCTCGATGGCTTCCAAGACATAGTTGCGGAAGCGTGGGTCTCCGTCCATGACGGCGATCCCTTCCGGCGCGCACGCAAGTTGACGAGCTGGAGCTCCAAGACCGTGGGCAACGTGCGCCTCAAGCTCGCGGTCTCCAGGGAGATCCTCCTCAAGCTCGACACTGCGCAGGAGAGTAGGACGTTATCCCCGCATGAGGATTGGCTCCGCCGTCAGATTAAGGCATCCTATTTGGCATTGCCTCCCTCGAGCGCTCCATCGCCCGACAGCGAGCCCGCGTCGCGTTCCTCAAAGATGGCGACGCCAATACGTCCTTCTTCCACCGCCAATGCACGTACAGGCGGCAGAAGAACATGATTCGCAGTCTTGTCGTGGGCGACGACGTGGTTACCGACCCTAGCGACATGGCTGCTGCGGCCTTCGCACATTTCGACGACCTGCTTGGCTCCACGGTGTCTCGAGAGTGCACCCTCGACCTCTCAGACCTCATCACGCCGGCCAGCCTAGATGACCTCGATGCGCCCTTTTGCGCCGAGGAGATTTGGCAGGCGGTGAAGCGGTTGCCAACGCACAAGGCACCAGGACCAGATGGCTTCACCACCGAATTCCTGCACGCCTGCTGGCCCATTGTTAGGCAGGACTTCCTCGACGTGTTCCAGCAGCTGTACGTGCTAAGGGGACGAGGTTTCAGCTCCCTGAACCAGGACCTCCTCATGCTGATCCCCAATCGCGCGGACGCGACTGGCCTTGCTGATTACAGGCCCATAAGCCTGATCCATCTCGTGGCCAAGATCTTCGCGAAGGTCCTGTCGCTACGCCTCGCCCCCAAGCTCAATGACCTCGTCAGCGCGAACCAGAACGCGTTCATCCCAGGGCGCAGCCTACACGACAACTTCGTCCTCGTGCGGCAATCTGCGCGCCTGCTACACCAGCTTGAAGCCCCTCGCGTGCTCCTGAAGCTGGACCTGGCACACGCCTTCGACTCGATCAGTTGGGCGTTCCTCTTCGAGGTCTTGCGCCAATACGGCTTTGGCGATCGCTTCCTGGACTGGCTGGCGATTCTTCTCTCGACAGCCAGCACCAAGGTGCTCTTAAATGGCGCGCCTGGCCCCGCCATCTGGCACCGCCGCGGACTACGGCAAGGCGACCCCCTGTCACCCCAGCTCTTTGTCCTCGCGGTGGACACCCTAGGGCGCCTGCTGCACCGCGCCACCGAGCTCGGCATCCTACAACAACTGCATCCCCGCCGCTCGATTCCCGTTGTCTCGCTATACGCCGACGACGTGATTCTCTTTTGCCACCCCTCGCGCGGCGACATCGAGGCGGTAAAGAGCATCCTGCAACTCTTTGGGCGCGCCTCTGGACTCCAGGTTAACTTCCTGAAGAGCTTCGCCATGCTGATTGGGTCGCGGCCGCGCCCGTTATCGACCTGCTTGCGTGCCCCATTGTGGACCTGTCCATCACCTATCTGGGCATCCCACTGACAATACGGCGCCCAACTGCAGCCCAGCTACAGCCCGTCGTCGACAGGACCGCCGACATGCTCCTGTGCTGGAATGCGCACCTCATGAACAAGGCTGGTCGCCTCGCATTTGTTAAAGCTGTCCTGAGCGCGATCCCTATCCACCAGCTTCTCGTGCTCGCGCCACCGAAAAAGACAATCAAGGCGTTGGTGAAGATCCAGCGAGGGTTCCTATGGGCAGGGCGCGCTGATGCCAATGGCGGCAACTGCCATGTCAATTGGCAGCGTGTCGCGCGCCCAATCTCATTGGGTGGCCTCGGCATACGCGACGTGGAGCGCTCCGGCCTTGCGCTGCGCATGCGATGGCTGTGGTTCAACCGCACTGATAACACCAGAGCATGGAGTGGCCTCGATCTGCAATTCTCGGCGGAGGAACGTGACTTCTTCTTCGCCCCCACCACCATGCGGCTCAGCAACGGCCAGCAGGCCCTTTTCTGGGAAGACAGATGGATTGAGGGACGTTCCATCCGCGAAATCGCGCCCCTGCTACATGCATGCATCCCCAAGCACCGGCGCAAGCTACGGACCGTGGCCAACGGGCTGCAAGCTCACAAGTGGGCACGGGGTATCCATGGCGTGATCGGGATCCAAGAGGTTGGCCAATACCTACAGCTCTGGCATAAGATCGAACACACGACGCTCTCCAATGAGCCTGATCACCTACTATGGAAGTGGACTGCAAGCGGCACTTGTACCGCGCAATCGGCCTACCAGGCTACCTTCCACGGCTCCATCTCATGCGATGCCTGGAAGCTCACCTGGAAATGTTGGGCGCCGCCGCGCGTCCGATTCTTCCACTGGCTCGCCCAGCTCGATCGCTGCTGGACGGCTGACCGGCTTGCCAGAAGAGGGTTACAACATCCCCCGCGGTGCCCCCTATGCGACCAGGAACCAGAAACCATGCACCACCTCCTCCTCACCTGCCCATTCTCTCGGCAGGTTTGGCACGAGGCCCTGGCATGGCTGAGGATGCCCTGTCGCCCACCCGATGGCGAGGAATCACTCAATGCTTGGTGGACCACCGCGAGGCAGACTACGCCGAAGCCGATGCGCAAAGGCCTCGCATCCATGACCCTGCTCGTGCCTTGGATGACATGGAAGCACAGAAATGACTGCGTGTTTGACAGAGGTCGCCCCTCGACCATTAGCCTCGTAGCGAAGATCAAGGAGGAAGCAGCGCTTTGGGCCAGATCCAGCGCACAAGGCCTCAAAGCTGCGATCCCACAGACCTGGGACGTCCACTGATTTTCTTTTTCTTTTATGGCCCTGTAACCACCTCCTAGGAGGACTGTAACCCAAACCCCTATCTTTTCAATGAAATGAAACGCAAAAGTCTTTTGCGTCTTCTCGAAAAACTAGTACAAAATATAGTTCCTGTACCAATGGCTGTTTGGACCCTGTAGTAACTCCAACAAACCACCAATTATTCTCCCAAGGGAACTGAACATGTGATCTCTTATAAGACAATAGGGCAATAGGCTATCATGAATCTCAAATCTTTTATTTTTGAACCAAAAACTGTAGGGGAGGCCCTGACAGTAATTTTTTATTGAAGGCGGCATGAAAAACCACAAAGGGATGGTTACAAGAAGAGGGGAGAATGTACAAAGAGAAGGGGAATATACAAGAGGGGGCTATATAGAGAGCTATACAAGGGAGTCAAGAATCCCAAATCTAATCATTCCACTTCATTATACACTAAATCCTGCCAGTCTATTTTATTGCATGAAACTTGTACTATCAAAGCAGTTGTTCTAATACAGTTTCTAGCAATGAGACTTGACTGTACAATACGTCCAGTTCTGCCATCATATGCTCAAAGTGGATAGGTACTAGGCGCAGATTTTTGTGTGTGTTATAAAATTGTTAGATCACAGATCACACTTGAATAATACATCCGATCTGCATGCAATTCTTCTCTGTCCATCTGAAACCATATACTGTCGCTGATTAGTCGAGTAGAAATATCAAAGAGTTAGGTGCTCCTATCCTTTTGACCTAATAATGGCTCCTCTTCCCTGTGTTACACAAAGACAAAGAGGCATATATTGATTTGTGTTTTCAGTTAGATATAGGAGTATTCGAACATCTTTGTTACAGTGGGGAGGTCGTCAAGACAAATTGTTAGTCACTAGTTTTTCCTTGTATCTATTCTCTATTCAGGGCTTCTGTTCCAAATATCCTCTGCTACTAAATATTACTATTGTTTTAAGGGATGTTGCAAATTGTGTGTAGTTTTTGCAGACAATTAATTGACTGCAAATTGGTGGACAGCACATTTGTGCGAAACATTCTGTAAGTTTGTGAAACAAATGGCCTTGTGACACAAATGGCCTTGTGACAATCTTTTTGGTGCAACTATATATGGTTAGTATGCATTCTAGGCCTCCTGACCACTAGCTTTGCCTGCGGTTGTGTGTGTAGGATTGTTGCTTTGCTTGCCTGGTTTTGTTAGCCTAGGTTGCTTTGTAGTTTTGTTTTATTGTGGTTTAATTGGTCTGGTAAGTTTTTGCACCTTCTCAGTGTGCTTCTTCCAATACAAAACGACACACATGTTGATGTGGGTTTGAGAATAAGGTGTGGTAAGTACCAAATGCACCAATAAAGGATATCTCTTAAGATTGTGGGACGAAATGAGATGACAAAGGCCTAGTCTCCCAGCAAATCTGAGTGATTGTAATTCCTCCCTGCAAATTTAGTACATGCCAGATTAGTGTGGTGAGTCTGGTGAAATTTCTCGTGGCTCCCTCCTACATAGGCCTGTCAACTCATTGCCTACTGCTAACACAAATCACCACCCACCCAATACTGAGTAGTGTTGGCTTCCCGCTCTATATAAATAGCACAGCTATGCTCACTCTTTGTTCCACAGAAACACAAGCAGACACAAGTAGTGCCCATTACTAGTCCCCTGGCCTTTATTGAAGCATTCTCCCTGCCGGGGAAACAGTAAAAGGGGAGCAGAAAAAAATTAAAGAGAGAATGAGTTCATCTTGGACAGCAAAACAGAACAAGCTCTTTGAGAGGGCGCTAGCGACGTATGACAAGGACACACCAGACTTTTACCAGAATGTCGCACGAGCAGTCGGTGATGGGAAGTCAATTGAGGAAGTGAAGAGGCACCATGAAGAGCTGCTGAAGGACCTGCAGCGCATTGAGTATGAAGGAGCCCGTCAAGGATCCCACTACAGCATCTCCGGCGCTAGCAGTAGCAACGGCAACTCCTGGGGCAGTGCCAATGACGACCACAGGTAATTAAGAAGCCCTTACTCTCATACATGCATAATCTCGTTGTGCATCCTCTTCATATGCTCATCTGCTGTTATGCACTACTAGTCATGGGTGTATGTTCAAGCACAGGGTTGTTTGTTCTGCATGTTTTCACTTGATTTTGTAGCTTTCCTTCGTTTTATGATTCCTAATGGCCCATACCTGGATTATCCTTTTCCCTCTGGTTTGCGGAATGCCTTTTATAGTTTGTTCCTCCTGTTCTGTTCTTTGGGCTTGCATGTAAGTGCCTGGGTATCCCTTGATTATTTGTATCTTGTGCTATCTCAAATGTATGTCAAATCCATTGTCCTTGGATTTTGCTGGAATTGACTTATGCCTTCCATAACTTATGTGATTAGTTTGACAATTACTCCCTCCGTCCCAAAATAAGTGACTCAAAAGTGACTCAAATTTGCACTAACTTTAGTACAAAGTTGAGTCATTTTTGAGTCACTTATTTTGGGACGGAGGGAGTACATTCTTCTCAAAGTGTGGAATTTGACTAGCTCTGCAGATTGCCTTTTTTTTAACTTATAGCTATATATAACTGCTGGTCTTCTGCCCTGTTCCATTTCCATCTTGTGGTAAATTAAGCCTGTTTTAGCATGTGAGCCTTGTTTGTAAGGAGCACTCCATGTTCCAACTAGTAATACACTTTTGTGCCCTTTCATCCTGTTTTATGCTCTCTTTTGATTGAGACCGCATTTGACAAGATAAGTCAACTCTCATTTGTCTGCCAACAACGTGCAAACTCAACTAAATGGAAGATACACCAGAAATAAACAGAAGTATGATGAAATTTCAAACTACAGGCAACATCACCTGTCCATGATTGATGATCTGCCGGCAAAATAACTATGGCCACTATGGTACTATATGATCCAGTTTAGTGTCGAATTAAATTGTCAGCACAGTGGGAAAGATATGGATAAACACCAGTAATCATAGTTAGTTAAGAATGTCTAAACATTACCAGATCAACGTACTATTTGTAGCAGAACAGATATGCCCATTACCCGCTGGGCAGTTTCGGTGAAGCAGGTAAACCTATTTACTGGAATGAAATTCAGCACCGAAATAATGTGCTTGTGAGAGAAATAGGCAGGATAAGGACACCAGCGATGGCGTTCCTCTTGGGAGGTTGCTCTTTGCATTCCTCTGCAAAGAGGGAAAGGCCTCGTTCCTACTACTCCCTGCACAGTGGTAATCAACGATGCATATTTTCCTAAAGTTTGCAAGGGAAATCATTACAATCTCCACCACCTTTAAGCTGCTTGCCTTTATGACGAATACATCACTTTCAGAACAGTGTACATTTTGTTCCCCCTCCAATTTATTCGAGCGGATAACGGTATGATGTTATGGTTTCTTTGTTCCAGGAGAAGGTACCTCAATCCTCAGTGAATGTGATCTTGGGTGGAGCTTATCCGAAGCCTATTGCAGCGGCGTTCTTACCAGCAAAACTGGAACATAACCGAGTCTCCCCGAGATTACTTTTACTATATATTTTTTGAGCTTATGTGCTCTTGCGTTGTATACGTGTGTGTCATCATACATAGTAGACTTTCTACCAAAAGAAGATGGGTACCAGACTTGTGTAGTGGTTTGATGAAAAACTTCTAGCTGAGGTCGAGAGAGTGCGCTTCCGGCTTAAAATAAAAAGGGATCGACACTGTTAAAATTCTTGAAAAAAGTCAGACATATACTTGAAGTATTGCAGCATGTATCTGCCAAGTTTGGTGCAAAAAGAATTTACACATCTGATGTTGGCATGTCACCTGATGAAAAATCAGTTTCACGTCTGTGTGCTTTAAGCAGATTTTCACCGTTATTTCCTTCCATTGCTGAGTGCTATCATGATAAAGTAGTAGGGCAGAACATAAGGTTGCCAAAGTCAGGCCACCAAACTCTGGGCCAGATGCCCAACAGTCATACGATAATGAACATTGGCCATCTTGGACAGGTGACCAATGCTTGGACTGTGCAGGGTGGTCCATTGGAAGCAGTTGCAGGGATCTACTACATGATTACACACTGTCTAGTCTAGTTCTCCAAAGTAACCAGTCACTACTGAATGGCCATGTCAGTACTGTTGATCAGGTAGAGAGCTTTTGCCGAGTGGCCCTGCGCCTCGACGGACGATGATCGGCGCCGGAGTCGTAGCAGCAAAGGAAGGGAACTATGGTGTGATGATCGGCCATATCCGCGGGTACAGTTCTTGGCGGGTGATCGGGATCCACATTTTGTAGCTAGATAGAGCGCGGCTGTAGCCTGCCGACTGTGGGTGGATAGAGGTGTTGGTATAGCTGAACGGGTCCCGCGGAAATCTGAATAGAAATCAGAAGATCTTGGTGCACACAGTTCACACTTTACACTCATCGCGTACATGATTGATGGGGAACAATAGAGATGTTATCTTAAGGGATGATCGTTCTTGTTTTTCGACAAAGGATGAATTTATCATTTAAAATAGAGCATCAAGAGGATACAAACATTATGATCATATACCTAGCCCATGAACAATGTCATTTTTCCGCCATCCCATCAGCTACATGCACTATGGCAGAAATCGCACCGCCCCCGTTGCACAACCATATCTTCCGTAAACAAACGTGTGAGGTCCTCAGCCCCGCTTCCGAATTTTTGTCCAAAAAGACCACTAGCCGAATGTTATTATCAAAAAAGACCACAAATGCGAGAAGAGACCCCCATTTTTCGTGGCGGCAGGCGCGCCAGGTGACGCGTGGCACCTGTTGCCACGGGCCGAGGCGGCTGGGCCCCGCCGCCACCCGGCGAGGCAGCCGGCCGGGAAGGTGGCACACTCGAGGCGGCAGGTTGTCCATGCTCAGGTACATGCATGCCTGAAGCGCTGGCTGCCCATCACGACCATGCACGGCCATGCATGCTCAAATTATACGCCATGCACATCATCTGGCCGGCCGCCTCAAGTGCTGGCGGCAGGTGCCACCTGCCCGACCGGCCGCCTCCCCGGGTGGCGGCGGGGCCCAGCCGCCTCGGTCCGTGGCGGCAGATGCCACGCGTCGCCCGGCGCGCCTGCCGTCACGAAAAATGAGGGTATCTTCTCGCAATCCATACCGCATGTGGTCTTTTTTGACAATAACATTCGGTTAGTGGTCTTTTTGGACAAAAATTCCCCGCTCCCCACCTCTCCCAACCCCATCCTGCCTGCGCCGCAGACCACTTTGGCCGCGGCGGTCACCCCTCCCCGGTGCTGACCGCCCGGTCAGTGTTGCCACCTCCCTCCTGTGCGGCATGGGGCGCCCCCGCTCCCATGGCCGCGCGCTCCAGCTCTCGGGATAGCGACGGATGGGGCCAGCAGGTCCGCTTTGACACACCGGTCCGTTGGCGGCCCCAGCTCGCCTCTAGCCCGTCAACGGCTATCCTTGGGCCTCCGTCGCGAATCCTGCTCCAGGGCGAGTGCTCCCGGGCGGCTGCCCCCGATTCCCCATCGGATCTTGATGTGGAGCGCCAAGTGGGGAAGCAATGACTTAAATCCATCGTGGTTAGGCCGTCTCCGCACCCTAACCTTTCCCATCCGAGGCAAGGTGATGGATGGACCGAGGTCTGATCCTGGAAAGCTAGGCGCACCGACAAGCAAGTGCACACGAGTCGCGAGCTCGCCTCGGGGCAGCGCCGGGGCATCAATGTTGATGCTGCCCGCCAGACCTTTTTAAGGCGCTTCGGGGGGGCTCTCCTTTAGATGCCTGAGCTCCGAGCATCGTCGTGTAGATTGCAGGGATCCAGTTTGCTGCATCGAGTGTAAGCTTCAAGGCCACATCGCAAAAAGAGTGTCAGCAAGGTAAGGGACCGGCCAAGGTGAGGTTGGGTCCTCCGGTCGGTCGTGGCCCTGTCCGTGGTCGCCTACTCGCCTTCGCTTCCCCACGCCCCACCACCAGCGGCGACCATGGAGCTCTGCCGCCACACCGACCCGTCGAGGCGCCCGAAGAGCAGCCACAAGGCGGTGATCGAGTGTCAGGACCCAGCGAAGACGAAGCCAGCAGCGTTCGAATTCAAACGATGGCGCGAAGCGACCACATCCGTCGATCCTTGATCCAACGCCCTCCAGTCGCCCGTACCGGTTCGCGCGTGCCAGTTACTCCTGGAGCCATCGATGGTTGATCCGACGGCTGCGAGACTCTCCCGCGTCGCTGTAGACTTCCGACAACGGCGCCGAGCGCCAGCCACCTTTCTACCCCACTTTTCCTCGTTTTTACTGCGTTGTAAGGCTATAAAGCCATGGATTTCCATCTTGTGGAGCTACGTTTTTCCTCTAGGGTTTCCCCCTTTTGCGCCGCGAGTGTTCCTGGCCGGCTTAGGTGCCTCCTCATGTAACAGAATCCTTGGCAATTCGCCTCTGAAATCACCTCGAAATTACTCGGTTTTCCTCTGAAAGTGTTCTTAAGATCGTCGGGTCTGACAAGTGGTATTCAGAGCCTCGTTCCTTGGCGGCGTCTTCGATCTGGAGGCCAAAAGGGGTTGGAGGAGCCGTAAAATTCCCCTATTTCTCCTCGGATCGCGGCGGCGGTGATGCTGGTGGCGCTGGCGGCGGTGATGTTCGGTATAGGTCTGGTGCCGGTAAGTGGTTGCCCAAGCTCCCTGCTTGCGTGTTAAAATCCCACCTCCCACCAAGATCCGGTGTACTTGGCGGCGGGTGTAGGCGGTGGTGTAGGCGGCGGCAGGATTCACAGCACAAAGGTCAGGTTGCAGCTCAGGCTGTGGTAAAATCCCCTCCTTTGCGCCTGTAAATCTCTACAGCAAGGTTCCTGGTCTCTGCCAGCAAGAACACCTTCTGTAGTTCACATCATGGCATCTCCTGGTAATTCTACCTCCACAGACCAGTTAGAATTCACCTCCCTACAGCTAGATGTCCAGTTGCTCCAAAGGAATAGAGATCAGGACCGTATGGAGTTTGATGAATTCAGAGAATATGTGCAAACAAACTTTGGTTAAGTCCAAAAATCTTTAGCTGATCTACAGGGCACCTTATCAGGATTCTTATCTGGTTTCCCAAAGCCCAAAGAAAACCCTCCCAATCCTATGGATGTTCCCCAAGCTAGTGTTGTGATTCACACACCACAAGGACCAGTCCAGAGAGGGCAGGATCATTTTAAATCCCCTGATACAGTGGGTTCAGCAACCTTAGTGGATAAGCACACAGGAAAGGAGTTAAATTTGGATGGCAGTCTTAAACACCCTTACAAACACCCCCATTTTGCTGGGAAGCAACAACCACCAGATGCTAGATCACAACCTGCAGCTAATCCACCCCAACAAGTTCTTCAGTTAGACCCAGAGCAGAGGGATGCTAATTTGGACAGAAGACTCGGAACACCACAGGATAACAGAAGGCCTCTCACTTTAGTTAAGCCTGCTAAATACAATATTCCTGAATTTGATGGTGTTGGCACTGATTCTTGGATTCAAACAATTGAGATGTACTTTGAGGCTGCTAGAACACCAATAGAGCAGAAAACAGAGATTGTTGTAACTTACCTTAAGGGACCAGCTATTGAATGGTGGAGAGGCACTGGTATGGTGGCAAATACTATTCCCTGGTACAAATTTTGCAGATTTGTGGGTGACAGGTTCTCTGAAACATCTGTTTGTGACAATGTGAGAGCTTTTCACAACCTATCTCAGTCTGGTACTGTTAATGACTATGTTCTCCAGTTTGAACAAGCTATGAATTTAATGAGAAGGGACAACCCAGTACTGCCAAATGATTACTACAAACAGAGTTTCATTTCTGGGTTAAATGATAACATCCAGCATCATGTACAATGCCATGAGCCCCCTGATTTACAAAAAGCTATCTGGCTAGCCAGAAGGATGGAACAGGCTCAACCTCAGAGAAAAGTTTCCCCTGCTCTTAATTACCCCTCCCTAGCAAGGAAACAGTTACAGTTTGACCCTGGCAAACCTGGCCCAACTAACACTGCTTCCATAATTCAACAGGCTAGAGTTAAAGGTATCTGCTACAAGTGCAAAGAACCTTGGTTCCCTGGTCATAAGAAAGTGTGCAAGTTAGCAAATCAGGCTCAGATAAATGCTCTCCAAGAATCTTACCCTGATGATGCTGAACTGGTGTATTACACTGAAATCACTAAAGATGGTGAACCACCTCCCTTCCCTGAAGCAGATGATACCCCTCTCCAAATATCTATGCATGCTTTGATGGGCCTAAATACTGCTAAAAAGCCGAGTTTCACAGTAACTGTGATGATGGGCTCAACCCCTGCTACTGCCCTAATTGACAGTGGTAGCACTGCCACTTTTATTACACCAAAATAGCAGCTCTAGCTAAGTGCTCCTTAACCCCCACCAAGAGAAAACAAGTCCTAGTTGCTAATGGTGAAACACTATGGTCTGAATTCATTGCTCTGCAAGCACCATTTTCTTTGCAAGGAACACAATTCTCCACAGACTTCAGAGTTCTCAAACTCCAAGGGTATGATATTATCTTAGGAGCTGATTGGATGGCATCTTTCAGCCCTGTAGAACTTGACTTTGATGAGATGCAAGTAAAGCTTACACTGAAAGATGGAGAAAAGCTTATTCTCAAAGATGAAAGTTTTCCTACTGCCCCTGTTCCTGAACTAGCAATCAAGGAGAGCCTTTCTGAGGAGCCAGTGTGTGGAGCTGTTTTATTCCTTAATAGAATATCAATGGTGGAATAGCTGGACCATGTGGTGCCTGAACCAGTACAACAGATACTAGATAAATTTTCCCCTGTTTTCAGTGCACCCACAACCCTCCCTCCAAAAAGATCCATTGATCATGTGATCACCTTCACCCCTTAGGCTAAAATCATCAATCAAAGACCTTATAGGCTTCCTCACCACCAAAAGGATGTTATGGAAGGCATAGTGAAAGACATGATCAAGAATCGAGTAATCAGAGACAGCAACCGTCCTTATTCATCACCTGCTCTTCTGGTTAAGAAGAAGGATATGACATGGAGGCTGGTCAATGATTTTTGAAAAGTAAATGAACAAACTGTCAAAAACAAATACCCAATTCCTGTCATTGAGGATCTGCTGGATGAGTTAGAAGGAGCTACAGTTTTCTCCAAACTTGATCTCAGAAGTGGCTATCACCAGATAAGAATGAAGGAGGAAGATATCCCAAAAATTGCATTTAGTACCCATTGTGGACACTATGAATACATGGTCATGCCCTTTGGATTAACTAATGCACCAGCAACTTTCCAACTGTTAATGAACACCATCCTAGCCCCTTACTTAAGGAAGTTTGTGCTAGTATTCTTTGATGATATACTTATCTTCAGTAGAAATATGAAAGAGCACTTGTTACACTTGCAGCTAGTTCTGAAAGTTTTACAAGATAACCAATTATTCGCTAAGCTCAACAAATGTTCCTTTGCTCAACCACAAGTGGAATACTTGGGACATGTTATTAGAGGTGATGGTGTTGCTATTGACCCTTCCAAGATTGAAGCCATTGTGCAGTGGCCTACTCCTGCAAATGTTACACAGTTAAGAAGCTTCCTAGGACTCACTGGGTACTACAGAAGATTTATCCAAAACTATGGCTACATCTGTAAACCTTTGTATCAGTCCCTCAAAAAGGATAATTATAAATGGGGCCCTGAGCAAATGGAAGCTTTCAACTTACTTAAGCACAAGATGACCCAGGCTCTTGTGCTTGCTCTACCAGATTTCACACTTCCCTTTGTTCTGGAAACTGATGCCTGTGCTTATGGTATAGGTGATGTACTAATGCAAGAGGGAAAACCCCTCTCATACTTCAGTAAAACCGTTGGACCAAAAGCTGCTGCTATGTCTACTTATGATAAAGAAGCAACGGCCATCATTGAAGCACTAAAACACTGGAAGCATTACTTTGCTGCTTCTGCCTTGATCATCAGAACAGACCAACAGAGCCTCAAATACATCCAAGAACAAAAGCTGACTGAAGGAATACAGCACAAACTACTGGTCAAGCTGCTAGGCTACAATTTCAAGGTGGAATATAAACAAGGCAAAAACAACAGGGTAGCTGATGCATTATCCAGAGTCCAATATAAACTGCACTCCTTGATTGCTTCTAAAGCACAACCTGTGTGGATCTCTGATGTAACCAACAGCTATGTTCAAGACCAGAAATGCAAAGACTTATTAACCAAACTAGCCACTTCTGATGCTTCACTCCCAAACTTTACTCTTGAGCAGGGAATTATAAGATACAAGAACAGAATAGTTATTGGGAATGATCTTACCCTCAGAAACAAGCTAGTAGCTGCCCTGCATAACTCTGAACTGGGTGGACACTCTGGGCACACGGCCACCTACCAGAGAGTTAAGCTGTTGTTCCATTGGCCTGGCATGAAGCAGTTTATTGTAGATTTCATCAAACAATGCCCCACATGCCAAATCAATAAGCCAGAACATTGTAAGTACCCTGGACTGCTTCAACCACTTCATGTCCCTGATTTTGCATGGTGTCATATCAGTATGGATTTCATTGAGGGACTGCCCACATCACAAAACAAGGATATGATATTGGTGGTTGTGGATAGATTCACCAAGTATGGGCATTTTATTGCTATGAAGCACCCCATCACTATTAGCAATGTGGCCACTGCATTCACAGATAACATCTTCAAACTCCATGGGCTCCCCTCTGTCATTGTTACAGACAGAGACAAAATCTTCACCAGCCATCTGTGGCAAGAATTATTCAGGAAGCTAGGCATTAAACTACAAATGAGCACTTCCTACCACCCCCCAGTCTGATGGCCAAACAGAAAGAGTGAACCAGTGTTTGGAAAACTATCTCAGGTGCATGGCCTTCCTTCAGCCAAAGAAATGGACGCACTGGCTCTCATTAGCAGAATGGTGGTACAACACTAGCTACCACACTTCCCTGAAGATTACTCCATTCCAAGCACTATACAATAGGCCCCCATCTATGTTGGCTGAAGCTGCATTATATCCACCAGAGCACACACAAGATTTCAGCTCCATCCTAACTGCAGAACAAGTGGCTGCTCAAATTAAAACCAACCCGATCAAGGCTCAAGAAAGAATGAAGCATTTTGCAGATAAGAAGAGATCAGAGAGATCACTTGCAGTGGGTGACATGGTCTACCTAAAGCTACAACCTTACAGGCACACCACTTTGAGTGTCCACAGGTGCCTCAAACTTCATTCCAAGTACTATGGCCCCTTTAGGATCATACAAAAGGTGGGACCAGTGGCATACAAACTACTCCTACCTGATCACTGCAAGCTCCACCCCACATTCCATGTGAGTCAACTCAAGCTACACTTGGGGCCAAGAGCAATACCCAACCCCAACCTACCCCTTCTCCATGAGAATGGTTCCATCCTCCTAGAACCAGAGAAGCTGCTGCAGCGAAAGCTTGTTCCCAGAACACAAGGGGACATACAAGTGGCAGTGGTTCGTTGGCTCATCAAATGGACCAACTTGGATGAGAGCGAGGCCACATGGGAAGACGCCGCTTTCATTCAGAAGGTTTTTCCGCAATTCATCCCTGAGGACAGGTCTGATGTTGCACGGGGGGAGTTGTCAGGACCCAGCGAAGACGAAGCCAACAGCGTTCGAATTCAAACGATGGCGCGAAGCGACCACAACCGTCGATCCTTGATCCAACGCCCTCCAGTCGCCCATACCGGTTCGCGCATGCCAGTTACTCCTGGAGCCATCGATAGTTGATCCGACGGCTGCGAGACTCTCCCGCGTCGCTGTAGACTTCCGACAAAGGCGCCGAGCGTCGGCCACCTTTCTACCCCACTTTTCCTCGTTTTTACTGCGTTGTAAGGCTATAAAGCCATGGATTTCCAGCTCGTGGAGCTACGTTTTTCCTCTAGGGTTTCCCCTTTTGCGCCGCCAGTGTTCCTGGCCGGCTTAGGTGCCTCCTCATGTAACATAATCCTTGGCAATTCGCCTCTGAAATCACCTCAAAATTACTCAATTTTCCTCTGAAAGTGTTCTTATGATCGTCGGGTCTGACATCGAGACACCAGAGATGGAGCACCATATGTTCCTCCTGCGCCGCCCCATCGTCCTTCTCACCTTGAGGGCAGAGAGGCACACTGTTAGCCTCATGTCGGTGGGACGCGCCTTAGACGTTGAGTTGCACACGTCGTCCCACCTGCAGCGGGTCACGAGCCACGACCCGGAAGATTTCCTGGTCCACTTTGAGCTGTCGGCGTACCGGGACAACGTCGTCCATGTGGGCTCCATCAACATCGACGGCGTCATCTTCGACATAAAGCCGTGGCATGAGGATGACCATGTTGTGTGATGTCTACTATGCAACTTTATTTTTGTAGACGTTATTGGGCCTTCAAGTGTAGAGTTTTGTAGGACAACAGCAAATTTTCTTCAAGTGAAGGACCTAAGGTTTATCAATCCATGGGAGGTGTAGGATGAAGATGGTCTCTTTCAAGCAATCCTGCAATCAAATACAAAAAATCTCGTGTGTCCCTAACACATCTAATACAATGGAAAATTGTATAGGTCCACTAGATCGGCGAAGAGATGGTGATACGAGTGTAGTATGGATAGTATAAATAGATTTTTATAATTTGAATAAATAAAAACAACAAGGTAACAAGTAGTAAACACTAAGCAAAATGTTATATAAATGCTTGGAAATAAGGCCTACGGTTCATACTTTTAGTACTGCAATCTCTCAACAATGCTAACATAGTAGAATCATATGATCATCCATCAACATGCAACAAATAATCACTCCAAAGTTCCTATTAGCGGAGAACATAAGAAGAAGTTGTCGCAGGCAGCGAACCACCTCAAAGTTATTCTTTTCGATCAATCTTTTAAGCTATTCCTGTAAGTGTCACAAACAACCCTAGAGTTCATACTAGAATAACACATATGATACATATGAATCAACCCTAATGTCACCTAGATACTCCAATGTCACCTCAAGTATTCATGCGTTAATTATTTGACATGCATCAAACAATTTCAGATTCATCATATTCAATCCAACACAAAGAACTTCAAAGATTATCCCAAGATTTCTATCGGAGAATGTAGGATGAAATGTGAAATCAACCCCTATGCATAGACCCCCAAGGTCACCGGAATCTGCA
The DNA here is from genome assembly GCF_904849725.1 of Hordeum vulgare subsp. vulgare. Taxonomy (NCBI): domain Eukaryota; kingdom Viridiplantae; phylum Streptophyta; class Magnoliopsida; order Poales; family Poaceae; genus Hordeum; species Hordeum vulgare. The sequence goes on from NC_058523.1 coordinate 464,323,425, forward strand.
AGTTGACGCCATAACATATATCAAGTGAATCAATAGAATACCCCATTTTCACCACGGGTATCCACATGAAAGACATACATCAATTGTTCTCAAACCCAAAATATTCAATCCAACATAACGAGATCTCAAAGGGGAATACCCAATTCATCATGACAAGATGGCAAGGGAAGAACACCATATGATCCAACTATATTAACAAAGCTCGCGATACATCAAGATCATGCCATCTCAAAAACATGAGAGAGAGAAAATGATTAAACACACAATTATTGGTACATACCCTCAACCCCGAGGGTGAACTACTCCCTCCTCATCATTGCCTTTGCCGAGATGATGAAGATGGCCACCAGAGATGATTTCCCCCTCCAGCGGGGTACTGGAAAGGCTCCAGATGGTTTTTCTTCGATACAGAGAGTTGCGGCGGAGGAGCGAAAGTTCTAGGTTAACTTTCAGGGGTTTCTAGATTTATACGAATTTTCAGCATTGGAATCACGTCAACCGGAGCCACGCACACCCTGTTGGCTTGTGGCCCACAAATGACTTCCCTTTGGTGGTTCTTTGCTCCGGTATTTCTTATTTTCCCTAGAAAAAATCATAAAAAAGTTTTGGATGATTCCGAGAACTTTTATTTTCTACACAAAAACAACACCTGAGTAATTGTGCTGAAAACAATGTGAGTCCGGGTTAGTTCTAAATAAATCATATAAAGTGCATCAAAACCATATAATTTTTTTGTAAACATAGGCAAATATGTCATGAATACTTCATAAATTATCGATACGTTGGAGACGTATCAGCATCCCCAAGCTTAATTCCTACTCGTCCTCGTGTAGGTAAATGATAAAAGAAGTAATTTATAAAGTGTGAATGCTATCATAGTGAATAATTTTAATCATTGATAACTTTAGTCAATTTTCTAGCATCATAACCAACAACTTTTTCTCATAAAAAACCATCATGATAGGATAGAAATCAATTCACATGTCATGGTTCAAACAATGCATTCTCTTGATGTTGAAAATATGCCCTAGAGGCAATAATAAAATAGTTATTATTATATTTCTTTGTTCATGATAATCATTTATTATCCGTGCTATAATTGTATTGATTGGAAACTCAAATACATGTGTGGATACATAGACAACTGAAAAGGATCGAGATGGACCTAGAGGGGGGGTGAATAGGTACAGTTCCAAATTTTAATAATTACTTAGCAATTTTAGGCAAAAGTGCGGAATATGAGTGTAGGCCTAATAATTGCTACGACAAGGAGTAAGCTATTTAGAGTGAAGTAAGACAAGCGGTAAACAATAATCAAATACAAGTACGTAATAAGGATTAACACAAGTAGAGAGTTAGGGTTAGGAATAACCGAAACTCCAAGAGAGACAAGGATGTATCCTGATGTTCACTTCCTTGGAGGGAAGCTACGTCACCGTTAGAGGGGCGGATGTTACCACGAAGGCACACCAACGCCACGAAGGCTCACCCTATTCTCCCTGTGAGATAACTCAACAAAGGCGTTTCTCAACCACTAGTGGTAAGCCTTGAGGTGGCTTCCAAACCTTCACAAACTTTCCGGGGGAAATCACAATGGTTTGATTCCTCTCCGAAGACTCCTACCGCCTAGGAGTCTCCAACCTCCAAGAGTAATAAGATCACGGGGATTGCTCAAAACTTGCTCAAATCACAAATCACTTTGGTGGGAAGGAGGAGAGGGAGACGATCTATCTTTTGACTGGAACAACACTCAAAGGGACTCACAAATGCTCTTGGGATCTAAGATTTGGTGTAGACAAGAGTGAGTGAGAAGAAAGGTGTTCTTTGATGTATTCTAGCTATGTTGAACACCCACTCACGAAGTGGGTGAGGGGTATATATAGTGGGGAGTGTAAAACAGCCGTTGGGGACACTTTAAGTCACACAGGGTCCGGACGTCCGACAGTTCTCGGAAGTCCGGGCGTCCGCAAGGGGTCGGACGTCCGACAGGGATCGGTCGTCCGAGGGTTGTAGCTATGATTGGAAACACTGTGAATTTGAACAGCGACCGAACGTCCGGAGAAGGCCGGAAATCCGAGTTATTCGACTCAACTTCTTCTGGTGGGAGGTTCCAGATTTCCGAACGAGGACGGACGTCCGGCCCTCAGACATCCGGAGGGAGCCGGCAATCCGAGTTATAGAGCTCATGTTCTTCTGGTGCAGGGCTCCAGATTTCCGAAGCTGGTCGGACGTCCGGCCCTCGGATGTCCGGAGGGAGCCGGAATTCCGAGTTATATGACTCAAATACTTTTGGTGGAGGGCTCCGGATTTCCGAAGCCTGCCGGTCGTCCGGCCCTCGGACGTCCGGAGGGTGCCGAAAATCCGAGGCAATAGACCTATTTTGAGATAGGAACATAGTAGAGAATATGTGGTATTGGGTAGGATAGTGAAGATGTGGTATGAGAAAGTTTATCGCAAAACCTGTGATCCCCTCTTAATAGTGCGGGATCCCTATACTCAATAATAGTAAACTCAAAAGGATAGTCTACGTCATCTTTTCTCAATCTCGAGCCTTCTTGAAATATAAATCCCGATCTTCTCAGACCACCTTTGGCACATAATTCTCAATCTACTAAAGTACTTGCCATCCTGAGATACACTCAACAAATAGGATTAGTTTCCTATGTATGTGTTGTCATTAACACCAAAAGTCTATTAGGGGCATAGCATGCACTTTCAATGTCCCCCTTTTTGGTAGTTGATGACAACATATACATAGGTCTCAAAAAGATTTAACATACATTATAGCCTAGGAGATATTTAGTACGGAGCTCCCCCTTAGTATGTGCATGATAAAATATCGGAGCTCCCTTTTAATGTGTTTATCGAACATATAATGGATCATCATATAAACATAATAGATCATCGTAGAAAGACAATAGATCATCATAGAAGAAGTGGAGCAAAACATAATAGTCTATGATGATATCATAGCAATCCATAGCAATCACAATCATTCATAAGTAGCCATACATGAGTTTATCCATTACATTAAATCTCCAAAGACTAAAAACTACGATACATTACTCCCCCTTTGGCACCAAGTACCAAAAAGGGAGGCACCAACAGCACCAACCACGCTCAGAGCTCATCAGCATCATCACCATCGTCAGGCAAGCCACTGCCACCAGCCTCGTCAAGGAAATCAGCCCACTCAGGACCAGATGGGAAGCCGAAGTCAGAAGGAGGAGCAGCAGGAGGGGCCTCATCATCACTCACATCAAGAGCACCCGAGGCTCTCAAACGAGCCTTGAGGGCATTCTTGGAGGAGACTAGGCGAGAAACCACATCATGGGTTTGACCACATTGGAAAGAGACGACCTTCATCATAGCAGAATGTGCCTTGCCAAGGAATTTGGCAATGCGACCGAGCGGAGCGGAGCTAGATGAGGGGGTGGCTGACTGGGCAGCAGTGCGGCGAGTGGATGTGGAGGATGGGGCTTTCTTGGAAGCATAGTTATCTGCCATGTGAGTGAGAATGACCCACTTGCGATGTGTGTGAGTGACAGCAACAGAGAAATCAGCAACATGATTAATAAGAGCATGGATGAAGGGGGCATGAGGAAAGGCTCGCTTGTACTGAAAGCTAGCAAGCCGAATCTCATGCCATAGAAAGTGAGGCACATTAATTTTGCTCTTGGTGTGCTCGTACAAGTGAGACATGATGTCACTACAATAGCCACTGCAAGAGCCCTTATCACCCATCTTGGGATAGAGGGTGCGGATAAGACACTGAAAGATGATGAAGTAAGGTGAGCGCCAGATGGATACCTGGTTAAGATCCTTCATGCGTTCATCCGCATCAAGCTCACTTAGTGGTTTGAGAAGATACCCACACGCCTCAATGGACTTAGGCGCATGGTTAGGATCATCCCTATGTATTTTGAAGCCGGAGTTGGGGAAACCAAGTGCGGCAACAAATGTATCATAAGAAGCTGTGAAGCGAACGTCAGAGGTGATCCAGCTAACAGTGTTGTTTGGAGCAAAGAAGCATGTGGCATAGAACTGGTGAATGGCAGCAGCATTAAAGTCGCGATGAAAGGCAAACGGAGCGGCAAGCCCCGATGCCTCAGTAAGCTCAATGGCACCCGGATATTTCGCTGGGTGCATGCGAATATGCTCAAGATCTATATAGAGATGAACAGATAAACCCTTAGGAACTATGAATGTAGTAAAAATGTCCGCCTGGACATGTGTGCGGAAACGTGAGTCTGTAGAGTTACATACGACAGCGTATTGATCAATGTCGCGGCGGAAAGTGAGGTATGACGACTTGGCAAGTGTGGTGAAGTTCGTGATTACACGACCTAAGGTAGCAGGGGGTTCTAGTGAGATGCGACGAGCTTCACCTGCGGGCTGAGCAGGAGTAGGTGGTGGCATGTAGGACGCCCTGCGAGTCCCGGGCTTTGGCTTGGACCTCTGATCGGCGGGCTGGTCAGCAAGGTCCTCGGCGGCAAGTTCATCCTCGAAGTCGGAGTCATCACCATCAGACGACGAGGGGAGTTGTGGAGACGGAGAACGCTGGGCAGCCCGTTTGAAGGGACGACGTGGCCCGTACGAGTCCGACCCCGTGCTAGTAGGGGCGCGAGAGGATGAGCCAGCAACGTTCTTCCGAGCGGCGTGCTTGGTCTTGGGCATGGTGCACAATATCCTACACGGATGGAAATCCAAAATAAGGAACGAACATGGTCAAACCATAGGAACGAACATGTGGACTTGGAAGAGAGGGAACCAAACGCGAGGGGAACGGAGGAGCTACCTGTAGACGGATCCTGCGGAGGAAGAAGAGGAAGAAAAGAAGGATCCACGGAGGAGATCGGGCAGATCTCGGGAGTGGCGGTGCTGGCGAGTGCTCCTGGAGCTGGCGGCGGCGGCGACAGGGGAGAAAGGGGGGCGCGTGAGGGCTAGGGCAAAGCCCAGCCCCGCACCCAGCTATTTATAGGCCCCGATGGGTCGGACGTCCGACAGGCGTCGGACGTCCGGAGAGGATTGTGCCGCCGGACGACCGACACTGGTCGGACGACCGGAAGGAGATTTGCCGCCGGACGTCCGAGACACGTCGGACGACCGAGAAAGAGGAGGAGGCAGAGGCTGATTCTGGAATTTTTGATGATGAGATGATGATTTTCATGGTTTCTCACAAAAATTACGAACATGGTTGCCTACAAGCATTACATATACTACTTGTGGACATAAATTGATTTATGCGTACTTTGTAAGCTCAAAAACAGAAAATTAAGACTCACTCCCCCTAAATGCATGCCCACATCAAGACACAAACATAATGTGAGTGTGTGTATGTGTGCAAGGTTTCAAGTTATGTTGTCAAGCTCCAAGATACCAAGTTCACGCCTAAGTTGACAGAACCTAGCTACGCTAAGCGGCTTGGTGAAAATGTCGGCTAGCTGCATGTCGGTACCCACATGGGTAATATCAATGTCACCCTTTTGCACATGGTCTCTCAAGAAATGATACCTAATATCAATATGTTTTGTGCGAGGGTGGTCAATGGGGTTCTCGGATATCTTTATGGCACTTTCATTATCACAGAGAAGAGGAACGTGTCGATACGTGATACCATAATCCTTTAGTGTTTGCCTCATCCATAGCAGTTGGGTTGCACAGCTTGCGGCTGCAATATATTCGGCCTCGGCCGTGGAGAGAGAAACACAGTTCTACTTTTTCGAGGACCAACTTACCAAGGAGCGTCCAAGAAACTGACATGCACCGGAAGTGGATTTCCGTCCCACTTTGTCACCGGCCCAATCCGCATCGGAGTACCCAATAAGATCGAACTTTGCATCCTTAGGGTACCATAAGCCTAACTTTGGGGTGTGAACAAGGTATCTAAGAATATGCTTAACCGCCGTATGATGGCTTTCCCTAGGGGAAGCTTGAAATCTAGCACATATGCCTACACTTAACATGATGTCCGGTCTAGATGCGCAAAGATAAAGTAGCGAACCAATCATGGAGCGGTAAGTAGATGGGTCAAAAGGAATACCGTTTGTGTCTTCATTTAGAACTACATCTATGGCCATGGGTGTCTTCATTGGTTTAGCATTTGTCATATCAAATTTTTCAAGAATGTCCTTGAGGTACTTAGTTTGAGACAAGAAAATCCCTTCTTGAAATTGTTGTATTTGAAAACCAAGAAAGAACTTCAAGTCCGTGTTGAGTGACATCTCAAAGCTCTTGGTCATGGAAGCCGCAAACTTCTTGCATAAATGGATGTTAGGAGAACCAAAAATGATGTCATCTACATAGATTTGGCATAAGATCAAATCACCATTTTCCCTCTTAGTAAAAAGAGTGGGATCGATCACCCCCACCACAAAGCCATCATCAAGTAGGAACTTCTTAAGATGATCGTACCAAGCACGGGGTGCTTGTTTGAGGCCATACAGACCCTTGTGAAGTTTGTATACATGGTCTTTGTGGTGAGGGTCAACAAACCCAGGTGGTTGTGATACATATACCTCTTCTTGTAGAGGACCATTAAGAAAAGAACTTTTCACATCCATTTGATGCAAAGTAAAACCATTGAAAGCAGCATAGGCCAATAAAATGCGAATGGACTCAAGACGAGCAACAGGGGCGAAAGTTTCACCAAAGTCCAAACCTTCAACTTGGGAGTACCCCTGTGCTACTAACCTTGCCTTGTTGCGTAGGACAGTCCCATTCTCATCTTCCTTGTTCTTGAAAATCCATTTAGTTCCAATGACATTATGTTCCTCAGTTGGTCGTTCTACCAATGACCATACTTCGTTGCGTGTAAAACTGTTTAACTCCTCTTGCATAGCAAGGAGTCAGTCATTGTCGCACAATGCATCCTGAACCCTGTGTGGCACGGTACTAGAGACAAACGAAAAGTGAGCACAAAAGTTTGTTAATTGTTTACGAGTCACTCTACCTTCCGACACGCCGGTGAGGATTTGATCAATATCAACACGACCGGCCACACGTGGCATGATGGAGGTCAGGGTTTCATGAGGTTCGACTTCGTTTCCATCATCAACGTCCTCAACATATGGATCATTTATGTGCGGAGGAAGATATTCCTCTTCGCGTTGCATCTGTTGAGGTTCATCATCAAACATACCCATACTTTGGTCTAGCTCTTGAAGATCAACTTGTTCTTGAGTGTGATCAGGGTGAGAGACATGTTCTCCCACTTGATCCTCAACAACTGGCATGATGTGTGTGCTAGTATCTTGTGGAGGTACGGGCAGTGAACTGTCTTGAGGATGAGAAATACTCTCATCATCTTCATCATCATCATGGGGTCTTTGTTCCATGGGAAGAAGTGCACCTACACCCATGTTTAAGATATCTTGTGGGGAGTCTTCTTCACCTGCATCATTTAGATCAACTTGCTCCCCATGGGAGCGGTTAAATTCATCAAACGTCACGTCACAGGTTTCTATAACACATCTAGTGGATTTGTTGTAGACTCTGTAGGCATGAGAGTTTGACCCATAGCCAACAAAAATCCCTTCAGTTGTTTTGGATTGAAATTTTCCTAACCGTTCCCGTTTGTTGAGGATGAAACACTTGCATCCAAACACACGAAAGTACTTAACATTGGGCTTGTTCCCAGTTAGGAGCTCATATGGAGTCTTCTCCAATATTGATTGAAGGAAGAGCCGGTTTGATGCATGGCATGCTGTGTTGACGGCCTCAGCCCAAAAACTATGTGGTGACTTGTATTCGTCTAACATGGACCTTGCCATTTCCACAAGTGTCCGGTTCTTCCTCTCTGCCACACCATTTTGCTGAGGGGTGTAAGGTGCGGAGTACTGATGTTCAATTCCCTCATCACTAAGAAATTCTTCTAGGGTGTAGTTCTTGAACTCAGAGCCATTATCACTTCTTACTGCCTTGATGTCCTTGTGAAACTTCTGCTGGGCTTGTTTGGCAAAATCAATGAAGGTGATCTTCGTCTCGTCCTTGGACTTGAGAAAGAACACCCATGTATATCTTGAGTAATCATCAACAATGACTAGGCCATACTTTTTCCCTCCAAGACTTGCCCATGAAGGAGGCCCAAACAGATCCACATGAAGGAGCTCTAACGGCCTCGAAGTGGATACAATGTTCTTGGGTGGATGTTTTGATTGATGTTGTTTCCCAACTATGCATGCACTGCACACACGATCTTTCTTAAAAGATACATTTGTTAGTCCAAGGATGTGATTGCCGTTTAAGAGATTTTGAACATTTTTCATGCCAACATGGGCGAGCCGACGATGCCACAGCCATCCCATGTCGGCCTTGGTCATTATACAAGTTGTATGGAAGGTGCTCTCTTTCGAGAAATCAACCGTGTAAAGGTTTCCATCCAACTCTCCAACAAAGGCCACTTCGAGAGTGTCTCTCTTAAAGACTTTCACATCCGTTAGTCCAAATAATGTGTCATAACCGACGGAAGCCAATTGGCGAACTGAGTAAATGATATTGAAGAGATTGAACAAGCATGACATTTGCAATAGACATGTCATTAGTGATTGCCACCTTGCCCAACCCAATTACCCGCCCTTTCGACCCTCCACCAAATACAATGCTCATGTATGGTCGAATGGCTTGCATGAAGTCATAGAGCAAGTTACTATCTCCGGTCATATGATTGGTGCATCCACTGTCGATCACCCATTTGGCTCCTCCGGAGAAAACAGCCTGTGACGAATTAAGAATTGGTTTGAGGTACCCATTTCATCATGGGGCCTTTCACATTAGTTACAAGAGTCTTAGGGACCCAAATAGCATAGAATCGGAATGCATTACGGGGACCAACGAATTTAGCATAAACCTCTCCTTCCTTTGATTTGCGTAGTACATAGGATGGAGGCATGAATTCGGTTGTCTTGTTGTGAGTAGGCGAACCCCTAGTGGCCGACCGACTCACAACCTTACCTTTCTCCTTGTGTCCCTCTCGTACAAATATTTCTTTAAGCGGAGTGGTACACTTGAGAGGAGATGCACTTTTCTTGGCGGTGCATGGGTTGAACCCAAGCCCTTCCTTGGCAAGGCCTCCATTGTGTCGACTTAAGATCTCATTGAGAGTCTTTTGTCCTTGTGCACATGTCATGATACCTCTGTCTAGCTGTGCCTTTAGCAAACAGTTTTCCTCAAGGATAGATGTCAGTTCACTACTAGAGTTAGTAGTGCAGGTACCAACATTAATAATAGGTGAGGAGTAGGCATTAGCTAAAGTGTCCAGATAAGTAACCTTGAGCGCCTCAAAGCTCTTTGTAAGAACAGTGAATTTCTCTTCCTTGTCTTTGAGAGACAAGGATAGACGCTCACAGTCCTTAGAAAGGGAAGCATGAGAGTTCACTAGTCGGTTTTTATCATTTAGTAACTCTTTGCACACAGATTCAGCCTTTTTCAAGGAGGCAAGATCATTAGCATGTTTATCAAGGTTTTCACCTACTTTCGAGCATAATGCATCATTTTGTGCTTCCTCATACAGGACTTTCTGCTCAAGGATCTCATTTCTTTCCTTCTCCTCAGTGACGAGGGTTTCGAGTTCCTTGATGGTATTGGTGTGCTTACTCACCATTTCCATAAGTATGCGAAACATAGTGAGCTTCTTTCCTTTAAGAGAGCACATAAATTTGTTTATTTTAGCAAACATGGGATGATCTAGATCATTATCCTCATAGTGATCTTCCGCATCAAGATACTCATCAGATGGGGTAGAAGCTAGACTGAAAGAGTTTAACCGTGGAGTTACCTTAACCTTATCATGGGAGCTTTGGTCTTCCTCATCTCCCATGGCAGTCTTTGTCATCAAACACTTGTGAGCGTTGCCCTTGTAGTCCTTCATATAGTTGTAGTGAACAAATCACCACTTTTGTTGACTAGCCTCAAGGTGTTTTGTGTATCCTGAGCTACTCCGGCAACCCCACCAACATCTTCTGGATCTGATTCTTCTTGTGCAAACATTGCTCTTCCATCAGTCCTCTTGAGCTTGGAGTTCATAGGGTTTGGCAACTTCTTCTTTACAAAGGTCTTTGGAAACCTTGGTTTGTCTTCTCTCTTCTCATAAGGGCAGTCATTGGAGAAGTGGTTGTTTTCCTCACAGTTGTAGCATTTCCTTACCTTCTTCTTTGGGAATCTTCCCTTGAATTTTCCTGCACTGAACTTCTTTACAAAGAGAGCAATGTCCTCATAAGATGGGCTTTCATCAGAGTCAACATCATCACCATCTTCGCAGTCATCATCACCCTCTTCTTCTTCACTTTCTTCTTCGTCACATTCATGCTTGGCTTTCAAAGCAAGATTGATCTTTGATGTTGAAGTGCCATGCATGGCAAGGTGCTTTGTTGCATTTTCCTATGACTCTTCAAATAGTTGGAAAGTGGATATGATGTCATCTGGAGTCATTTCTTTGAACCCATGGTGCTGCCTCATGTCCCATACCATTTGATGGTGATATGGAGCAAGAGCATGAAGTAACTTGTCCACGAGAAATCTCTTGGTCAGATTGAAACCATCTTGCGTCTTGTCACAGTCACATGACTCAATGTCTGGGGCGAGAGTCATGAGCCGTTCTAGTAGTTGCTTGGGAGATTCACCCTTTTCCATACAGAAATTCTGTAATTGCCCCTTGGCAATTTCATATTGAGCAAGCCGAAGAGTGGAGGTACCGGTCTTGGTCCTTATAATGCTATCCCACTAGCACTTGTGATGTGAATGTAAGGTCTCCGTTGCTTGTCATTCATTCATTTTCTTATGCACATGATCGCAGTGTCATTGAGATCCTTGTCATAAGTTTCTCTGGGAGTGAGGCACCTTGGATCTACAGGATTGTACCCATGCTCGAGGATGTCCAACATCTCATCATTGGCGTACTTAAGATGATCCTGCATACCAACTCTCCACAAAGCAAAATTGGAATTGTCATCAAGCAAGGGAGGTTTTCCTCCAGGATTGTACTTAGGTTTCTCAATTTGAGATCTAGCATAAAGCCATGGAACACTGGTTTGGTTCCTTTCCGGAGGTTGTTGGCCAAATGAAGTACCGTGCACATGTGGCCCTGAGGCCCTCGGGGACGTGGTTGTCCCCGTGGTTAGTGATGCCAGTCTCATTTGGACCATGGCCTCAAGAGAAGCATCATGCTCCTCCTTTTGCTTGGCAAGGGCCCGTTCCAGGTCCTCAGAGGTGAAATACTTGACTTCCGTGGAAGTCCCGTCCCTCTGCACTGGAGCTACCATAGCTGGAACCCCGTCCATCTCGCTCTAGGGCGGTTAAGCCACAAGAATAGATCACGAGGCTCTGATACCAATTGAAAAGGATCGAGATGGACCTAGAGGGGGGGGGGGTGAATAGGTACAGTTCCAAATTTTAATAATTACTTAGCAATTTTAGGCAAAAGTGCGGAATATGAGTGTAGGCCTAATAATTGCTACGACAAGGAGTAAGCTATTTATAGTGAAGTAAGACAAGCGGTAAACAATAATCAAATACAAGTACGTAATAAGGATTAACACAAGTAGAGAGTTAGGGTTAGGAATAACCAAAACTCCAAGAGAGACAAGGATGTATCCCGATGTTCACTTCCTTGGAGGGAAGCTACGTCACCGTTAGAGGGGCGGATGTTACCACGAAGGCACACCAACGCCACGAAGGCTCACCCTATTCTCCCTTTGAGATAACTCCACGAAGGCGTTTCTCAACCACTAGTGGTAAGCCTTGAGGTGGCTTCCAAACCTTCACAAACTTTTCGGGGGAAATCACAATGGTTTAATTCCTCTCCGAAGACTCCTACCGCCTAGGAGTCTCCAACCTCCAAGAGTAACAAGATCACGGGGATTGCTCAAAACTTGCTCAAATCACAAATCACTTTGGTGGGAAGGAGGAGAGGGAGACGATCTATCTTTTGATTGGAACAACACTCAAAGGGACTCACAAATGCTCTTGGGATCTAAGATTTGGTGTAGACAAGAGTGAGTGAGAAGAAAGGTGTTATTGGATGTATTCTATCTATGTTGAACACCCACTCACGAAGTGGGTGAGGGGTATATATAGTGGGGAGTGTAAAACAACCGTTGGGGACACTTTAAGTCACACACGGTCCGGACGTCCGGCAGTTCTCGGAAGTCCGGGCGTCCGCAAGGGGTCAGACGTCCGACAGGGGTCGGTCGTCCGAGGGCTGTAGCTATGACTGGAAACACTGTGAATTTGAACAGCGACCGGACGTCCGGAGAAGGCCGGATATCCGAGTTATTCGACTCAACTTCTTCTGGTGGGAGGTTCCGGATTTCCGAACGAGGACGGACGTCCGGCCCTCGGACGTCCGGAGGGAGCCGACAATCCGAGTTATAGAGCTCATGTTCTTGTGGTGCGGGGCTCCAGATTTCCGAAGATGGTCGGACGTCCGGCCCTCGTATGTCCGGACGGAGCCGGAATTCCGAGTTATATGACTCAAATACTTCTGGTGGAGGGCTCCGGATTTCCGAAGCCTGCCGGTCGTCCGGCCCTCGGACGTACGGAGGGTGCCGGAAGTCCGAGGCAATAGGCCTGTTTTGAGATAGGAACAGAGTAGAGAATATGTGGTATTGGGTAGGATAGTGAAGATGTGGTATGAGCAAGTTTATCGCAAAACCTGTGATCCCCTCTTAATAGTGCGGGATCCCTATACTCAATAATAGTAAACTCAAAAGGATAGTCTACATCATCATTTCTCAATCTCGAGCCTTTTTGAAATATAAATCCCGATCTTCTTGTCACCGGTGTCACACCATGATCTCCATCATCATGATCTCCATCAACGTGTCGCCATCGGGGTTGTCGTGCTACTTATGCTATTACTACTAAAGCTACGTCCTAGCAATAAGTAAACGCATCTGCAAGCACAAACGTTAGTTTAAAGACAACCCTATGGCTCCTGCCGGTTGCCGTACCATCGACGTGCAAGTTGATATTAACTATTACAACATGATCATCTCATACATCCAATATATCACATCACATCATTGGCCATATCACATCACAAGCATACCCTGCAAAAACAAGTTAGACGTCCTCTAATTGTTGTTGCATGTTTTACGTGGTGACCATGTGTATCTAGTAGGATCGCATCTTACTTACGCAAACACCACAACGGAGATATATGAATTGCTATTTAACCTCATCCAAGGACCTCCTCGGTCAAATCCAATTCAACTAAAGTTGGAGAAACCGACACTCGCTGGTCATCTTTGAGCAACGGAGTTACTCGTAGCAATGAAACCAGTCTCTCGTAAGCGTACGAGTAATGTTGGTCCGAGCCGCTTCGATCCAACAATACCGTGGAATCAAGAAAAGACTAAGGAGGGAAGCAAAACGCACATCACCGCCCACAAAAACTTTTGTGTTCTACTCGAGAAGACATCTACGCATGAACCTAGCTCATGATGCCACTGTTGGGGAACGTCGCATGGGAAACAAAAAATTTCCTACGCGCACGAAGTCCTATCATGGTGATGTCCATCTACGAGAGGGGATTTCCGATCTACGTACCCTTGTAGATCGCACAACAGAAGCGTTAAGAAACGCGGTTGATGTAGTGGAACGTCCTCACGTCCCTCGATCCGCCCCGCGAACCGTCCCACGAACCGTCCCGCGATCCGTCCCACGATCTAGTGCCGAACGGACGGCACCTCCGCGTTCAGCACACGTACAGCTCGACGATGATCTCGGCCTTCTTGATCCACCAAGAGAGACAAAGAGGTAGATGAGTTCTCCGGCAGTGTGACGGTGCTCCGGAGGTTGGTGGTGATCTAATCTCAGCAGGGCTCCGCCCGAGCTCCGCAGAAACGCGATCTAGAGGAAAAACAATGGAGGTATGTGGTCGGGCTGCCGTGGCAAAAGTCGCCTCAAATCAGCCCTAATACCTCAGTATATATAGGAGGGAGGGGGAGGGAAGAGGCAGCCTCAAACCCTCAAGGTTTGGCCGAAATTGGAGGTGGAGGAGTCCTACTCCAATCCTACTTGGAGTAGGATTCCACCTTCCCACTTGGAAACTCTTTCCACCTTGTGTTTTTTCCTTCTCAAACCTTATGGGCCTTAGTGGGAACTTATTCCAGCCCACTAGGGGCTGGTTTATCTCTTCCCATAGCCCATGAGACCCCTTGGGGAGTGACACCCCTCCCGATGGTCCCCCGCACCCCTCCCGGCACTCCCGGTACACTATCGATGAGCCCGAAACTTTTCCGGTGACCAAAACAGGACTTCCTATATATCAATCTTTACCTCCGGACCATTCCGGAGCTCCTCGTGACGTCCTGGATCTCATCCGGGACTCCGAACAACATTCGGTAACCAACCATATAACTCAAATACGCATAAAACAACGTCGAACCTTAAGTGTGCAGACCCTGCGGGTTCGAGAACTATGTAGACATGACCCGAGTGACTCCTCGGTCAATATCCAATAGCGGGACCTGGATGCCCATATTGGATCCTACATATTCTACGAATATCTTATCGTTTGAACCTCAGTGCCAAGGATTCATATAATCCCGTATATCATTCCCTTTGTCCTTCCGTATGTTACTAGCCCGAGATTCGATCGTCAGTATCCGCATACCTATTTCAATCTCGTTTACGGGCAAGTCTCTTTACTTGTTCCGTAATACAAGATCCCGCAACTTACACTAAGTCACATTGCTTGCAAGGCTTGTGTGTGATGTTGTATTACCGAGTGGGCCCCGAGATACCTCTCCGTCACACGGAGTGACAAATCCCAGTCTCGATCCATACTAACTCAACGGACACCTTCGGAGTTACCTGTAGAGCATCTTTATAGTCACCCAGTTACGTTGCGACGTTTGATACACACAAATCATTCCTCCGGTGTCAGTGAGTTATATGATCTGATGGTCATAGGAACAAATACTTGACACGCAGAAAACAGTAGCAACAAAATGACACGATCAACATGCTACGTCTATTAGTTTGGGTATAGTCCATCACATGATTCTCCTAATGATGTGATCCCGTTATCAAGTGACAACACTTGCCTATGGTCAGGAAACCTTGACCATCTTTGATCAACGAGCTAGTCAACTAGAGGCTTACTAGGGACAGCGTTTTGTCTATGTATCCACACATGCACTGTGTTTCCAATCAATACAATTATAGCATGGATAATAAACGATTATCATGAACAAAGAAATATAATAATAACTAATTTATTATTGCCTCTAGGGCATATTTCCAACACCGAAGGACAAAGGGAATGACATACGGGATTATATGAATCCTTGGCACTAAGGTTCAACCGATAAGATCGTCGGAGAATATGTAGGATCCAATATGGGCATCCAGGTCCCGCTATTGGATATTGACCGAGGAGTGTCATGGGTCATGTCTACATAGTTCTCGAACCTGCAGGGTCTGCACACTTAAGGTTCGATGATGTTTTAGTATAATTGAGTTATATGTGTGGTTACTGATACGTCTCAAACGTATCTATAATTTTTGATGGTTTCACGCTGTTATCTTGTCATCTTTGGATGTTTTATGTACCTTTTATATCTTTTTGGGACTAACTTATTAATTCAAGGCCAAGTGCCAGTTCGTGTTTTTTCTGTGTTTTTGGCTCTTTTCAGATATGATTTTGGAACGGAGTCCAAACGGAATAAAATCCCCGAAATGATGTTTTTCCCGAATGGAAGAAGATCAGGGGGCCCGTGGGCCAAGCCAGGAGGGCTCCTGGGAGCCCACAAGCCCCCACTCCGCCACCAGGGGGAGGCGGCGGTGTCAGGGCTTGTGGCCTCCCTGGCCGCCCCCTGACCTATATCTTTGACCTATATATTCCCTAAAATATAGCAAAAAATCAGGGGAGCCTTGAAAATACTTTTCTGCCGCCGCAAGCTTCCGTTTCCGCGAGATCTCATCTGGAGACCCTTCCTGGCACCCTGCCAGAGGGGACTTTGGAGTTGGAGGGCTTCTTCTTCATCATCATCGCCCCTCCAATGACTCGTGGGTAGTTCACTTCAGACCTACGGGTCCGTAGTTAGTAGCTAGATGGCTTCTTCTCTCTCTTGGATCTTCAATACAAAGTTCTCCATGATCTTCATGGAGATCTATCCGATGTAATCTTCTTTGGCGGTGTGTTTGTCGAGATCCGATGAATTGTGGATTTGTGATCAGATTATCTATGATATATATTTGAGTCTTTGCTGATTTCTTATATGCATGATTTGATATCCTTGTAAGTCTCTCCGAGTCTTGGGTTTTGTTTGGCCAACTAGATCTATGATTCTTGCAATGGGAGAAGTGCTTGGTTTTGGGTTCTACCATGTGGTGACCTTTCCCAGTGACAGTAGGGGCAGCAAGGCACACATTAAGTAGTTGCCATCAAGGGTAACAAGATGGGCTCTGTCGTTGATATGAGATTTTCCATCTACATCATGTCATCTTGCTTAAGGCGTTACTCTGTTCTTTTGGACTTAATACACTAGATGCATGCTGGATAGCGGTTGACGTGTGGAGTAATAGTAGTAGATGCAGAAATTATCGGTCTAGTTGTTTTGGACGTGATGCGTATAGATATAATCATTGCCACAGATATCGTCACGACTTTGCGCGGTTCTATCAATTGCTCGACAGTAATTTGTTCACCCACCGTCTACTTGCTTTCATGAGAGAAGCCACTAGTAAACACTATGGCCCCGGGTCTATTCACATCCATCGTTTACACCTCCGCTTTTACTTTGCTTTGTTACTTTGTTGCTTTCAGTTCTCACTTGGCAAACAATCTATAAGGGATTGAAAACCCCTTTATAGCGTTGGGAGCAAGCTTTGTGTGTTTGTGCAGGATCTTGTGATACTCCTCCACTGGATTGATACCTTGGTTCTCAAACTGAGGGAAATACTTACCACCGCTGTGCTACATCACCCTTTCCGCTTCGAGGGAACATCAACGCAAGGATCCAAGGCCACAGGGGAAATCCTTTGCATATTTTCCTAGGAAGTCCCTTAAGGCGTAGCTGCAGCAGAAGGATTCCTGGTGTCGTCGACATGACTATTCTTGGCGCCGTTGCCGGGGAAGCACAACTGACATCAGAAGTATTTCTGGGGCCGTTGCCGGGGAAGCACAACTGACATCAGAAGTATTTCTAGCGCCGTTGCCGGGGAAGAGAGATCAAGATCTATCCAAGTAGGTCTCACAAACTCATCTCTTGCATTTACTTTTGTTGCCAATTGCCTCTCGTTTTCCTCTCCCCCACTTCACATTTGTCGTTTTCATTTGCCTTTCTCCTTTGCCGTTTTCTTTTACTTTTTGCCTTTTGCCGTTCCCTTTCGCCCGCCTGCTCTTAGGTTTTTTCGTGAGAGACCTTTCCTCATGGCCAAACCAAACTATTTCAGAAAATTGGAGGAGATTGAAACTAATGTCAAAAGTTTCATGTCTTCTCAGTTTGACCAAAATAGGTACTTCCGTAGGGAATTAAAAGAGAAAAATTCCTTTTTGGTCTGTTTGAATAAAGAGGTTGATGATATGGTTAATGATTTCCTTGCACTTAATTCTCAGCTTCCTCGCCTTGAAAAATTGGTGGGCCAAATTTCTCACAAGCAGGCTACCTTAGTCAATAAGATGGCAGCTAAACCTGAAATTTGTGATGCAAACCACGAAGATCTTAAAGTGCTTGGTGTGTCTCCTCTTGAATCTTTCTTTTCGTGTGTCAAAACTATTTATGGAGGGGCTGGATATGAACCCACTTTGGTTGAAAAACGCCCCAATGATTCGGAGCCCACCTATCTTGATGATAAAGGTGTGGAGAGTGGAGTAGAAGAAGTCAAAATTTGGGGTAGTAACGAAACTCCCACTTTGGATTTCAAGGAATTCAATTATGATAATTGATCCTTGTTTGAATGCATTTCTTTGATGCAATCCATTGCAAACTCTCCACCTGCTTATAGCCAAAGCAAAGCCTTTACCACGCATATTGTAGATGCTATGATGAAATCTCTTGAAGAGAAGCTCGAACTAGAAGTCTCTATACCTAGAAAACTTCATGATGAGTGGGAACCTACTATCAAAATCAAGATCAAAAACTATGAGTGCAATGCTTTGTGTGATTTGGGTGCTAGTGTTTCCGCGATTCCAAAGTCTTTATGTGATATTCTTGGTTTTCATGAGATTGAAGAGTGTTCTCTTAATTTGCATCTTACGGATTCTACTGTCAAGAAACCCATGGGAAGGATCGAGGATGTTCTTATTGTTGCAAATAAGAACTATGTACCCATGGATTTCATTGTACTTGACATAGATTGCAATCCTTCATGTCCCATTATTCTTGGTAGACCTTTCCTAAGGACTATTGGTGCTATCATCGATATGAAGGAAGAGAATATTAGATTTTAATTTCCTTTAAAGAAGGGCATGGAGCACTTTCCTAGAAAGAAAATAAGATTGCCTTATGAATCTATGATGAGGGCTACCTATGGTTTGAGCACCAAAGATGACTATACGTGATTCCATCACTTTTTGCCTAGCTAAGGGCGTTAAACAAAAGCGCTTGCTGAGAGGCAACCCAACGAATCTATCCTTTTTCTTTCTGTTTTGTGTTTTCCACACTTTCATAATTCTGTTATGATTGTGTTTTTTGTGTTTCTTTTTGGGTTTGTGCCAAGCAAAACCGTTATGATTAGTCTTGGGGATGATCGTTTGGTCATGCTGGAAAAGACAGAAATTTTCTGCTCACGAAAAGATTTTTTTTTTTCTGTGAGATATTTTGAGTTGATTCTTTTTTCTGCTTATTGCTACACAAATTCTTCAGACTTTCGTAAGTTTTCAAATTTTTGAAGTACCATAGGTATACGAAATATACAGATTTCTACAGACTGGTCTGCTGTTAACAGATTCTGTTTTGGTTGTGTTGGTTGCTTGTTTTGATGAAACTATGGATAGTATCGGGGGGTATTAGCCATGGAAGATTGAAAATACAGTAACCCAACATCAGCACAAGTAGAATTTAAGTTTGCTACAGTACCTAAGGAAGTGGTGGTTTGCTTTCTCATACTAATGTTATCACGAGTTTCTGTTTAAGTTTCGTGTTGTGAAGTTTTCAAGTTTTGGGTGAAGTTCTTATGGACAAAAAGATAAAGAGTGGCAAGAGCTCAAGCTTGGGGATGCCCAAGGCACCCCAAGAGATTCAAAGATGTCGTAAAATCCTAAGCTTGGGTATGCCCCGGGAAGGCATCCCCTCTTTCGTCTTCAATCCATCGGTAACGTTACTTGGGGCTATATTTTTATTCACCACATGTTATGTGTTTTTGCTTGGAGCGTCTTGTATCGTAGGATTCTTTTATTTTTGTTGTCTCACAATCATCCTTGCTGCACACCCAGAGAGAGAGACATGCACTCACCATGATTTTGTCGAGCTTCACTTATATCCTTTGGTAGACAATTCAGCTCACATGTGCTTCACTTATATCTTTTGAGCTAGATACTTTTGCTCTATGTGCTTCACTTATATCTTTTAGAGCACAGCGGTGCGTGGCTTGGTAGTTGATCTATGCTTTTAAAGTAGTCTCAAAAAGGGTAGTTATCCAAAGGGATACGAAAACTTCCACCTTCATGTGCATTGAATAGTTAGAGAAGTTTGATTCATCTCAATTAGTTTTGAGTTGTGGTTATGGTAATATTGAAGTCATGCTAGTAAGGTGTTGTGGATCTAGAAATACTTGTGTTTAAGTTAGTGATTCCCGTAGCATGCACGTATGGTGAACCGCTATGTGATAAAATCTGAGCATGATTAGTATATTGATTGTCATCCTTTGTGTGGCGGTCGGGATCGCGCGATGGTTTATACCTACCAACCCTTCCCCTAGGAGTATGCGTTGAATGCTTTGTTTCGATTACTAATAAAACTTTACCAACAAGTATATGAGTTCTTCATGACTAATGTTGAGACCATGGTTTAGATGCACTTTCACCTTCCACCATCACTATCTTCTTAGTGCCGTGCAACTTTTGCCGGTGCACAAAACCCACCATTAGCCTCCCTCAAAACAGCCACCATACCTACCTACTATGGCTTTTTCAAAGTCATTCCGAGATATATTGCCATGCAACTACCACCATGACATGTGCCACCACGTCTACATTGCCATTGCATGATCATAAGATAGCTAGAATGATGTTCCCATTAATGTCTATGCCATGCTAGATCATTGCCACGGTACACTACCGAAGGCATTCCATATAGAGTCATTGTTGCTCTAAGTTTTGAGTTGAAAGTGTGATGATCATCATTATTGGAGCATTGTCCCATGTGAGTAAATAAAAGAGGCCAAAGAAGCCCACCAAAAAAAAGGCCAAAGAGCCCACCAAAAATTTAAAAAAAATGAGAGAAAAAGAGAGAATGGATAATGCTACCACTTTTTCCACACTTGTGCATATTAAGCACCATGATCTTCATGATTGAGAGTCTCTCGTTTTGTCACCACCATATAGCTAGTGGGAAATTTTCATTATATAACTTGGCTTGTGTATTCCAATGATAGGCTTCCTCAAAATTGCCTTAGGTCTTCGTGAGCAAGCAAGTTGGATGCACACCCACTAGTTTTCTTTATGAGCTTTCACTTACTCTTAGCTCTAGTGCATCATTTGTATGGCAATCCCTACTCATTCACATTGATATCTATTGATGAGCATCTCCATAGCTCATTGGTATGCCTAGTTAATGTGACTATCTTCTCCTTTTTGTCTTGCAACCTCCACCACATTCCACACCATCTATAGTGCTATAACCATGGCTCACGCTCATGTATTGCGTGAGAGTTGAAAAGGTTTGAGAAAGTAAAGGTGTGAAACAATTACTTGGATAATACCGGGGTTGTGCATGATTTAAATTCGTTGTGCAATGATGATAGAGCATAGCCAGACTATATGCTTTTGTAGGGATAACTTTCTTTTGGCCTTGTTATTTTGGAAGTTCATGATTACCTTGCTAGTTTGCTTGAAGTATTATTGTTTCCACGTCAATAGAAAACTATTGTTTTGAATCTAATGGATCTGAACATTCACATCACATAAGAGGAGTTACAAAGGACATCTATGCTAGGTAGCATGAAAGCATCAAAAAATTCATTCTTTATCACTTCCCTACTCGAGGACGACCAGGAGTTAAGCTTGGGGATGCTTGATACGTCTCAAACGTATCTATAATTTTTGATGGTTTCACGCTATTATCTTGTCATCTTTGGATGTTTTATGTACCTTTTATATCTTTTTTGGGACTAACTTATTAATTCAGTGCCAAGTGCCAGTTCCTGTTTTTTCTGTGTTTTTGGCTCTTTTCAGATCTGATTTTGGAACGGAGTCCAAACAGAATAAAATCCCCGAAATGATTTTTTCCCGAACAGAAGAAGATCACGGGGCCTGTGGGCCAAGCCAGGAGGTCTCCTGGGAGCCCACAAGCCCCCACTCCGCCACCAGGGGGAGGTGGCGGTGTCAGGGCTTGTGGCCTCCCTGGCCGCCCCCTCACCTAGATCTTTGGCCTATATATTCCCTAAAATACAACAAAAAATCAGGGGAGCCTCGAAAATACTTTTCCGCCGCCGCAAGCTTCCGTTTCCGCGAGATCTTATCTGGAGACCCTTCCCGGCACCCTGTCGGAGGGGACTTTGGAGTTGGAGGGCTTCATCATCATCATCATCGCCCCTCCAATGACTCGTGAGTAGTTCACTTCAGACCTATGGGTCCGTAGTTAGTAGCTAGATGTCTTCTTCTCTCTCTTGGATCTTCAATGCAAAGTTCTCCATGATCTTCATGGAGATCTATCCGATGTAATCTTCTTTGGCGGTGTGTTTGTCGAGATCCGATGAATTGTGGATTTGTGATCAGATTATCTATGATATATATTTGAGTCTTTGCTGATTTCTTATATGCATGATTTTATATCCTTGTAAGTCTCTCCGAGTCTAGGGTTTTCTTTGGCCAACTAGATCTATAATTCTTGCAATGGGAGAAGTGCTTGGTTTTGGGTTCTACCATGTGGTGACCTTTCCTAGTGACAGTAGGGGAAGCAAGGCACACATTAAGTAGTTGCCATGAAGGGTAACAAGATGGGCTCTGTCGTTGATATGAGATTGTCCATCTACATCATGTCATCTTGCTTAAGGCGTTACTCTGTTCTTTTGGACTTAATACACTAGATGCATGCTGGATAGCGGTCGACGTGTGGAGTAATAGTAGTAGATGCAGAAAGTATCGGTCTACTTGTTTTGGACGCGATGCCTATAGATATAATCATTGCCATAGATATCGTCACGACTTTGCGCGGTTCTATCAATTTCTCGACAGTAATTTGTTCACCCACCGTCTACTTGCTTTCATGAGAGAAGCCACTAGTAAACACTATGGCCCCCGGGTCTATTCACATCCATCGTTTACACCTCCGCTTTTACTTTGCTTTGTTACTTTGTTGCTTTCAGTTCTCACTTGGCAAACAATCTATAAGGGATTGACAACCCCTTTATAGCGTTGGGAGCAATCGACTTGAATGCGTCTTCTTGCTCCAGCATTCAAGTTCCATTTCAAGGGAGGACGACGTACCATGATACTTTCTGTTTTGTCGAGCCCTGCTTTGGTCTCTGGTTTGATGGTTGTACGTGCTAAAAATCCGGTACATTCCGTTTTGTTTCCCATCCTAGTCTTTTGCGACACTTCTGGTTTACTTATTTTGTTAGGTCTCGACTTCTTCGCTATGATCTCCCCAGTAGTTCATATAGGAGCTATTGCCGTTTCATTCCTATTCGTGGGGGATCTTGTGATACTCCTCCACTGGATTGATACCTTGGTTCTCAAACTGAGGGAGATACTTACCACCGCTGTGCTACATCACCCTTTTCGCTTCGAGGGAACACCAACGCAAGGCTCCAAGGCCACGGGGGAAATCCTTTGCATATTTTCCTAGGAAGTCCCTTAAGGCGTAGCCGCTGCAGAAGGATTCCTGGTGTCGTCGACACGACTATTCTTGGCGCCGTTGTCGGGGAAGGACAGCTGACATCAGAAGTATTTCTGGCGCTGTTGACGGGGAAGCACAGCTGACATCAGTTACCGAATTTTGTTCGGAGTCTCGGATGATATCACAGACGTCACGAGAGTTTCCGGAATGGTCCGGAAACGAAGATTTATATATAGGATGGTTTCATTTGGTCACTGGAAAGTTTCGGGCATTACCGACAGTGTACCGGGAGTGACGAATGGGTTCCGCGTATTCACCGGGAGGGGCCCACCCACCCGGGAGTGAGCCTAGTGACCCTGGTGGCGCACCAGCCCTTACTGGGCTGGTGAGGCCAGCCCAATAGGTCCATGGCGCCACAAGTGGAAAAACACCAAAGGAATGAAAAAAAGGAAAGAGGATGGTGGGAAGGAAGGAGTGGACTCCTTCCCGCAAACCGAATTGGGGTGGGAGTCCACGTCCTCCCTTCGGCTGGCGCACCAAGGGGCTCCTTGAGCCCCAAGGCTAGCCCCCCCTCCTCCTATATATACTAGTGTTGCAATTATGCCCTAGAGGCATTAATAAATATAGTTATTATTATAATTCCTGTATCAAGATAATCGTTTATTATCCATGCTATAATTGTATTGAATGAAGACTCATTTACATGTGTGGATACATAGACAAAACACTATCCCTAGCAAGCCTCTAGTTGGCTAGCCAGTTGATCAAAGATAGTCAGTGTCTTCTGATTATGAAAAAAGGTGTTGTTGCTTGATAACTGGATCACGTCATTAGGAGAATCACGTGATGGACTAGACCCAAACTAATAGACGTAGCATGTTGATCGTGTCATTTTGTTGCTACTGTTTTCTGCGTGTCAAGTATTTGTTCCTATGACCATGAGATCATATAACTCACTAACCCCGGAGGAATACTTTGTGTGCATCAAACGTCGCAACGTAACTGGCTGACTATAAAGATGCTCTACAGGTATCTCCGAAGGTGTTCGTTGAGTTAGTATGGATCAAGACTGGGATTTGTCACTCCGTGTGACGGAGAGGTATCTCGGGGCCCACTCGGTAATACAACATCACACACAAGCCTTGCAAGCAATGTGACTTAGTGTAAGTTGCGGGATCTTGTATAACGGAACGAGTAAAGAGACTTGCCGGTAAACGAGATTGAAATAGGTATGCGGATACTGACGATCGAATCTCGGGCAAGTAACATACCAAAGGACAAAGGGAATGACATACGGGATTATATGAATCCTTGGCACTAAGGTTCAAACGATAAGATCTTCGTAGAATATGTAGGATCCAATATGGGCATCCAGGTCCTGCTATTGGATATTGACCGAGGAGTCTCTCGGGTCATGTCTACATAGTTCTCGAACCCGCAGGGTATGCACACTTAAGGTTCGACGTTGTTTTATGCGTATTTGAGTTATATGGTCGGTTACCGAATGTTGTTCGGAGTCTCGGATGAGATCACGGACGTCACGAGGGTTTCCGGAATGGTCCGGAAACGAAGATTGATATATAGGATGACCTCATTTGATTACCGGAAGGTTTTCGGAGTTACCGGGAATGTACCGGGAATGACGAATGAGTTCCGGCAGTTCACCGGGGGGGGCAACCCACCCCGGGGAAGCCCATAGGCCTTGGGGGTGGCACACCAGCCCTTAGTGGGTTGGTGGGACAGCCCAAGAAGGCCCTATGCGCCATAGGAAGAAAATCAAAGAGAAAAGAAAAAAAAGGAGGAGGTGGGAAAGGAAAGAAGGACTCCTCCCACCAAACCAAGTAGGACTCGGTTTGGGGGGGGAGACATTCCCCCCTTTGGCTCGGCCGACCCCCTTGGGGCTCCTTGAGCCCCAAGGCAAGGCCCCCCCTCTCCCACCTATATATACGGAGGTTTTAGGGCTGATTTGAGACGACTTTTCCACGGCAGCCCGACCACATACCTCCACGGTTTTTCCTCTAGATCGCGTTTCTGCGGAGCTCGGGCGGAGCCCTGCTGAGACAAGATCATCACCAACCTCCGGAGCGCCGTCACGCTGCCGGAGAACTCTTCTACCTCTCCGTCTCTCTTGCTGGATCAAGAAGGCCGAGATCATCGTCGAGCTATACGTGTGCTGAACGCGGAGGTGCCGTCCGTTCGGCACTAGATCGTGGGACTGATCGCGGGGCGGTTCGCGGGGCGGATCGAGGGACATGAGGACGTTCCACTACATCAACCGCGTTCACTAATGCTTCTGCTGTACGGTCTACAAGGGTACGTAGATCTCACATCCCCTCTCGTAGATGGACATCACCATGATAGGACTTCGTGCGCGTAGGAAAATTTTTGTTTCCCATGCGACGTTCCCCAACAGTGGCATCATGAGCTAGGTTGATGCGTAGATGTCTTCTCGAGTAGAACACAAAAGTTTTTGTGGGCGGTGATGTGCGTTTTGCTGCCCTCCTTAGTCTTTTCTTGATTCCGCGGTATTGTTGGATTGAAGCGGCTTGGACCGACATTACTCGTACGCTTACGAGAGACTGGTTTCATCGCTACGAGTAACCCCGTTGCTCAAAGATGACTGGCAAGTGTCAGTTTCTCCAACTTTAGTTGAATCGGATTTGACCGAGGAGGTCCTTGTATGAGGTTAAATAGCAACTCATATATCTCCGTTGTGGTGTTTGCGTAAGTAAGATGCGATCCTACTAGATACCCATGGTCACCACGTAAAACATGCAACAACAAAATTAGAGGATGTCTAACTTGTTTTTGCAGGGTATGCTTGTGATGTGATATGGCCAAAGATGTGATGTGATATATTGGATGTATGAGATGATCATGTTGTAATAGATAATATCGACTTGCACGTCGATGGTACGGCAACCGGCAGGAGCCATAGGGTTGTCTTTATACTAATGTTTGTGCTTGCAGATGCGTTTACTATTTTGCTAAGATGTAGCTTTAGTAGTAATAGCATGAGTAGCACAACCCCGATGGCGACACGTTGATGGAGATCATGGTGTGGCGCCGGTGACAAGAAGATCGTGTTGGTGCTTTGGTGATGGAGATCAAGGAGCACGTGATGATGGCCATATCATGTCACTTATGAATTGCATGTGATGTTAATCCTTTTATGCACCTTATTTTGCTTAGAACGATGGTAGCATTATGAGGTGATCTCTCACTAAAATTTCAAGACAAAATTGTGTTCTCCCCGACTGTGCACCATTGCTACAGTTCGTCGTTTCGAGACACCACGTGATGATCGGGTGTGATAGACTCAACGTTCACATACAACGGGTGCAAAACAGTTGCGCACACGGAACACTCGGGCTAAGCTTGACGAGCCTAGCATGTGCAGACATGGCCTCGGAACACATGAGACCGAAAGGTCGATCATGAATCATATAGATGATATGATTAGCATAGGGATGCTTACCACTGAAACTATGCTCAACTCACGTGATGATCGGACTTGAGCTAGTGTAGGTGGATCATGAACCACTCAAATGACTAGAGAGATGTACTTTTTGAGTGGGAGTTTAGCGAATAATTTGATTAAGTTAAACTCTAATTATCTTGAACATAGTCTAAGTCCACTTTGAATATATTTGTGTTGTAGATCATGGCTCACGGGACAGTCACCCTGAATTTTAATACGTTCCTAGAGAAAGCTAAGTTGAAAGATGATGGAAGCAACTTTGTAGACTGGGCTCGTAATCTTAAGCTAATCTTACAAGCCGGGAAGAATAATTATGTCCTTAATGTTGCGCTAGGAGATGAGCCACCCGCTACGCCTGATCAGGATGTTAAGAACGCTTGGTTAGCACGTAAGGAGGACTACTCAGTAGTTCAATGTGCAGTCTTGTATGGCTTAGAACCGGGACTTCAACGTCGCTTTGAGCGTCATGGAGCATTTGAGATGTTCCAGGAGTTGAAGTTTATCTTTCAGAAGAACGCCCGGATCGAGAGGTATGAGACCTCCGATAAATTCTATGCTTGCAAGATGGAGGAGAACTCGTCTATCAGTGAACATGTGCTCAAAATGTCTGGGTACTCAAACCGTCTAGCTGAGCTGGGGATTGAACTCCTGCAAGAGGCTATCACTGACAGAATCCTTCAATCACTGCCGCCAAGCTATAAAGGCTTTGTGTTGAACTACAACATGCAAGGGATGAACAAGTCACCCGGTGAGTTGTTTGCGATGCTGAAAGTCGCAGAGTCTGAACTTCGTAAAGAGCATCAAGTGTTGATGGTGAATAAGACCACTAGTTTCAAGAGAAACGGCAAAGGCAAGAAGGGTAATTCAAAGAAGAGCTTCAAGCCTGTTGCCAATCCGACGAAGAAACCGAAAGCTGGACCTAAGCCTGAAACAGAGTGTTACTATTGCAAGGGTATGGGTCACTAGAAGCGCAATTGCCCCAAGTATCTGGCAGATAAGAAGGCGGCCAAAGAAAAATCAGGTATATTTGATATACATGTTATTGATGTATACTTAACCGGCTCTCGTAGTAGTGCCTGGGTATTCGATACCGGTTCTGTTGCTCATATTTGCAACTCGAAACAGGAAGTGTGGAATAGACGAAGGCTAGCGAAAGATAAAGTGACGATGCACGTAGGAAATGGTTACAAGGTTGATGCAATCACCGTCAGCACAGTTTCACTTCAGTTACCATCAGGATTAGTTATGAACTTGAATCATTGTTATTTAGTGCCTGCGTTGAGCATGAACATGATATCTGGATCTTGTTTATTGCGAGACGGTTACTCTTTTAAGTCAGAGAATAATGGTTGTTCTATTTCTATGAGTAACATCTTTTATGGTCATGCACCCAACGTGAGAGGATTGTTCATATTGAATCTTGATAGCAATACACACATACATAACATTGAGACCAAAAGAGTTAGAGTTAACAATGATAGCGCCATACTTTTGTGGCACTGCCGCTTAGGTCATATTGGTGTAAAGCGCATGAAGAAACTCCATGCCGATGGCCTTTGGAGTCACTTGACTTTGATTCACTTGACATGTGCGAACCATGCCTCATGGGCAAGATGACTAAAACTCCGTTCTCCGGAACAATGGAGCGTGCAAGTGACTTGTTGGAAATCATACATACCGATGTGTGTGGTCCGATGAGCGTAGAGGCACGCGGCGGATATCGTTATTTTCTCACCTTCACTGACGATTTGAGTAGATATGGTTATGTCTACTTAATGAAGCACAAGTCTGAAACATTTGAAAAGTTCAAGCAATTTCAGAGTGAAGTTGAAAATCATCGTAACAAGAAGATCAAGTTCCTACGGTCAGATCGTGGGGGTGAATATCTGAGTTTCGAGTTTGGTGCTCACTTAAGACAATGTGGAATTGTTTCACAGTTGACACCGCCTGGAACACCACAGCGTAATGGTGTGTCCGAACGTCGTAATCGTACTTTATTAGAGATGGTGCGAACTATGATGTCTCTTACTGATTTGTCGTTATCGTTTTGGGGTTATGCATTAGAAACAGCTGCATTCACTTTAAATAGGGCACCATCAAAATCCGTTGAGACGACACCATACGAACTGTGGTATGGCAAAAGGCCAAAGTTGTCGTTTCTTAAAGTTTGGGGATGTGATGCTTATGTCAAAAAGCTTCAGCCTGAAAAGCTGGAACCCAAAGCGGAAAAGTGCGTCTTCATAGGTTACCCAAAAGAGACAGTTGGGCACACATTCTATCTCAAATCCGAGGGCGGAGTGTTTGTTGCTAAAAACGGAGCTTTTCTCGACAAGGAGTTTCTCTCGAGAGAATTGAGTGGGAGGAAGATAGAACTTGACGAGGTTGTCGAACCTCTCATCCCTCTGGATGGTGGCGCAGGGCAAGGGGAAACCTCTGTCGTTGCGATGCCGGTTGAGGAGGAAGTTAATGATGATGATCATGAAACTCCGGTTCAAGTTTCTGTCGAACCACGCAGGTCGACGAGACCACGTGCTGCTCCAGAGTGGTACGGTAATCCCGTCTTATCAATCATGTTGTTGGACAACAATGAACCTGCAAATTATGAAGAAGCAATGGTGGGCCCAGATTCCAACAAATGGCTAGAAGCCATGAAGTCCGAGATAGGATCCATGTATGAGAACAAAGTGTGGACTTTGGAGGTACTGCCTGAGGGCCGCAAGGCTATTCAGAACAAATGGATCTTTAAGAGGAAGACGGACGCTGACGGCAATGTGACCGTTTATAAAGCTCGACTTGTGGCAAAGGGTTTTTCACAAGTTCAAGGAGTTGACTACGATGAGACTTTCTCACCCGTGGTGATGCTTAAGTCCGTCAGAATCATGTTAGAAATAGCTGCATTTTTCGATTATGAAATCTGGCAGATGGATGTCAAAACGGCGTTCCTTAACGGTTTCCTTAAGGAAGAATTGTATATGATGCAACCCGAAGGTTTTGTCGATCCTAAGAATGCTAACAAGGTGTGCAAGCTCCAGCGATCCATTTATGGACTGGTGCAAGCATCTCGGAGTTGGAACAAACGCTTTGATGAGGTGATCAAAGCATTTGGGTTTATACAAGTGGTTGGAGAATCTTGTATTTACAAGAAAGTGAGTGGGAGCTCTGTTGCGTTTCTAATATTATATGTGGATGACATATTGTTGATTGGAAACAACGTAGAGTTTTTGGAGAGCATAAAGGATTACTTGAATAAAAGTTTCTCTATGAAGGACCTAGGAGAAGCTGCTTACATTCTAGGCATTAAGATCTATAGGGATAGATCAAAACGCGTGATAGGACTTTCACAAAGCACATACCTTGATAAAGTTTTGAAGAGGTTCAAAATGGAACAGTCCAAGAAGGGGTTCTTGCCAGTTTTACAAGGTACGAGATTGAGTAAGACTCAGTGCCCAGCAACTGATGAGGATAGAGAGCATATGCGCTCCGTCCCCTATGCTTCAACCATAGGTTCTATCATGTATGCAATGATGTGCACTAGACCGGACGTTAGCCTGGCCATAAGTATGGCAGGTAGGTTCCAGAGTAATCCAGGAGTGGATCACTGGACAGCGGTCAAGAATATCCTGAAGTACCTGAAAAGGACTAAGGAGATGTTTCTCGTGTATGGAGGTGACGGAGAGCTCGCCGTAAAAGGTTACGTCGATGCAAGCTTTGACACAGATCCGGACGACTCTAAGTCGCAAACCGGATACGTATTTATTCTTAATGGGGGTGCGGTAAGCTGGTGCAGTTCCAAGCAAAGCGTCGTAGCAGATTCTACATGTGAAGCGGAGTACATGGCTGCCTCGGAGGCGGCTAAGGAGGGTGTCTGGATGAAGCAGTTCATAACGGATCTTGGAGTGGTGCCAAGCGCACTGAATCCAATAACCTTGTTATGTGACAACACGGGTGCCATTGCCTTAGCAAAGGAACCACGGTTTCACAAGAAGTCCAGACACATCAAACGACACTTCAACCTCATCCGCGACTACGTCAAAGGGGAGGACGTAAATATATGCAAAGTGCACACGGATCTGAATGTAGCAGACCCGCTGACTAAACCTCTTCCACGGCCAAAGCATGATCAACACCAGAACTATATGGGTGTTAGATTTATTACAATGTAATTCGCATGATGATGTGAGGGCTAGATTATTGACTCTAGTGCAAGTGGGAGACTGTTGGAATTATGCCCTAGAGGCAATAATAAATATAGTTATTATTATAATTCCTGTATCAAGATAATCGTTTATTATCCATGCTATAATTGTATTGAATGAAGACTCATTTACATGTGTGGATACATAGACAAAACACTGTCCCTAGCAAGCCTCTAGTTGGCTAGCCAGTTGATCAAAGATAGTCGGTGTCTTCTGATTATGAACAAAGGTGTTGTTGCTTGATAACTGGATCACGTCATTAGGAGAATCACGTGATGGACTAGACCCAAACTAATAGACGTAGCATGTTGATCGTGTCATTTTGTTGCTACTGTTTTCTGCGTGTCAAGTATTTGTTCCTATGACCATGAGATCATATAACTCACTAACACCAGAGGAATACTTTGTGTGTATCAAACGTCGCAACGTAACTGGGTGACTATAAAGATGCTCTACAGGTATCTCCGAAGGTGTTCGTTGAGTTAGTATGGATCAAGACTGGGATTTGTCACTCCGTGTGACGGAGAGGTATCTCGGGGCCCACTCGGTAATACAACATCACACACAAGCCTTGCAAGCAATGTGACTTAGTGTAAGTTGCGGGATCTTGTATTACGGAACGAGTAAAGAGACTTGCCGGTAAGCGTGATTGAAATAGGTATGCGGATACTGACGATCGAATCTCGGGCAAGTAACATACCGAAGGACAAAGGGAATGACATACGGGATTATATGAATCCTTGGCACTGAGGTTCAAACGATAAGATCTTCGTAGAATATGTAGGATCCAATATGGGCATCCAGGTCCCGCTATTGGATATTGACCGAGGAGTCTCTCCGGTCATGTCTACATAGTTCTCGAAGCCGCAGGGTCTGCACACTTAAGGTTCAATGTTGTTTTATGCGTATTTGTGTTATATGATTGGTTACCGAATGTTTTTCGGAGTCCCGTATGAGATCACGGACGTCACGAGGGTTTCCGGAATGGTCCGGAAATGAAGATTGATATATAGGATGACCTCATTTGATTACCGGAAGGTTTTCGGAGTTACCAGGAATGTACCGGGAATGACGAATGGGTTCCGGGAGTTCACCGGGGGGCAACCCACCCCGAGGAAGCCCATAGGCGTTGGGGGTGGCACACCAGCCCTTAGTGGGCTGGTGGGACAGCCCAAGAAGGCCCTATGCGCCATAGGAAGAAAATCAAAGAGAAAAGAAAAAAAAAGGAGGAGGTGGGAAAGGAAAGAAGGACTCCTCCCACCAAACCAAGTAGGACTCGGTTTGGGGGGGGGACCTTCCCCCCTTTGGCTCGGCTGACCCCCTTGGAGCTCCTTGAGCCCCAAGGCAAGGCCCCCTCTCTCCCACCTATATATACGGAGGTTTTAGGGGGCTGATTTGAGACTACTTTTCCACGGCAGCCCGACCACATACCTCCACGGTTTTTCCTCTAGATCGCGTTTCTGCGGAGCTCGGGCGGAGCCGTGCTGAGACAAGATCATCACCAACCTCCGGAGCGCCGTCATGCTGCCGGAGAACTCTTCTACCTCTCCGTCTCTCTTGCTGGATCAAGAAGGCCGAGATCATCGTCGAGCTCTACGTGTGCTGAACGCGGAGGTGCCATCCGTTCGGCACTAGATCGTGGGACTGATCGCGGGACGGTTCGCGGGGCGGATCGAGGGACGTGAGGACGTTCCACTACATCAACCGCGTTCACTAACGCTTCTGCTGTACAGTCTACAAGGGTACGTAGATCTCACATCCCCTCTCGTAGATGGACATCACCATGATAGGTCTTCGTGCGCGTAGGAAAATTTTTGTTTCCCATGCGACGTTCCCCAACAACTAGTGGTTTTAGGGCTTTTGAGACACAACTTTGCCACATGCAACTCAAACCTATACCACATAGTTTTACCTCTAGATCGGATTTCTGCGGAGCTCGGGCGGAGCCCTCCAGGAGTATATCATCACCACCACCGGAGCACCGTCATGCTACCGGAGAACTCATCTACTTCTCCGTCTCTGTAACATCCCAATTTTCCTAATTGGGAATGTTTTACATTGTAGCTAAGCATCTATGCATATTGCTTGAAATAAAGTTGGCATTTGAATTCTTTCGACTTTTGTTTTTACATTTCTATTTTTCCTCACACGAGAAATGCCCGGGGAAATACTCTCTTGCACGCAAGAGAGAGAGCGGAGGAAAATGACCCTCCAAAGTGTGGGCATTTCTGAAATATTGGAGCCAAGAAATCCAAATTTTATTTGCAAAAAAAATTGCAAAAAGAAAATAAAGCAATTTAGGGAATTTCTGAAAAAAACATTTTTTTTAAAAGTTGTTATTTTTGCTTTGGAAAAATGTTATTCGGGTAGAGGATTTTTTTTCTGATTTTTTTGGTATATAATACTCTATATTAAATATTTGTTTTTTTCCTTTTTATTCACTTTTGTTTTTCTGTTTCGGAAAAGATTTAATTAGGAAAGTCTTGTTTTTTTTAGCCGCCGCCCGAGTGCTTAATAGGCAGTAGGCCGCCACCCCCACAGCCCGGGGACCGAACCCTTAGATCTCGGCCGCCCTTCCCTCCTCAGCCCCCCTCTCTCCCACTGCCACGCGGGGCCCCCTGGCCGAACCCCTCTCCCCCGCGGTCGTCCCCCACCTCGCCTCCTTCCTAATCTCTGCCCGAGCCCCAGCCCGAGCTCCCCTGGAACCCCGGGATCCTCTCGGACCCCCTCCTCCCTTTCCTTCCCCGCACCCCTCCCGGCCTATATAAAGCCCGAGCCTCGTCCGCACCCCGTTCCCACCATCGCCTCGCCGAGCCGCAGCCTCGAGCCTCTGCCACTGCATCGCCACCGGAGCCCGAGCTCCACCACCTTCGACCCCCCTGGGAGCAGTCACCCCGAGCACCCCCGACTCCGCCCGACGCCTCCCTTGCCGGAGGGAAGCCGCCGCCGCCTCCCCGTCCCGTCAGCCACCACCGGAGCCCCTCCCCTCGCCGGCGACCCTCACCCCGCTGGAGTTGCCCAGCCCTGCCATGGTAACTCCTCCTCCTCCTGTTTTTTTTTTATTTTCTGTTCTTGGTTAGCCCTTAGATCTATATTCTACGGTGTAGATTAGAGTAGGATACCCCTTCGGTTTAGCTCAGAAAACCGCGCTGGTTTTTATTTCACTTAAGCAGTTAGCCGGAGCTTTTAGTTAGGTTTCGGCCGTTTGTTTATAAGCCTCGCAGCAAACACCCCTTAGCCTATCACAGCGCGCCACGTATACCCCCTGTCAGTTAGCAAATTATTTCTTTTTTTTCTGTCTAGTTGCAAAAACAGCAAAGTTTCTGTTTTGTTTTGGCCATATCTTTTGATCCCAAAGTCCAATGATGTTGATTCTTGTTCGAGTAGATTCCAATTTTTCTGTAGTTTTTAAACATATATAATTTGTCTATGTTTGAAATTTTCAAATATAAGTTAGATAAGAGTTAGTTTAAACCTTGTTTTGCCTATTCCAGGAGTTTAAAAAAATGATTTTGAGTTGATTCTTTTTGCTACTGCTTCCTAGTGATTATATCTTACTCTGATAGACGTTTCAAAAAATTTAAAGTATTTTTACTGGTGTTTTTAACAGAAACAAGTTTCTCCCATAGTGACGCATGTTGAATTCTTTTACTTAGGCTTTAGCAAATCCTTACTTGTGATGTTATTTTTACTTGTTGCTTAATTGTAGTGCTTATGGTGTGTTTTGTGTTTGTATCGGTAGATCATCCAGAGTGCGAAGCGTGTTACTTAGAAGCGCTCGATCAAGACAACTATCATCAAGGCAAGTCATTTTGATCATGTTATTTTTCCTATGTTTTCGATGCATGGTAGTTCACCTTTCTTTGCCCAATTTGCATGCTGCCTAGGTACTTGGAAATTTTAGTATAGTTTGTAGTATCATGTGGTAGGCACACAACAACCCCGATACTTAGCCCCGGGACGACAATTTCTTATTGCTATGCTTGAGTAGACGGGTTTTCGGTTGAGTGCATAACACGAGTGATGCGAGGTTGATTAACTAATCAAGACCGGTTAAGACAAGATTTTCAAGACCTCGGACGCAATGCAACTCTGGGTGAAGGACGGTTGATCGGCTCCCTGGAGAACCAAGTGGATGCCCGGGATGCTGGAGAGGCCATGACATCCTGCGGAAAGCTTTACCCAGGCTCGAAGAGACGGACGGAGACTTCAAGACTCAAGGCTTACCTGCACAGCCACAAGTCATTATGGGCTCTGGCTTGGTTGGACAACGCGGCGACTCTGGACAGGCGGTGCTAGCAGATGTAGAAGAACGGTAGGAATGGATGGGCACCGACAGGGATTCAGAGGGACCCGTTGAAAGACCATGTTTTGATCATCCGGTCTTCAAACACCCTGAAGTGCGAGGACAAACACGGAGGCGATCAAATCTTGTGGGGAACGTGTGCAAAACTCTGCAGAGTGCCCAACCTAATCGATTAGCCGTGTCCACGGTCATGGACAACTTGAGCCGAAGGCATTGAATTTCCCCTAAACTCTCGACACAACTTAATAATTATGTGGGTGTTAACAACTATTCGGGTACGAGAATTGGTTGGCGGAACCATCTCGTTAACAACAAACAATGTAGTAATATTTTGTTTCCGGCCCCCTCTTGTTGTAGGATAAAACCGGCTTTATGCAGAACTCATAGCCCCACCGGCCAAATATGCATGTAGAGATAGTTGATTATTAGTTTACTCCTCTCTTTGATGACTTGCCGGCATATTCAATATGCTGACCTACAAGGCTGCAACGTATCATGTTGCAGAGTACTTTTCCGACCAGGAGTGAGGCTACGATCTACGCTCAGCGACATGCCCTTGGAGTCGGATGGACTCGTCTACCTGATGCTTCAGCTAGTCTTCGTTAGATTATCTCATGAGATGGCCTTCTGCCACTTTATTGTAATCCTTTATTGTAATAAAGTACTCTTTATGAGATTTCGATTAATAAAGCTGTGTGATTGAACTCTTGAATATATACATTATGTACTGAGTGTGTACCAGCATGATCTTGGGATGGTACGGAAACACCAGAGGCTTGACTCGTCTTGAGTCGGGTCGCTACAGAAATGGTATCAGAGCACACGCTGACCATAGGACGTAACCTCTAGGAATGGAAAAGCCTTAGGAAGAAAAGAAAAAACTATTTTCTTATGTCTATAAATCTTCTATTTCCTCTTCTGATCATTTCTGACTTCTCTCCGATTTTCCAATGTTTTAGATGGCCACCTTCATCCCTGTTAAGTTCACGGAGTTTTGCCAGCCCGACGCCACTATGCCTTTCGGAAAGGAGCTGGTGCAGATCACCAAGGACTTGAGGATTGCTCTGCCGACTATCACAGGGAAGCCAACTTCGTCTTACCTGGAGGATTCACGCTACAAGATCGAGGTGCACGTTCCCGGAAGGACATTCGAGCCGCGCACTGAGCCGGTGGATTTCAAGTTCATCGCACCCAACTGGATTCTCGGAAGGGACATGGCTATCCATTGTGCACTCGAACGTATCAAGGAAGAGTACAAAGGCTTCCCTATTTCACCAGACCTATTCACCGTATCCCGGAGAAGCGAAGACGGAGAAATCATCTCAAGCAAGACCAAGGACGCTCTCCTGTCTTATGCCCAGACCTTGGAGAAGCACAGCGGGACTCTGGAGCATCGTGTGATCAAGGACACCAGGAAGATCAAGCAACTGTCGCTCCGCGAGCTTGAATTTGAAGAAGCAGCCCGGCAAGCCCACTATGAGCACGAACTGGAGGTGAAGGACTTTTTGGAGCGGATCGAGAAGCTGAAGACTCGAGTTGCATACCTCGAGGAGGAACTCGACATGGGCGAGAACCTTCATCCTGAAGGCGACGTAGCCCCCTTGATCAGCAATGACGAGGACTATGAAGAAAGCTCCACCGAAGGACCCATCACCATGCTTTTCTGAGGAGGACATTTAGACTAGATCACCAAATTTACTTTATCGTTATACGCTTAGGCCGATGTTTAGGACTATCGAATTTTGTATCCTCGTGTGAACCTTTGTGATGGTATTGAATAAAATGTGTGGTGTGATGCTTGTTTGTTGAATTCATATGGGTAGTGTAATTCCTCTTAGACCATTGTTCTATGCTAATCTCACCCCTCTACAAACATCAGATGCCTCCGAGACGCGCCCCTACCTCCAACTTTCCGCCGGAACTCACCTAGTTGATCCAGCAACAGAACACCCTGATGCAGCTGATCATCCAGAACCAGAACAATAACAACAACCGTCATCCACCCCAGGCCGACAATGTCACCCGTTTCCTGAGGTTGAACCCTCCAACCTTCTCCAGCAGCATTGAGCCCATTGTGGCAGATGATTGGCTCCGCAAGATGGAGCGTGAACTTATCACGGCTGGTTGTACTGAAGCTGAGAAGGTGCGCTTTGCCGCGCATCAACTTGAAGGCCCTGCAGCTGCATGGTGGGAGAATTACACCACCACTTACCCCATTGCTGGAGTCACTTGGGAGAAATTCAAGCAAGCCTTCCGTACCGCACATGTCTCGGCTGGTGCAATGAGTCTGAAGAAGCGTGAGTTTCGCAACTTACGCCAGGGAAATTGCTCTGTGGCCCAGTATGTCGATGAATTCAGCATGCTCGCCCGTTATGCACCTGGAGATGTGGTCGATGATGCGGCCAAGCAGGAAAAGTTCTTGGAGGGACTCAATGATGAGCTGAGGATTCAGTTGACTGTAGCCACCTTCAACAACTATCAGGAGCTGGTGGATAAGGCCCTCATCTTGGAGGGGAAACACCAGCAGATGGAGAACTGCAAGCGAAAGTATGGGATTGGAAAGTTCAACTCCGGCACTCAGCAGAAGCCTCGCTACACCCCCTATTCAGGGAATACCGAGACTGGATCCGGTAAGTTTGGAGGACATGTCCAGCATACCCACCCAGTGCACAACCATGGAGGCCACAACCATGGAGGAAATGGGAACCACCGCAACAACAGCAACTTCAAGAATGGCGGTACTGGCACTCAGCAGCATTCAGCTCCAGCTCAGAAGGATCTGAATCGCATCACCTGCTTCAAGTGTCAGAAAACGGGACACTATGCCGCTGAATGTCCCCAGAACAAGCAGGGAAATGGAAACGGCAATGGCAACTCCGCAGCAAAGAAGCCCAATCCTTTTCCTCGAGCTCAGGTGAACCACATTGATGTTGAAGAGGTCTATGATCACCCCGATACTGTGGTTGGTAAGTTTTTGCTAAATTCACGTCCAGTATTGGTACTTTTTGATTCTGGTGCAACACATTCATTCATATCAAGGGTAGTTGTGGAAAAGTATAGTTTGCCAACTAGAACCCTCAGCCAGCCTATTAAGGTCAGTTCCCCAGGAGGCATGATGACAGCCGGGATAGGATGCCATGCTTTGAGTCTCAACATCGGGAACCATAATTTTCCCACCGACCTCATCGTATTAGAGTCCCAGGGATTGGATGTAATCCTAGGCATGGATTGGTTGGCCAAGTATGAAGGGAATATTGATTGTGCCCTTAAGTCTATTTTGCTCACCACCCCCGAGCAGAAGCGGATTAAGTACGTGTCTCAGCGCCCGACACGGAGTAAGCGAGTAAACTCTCTCACGGGAGTAGTCCAGGAGGAAGTACCGATTGTACAGGAGTACCCAGATGTATTTCCGGAGGAATTGCCGGGCATGCCACCCGATAGAGAGATTGAGTTCTTGATTGAGCTATTACCCAGAACAGCCCCGATATCCAAGAGACCCTATCGGATGCCCGCAAATGACTTGGTAGAAATCAAGAAGCAAATTAAGGAGTTGTTGGACAAAGGGTATATTCGCTCAAGTTCTTCACCTTGGGGAGCCCCAGTGCTCTTGGTTGAAAAGAAAGACAAGTCCTTGAGAATGGTTGTCGATTATCGTGCATTGAACGATGTGACCATCAAGAACAAGTACCCCGTGCCGATGATCAATGATCTGTTTGATCAGTTAGTTGGAGCTCGCGTATTCTCAAAGATCGATCTTCGATCCGGGTATCATTAGTTGAAGATTCGTGAACAGGATATACCCAAGACAGCCTTCACCACTCGGTACGGCTTGTATGAGTACACGGTCATGTCATTTGGACTGACTAATGCTCCGGCATATTTTATGAATCTGATGAACAAGGTATTTATGGAATACTTGGACAAGTTTGTCGTGGTGTTCATCGATGACATACTGATATTCTCCAAGAACGAAGAGGAACACAAGGAACATCTGCGTC
The DNA here is from genome assembly GCF_904849725.1 of Hordeum vulgare subsp. vulgare. Lineage (NCBI taxonomy): Eukaryota > Viridiplantae > Streptophyta > Magnoliopsida > Poales > Poaceae > Hordeum > Hordeum vulgare. The sequence goes on from NC_058523.1 coordinate 464,362,352, forward strand.
TAGTTCTGGAGAAACTTCGAGAGCATAAGCTATATGCAAAGTTCAGCAAATGTGAGTTTTGGTTGAAGGAAGTCGGATTCCTCGGACACGTCATCTCAGGAGAAGGAATAGCAGTGGACCCTGCCAAGGTCGTAGCAGTCACCGAATGGGTAGCACCCACTTCAGTCAAGGAGATCCGCAGTTTCCTCGGACTTGCCGGATATTACCGGAGGTTCATTGAAAATTTCTCAAAGATCGCCAAGCCCATGACAGAGTTGTTGAAGAAGGAATCCAAGTATATTTGGACTGAGGAATGTGAAACTAGTTTTCAAGAGCTTAAGAAACGTCTTGTTACAGCCCCAGTGCTGATATTGCCGAACATTCAGAAGGATTTCGAGGTTTACTGTGACGCTTCTCGTCAAGGACTCGGAGGAGTGCTCATGCAAGAAGGCAAAGTTGTAGCCTATGCATCCAGACAGCTCAGACCTCATGAGTTGAATTATGCCACGCATGACTTGGAACTAGCAGCCGTAGTGCATGCTCTCAAGACCTGGAGACATTTCCTGATCGGAAATAGTTGTGATGTTTACACTGATCACAAGAGCCTGAAATATATCTTCAGGCAGAAGGCGTTGAACCTCAGACAGAGGCAATGGCTAGAGTTGATCAAGGACTATGACATGAGATTGCATTACCACCCAGGCAAGGCAAATGTTGTAGCCGATGCATTGAGCCGCAAGAGTTATGTGAACACACTCATAGCGGGAGGATTACCCCAGGAGTTAGTCGATGACCTCCGAGATCTCAAAATGGAAATAGTTCCAAGAGGACTTGTTGCCACACTAGAAATTCAGTCCACCTTGACCGAAAGGATCTGCGAGGCACATAAATCAGACAAGGAGATAGCTGAGATTAAGCAGAAAATGGAAGACGGGAAGGCTAAAGGTTTTCGTGAGGATGAACACGGAACTTTATGGTTTGAGGATCGCATCTATGTGCCCAATGATCCTGAACTCAGGAAGTTGATACTTCAGGAGGCCCATGATTCCCCGTACTCGATACACCCCGGCAATACCAAGATGTATCTGGATCTGAAAGAAAGTTTCTGGTGGACAGGAATGAAGAAAGACATTGCCGAGTTCGTAGCAATATGCGATGTTTGTCAGCGAGTAAAAGCCGAGCATCAGAAGCCAGCAGGTTTGCTCCAACCTCTGTCGATACCCAAGTGGAAATGGGAAAAGCTTGGTATGGACTTCATCACATGATTACCTAGGACCCGTTCTGGCTATGATTCTATTTGGGTTGTGGTCGATCGTTTGACCAAGGTAGCTCACTTCATTCCTGTGAAGACTACTTACACGAGTGCCAAGCTGGCCAAGATATATATGACGAGGATCGTATGTCTGCACGGAGTACCGAAGAGCATTGTGTCAGATAGAGGGACTCAGTTCACATCAAAATTTTGGCACAAACTGCATGAAACCTTGGGAACGAGATTGGAGTTCAGCACAGCTTTTCACCCGCAGACAGATGGACAGACCGAGAGAGTCAATCAGATTTTGGAGGACATGTTGAGAGCTTGCGCACTAGACTATGGGTCTAGTTAGGATGACAATTTGCCTTATGCCGAGTTCTCATACAACAACAGCTACCAGACCAGTCTGAAGATGGCCCCTTTCGAAGCTCTATACGGAAGGAGGTGTAGAACATCGTTGATGTGGGATGGAGTTGGAGACCGACAATTTTTTGGTCCCGACCTTATCCGAGATTCTGAAGAGAAGGTCAAGCTTATTTGTGACCGACTCAAGATAGCTCAGTCCAGGCAGAAGAGTTATGCTGACAGCAAACGCAAGGAAGTAACGTACGAAGTGGGAGATCGAGCATATCTTCGGGTGTCTCCACTTCGAGGAATCAAGAGATTCGGTGTGAAAGGAAAGTTAGCACCTCGTTTCATTGGCCCCTACAAAATTCTTGAACGTAGAGGCGAAGTTGCATATAAACTGGAACTGCCGGAAGGATTGTCCGGAGTTCATGATGTCTTCCATGTTTCCCAGTTGAAGAAATGCCACGCTGAGATGGTCGATGTTCCGTTGAGAGATACAGTGCCCCTAGAGGCCATACAGCTTGACAGTGATCTGACGTATGAGGAGAAACCCGTCAGGATTCTCGAGACTGCCAACAGAGTTACCCGCAGCAAGATCATCAAGTTCTGCAAGGTGTTGTGGAGCCACCACACCGAGGAAGAAGCCACCTGGGAACGAGAAGAGGATCTTCGTCGAGACCACCCGCACCTATTTTCTAGCCAACCCGAATCTCGAGGGCGAGATTCATCTTAAGGTGGGTAGGTTTGTAACATCCCAATTTTCCTAATTGGGAATGTTTTACATTGTAGCCAAGCATCTATGCATATTGCTTGAAATAAAGTTGGCATTTGACTTATTTCGACTTTTGTTTTTACATTTCTATTTTTCCTCACACGAGAAATGCCCGGGGAAATACTCTCTTGCACGCAAGAGAGAGAGCGGAGGAAAATGATCCTCCAAAGTGTGGGCATTTCTGAAATATTGGAGCCAAGAAATCCAAATTTTATTTGCAAAAATATTTGCAAAAAAGAAAATAAAGCAATTTAGGGAATTTCTGAAAAAAAACATTTTTTTAAGTTTTTATTTTTGCTTTGGAAAAATGTTATTCGGGTAGAGGATTTTTTTTCTGATTTTTTTGGTATATAATACTCTATATTAAATATTTGATTTTTTTTCCTTTTTATTCACATTTGTTTTTCTGTTTCGGAAAAGATTTAATTAGGAAAGTCTTGTTTTTTTTAGCCGCCGCCCAAGCACTTAATAGGCAGTGGGCCGCCACCCCCACAGCCCGGGGACCGAATCCCTTAGATCTCAGTCGCCCTTCCCTCCGCAGCCCCCGTCCCTCCCACTGCCACGCGGGGCCCCCTGGCCGAACCCCTCTCCCCCGCGGTCGTCCCCCACCTCGCCTCCTTCCTAATCTCTTCCCGAGCCCCAGCTCGAGCTCCCCTGGAACCCCGGGATCCTCTCGGACCCCCTCCTCCCTTTCCTTCCCCGCACCCCTCCCGGCCTATATAAAGCCCGAGCCTTGTCCGCACCCCGTTCCACCATCGCCTCGCCGAGCCGCCGCCCCGAGCCTCTGCCGCTGGCTCGCCACCGGAGCCCGAGCTCCACCACCTTCTGCCCCCCTGGGAGCAGTCACCCCGAGCACCCCCGACTCCGCCCGACGCCTCCCCTCGCCGGAGGGAAGCCGCCGCCGCCTCCCCGTCCCGTCAGCCACCACCGGAGCCCCTCCCCTCGCCGGCGACCCTCACCCCGCCGGAGTTGCCCAGCCACTGCCACGGTAACTCCTCCTCCTCCTGTTTGTTTTTTTTTCTTTTCTTTTCTTGGTTAGCCCTTAGACCTATATTCTACGGTGTAGATTAGAGTAGGATACCCCTTCGGTTTAGATCAGAAAACCGCGCTGGTTTTTATTTCACTTAAGCAGTTAGCCGGAGCTTTTAGTTAGGTTTCGGCCGTTTGTTTATAAGCCTCGCAGCAAACACCCCTTAGCCTATCACAGCGCGCCACGTATACCCCCTGTCAGTTAGCAAATTATTTCTTTTTTTTCAGTCTAGTTGCAAAAACAACAAAGTTTCTGTTTTGTTTTGGCCATATCTTTTGATCCCAAAGTCCAATGATGTTGATTCTTGTTCCAGTAGATTCCAATTTTTCTGTAGTTTTTAAAAACATATAATTTGTCTATGTTTGAAATTTTCAAATATAAGTTAGATCAGAGTTAGTTTAAACCTTGTTTTGCCTATTCCAGGAGTTTAAAAAAATGATTTTGAGTTGATTCTTTTTGCTACTGCTTCCTAGTGATTATATCTTACTCTGATAGACGTTTCAAAAAATTTAAAGTATTTTTACTGGTGTTTTTAACAGAAACAAGTTTCTCCCATAGTGACGCATGTTGAATTCTTTTACTTAGGCTTTAGCAAATCCTTACTTGTGATGTTATTTTTACTTGTTGCTTAATTGTAGTGCTTATGGTGTGTTTTGTGTTTGTATCGGTAGATCATCCAGAGTGTGAAGCGTGTTACTTAGAAGCGCTCGATCAAGACAACTATCATCAAGGCAAGTCATTTTGATCATGTTATTTTTCCTATGTTTTCGATGCATGGTAGTTCACCTTTCTTTGCCCAATTTGCATGCTGCCTAGGTACTTGGAAATTTTAGTATAGTTTGTAGTATCATGTGGTAGGCACACAACAACCCCGATACTTAGCCCCGGGACGACAATTTCTTATTGCTATGCTTGAGTAGACGGGTTTTCGGTTGAGTGCATAACACGAGTGATGCAAGGTTGATTAACTAATCAAGACCGGTTAAGACAAGATTTTCAAGACCTCGGACGCAATGCAACTCTGGGTGAAGGACGGTTGATCGGCTCCCTGGAGAACGCAGTGGATGCACGGGATGCTGGAGAGGCCATGACATCCTGCGGAAAGCTTCACCCAGGCTCGAAGAGACGGACGGAGACTTCAAGACTCAAGGCTTACCTGCACAGCCACAAGTCATTAGGGCTCTGGCTTGGTTGGACAACGCGGCGACTCTGGACAGGCGGTGCTAGCAGATGTAGAAGAACGGTAGGAATGGATGGGCACCGACAGGGATTCAGAGGGACCCGTTGAAAGACCATGTTTTGATCATCCGGTCTTCAAACACCCTGAAGTGCGAGGACAAACACGGAGGCGATCAAATCTTGTGGGGAACATGTGCAAAACTCTGCAGAGTGCCCAACCTAATGGATTAGCCGTGTCCACGGTCATGGACAACTTGAGCCGAAGGCATTGAATTTCCCCTGAACTCTCGCCACAACTTAATAATGATGTGGGTGTTAACAACTATTCGGGTACGAGAATTGGTTGGCGGAACCATCTCGTTAACAACAAACAATGTAGTAATATTTTGTTTCCGGCCCCCTCTTGTTGTAGGATAAAACCGGCTTTATGCAAAACTCATAGCCCCACCGGCCAAATATGCATGTAGAGATAGTTGATTATTATTTTACTCCTCTCTTTGATGACTTGCCGGCATATTCAATATGCTGACCTACACGGCTGCAACGTATCATGTTGCAGAGTACTTTTCCGACCAGCAGTGAGGCTACGATCTACGATCAGCGACATGCCCTTGGAGTCGGATGGACTCGTCTACCTGATGCTTCCGCTAGTCTTCGTTAGATTATCTCATGAGATGGCCTTCTGCCACTTTATTGTAATCCTTTATTGTAATAAAGTACTCTTTATGAGATTTTGATTAATAAAGCTGTGTGATTGAACTCTTGAATATATACATTATGTACTGAGTGTGTACCAGCATGATCTTGGGATGGTACGGAAACACCAGAGGCTTGACTCGTCTTGAGTCGGGTCGCTACAGTCTCTCTTGCTGGATCTAGAAGGCCGAGATCGTCATCGAGCTGTCCGTGTGCTGAACGCGGAGGTGTCGTCCGTTCGGCGCTAGATCGGAACGGATCGTGGGACGACGGTGATTTGAATCACGAAGGTGTACCACTACATCAACCGCGTTTCTTAACGCTTCCCGCTTAGCGATCTACAAGGCTACGTAGATCTAATCTCCTCTCGTAGATGGACATCACCATGATAGGTCTTCGTGTGCATAGGAATTTTTTTGTTTCCCATGCAACGTTCCCCAACAGTTGTATCAGTGCCAGGTTCATGTGTAGATGTTATCTTGAGTAGAACACAAAAGTTTTTGTGGGCGTTGATGTTCGATTTGCTACCCTCCTTATTCTTTTCTCAATTCAGTGGTATTGTTGGATTGAAGCGGCCCGGACAGACATTACTCATACGCTTACGAGAGACTGGTTTCATCGACTAACATGCAACTCTTTGCATAAAGATGACTAGCGGATGCTTGTTTCTTCAACTTTAGTTGAATTGGATCTGACTGAGGCGGTCATTGGAGAGAGGTTAAATAGCAATTTGCACATCACCGTTGTGGTGTTTGCGTAAGTAAGATGCGATCATACTAGATACCCATAGCAGCCACGTAAAACATGCAACAACAAATTAAAGGACGTCTAACTTGTTTTTGCAGGGTATGCTTGTGATGTAATATGGCCAAAGACATGATGTGATATATTGGATGTATGAGATGATCATGTTGTAATAGTTAATATCGACTTGCACGTCGATGCTACGGCAACCGGCGGGAGCCATAGGGTTGTCTTTAAACTAACGTTTTTGTTTGCAGATGCGTTTACTATATTGCTAGGTTGTAGCTTTAGTAGTAATAGCATAGATAGCACGACAACCTCGATGGCGGCACGATGATGGAGATCATGGTGTGGTGCTGGTGATGATGAAGATCATGCCGGTGCTTTGGTGATGGATATCAAGAAGCACAAGATCATGTCCATATCATGTCACTTATGAACTACATGTGATGTTAATCCTTTTATGCACCTTATCTTGCTTAGAACGACGGTAGCATTATAAGGTGATCCCTCACTAAAATTTCAAGATAAAATTGTGTTCTCCCCGACTGTGCACCGTTGTGACAGTTCGTCGTTTCAAGACACCACGTGATGATCGAGTATGATAGGCTCAACGTTCACATACAACGGGTGCAAAACCGTTGCACACGCAGAACACTCGGGTTAAACTTGACGAGCCTAGCATGTGCAGACACAACCTCGAAACACAAGAGACCGAAAGGTCGAGCATGAATTGTATAGTTGATATGATTAGCATAGAGATGTTTACCACTGAAACTTTACTCAACTCACGTGATGATCGGACTTGAGTTACTGGATTTGGATCATGCACCACTCAAATGACTATAGTGATGTATTTTTTGAGTGGGAGTTCTTAAGTAATATGATTAATTGAACTAATTATCATGAATATAGTCAAAAGGTCTTTGCGAATTATGATGTAGCTTGCTGTTGGAAATATGCCCTAGAGGCAATAATAAAGTGGTTATTATCATATTTCCTTGTTCATGATAATCGTCTATTGTTCATGCTATAATTGTATTAACAGGAACCGGTAATACATCTGTGAATAAATATATCACAATGTGTCCCTAGCAAGCCTCTAGTTGGCTAGCTCGTTGATCAATAGATGATCATGGTTTCCCGATCATGGGCATTAGATGTCATTGATAACGGGATCACATCACTGGGAGAATGATGTGATGGACAAGACCCAATCCTAAGCATAGCACTAGATCGCATTGTTCGTATGCTAAAGCTTTTCTAATGGCAAGTGTCTTTTCCTTCGACCGTGAGATTGTGCAACTCCCGGATACCATCGGAGTGCTTTGGGTGTATCAAACGTCACAACGTAACTGGGTGACTATAAAGGTGCACTACGGGTACCTCTGAAAGTGTCTGTTGGGTTGGTACGAATCGAGATCGGGATTTGTTACTCCGTGTGACGGAGAGGTATCTCTGGGCCTACTCGGTAGAACATCATCATGAGCTCAATGTGACTAAGCAGTTGGTCACACGATGACGTGCTACGGAACGAGTAAAGAGACTTACCGATAACGAGATTGAACAAGTTATAGGTATACTGATGATCGAATCTCGGGCAAGTTCTATACCGATAGACAAAGGGAATTGTATACGGGATTGATTGAATCCTTGACAACGTGGTTCATCCGATGAGATCATCGTGGAACGTGTGGGAGCCACCATGGGTATCCAGATCCCGCTGATGGTTATTGGCCGGAGAGCGTCTCGGTCATGTCTGCATGCTTCCCGAACCCATAGGGTCTAGACACTTAAGGTTTGATGACGCTAGGGTTATAGGGAAATGTTATATGATACATCTCCATCGTATCTACTTTTCCAAACTCTTTTGCCCTTGTTTTGGACTCTAATTTGCATGATTTGAATGGAACTAACCTGGACTGGCGCTGTTTTCAGCAGAATTGCCTTGGTGTTATTTTTGTGCAGAAATCAAAGTTCTCCAAACGTCCTCAAAATTTACGGGGAGCAGTTTTGGAAAATAAGAAAAATATCTGCGCCAAGTTCCACCTGAGGGGGTGGGCCAGTGGGCCACAAGCCCTGGCTCCGCCACCACCCCCCTGGTGGCAGTGGGCAGGCTTGTGGGGCCCACACGGCTCTGCCGCCCCCAACTCCAGCTCTATAAGATCCCTTTCGTCCCATAAAAAATAAAAAGAGAAGTTTTCGTCGCGTTTTCGATACGGAGGCGCCGCCACCACCTGTTCTTCATCTCGAGGGCAGATCTGGAGTCCGTCTTGGGCTCCGGAGAGGGGAAATCGTCATCATCATCATCATCAACCTTCTTCCCTCTCCAATTCCATGAAGCTCTTCGTCATTCGTGAGTAATCTATTCGTAGGCTCGCTGGGCGGTGATGAGTAGGATGAGATCTATCATGTAATCGAGTTAGTTTTGATGGGGATTGATCCCTAGTATCCACTATGTTCTGAGATTGGTGTTGCTACTACTTTGCCATGCTTAATGCTTGTCACTAGGGCCCGAGTGCCATGATTTCAGATCTGAAATTATTATGTTGTCACCAATATATGTGTGTTTTAGATCCAATCTTGCAAGTTGTAGTTACCTACTATGTGTTATGATCCGGCAACCCCGGAGTGACAATAACCGGAACTACTCCCGGTGATGACCATAGTTTGAGGAGTTCATGTGTTCACCAAGTGCTAATGCGTTGGTCCGGTTCTTCATTAAAAGGAGAACCTTAATATCCTGTAGTTTCCTTTTGGACCCCGCTGCCACGGGAGGGATGGACAATAGATGTCATGCAAGTTCTTTTCCCTAATCACATATGATGACACACGGAATGCATGCCTACATCACATTGACGAACGGGAGCTAGCCACATATATCTCCGTGTTATAGCTGTTGCATGTGAATATCATCCAAACAAATCACCGACCCATTGCCTACGAGTTTGTCCTACTGCTGTTACTTGTCTTGCTCTGCTGCTGCTGCTATTACTGTTGCTATTGATGTTACTTGTTTTGCTCTGCTGCTGCTACTACTGTTGCTACTAATGTTACTTGTCTTGCTCTGCGGCTACTGTTGCTATTGCTGTCGCTTGTTATTGTTGCTCCTTGCTACTGCTGTCACTACTGATGTTCCTTGCCGCTGCTATCGCTCGTTACACTTCCGTTACTCGCTACTTTGCTGTTACTACTGTGCTTGCAGATACTAATCTTTCAGGTGTGGTTGAATCTGACAAATTCAGCTGCTAATACTTGAGAGTATACTCTCACCTCCTGACTGGTAAACCAACAAATTGGGTCGAATACTCTACTCTCGAAAACTGCTGCGAACCCACGCGCTGGTGGGCCATCAACAACATTCTTCTAGTTTCGTTGTCGGGGAGTGCTAGCAGCATTCTTCCGGTGCTGTTGCACGGGAAGGTTTGTTGTCATCAGCATTCGTCTAGCCATCGCCAGATATTGCAAATCAGCATTTTTCTGGCGCCGTTGCCGGGGAGGTATTGCTATATTCTCTGAGTCACTTGGGATTTATATCTGCTGATCACTATGAAGAATCTGAAGGATCCGAAGACCAAATTCTTGCCCTCAACTACGAGGGGAGGTAAGGAATTGCCATCTAGCTCTGCACTTGATTCACCTTCAGTTATGAGTAAGTTTGCGACATCACCTCCTACTAGAAATCTTGATATGTTGTTTGTGCTTGATGATGCTTATGATGCTACTGCTAGAGATGCTATGCTTGATACTATGCCTGATGATACTATTCTTGATACTATGCCTGATGTTATGCTTGATACTGCTAGAGATGTTATGCTTGATACTATGCCTGATGATGCTAGAGATGCTATTTTTCCCGATGATGCTATGCTTGATCCTGCTTTGCCTGATGATGCTAGAGATGCTATTTTGCCTGATGATGCTATGCTTGATACTGCTAGAGATACTCCTTTGCCTGATATTCCACTAGGAGTGTTCCTTGATGCTCATATTGCTAGAGTTACTGCCAATGCTCGTGATGCTTCTGAAACTGCCGATACTATTGAGATAGAACATGCTTTTGCTCCTGCTAGATCTAGCTCCCCTAGATATGAATTCCCTGATATACCTGAGGGTTACGTTATGGAGGGAGAGATAGCTGAGGATTTTCTTGCGTGTAAGGATGCCTATGACGTTGAGAAATTACTTCTCAAGTGGAAGGAAAAATCTCGGGAAGTTAGGATGAAAAATGACCCGAAGTTTGCCACTTCGCCTATCTTTGTCACCGATAAGGATTATGAATTCTCTGTCGACCCTGAGATAATCTCTCTAGTTGAATCTGATCCTTTTCACGGTTATGAGTCTGAGACGGTCATAGCCCATCTTGCCAAACTATCCGAAACAACCAACCTTTTCACTAATGAGGAGAAGATCTCCCACTACTATATCCTTAAGTTGTTTCCTTTCTCTCTAAAGGAAGATGCCAAAGCCTGGTTCACCTCTCTTGCTCCTGGATGTGTGCGTAGTCCCTAGGAGATGGTCTATTACTTCTGTGAGAAATATTTCACTGCCCATAAGAAGCAAGCTACCTTGCAGGAAATATACAACTTTGCTCAACTCCAAGAAGAGAGTCTTCCACAAGCTTGGGGGAGGCTTGTCCAGCTACAGAATGCTTTCCTGATCACCCTCTTAAGAAGAACGAGATACTTGATATCCTCTATAACGGACTTACCGATGCCTCTAGAGACCACCTAGATAGTTGTGTCGGTTGTGTTTTTAGGGAACGAACTGTAGAACAAGCTGAGACCCTACTGAATAACCTCTTGATCAACGATAATGCTTGGACTATTCCCGAACCACCTCCTAAGCCAACTCCTAAGAAAAGAGGTATTCTATTCCTCAGTCCCGAAGATATGCAAGAAGCCAACAAATCTATGCAAGAGAAAGGCATTAGATCTGAAGATGTCAAAAATCTACCACCTATCGAAGAGATCCATGGTTTCGATAACCTGATACAGGTAGTGGAAGTGAATTCTCTGCGTAGGTTTGATGAGAGTGATATTCCTTTTGATAAACCTGCTAGCCTATGCTTTGATGAATTTGACAACTTTGTTGCCAAACAACAAAGTTTCAATGATTATGTTAGCAGACATTTGGAACAAAGTACTCGTATGCTTAGCCATTTAAGTGCTTGTGTAGACAGAAATGTCAATGATCTGAAGCTTCTGAGTAAACATGCCTCTATGATTACTACTCAGGTAGAACAAGTACTTAAAGCTCAGAATGACTTGCTCAATGAACTAAATGACAACTCTGTCAGAGTCATTACTAGAGGAGGCAAAATGACTCAGGAACCTTTGTATCCTGAAGGTCATCCTAAGAGAATTGATCAAGATTCTCAAGGAATCAATGCTGATAAACCTAGTCATCCTAAGGAGAAGAAGAAGGATGATAGAAACCTGCACACCAGTTCACCAAATACTGTCACACCTGAAGAACCTAATGATATTTCTGCGTCTGATGGAGAAACACAACCAGCTGATGAACATGAACCTGGTGCCAATATGGACAGTGATGTTCATAATAATGCTCAACCTAGCAATGATGAGGATGTGGAGATTGAACCTACGGTTAATCCTGATAATCCACAACCTAAGAGATACGACAAGAATGACTTCATTGCTAGGAAGCATGGTCAAGAAAGAGAGCCATGGGTTCAGAGACCTATGCCCTTTCCTCCTAAGCCATCCAAGAAAAAGGATGATGAGGATTTTGAGCGCTTCGTTGAGATGATAAGACCAGTCTTTCTACACATGCGGTTAACTGATATGCTCAAGATGTCTCCGTATGCCAAGTATATGAAAGATATCGTGACTAATAAACGGAAGATACCAGATCTTGAGATCTCCACCATGCTTGCCAATTACACTTTCAAAGGTGGAACTCCTAAGAAACTTGGTGATCCTGGAGTGCCCACTATACCTTGCTCTATTAAAGGAAACTACGTAAGAACTGCCTTATGTGACCTTAGAGCCGGTGTTACTGTTATGTTGCTCTCTCTTTATCGTAGACTTGAGTTGCATAAGTTGACACCCACTGAAATTTCTGTGCAAATGGCCGACAAATCAACTGCTTTCCCTATCGGCGTTTGCGAGGATGTGCCTGTTGTCGTTGCTAATACCACTATCTTGACACACTTTGTTATCTTGGATATTTCCGAGGACGATGCCATGGCTATCATCCTCGGAAGACCCTTTTTAAACACTGCAGGGGCTGTTATAGATTGCAACAAAGGCAATGTCACTTTCCCTGTCAACGGTAATGAGCACACAGTGCACTTTCCGAAGAGACGATATCCAGTACATTGCATCAATGCTATCGGAAAGACTTCATCGATTCTCATTGGGAGCTTTGAATGCCCTATTCCTCGTGTCAAGATGAAGTATGACTTGCTCGTTGGGGAGATACATATCCCCATTAAGGTGACTTAGTGGTGATTCAAAATTCTCCGTTCTCTCTTGCGATTCGAGAAGGCTTTGTCATAAGGACTTGATCAATCCCATTGACGGATTTCTTTCGATGACCATGAAACAGATGAATCAGAGAGTCACATACCTCTGTTTTGAGTTTTCCTTTTCTGTTGCTTAGAAGAAAAATGATAGAATTAGTTTAGTTTTTCCTGTTTTCTATTTTAGCGTCCCAAAGAAAAATACCTCGAAAATTAAAGTTCTTCGATGGTCCTGAAAATTTAGTATGATTTTTTCTGGAATTTTTGAAAATTTCTGGGCCTGAGAGCTGGCCTGGGGGCCTGACCAGTGGGCCACAAGCCCTGCCACCGCCACCTACCCCCTGGTGGCGGGGTGCAAGCTTGTGGGGCCCACAGGCACCCCCTCAACTCATTCCAGCTCCCAGCCTCTTCTTCCACCTCCAGAAAAAATTGTTTCGCAGCTCAAACCCGTGTTCTTGCTCATTTGGCTGTGATTTTCGATCTCCTTGCTCAAAGCACCATTCTCCGAACCGTTTTGGGGAAATTACTCCTTGGTAAGTGACTCCTCCATTGGTCCAATTAGTTTTTGCTCTAGTGCTTTATCCTTCGCGAATTCTTGCTACCTTGGTAACCCTGTTCTTGAGCTTGAAAGGTTGATTTTAGCTGGTTCCAAGTAGTTTTAGCGCGTGATACGGTCTCTAGGCACTAGTAGGAGTAGTCGCTACAAGTTGGGTTAATCTTCATTCACTTTTCTTTCGAAGTCTCTAAAAATTTTAGAATTTTTCAGAGCTAGAAAAGGGAAAAGATGAGGAGGTTCTTGAGAGGCTCTTCAAGCTGTAACCCCAAGGAGGATGAGAAGAATCACCCAAAGTACGTAGTCCCTCGAGTCACAGAAGTTCGAGCGTGCGAGTGGCCAAGTGATGAATTTTTGCGCGCCGCCGGACTTATGAAGACTTTTATTACTTGGTGGAGAACGCAGGTCTTACTGCGTTTGTTGAAGATAAGTGCCCACAATACCTCCTCCTCACCAATATTTTCGTTCAAAGCTTCAACTTTTATCCGAGGAAGAATCCTCCCATGGTTGAGTTCATGATATACGATGTCCCCTAGTGCATGACGTTGCAGGGTTTTTGCAATGTATGCAAATTACCTTATGTTGGGGATATCCGTGACCCTCGTCCACGGGACTTGGAGGATTTCATTGCTTCCATTGTCGTTGGAGAGGAGAGAGGAGTGTCTCGCGCTAGAATTGCTAGCATACATTTTCCTGTGCTTCGGTACTTCTCGCTATTTGTGGGAAAATGTTTGATTGGTCGTGGGGAGGCTGGATCACTTAGTTCTCCAGACCTTGCAGTTCTGCACGAAGGCCTTTATAACGATAAGACTTATAGCTTGGCTGCTATAGTAGCTCAACGGTTGAACCTGAACCGTTCTAAAGGTGTTGTCTATGGAGGTATCTATGCTACCCGTCTTGCCAGACACTTTGAGATACCGATTAGACTGGGAGAGGAAGGAGAGATGCTTCTCCCTGAGAGATATCTGGATTATGACAGCATGGTTCGCCATGATTTTCTGGATAGAGATGCTAGTAGACGGATGATTTATAACCTGGTGTTTAGTCAGGGTACTCGAGAGACTATTACTTTGCCTGCTCCTCCTTTGTTTGATCTTCATGCAGGCGGGTACACTATTATGCCCGCGGACATCTACGCATATTGGGGCTTGTCCCAACCACAGGCGCCCGTGCCCGAGCCGCCAGTCGAGTACCAGATGCCAGTTTATCAGTGGGAGCCAGAGGAGCTCACACAGCAGTGGCATCCATAGTCTGCTCCGGAGTATCCTGGAGCTGGTTATTTCCCACCTTGGGAGTATACCAAGCTAGGCCAAAAGCCTAAGCTTGGGGGAGTACGTGTTCTCACCGACTTTACATTCATGCTTATGCTTTCACTTTGTTAGCTGGTATTTACACTTTCCCACCGTATTATCCATGCTAGTTTCTTTTCATTTTCTTGTTTTCTTGTTTTGTGTCCTTTTGAGAAAACCCAAAAAGATTTTTCTTTCTTCTTTTGCTTGTTCGGAGTTTTCCCGTGTAAATAGTTTTCTTTTTCTTTGTGTCAAGGTAGAAGATATTGGTTACAATGTTTATTGGTTCTTGCATGCTTACCTGTTTAGCTTTCAAAGAGCCATATTATTTTGTCTTCTCCTTTGTGTTTGCCTGCAGATTCAGCTTAGTCCAATGTGCTTATTATTGTTCAAATCGTTCGATCGTGCAATGAAAGGCAACAATGATGATATATGATTAAGTGACTCAGACTGAAAAGCTGGTATGAACTCTATCTATTTTGTTTTTGTAAATATGACTAGCTTGTCGATCCAAATTTAGCTTCGTTGTGAGAGAACCATGTTTGCAATGACAACTTAGAGATCATAGTTTCTGATGCCATACTTATTTAGCTGTGAGCTTATAATGGTTTGTCTTGAATGCCAACATATATTTTGAGATGACTATGATGTAGTATGATAGGATGGTATTCTCCTTTGAATGTTTCAAGTGGCTTGACTTGGCGCATGTTCATGTATGTAGTTGAAACAAAATCAACATAGCCTCTATGATGTTCGTGTTCATGGTGATTTATATCATGTTCATGCTTGCATTCAATGTTAGTCAAACTCATTGCATCTTGATGACTGTTGTCGCTCTCTAGCTGATCGCTTCCTAGTCTTTTGCTAGCCTTCACTTGTACTAAACGGAATACTGCTTGTGTATCCACTTCCATAAACCCAAAAGTTTTTCCATGAGAGTCCACCATACCTACCTATTTGCGGTATCTACCTGCCGTTCCAAGTAAATTTGCATGTGCCATTCTCTAAACCTTCAAGAAATAATCTGTTTTGCAGGCCCGAACCGCTCATGTGGTGACAGAGGGCTATTGATATCTTCCATGCTAGGAGTGTTATCCTCGACATGTGTTTATTCACAGTCATTCACGAGAAAGGGGCCGGTAATTGGAGTGCCCAGTTCCACGCTTAAATCAAAAACATAACTGTAAAACAAGACTCCCCCGGATTGATGTTAGTACGGACGGTACCCGAGGATTCGGCTAGCCGTGGAGTGTGATTGATTGGTGGTGGGGGAGTTAAAACTTTACTTTTCTGTTTGGGAACCGCCTATAGCATGAGTAGCATGGAAGATATTGAGAACTCTTGGTCATTGCATTGACAATGAAAGCATGCCACCCAAAATTATTATCTCTGTTTTCAAAGCTTGAGCTCTGGCACCTCTGCAAATCAATGCTTCCCTCTGCGAAGGGCATGTCTATTTATTTTCCTGTTGAGTCATCCGCCTCTTATATAAGCACCAATTAGAGAGCACCTCTGTCATTTTTATGCTTTGCTTTTGATTGATATTGAGTATGACTATGACTGGATCTTCGTTGCTATGAATTACAATGTTTAGTCAGCCCTTGAATTTTGAAAGTGCTCTACATTTATGTTTTGCGGTCTCAGAAAGAGCTAGCGAGATACCACCTATTCATATTGCTTCATGCTTGTTTTGATTGAAGTGTTGGTATTTGAAACTCATTATTATCTGCTCGTTAGCTGATTATGCCTTTGATATTAGTTTACTGTGAGACCTTTGTGTCATTCGCTTATGTGGTTAACTTGTGATCTTGCTGAAATTCTGGTTATGAGTTAGACATAGTTGCAACAACAAGATCAAACAGAGTTTGTCAAAGTTTTTCTTTCTCTCTCAGTTTGTCAACTGAGTTGCTTGAGGACAACCAAGGTTTTAAGCTTGGGGGGGTTGATACGTCTCCATCGTATCTACTTTTCCAAACTCTTTTGCCCTTGTTTTGGACTCTAATTTGCATGATTTGAATGGAACTAACCTGGACTGACGTTGTTTTCAGCAGAATTGCCTTGGTGTTATTTTTGTGCAGAAATCAAAGTTCTCCAAACGTCCTGAAAATTTACGGGGAGCAGTTTTGGAAAATGTCCTCGTAGCGGTGGGTAGACTTGTGGGGCCCACACGGCTCTGCCGCCCCCAACTCCAGCTCTATAAGATCCCTTTCGTCCCAGAAAAAAATAAAAAGAGAAGTGTTCGTCGCGTTTTCGATACGGAGGCGCCGCCACCACCTGTTCTTCATCTGGAGGGCAGATCTAGAGTCCGTCTTGGGCTCCGGAGCGGGGAAATCGTCGCCATCGTCATCATCAACGTTCTTTCCTCTCCAATTCCATGAAGCTCTTCGTCGTTCGTGAGTAATCTATTCGTAGGCTCGTTGGGCGGTGATGAGTAGGATGAGATCTATCATGTAATCGAGTTAGTTTTGATGGGTATTGATCCCTAGTATCCACTATGTTCTGAGATTGATGTTGCTACTACTTTGCCATGCTTAATGCTTGTCACTAGGGCCCGAGTGCCATGATTTCAGATCTGAAATTATTATGTTGTCACCAATATATGTGTGTTTTAGATCCGATCTTGCAAGTTGTAGTTACCTACTATGTGTTATGATCCGGCAACCCCGGAGTGATAATAACCGGAACCACTCCCGGTGATGACCATAGTTTGAGGAGTTCATGTGTTCACCAAGTGCTAATGCGTTGGTCCGGTTCTTTATTAAAAGGAGAACCTTAATATCCCGTAGTTTCCTTTTGGACCCCGCTGCCACAGGAGGGATGGACAATAGATGTCATGCAAGTTCTTTTCCCTAAGCATGTATGACGACACACGAAATGCATGCCTACATCACATTGACAAACGGGAGCTAGCCACATATCTCTCCGTGTTATAGCTGATGCATGATGAATATCATCCAAACAAATCACCGACCCATTGCCTACGAGTTTGTCCTACTGATGTTACTTGTCTTGCTCTGCTGCTGCTGCTACTACTGTTGCTACTGATGTTACTTGTTTTGCTGTGCTGCTGCTACTACTGTTGCTACTACTGTTACTTGTCTTGCTCTACTGCTACTGCTGCTATTATTGTCGCTTGTTACTGTTGCTCCTTGCTACTGCTGTCACTACTTTTGTTCCTTCTCGCTGCTATGGCTCATTACACTGCCGTTACTCGCTACTTTGCTGTTACTACTGTGCTTGCGGATACTAATCTTTCAGGTGTGGTTGAATTTGACAAATTCAGCTGCTAATACTTAAGAGTATACTCTCACCTCCTGATTGGTAAACCAACAAATTGGGTCGAATACTCTACCCTTGAAAACTGCTGCGAACCTACGCACTGGTGGGCCATCAACAACATTCTTCTAGTTTCGTTGCCGGGGAGTTCTAGCAACATTCTTCTGGTGCCGTTGCAGGGGAAGGTTTGTTGTCATCAGCATTCGTCTAGCCATCGCCAGAGATTGCAAATCATTATACGAGGTTACCGAAAGTTGTTAGGAGTCCCGGATGAGATCTCGGACGTCACGAGGAGCTCCAGAATGGTCCGGAGGTAAAGATTGATATATAGGATGGATGGTTTTGGACACCAGAAATATTTCGCGCATCACCGGTAGAGTACCGGGACCACCGGGACCACCGGAAATGGCCCCGGGGGTCCACCGGGAGGGGCCACCAGGCCCAAGAGGTAGCGTGGGCCAAAAGGGGGAGGGCAACCAGCCCAAAGTGGGCTAGTGCGCCTCCCAAAAGAGGCCCATGGCACAGGAGGGAGAAAGGGGGGAACCCTAGCGTCGGTGGGCCTTAGGCCCACCTAAGGGGTGCGCCACCCCTTCCCCGTGCCCTAGCCGCCACACCTCCCATCTGGGGGGGCTGCCGCACCACCTAGGGGGGAAACCCTAGGGGTGTTACCCCCTCCCCTCCTCCTATAAATACCTAGGGGTTTGGGGTTGTTGGAACACACCGTTTGTTCTCCCTTTGGCATAGCCCTTCTCCCCTCCTTCCTCCTCCTCCCATGGTGCTTGGCGAAGCCGTGCCGGGATACCTCGTCTCTCCATCGTCACCACGTTGTCGTGCTGCCGGAGAGCTTCCCCAACCTCTCCCTCCTCCTTGCTGGATCAAGGTGCGGGAGACGTCACCGGGCTGCACGTGTGTTGAACGCGGAGGTGCCGTGGTTCGGCACTAGATCGGAATCACACCACGATCTGAATCTCCGCGAGTATGACTCCATCAACCGCGTTCTAGCAACGCTTCCGCTTAGCGATCTTGAAAGGTATGAAGATGCACTCACCCCTCTCTCGTTCTGGTCTCTCCATAGGAAGATTTGAATAAGCGTAGGATTTTTTTTTGAATTTATGCTACGTTACCCAACACTTGCGCTATAGCTCTACTATTTTTTATATGTTCCTAGAGAAAATTTAGTTGAAAGATGATAGTAGCAACTTTGCAGACTGAGTCTGTAAAACTGAGGATTGTCCTCACTGCTGCGCGGAAGGCTTATGTCCTTAATGCACCACTCGGTGTGCTGCACCTCGAGCGTCGTGTGTGGATGTTGCGAACATCTGACATACACGTGTTTTATGACTACGTGATAGTTCAGTGTGTAATACTTAATGGCTTAGAAGCAAGGCGCCGAAGACATTTTTTAAACGTCACGGAACATAAGAGATGTTCTGAGAGATGAAATTGAGATTTCATGCTCGTGCCCTTGTTGAGAGGTATGAGACCTCCGACAAGATTCTTTGTCTACAAAGTAAAGGAGAAAAACTCAATCGTTGACCATGTGCTCAGATTGTCTGAGTACAACAATCGCTTGAATCAAGTGGGAGTTAATCTTCTCGATAATATATTGATGGTTCTCCAAAGTCACTTCCACCAAGCTGCTAGAGCTTCATGATGAACTATAACACATCAAGGATAGATATGATGATCCTTGAGCGATTCGCAATGTTTGACACTGCGAAAGTAGAAATCAAGAAGGAGCATCAATTGTTGATGGTTAGTAAAACCACTAGTTTCAAGAAAGGCAAAGGATAGAAGGGATACTTCATGAAACGACAAACCATTTGTTGCTCTAATGAAGAAACCCAAGATTGAACCCAAACCCGAGACTGAGTGCTTCTGTTATGAGGGGAACGGTCACTGAGGCGGAGCTACCCTAGATACTTGGTAGATAAGAAGGCTGGCAAAGTCAACAGAAGTATATTTGATATACATGATATCGATGTGTACTTTACTAGTACTCCTAGTAGCACGAGGGTATTGGATACTGGTTCGGTTGCTAAGTGATTAGTAACTCGAAATTAAAGCTACAGAATAAACAGAGACTAACTAAAGGCGAGGTAACGATACATGTTGGAAGTGTTTCCAAGGTTGATGTGATCAAAAACATCGCACGCTCCCTCTACCATCGGGATTGGAGTTAAACCTAAATAATTGTTATTTGGTGTTTGCGTTGAGCATGAACATGATTGGATCGTGTTTATTGCAATATGATTATTCATTCAAAGAGAATAATGGTTATTCTATTTGCTTGAATAATTACCCTCAATGGTTTATTGAATCTCGATCGTAGTGTTACACATGTTCATAATATTGGTGCCAAAAGGGATACGAGGTGATGATGATAGTACCACTTACTTGTGGCACTGCCACCTCAGTCATGTTGGTGTAAAATGCATGAAGAAGATCCATGCTGATGGATCTTTGTACTCACTCATTTTTGAAACGTTTGAGACATGCAAACCATACATGTTGTTATAAATGCATGAAGAAACTCCACACGGATGGATCATTTGGATTCACTTGATTTTGAATCACTTGAGACATGCAAAATCATACCACATGGAACAAGAAAGTAAGTTGTTGGATGCAATGCATTTTGATGTGTGCAGTCCAATGAGTGCTGAGGCACGCAGTGGATATCGTTATGTTCTTATTTCGCTCACAATTTAAGTACATACATAGTATTTATTTGATGAATCACAAGTCTGAAATGTTGAAAATTTCAAAGCTATTTCAGAGTGATGATCGTCATGACAAGAGGATAAACTGTCTACGATATGATCATAGAGATGAATATCTGAGTTGCGAGTTTTTGGTACACAGTTAAGACAATGAGGAAATTGTTTCACAATTCATGCCACCTAGAACACCATAATGTGATGGTGTGTCCAAACGTCATAGCCATGCCCTATTTGATATGGTGCATACTATGATCTCTCTTATCAAATTACCACTATCGTTTATGGGTTATGCATTAGAGACAACCGCATTCACTTTAAATAGGGCACCGCGTATTTCCGTTGAGATGACACAGTATAGACTATGGTTTGGAGAAACTTGAGATGTCGTTTCTTGAAAGTTTGGGGCTGCGACGCTTATGTGAAAAAGTTTCAGTCTGATAAGCTCGACCCCAAAGCGGATAAATGCATCATCATAGGATATCCAAAACAGCTTGGTACATCTCCTATCTCAGATCCGAAAGCAAAGTGTGTGTTTATAAAACGGGTCCTTTCTTGAGAAAAGTTTTGTCTCGAAAGAGTTGAGTAGGAGGGTGGTGGAACTTGATGAGGTTAGTGAACGGTCACTTCAACCAGTGTATAGCAGGGCGCAGGAAGATGTTCGTGTGGTGCCTACACCAATTGAAGTGGAAACTGATGGTGGTGATCATTGAGCTTCAGATCAAGTTACGACAAACCTCATAGGTCGACAAGGTCGCGTACTACTACAGAGTGGTACGGTAACCCTGTCTTGGAGGTTGCTTCCAGTTGCTCAACAATTAGCAATTGTCTTGCAATGGCCCACCAGCGTGTGGGATCGCGATAGTTTTCGAGGGTAGAGTATTCAACCCAAATTTGTTGGTTCGACACGATGGGAGTGAAAGGATATTCTCCAAGATTAGCAGCTGAGTTGTCGGCTCAACCACACCTGAAAGATTAGTATCTGCAAGCAGGATATAAGCAGCAAAGGTAGTATGATAGCAACGGTGCTAGGAAAGAATCTATTGACGGCAGATTATTCCTAACTGAAGTATCAATGGCGCCAGAAAATATTGTAGCAGGTAGTAGCAGTGTAACGAGTAACAGCAGTGGCAAGTAACAACAATAGTGACAACAGTAGCAAGTAGCAACGGTAGTAACAGCAGCACAGCAAAGCAAGTAACAATGGCAGTGGGACAAACTCGTAGGCAATGGATCGGTGATTTGTTGGATGACATTCATCATGCGACAGTTATAACACGGAGAGATATGTGGCTAGCTCCCGTTCGTCAATGTGATGTAGGCATGCATTCCGTGTGTAGTCATACGTGCTTAGGGAAAAGAACTTGCATGACATCTATTGTCCATCCCTCCCGTGGCAGCGAGGTCCAAATGGATACTACGGGATATTAAGGTTCTCCTTTTAATAAAGAACCGGACCAACGCATTAGCACTTGCTGAACACATGAACTCCTCAAACTATAGTCATCACCGGGAGTGGTTCCGGTTATTGTCACTCGGGGGTTGCCGGATCATAACACATAGTAGGTAACTACAACTTGCAAGATCGGATCTAAGACACACATATATTGGTGACAACATAATAATTTCATATCTTAATTCATGGCACTCGGGCCCTAGTGACAAGCATTAAGCATGGCAAAGTAGTAGCAACACCAATCTTAGAACATAGTGGATACTAGGGGTCAATCCCCGTCAAAACTAACTCGATTACATGATAGATCTCATCCTACTCATCACCGCCCAGCGAGCCTACGAATAGATTACTCATGAACGATGAAGAGCTTCATGGAATTGGAGAGGGAAGAAGGTTGATGATGACGATGGCGACGATCTCCTTGATCCGGAGCCCAAAACGGACTCGAGATCTGCCCTCCACGGTAAGAACGGGATGTGGTGGCGCCTCTGGATCGTGAAACGCGATGAACTCTTCTCTCCTGATTTTTTCTGGGACGAAAGGGAATAAATAGCGCTGGAATTGGGGGCGGCAGAGCCACATGGTTCCCACAAGCCTGGTAGCCGCGGCCAGGGGGGAGGTCGCGGCTACAGGGCTTGTGGCCCACTGGCCCGTCCCCTCTGGTGGATCTTTGCGCATGTATTTTTCATATTTTCCAGAAATATTCTCCGTAAATTTTCAGGACGTTCCGAGAACTTTCATTTCTGCACAAAAACAACAGCATGGTAAATTCTGCTGAAAACAGTGTCAGTCCGGGTTAGTTCCATTCAAATCATGCAAATTAGAGTCCAAAACAAGGGCAAAAGAGTTTGGAAAAGTAGATACGATGGAGGCGTATCAACTCCCCCAACCTTAAAACCTTGCTTGTCCTCAAGCAACTCAGTTGACAAACTGAAAGAGAAAGAAAAACTTTGACAAACTCTGTTTGATCTTGTTGTTGCAACTATGTCTAACTCATAACCAAAATGTCAGCAAGATCACAAGTTAACCACATAAGCAAGTGACACGTAGGTCTCACGGTAAACTAATATCAATGGCATAAACAACAAGCGTGCTAATAATGATGAGTTTCAGATACCAACAATTCAATCAAAACAAGCATGGAGCAGTATGAATAGGTGGTATCTCGCTAGCTCTTTCTGAGACCGCAAAACATAAATGCAGAGCACTTTCAAAGATCAAGGGCTGACTAAACATTGTAATTCATAGCAACGAAGATCCAGTCATAGTCATACTCGATATCAATCAAAAGCAAAGCATAAAAATGACATAGGTGCTCTCTAATTGGTGCTTATATAAGAAGAGGATGACTCAACAGGAAAATAAATAGACAGGCCCTTCGCAGAGGGAAGCATTGATTTGCAGAGGTGCCAGAGCTCAAGCTTTGAAAACAGAGATAATAATTTTGGGTGGCATGCTTTCATTGTCAATGCAATGACCAAGGGTTCTCAATATCTTCCATGCTACTCATGCTATAGGCGGTTCCCAAACAGAAAAGTAAAGTTTTAACTCCCCCACCACCAATCAATCACACTCCACGGCTAGTCGAATCCTCGGGTACCGTCCATACTAACATCAATCCGGGGGGAGTCTTGTTTTACAGTTATGTTTTCGAATTAAGCGTGGAACTGGGCATTCCAATTACCGGCCCCTTTCTCGTGAATGACAGTGAATAAACACATGTCGAGGATAACACGCCTAACATGGAAGATACCAATAGTCCCCTATCACCACATGAGCGGTCAGGCATGCAAAACAGATTATTTCTTGAAGGTTTAGAGAATGTCACATGCAAATTTACTTGGAACGGCAGGTAGATACCGCAAATAGGTAGGTATGGTGGACTCTCATGGAAAAGCTCTTGGGTTTATGGAAGTGGATGCACAAGCAGCATTCCGCTTATTACAAGTGAAGGCTAGCAAAAGACTGGGAAGCGACCAACTAGAGAGCGACAACAGTCATCAAGATGCAAAGAGTTTGACTAACATTGAGTGCAAGCATGAGCAGGATATAAATCACCATGAACACGAACATCATAGAGGCTATGTTGATTTTGTTTCAACTACATGCATGAACATGCGCCAAGTCAAGCTACTTGAATCATTCAAAGGAGAATACCATCCTATCATACTACATCATAGTCATCTCAAAATCTATGTTGGCATTCAAGACAAACCATTATAAGCTCCTAGCTAATTAAGCATGACATCAGAAACTATAATCTCTAAGTTGTCATTGCAAACATGGTTCTCTCTCAACAAAGCTGAACCTGGGACGACAAGCTAGTCATATTTACAAAAACAAAATAGATAGAGTTCATACCAGCTTTTCCAGTCTCAGTCACTTCATCATATATCATCATTATTGCCTTTCACTTGCACGATCGAACGATGTGAACAATAATAAGAGTGCTCGTGCATTGGACTAAGCTGAATCTGCAGGTAAACACAAAGGAGAAGACAAAGTAATATGGTCTTTAACAAATGAACAGGTATGCATGCGAGAGCCACTAAACATTGTAACCATGGTATTCTACCTCGACTCAAAGAAAAAGAAAACTATTTACACGGGAAAGCTCCCAACAAGCAAAAGAAGAAAGGAAAATCTTTTTGGGTTTTCTCAAAAGGACACAAAACAAGAAAACAAGAAAACGAAAATAAACTAGCATGGATAATACAGTGGCAAAGTGTGAACACCGGCTAACAAAGTGAAAGCATAAGCATGAATGTAAAGTTGGTGCAAACACGTACTCCCCCAAGCTTAGGCTTTTGGCCTAGCTTGGTCTACTCCCAAGGAGGGAAATAACCAGCTCCAGGATACTCCGGAGCGGACTGTGGATGCCACTGCTGTGTGAGCTCCTCTGGCTCCCACTGATAAACTGGCGTCTGGTACTCGACTGGCGGCTCGGGCACGGGCACCTGTGGTTGGGCCAAGCCCCAATATGCGTAGATGTCCGAGGGCATAATAGTGTACCTGCCTGCATGAAGATTGAACAAAGAAGGAGCAGGCAAAGTAATAGTCTCACGAGTACCCTGACTAAATACCAGGTTATAAATCATCCGTCTACTAGCATCTCTATCTAGAAAATCATGGCGAACCATGTTGTCAAAATCCAGATATTTCTCAGGAAGAAGCATTTCTTCTTCCTCCTCTAGTCTAATGGGTATCTCAAAGTGTCTGGAAAGATGGGTAGCATAGATACCTCCATAGACGACATCTTTGGAACGGTTTGTGTTCAACCGATGAGCTACTATAGCACCTAGGCTATAAGTCTTATTGTTATAAAGGCCTTCGCACAAAACCGCAAGGTCTGGCGAGCTAAGTGATCCAGCCTCCCCACGGCCAATCAAACATTTTCCCACAAATAATGAGAAGTACCGAAGCACAGGAAAATGTATGCTAGCAATTCTAGCGCGGGACACTCCTCTCTCCTCTCCAACAGCAATAGTATCTATGAAAGCCTCCAAGTCCCGTGGACGAGGATCATGAATATCCCCAACATAAGGTAATTTGCACACATTGCAAAAATCATGTAGTGTCATGCGCTGGGGGATATCGTATAACATGAACTCAACCATAGGAGGATTCTTCCTCGGATAAAAGCTGAAGCTTTGAACGAAAATATTGGTGAGGAGGAGGTATTGTGGGCACTTATCTTCAACGAACACGGTAAGACCTGCATTCTCTACCAAGTAATAAAAGTCTTCATAAAGCCCAGCGGCGCGCAAAAATTCATCACTTGGCCACTCGCACGCTCGAACTTCTGTGACTCGAGGAACCACGTACTTGGGGTGGTTCTTCTCATCCTCCTTGGGGTTACGGCTTGAAGAGACTCTCAAGAACCTCCTCATCTTTTCCCTTTTCTAACTCTGAAAAATTCTGAAATTTTTAGAGATTCAAAAGAAAAGTGAGTAAGGATTAACCCAACTCATAGCAACTACTCCTACTAGTGCCTAGAGACCGTATCACGCGCTAAAACTACTTGGGACCAGCTAAAATCAACATTTCAAGCTCAAGAACAGGGTCACCAAGGTAGCAAGAATACGCGAAGGATAAAGCACTATAGTAGAAACTAATTGGACCAATGGAGGAGTCACTTACCAAGGAGTAATTTCCCCAAAACGGTTCGGAGAATGGTGCTTTGAGAAAGGAGATCGAAAATCACAGCCAAATGAGCAAGAACACGGGTTTGAGCTGCGAAACAATTTTTTCTGGAGGTAGAAGAAGAGGATGGGAGCTGGAATGAGTGGAGGGGGTCCTTGTGGGCCCCACAATCTTGGTGGCCATGGCCAGGGGGGAGGTCGCGGCTACAGGGCTTGTGGCCCACTGGTGTGGCCCCCAGGCCAGTTCTTAGTCCCAGTATTTTTCAAAACATCTAGAAAAAATCATATTTGATTTTCAGGACCATCGGAGAACTTTTATTTTCGGGGTACTTTTCTCCAGGACGCTAAAACAGAAAAAGGAAAAACTAAACTAAATCTATCATTTTTCTTCTAAGCAACAGAAAGTGAAAACTTAAAACAGAGGTATGTGACTCCTTGAGTCATCCATTTCATGGTCATCGAAAGAAATCCGTCAATGGGGTTGATCAAACCCCTCGACAAAACTTTTATAATCGCAAATGGAAACAGATAATTGTCGAATAGCCACTAAGTCACCTCAATGGGGACATGAATCTCCCCAACAAGCAAATCATACTTCATCTTAACACGAGGAATAGGGCATTCAAAGCTCCAAATAAGAATCAATGAAGCTTTTCAATAGCATTGATGCAATGTACTTGATATCGTTTCTTCGGAAAGTGCACTCTATGCTCATTACCATTGACATGGAAGGTGACATTGCCTTTGCTGCAATCTATAACAGCCCTTGCCTGTTTAAGAATGGTCTTCCAAGAATGATCGCCATGGCATCATCCTCAGGAATATCCAGGATAACAAAGTCCGTTAAGATAGTAACGTTAACAACCACAACAGGCACATCCTCGCAAATGCCGACAGGGAAAACAGTTGATTTGTCGGCCATTTGCAGAGAAATTTTAGTGGGTGTCAACTTATCCAGTTCAAGTCTACGATAAAGAGAGAGAAGCATAACACTAACACCGGCTCCAAGGTCACATAAGGCAGTTCTTACGTAGTTTCCTTTAATGGAGCAAGGTATAGTGGGCACTCTGGGATCACCAAGTTTCTTAGGAGTTCCACCTTTGAAAGTGTAATTGGCGAGCATGGTGGAGATCTTAAGATCTGGTATCTTCCCTTTATTAGTCACGATATCTTTCATGTACTTGGCATATGGAGACATTTTGAGCATATCAATTAACCGCATCTGCAGAAAGACGGGTCTCAACATTTCAATAAAGCGCTCAAAATCCTCATCATCCTTTTTCTTGGATGGCTTAGGAGGAAAGGGCATGGGTCTCTGAACCCATGGCTCCCTTTCTTTACCATGCTTCCTAGCAGTGAAGTCATTCTTATCGTATCTCATAGGTTGTGGGTTATCAGGATTAACCGTAGGTTCAGTCTCCACATCCTTATCATTGCTAGGTTGAGCATTATTATGAACATCGCTGTCCATATTGTCACCAGGTTCATGTTCATCACCAGATTGTGTTTCTGCATCAGACGCAGAAATATCATTTGGTTCTTCAGGTGTGATAGTATTTGGTGAAGTGACATGTAGGTTTCTATCATCCTTCTTCTTCTTCTTAGGATGACTGGGTGTATCAGCATTAGTTCCTTGAGAATCTTGATCAATTCTCTTAGGATGGCCTTCAGGATACAAAGGTTCCTGAGTCATTTTGCCTCCTCTAGCAATGACTCTGACAGAGTTGTCATTTAATTCATTGAGCAAGTCATTCTGAGCTTTAAGTACTTGTTCTACCTGAGTAGTAATCATAGAGGCATGTTTACTCAGAAGCTTCAGATCATTGACATTTCTGTCTACACAAGCACTTAAATGACTAAGCATACGAGTGCTTTGTTCCAATTGTCTGCTAACATAATCATTGAAACTCTGTTGTTTGGCAACAAAGTTGTCAAATTCATCAAAGCATAGGCTAGCAGGTTTGTCAAAAGGAATATCACTCTCATTGAATCTACGCAGAGAATTCACCTTTACTACTTGTATCGTGTTATCGAGACCATGGATCCCTTCGATAGGCGGTAGATTTTTGACTTCTTCAGATCTAATGCCTTTCTCTTGCATAGATTTCTTGGCTTCTTGCATATCTTCGGGACTGAGGAATAGAATACCTCTTTTCTTAGGAGTTGGCTTAGGAGGTGGTTCGGGAATAGTCCAAGCATTATCGTTGATCAAGATGTTATTCAGTAGGATCTCAGCTTGTTCTATAGTACGTTCCCTAAAAACACAACCGGCAAAACTATCTAGGTGGTCTCTAGAAGCATCGGTAAGTCCGTTATAGAAGATATCAAGTATCTCGTTCTTCCTAAGAGGGTGATCAGGCAAAGCATTCTGTAGCTGGACGAGCCTCCCCCAAGCTTGTGGGAGACTCTCTTCCTTGAGTTGAGCAAAGTTGTATATTTCCTGCAAGGCAGCTTGCTTCTTATGGGCAGGGAAATATTTCTCACACAAGTAATAGACCATATCCTAGGGACTACTCACACATCCAGGAGCAAGAGAAGTGAACCAGGCTTTAGCGTCATCCTTTAGAGAGAAAGGAAACAACTTAAGGATATAGTAGTAGCGGATCTTCTCCTCACTAGTGAAAAGGGTGGCTATATCGTGTAGTTTGGTAAGATGGGATACAAACGTCTCAAACTCATAACCGTGGAAAGGATCAGATTCGACTAGAGAGATTATCTCAGGGTCGACAAAGAATTCATAATCCTCATCGGTGATAAAGATAGGTGAAGTGGCAAACTTTGGGTCGTATTTCATCCTAGCTTTCAGAGATTTTTCCTTCCACTTGAGAAGTAATTTCTCAGCGTCATAGGCATCCTTACACGCAAGAAAATCCTCAGCTATCTCTCTGTCCATAACATAACCCTCAGGTATATCAGGCAATTCATATCTAGGAGAGCTAGATCTAGCACGAGCAAAAGCAGGTTCTATCTCAATAGTATCGGTAGTTTCAGAAGCATCACGAGCATTGGCAGTAACTCTAGCAATATGAGCATCAAGGAATACCCCTAGTGGCATATCAGGCAAAGTAGCATCTCTAGCAGTATCAAGCATAACTTCATCAGGCAAAATAGCATCTCTAGCATCATCAGGCAAAGCAGTATCAAGCATAGCATCATGGATAGCAGTATCAGGCATAGCATCTCTAGCAGTATCAGGCATAGTATCTGTAGCAGTATCAGGCATAGTATCATCAAGCATAGTAGCATCATAAGCATCATCAATAGCAGTAGCATCTCTAGCATCATCTAACACAGGCGACATATCAAGCTTTCTAGCACGAGGTGGTGTCGCAAACTTACTCATAATTGAAGGTGAATCAAGTGCAGAGCTAGATGGCAGTTCCTTACCTCCCCTCGTAGTTGAGGGCAAGGCTTTGGTTCTTGGCACTGTTCAAGAATTCGTCCGATTAACCAGTTAACTTGCCAATTAATCACTACTCTTAGGGTGACTGAATCGAATAACACATATTCATCGTGTTAACTTGTCGTGTCGATTAATTGGCCAGTTAGACCGATTAATGAGTTGTCATACCGATTAATTAGTTGCGAGACCGATTAATCACTACTGGCCTATTAACTGGTGGGCAAACGAATCCCAAAATTTTGGCACATAATGCCTCCCGCCCCCTCTTTCTACTAAATACCTAGGGTTTGGCCCTCCTCGCGCTTCCTCATGCTCCTTTCATCCCCTCCTAACCTAGCTGGTGGCTAGTCGTGTTCTCACCGGTGCCAGTCTCCACACTACACCTGCAAGATCTAGTTGCTCCGCCATTCTGGTCGCTAGTCGTGTTCTCACCGGTGCCAGTCTCCACACTACACGTGCAAGATCTAGTTGCTCCGCCATTCTGGTCACTTGCCTCGACCCCACACCCCTTGGACACTCCCCATCCTCTCCCATGGGATGTTCCCCAATCTCTTCCTCAATGGCGTCACCAGTAGGCAAGGTACTACCATATCCCCCCATACCTTAGTGCAGAATCTAGCATTCATATATTAGTAGATTATGATTTATAATTTTGTAGATGGATGGATGGAACTATTGGTTTTGGTTGTTATCTGTAGTATATTATGTGATGTGTGTTACCAAATATATGGATAAGTTTAAATGTTTAATTACTCATTTTGAATTTTGAGATTTTATATATTTAGATGTATAATGATATAAGTTGGCAAGTTTCTGTTTAATCTACCGATTAACGGTCGACCGATTAATCTAGTTAATAGGCCGATTCACCGATTAATCGCTACTCCCAAGCCTACCGAGCAGCTACCAGTTACCGATTTCTTGAACAATGGTTCTTGGATCTTTCAGATTCTTCATAGTGATCAGCAGATATAAATCCCAAGTGACTCAGAGAATATAGCTATCCCTCCCTGGCAACGGCGCCAGAAAAGGCACGTTGACGGGAGACTATGACCAGCAGAAGTCATTCCCAAGTGACTCAGAGAATATAGCTATCCTCCCCGGCAACGGAGCCAGAAAAGGCACGTTGACGGGAGACTATGACCAGCAGAAGTCAATCCCAAGTGACTCAGAGAATATAGTTATCCTCCCCGGCAACGGCGCCACAAAAGAGCTGCTCCCAGTTGCTCAACAATTATCAATTGTCTTGCAATGGCCCACCAGCGTGTGGGATCACGACAGTTTTCGAGGGTAGAGTATTCAACCCAAATTTGTTGGTTCGACACGATGGGAGTGAAAGGATATTCTCCAGTATTAGCAGTTGAGTTATCGGCTCAACCACACCTGAAAGATTAGTATCTGCAAGCAGGATATAAGCAGCAAAGGTAGTATGATAGCAACGGTGCTAGGAAAGAATCTGTTGACGGCATATTATTCCTAACTGAAGTATCAATGGCGCCAGAAAAGTATTGTAGCACGTAGTAGCAGTGTAACGAGTAACAACAGTGGCAAGTAACAACAATAGTGACAGCAGTAGCAAGTAGCAACAGTAGTAACAGCAGCAGAGCAAAGCAAGTAACAATGGCAGTGGGACAAACTCGTAGGCAATGGATCGGTGATTTGTTGGATGACATTCATCATGCAACAGTTACAACACGGAGAGATATGTGTCTAGCTCCCGTTCGTCAATGTGATGTAGGCATGCATTCCGTGTGTAGTCATATGTGCTTAGGGAAAAGAACTTGCATGACATCTATTGTCCATACCTCCCGTGCCAGCGGGGTCCAAATGGATACGACGGGATATTAAGGTTCTCCTTTTAATAAAGAACCGGACCAATGCATTAGCACTTGGTGAACACATGAACTCCTCAAACTATAGTCATCACCGGGAGTGGTTCCGGTTATTGTCACTCCGGGGTTGTCGGATCATAACACATAGTAGGTAACTACAACTTGCAAGATCGGATCTAAAACACACATATATTGGTGACAACATAATAATTTCAGATCTCAATTCATGGCACTCGGGCCCTAGTGACAAGCATTAAGCATGGCAAAGTAGTAGCAACATCAATCTCAGAACATAGTGGATACTAGGGATCAATCCCCGTCAAAACTATCTCGATTACATGATAGATCTCATCCTACTCATCACCGCCCAGCGAGCCTACGAATAGATTACTCACGAACGATGAAGAGCTTCATGGAATTAGAGAGGGAATAAGGTTGATGATGACGATGGCGACGATCTCCTTGATCCGGAGCCCAAAACGGACTCCAAATCTGCCCTCCAGGGCAAGAACGGGATGTGGCGACGCCTCTGGATCGTGAAACGCGATGAACTCTTCTCTCCTGATTTTTTCCGGGACGAAAGGGAATAAATAGCGCTGGAATTGGGGGCGGCAGAGCCACGTGGGCCCCACAAGCCTGGTAGCCGCGGCCAGGGGGGAGGCCGCGGCTACAAGGCTTGTGGCCCACTGGCCCGTCCCCTCCAGTGGATCTTTGCGCAGGTATTTTTCATATTTTCCAGAAATATTCACCGTAAATTTTCAGGACGTTCCGACACTCTAATTTCTGCACAAAAACAACACCATGGCAATTCTGCTGAAAACAGCGTCAGTCCGGGTTAGTTCCATTCAAATCATGCAAATTAGAGTCCAAAACAAGGGCAAAAGAGTTTGGAAAAGTAGATACGATGGAGACATATCAGAGGTCATGTTGTTGAACCACAATGAACCTACGAGCTATGGAGAAGCGATGGTGGGCCCGGATTCTCACAAATGGTCGCATGCCATGAAATCCGAGAGAGGATCCATGTATGAAAACAAAGTGTAGACTTTGGAAGAACTACTTGATGGTCATAGGACTATTAAGTAAAGATGGATCTTTAAAAAGAAGACAGACGATGATGGTGAAAAGTCACCTTTAAGAAAAGCTCGACTTATCGCAAAGATGTTTCCAACAAGTTCAAAGAGTTGACTATGATGAGACTTTCTCGGTCATAGCGATGCTAAAAGTCTGTTGGAATTTTGTTAGCAGTTGCTGCATTATTTATGAAATATTGCACATAGGATGACAAAACATTGTTTCCTCGACGGTTTCCTTGAGGAAAGGTTGTATGTGATACAACCAGAAGGTTTTATCGATCCTAAGCATGCTAACAAATAAGCAAGCTCCAGCGATCCTTCTATGGACTGGTGCAAGCATCTCGGAGTTTTAATATACGCTTTGATGAGATGATCAAAGCTTTTGGGTTTCTACAAGGTTTATGAGAAACTTGTATTTCCAAAGAAGTGAGTGGGAGCACTATAGAATTTCTAATAAGTATATGTGGTTGACATATTGTTGATCGGAAGTAATGTAGAATTTCTGTGAAGCATAAAAGGTTGTTTGAAAGGAGTTTTTCAAAGGAAGACCTAGATAGAGCTACTTGAAACATTGAGCATCAAGATCTACAGAGATAGATCAAAACGCTAAATAGAAATTTCAATGAAATGCATGCCTTGACAAGTTTTTTTGAAGGAGTTCAGAATAGATCAGCAAAGAAGGAGTTCTAGGCTGTGTTGTAAGGTGTGAATTTAAGTAAGACTCAAAGCCCGACCACGGCAGAATAAAGAGAATGGACGAAGGTCGTGTTCTATGCCTTAGCCGTAGACTCTAAAGTATACGATGTTGTGTACCGCAGCTGATGTGTGCCTTGCCACAAGTCTGATAAGAGGTACAGAGAGTGATCCAGGATTGAATCACTGAACAGCGGTCAAAGTTATCCTTAGTAACAAGTGGACTAAGGATTTTTTTTCTCGATTATGGAGGTGATTAAAGAGTTCGTCGTAAAGGGTTACATCGATGCAAGATTTGACACTAAACCGAATAACTCTGGGTAGTAAAACGAATTCGTATAGTAGAGTATATATTTGGAATATTTCAGAATAGCACATAGTAGCAGCATCTATAAGCTGACATAAAGATTTGTAAAGCTCACACAGATCTGAAAAGGTTCAGAACCGTTGACTAAAACCTATCTCACAAGCAAGACGTGATCAAACCCTAGAACTATATGGGTGTTAGGATTCGTGAAAATCACATAGTGATGTGAACTAGACTATTGACTCTAGTGCAAGTGGGAGACTGTTGGAATTATGCCCTAGAGACAATAATAAATATAGTTATTATTATAATTCCTGTATCAAGATAATCGTTTATTATCCATGCTATAATTGTATTGAATGAAGACTCATTTACATGTGTGGATACATAGACAAAACACTGTCCCTAGCAAGCCTCTAGTTGGCTAGCCAGTTGATCAAAGATAGTCAGTGTCTTCTGATTATAAACAAAGGTGTTGTTGCTTGATAACTGGATCACGTCATTAGGATAATCACGTGATGGACTAGACCCAAACTAATAGACGTAGCATGTTGATCGTGTCATTTTGTTGCTACTGTTTTCTGCGTGTCAAGTATTTGTTCCTATGACCATGAGATCATATAACTCACTAACACCGGAGGAATACTTTGTGTGTATCAAACGTCGCAACGTAACTGGGTGACTATAAAGATGCTCTATAGGTATCTCCGAAGGTGTTCGTTGAGTTAGTATGGATCAAGACTGGGATTTGTCACTCCGTGTGACGGAGAGGTATCTCGGGGCCCACTCGGTAATACAACATCACACACAAGACTTGCAAGCAATGTGACTTAGTGTAAGTTGTGGGATCTTGTATTACGGAACGAGTAAAGAGACTTGCCGGTAAACGAGATTGAAATAGGTATGCGGATACTGACGATCGAATCTCGGGCAAGTAACATACCGAAGGACAAAGGGAATGACATACGGGATTATATGAATCCTTGGCACTGAGGTTCAAACGATAAGATCTTCGTAGAATATGTAGGATCCAATATGGGCATCCAGGTCCCGCTATTGGATATTGACCGAGGAGTCTCTCGGGTCATGTCTACATAGTTCTCGAACCCGCAGGGTCTGCACACTTAAGGTTCGACGTTGTTTTATGCGTATTTGAGTTATATGGTTGGTTAGCGAATGTTGTTTGGAGTCCCGGATGAGATCACGGACGTCACGAGGGTTTCCGGAATGGTCCGGAAACGAAGATTGATATATAGGATGACCTCATTTGATTACCAGAAGGTTTTCGGAGTTACCGGGAATGTACCGGGAATGACGAATGGGTTCCGGGAGTTCACCGGGGGGGCAACCCACCCCGGGGAAGCCCATAGGCCTTGGGGGTGGCACACCAGCCCTTAGTGGGCTGGTGGGACAGCCCAAGAAGGCCCTATGCACCATAGGAATGAAATCAAAGAGAAAAAAAGGAGGAGGTGGGAAAGGAAAGAAGGACTCCTCCCACCAAACCAAGTAGGACTCGGTTTGGGGGGGGAGACCTTCCCCCCTTGGCTCGGCCGAAACCCATAGGGTTCCTTGGACCCCAAGGCAAGGCTCCCCCTCTTCCCCCTATATATACGGAGGTTTTAGGGCTGATTTGAGACGACTTTTCCACGGCAGCCCGACCACATACCTCCACGGTTTTTCCTCTAGATCGCGTTTCTGCGGAGCTCGGGCGGAGCCCTGCTGAGACAAGATCATCACCAACCTCCGGAGCGCCGTCACGCTGCCGGAGAACTCTTCTACCTCTCCGTCTCTCTTGCTGGATCAAGAAGGCCGAGATCATCGTCGAGCTGTACGTGTGCTGAACGCGGAGGTGCCGTTCGTTCGGCACTAGATCGTGGGACTGATCGCGGGACGGTTCGCGGGGCGGATCGAGGGACGTGAGGACGTTCCACTACATCAATTGCGTTCACTAACGCTTCTGTTGTATGGTCTACAAGGGTACGTAGATCTCACATCCCCTCTCGTAGATGGACATCACCATGATAGGTCTTCGTGCGCGTAGGAATTTTTTTGTTTCCCATGCGACGTTCCCCGACACATAGAACTCTCACGAAGACCATGGGTTAGTACACACACACGTAATGGACAATGCTTACCATACCATGGGATCACTTGATTCCTCTCGGTACATCTTGTACGCTTTGTGTGTTGATCATCTTGATTTACTCTTTGCCTGACGATCTTGATCAACCTTGTGTCTCTATGCCCATTCTTTGGATAATACCTTGAATACCATCTTGGTCATCATATAAACGCCTTGAACCCAACAGATGGACTTCAAGAAGTGCCTATGGACAAAACCTATAAATATAACTTAAGGCAACCATTAGTCCATAGAAATTGTCATTAATTACCAAAACCACATATGGAGAAATATGCTCTAACAATTTTTCACTCCATGTGACGGAGAGGTATCTCGGGGCCCACTCGGTAATACAACATCACAAATAAGCCTTGCAAGCAATGTGACTAAGTGTAAGTCACGGGATCTTGTATTACGGAACGAGTAAAGAGACTTGCTGGTAACGAGATTGAAATAGGTATACAGATACCGACGATCGAATCTCGGGCAAGTAACATACCGAAGGACAAAGGGAATGACATACGGGATTATATGAATCCTTGGCACTGAGGTTCCACCGATAAGATCTTCGGAGAATATGTAGGATCCAATATGGGCATCCAGGTCCCGCTATTGGATATTGACCGAGGAGTGTCTCGGGTCATGTCTACATAGTTCTCGAACCCGCAGGGTCTGCACACTTAAGGTTCGATGATGTTTTAGTATAGTTGAGTTATATGTGTGGTTACCGAATGTTGTTCGGAGTCCCGTATGAGATCAGGGACGTCACGCGGGTTTCCAGAATGGTTTGGAAACGAAGATTGATATATAGGATGGTTTCATTTGGTCACAGGAAAGTTTCGGGCATTACCGGCAGTGTACCGGAAGTGATGAATGGGCCGGGTATTCACCGGGAGGGGCCTACCCACCCGGGAGTGAGACGAGTGACCCTAGGGTGGCGCACCAGCCCTTAGTGGGCCGGTGAGGTTAGCCCAATAGGGCCATGGCGCCACAAGTGAAAAAACACCAAAGGAAAAAAGGAAAGAGGGAGGTGGGAAGGAAGGAGTGGACTCCTTCCCCCAAACTGAATTGGGGTGGGAGTCCACCTCCTCCCTTCGGCCGGCGCACCAAGGGGCTCCTTGAGCCCCAAGGCTAGCCCCTCCCCTCCTCCTATATATACTGGTGGTTTTAGGGCTTTTGAGACACAACTTTGCCACGTGCAACTCAAACCTATACCACGTAGTTTTACCTCTAGATCGGACTTCCGCAGAGCTCGGACGGAGCACTACAGGAGTAGATCATCACCACCACCAGAGCACCGTCATGCGGCCGGAGAACTCATCTACTTCTCCGTCTCTCTTGATGGATCAAGAAGTCCGAGATCGTCATCGAGCTGTACGTGTGCTGAACGCGGAGGTGTCGTCCGTTCGGCGCTTGATCGGAACGGATCGTGGGACGACGGTGATTTGAATCACAAAGTTGTACCACTACATCAATCGCGTTTCTTAACGCTTAGCGATCTACAAGGGTACGTAGATCTAATCTCCTCTCGTAGATGGACATCACCATGATAGGTCTTCGTGTGCGTAGGAAATTTTTTGTTTCCCATGCAACATTCCCCAACACTTGAAACTTAACAACATATGTTCTTAGTCATCAAATAATTTCAATACATCATGAAGTCTAAGTAAGAGCTCCACATACTCAATTAGCTTATAGTCTTCTATGATTGCTAATAATTAAAGAATATTTTTACAACAAAAAGCATCCATCAAACAGGGAGAAAGATAGGGGTTTAATGTTTCGCCTCCCAACATACTTATCATGAAGATAATTGTCAACAATAATGAATCATGATCAAATATAGTTTAATTGATATATGTGTTTGGATCTTTCCCTACCACATGATGCTTGCCAACTAATATATTATGGTTGGAATAAGAAGTTGACTCAACATGAAAAGTGAATACATTAAACTAAATGGCATAAAAGTAAATAGATTGTCCCT